>NC_140359.1:3411476-4798476 GCF_963514085.1 Chelon labrosus | reverse complement strand
CAGTCCACAGTTACAATGTGCCTGAAAGTGTAATTTGACTTTTTGTGGAGGAAATTTTTATTTAGGCATTAAAAGCATGCCGGATTAGCATTTAATTGTTCCTGATTCTAGTGTTCCCATATACACCGATCAGGCATAACATTAGGGCCCCCTTCCTAACATTGTGTAGGTCTACCTTGTGCCTCCAAAACAGTTGTGACTCATCAGAGAATGGACATGGACCTTCTGAGGGTGTCCTGTGGTGTCTGGCAACAGAATGTTGTTAGTGGGGGCCTTTGGGTCCTATGGGTTGAGGGGAGGGCCCTCTGTGGATCATCCCACAGATACTTGATCAGTTTGGGATCGAGTGAATTTGGAGGCCAGGTCAACACCTTGTGCTGTTCTTCATGTTTTTCAGTTTTTGTGTGTGTGTCTGTGTCAGGCTGCATCCTGCTGGAGATGGCTGCTGCCATCAAGGAGTGTCATTGCTATGGGGTGGGGGTGCCTGGTCTGGGCTAGGTGGGTGGTACATGTCTAAGTAACATCCACATGAATGCCAGGTCCAAAAGTTTCCCAACAGAACACTGAATTGTCACAAGATGGTCAATGTTATTTACTTCTCCTCTCAGTGGTTTTAATGTTGTGGCTGATCGGTGCAACAAGGACGCAGTTGGAAGTAAGTCATTGATCTGCTTTTTCTAAGGATCAATGAGGATCTTAAACTAATATCTTCTAAATGGTGAAGACGTGGTTTTAATGTTGTGGCTGATTGGTGTAGACAACTATAGCTCTGTTCGCACAAGACTAGTATTTATCTTGCCCTCTAGTTATATGTAATAATTCATCTGAGTTCATCTGATACTGCGTATGGAAACATTACGCAGTAAATTACCCATCGTATTTCTCCAAAACACAGAAGTCCTGTGATCCTGTGATCCTCCTAGTCCTCTGTGAATCAGCAGCTCTGTGATTTGGAGTTTTTATTTTTATTTCATTCCAGTTTTGTTTCCTCGGCGCCTTTGTTCTGTGTCTTTCTAACTCAAGGCTCAAGGACTATAGAGGCTGTATTGGCAGTTATAAATGACATTTTGGAGAGCAGTTTAGGAGGCTGTTCCTACGCCTTCTTATGAACAAACTGACTCAAAAGCAAGAGAAAAAGAAAATCTCCAAGGAAGATGAGATGTATGACATGTACAACAGCACATTTTGGTGTGTTTGAGTTTATAAAAGTTCATGAAGATGTAGCTGATGTACTTACTGCGGATTGTGGATTCTCCGATGTTTTATTTTTTTGTTTTAAAATGTTACCCCAAACCTGTAAAAGGCACAATATTACCTGAGTCTGACATGTAGTGGAGTGGAAGCAGAAAATAGTAGAGCCTTGACATTATGTAGGGACAGTGTTGGCAGATACAGCTGATGGTTTTTAAGCCAAAAATATTAGATCTAAATTTTGTTCAGTAACCACCCAGAAAATTACTTACACCAGTTACACCGGCGTAAGCAATTTCCCAATAAAAAGCAGTGATCGAAGCATAGAAGTCCCAGAGCAACAAACCACTGTCTCAGCAGCCATTCACCACAACTGCTCACATCTAGCCCCCTACAAACCATTGGATGACGTCGTATAGTCCACTGATAGGCCCATTGGGCACTACTATACTCTCTGGAAGGCGTTGGAAGCAGTAAATGCACTTTGGTCTTCTTTAAAATCAGTATTTAAAAGTAATTTGAAAAAAAAGCCAAAATGATCTCAAACCAGCCCAAAATGTGTTCACCTGCACAACTCGCAAAATAAAATCCAGAATCACCAAATTGATGTGAAACTGCTCAATCTGGCAACACTGTTAAGGAGTAAGTCAGTAGACTGGAGTAAAACACTGATTTCACTTATCCCATGTGAATGTGCCGTGAGCAACACAGACGTATGGGAATAAATTCTCATTTCAGTGACATCTAATCTAATGACATCTTCAGGTAATGCTCCCAAGGAAAAAAGGGTTTTAGATTAGATCATTGTCAGGTTCTGAAGTGACTTTTTCAGTGATATTATGCACACTTTCTGATATTGAAGTTGTTCATGGCAAGGTGGGCCATGAGAAGTGTTTAGTGGCAGGGTGAGTAGACCCTCAGCCAATGTGAAGAGGAAATTGCTGGTCAAGTTCTTTCAAAAGACACTTCCAAATAACAAGCAGAACAACTGGACAAGTGAACAAGGGCACAACTCAACTGCGCGTCACTCATCTCAGTCTGATGCAGTCCTTTTTGCAGCGGCACAAAGAAACTGTGCACATGACTCATCCAGCTATCACACGGTACAAGCCGTATGAACGTATAATATCATGTCGGTGTGATGTTATTTCAAACAGTGGACTCCTGTGAACTAACACATGTGTCTTAAGCAATTCCAAATTCATGGAGCAAATACTACATCTTACCTAATGGTAGTGACAGCAATTTGTTTCTGGAATAAATAGAAAAGAAACATAGAATCAGTTAAGGTGGCTGAAAAAGCAGGGATTCCATTTTCACTTCAAGAAAACCAGAGAAGAAGAAACAAAGCAATAGCTCAGAGGAAGCAGAAAGCCAGTCACAGAAAACCAGGTTAGGGACCAACCATTATGTACTTCCATTATTGGATGGGGTTCATTGTTATTTTACAAAAATATCCATTGATAATGAGCCCTGTCCTGCAATACATGGATACCACTCCTTTATTTTATTTCTGCATGAGTCATCACTTTGTGAGGATGCTGACTATGGCTTATCTAAAGTGGGCATATCATGCCCATGCCCAGAGTCTAAATTTCAGAATTTTTATTCTAGGTATTTTTTTGGCATACCATCAGATGAAGAACTACCAAAAAAAATCTTTTACAAGCCACATATGGAGGACCTCAGTGCAGCCTCTACACGAAACAATCTGTCATAGCTCCTGTCTCATCCAGTGAGCCCAGAATTGGCCAGATTTCAAACTGTCAACTTCCTTAATACGTGAGGAAAATGATCAGTCGAGAATCTGAAATATACAAAGACTCGCCAACAATCTACTGAACAACTAAGCAACTAATGGCTACAGAATGGATGGACAGATGTGGACACTCAAGACATTCACAAATCATACATTCATCTTCATTGGAAGTTTGGCTATATCTAAAATAGTCTTCTGACACCATAACACCTAAACTCACTTATATTTCCAGTTTAAGACCATTTTATTTGTTTACTCCTTCCAGTTCTCCAAGTTTTACAATCATTTTCCAGACACCATCCTGTGATGGATTGACGACATGTGGCTATCACTGGTCAAATGAGGCAATGGTCCAGAGAAAACTACAAATCTGACATAGTTTAAGTTGTGGGGTTGCTGGAGACTGGAAACTGTGAATCTGTCAGAATCCATTGTTAAGTGATCTTCCACAGTAGTAGTAGTGGTTGTTGCATGCTGTAAAGAATAATTGGTGGGAGAGGTCTCCTGTCTCCTTTCTAGTCCCTTTGTCTCTTTTGGGTCATCTGAAAATAACAGTTGTCGATGGAGTTGGCAAAACAATGACCACTGGCAAGATATAGGAGGTTGTGTGTTCTTTTTGCATGGGTCATTGTCGGACTCTTGTGTCTTGTTCTCTGTTTGTTTCTGTGGTCATTTTTTGTGTCGTGTGTAAACAATTCCCAACTGATCTGGGTAACATTATTGTCATTGGATACCAATTTGTGGCAATTGTGGTTCTTTTAAATGTATTTGTGGTTGTTTTGTGACTCAGGTTCTTTGGGGATTCTATGCTTTTTGGCTTTTTGGTTGTCATTTTGTGTCTATTTGTGGTGGGGGTTTTATTATGTTTTTTTTTTTTCCTGTGGTCGCTGTGCTCATTTGCAAGTAACAACTTTCGAAGCTCCTGGCAAAACTCACATCATGTCATTTACCATAAATGAGAATCATGCCGAATGTGATGCTTGCATTTATTTTCGTTTAGTTATTTTCTGTCTCTTCACAGTGTGCCAAAACAGTCATCTTAACACGTACAGCAACTCTTAATGACTGAGACAAGGCTAAAGACCACTACCTATAAAAATTACGAGTAGGACCAAGACGGCAATATGTGCTCATGAGGAGAAATCATTTGAGTCTACGGAACATTTCTACCCCCAAGCCCTGAAATCCACACCTGCCTCTGACAGAGCTTAATGCTGAATATACTATGGGCTGACTTATTTATGACATTTGCTTCTGAAATTGCACCATATGTTCCACGTCCCACAGAATCTCCCAGGAATCATCTCACTGGATAAAATGCTAATCTCTCTTGCGTGACAATTTTCTGCAAAGAGCACCTTAAGAAACTCTCTGGGGTTAGAGTCTTTTTTTCCGTTTTTTTTTTTTTTTTTTTTAGTACGGTAATTAAGGCATGACAGGACAGCTTTCCGTGGGTAAAAAAGTGACACTTTGAAGGTTCTCCAGTGGCATTTTCATCAAACCAGATGATATTTGTGGTTTTTCAAGATGTTTAAGTGGCACTTTTCCATGCACTAGATGTACATGGCAGTGATTACTCAGCACAGGGCTGCTTATTAGCTGGAGGATGTGGTAGCGTATTCGCTGTGGCAAAACAAACGTGTAAGATGGATTCAGTCAGCACTGTTCATTCAGGTTACAAGAGGGTAAGATAATTATTGGTTAGAAAGGCATGTTTCCCCATTATATTGTATATCAGAGTACAGCACTGTACATACAATACAGAAGCTACTGTAAGTTGTATATCTAAAGCTTCCTGTATGCAGCCTAAGCAATTACTCTTATGTGCACATTGCATCATTGTTGCAATAATTTCAGGAAGAGTTTTGGGAGACATGCAGTGTGAAAGGATTGAGGAATGGGACCAGAATTACATCACTCCATTCTTGTTCACAGTGGAAACGTCAAATTATTTTCACCAGCAGAACAGCACATACCACCACCTACCCAGAGCTCTCTTTCCATCCCAATTACAGCAGGGGAACGTGGCAATGCTGACATGGGAAAGCACGGCCTTCTGCAGGGCAGCGGCTTCACACTGGAACGTTGGATTAGAGCGCTGGGTTTCATCCTCAGCACAGGGTCCACTATGAGCCTGGCCTGAAGAGCTGTTGACTGATGAGCATGTGTGTGTGTGTGTGCACGCGCACGCGGCGCTCTGCCAGAAAACACCATCGATTCCCCCAAATGCAACACTGCCCGCCCGCCCACTTCAAGAGCACCTTGCAGAATGTCAATTCCTAAACTCTTGTCTTTTTCAATGAATGCACAAGTCTGTAACCTGGCTGCCACAAATTGGAATAGAATCAGTGGAGGTTTTATTCCTTCTGGCAGTGCCTGGAGCCCAGTATTTCACTGCAACAACTGTCAGTCATGGGGAGATACAGAGGTACACGTTTGGACTGGGGGATTTGTTCCTCCTTTTAACTCAGTATGTCTCTCTTCCCAGTGCAAGCCACTTTTGAAGTAGATTACCAGTCAGCTCCTCTATAACTCCCTCAGTGAGGCCATTCGCCAGTTTATTATCAGTATTTGGATCGTCTCATCCCCCCTCACATCCATTACTGCCCGCCTCGCCATGCTGTACATCTGGCGTCCCTGCCTCAAAAGACATGCCGACTCGTTTTAAATAGCAGAGAGGGTGATTATTTGTGTTGTGGTTCTTTTGAAAATCAAAAAAGATCTATGGCTGGTGTGAAAGTGAGGGGACATTACAGCAGCAATTGTTGTCACTAATTAAATGAAAACCTGAAAGAAAATGGTACCAGATTGGGAAGTAAACGCACACATGCTGAGTCAAACCCCAGAAGCGGCAGGGCTGTGATGTAGTTACCACATCTACGTTCTGCCAGAACCAGAGTCTGCGTCAAGCCCTCGGAAATATTTTCCTTTGTCTACAATTGTGTTATTATTTTTATTTATTTTTTTTATTGCAGGTGATATTTCAAAATCTATTTCACTCAAAGTTCCAAGTTCACTGGTCAAGTGCTGCCCTTGCTGAGACAGATTAGATGACAATTTTGTTTAAAATGTCATCCTCTCTTCCAATAACATGTGGGACTTACGGGACTTACAGCTGTATGAGAAACTCACTCTGAGCCGAGTCACAAACTGAGGGAGGAAGGTAGTGTGACAGCAGTGTGAGAGTTCAGGGAAGCGTGGGAAGAATTGAGACAAGAGAGGGAAGATTCTACCAGTGTCATAATTAATATCTATGCTTCGAAGTGCACAAATATTAATTCTGAATTGCTGTACATACAGCACATCTTCCCTTTGCACAGACCATTCACATTAAACATAAAATCGTATTGCACTTTAAAACTATAATTACGTTTATTATGCCTCACATGTTTCTTATTCTGACAGCTGGGATAGGCTCCAGCAGACCCCACGACCCTTAACAGGAATAAGCGGTTACAGAAGATGAATGAATGAATGAATGTTTCTTATTGTGACTTCTTCAAAGAACATTGTGCTCAGTTGAGAGTCATATGCGCCAAGTTCTGGACGTCCTTGAGGTCTTGATTTCCTGGAGTCACATGGAGAGCACAACCTGCACCACCAAACTCAACATAATAGCTATTTGTAACGGAAGTATTTGAACTGTATAATAACAACACATTAAGTGATTTATGCCTGAGGAGTTCATCGAAAACTCTGGCTCACACAGGACACATGTGGGCATTCATTTCTATAATTTGAATGTCTCGCAGAATTTAATACCCTTTTAATATTAACATTGTGATTATACCGAAGACACAGTTTATTCCAGCTCATTAAAATACATGTCAGGCCTAATGCGTATTAAAAAAAAAAAGTGCTAGAATGCTGTCCAAGTGTTTGGAAATATACTATCTGTGTATACTGAGAACGGCTCTGTGCATATCCACCGTACTGTATGGCTCCTGACAACAAAATAAACAGTATGCAGCCTTTGTAAGGTGAAAACAAATAAAAAATGCATGCAGATGAAATATTATGACATCTGTTATTACTGTGAGTATTTAATCTGAGTGTGTGATGTTTAAATTCAAATAAGAAAAGTTTACTGTACCATGAAAAACTTAGAAACTCCATTTATCACTGTGGGGCTTCCAAGTGCACAGTACACACATAGGAAGGACAATTTTATAAATATCAAATGAATGCAATACACTGTACAAATGAATCAAATTTCTAATAACATAATCATTATATCTCAACTCAGGTGACTTTATGTTCATATGAGTTATTTCGATATTATCATTTGGACTTTACTTGTGTTCCAGTGCAGACAATTCTGTTTAACAATGAACTATATGTATTACAATAATATGTCATGTATCATGATGTCCATAGCTCTCTTATGTTAGCAAGCTGAAGAGCTCCAACAGATTTAGCCACGTAGCTCCTGTTAGCTCATACAACCTAGGCAATGCTAATGCAAGCCAATGGGAAATAACTGAATTTGTAATTATGCTAAAGACTAAAGATTTGACTTTGAATGTTCTCAGTCATCCAGGTCATGGTATATCCAAAAAGCATTTAAAAAAAGACAACTGGACTTGTAGAGTTTCACCACTCATCCGAGTAGCTTCTTCAGTTCAGAACACCACTGACCCGCTACACTAACTCAACACTAACTACATTAAGTGGTGTAGAGTTTTTTTTTTTTTTTTTTGAGAAGATGTGAAAGCTTTTTGGATATACTAAAGATCTGAGTTTGGAACGCATAAGCCAAGTTGCTTCCCTTATAACTTCAGATATGGACAGTAACTCGTTGAAAACACACGATGCCATTTCTTTAAACGTGTGCATTTTAGGCGCCTTTAAGAGGGCCAATAGGTCCAGAATGTTTGCACAGTAGTGCTGCATTTCTGTCACATCTTGTGGCTCCTTCAGCTTCCAATTTGTATTTCAGAGTTGGCTTTATTTGGAATGTCAGACAGCAGTGACATATTCCACTTGAATAAAGGCCTGCAGACACGTCCACAAACTGTGGGCAGAAAGGCTGCAAATGCGCCACTAGTACAAATACAAAGTTGCTCATTTAGGCTATTTATCTGGAGTACCGTGAGACTCATGAAAACACATACTTACACATCCCGCCGGCATCATGTGAATGCAGCACAAATGTCATAGCGCCACAAATAAAAGAAATTCATGGGCGCTGTGACAGGTCGCAGCGAGTTAAGGTGCGTGTAGAAGATCAGCAGGGCAGAGAACAGGAGGGAAATAAGAGTTTAGAGGAGAATGTTGGTGACTTTGACAAATTTTGGAGAGGACCTGAAATGTCATGAGTAGCAGTAATGCTGCAAGTGTTTTTTTTTTGTTTACTGTTTTGTTTAGTTTTTTTCATTGAGCTGTAGTGTTTTTTTGTGCTAGCCTTTTGCAGTGGATAGTAATATAAAAAATAAACTCTAAATACTTTTTTTTCCATCCCGAAAGAGTGATTAGATGAGATGTTTTTAAAGGCAAACTTTCCTAATATGTGACCACGCCTTTTACATTTTAAACTTCAGGCTCTATCTTGTGCAAAACTGGAGAATCCATATTATTCCAGCTCTGTCGGGGCATCCCAGAGCTCCCCCGGGGCTTCATGATGTTATAGTAAGTTTTGCCTTTCAGTGCTGTTGAAGTCTGATGACTGTGCAAGGGAAGTCATGCAGTCAGCACTGCTTGCTCATCCCTGGACTTCAAATAGACCTGGCAGAGCTTCAGTACATGTTATAGTCCTGCAGGAAAATAAATCTCTACCACAGAACGTATAGCTGGGAGGGATGAAGGGCTTTGTTCTAGCTCTTGGATGCAGATTTAGTCCTGTCACAGTGAAGTTGATCTTCACATGGTGCTTTGTCTGGCTTTGTGTGAAAAGACTTGGTTTTATATGAATCTCTCCAGCTTTCTGGGCACTGTTGCCTTAGAAACTTTCAATTTAAATGTAATTTGTTGCTGGGAGAGTTTTTCAGACCTCAAAGGAACAATTGATGGTAACATTGTTGCAATTCATTCAACACAGCTCCTTTTTCAAATTTAAAGCACTTGCTGTTAGAACAAAACCACACAGAGAAGCAGTTTCTGCTGTGGAGGAAATGAGAATTGTGGTGAGCTGCACATGTGTACATTGTCGTGTACCCAAGAACACCAAACCATCACAACTGTTTTTCTTTTATCCTGTACAACAAATTTATTTCAACTGTGCTTTGTTTTCCTTTACATAATTTAGTTGCTATACAAATTGTGTCATAGTACAACTTGGTGGTTTGGAAATAATGTACGAATCCCCATTGCAAGCGGGAAAATAATAAATAACACAAATTATACAGCATATAGTACCAGACAAAGGTATGGACATTCAAACATTCATTGTTTCTAAATAGAAAAAAACTAAAGATATTAAAACTGTAAAATAACAGAATTATGAAGTAGGCCAAAAAGTGCCTCGGATACAACTCTGATGTTGCCGTTTTATGTAGCATTTGACTGGCTGTGTCAAAACAAAGTCTCTGTCTCTGCTCTGTGGACATTATGCACAAGCATGCACGCTTGGTTTACACGTGTAGTAAGAAGCAGCTGGGTGAATGTACTCGAATGTGTTTGACAAACAGGAATGATGTCTACACAGCAGGAATAGACTGTACTCCAGAGTCAGGTTTTAAATTTAAATATATAACACTATTACTGTTTCTTAGAGCTGTCCGCTCACCAGCCTCAATTTATTTTATTATTAAAAATGGCAGACCACGAAGAACTATGTTTAAAATTAAACATATTTTAAAGTAGACACTATTTTTCTTGATGATTGCTCTGCACACTATTGGCAGACCATCGGTTGTGTTAAGTTAGTGTTGCCATGTAACTACCTTCCAAAAGGTAATTTCTACAGAGTAGTGTTGTGATATAGGTTGATAAACACCAATTAAGCATAATATTATGACCACCTTCCTAATATTGTGTAGGTCTCCCTTGTGCCTCCAAAACAGTTGTGACTCATCAGAGAATGGACATGGACCTTCTGAGGGGGTCCTGGGGTGTCTGGCAAAAATGTTGTTCTTTGGGTCCTATGGGTTGAGGGGATGGGCCTCTGTGGATCATCCCATAGATACTTGATCATTTTGGGATCTAGTGAATTTGGAGGCCAGGTCAACACCTTGTGCTGTTCTTCATGTTTTTTGAGTTGTTACTAAAGCGTTTTTGTGTGTGTGCCTGTGTCAGGCTGCATCCTGCTCTGTCAAGGTTGCTATGGGGTGGGGGTGCCTGATCTGGTCTAGGTGGGTGCTACATGTCTAAGTAACATCCACATGAATACCAGGTCCAAACGTTTCCCAGCAGAACATTGAATTGTCATAAGATAGTCAATGTTATTTACTTCTCCTGTCTGTGGTTTTAATGTTGTGGTTGATCGGTGTATATTATATATACAAGTCACGGCACATTAAAACAGAGTCAAATGTTAGTTGTCCCTGACTACTGTACATATTTTTCCAAAACACGGTCCCATGGAGGTCCACTGGAAGGGGCAGGAATACCCCTCTTTACTGGTTCTTTTACTTTCAAATAAAAGAGCTAGGTGACCTGTATTGTCTGACTGATTCCTGCCCTGCCGCACTTCGCTGTAGCTTTGAGACTGTCATCCTGGCTCTAATCTGAAGGGTTCATTGTTGACACATTATTAACAAAAACTGCAAAAACAGACTCACTGTAGCCAACAATAGTTACTGACATGGGGTAAGAGGCAGGATACACCCTGGACAGGTCAACAGCCCATCACAGGGCTAACACAGAGAGACAGTTAAACTACCAGTCATGCTTACATTCACAGCGTTATCCCATTAGGATCCCCAGTGTTAACCTAACGTGCATGTCTACAGACTGCAGGCGGAAGCTGGAGCACCTAGGGAAAACCGAGAGGGACTCAGGGAGAAGATGTAAACTCCACACAAAAAGGCTCCAGGCAACCAGCAGGTTGTGCTAACCATTGTACCAATGTGCCGCCCTATTAGTATCATAATACTGTGCTGTCAGCAAAGCAAACAGTGGCAACTTTGGGGAATCTACACTTCTTGTGAAGTGGAGAATTACATATGTGTTTTATATGTAAAAAAAAAAATAAAATTAAATAAAGGAAACCCCTTGAATCAGTAGGTGTAGATTTGACTGGCACTGGTTTACAGTATAAAATAAATGTTGCTGCCTAATCTATTCAAGCAGGTTAATCCCAAAAACCTGACGGCTTTGCATTTTTAATTTTAACATGTCAGAAGGCTGACACAATGAAGGAGCCCACAGGACCATGAGAAAACAGCCCTGCTTTCTCTAAAGATGTTAGTGTATGACTGTGACCGTGTAGTTATAATGAGCAGCATTGTTTGCATAGCGTGGGCAGGCGTGGTGTGACACCATCGTGGCAGAGACACATGTGAGACCCTCAGCGTGTTGTTTCTTCGCAAGCCTGACCTCTGCATCTCCATTGTTCTCCGCTGCATCCTCTGCTGACAGGTGAATTGTATTCTCTGCGGCGTTCTCCGGGGGACAGCAAGGAAAACAGGATTGCATTTATGAAACCTGGTGTAAGTGACTGGAATGCGCTCACGCATACGCCCTTTCAAAACACGCCGGCGGCATCTGATCCCCCCCCCCCCGAACCAGTGGTACACAGCAGCTGCTGCTTCACCATGTTCGCATTATGAATCGCAGTCTCCGGTATTATTTTGTGTTTTAGCCTGACCTTAGCAGAAGCAGACGAAGGGACTGCATTTTGAAATAACATTGTTTTGCATTTAGTTGTTACACCTTGGCCCGTGAACACAAAGATAAAATAGAATGTCTGAATGGTATTTGTATTGTGAGAAACACTCCATGGAAATCATGGCAAACACATCATCCTATTGTCAGGGAAAAAGATTCATCTCAGAACAATCTCCTCGCTCTAGCCATCCAGTCCACTCCTCTAACACACTAATATCTCACAGGTATGCATCATCACACCAATGTCTCCATAAAACATGTTTAAGGAAATTCCCCCTGGATAGCTAAATGGCTCTTTAGAGTAATTGCTCCCATTTCTATCATTTTTAATATATGCATTTTGACAAGCAGCACGCTTTCCTTTGAGTAATGGTAACATTAGAACGACTGGGATCGCGATCCTCACTGCAGTAATCAGCCCTCAGCACCGAAGCCCTTGGAGATACGTGACAGTGTTCCTCTGCTCGCTAGACGTTACCTCAGTGCCGACTTCACAGCTCAAAGGAGCTGCTCTGAGGCAAGTTTTGTATCAGTATTGATGGCTTTCACCGAGACATTTAATACAGAGGTTACACTACAGCTTATCCAATGACCAAAACACCAAAAAGTTGTGATGTAAAGGTATTTCTTTAATTCTTGCACGCTTTTTTATCATGTTTTGTTTTCATCAGGACCTTTCCAGACTGACAAACGATGTGTCAAGGCAGAAAAATATCCATTAATTTGAATGCTTATTTGCATACTGAAGAAGCTAAACACTAATATAGTACCTTAATTTCCCCTATGGTATCTACTACATGTGTGTTTATTACTTCCTCAGCATCTGTCCTCATGCGCCGTCTGGGATTGTATGGGTGCATACAACCATCCATTGCAACTATTGTTCATACTGGAGCAGGCTCTAGGGACGTAATTCAGCATAAGCTGCATTTTTATATATCTTTGTATGTTGTAGACACTGATATTTTCTGGGAAAAAAGTGTCCGCTTGGTGCAGGTAACAGTGTAGCATTAAAATACTTCTACAGTGTGTATTATCAGGTATAGCTTTGATACAGCACATTATTGATTCATTAATTAAGGGCATGGAGGGCCTCTAGTTATTGGAGCTATCCTGGCTCTGAAAAGAAAGTAAAAAAAAAACAAACAACAATATGTGAGAGGAGTTTGCTGTTTATAGATCGTTGTCACAAACCTTAAATTAAATCTTTAAGGACTGTAGAGGCTACTCTTTATGTTATATCACAATCTAGCAACAGAGTAGTTGACCAACCCAACCTTGCAGGTGCTCTATTGGCTTATATGTATATGTGCATGTGCATTTAGAGTTGTTCCCATTTAAAATTATACATCTTTTTACTTCATACATTATTTAAATTGTCCTTTGCAGGGTTCTTGATGAAGGCTACGAGCCGTAACGCGTTGGTCTAACACGTGGAGTAACGGATGACATGTACCGGTGCTGCGTATCTGGAATGCAAATTATGAGTAACTATTCTTCTGTCATTCATCTTCTGTAACCGCTTATTCCTGTGAAGGGTCGCGGGGTCTGCTGGAGCCTATCCCAGCTGTCATCGGGCGAGAGGCGGGGTACATGAGTAATGAGGCGGGTCTCCAGTCCATCGCAGGGCTAACATAGAGAGACAGACAACCATTCACACTCACACCTACAGCCAATTTAGAATCACCAATTAACCTAATGACGGTGGGAGGAAGCCGGAGTACCCGGAGAGAACCCACACAGACACAGAGAGAACATGCAAACTCCACACAGAAAGGCCCAGTCGGCCCATGGATTCGAACCCGGGACCTTCTCGCTGCGAGGCATCAGTGCTCACCACCTCACCACTGTGCCGCCCGAGTAACTATTCTATTAAATGAAATAGATGGTGTTTAGAATACAGTTACATGGAGATTTACAATTATTTAAAGAAAGTTGGTCAAAACCTGGAGTATGCAACTCCAGACATAACTAGCTAGCTCGCTAGTTAAATCGAAAGTTAACGGTTTACTATAAATTTGATTTATTCGCTGATGGAGTCTTGCCTTTGGAAAATGTATTACCTGCAAACAGAATATGTATTTGACCCTTCTTCAGCTTTTTTTTGGTCCATTTGAACTGAACAGCAAGCTTCATAAATAAATAGTATATATTTAAACATGTAGACTAAAAGTGCTTCACGAACAAACCAAATGAAATGTCTGTGAAGGTTCTCAGTCATCCAGGTCATGGTATATCCAACAAAGGTTCAAAAAAGGCAACTGGACTTGTAGAGTTTTAGAGAAGACGTTTCACCACTCATCCAAGTGGCTTCTTCAGTTGTACCGGACTGGTGGGAAGTCTGAGGTTTAAATAGGAACTCCTGAAAAAACTTGCAGAAACCAGAAACTGGTGCAGCTAATTTGTACAACCCATCCATAAACGCATGTACCAGCACAGGAGAGCCAGCTCATCAGGAAACGATTCAGCGGTCCACCTACACCTGAAGGACAAAGGACACTCCTTTGAAGATAACAACGTCCAAATCTTAGCCAGAGAAGACCGATGGTTTGAAAGAGGAGTAAAGGAAGCCATCTATGTCAGACTGGAAAAACCTTCACTAAACAGAGGAGGTGGACTGAGATTTAGGGCCCGTCCACACGGAGACGCTTTTTGGTTTAAACGCAGATGTTTTGCATCGTTTTGGCCGATCGTCCACACGAATCCTGTAAACGCATTGCGCACTTTTCTGAAACCTGGTCCCAGGGTGGAAAAATTCGCAAACGCAGCTCTTGCGTTTTCGTGTGGACGGCGAAAACGGCGAGAAACGCATACGTGCGTTTCGATGATGTCATCGCCACCATCGCCACACCCCTAGCGCAGCCTTCCACCTCCCGCGAGACGTCTCATAACAACATCAACAACAATGGCGGACTACATGCTCGTGTTCCTGCTGGAGAAGATATTGAGCCTATTAGGGTTACCAGGGCAAAATATCATTTCTCCTTGAGTTTGGTTTCTTCTAAAGCCGATTTGTAAACAGCGCTCAAGCTTTATGCGCATGCTCCGCCTCTTCCTCTCCGCTTTTGGTGAATTTCTGAAACTGAAACAGCACCACCTATAGGCCTGGAATATGAAGTAGCGTTTTGAGTCGTGTTGAGATGGATCCATGTGGACGCAGATATTCTTGAAACGATGCCAGGGAAAACGGAGGGGGAAAAGATCGTTTTCGTACGTGTGGACGAGGCCTTAATCTGCCATCTATTAACAATACAGTTTTAACTTCTGTCCCCAAGAAATTTCAATCTCATTCACACCTTGACACTGGAGCCTCTGATGGACAAGAGTCGTTAGAGAACCATTCATAGGGAAGAGGACAGGGACAAAACAGTCCCCCCTCAACAACAGGTAAGTACCCAGTCGTTAATGCAAATTAGCTCCACCAGTTTCTGGTTATTAGCATAACAAGCAAGTTTTTTCAGGAGGAGTTCCTATTTAAACCTCAGACTTCCCACCAGTCCCCTAGAACTGAAGAAGCCACTCGGATGAGTGGTGAAACGTCTTCTCTAAAACTCTACAAGTCCAGTTGCCTTTTTTGAACCTTTGTTGGATAAACCAAATGAAATATATTCCGAATCAGATACAGACACATTGTAGTTACTGCTAATCTGGTAGCTCAAAATTATTAGATTTTACTTTAACTTCTATTACAATTTAAGATTCAGATAAAGCATTATTATGTGATGGAACATACAGTTCTCAAGGCGCTGACACACCAAACAGATGGTCAGCCATGTTCCAATGGGCCATGGTTGAGTATCAATGACTCTGGTTTTTGGCCGTGTGTCATGCAAGCATGTCAGTGAGAAAGATCACTCCTCGGGCTGTGAATGTCTTTCTTGTGCATACACATAGATATAAGTACATCACAAGGCCATGGTCTTATTAAAGCTTTAATTGCTCATATATATGTGCAGTCAGTAAAGCTTATAATAAGGATTTAATATACAATAAAATGATATACACATGAGAGACACTGTACCTACGGGAACAAACAGGTTCATAATGTATGCTCTGTGGACATTATGCACAAGCACGTATGCTTGATTTACACGTGTAGTGAGAAGCAGCTGGGTGAATGTACTTGAATGTGTTTGACAAACAGGAATGGTGTCTATACAGCAGGAACAGACTGTATCCAGATTTTAAATTTTAACATATAACACGATTACTGTTTTTTAGAGCTGTCTGCTCACCAGCCACAATTTATTTCATTATTAAAAATAGCAGACCAAATACTAAGATATTATTAGTATAAGATTATGCCTTTAATTAATAAATAAAGTGAAATAGTTTCTTTGGGCCTATGTGCTTTTATTGGACAGAGGCACAGTGTTGGCTGACGCTTCAAATAAAAAGTTTTATATATTTTTTTATTTTTATTTTTTTTAGTACTTTAACCACCCAGAAAAAAAAAAAACAAACAAAGCACAGAAATCATGCAGCAACAAACTGCAGCAGCCAACCACCAACACTACCCACATCTAGCTACTACAAAGCCATTTGATGATGGCCTGTAGTACACTGACAGGCATATAGAGCGCTTCTCTACTTTTTAGAAAGCAGCACAAGAAGACCACATTCAGTGTGCACACACACTCACACACATGCAGTAAAAGCATGGGAAGAGTAAAAGCACTTTGGTTTTGTTTTAAATCAGCAAAAAAAAAAAAAAAAAAAAGTAATTAGACAAAACAGAATGGAACCTGGGCCCGCTCAACCAGGCGAACCATATATTCATCATAAAAATGTCTGTATTGTTGGTTATGTACTGTATGCGACAACATATACGGAAAAATATAATATGTACACTAGTGGTCACCATGGCCCACATTACCCAAGTTCGGTAAATGAGTACGATTTTAAGGTGCTGAAACATTTATTATTACGAAGATATTAAGTATTTCAAGTTTATATATTCATTAGTTGTTTTAGTTGTTGAGTTTATTTAATATATCTACAATATAAAATAGATGTCCACAACCGGACCCATTAAAATATTATTTACAAATGAATGTATCTGTTAAATCCAGTCACACCTAATAAGCTATCATACTATATGAACTAGTATTTTTTTGTGTATTTTGAACTGGATATTACTATCCTAGTTTCCTTGATTGAGACACTTCAGTAAAGCACCTTAATATTTCCTCCACTATAAAAAAGGATTGGTCACTTTGACAAAATACAGCTTCTCTATAAAACCTGTGCTGCTCAAACGTTCCTCTGAAACTGTACCCAGATGCATGTGGCATCCTTCTGAGTGCAGTCGTTAAGTCCCGTCCCAGACTCACAGAGTGGCTGTGGTCCCCGGAGAGGGAGAGATTTTAGTCAAAAGCTAGATTTAATTATTGTCTGTGAAAGCGGCCCTGCATTTCAAAGTGTGTACCTACAGCAGGGGATGTCTCACCTGTCTACTGCAGAGACACATCAAGAGCCAAATGAAAGTGCAGCACATCAAAAGTGCTACAACACAAGTGCAAGTTTTTCTTTTGATGGGACATGGTATACCTCAAAGAGAGAGACTCTCCAGATGATAAAGAATTCCTTTTCCCCATCGACTCCTGTCTTGTGTTTATGTCCTCCTCATGCTTGATACATGACAGAGGTTGTAGAATATTTATCCTCCTCACCTCCTAACATCTTTCCTCGACCCAACCACTCTACTGAACAAGGTGGAGGGTAGTCGTGACTCACTGCATCTTACTAGCAGAAGAAAAGTAAGACATATTCGCGTAGGTTTTAACTTACTGCACCTAATTCATAAAAAAAAAAAAAAATTGATTGACAATGTTTTAAATTACTATATACAGTATGAAAACTAACTCTACCCCAAGTTAAACTCTGAAACTTCCCATCAGATCTTCACAGCATTTTAGCCTCTTTTAGCACATTGTTTTGTTCTTCCATACCATCTCGACACCGTTTCCAGCCACAAAACGTTTTTTCAATTGAATGCTATGGTCAACAAATTGCGCACTGTACTCCTGTCTCTCTCTTGTCCTTGCATTCATTCACACAATGTGTGTCTAGCTTCATCTTTCCATTGACATTGTAGACTGTGCTAGCTTTAGAATTTGCTCAGTGTGATTTCTTAAAGAGAAGAACAGCTTTAAATTAGTCAGCTTTCCATTCTAGCATCAGCTTAGCTTGTTTTTTAAAAGCTCCGGAAATATGCTTCCAGTGTTTTTTTGAGATTTGGCATTGATTTACAGATAGCATTAACACCCTTCTGTCATGTTTTACAGGTAGCATTAGCATGATTCTGCAGGGATTTTCTGATAGGATTAGCACCCAGTATTTACCCTCCACTGCTGCAGAGCTGCCAACTCTCACGCTTTCGCCGTGTGACACACGGTTTTGCCTGTTTTCACACGCACTCACGCCACACATCCAATTTCTCACGCAAAAAAAAAAAAATCCGATCTTGGTCCGAGACTCTTCCGTTCTATTTCGTCCCTCCTGACCGCCAGAGGCGGTGCTTTAAGCACTGGATAACTCCGCTCGCGCTAGCGCATGTCGAGTACGAATAACAACAACGTCACCTGTGACCCCTGCATGACCCCCGGGAGGCTATATCTTCCGGTGTCAGCAGGCGATCGGCTCCTTCATTCTTCTCCTGACCGCGCGTGGAGGTGTACGTAAGTAGAGCATAGCCATTCAATTGTACTGGTATGGTTATTACTGGCGTGCTGCTGGCTTTGTGCAGTCTCGTGCCTCTGTGGCGGGAGTAACGGGCAGACGCTCGTCCTCCCAGAGGCTGTCGCCAGCGATTTGCACGTTGTATGTTTACCTGCTCTGTAAAGGTGGCTGGCTGGTTTGGTGGCGTTTCCGCCCCTCACCTTCCAGCATTGCATACAGCTTTACTAGCAGGATGATGCTGTTTGATGCTAATCTCTGCTTGTTTTGTGTTCTCTCTTTAGTGTTCAGAGTATTATTGAAGGATTCAACTGTGTTATTGAGGTAGGGTTCAGCCCCTCTTCAAGCTCAGTTGGGTGTTGTGTGAAAAAAAAAAAAAAAAAAGTTAAACTACTGACTTTGTTGGTGAAGGTTGCGCACCTGCCCCCTCTCCCAACTTGGCTTGGCGTTTCAAGGTGTTGGCGTTTCCGTCCCGGCGGCGTGACACTTTGTGTTCTTTTTGCGTCTTTTTTGTATTTTTCTTGGCTACCTCTCCATCTGGTCCCGGATGGAGCATGCTTGTAGCAATTGTATGGCATCCCTGGAGCCTGAGGATGGCCATGATCGGTGTGTGTCCTGTCTTGGCGTGGATCACCTGCGGGAGGCCATCACAGATGAAGCCTGCATAAATTGTGGCATCATGCCAAGATCAGTAAGGCTGGCCAGGCTGGCCCAACTGGATCCACTATCTTGCCTGCCTTCATTCCAGTCTGGGGGGGCGGATTCCTGTCGGGATGCACAGAAGAGGTCTGCCTCACGGGGTGTGGATGGTGTCCCCGCAGGAAAACGACGGAGGAAGACAGATGATCAGCTCTCCTCTAAGGTTGACCGTCTGGCAGCTGATATGGAGGAGATGAAGGCACTTCTTCTTGGCCTGCAGCCTGCTGGTAGGATGCCACATGCTGCTGGTGCAGCTATTCAGGGGTCACCGCTGCCAGTGGACGATGCCATCTCCATTGCAGCTTCGTCCAGCCAGTTTAATGATTCCCAGGCTGAGTTGGCGACTCCGACGGCTCCTCACATTCTTCAGCCTCGGGTTCCCGGCGGGGCTCTGAGGATTCTTCCATGGGGGCAATCATCCGAGCTGCCCTGGCGCGCCTGCAGCTTGATCCTCCGAGTGAGCAAAAGGCTCCTAGCGCTTTCTACAGGCGCAACCCCCCAACGGCGAAGACTTTGGTGCCACACTCTCCTGATTTTTTGAAGGAGCTGCACTCCTGCTGGGGAGACACGTCAGCCCTCACCAGGCTGGGGTCAGACGAGCGGGCCTTAGCTGCCATGGAGGGTGCTGAGGCAGTTGGCCTTCTCCACATGCCATCGGTGGAGCCTGCAATTGCTGCCCTGATTGTGTCTCCGGATGAGGCAATGAAGTCGGATCCCCGGTGTCCTTCTGCCCAGTGTAAAGTCACGGATGATTACGTCTGCAGAGCTTACAACACGGCAGCGCGCATCGGCCGCCTTGGAAACACCCTATCCCACTTCCTTCTGGCTCTCTCGACTTCTCTGCAGGGGGCTCAGGTGGATGACTCCGTCCGTGACATCTGCGATGCCTCACTGCAGACTTTTGCCTGCCAGACGAGAGAATTGGGTCGACTCATGTCCACGCTCGTCCACACTCGTCGACACGTCTGGCTGGCCCAATCACCCCTGACGGAGGCGACTCGTAGGGCCCTTCGCAGGGTGCCGGCGACACCTGGTGAGCTGTTTGGCTCTGCAGCGTTGGATGCACTGGACCGCACGGCTGAGGCAGATGAGACCAGGAGGCGGCTTGCAGGCCTGCATAAGAGAACGCCTACCTCCAGCGGGCCGAGGGCTTTTCCATCTGCTCCCCCACGTCTTCCACAGCTGCCTCCCCGGGATGGTCGGCGGCCGTCGCGACGGGATGCAAAGAAGCCAGCGGATGACTTTCGCTCCACCGTGCGACGCTCACCTCGTAAGCAGCAGGCCTCCAAGCCCGACCGCCGTTCTTCCGGTTCCTTCGGGGCCCGGGGGCAGCGGCGCTAGGGCCACGGGGCCGGTCGTCGGATGCTTTTCCCAGCAGCAGCTCAGCCACTGCGCTGCCTGCTGTTCAGATCCCTGGGTAGTTTCCACCTTGACCCGGGGCTACAAATTGCAATTCCGACGCCGGCCCCCTGCCTTCGGCCGGGTGAGGATGACATCTATCGGCGACCCTGCCAAGGCCCAGACCTTAACCCAGGAGCTGTCGACCCTCCTGGACAAGGGTGCCATCGTACCGGTGGACCCCCTCCTTCATCCCGGGGGGTTCTACTCGACGTACTTCCTGGTCGGCAAGAAGGACGGTGGAGTTCGACCCATCCTGGACCTGCGAGGCCTGAACAGGTACTTAAAAGTTCTGCCGTTCCACATGCTGACTGTAGCAGATGTTCAGCGCGTAGTCAGCCCCAACGAGTGGTTCACTTCCATAGATCTGAAGGACGCATACTTCCATGTCCCAATCGCTGCTCATCATCAGGCCTTTCTGAGGTTTGCCTTCCAGGGCCACCATTACCAGTTCAGGGTGCTCAACTTTGGGCTCTCCCTGTCTCCAACTGACGGCCGCATCGACTGCCATACCTTCCGGCCTGTTGCTGCTGCGCCCGCTTCAAATGTGGCTGAACAGCTTCCGTCTGGACCAGAGGCTTCACAAGCACAAGCTAATCAGAGTGTCTCGGGTGTGTGTCCGCGCCCTGGAGCCATGGCAGGACAGGGCGTTCCTACTGGGGGGTGCGCCTCTGGGGGTCCTTCCTTCATTCCGAGAGACGGTTGCGACAGATGCGTCCCAGTTAGGATGGGGTGCAGTTTGGCGTGGCAGATCCGCCCAGGGACGGTGGTCTCGTCGGGACTGCACACGGCACATCAATGTGCTGGAGCTGCGGGCTGTCCACCTGGCACTCCGGCATTTTCTTCAGCACCTGCAGGGGAAACATGTGCTGGTTCGGTCAGACAACAAGGCAGTGGTCTCCCAGATCAACCATCAGGGGGGCACCAAGTCGGCACAACTGTTGCAGGTGTCCCAGCGCCTGCTGACATGGGCCACGCCCCGTCTGTTGAGTTTGCGAGCGATGTGGCTCCCAAAGGAGCAGCGGAATCAGGTGGCAGATTTCCTTTCTCGACACAAGCCTCCGCCGGGGGAGTGGAGACTACACCCAGAGGTGGTCGAGCTGATCTGGGGCGTTTTCGGCAGGACAGAGGTGGATCTCTTTGCCTCGAGGGAGTCAACCCATTGTCCCCTGTGGTTTTCCTGGATGGAGGAGGACAGTCCTCTGGGACAAGATGCCTTGGGACACGAGTGGCCCAGCGTGTTTCTGTACGCCTTTCCACCGCTGCCTCTGATCCTCCCGACGCTGCAGCGGGTCCTTCATCTGGGCCACCGCCTCCTCCTGGTGGCCCCGTTCTGGCCAGGGAGGCTTTGGTTTCCACTGCTGCGGAAGCTTTGCTGCAGCTCGCCATGGCGTCTCCCAGGGAGGAAGGATCTCCTATCACAGCTGGGGGGCCGGATTTGGCACCCCAACCCCTGCCGTCTCCAGTTGTGGGCCTGGCCGCTGCAGGGCCCGACACGCTGCTGAGCGGTTGCACTGAGCCTGTTCGACGAACCATCTCGCATGCTCGTGCATCGTCCACCCGTCTCCAGTATGAGAGCAAGTGGAGGAGATTCTCTGCCTGGTGCGCTGACAGGGGGGAGGACCCCACTTCTTGCCCAGTGGCCACCGTTCTGGACTTTCTTCAGTCTCTCCTGGACGACGGCCGAGCACCTTCCACTTTGAGGGTGTACGTGGCAGCAATTTCTTGGCAGCATAACCTGATAGACAATGCTACCGTAGGGAGCCAGCGGTTGGTGTCTCTATTTCTGAGGGGGGCATTGAGGCTGCGGCCCTCTGTGTCCCCCAGGGTTCCAGCGTGGGACCTCTCCCTGGTGCTGAAGGCTCTGTCTTCTTCACCCTTTGAACCTCTCGCCCGGGCTGACCTCAAGTGGCTGTCATTAAAGACAGCCTTTCTTCTGGCTATCACCTCAGCGAAACGGGTGGGGGAGTTACATGCTTTGTCTGTCAGCGAGTCCTGCCTGCGTTGGGGGCCTGAGGGGTCAGGGGTGACCCTGTGGCCTAATGTTGCGTTTCTGCCGAAGACCTTGCCCCGTGACCATGTCAACCGTCCTATCCACCTGGCGCGATTTGATCCCCCAGTGGCTGATGATGGGTTGCGTGTTTTGTGTCCTGTGCGGGCCCTGGTTGCCTATATCAGTGCCACTGCACATGTGCGGCAGACGGAACAGTTGTTTGTTTGCTATGGGGGTCATAACAGGGGTTGTGCCCTCTCCAAACAGCGGCTTTCTCATTGGATTGTGGACACCATCTCTTGTGCATACAGGGTCAACGGTCGAGCGTTGCCGGCGGGGGTCAGATGCCACTCCACATGTGGCGTCTCCACGTCCTGGGCTGCCCTGAGGGGCGTACCCCTGGATGACATCTGTGCAGCAGCCTCTTGGTCTTCGCCGGGTACTTTCCATCGATTTTACCGGCTTAATGTGGCCGCTCCCCACCCGCTGGGCGTGGTCTTTGGCCTGGGTCTTCAACCTCTCATTAGTAAGGTGGGTTGTGGGATTCTTCATGACACTGTTGGTATATGTCATCCAGTGCTTAAAGCACCGCCTCTGGCGGTCAGGAGGGACGAAATAGAACGAAAGTTACGGTTGTAACTACGGTTCTATGAATCCCGGATGACCGCCAGAGCGCTCTGTCACTCAGAATCCTTGCGCGCTCACGTGAAGATTTTGGGAGCCGATCGCCTGCTGACACCGGAAGATATAGCCTCCCGGGGGTCATGCAGGGGTCACAGGTGACGTTGTTGTTATTCGTACTCGACATGCGCTAGTGCGAGCGGAGTTATCCAGTGCTTAAAGCACCGCCTCTGGCGGTCATCCGGGACTCATAGAACCGTAGTTACAACCGTAACTTTCGTTCCTTTTCAAACTCCACGACGGTAGATGGCGCTGATGAGCGCCCCTGAACCTTTGCGCTGCGCTACACCTGCAGTGCACCCCTTTACTATCTATGCCTGCACCCCGAAGTAGACAGAAGAAGAGATACAGAGACCGCCAAGACAGCAGGAGAAACCAGAAACTACTTTGAGAAGTCTGATAAAGAAGAGAATCTGAGCTGAGACTAGGCCAGTATAACCATGCACACAGATCATAGACAAGGACTTTACCCAGCTTCTGATCTGCATCTGATACTGATTATGCCTCATTTTAGCTATTTTTGTAATGCATTCATCTGTTTTATTGCTTGAAAAAGTTGTACTGTTTAAGCACTTTATTTGTTCCACTTTATTTGTTGCACTTTATTTGTCTCTGATGGACCATGTGGTGGGAGACTTTGAATGAAGAATAATGTCCCTCCCTAACTAATCTTGTGTTGTTTTTGGCTGAACATAAATCATTAAGTGCTCTTAAGAATACAATTATTCACAACATAGGTTAGGTTTTAGTTAAGAATTAGTTTAATACCATTTTAATCAAAATATCAATCAACCTACCTAGGTCAAATCTTAAACACTGATCTATGAATAAGGCTTTATTGTCATTTAGGCACACCGATAGTTTTCTTGTTGAATGTTCAGCTCAAGTCTACAGACTAAGACCTACAAGTCATGATGCCGAACATGAATCAGAATAAGTTCAGGTATTGCACATCTTTAGCAGACTGCCCAAAAATCCACTAGAATGCTGGCAACCACATCTACTTAATCCAAAATCTCCTGGGGGTGGACCTTCAGCTATGTCTGCTTCACAGAATGTAACCAATATTGTCCATCTTCAGTGGGCTGCCCCTATCAACAGCTTTGGACCTCCCCACAAACCACCAGAATGCAGGGTACAACATGGGTACAACATCAAATTAATTCCAATTATCTTATATCTGAGCCACCAATTTGTGTGACTGCGTGCACGGCATAATTTTGGTCACCCACGACAAAATCTCACTCCAAGGTTTTTTGAAAAGTTGGCAGGTATGCTGCTGTCAGTCATACCTGCAGCCACTCTGATCGGATTCCTCCCGTGTTGTGAACGACCTTGTACAGCAAATTCAAAAACTTATTAAGGTGATTGGTCAGACCCTCAAATCGTAAGCTCTTGCTTAACCTTTGTGAGCATTTGCTAGATGTATAAATGAGCAAAAACTTGCTGTCAGGTTAGCCCCTGCACTTATTTGCCAGTTCATTAGGTACACCAGTGAAGATGAATGCATTATGATATAACAGGCTTTTACTAAATCCCCCTTCATGACTGTTCGAATGTTCAGTTCATGTTGAAACAGTGCCAGAAGGTGGCAATTCAACTGTGCAATCATTTTGGAGGATGTAGAACAGTATTTCTGTTATTTAGTCTAGCTCAGTGACTACAATGGGGTTGTCTAAATGATAGAAACATGTGTCAATACAACACAATACAATTCAATCAGTGGCGGGCTGTGCATTTTCCACCTATGCCTTCAGTGTCCTCCAACCTTATTCAAAATACCTCTTATTATGATTGTTATGACAACACTGCTATAGAAACCATCAACATATGGATACCCAATAAAACAGGACAATGCATCAGAGACGGGTATCTGGCGAGATGAATGCCATTACTAAAGCAAAAAACTCACTTAGAACAAAGGCAAAAAATATACACAAAAGATGTAAATATAATTCATTTTACTCACCAGAGTTCTCCTCTGAGCCTGTCAGCCAAGGTTAGCGCTCATAGTCGCTGTCCTGAAAGTTTTCCCGGCTAGGTCAGACTAGCTAGTGCTGGGATTGGACGGCCTTTCCTCATAATATCCAGCTTTTCTTTCAAAGTCTGCCCTGAAAATGACTTTCTCAGAAGATCTCCAACCAAATCAATAGCGCTTCCTCCTTCGCCATCGTGAGTTGAAAAAATAGCTATCAAAACATTAACAGGGACAATTTGCTTGTGCAGCTCGCAACAGATGAACCGCTAGCTTGGTTAGATTTCTTTGACTCTGGCAACACGTGATAGCTGAGAGACAGACAAGCCATTAAATGAAAAGAATAGGCTATTGGGAATAATTGATGAGTGGGAAAATATTAAAATGTAAGTCAGTGATTTTGATAAAGTATAGGCTAGCAGAGAAGGCTTTTTTGGCCCTGACAGCCCACTACTGCTGAAGTAAATGTTATTTGAAAGATACCATAGTTGGATCATAGCTGGATTAAAAACTTATTAAAATATTGTTTTTGTATGAAGCTTCTTGCTGTCATGGTTTTCAGGGTGAGGTAGGACCCAAATGCTGGACACCAGGCGATGAGGTAGGAGTAGGCAAAAAATTTAATTAAACTGCTAAGACGGCAGGGGAACCAAAAACAAAAATCAAAACCTTCAAAAAGACAACAACATAACGTGACAAAACCAGAGCTTGCGAACGCAGTGAAACAGTGGAAAACAGCATGACACGACAGAGGACAAAGGGAAAGGCAGGACTATATATACACACACAAGGGCAGAGGAGACACAGGTGAAAGCAATCAGGGCGGGGCAGACAATTACACAGGTGGGAAATCACAGGACAGGAAGAAGGCAAGACAGGAAAGAAGGAAAAACTTAACAAAATAAAACAGGAAACTCAAAAACATGAACCATGAACGACGCTCAAAACATGAACACAGGAAATCATAATGCAGAACCATGACACTTGTGTCTTGTCTAGAATGTAAAAATGGCCTGTTCCTCAGTAGGATTTTTATTCTTTTACCAGCTGTTGAGGGCAGAGAAGTCAGACTATCATATACAAGACCCAAAATCCTAAAGTCTTATTTCATTACTTGAATTCATTTTATTTGAATATGTTTAAAATTAAACCACCAGTTTACTTGTGTCTCCATGTTGTTTAAGACAGAGTATAAGACAAGGGAGTCTTCCAAAAGGATTAGGATTTAGTTTATGTTGTTGAAACCAAACATGTTAAAGAGATTGTAATTGAATTCTTAATGTCATAGATTAAACATACTAAAAGACCCCCGCTGTCCTTGAACTCTCAAACACACCATAAATCAGTTGTTACTGTAAAAAATACAAAAGAAACGTGACACAAAGATTTGGTTTAAGATTTATTAATTTTAATTTTAATTAAATTGGATCGAATTTGAATTTGGTTTCATTTTAAGTATGGGAGGAAACCGGAGCACCCGGTGAAAACCCATGCACACATGGAGAGAACTTGCAAACGTGCAAATTGTTCCACCATGTGGCCCATCCTACCATCATAGGATCCATGGAGCCCGTCGCAGCATTCCTCACGCCATCGTGTCCACTGTGCAGCTGAAGCTCCTCTTCACCCAAGAGAAGAAGCGTCTGAAGCAGTTCTTCTTCTTGTTCTTCCGGACTTTGCTGTCACCTGAAAAACAGCAAACATGAAATACTTCAGTCATGCTCAGAATTAAAAACAACAACAATGTGGAACATCTCGACAATTTGAAAAACAAATGAATATGAATTGTTCTCACCTAAGGTGACTGTTGGAAGGTCTGTGTCCACATGGTTGCTGGTGGTGTCATCAGTCGAAGCAGGAGCTGGTGTAGGATGTGGACTAAACACGCAAATGAACTCTGAGTTAGTATCACAGTCCTGTTGAGAGCTAGGTTTGTCTCCTCTGATGGAGCAATAATTGTCTCTATAACATTTGAAGAAAGATTTTTACCTTTTACCTCCCAAGTGGATCCTGTTCTCTGTAAGTGCAGGTGCAAGTTCAAAATGACTCTTGGTGACAGAGCCTCTTGTGTGCTGTTGAATGAAGTCATACGATTACTCACTTGCAGTAGAGGCAGCTATCTAATCTAATCTAATCTAATCTAATCTAGGGTATGGACTAAACACACAAATACACACTGAGTTTTTATGTTAGTCCTGGTTAGGGCTCTCCTCTGCTGGCGCCATAAATTTCTCTAGAAGAAAGACTTTTACCTCAAGTTCTCCTGAGTGGATCTTGTTCTTGGGGTCTACAGGCCAAGTTGTGTGGAGAGGTCTTCCTGGTGTTGCTTGCCACCTGTAAATAGCTAATCCAGAGTCTATAAATTTAATCCTTAAGGGCTGTCCCCGTGGATTACACCAACACTCTTCAAGGCGTCGAAAGCTACGGCCATCTGTAAGTAACAACGGTCACATCAACACTGATGCTGATACTCCATTTACAGGAACCATTTGTTAAAGGAACCTTTTTCACATGAAAACACGAGCTAAAGTTACAATTGTGTTTACAGCAGCAAAACTTGGTATTATAGTACCATTGAACAAGATAAAAATAGGTGCAAGACAGAGTTTGTCAGACCTGTTGAATAATGGTCTGACAATCTGTCAAAAAGCAGGCTCATTGTGTGGCTGTCGGAATATGCTCCCTGATATTTGATGATGTTGGAGGACTCCAGATTGTGCTGCATAAGGGTTCTCATGATATGTGCCTGAGGAGACATGACATTTTTTTTTTTTTCCAGTTTTTGTTTCAGTTGTACAATAGCCTTTTTTTAGGTGGCTGGTGAGTAAAGTTGAGACAATGGCGAGAAATGTTTTACAGTTTTATTAAACATGAAACTTAGAAGTAAAGAGTACTTCTCCAACCATGTCCAGACCCCTGTGAATCCTGAACCTGCTTAACATGTTCTGATTATGTGCAATCAAAATCAACAGTGTCTCACCTCCCATTGTGCATCTGTGACCTCTGTAAAAACCTTTACTGCCACAACCTCGTCACTTTCTTTTTTTCACACACGCCAGCACTGTCCCGAAGCCGCCTTGTCCCAGGATTTGCACAAACTCGTAGTCCTTTGGGAGTGGGAAGCAGAATTTTGAGTCGCTTTCGAGGGAGTGACGTGGTGAAGAACCGGAGCAATACATTTTTCTTTTGTCACAGACAGCTGGAAGAGAAACGTGGACAAAAGAGAGGACCAAACGATTTTTATTTTATGAATCTACATGACTCCTGTTAAACACATCTGACGAACTATCTTTGATACATTTTGATAATCTACAAGACTACACGTTTAGTTTAGGAATATGCACCACAAATGCGCTATACCACAGAAATTATTGATATATAGCCCTATAGACTCATCTCTCTCATCATTCCTTCTCTGCTTGGACATTAGAGGCTATCTGGAGCTCCAAAATGTTTGCTGCAAAATACAGAACAGTAGAGCTACTTACTTCGCTAAAAGTTAGGTTGTTTCAGATTGAGCTGAACTGGTTTGAAGATGAGTGTCGTCGATTCGTTGCTCTCCTCGTCTCTGGTTAACTCTCCTGTAGATGCTTGTCTTGATTCTGTCATGATTTTGTGATTAGTTTTCCTGGGTTTCTGTTTCCTGTTTTATTTTGTTAAGTTCTTGATTTCCTGTTTTGTGTTATTCCCTGTGCTTTCCCCTTTTGATTAGGTCATTGGTTTCTCCTTGTGTTCTGTCTTGATTTGTGTCACCTGTGTCTCCTCATCCCTCTGTCCCCTGTGTGTATATATAGCCCTGCCTTCCCCTTTGTTCTCTGTGATGTCGTACTCGTCACATGTCTTTTTACTTGTCGTTCAAGTCTCATAGTTGTCACATCATGTTCATGGTTTATGTCTCATAGTAGTTTGTGTTTCATCAAGTTTGGATTATCCTGCCATGTCTGCAGCACCTCTAGTTTTGTCTGTTTTTCATTAAATACCTTTTTGCCTACTCTTGCCTCAGCCCTCTCAGTCCTGCATCTGGGTCCTAACCTCCAATACCCGCAAACCGCTTTTTGGCAGATTCTGATCTTGATTTTGGTCCAGTTGGGCTGAAAAAAAGAGAATTAATACCTGACTATATCCATTAAAGTGGAACTTAATATGGAAATATTCTACCACTGATAATAACATCATCAGTTCCTGAGTTACTCAGACCACTGAACTCTGCTATGAAGCAGCTCTACTGCAGACTTAATTAGGTGCACCATATTCTGAGGATAAAATAAAGCATCATGTTGACAATAAACCAAAAATAAATCAGTGTTTTTCCACCTGTAGTCTCAACAATGTACTATCGTCTAGGAAGAGTATACTGTTTAGTGTCTGAAACTTGTCTGAAATGACAAAATATACGTATTATATGTATATATACTGTATATATAATTTCCCTTGTAAATGTGATAACTACTCGTAAACATAGTCTCTGAATGTAAACATTTCACTTCTGGTTTCGCATATATTTTCCATAGGGCTCTGGTAGTGCTCCTCTTGTTTCTCTTTGCACAAAGGAGTAGATACTGGTCCTGCTGATGGGTTGAGGGCCCTGTCCAGCTCTCCTGGTGATAAGGATAAAGAGAGATGGTTTCTTCCCACTTTTGGAGTCTACCACCCACAGAAGCCTGGGCAGATTTGTGTGGTGTTCAACTCGAGTGTACAGTTTGATGGAGTGTCTCTCAATGATGTGCGGCTTACAGGGCCCAACTTGAACAACACCCTTTTGGGTGTGCTCCTTCATTTGCGAAAGGAAGTAGTTGCTATCACAGCAGACATAGAACAAATGTTTTACTGTTTTGTTGTTCAGGAAGATCAGAGATTTTCTTAGCTTTCTCTGGTATAAAAGCAACAATTTCAGCAAAGATGTGGTAGACTACAGCATGAGAGTCCATATCCTTGGAAATAGTCCCTCTCCAGCAGTGGTAACCTTTGGACTGAGAATGGCAGCAAGGGAAGCAGAAGGGGCATACGGCAATGATGCATCACACTTCATAGAATGGGACTTCTACGTTGACGACGCACTGAAATCCTTTCCAACTGAAGCTGAGGCCATCAGTGTCCTACAGAGAGCTCAAAAGATGCTTGCCCTCTCTGATCTGCGTCTCCATAAGATCGCCTCCAACAGAGTGGAGGTGGTGAATGCCTTTCCCCCAGAAGACAGGGCCAATGAAATCAAAGACCTGGATCCCCCTACAGACAAGCTTCCTGTCCAGTGTAGCTGGGGCGTGAGGTGGAACATCATGTCTGATGCATTCGCGTTCCATGTTCCACAGAGCCAGAAGCCCTTTACTCGGTGTGGGGTTGATTGTAAACAGTCTGTTCAATCCTCTGGGCTTCCTTGCCCCTGTAACTATCAAAGAAAGACTTCTTCTCAGAAAGCTCTCCGACAGTGACCTTGATTGGGATAGCCCCCTACCCCAGGAAATGTACTATGGTCGTCAATCATACATGAAGCCAACCCTCTTCTGATCCCAGGCAAGCATCACATTGCTCCACTGCTCATCGGTCATCATCATGTGGCTGTAAAGCATCAAGAGATGTATCAGCAGCATTATCCATAGATGTGTGACTTGCAGAGATGTATCAGCAGCATTATCCATAGATGTGTGACTTGCAGGAAGCTATGAGGCAGAATGGAGCAGCAAATCATGGTAGACTGTGCCATCTAAGTTTGAATATGAATTTCTAATACTGACTTTGAATTTTATAAACCATTGGATTTCTAGCACTAGCACTAGTTTTTTTCAATGTTAAAATAAATTCAGTGTAAAAAATAAATCAACATCTCAAAAAATTCAGTGTAAAAAGAGCCAGACTCAACATTCGGGGAACCAGGGAGAAGCAATCGATCCCTGTATCAATTCATCCAATGTCCAGCCAATCAAGTTGGTCAAGTGACACAGACACAGGCAGGACAGATCAGCCATGTCTGCCAACGCGAGTGATGGTGCTTCGGTGAGTGTGTTTACTCTATTTGCCATTTGTGTTCGTAAAAGTGAGTCATAGATATTACTCGACATGTTGCACATTTATTGAACAATATCTACACTGAACTTTTAAAGAGGTGTGTGTGTGGAGTTTGCATGTTCTCCCTGTGTCTGCATGGGTTCTCTCCGGGTACTCCAGCATCCTCCCACTGTCCAAAGACATGCTCATTAGGTTCATTGGTGATTCTAAATTGGCCATAGGTGTACATGTGAGTGTGAATGGTTGTCTGTCTCTCTGTGTTAGCCCTTGACGCATTAGTTACATACTTACCTCATTACTACCCTATGACCCTGTCATACACAGTATTTACAGAATTTGAATCATACTTATCTGTTAATACTTATGTGGATCTGTAGATATTAGAACTTATATATGTGACAAACTATTTTGTATTGTTTATTAATCAATGCTTTTTGTATTTTTATGTACATTTTAGTTTCACACTTTCAACACTTGCCTTTTCCTTGGATGATGTGATGAAAGGTAGAGTTTAGCTGGCTGTGAAATTTCAATATAGGACAGAAGTCACATTGGGTGCAGTGCAGTACAAGATTAATGGGAAAAAAAAATGTAAAATGTAAGTCAGTGATTTAGATAAAGTTTAGGCCAGCAGAGAAGGATTTGCTGGCACTGACGTCTCAGGTTCGTAGATAATGAAGAAGTGAGTGTATGTACAGTTAGGTGATAGTATGTCAGCGTTGAGTTTGTTGTCCCCAAATGGACTATAATTGGCTGAATTGCCCCCCCCCCCCAAAAAAAAATTTGTGCAAATTTCATTTTCATCCATTTCCTAAATTTACCACAATCATAATATATGGTACATTCACAAGATATATAAATATACTCTCAGATACTATGCTAATATAATAAAGCTTAAATGTAGTCAAAGCATGATCACACCAAAACACCTACAGAAACTTCAGAAAATTTCTCACAACTGATTCTCCATCTGACATGATTAGCAGATCAATAAAATATCACCCCTGCATAAAGCTGCTAATTACTCATAATTTTCCCTGCTTTTAAATATTATTAAATTAGACAAGCACGCTCTTTCTGGAAAGTGGTATAAACCGAACAAAAAAGAAAACTCTATGATTATATCAATATTAATTATATCGAGAAGAAGAGCAGAGGGAAAAAAAAAGAAAACACAGTCATTTTTCATCTTTAAACAGCAGCTCCCTTGTTATCTTGTCAGCGGATGTGCCATTACCATTAACTTGCAAGCTGGGAAATGTGAAGGAGCAAACAATGAACATGACAAAATGTGAAATTCCCCAGTCTCTCTCAAGGTCTCATTTCCCTGGCAGCTGCTGGGGAGCAGGAAAGATAAATCCTCTATCAACAACCTTTGGGAGGAGGGTTGCACATTTCTTTTCCCACACAATTTATCTACATTCACATAGCCTACATTCTATCCTATCAAAGAAACAAAAAAAAAAAAGAGTGAAGTCAATTTAATCCCAGGTATGGAGAACATTAAAAGCAACCTGGAGTGAATTATACCCAGAATAAATTGCTTCAACTCTTGATTGAGAGGAGGGGTGCTGTGTGCAGGTCACCTGTCATGCAGACATATTCATGTGCTCCATCACAGCAGCAATGATCCACGTAGCTACAGTGGAGTCTGAGGCAAGTTATCTCCAATTCTAATAATATCCAGATTTGACTATATCCTTGCAAATGGTGAATAGAGCTCAATCATCTTACAAATTGCCAAGCTTGAGGTGAAACATTTCAGTGTTCAATTTTTCATCGGAAGACTGATGGACTTAATTTCCTTGTGCGGATCTTACACAGCAGAGTTCGGAACAAGATACAGGGTGTTCTCAATACTACCAGTCTGATACTACACACACTGTACAGCAGATACATATGAAATAATAGTGGGCCATTTTGTCAAAGATTAAAACAGTAATCCCCTTAATCCATGTTGTCTTTGATATTGTCTGGTGCTTGGCTGTCATATGTGTTGTGGTTCTGCATAGACTAGTAACTAAAGCTGTCGCACAAATGTAGTGGACCAGAAAGTGGCTGTCAGGGGTTGTATCGACTTGTTGACTTTACTGCTGTGCCATGACGCTTTAAGCAGGAAGTTGACTAGTCGCCGATCACGTGACAACGGACGCCTCCTAGAAGACAGGTGAGGAGCCCAGTTGGTCATTGCAGCAAACTAGCAGAGGTTCCAGTCTGTGGAACGATGAAGCCCATTCTACCGCGACATGTCAGTCCTGAAATACAACAAATGTACTACTGCATTACATACTCATCTAAAAAGGCCTGTGCCAACGCCAGCAGAGGGACGGTCCAAACCCTCTCAATATCAGTCAGTTAACAACTTCACCAAATGTCCTGTGGTAACAGAGAGAAGGGAAGAGGCTGAACATCAACAATTTGATGGTGAATTTCATTGTCTAAAGTTATTAGACCTTTAGCTGCTATACATGGAAGAGGCTTTGGAGATATACTATTTTTTTTAACTTTTTTTACTTTTTTAAAACATTATATTATCTTACAACATATGGGGTGCCGTTTGTCGAGTTGCACATGTTAAAATGAACGATTATTTTTTCCTACACTTGGCTCCAAAAGCATTAAAAAACTAGGTGTGAATTTATCAAAGTCACTTTTTTATCACATCTACTAAATGTTAAATGTTAAATCTAAATGTAAATGTTAAATCTAAATGTAAATCTTATATCTAAATGTTAAATGTTAAATCTTGCACTTAGTGAAACTAAATATTTAGCTAATGTGCTAACCTCAGTGCTCCACGGGCACTGCACATGGCACTGCACCAGGGGCAAGCAATTAATACTTTATATATTGTAATGCGGTGGGTGTCACTGGCCCTGGTGCAGTGCCATGTGCAGTGCTGGTGGAGCACTGAGGAGAAATTCCAGATAGCATTAGCTTTATAATTATGTGTATTGTAAATGTCCAGTAGACAGCGCTGCGGAATCAAAGCAAAGGCGCTTTGCACGGATCGCGTTGATCGCTAACTAACCTAGCAAAGAGTCTGCTGAGCTAGCGTTAGATAGTTTTAGCTACAAGCTAACACTAAACTGTCCGACACATGCTCTGCTAGTTGGACGACAAACTTACCGGGTGCTGTCATGGTTCTGAGTCGTTGCCTCCCCTGAAGCTGTAAATGCATTGCTCTATGTCTGAATTTCTGTCAAATTCAGCAGGACATGCAGTCTAAACCATCGCTCAGCATTTATGAAAGTAGAAGGCTAACCACTTGAGTGGGTGCCCCATGTGGTTTGTCCTTTTTCCTCACTACTGTTTACTGCAGGTGAGGTCATCATATAATCATAAGCAATCTGCTAGTTATAACATATTTTACAAATCACACAAGTGAAAACAGCATTGATGTTAAACACAGAATAATCATGAACCACAGACCTGGTTTTGTTGAACTACCTGTGTAAGGGGTCAGATAGCCATAATACAGGGTGAACTCTATCCAGTTGCAGTTTGTTAAGCTGCAGAATGCTTTTGTTATGTATGTTACTGGAGTCAACAACCTTATAAGTATCTATGCTGAAGGACATGGCAGTTGATTTGCACTGTGCTGCAGTGAGCATCAATTTGCTTCTTAAGAAGAGCTCTTCGATCTAATTTACATAAAAAAAGCTGTTTTTCCCCGTGTAATTCCTGTTTGCTCTGATACCATCAAATGCATTTCAAATAGTGTCACATCAAAAATGTGTCTTTCAAAGACAAACAGTCACCTCTACAAGACTTGTTAAATATCGACACCGCTGTGAAAAGCAGTCGTGCTTCAAGTCTTGTCAGAATCACCTGCTGTGAATCTGCATAAACCATCGCATGGATATTTTGCTCATCTGTTGGCTTTTTTAAAGCAAAGAACTGTGCATCAAAGAATCATATAGATGGAGAAGGAGAATGGTGAATACAGGAAAAGGTTGCATTGTTATGGCATAGCAGTAAGTGCACCTACTTAGTTCAAATTTTAACAAACCATGATGTTCTAACTCATCTGGAAGGGGTTGACAAGTATGATTTTTCATAGCCACACTCGAGTCTTATCAGAATATGAGTCAACATGTGGATGTCATTATGGGCCATATTTCAACTGACACAGTGAAAGAAATAGCTCTGCAGACAACCAATCTGCAGACCGTGCTTACTCTCGCATGTACTGGCAACTACGGGCATAAAGCCTGCCCAAACTATTTGATTTGCCCAGCAGATCTTTGCCGGAGCATACTCACTTTCCAAAAGAGAGACTCCAGACCAACTTACCACCCTAAAGTTATGGGGGCAGGTGAAGTTGGGCTGGCCTCCAGGCTAGGTTTTTCACATACTTGATGAGATTCAAACTCAGACCAAAGTGTGAAAGATCCATGCGACCTCAGTAACAACAGGTCCGTCAGATTTTAATCAAGACAAACACTTTGCTCTGTGGAGCTGAAAATCTTTTGGGGGGGGGGGGGGGTACGTTTCTAACATCACTGATTGTAAAATCAGCCATATTTTAAATGCATCAATACCTTTTAAGTCTTATTATTATTTATTTGAAGTCTGTCCTATTCCAAATGCTGAATGGCTTTCAGATCTTGGGAATGAGCAATTCAGCCACCTGTATCAAGTTTTGTTGGCATAGCAATCATCAAGATTTCCAGTAACTGCACGCAACAAAGGGGGGAAATTGGTTCGCTTAGAGAAAATTATACTCTGAGTGCCACAGAAACATCCGTAACTCCCAAAATAGTATTCATACAGGACAAGCAAGATCACAGGTACATACAAGGCCCCCCTACCCCACTTACATAGGCGCAAGACCTAACAAATAGTCACTGTGGTTGTGGTTTTGTGTTTTTCTTCTGCAGTGGTTTTAGACCTTGTGGTCATTTTGTTTCTGTTTCAGGTCATGTTACATCTCTCTTGAATTTGCCACAAATTGTTTGTGTCTTTTTGTGGTCAAACTGCATGGTATTTTGCAATGTCAGCATTGTGAAGAAAATGATGAAGTTTTCAACCAGGAGCAGCAGTTTACAGATGTGGTTCATGTGCAAAATCTCACTGAATCAAACACGCAGCTGTTTTTTTTTAATATTTATGACAATATTCTGTCTACTCTGTCTTTCAGTGTTTTAATGCTGCACATATGAGCAATTGTGACAGGTGGAACTTCAGCTTGTTACTTATGTTATATTAATTTATAATTCAAACATCCCTACTTTCACTTTAATTTTAAGGTGGACATTTTCACACTTTTTTAGCGATCATTTGTTTGTCTGACAGGAATGGATTTAAAGTCCAGGCACGTTTTAGGACAGAATGATTAAAAATCATATCTGCACTTTATCCTGATGGATGCTCAACTATCTCTTTAAAAAGGCTCTAGCTGATCCAAAATGCCACAGCAAGAGTACTGACAGGACGTAGAAAGAGGTCACATCTCTATCTTATTAGCTTCTCCTCACTGGTTTTCTGTAAAATTAAGAAAATAATTTAAAATCCATCCACTGACATACACTGTATCTTAGAGACCGCATATTGTTATATTGTTCTTCTTGTCATTTAAAGTCTACAGTTTTTCTGTGTGCTTCTTTGGGCACGTTAAGCAGATAAACTGGTAAGGTTGAATTGAGAAGAAGTTCTGTCAGTTATGCAACTTGAGACTTTTGATTAATGTAAATTAAATGATCAACAGCTTTTACCTTTACCAAAGGCAGACCAAAGGAGTGTCTATTTGTGGGAAATGTAAAAAGAAAAGAGGTACGCTCATTCACAAGCTGTGGTCCCATCAGAAACTGAAACATTTCTGTCCACTTATGTTTGATTACTTGTCAAAAGCTTGTAAGAAAACAACAACAACAACAAAAAAAAACCTGAATACTCTCGATTGATTGCTGGCTATATCTGGCCTATTCTTGGGCTCATTTTACTCTGTACCACTTTGAAGTAAAGTTTAATTTTGAATCCTAAGTTATGGCTCATGGGCTGAAAAACAACTTTTAACAGGAAACAATGATATACAGATGTTAAGGAGGAAAATGCTTTGCATATGATCTGGCAGCTCTTTGACAGATTGGAGGCAATCCGCAAGACCTTCACCCAGTGCACCTGAGATTGTGTCAGCTTTCTGTGGCCTTGACATTTACTGCATATACTTCCTGGCAGACAAAAATTCTGTCCAACTGATGATACTGTTATGATACTGGTGTGTGTGTGTGTTCTTGTACAGCGATCTGTCTGAAGACCATTTTGAGTTTTACACATCGAATTGAGGACATTTGTGCAAAGTGAGGACATTTTGTCCCATCCTCATTTCTTTAAAAGGCTGTTTGAGGGCTAAGACTCGGTTTGAGGGTAAATATTACAATGAGGTTATGGTTAGGTGTGATGAAGGTCCTCTTCATCACTTGGACTGATTACCAAAACATCCCATGAATAATGGGTTTTTAGCAGTTCAACACTATAAGAAGAAATAAATAACTCACAGATACAGACTCACTGAAAGACTGAATGTATTTTATCGTTTCTCTTGGTGGGGCAGTGGACAGTTGCAGAAGGTGACTCAGCTGTAGATTATAAACAACGGTTTTAGATATGCTGCCTCTTCTAGGTCCTAGTGCTAGACCCTCTGCTTACTCCCTACAACATAAATATGGTTACAGTTTGACCAGATACTTTAGGCAATTTGATTTGGAGTTAGAACAAAAGTGACTACAGCTGAAATGTCTGTAGCACCATTTCACTGGGAAGGAAAATGTATGTGGAGGGTTAGAAATAAATCTGGACTTCTGCCTGCGGAATGACACATTCACTTGCATCAGAGGCAGTTCTAGCCCGTTAAGCGCCCTGGGCGAACTTCGGTAATGGCCCAAATTTTGTATTGAAAAGCAATATAAGTATTTATCACGTAAAACCTTCAAACAATACATGCACACTTTTTTTTTTTGCACAATTAAATACGCAACTTTTTATCCACCAAACCTCCTGGAGCTAAGCACTATTTGATAGATCCCCATGCCGGGCATTAGAAAACCGATCACACAAATGAAATGAATGTTGGGATTGTTTTTTTCAGACTTGCGTCTTAGCCCTGGTATGGGCTGCCTTCTTGAATGGTGACATTTGTGAACAAACTGAATCTATTCACTCTTTAAAATGTCAGATGGCAACCAAATCACATTTGCAAGCCGTCTTTTTTTCCGAATTTCTCACGCAATAAATAAAGCATCTGTCTATCTAGAATCTATATTTTATCTAAGACTCAGACATCACACCTAGAGAGTATGTATTGATGTATTGGTGGGATGTCTAAGTCTGAATAATTCTGATCCAAACCTTACACACTGTTTGTATCAAGGATAAAATGAGTTACCCACAGGCATCTTAAAAATAAATAAATATCAAAGGTGATCCAGTCTATTGAACGGCTCTTTGAAAGGAACAGATCCACAAGATACAGCTCCCTTCAAAGAGCCATAAATTCCATCTCTGCTGCCTTCCTGACCTCCCTTGAAAATGGACAGTGTAGGAGCTCTCAGGGTCAGAGCACAGAATGTGTGCCAAATTTCAATCCGAGCAAGTTTTGAAATTTGGAATAAAATACAGCATTAATAGACAGAAGCAAATAAAAGATATGATGACGGGACAATTGAGCAAACTCGATTTTAGAAGAGGCGGTGGGTGTTATGCTCGAGGACTGTGTAGTGCAGAGATAAAAAGTATTGACTTCTTCAAGAAATCAAACTGCACCCGTGGTGAATGGTATGGGTTTTTCACGGTTAATTATTGCAATGATTATGGAGGTAAATAATGAAAAAAAAATCCATGTATATGTTTATATTTTAGTTTTAATGGTGTATAAATGTGTTCTAGAATTGAATCTGCATATACTTCAGTAATAAAAATTAACAGCAGAATATTGTTTAGTTTCACAGTTGAAAGGAAAACTGTGATGCACAGGATTAATGCCGTCCAGTAATCCGATGTCTTTTGTAAAAAAGAACAGAATAAGAAGTGATAACCAAGACCCCTGCTGTGTGTGGTTGTTTTGCAGCAGACTGGCGTCCGTATGTGTGCGTTTTTAACGAAGGTAAGCCCAGTGGACAGATTTATCAACATACTGTTTGTGTCCTGCTGCCTTCAGACGGCTGCAGGGAATTAATGAAGTGAAGGAGAAGCTTTTTCATACAGTATAAAGATAAATATAAAGATACTGACAGAATTACTGGTGTTCCTTTATAGTTCAATACGGAGTGATTCACTTACATTTCCGCTTCGGCCGTTTTACATGTTCAGTGTGTATTTAAATGCATCTACTGGCTCAATGAGAGTGTTAAATTCACATATTTTATTTCCATTTTTGGCTTTTTTTATGTTTCTTTCGTCTCATTTGTGTTTGGGCAGACGATGCTAAAACTGATAATCACCACCTCGACTGTTCCATGACCCTGTTGTTGGTTCAATAGCCGTCATGTAAAGACAAATAATTTAAATGTGTATTCAATTTTCTTTTCCAGACAAGCCATGAACATGATCTGAAGCGCAGGGGAGCAGGAGGAGTGACACTGGAGCTCATACCCTAACATGTATGACATCATTGGTATCTTATCCAACAAGGAAGGCCCATTGCACCCATTCTACGAAATGCTAAAATTATTGCAAAACCAGAAACCACTGGAAAATCAAAACTCTGTATTTGAATCCACTCACAGTAAATTAGTGTTATTAACTGAAAACTCAAGCCATATTAGAGGTTAACAGATCATTTAAGGACAAAGGAATGAGGACATATGCATGGATATTTACACCAGACACCAGTTCCCAAGTATGAGGTATGATGATATAAAAGGACCCTTAATGTGGGTTAAGGGTTAATTTAAATCATCATACCAGATACTTGGGATCCCACAAGATCCTTAACATTAAAGGCTCACAACAGAGAGCCATGTAGGCTAGCAGGGTGCCTACAGAACCTTCTTTTCTGTCAGACTCCCTAGCAGGTTCAACCATCCATGAGCAACGCTTTTTGACAGTTTCTCATTTGCAAGCAAACAAATCCATGCAGTGTCAAAGTCATGACCAGAAATTTGAGTCACATGTGAGGTGAGTCCAGACCTAATAAGGGCCACTGCTTTTCTCTGAACCTACCTGATTTGCATCATTAACAGTAAACTAGCATTGCTTGAGGAATGATTTTTGTATGCCTTAGCCACAAGCTGCTGGATTTCCTGATCCCCATATTGATTTATGTCTCGGGGTGAGCAGGTTAATTAAATGTGAATAGCGTGGCAGCAACATTATATTGAGCACACAGTAAAGGCAAGTGGAGTGACTGTTTGAGTTGCTACAACAGCAATCAATGCAAAATAACGAGGGAGTAACTGTCAACGTGCTGCAAATGGATGGAGTGGAGTGTGATGTGCAGACGAATTAAGCAGCTGGTATAAGACACTTGGGCTGTGTTTGAGGTTTAGTTGTGCATTGGTAATGAGTTGCTGGATTAACTGAATGAGCTTCTCTGACACTTTCAGGTTACCTGTGAAAAACGTCAACATGCATCATGAGGATTATCAGGGACATAATAACAAATGAATAAGAAAACAAAAGCCTCTCTCTGTGTCTTACACTCCATTGTCATTTATGTATTCAGAAAGAACAATCCGGACGTCGACAAGATTTTGAACTGCATTTAAATTCAAAAAGAAGAAAGATGGTTTCCGAACCATTCTGACAAATTACACTTTTTATTTGCCCCCTGGGTGGGTTTTATTACTGTGTCAGCAGCTCACTGAGTTTCCTCAAATCTGTCTCTCAGTGGGTCAGGAAGTGTGAAATCTGTGTTAACACGTTTTTGAAAATTCATCTGGCAGCGACTAAAATAAGAATGAGAGTGCTCGTGTCAGAGATGGTGAGATGGTGATTTATTTATCCACGGGAGCAGACAAAAAATAAAATATTTGATTCAATCAGTGTGATTATGACTGGTCTTTTTCGTTTATATCACATATGGCTACTGACACTAGCACTGTTCTTAACTGATAACTGAGTTAGCTTGAGCTGGCTGTTGGGGGTTCAGCAAAAGCTCGTTCAGTACAGTTAAAGAGATCTGGACTGTAGATCTGGAGCTATTGCCAGAGTGGCTTTTTCATTGCTAGTGTTTTTATGACAGTAGAGTGAACTGCTCATTCCCTTAAGAACAGGTGTTGCATATACAAGACACGGCCTCCACCGTGTGACTATTAAAAAGAAAGATTTGTCAAGTCAGCATTATAGCTTCTTGTGAAACAGCTAATAAGCTTAGATTAACTCATCATACAGACCTGCTCCATCCTCCACCGCTGGGGAGAACCTCATCAACCTTGGATCTGACATCACATTACTGTACTGTACTGTGGTATATCAGATTAGGCGTGGTACAGCTGCAAAGACAAGCCTGGAGAAGTGTTTTGAGGCAGCTCACTGTGACATCATCAGCAGCGTTTCCAGCGTTAAGCACTTCTCCTCGGGGAATGCAAACACTTTCGGTTTCCACCAGAGGGACCAAGATCTAAATTAAGTTCTTGGAAAATAATTTTGCTCCCTAAACATAAAATCCCAGCTTGGTGGCTCCAGCTTCAAAAGTCGAAGTCTGTTGGGGTTTCATGGTTACACTATGCAATAGTTCATAAAATCTGTATTTTTACTTTCAGTCTAGCACTTCTGTCATTTTTATACCCTTTTCTGCAACAGCTTGTCCAACAATTAATGACCCAGATGCGCAAAGCACTAAATCAGAAACAGCAGAGCTTCGATCTCCTTTACGGTTACTGTTGGTGCAGTGTTGCATTGATTGCTGTCTGCCATATGATTCATTGCACAGTTTCTGCCACCTACTGGACTGGAGTGGGGGCTAGTTGTTGTATAGTTGCACGCACCTATTGTTTTTTCACTCACCAGCAGCCTAATCTTTACAGGTCTTGAGACAGAGGCAGAAATACAGACAACCTATGACCATTCTTGATTCTTTGACAGAGCTCCCAGGATTAAAACATCCAGGTACTGTGGATGGAAATGTGCCTATGGTTAAAAGACTACTGCTGATTTAGCATTGCACACTACACTGTATTGCTGGGCTTACTATGGACAGCTTGGAGAAAGCATGATCCAGCAGAACGAGCAATAACACCCGTTTTTTATGGATTCTGGTGCTAAATCTAGGGCCTACATTAACCCCAATGACTGCTGACTGTTATACTAGCAGCAGCTAGACAGCAACATTTGGCATTAAACAGATGAGCCAATTCTGCGATCCTACATGTTTTCCTGTTTCAAACTGAAGGTCCAACCAACTCTGATTCGCATCACTGCAACGGTTAACATCCCAATTAATACTGACTGGAGAGGAAAATGTATCATGCATCTTTACAAGCAATATCAAGTTTGTGAAGGAATAGCTGAACTGGTAAATGAGAGTGGAACTGAGCTGAAACTAAATCACTTGGACAGGAGCTGAATTAAATTCTTAAAAGTCCACGGAAAGATCGTAAACATTATTGTTGGTTCTAACTGCCACCAACAACTGGACACTTAATCATGTGCACTGATGAATTTTGGGATTTGTTAGATCACAAGAGAACCCATCCTGGCACGATACAAGTTTTGGATATGTGGCTAAACAACACTCATTCTGACAACTCAGCATCCACTGGGTGTATTTAAGACATCTGGATGAGTGATCTGCAGTTGATTCAGTTACCTGCCAAGTATTTTTGAAAGTGCATGTCCTTCTCCAAATTGTTTCCAAGGACAAATTCTCAAATGCTCCTGTGTAACAAACCAGTGCATCAGGTTAGCTCTAAACAATGAAACAAACAAGAAGGAAATGGCTAGCACGCTGCAGGGCTCCAATTTCTCTTGTTTACTGCATCAAAATACTAGTGACATTTCAAGCACCACTGCTCTTTGTCAGACAGCGGGTGAATAATTTTCGTAAAGTAAGTGAAAACTGGAGCCCTGCAGTGTGCGAGCCGTTTGTTCATGGTTTGTTTCATAATTTGCTCGAGTCCGGCCTTGCACCTGCCCTTCTTCGCTTCTTTGGCATGTGTGTATTTTCTCATTATGCCACTCTGAATGCCCTGAATAACATCATTGAAGATTAATTAATGAAAGTTAGCTCTACAAAGAACCCATTTAACAGGTTTTCCTGGATAAGTTAGCTATGATTTAGGGAACAGGGAGTTGATATCCATCGCCTGTTTCAATACCAACCTGTGCTGATGTGTTTCTGAAAGTCGGCTCTGAAAAGAAGGAGCTTGCATCAACAAGATTCCCCTACATTCTCTCCCCAGTGGTTGCATTAAGTGTGAATGCAGCATATCAAAAATGTAGCATAAAAGCTCAGTGTTGCCAAGAGACAAGTCAGCTAACGTAGTTGCCGTCTGATCTAGTGCATCTTCCTCACTAGGTAGGAAGGAAAAGGGGAGAGATAACACTGTCATGGCATGTTTTATATTTTAAATCATCTCAGCTGCAGTGTGCACTCTGGTGCAAAGTCGGTGAGCAGAAACCTCAGGGTGATTTTTAACAGTGACTTGACTTTTGAAGAGCGAGTGAAGAGGCAGGAGTGGAGTTCTGCTTTCTGCAGCTGAGAAGCAAATCAAAAATCAAGTTATGGTTTATTTTTTTTCCTCCCCCTATCTGGCCCTCTTTTTTCTCATCTGCTACTTCGGCCTCAGTCAGCCACTTCAAAATGTCTGGCTTCAGCGGTATCAGATTATTTATACGAAAGCACGTTGAACACATCACGTCTTCCCCATTTAGAAGATATTAGTTTAAGATCCTCATTGATCCTTAGAAAAAGCGGCTCAATGACTTACTTCCAACTGCGTCCTTGTTGCACCGATCAGCCACAACATTAAAACCACTGAGAGGAGGAGTAAATAACATTGACCATCTTGTGACAATTCAGTGTCCTGCTGGGAAACTTTTGGACCTAGCATCCATGTGGATTTTACTTAGACATGTACCACCCACCTAGACCAGACCAGGCACCCCCACCCCATAGCAATGACACTCCTTGGTGGCAGCAGCCATCCCCAGCAGGATGCAGCCTGACACAGACACACACACAAAAACAGTTTAGGAACAACTCAAAAAACATGAAGAACAGCACAAGGTGTTGACCTGGCCTCCAAATTCACTAGATCCCAAACTGTTGTAGGACTATTCAGTTTCATAAAGAGGTGTTTTTTTTCTCTGTATCAGTTAAAACATGTCCTGTAATAAAATCCAAATGGCGTGTTACCATCCTCATATAGGCGACACCTGGCTACATTCCTGAATAATGTTGATCCAACTCTAATCCAATACTGAACTATACAAAACAGTAACCACTCATTCATTAGTGATTAGTCCAAGTGGCAGTTCTTCAATATCTTTACAATTATTTCCTGTACAGAAAACCAGAATTTTAGTTCTGTAATTAAATTTGTGTAACTTTATGTAGAGATTGCGGAGATTCGGCTGCCATAGATGCAATGAATAGAATATGTACAAACAGTGGTTCTACATTGAATTACTCCCTGGGCGATACCCCCTCCGAGCGCCCCCCCCAAAGTGATCTGTCGAGATGATATGGTTTGTCATAAGAGCGAACATGGGTGAGAAGTTGAGGGTATTGATTATTGTGTGTCATTGTGCCTTTATTGTTCATAGTTATTGTCAATTCCTCCTGACGCCCGGTACTCAAACTGACGGGTGATGTCCTTCACTATCACATGTGGTCTGATGCATGTTTGTTTTCCTGACCAAAGGAATCTTTCTTCCCCCTTCCCAGCCACTCGTCCTTCCTTATTATATCGCTTTGTTCATGTTGGATGAGTTCGTAGTTCTGTGAAATTGGCTCTAATCTAATCATAATAAGATGTATGCTACTTTTTCCTTTCACCCTAGAATGTGGTGTCTCTGCATTGTCTTCCTTAACGCAAATGCCACTAATAATTAGTTTTTATAACATGCAGCATCTTGCATATTAATAAATAATGGTGTAACTAGTGTGCTTTTCCTGAACCGGAGACACTTCACTGCTCATTACATTTCACACACAAACACACGTTTGTTTTAGTTAGGCTTCAGTGCAGCGCAGGAACCTTATAAACACAACAAACCAAGCGCTTCTTGGGTCTGAAACAACAATGGCGGTGATCCATTGTCTTCAAATTGATACAGCAGCTCTTTCCACCAAGCTCAACTTCCACACATAACTTGAAACCTTGCTGTATTTGCATCTGGAGCACAGAACTGAGATCTGATCAAAAGTGGACATTCAAGACATGACCCCTACCCGCAAGTGAAGGCTAACCATCTTGATCGCCCCCTGGTGGCTGGCTGCAGTATAGGTAATGAATGTGACTTGTTAGCTGGACACGACAATGAGCAGTTTAGTGTTAACTGAAAAGGAAATCTTAATCTTCTTCAGCTAGCAGATTTTTTATTTTAGAAAATGATAAGGTCAAAATCAGATTTTTTTCTAAATAAAAGAAGAACACTATTCTAGTGCTCTTGGATTTAAATAAGCGAGTGTTGTAGTACAGCCATTAGTTCAAGATCACTGACTGAACTTGCCAGAAAGATTTTAAGACTGCAGTGTAACCTGAATTTGCTCTCTGGGTATTATACTATAAGAGCAAAAGGTTCAGCTTTCCTCAGCGTGCAGGACTGACATGCTGAATGAGTCCTCTTTTCATAACCTCTTTTGATGTTGCTTTCTACACAGCAGTAGCTCAAACAGAGATGTTAAAATGGACTTTGTGCGTCACTGCTGAGTAAAGAAGCACAACTGTGCATTTCCTAAAGTAAAGGCTGGTAGTCATTTAACAGCCAGTTCTTCCATAATGGTTATGTAACAATCTGGAGAAATAGGACCAGAGTACAGAAAGCAGAAGGCAGATGATCTTGCCCTGAGTGTTAATCTGCAAGAGGTATATATTTGCAGTGAGGTGCGTAGTCGGCTGATTGGACACAGGTGGTGTAGAAAGCTGGAAGTAACATTAAAACGGAGTACGTAACTGAAAACCATGGAGACAGCATGTTCTATCTAAAACAGGAATTGATACCAAAACTACAAAACAAAGACAAGTCAGGAGCATACAAACACAAGACAAAGACAGGCAGTGACTGGTGGACACATTTCACTGTAGTATTTTCTTTTGGAGCACACACATGACATTTCCAACTTCAATCAGTAAGATGTAGCATTTTAATCCCAGCAGTCTGATTCAATCAGCAAGAAACAGCATATATACATATATATATATATATATTTATATATATATATATATATATATAAAATGAAATATCTAGGCCGTCTGTGCTTTCATTGCCCATAGTCTCGGGATTGGTGCATGTAATCGTGTGCCTGTGGTCTATTTTGCCGTCATATGTAGACAAAGTCCAATTTCTACCTGTTGTTTCAAAGATTTCTGCTTGTAGAACAGTTGGATGCCTCTGGCTTTGATGCTGAGGTTTGACACTGAGAGACGAAACATCCAAAAACCCAATGATTACTGTGGCAGGTTCACGCGGCTGAAAATATTTCTCCGCAGATGCTGGAAATATCTCAACGTGACATCACAACATCTGTTTAGCCAGTTATCTATGAGAATAGGAAAAAATAAAGAAAAATCAGACAACAAAACAGAAGCAGGAAATGTGAGCTACATAATTGGTTTTGAATTTTCTTTTGAAGCACAGCTGTCTCTGGCCCTGAGCTGTACTGCAGATATCTCTATAAATTAAGGAGGTAGGCGACCTCGTGTCATCACCAAAACTAAAGAAAACAAAACTAAAACTTTTTCATAGGGTGTTTTTTATAAAGCGACAAAGAAAACAATGGGTGTTATATCTTAACTCTTTTCATTTTACGGTTTAACTTACATTTCTTATGGCCTGCTACTTTGCCATTTTGGATGCTTACAGGAATGTTGCATGAATCTTACGTGCACACAAATTTCATCTTAAATTGTTAGCATACCAACTAAGAACTTTCATGGCATTCATCAGTAGCTGCGTAGTTTCCATTCATTCTGCTGATTTCCCACAGGATCAATAATATATCTGTCTTGTTCTCAAGACAACAGGTTGTCGGTTTGTGGTTTGCACACTGCACATACAGTAAATGTAGTGCCCTTATATTTGTTGGTCGGGGTAACAAAGGGATGTTAAAATTACTGTTAATGCTGATCCTTGTCTGACCACTGCACATACAGTACATGTACGTTTATGTTATCCATGCAGTACAGGAGCCTCTGACCTAGGGTTGGCCAACATGAACGTATGAACGTTGCACACATGCATGTATGCAACGCTTTTGAACACCAACTCTGCTAAAACCACAGCTGGATTTGATGCAGTTGGTAGTATTGAATGATGATCATCACACAAAACATCCCCGTTGGCCAATTTACAAATTGCTGTCTGACTGACTTCATTTCCACACAGCAGGAATGTTTAGTCACATAATATTGGGTCCTCTTCTTTGTTTTTGTTTTTTAGCAGCTTTGACACTAGTCAACCGTAATTAAAACAGAAGAAGAAGAAGAGGTTTTGACACTACAGGGACGTAGCTTTGGTTCATGGCAGACCTGGCTTGGCTGGAACCCAATCTGATCATTTAAAAAAAATGCCTAGCTCGGCTCAGGTATTGATCGGGGCAGCCCGGTCTACAAGTGCAAGTAGATTAGGATGTAAACAAGCACAAAAACTAACTCAAAATCCTTAGTGTTAAATAATAAATGTGCCATGTAGTAATATCTGGATGGTCCACTTGATCACGCCTAAGCCAACAACACATTCAGTGACACCTAACATTCTCAAGCTGTTAAACAACAAATGCCATATGCGTTTTAACTTAACTGTTGTTTTTTTACTTCAGCTTCTGCAGCTGGAAGAAATAAGTCAGGACAAGGTTAATGAATGCCACAGAGCAGCGATTAAAATAGGTGGTGAGACCTCTACAAACCCTTCAGCACAGCAGAATGTTCACGGTTTGATCGTTAATTATCCTGGTTTCTGTTTGTATCACTGTCATTCTTGCTAACTAATTGGTCCCAAAATAATTACAATGACCAAACAGGGTTATTAACATCAGATTAGAAGATGCTAGAAAATTTGTAGTTATCAAGCTCAGTGACATTTAAAATAAGTTCTGATAAAGTATTTGAACTGAATTTAGCTATAACGCTTGTGTTACCAGTGTTATTTTGCATGGCGCGCAATGCGGTCACTGCACATGTTGCTTACTTCATTATGTCTGAAATCCAGTAATTTAGGACTCAAGGTTAAAATTATTTCCGTCCATATTTCTGCTTGAGTTCACATAGATCACAGTTTACAGTGGATTTATACAATATACTTTTGAGTCTTCGTTATTCAGTTACACTTCCACTAAGAAGGGAAATGACAATGGATTAGAGGGAAGGCAGAGAAAACTATTTTTCAGTGCTAAAACTGATGCCACAGTTACATTATTACTACAGTCACCAGACCGCCTGTAAAACTCCTTAAGCATTACCACTACAATAAGACGAATAAAAAGAGGAATGCTGTCATTATCATCATGTATGCCGCTGCAGTCCTCACACCAGTATATCCGGCTCATGGGCTCTGACAGATCAATGGGTATCTGAGTCTGTGAAATTCAAGCACTGTTTCACCATTGCCCTGAGCTGTGTGCGATAAAAGACGGCAAGCCAGACGTTGACGGATACAGATTTTGAAAAGGGGTTTTATCTCAAAGCCATTATGCTTCTCTGTGCATATATGACATGCAAAAGACTAGTGGATGTTCCATTTGAAGCCGGATGTGTGTGATCACTTTGCTCGTGGAGGATATCTTGCTGCTGCTTAAGAGCAGTGCATACCTCTTGCCAAGGAATACAGCGCTGTCATATGTAACCCCCAGTAGACCTGAGTGCTCTCTGATATTAGGAATGACATTCAGTAATCATAAAATAGGGTCTACAACATCATAGTACATTTAACAGAGGGAGGGACTGTGCATCGTGCTGAGGATATCTTTGCAATTAACAATTTAGCAAACTGTAACAATTCAAATAAAGACAATGTGTTAAAAGTAACCCTCACAAGCTTCACAGCCCTCTGGAAATGTCAAAGTTTGAGTGTGCTCTCTTCAGACTCTCCATTATATTACCTTTTTATGGAGGTGCTCTCACTGCAGAATAAAATCAAGCCATTGGACCGAAATTCACAAAACACACACTTCTCAGTCCACTCACTGTTAGATTGCCTGTTTTGATTGCCATCCTTTTCAAGAGTGCCAGACTCTGGTTACTTTGGTAGGAAACCCAGCCATCCGGGGAAGTGGAAGACCACAAGCTTGCCCTTGCTCTCAACAACATGACGGCTAACAAGCTGTTAGGCCATATGCTGGAACATTGATTCTTACTAACATGTTATCTGGCGAAAACCTAGGCAAAAACTGTTGATTTTAGCCAAAAGCATTCAGGAGTTTGGCTAAAGCAATGTAGTCGTATTCAACGCATGTACACACTAAATGAGTGTAAGCATGTTCAGTTCTAAATTACAAGGATTTTATTTTGTGGGAGACAGAAGTTATTGTGATTTCTGAGAAGATGTGGGTTTTTAGCATGCTGTCCTAATTTCCTTTCAGAGCTCATTCTGCACCTTCATACTTCATAAAATATGGCCTATGGAAAGAATTCCCCCAACAACAAGATCCAATGTTTAAAAAAAAAATTATTCCATGAGTGAAGTTGGCCGAGGCAGAATATTCTATGCCATTATGTACATGGCATCTAAACTAAATGCTGCACAGTGACGGCTCTCCAACGTCTGGGAATTCGATTAAAGTCCGGGCGTTCATCTGGCTCCTCCTCTGATCAGCGCTCAAAGTCCAGCCCTGAAACACAGAGAACCTGGGTTGAAACTAGAGTAAAAGCTAGATTGAAAATTGACATACAGGGTGTCCCATAAGTCTGGACCCATATGAAAAAACAAAAGAAATCCCTGTGGGTCCAGACTTACAGAACACCCCGTATGTCAATCTAAGTCTAGCTTTCCGCTTGGTAAAGTAGGTAACTGTAGGGCAGACAATGACTACATTAATATAATAAGCCTGTAACTGTATTGTTCTTATACCTTATGTGCTGGAAGTAGTGTTCTCATGAACATCAAACCCATCTGAAACCAAAAGTACTACTCACGTCAACCTTGCTTTGAACTTCTGGGTTTGAATTTTGAATTCTACTTGCTTCAAAAATTATGCAGAGAAACTTGGGGCATCATCCACACAGAGTAACTCTGGTTACAACTGCAAACCTGTTTTTTTTTTCTTTTTTTCTTTTTTATTATTCAACAGTGAATTTCTAGGCTTTGGTGACTCGAAAAGCTAGGCTGACACTTTGACAGGCACACTCTAGCCCTTTGTGGAATTGTGAGGGTTCAGATCCAGTGCAGTTACAAAGTGCTCCCTCAGGGACAAGAAATCAGTTCCCACATGTCAGCTTGACTAATCACCCATCGATATCAAACATCTGTAGAATTTGCACCGATACCAAACTTGAAATCAAGAAAATTTTGAACACAGCCCTGCAATCTGGGCTGGCCCTAAACTGCATGGGAAGACCCAAAGAACAGTTTTTGTGTGTCCATTGTGTTCATCAGTGCCGCATGTGCTCATGCTAAGCAAAGTAATGCATCAGAGAGAGTTGCTGCTTCTGCGGATCCATCTGGGAAGATTCACTGGGCACTGGTATTGATCTGTAAACCAGGCTTGTGCCCAAGAATATCATCCTCCCCATCAGGCGACAGTTAGACGACACCTGGCCCAGCAGCTCCACAGAGAGAGTGACTTTGACGTCTGGATCTTTAAACTATACTGTTTCAGCTCCCCGACTACACACACACACACACACACACCCACACACACACACACACAATGACTACATCTTTTTTAACAACTTAGAAACACATGCTGGCATTTTTATATGAGGATATATCAACTCCAGTTTCCTGGATTCATTTCTTATTATAGCTCCTTATCTACTTTAATTAGTACTTTCTAATTTTCCTTTTTTGCATTTTTCATTGCATTTATTAAAGACTATATACTGTAGCATATATCAGATTTAAGCAGATGTCAATGATTTTTAAACCTCCCTGACAACTAGGAACTGGATTCATCTACACTGTGTGAAAAGGTAGAAGGAAAAAAAGTTTAGCACAAAGAAAGAAGTTAAGATCCAGGGGTGATGTTTGAAAACAGAGTGTACATTGAGTTTGTCTGCTTGTTCTTTTCTACATCAGTTAGCTCGGGTTTCCTATGTCATGCATGGCGTTCTGGTTTGTATAGAACGCATGTTACATTTGTGGCGGGCACAGCCCGATTAACTTGCCCCTGCGTTTGCTTTTCCACAATGCCATGAAATAGGGAGAAGAAGAAGGCGTTCATGCCCAATGATCTGCAAGAAAAAGAATCAGAATAAGCCATCAGATAAGAGCCTCCATGCAAAGTTTCGCAAAAGCACATTTCATTTGCCACGTCCCACTGTACAGATATTATGAGGCAAAGAAGAGCTGGGAGGAGATGGGGTACCAGGAGCTTCCGCAGGGAGGGCAAAACTATTGACTTACTGTATTTGATGAGGCTGGCTGAACTTAACTTTGGATTATGCCCCAAGGAGGGAAGAAGAGACTGAAATAGCAGTAGTCTGGGCATCATAAATTAAAACGGAAGGCTGTTGTTGTAGGCCATTTGAACTCTGTGTCCCAGAGGTATGGCAAAGGAAAGATATGGCAGGAAGGACTGGTTCACTGGCTTCAGGAAGAGGCACCAATGTTTGTTAATAGGGCGTCCACAGGCCACTAGCTTTATACAAGTCAATGTCCAAACCACCTCCAATAACCTGGCTGATGTCCTGGATCCCCATCACTTTGGAGGCAAGCATATGTGGAACATGGATGGAACTTTTATTAAAACAGTCCAGAAACCAAACAATAATGTCCCCCCCAAGGGTGTAAAACAAACACCATCTTCACCATGGCCCGCAGTTAATCCCCATCTTTCCCGGTCACCACTGACAGGACACTTTAGTGACGAGGAGTGGATAGTAAAACTCAGTTAGCCAGAATGACATTCAGCTTGCTCCGTGAACTCTCACTTCAGGGGGAGAATGACAAGTTGGCAGATAAAGTGTCTGCCGCCAAACTAGAACTGTGTGGGCAGTGAGTCATATCAGGTTCTAGCATGTCCTTACACTTGTCCATCCAGGGGGCTGACCTCAGCAGCATGGGATTCTCCACTTCAGGAGGGAGCAGATGAAGGAACATCCACAGCAGCTGGAAGACGTTTCCATGCTGCGGCCGTTTGCTTACACGAAAGCTGTACCTTGAAAAGTCACCACTAAGGAATTAAAGTGGAGGACATCAGCTATACTAACAGACAGTGTTGTCAGTTTTGAGCTATTCTTGTTCAATAGAACCTCTGACTGACCGGCCCATCTATCCCAAGCCCATGATATTTTTTTCTGCCAGGATCTGTATGGCTTTTCTGAATAACCATTGACTGTATATACGAGGAAATAACTCAACTGTTTGTATAGATCAGCTGCTGCTGCGGTGCTGGAGGCGCCTTCTCCATGCCGTAAATCGCATGTCGGCTGACAGCTGTCGTAGAACGTTTTTTTTTCTTTTTCTTTTTTGGACGAGGGTTGAACGTTGTTATTTCCCTCCAGATTGAGCGAAACACGTCTACGCTCACAGTTGGAAAATCACAAAAATATGAACGTGTTCAGTGAACACCGTTCACTGAACACTTTCATCCACAACACTGCTAACAGACACACCAACACAAATGGATAAGGAAGAGGAAAGGTAATACTGAATCACATTTGCGGATGTGGGGGGAGGAGTGAATCTATCGCTCTATCAAGTGTTTTACTTTTGTTGTTAGAAAAAGAATAGTCACTCAACTTATTTTCCCTATCTTTGATTATGCTGATATTGTTAACCAGAACACATTTGACTGCTATCTTAAACCTCTCAATATTGTTTATAATTCCCTATGTAGATTTATTTTGAGGTGTCCATGTAAAACTCACCATTGTTTCATGTACGAATCACTTAATTGGCTGCATCTTAATAATAGAAGACAATTTCACTGGGTTTTGTTCATCTTTAATTGTATTCACTCTCACTGTCCCTCCTATGTAAGTCAGCTTTTTGTTCCATTTAGTTCCTCTTATTCACTTAGACATATGCAATAATCCTTCTTTTTTTGTACCCAGAATTTTCAGAGAAATTGGTCGCAGTTCTTTCCAATATAAAGCTCCATCTGACTGGAATAATCTTCCTCCTCATTTGAGATCCATTACCTCCTTTCACTGCTTTAGGTCATCTTTATTTTCTTTTGTCAGAACAACCTGTTCATGTTTTTAATTTGAGTACAATCTTCCAATATTCAGTTCAGTGTATTTTATTTTCTCTGCATATCATTATATATATATATATATATATGTATGTATACATTTTTTTTTTCTGTACTGTCTGTTTGTACTATTGTTTTATGGAATGTATGTTTGTATCTATGTTTGTATGTGTTACCTGTGTACTCAGGACCCCTTCGAAAATGAGATGCTACATCTCAAGGGGCTATCCCTCAATAAATTCAAATTCATATTTGTGTGGGGTGGGTGTTTGGGAGTATTTTTCATCAAGGCCTGAAGAATTGTAGGTACTAGGCTGGAGCTGTAAAGAGTGGAGCCATGAGGAGGACGAGTCAAGACTGTTAACTCAGTCATACATCCAACATACAATGGCCCAAGCAAATGTAGACTTCTCTCTTAAATATTGTAAGCTATATGCTCTTGGTTATTTTAGATGTGAAGACAAATTCTAATGTTTGGCAGGCTATTATTAAGCCAGTGAGAGTTGGCTACTCCAAGAAATGCGGCAACTTTAACAAATCAAAAGGGCAGATAACCTTCTGGACGTATGAAATATTGTTCATGCACTTGATTTTGCGTAATCTATATTTGTCTTTTAATGCATTTCTGTTTTCATTTAGTGCAGGTGTTCCATTACTTTGGATGCACTATTTGAATTAAAGGATGACTGCACAGAGATTTGTAATGAAATGAACATTTGTGCATATGTGTTAATTCATGTTTTATAATGCTAAATACACATATTGTATGATTTTGTCAATGGATGTGAAAATGATGATTGAGGCAGCTGAAGGAGACTGGCCATCCTGACGGTGTGATGAGAAAAACCTTGACCAGTACTGTTTGAACATTTCTCACCAGTAATTTCTCTGTTCGCTTAAATCTACTTTCTTTTGAGAGTTTCACAAGTATTAAATCTTTACACACACTACTAATTTGAATGGGAATAATCAGCTCTTCCTGGTTGTGTCCTAATTATGGGGCAAAACAGTGAAAGAGGTCACCTGCTTAAGAATTCATGGACCAAACCATTGTAAGGAGACAGGAGGAAGTAGAAGTAGAACCAGTGTTGATTTATGTAATTGAGAATGTGTTATTGGTCTATTGATAGGAATCTGTATCTCTCTAAATACTTATTGTTTGGGTTTAGTTTTATATGGTGGGTTGGATTAAATATGAGTGAATATTTAGTGATTCGTGTGATGTTGTTCCTCTCTAAACAGGCTGAATGAAATGAAATGAAATGACACTGAATGAAATGGGCTATTGTTGCAATGCACTTTTAAATGTATTTAAATTTATTGTTTCAATTATTTATACTCTAATTATGTTCTCAATCGGGGGTTAGGGTTGTTTTTTTATTCTTACAACTTCCATCAATTAAAATCTAACTATGTAAATATAGTCAGTGTACTTCCCAACTGGCACATCAGTTTTAATATTGTTATGTTTTACACATGATCACATCACATCTTTAGGATCAAATCAATACAAAAACAGTGCCTCCACTGAAATATTTGATCACATTTTTTTTTTTCACATTTCCACTGTAATTCACGGTTACAGCTGAGACTCGCATGCACTTTCATTCAAAATAAATGTTAGTAATCAATAATCTCCCCACAGTGCTGCTATTTTCAAAATCTTTGATAGAGGGGTGAAGAATTTACTGAAGTATATTTATTAAGAGACTCCAGATGTAACACAGCTGTTTAATGCTCTTTAAAGTATTGTGTAGTGAAATAAATAGTGCTGAGTGAGCCTAAAGCCTGGACAGTTGAAAAAAAAAAAAAAAAAAAAAAAAAGGGATGCTGCATAGTCAGTTGTAATGCAATCTGTAATTTTTATAATCAACCCCTTTACAGTTGCCTTTTTGTTTCTGTATGGTCATTTATGATACTTTTATGGTATTTTTAGAAGAAAATTTATATATTATAGCTGCTGACATGCAGAAATTTCTCTTGTCACTCTTTATTACTGTGAGACATGACAGCAGTGATATACAAGAAGTTAAGCATAAGGAAAACTAGTGTACAACTTACACAATATTGTTCAGGAATGGCATAGCTGTTTCTGCAAAGCAGGAATGAGGAGATTCAGCTTCACTGAGCTAGCTAGACGTAAACCGAGATGAAAGTTTGTTCCCCTGTCTTCCGCCTTAATTTCCAACATCTAAAGCCCTTCTTCTAAAGCTTCTCCTGAAGAGCACTGAATTGCCCTTCAGGATAAACGTGTAGCTGTTCATCAGCGCTGTCAGATTCTGCATGCTTGAAGCTCTGGCTGCACCACATGCAAAGACACAACAACTCTCAGGGAGTTTTGGCGCCTTCATCTTATTCAGAGCGAGGAGACGTTACACTGACAGCACTCTGAACGCTCACCAGTGCTGCTCAAAATAAAACACAACAAGCGACAACAGTTATCTGCCGGATTTTCCACATCTTTCAGATACCTGTTTAAGTGAATGGGAGCTTGAAGAAAGTTAAATGCACTGGGAAAGAACAAGCTGCAAAAATGCTGCTTCTTCTGGATTAAATCAGCTATTCTGCAGCATATTGCAGTATAATAACCTCTAAAGTATTGAAAAGTTGATGAAGATCCCTAATACAGTTAGCAAAATGGCTGTGCAGGGTGGCTAATATATTTGAGAACATGTAAAGAGGAGGTTTTGGTAAGCTGCAGAGAGACCACAATAGTCTCTCAGAGTTGTCCCATATCTCAACTTTAAAGAAGTTTATTTAATAGTAAGATCGCACAAGCCCATAGCACAGCAACCATATTGACGGCGAACACACCGCAATGAAATAAAGAAACCGTAAATACCATTTGCCAGTCACTCCCTGAGCAAGGCCATGGCATGACTCATGCTCGGAGAAGAAAACACATCAAGGAGGCAGCACAAAGTGGCAGCATGACACTCGGACAGGGTCTGATCGGGTCGCCTGGACGAGGGTGTCTGTTGGAAGTGTCTGATGACGTGTGCGAGGTTGTGCATCAGACGTTGCTTGGCTAACAGTGTATGTGTTTGGCCCAGAGGTGAGGAACACTTCAGGCAGACAACTGTCAGTATTCACTTGAAGTCACATGTCAGTTAACATAGGTCATTTTAGGAGCTTAACAAAAAAAGATTGGCCTGATGAATGTTGTCAGTATGAAGAGGGACTCTTTGTTATATAAAAAAAACAAGTTTTAAGATATTATTCACCTTATGAAATTTGTACAATGTAGTTTATAATTTGCAGTCTGTGCCATGTTTGGTTTCTCTCATGACATGTTCCATCTTTATACAAAATATTCAACACGTGTTACATACTAAAGCCCTACTCAGGCTTTCCCAGACTGCGTGTTGGTGATAAATCAAACATTTGTTAGCTCTGAAGCCGAACCACGTGGAGTTCACAAAGCCATGCATGGGGCATGTACGAGTCTTGCAATGTATTACCGTTATGATACCTTCAACCACGCAGGGTTCAACTGCTACACCTTGTTGCTTTTCTGTTAGAAGAAGTAATGAAAGTCTTAAATGTCAATCCGAGGGCACCCACATCCAGCAGCACACAGTGCAATATGTTTAGAGTTTCATGCAGGCTGTGATCAGTCTCGGCGTCTTGCATTATTCAGGTCCACGACCGTGTTTCTCCTTCCCTGATATCCTTTGAACAAACAGCATTTTGTTTACATCAGACTCAAGTAAATGTTTGAAGCGCCTTGTAGAACCATCAAATCAAAAGTTGCCTAATCTATTATTCAGGTCTGTATTTGGGCTCTGCTGGTTGAAGTCTTAATAATAGAGACCGTTCTTTGATGAGAGCAACGCTATAATAGAGTCAGGCTGTGTTTAAGTAAGCTGCTCATAATAAATCCTCCTCACTATACACCAATAAAATAGAATACATTTATATGCAAATTGGAAGCTAGTGATACCACGTTGCCAGCAGGTATTAGGGAATAAGCGCATCTTAATGAAATACCTTCTGCTTGCTGGCCACAGTATTATATACATCTGCTCTCTATTCAGCACAAAGAGGGTCAATTCTAGTTTTAATGTTGCTTGCTCACCTTTGAGAAATTTGTTTAAAGGAGCAGAGAAAGGCTGCTGGGTTTTTTTTGTTTTTTTTTTTCCTGCAGCAGCAGGAAGGCAGAGAGGGCAGCAGTGGAGACTCTGGCAGGACTTGATGCGATGCCAGCAGGGGCACAGAGGAAAGTTTAAAGTGCAGAAACAACCTAGAACATGATACTCTTACTGCAGATTTAACAGATGCTGCAGCGATGTTCCTGCCAAACACCACAGTCCCTGAAAATTGCATTTGCATGCCTCCCTGAAGCTTTCACTTATCATGCACAGTATTCCATTAATGTTATCCTATAAGGCTATTTATCATTTTTTTGGCCTTTTAACACAAACAATATTGGATTATGTTTAACTGTCACCATGTATAGATGTACACCGATCAGGCATAACATTATGACCTTCTTCCTAATATTGTGTAGGTCTCCCTTGTGCCTCCAAAACAGTTGTGACTCATCAGAGAATGCACATGGGCCTTCTGAGGGTGTCCTGTGGTGTCTGGCAACAGAATGTTGTTAGTGGGGGCCTTTGGATCCTATAGGTTGAGGGGAGGGGCCTCTGTGGATCATCCCACAGATACTTGATCAGTTTGGGATCTAGTGAATTTGGAGGCCAGGTCAACACCTTGTTCTGTTCTTAATATTTTTTTAGTTGTTCCTAAACCGTTTTTGTGTGTGTGTCTGTGAAAGGCTGCATCCTGCTGGGGATGGCTGCTGCTGCCATAAAGGACTGTCATTGCTATGGGGTGGGAATGCGAGAATATTGCAATCTCACAAGATGGTCAATGTTATTTACTGTCTCCTGTCAGTGGTTTTAATGTTGTGGCTGATTGGTGTATGTATTTATGAGATGAGCATTATAATAGAGTGGGCCAGTCTTGTCTCTGGAGCTGCCTTATCTTACTTTCAGCAGCTAATCAAACCTTAATAAGAAACAACCAGACACAGTCAGCTGCCTGCTTATATGGCTCTTGTGTCTCCACATGGTGCCACCAGTCCCCATGATGTTGTTATTGTCAAGTACTGGATACACTTGACTATAAAACCCGCTAGTCCCATTTTCAGAATTTTGGCACTAACTTGCCACAGATGTTAGTGTGCTTAGCAGCAGATTATGCAATATTATGAATAATATGCAAGCAATAGTCTTTTATGCTTACCTGTTTTAAATGGTTTCAGTGAATCTGGTGGCAGGCAGAGAGCAGTTCTGAGTGTAGTTTTTGTTATTCCTATTTAGCATGCTGAATCATCTGACTCGTGGCAACGGTGCGGGGCACACTGAAAATTCAAGGGTCACTGAGGGTCACTGAGGGTCACTGACGCTCGTCGACAGCCTGACACTGGAAAACGGCTGGCTTGGTGAGTCACAGCCTTTGCACTTAGCTGTTTTAGATGTAAGCTTTCTATGCAAACAATACTCAGAATCTCCACTCTTCAGTGGATAAACCCTCTCCAGGTCAAATGCATACATACTTGTTTAATAACTGATCTGCAGACCAACAGGGACCGTTTCTAAACTGAAAAATCTAAATAAGATGACATATCTTAAATCAAGGCAAAATATGCTTTTTTTTAAATAAACCAAGATAATTCTTCTTATTAGACAGTTAAATCGTCTTCTGTAACCGCTTGTCCTGTGAAGGGTCGCGGGGGTGCTGGAACCTATCCCAGCTGTCATCAGGCGAGAGGCGAGGTACACCCTGGACAGGTCTCCAGTCTACCAGGGACCTTCTTGCTGTGAGTCATCAGTGCTAACTACCACAGTTCTAAAGGTTACAGATGAACATAGAGAAGTGAAATGCTACTCTGGTAAAGTTAGACTTTCAATCATTGTATACTTTTTATCTCGTAATGTAATGTACTTGTTCTTAGTCTAAAACACTAGTTTTGAGACATCTTTTATCTTCGTCTTTGAGGCTAGATATACAAATATCAGGAATAACATTAAAACCACTGACAGGAGAAGTAAATACCACTAACCATCTTGTGACAATACAATGCTCTGCTGTTAAACTTTTGGACCTGCCATTCATGTGGATGTTACTTAGACATGTACCACACTCCTTGATGGCAGCAGCCATCCCCAGCAGGATGCCGCCTTTCACAGACACACACACACACACACACACACACACACACACACACACACACACAAAAAAAAAAAAATGCTTTAGGAACAACTCAAAAAACATGAAGAACAGCACAAGGTGTTGACCTGGCCTCCAAATTCACTAGATCCCAAACTGATCAAGTATCTGTGGGATGATCCACAGAGGCCCCCACTAACAACATTCTGTTGCCAGACATCACAGGACACCCTCAGAAGGCCCATGTCCATTCTCTGATGAGTCACAACTGTTTTGGAGGCACAAGGGAGCCTGATAGGTGTATTTACTTGTTTTAAGAAATATTGGCAGGTCAAATTTTCTTGTTCTACTGGCAGATCATTTTGCTTATTTTAAGTTATATATCCCTCATTTTAATATATTATGTCTTGTTTTGTATTTGTAACTAGGTTTTTGCAATGTTGTATTTTTCAGGGAGAAATAGGCGGGTAGGTTGGCGTAAATTTTAGTCAATTTATGTTCAGTGGTGCAGTGATTCTCAAATTCCCCCAAGGAACAATAAAGTATATCTTGATCTTGAACATATCCTATAATGCGCTGAAAATTAGATTTATATAATCATGGTTTTACAAGGAACAGGGTTGGGCTGTTCTGCGACACACACAGGAGCAGACACGCTTGCTTCCACAACATGATTTAGGCTGCATCTCTTTTTTTTTTTAATGATGCGTGCTAGTAAAATCACTCGCAGGTCAACAGAACGGAAGAAGCTGACAACACCTACTCGAGCAGCACTGACAGTTTGGCTCTCACTTACGCAGGAAGGCTCATGTGCCGGCTTCTGAACATTGATGGATAAGTGGCAACCATATGAAAGACTAATCAACCAGGTGCAGACAAGGCACCAAATTCAACACATTTTTTACTTATCAGGCTAATTAACCTATCTGGAGTGAGGCTGCCGCTCTATATCACCAGCCATCTGCTGACGTGCTGCCTGTGCCATTACTGTCTCCTCCACCCACGTCTCAGCAGACGTGCCACCCATCAATCACAATCTGTTGCTCTCACTCTCATGATGAAGGCCCCCCTGCACCATCACGGACTAATTATTAATGAGGCATACATGCAAAAGGATATATGGCTGGACAAAGATTTGACATCTGCTCATCTGCTGCCTCGTCCTACATTTAGAGCTGAAGCCTGAGGATCGGGGGAAAAAATTAATCTCCTGCTCCAAAATAACTAGCATGTCAGTGTGCAGTTGGTGAATACTGCCAAACACTTTTGAGCCCAGCCTTCACAGTGTAAATAAGACTAAGGAACATCATTCATCTTGTTTTTTTCCCCCCCTCTTGGTAAACACTAGCTTAAAGGCAGTTCTGCTTCATTACAGCTCGGGTCTTAATGGTTTAATGGTTAAAGTAAAATTATACTCACAAAGTGAACTGCTATCACTACAAAGATGTCCTGTTGGGTAATGCAAAACACACAAGGACATTCATAACTCAAGTTAATTTCCTGTTCTCAGTGCTTCTTCCACCTGACAAAAAAAAAATCCACTTTTTTTTTTTTGGTAAGTAGGACAGGTGTTGCAAGCTCACACTGTAATTAACTAGAAGGTCAGAGAAACAGAGTAGGCCATTCATAACAAAGAATGACCCAAGACATAAACATATCAACTTACCAAAATAAAATAAACTGTTAAATTAAGCAATGGCTCTACATAATACAAAAATGCTCTACAAGAAAACTCAACAAAAGTGGAGCATCAGTGGAGAGTGTGTGCACTGGCATTTATTGCTGTTCTGTGGTCCATGTACCAGAGGTCTGTAGATGAACAACGTGTTCCATTCGATCCAGCATCAAGGCAATGTGTAGAAAACAACACTAACGCAAATAGGGTGAGATGGTGCGCTGCTGCTAGACATGTCCGAGACCACCCTCTATTGACCGGGCTCAGCTCAATTCATTTGTTCTGGAACAGAGTGCGATTGCTGTGTTCACACCAGCCCAAAAGAACTGACCTGAGGCATAAACGCAACAACCTAACTGTGAAAGCACCCTTAGATATACATTGACCTTCTCACTAAATTAGTTTTAGTTTTAGCCATTGACTATATATACACAAGGTTTTAGCCCAGTCTAACTCTAACTGCACTTGGACTAGCCTAAATTAGCTGCCGTGTGGCCTCTGAGCTTTTGTTTCAACATTTTTGGTTGTTCCTGCGATTATACATTTACAATTCTAAAGATTATGACATTCAAATCGGAATCAAAGATTCTCAGTGGGGTTAAGGTCTAGACTCTGTGGTGGCTAATCCATGTGTGAAGATGATGTCTCATACTCCCTGAACCACTCTTTCACAATTTGAGCCCCATGAATCCTGGCATTGTCATCTTGAAATATGCCCGTGCCATCAGGGAAGAAAAAATCCATTGATGGAATAACCTGGTCATTCAGTATATTCAGGTAGTCAGCTGACCTCATTCTTTGGACACATAATGTTGCTGAACCTAGACCTGAGCACCTGCAGCAACCCCAGATCATAGCACTGTCCCCACAGGCTTGTACAGTAGGCACTAGGCATGATGGGTGCATCACTTCATCTGCCTCTCTTCTTACCCTGATGCGCCCATCACTCTGGAACAGGGTAAATCTGGACTCATCAAACCACATGATCTTCTTCCATTGCTCCAGAGTCCAATCTTTATGCTCCCTAGCAAATTGAGTCCTCTTTTCCCAGTTAGCCTTTTCTTAAGGCTACACAGCTGTTCAGTCCCAGTGAGTTCCCTTCACATTGTTCGTGTAGAAATGCTCTTACTTTCACTATTAAACATAGCTCTGAGTTCTACTGTTGTTTTTCTTTGATTTGATTTCACCAAATGTTTAAGTGATCGCCAACACGATCAATCAGGATTTTTTTCCGACCATATTTCTTACTGGAAGACGATGGTTCCCCACTATCCTTCCAGTTTTTAATAATGTGTTGGACAGTTCTTAACCCAGTTGTAGTAGTTTCTACAATCTCCTTAGTCTGTTTGAGAAGGGTCAAATCATTGGCATGCATCAAGCAGAGAAAACATTCTTTAGAAATGAGAAGCTACTCATTGCATCAGTTGGGGTTAAAGAACTTGTTGCCAGCTGAAAGATAATCACTCATGCAGTAATTATCCAATAGGAGGCTCCTACCTATTAGCTTAGTTAAATAAATAAATAAATTTTAATTCTAAACTATAAAAATCAGTAGAAACAAGAATCAGCTAAGAAACGTAAATAAAGGTTGTGACAAAGCAGGAATACTTTAAATGGTCATGAAAATAATTTCAGTCATCATTGCAAATGAAATGTATTCATATAACCACCTTGACTCTCCAAAGACAGTTCTTAATAAAAAACTTCTCTGTAAAGCATAAATGCAAACCATTAAGTCTACAGAACGCCTTAGAAAGGGTGTTTACCCAATCGTGGCTTCAAATCCATGAGAACATGACTGCTCATGTGACATAAATGCAGCATATGCTGCCAATACATGTTTAATAAGACTACCTTCCCCTGCACAGATGGAGGATAGAAGGCATAAGAAGCCAATGTTTACTAATTAGATTTCAAGCTGCACATGTGCAAAGCTTCTGCACACCAAAGACTAAAAACCATCTAACTGTAACTGTGGGTGTGATATGAACCACAGAAGCACTGTGTAATCTTTTCATAAAAAAAAGTTGAAGATTTTGAAGCATGCAAACACCTATGAATTGCCTTGGAAGCTCAGCTTGCACCCAACTGAGCTCAGCGTGTAGTGTTTCTCTCCTTTCACCTTCCCAAACACATGCTGGGGAAAGCTGCAGGCAGACACTCAGACGTACATGAATTCTTTGTCTGCACAGCATCTGTTTCTGTGCTTTGTAACTTGCTGGCCGGCACCCTCATATTTGCCTTTTTATTGCTGATAAACAGCATGTCAACTCGCTGGAATCATCTTCTCTGCACCGCACCACCACTGAGGCTTTTCATGTATTACAGTCATGCTGAGGCAGGCTGGATTGTCCTTATGATGTCCCTATACAAACAAACTGTCAAACACCTCCCACTTCTGTATCTGCACTTGTGCATGTGGAAAGGAGAAGTAACCGGCAGATTCCACCAACAGAGACCAGTAAAAAGTGAAGGTATGAACTATGAAATATTCATGACTGTATATACCAGAGCAAAGACTGCAGCAGAGCTCCTCACAGCGCGTTACGCTCTGGTGGGAAATGCATGACACACACCAGATATCCATGTAAACTAGCCTGTTCCTCTTTTTTGTTTTAAATGTGTCCATTACCCTACTGGTTATATTAAACTACAGAACTTTGCACTGTATGGAAGGATGCCTAAATAATAAGAAATGACTGAGAAATTCAGTGTTGCTAGTTCTGTTTTTAACCTTCTGAGTTTATCTGCGTCATCATGGCAGAATATCTATTGTAGCGGGAATTGCCACAAAGGTAGGTTGAGTACTTTGGCAGGTGTTTATACGACATGTCTGTCTTGCTGTGGACGGATTTTGTCATTTTGAGTGCTGCGACCATGCAAGAAGTAGTTACACAACGTAAGATCAAAATGAAGCAGAGTTGAATGACGGGTGCAGGCTGAGCACTCAGTGAGTACTCACGGGTCGGAACATCAGCGATGTCATCCCATCACAAGCTGGTTTCAAGAGGACCTAAATCTTAAGAGTTGCATTTCTGGTGAAACTCCACCTACTTGACAGGTGCACGGAAGAGGGAAAGAATGAAGTGGGTCATCATGTCGTCACACACAACACTGTAAACTACAGCCTAAAAAGAGTTAATTTCAGTTCGTTAAAACATTTTTGAAGCAATTAGTGTATAAAGTTAAAATAATAATAAATTAAAAAAACTATTTAAAATGTTAAAAAGATGATTCTTTCATTTATCCCACATTGGGGAAATTTGCAGTGTTACAGCAGCATATAGTAAGGACCCTGCACAAGACAAGAAAAACGTATTATTAAATAAAAATAACAATTAAATTCAACATTAGTTATACGTTTGTCTACTGGGAGCAGGCTTGGTTCTACAGCCTCACAGCAGCAGGAAGGAAGGACCTGAAGTAACGCTCCGTCACACAGTGCAAGTGATGCAGTCGGCTGCTGAAGGCCCCGGTGCCCATCACCTCCACTGGCTCAAGAAGGAAGCCCGAAACAGAGCCGGCCTAGGAGTGTTGCTGAAGTTTTTATCACTTCTGCTAAATACATTGAAATAAATGCCCTAGCCAGGAAGACAGAACAACTTCCCCACCCGCAAATTTAGTTTGGGGACAGAAAGTTGGTCTGGAAAATGATTATGCTCTGGCAAAAATCTGCCGGGACAGTTAAATCGTTTGGGCTTTATGTGGTGATGAACAGAAGAGTAACAACGAAGTAGTCGTACACATCATCCGAGCGCCGTGGAGTTGAATTTGTTCACAATAAAATGGCTCTGATTGGTTGTACGACTTTTCACATGTGTGCGTATGCCCCTTAATAAAATCCCCTGGCATCTAACCAGACTCATAATCTGATAAGAACTGAGTCCAGCTACACCAGGCTACAAATGTCCTTTTTATCTGAGGTAGTTTGTATTATGGAACTGACACTATAATGGAAGTGGCACTAAATGAACAGACATCTGCTGGTGCCTCTGGAGCTACTTAATTCAGAGCAGCTCTCAGTGATGGCGAGATCATTTTAAAAAGATTAAAAACAAACATCACGATAAGATGACAGATACCACTATTAGGAAACTTTTATTTGATGCAGACTTTGATTTTGAATTTGACTCCTGTTGTATTTTCTAACATTGAGTGGACTTGATTTATGACCTACACTAAATGTGTAATTTAAATGTGCACTGCTGGTGTAAAGGTTTGGCAACAAATAAATTTAGCACTGTAAGCAGCCACCATGGGACAATCCACCTCTGGGAAGCTGTCATCTCACCTGTCTTCATGTACACTCTAAGGTCATTATAGCCATCAGGTCCACCAGTGGCTCGGCCACCATGCTATGACCATGTTTTTGTTTGATTTGCCTTATTTTAGGCATTCTAAATCTTCAATGAAGTATGTGGTATGTCCTACAGAGCAAATAGAAGCTATATAAAAACAATCATATTTAATAAAATATATTTGTAAACCACTAAAAAAGTTAATTATGAACATTTTTTTCACAGGATTTTATTTTATTTTTGGGGGGGCGAGATTTCTGTTTTCCTAAACTAGCTCAGCACGTTTAACACCTGTCACTTTAATTAAAGAAATCTTTTAGTTAAAAAAAGATTTTATCGCATGCTGTAAAAGGACAATGAGTAAATGTGTGTTAATTAGCTTTTTCAGTATCAACCCCAATGATGGATATTTCAACAAAAATGTCTTATTAACTTATTAACTGTAATCATCTAATTTCCCCCCAAAAAAATATTGTTACTGAATAGGATGAATCTGTGCGCATACACTGACTAGGCATAACATTATGACCACCTTCTTAATATTGTGTAGGTCTCCCTTGTGTTTGGGATCTAGTGGATTTGGAGGCCAGGTCCACACCTTGTGCTATTCTTCCTTTTGAAGGAGTTGTTCCTAAACCGTTTTTGTGTGTGTGTCAAGCTGCTATGGGGTGTTGGTGTCTGGTCTAGGTGGTCTGGTCTGGTCTGATTTTCCTAAATGTTTCTGTGCTATTCACATACACTTTCTTTCCATTTCATTACGTACACTAGTGAAGCTGAATGCATCCTAATGTAACAGTCCTGCACTAAATCCAGCTTCATGGCTGTTCAGTTTAATTTGAAACACTGTCAGAAAGACAGTAATTCAACTGGATGATCATTTTATTTAGTCTAGGACACTGACTAAAATGGGGCTGTCAAAATAATAGAAACATGTGTTGGTACAAGCCTCCAAAATGAAATGATGAATCAATAGCTCTCTCAGTTAGGGTTTAGTAACAGGGGAATCATCTTTAGCTTAAAGCTGCTCCAGTTATAACATTTTTATATGAGCAAAAGGTCAAACAAATACGTGTAATCTGAAAGAAGTCACTCGTAATGACTAACTCACAGAGGAATACAAAGGAAACCGCTTATTTTGTTTTTGTAATTTGCTTATAGTGATTTAAGTCTAGTCTTCTCACAGCATTCACTTTGGCTGTTTTGGGCAAAAAATTACCTCAGTCATTTGTAACTCCACCCCCCCACCAGTAACTCCATCTGTTTCTGGTTAGCTACCTGAGGCTGGTGCTGCCTCCACATTGATATTGCGACAATGATCGCTCAATGAAAACTCCTCAAAGCTTATGAAAAACCTGCCAAAAACCAGTCGCCAGCATGTGGCAGCAAAACTCGCTGTTCCTCAGGCTGTCTTTTGTAGTCTACTCAACGGGAAAGAGGGATGGAGATAGAAAACATTGGCAACCTGGGAAAACACCTGTGGTTGCCCAGGACCAAATTCACCAAGAGGGGATTGATGATTCCCCTCTTGGTGAATTTGTTTCATTATTTTATCGTCACGTAATAAATATACAATTGTCAATTCGACTTTTTTCTTACAGAAATAATCACTATATTGGGGTTGGGTATTCTGTACTTAAATCTTGGTTGGATTGGGCCTGGGCTACACAGTTATGAGATGTTATTTAAATAAATAAGGTAATCATTATTTTTACAGAAACACTGAGCATCGAAATATTGATTCTTTCTGTTGCTGCAGATCAGATAACGTGTCCAAAGGGCCAGCCTCTTAGTATGAAAGTGTAGATAACAACTAACTGAGCTCCACATTGATGGGCTTCCCTCCACATCTGCCTGACATTTACCATGACCACAGCCGAAGCACACACTCTCGTCCTCTCCCAGCTGTCACCGCTGCCCTGCTCCCAAGGGGTAATTGCAGCGCCAAATCATTACCGTGTTCTCTTATCAAATGGCCACCAAATACCTGGAAGCCAAAAGTTCAGCACACTTTCACATGAAACAAAGCGAAATCCAATAAGAGCCGGGAAAACAAAGATGAATCTTCTCTCGGACAAGGCTGATCAAAATGATTCCGGATATAAATTCCGCGTAAAGGGCTTCACCGTTTTCCGTGTAAATTTCCAAAGGCGAGCTGCAGGTTACAAGGCAGTAATACAAGAACATGTACACATGTGAAGCCTGTGGAGGAAAGAATAAATATTTCACACACGATTTGCGTCTGGTGGTCTAATCTTTGTCTCTTCTAGTAGAGAGCTGAAGATAAACTTCTTGGTTGTTTTCCAGAAGTAGTGGCACTCATTCAAAGTTACTCTGAAACAGAAGCTTTTACTCAACAGTATGTGGTGGGCTTTGGCCTACTTATCTAGATACTAGATACAGATAATAAAATCACTAACTCCATGGTAAAAGACAGACAGGTCATGAGTAAGATGTTTTCCCACGGCATGGAAAAGTTGAGTATAACTTGATATGACAGAAATCAAACAGTACAATGTCTTCATCATTCATGTGTGCATCCAGCTTTAACGCTAACCCCACTAGCATATGGCTGAAACACAGCAACAGGTGTATTTCCAAAACATTCTGGGTGGAACTCCTGCTCTAGACTTTTTCTTTTGGGAGTGCAAGAACAATATCCAGTTGTCATTACATCCTAGAGTGGCTATAAACCTACCACCAACTTCTCATATCCCGATTCTGAGATGGTATTTGACTTATCCTTTTTTATCTGTCTTTGTGCATGTAAGCGTCCTATACTATATTCACAGAAAGCTGGATACGGCTTTATTCCATTTTTTTTGGAACTTGACAAAAGGTGCTAGCTGGAGGATGTTTGACATTTTGCAAGCTTCAGAACTTCAGGGAGGGAGCAGTGTTGCCAGATCGTGTGGTTTCACGCCCAGTTGAGCTACTTTGAATTTGATCTTGCAAACAAAAATGATCTGCTTTGGGATCATTTTGGCAGTTTTTCTAATTACATGTTAATGCTGATTTAAAACAAGACCAAAATGCATTTACTATTTACAAGATGGAAGCTCTTCTGATCCTGAGTGGCTCAGGCTAATGTTTTGTGTGGGTTTAGTTTTTTTTAACAGCTTTTGGGCTGGAAACCATCAGCTGTTTCTGGCAACACTGGGATTCTTGAGTTGAGGGGCCCTGAATGCAAAATCCTGGTCACCTTGATCCAGGTTCTAAATAAAGCTGACTACCTGCGCAGGTTCCTCTTCAGCCAAGTGACTCAACAGAAAAGTCCCCAAGGAGCTTTACAGTTTGTGCAGCACACACTACAACCCCCTCTGTTTCTAGATCATCAATTCACTTAAGGAAAAGCTCTCAGAAAACTTTAACTACAAAAGAAATGGAAGAAATCTCAGCGGGAATTAAACCAGAAGTGGCATCAAAATAATCGGGACAACTTACAAATAAGCAGGCAGCACTGTGACATTTATTAAAGGCAGGTGAAGTGGATGTAACGTTGCTTTCAGGTATCTTTCATTCTACTGTCACAAGGCATGACGCTGTCTCAGGATTAATGACAACAGTCCAAATAAATCAACGTTCACCCAACAAATATCACAGTGTCAGGGTCCTCCATGTTAACTCAGACAGGGAACAGAATTTTAGTGAACAAGGGAGTGAAACGGCTCTTCAGAAAACACGCACCCGTGCTAATACTAACAATAGGTGAAGAGGACGGACAGAGAGAAATAGAGTGGTTCTGTTCAAACAGACGGAGTTTGGAACAACAATATTAACTGGGTTTACTGAGGAGAGAACGTCTGTTGAACCACTGCAAGGTAGAGTGGGTGTGCGAACAAGTAAAATGTGCTTCTTCCATTAACTGTGTAATTGATGAGAACGACACCCGTAACCATGGTAACCATACACACCATACACACCATATACAAAGATTTAAAATGTCACAAAGGAATAGGAGTCTACAGTGTTTCATTTACTGCCTGGCCGGCAGATATTAAATCAGTAGTTGGAAAGCCCTTGAGCAGCTTTTCACGGAGCTATGGCAGACTCTGTTTCAGCTTTTTTATTTATTTATTTATTTTTATTTTTATTTTTATTTTTATTTTTATTTTTATTATTTTTATTTTCCTTTTCTCACATTTGACAGCCAATTACTTACAATATGTCATGCACTCAGGATACATAGGCTCCACACTGAATGTACACGTGATCTGGCATCGCACCCATGCAGCTGTATTCAATTTTAGCCCTCGTGCTTGGGCAATAGTGTGTGTCCTGAGATAGTTGCACTCATCGTGTGCAAAACTAGATTGCTCTCCTGTACGAACCGCACACCAGGTTTGATCAAGAACTAGATAAGTCTCATCACCGAGATGCTCATGTCCATATAGTGTAGATACATTTCACACGTTAGGAGGAAATTTAAAACTTTAAACTAAAAATATTACAGATGGAGAGAAATACCTTGTATAAACATACATTTCTCCATGTTGTACTCCTAAACTACTACATAAATGTTGCAGTAGTTAAATTAAATGTGCACGCATACAAGGACCTTGTTCTCTGCATTTAGAGGATCCATTTGGAGCAGTGGACAACCGTGCAAGGCGCCTCCTGAGCAGTTTAGGGGAACAAGTGATTGCTCAAGGCCTTCTCAGCCTTGAACACAGGGGGATTCGAACCAGTGATGATGATGATGATCACAAAGCTGCATCTCTATCCACTGTTCCACAGCCTTTCCCATGTTGCTGCTAGTGCCATTAAAGAAAAAATAGCACAGTTGCAGTGTAAAGGCATATTTGAGAGCTGAATTAATTAATATCCTTGAAATATATAATTTACACACTAATGTACGTACATATATACAATTCATAGGCTAGATAATAATATTCTGCATATTTAAGTACACAACATGAAATATGCATTTGACATGTGTTATGTTGTCCTAATATATTAATATAATTATATTTTAATTTGTTGATAGAAATGAATATGGCATTGTGGAATATTTTAAATATTTTCTCAGATTTTCTTTTTTCTTTTACACTCTTACGTGTCCAAGGTTGGGGAGTGATAAAATATCAGCTCCTTCCATGATTCCTCCATGCTTTCCTTATCTGTGGACACATAACACGGCGCGTTGCAACCAAACAGCTTTTGGCAGCTAATGAGTTTCTCCCAGATCGTCGCTGGAGCCGGCCTCGCCTCTTGTTCCTGCAGAATTTCCTGACATTAAAAAAGCTAATTCTCAGACACTTCTGCCCTCAATTTCAAACTAGCCCCAAATCCTCTTAATAGATTACGCGCCATCAATCAGCACATACAAAAGCGAGAGAGGGAGTAAACTCAATATCCATGACTAAGCTTATTTGCCCTGGTGGTGATCTGACAGCTACTACTGGAGAGGGGGATGTTGAGATGCACTTTGCCACCACATTACATCTCATCCACAGCAGCAGACAAGGCTAATGAAATAGGATATGGAGAGTTCCCCGCAAACAGCCTCAGCTCTGACAATTGCCATATGGGACCTTTAAAAAGCTGCATCTCACATTGTCCAGAGGGGCTGTCATTTCACTTCAGTTTCATTTTCAGTGTCTCAGAGGCAGCCCATAGCCAATTAGTCCAGCGGTCATCAGTGGAAGAGGAGATGGGCTGTGGTCAGTGTTGGTCCTCAGATGGCTGACCTTGGGAGCAGCAGACCTTCCCTGCATGCATCTGGGTCTGCAGAGGCAGTGGAGCTTAAAGGCGTCCTCCCTGCTGCACCTCCTGGCCCAAATTAGATAGGAGGCACAAGATTACACAGAGCGCCCAATATGGATTGCTTCTGCCCCCTACTGGCAAGAAGCTGACACACCAGAGATCAGCAGCAGCTCAAGGTGATGATCAAATGGTGCACTGGTGTTATAAAAGACAGGACTCTGGAGAAGGCAGAGTAACACAGAGGCCTGGCTCGCAGCAGCACAGTGACAAGTCATGGCTTAGCGTTTAGTGTGCTGAAAACCCTGTGAGGAAGCACTTTATTTGATCTGGACTTTTCTGTCCAACTCCTTTCAAAGTCACTGAAAGAATCTGTAGAAGTTGGCGAATAAACGCTTTCGAAACCGTTCTTGACTTTCAAAACTAGACCACTCCCGATCAGGAAATTGCATAAAGGACGCTCGCAGCCTCTTTAATTCACACCCTCTGTAATGAGCTTATGAATTATGAGTTTTCCAGGGGAAATAATGGATTTGTATGCTGAAGGAGCAGCCGGAATGACAGCCACTATAAATGAAAAAAATGACTCCCACAGTTACAGTCAGCCATTATGGAAATGTCAGGTCATTTCTTTTGCCTCTGATGTAAGGCTTCTTAACTGCACTGTGTAAAATGTAATCCATTTACCATGTGGACATAATGTAATTATAATCATAACAAAATAATCAGGAAATTGAATTCCTCCACTGTCTGCCATTATTGTGTCGCACATTGGCAATTACCCAGTCAGCCTGAGGAGAAATATGACATCAGTCGTGCTTTGAAAAGTCCATAGCAGTAGTCATGGCCTTCGCCATCCATGGAGTTGCAAAGAAAGCACCTGAGTGTAGAAATGACACCATGCATTCATGAATATGTCATAAACAGACCAGCACCATATGAGTTATTGTTTAGATTCCTATTAGATGTATTTTTCTCTTTCAAGCCAGGATGATGTGCGTTTGGCTGAAAAAACACAAATAAAAGCTCTGTCACTGGCAAAATGAACCCTGGCAGATGCTGCTTGCTGGTTCATCTGCTCTCTATCAGCACATAATGGAACCTGGAAGGCAGTCAGCACATCATATAATGCCATGTAATTGAACCCCAGCCAACGGGTGAGGCATTTGTAATGCCAGTATCATTACTTTTACCCACACTGTTTAGCGTTACCATCAAGGGCTCATTGAAAGCAGTGTGTCTCCATATGTTTAAAATCAGCATGTCCAATTACTATCGCCCCGGAGGTGTACATGAGGTATAGTGGCTGTAAATGATAATGCATACTGTAATAGTGTACGGCTTGACATGCTCGATGGCTGAGAACGCATATAAGCATAGATGTTGAGTGACACAACCTACAGTATAATGTAGGCAGGGGTGCAATGTAAGGACAAACCACACAGTACCTGGGGCCCCATCAAAAAAAAAAAGAAAAAAAAAAGAGAAAATGGGTCCTCATATGACTACCTTTTGCCATATTTTGCAATGACAACCATAAACCCCCTTAAACCTATGAGGGTGGTGCAGTGCGTCGTCATGTAGTAATAGGATTAGTAGCAATGCTGTATTTCATTTATCCTTGAAATATGTCAAATGCATATATATATATATATATATATTTTTTTTTTTTTTTTTTTTTTTTTTTGGAAATTGAAACAAGGTCTGAACACCCATTAAGCTCCAAATGCGGGCAGATTTTTCTGTTTGGTGAGTAAAGCTCAGAAAGTTATGCTAGGTTTAAGATGATTAAAATGATTAACAGGGGTTTTCACATATATTTCTGAGACTTAAATGCAGTGCCTAATAATCCCTGAGCCAAATGAAAGGGGAAAAAGGCATGAGTGTGCTCTAACAAGTTGTATGGTCCGGCTACAGCTACAGCCACGGCTCCCTGTCTGGGGGAAAAAAAACAAAAAAAAAAAAAAAAAAAACACAAGTGAATTGAAAGACACTATAAGTGCAATTCAGCCTTTTGGGAGTTAAATCCAATGAGAATCCATTATCACACTGCCTGTTCAAAAAAATAGGCTTTATTTTCATTCTGCTCCCATCCACCACCATTATGTTATACACAACAACAGTGTGCTAGTTAGGCTAATGTGAATTGTTACAAACAAGCTGAAGCTGTCTACAAGTAGTGTAAATACTTTCTCCAAGAGTCTATTTGACAGACTCTTGTAAACTTATCTACAGGCTGAGACACAGCCGCCCTGTCTCTCTAACAGCCATACCTACAGGCAGTGAACCCACATCAGCTGCAGGGATGACTGATAGTGACTGATGTCTGTGCTCTTCATTCTCTTGAAACTTCACTGAGAATTTCCATGTTGGGGGCACTTTACTGAGATTTTACATTTGTTTCCAGAGAGATATTACTGAGTTTATATAGGGACTCTGCTGGTATAAGCATTACTGCTGCTGCTCTACAAGATATATGTAGTTGTGTTTTATCCTAATTTTGTGCTGAATCGTTTCTATTTTGATGTGACAGCAACAAAAAACAACACTTTAATAATGAAAACCAACAAAGATGCAGATATGGAGTCTCAATAAGATAAAGATAGCATTCTAACAATACCCACAGGTGAATAATGAAGATGGGGATGAGGGAAGCCTCACTGCCGCACCCCTACAACCTGCACCTGAGCCCTCCAGAAACCAAGCATCAGATAGGTTTACAAAATCCATATCATGTCTATTTATATCATTCTTTTCACCGTTCATAAGAACTCATCTCGATGCATTACAATATTTCCAAGGCAAAGTCAGGTACTGTCTTTATTTTATATAAATGTCTACTTTTCCGAAATCAACAATGAACTTAATTAATCACGTTTCATTGCTTTTATCTTTATTACAAAAATCTGTTGTGTTTTGCATTTTTATCTTTGAATGATTATCCCTTCCAGCAGATTTTAAAGATAATTATTGGTAAATAAAACCTGCTAAGGCTCAGATACATGAGGAATTCTTGCATCAGTCCTGACTGGTGTCTGCAGGCTTCCTTACAGGCTGCAAACACCGAAATGTGAGAAACTGAGTCCATTGAAGTGACGGACCAAAAATAGAACTGTGATACATTCTGTGTAGACACGTGTCTGAGGTTTGGTCTGTTCCAAAGTCTGATTTTTGACAAGACTGAGACACCAATCAAGATTGTTTTTAAAAATGTTACAACTTAGGAACCGGAGCCAACATAATGGGAGGACATACACTATAGGCCTTGTGGATGAGGTTAGGTTCTACGCACTCCAAGTATGTGGACATCTATACCTATATCTACTGCTGAATTTATGATGGAAACAGACAACATGATCAACACTAGCTGCAGCAACAGTAATAGTAACAGTAATTAATTTCTCCTGAAATGGTAGTATTGGAGGTATCTTACATACTGTGTTATGTATTTGTCGATATGTTGATCATAATACACCATCATGTGAGGAGACGTACTCTCTTTAATTTATTGGACTAAAACATTTGCATGGAGCACGATTCATTTCCACTTGTCCACATTAGGAAGACAGTGAGTGGAATCAAAGAGCCTGCAGTGAGATACATTACTGAATGAGTCACAGAGACGTAGATGCTGCTCTACTGATCCTGGCTGCTTGTCAAAGTCTATCAAGCTATTATCAAGGTCTTTCTTCCCAAGAAGAAGGAGCGCTCTCAAGCTGTGTGCAATCACAGTGTCACTGACCACAGTGATGAGAAAATAAATACACAGATGGACAATCTATGTCTTCCAATCGATGCAAAATGAACTGAGTCATACGAAAAACTATTGAGCGGCCGGCGGAACGCTAAATCACATCTTCGTGATGGAGTGGAGATAATGTCAAGAGTGGAAAAGTTAACTTCTAAAAGAGGTGAAAAACATTAAATGTCATTTCAACAGCCACCGCTGTAGCTTTAAAGACTCCGCAGGCACAGTCAGCCACTTCCTGAATAACTGTTCAGCTATAAATTATGAGATCATTAAAACAAAGACCGACAGCAGCTATCCGTTTAAGAGCAAGACATTTTTCCTTTTAGGCAGTTGGAGGATTTAGTGGAGATTAAAGGCAGGGCTGAGGGAGTGTGAATATTGGACTTATGTTTGTAAGGTGGACAAAAACACAAGGGAACATTTTACATAGCGTTGTACACTATTTTCCACAAGTGGCTCAGGTAACTTGACGCTAAATGCTCGGAGGTAAAAATGTACGAGGTCCACCATCTGTCTGGGTTTTATTGGTGTTGCTGTGGTGACACAACAACTTTGCTACAAAGTGGTAGAAATATGGGCCAGGTTCACAAGGTGGACCCCTGATTCCACAGTTATAGAACAAAACCCGTAGAGACAGTTTCTGGTAGAAAAGCAGTAATGTTTATGTCTGTGAAGGTTCTCCCAGGTCAAAGAGTACTCAAAAACCAGCTGAAACGAGAGAGAGTCTCTGGAAAGAAACCCAACAAGTCCAGGTGCCCTTGCCTTTCCTTTCAGCTTGTATTTTGGATACATAATGTTTATCTATGACTTAACATTGCTTCTCCCTTTGTTTTTTAAAGATGCAACTGTCTCACGCTGGCAAATTTAGGTGGGGTCCATTCTTAATCCTATTTTTCCACTAACCAATCATACCAGATTTGTTTGAGAGACGTTTGGGCAGAGGTCTTCCCTGAAGAGACAGCTGCTGTATCTTTTTGTTTGAATTGTAGGTTAATTATATTTGATCTTTTTCGTACCATGAAATTGCCCCCAGAAGTTTTATTTTGGTCTTGTTGTAGACACCGTTCATGAGAACAGCTGTCATTTAATAAAATCAACTAAATCACACAGTCCTTTGTGTGTACTCCACTAGTATTGATCAACTTGGTGCTTTTTGATCAGTTTCTATTTTATATCCAGTGTGTTGATCAGTTTTATGATTCACATATAACCAAACTACATCATATCAGTACAGCTGGGAGTCTCCAGTGTCACTTTTAACAGTGGTTTGTCCATGTGGTCAAACATGAAATGAGACTATGAGCTTGTAGATTCATTTTGAGTTACAGTACACCGCTTTGAAACCTCTTCTGCCTTCATTTCAGAAGAGTTCAGTGTCCGTCTCCATTGCCAGGTTACAGGATGTGATCAAAGGGTGAGATGGCACGGGGGAGTCACACGCAGTTAGCGTTTAACAACTTTCAAGAAATAGCATCAAATGAGTTTGTTCTGTGGATCAAACAAAGACACTGCACTCCAACAGGTGTAATTTAGATGAGAGAGATACGGAGCCTCTGATCAATACATAGCTTTTCTCAAAGTCATAACAAGAACAGACAGTTAATTATGGCAGCTAAGTACAAACAAAGAAGATAAGGGGCTAAGTAAATCAGAATGAAACTTTTATCTTGTGAAGAAAGCCGACTTCAAGTCCATGTAAACTCCAAACAAGGTTTAAAAACTACAATTGATTTTTTTCCCTGTACTATCAAAGCAAAAGTTCTAGGGAGTACTCTCACAAAGGGAAGTTCTGAAGTTTCTCTGAAGTTCAGAAGCGTTAACACAAAGCCCAGCCTCTGTAACCCATTGTGTTATTGATTGCTTTTTAGCTTTTAGACTGCTAATTGTTTTGGTTTTACAGGTTACAGTTTTACATTTTCACTGTACACTAGCCTCCCCACTGCATATGGCAGATGTAGTGCTTATAGATGATTATATTTTTGTCAAGAAGCTGGTGGCAACAAAGCTAGAGCTAAAAGTAGAGAGCATTTTTTATTTCATTTCCATTTATTGGATATCAGGTTACTAAGTTAGGGTGGGAGTAACCTGTTGTGCAGGTGGTTGATTGGTGTGATGTGGAGCATGCGGGGCGGTCGGTGTGTTAAGGTTACAAAAGTCCTGCCTGCCTAATCCCTCTCTCTCTGCTCTTCTCTCTTCTCTCTGGGCACTTCACATGCCGGTTTGGTTCCATTCTTTTAGGTCATCTTTATGTTTCTTAAACCATACAAAATTTGCACATACAATGATCAGCCACAACATTAAAACCATTGACAGGAGACAGTAAATACCATTGACCATCTTGTGACAATACAGTGTTCTGCTGGGAAACTTTTGGACCTGGCATCCATGTGGATATTACTTAGACATGTACAACCCACCAGACCAGGCACCCCCACCCCATAGCAATGACGCTCCTTGATGGCAGCAGCCATCCCCAGCAGGATGCAGCCTGACACAGACACACACACAAAAACAGTTTAGGAACAACTAAAAAAACATGAAGAACAGCACAAGGTGTTGACCTGGCCTCCAAATTCACTAGATCCCAAACGGATAAAATATCTGTGGGATGATCCACAGAGGCCCCTCCCCTCAACCCATAGGACCCAAAGGCCCCCACTAACAACATTCTGTTGCTAGACAACACAGGACACCCGCAGAAGTCTCATGTCCATTCTCTGATGAGTCACAACTGTTTTGGAGGCACAAGGGAGACCTACACAATATTAGGAAGGTGGTCATAAGGTGAGAAGGTGGTCCAGTATATTGAAGTTTGTCTTTTGTTGTGGCTGCTTAAGACGGGTCATGGGAGTGGTCAGGTACAGCTTCAACGAGCTCTTTCACTTGAAAAAGCTCTTTGCTGCTCTGGAGGCTGCTGAGAACTGAGAGACTGAATCCAAACATTAAAGCTATGAACTGTAAAACAAAGACATGGTTTAAGATACTAAAATGATCTAAAACGCTGAGGTGCATCAGGTGAGGATTCTCACTGAGTTTGTCACTGCAAATACACATCGTCATTGTGATTATTGTTATTGTGAAGGATATTAATTAGTGCAGCTTTAAAGCATATGGACATAATTGTCCAATGTGCATTGTTAAAAATTCTCAGTGGGGGGAATATGCAGCTGGCGTATGGGTATAGTGATATTTGATGATGGATGGATGACTGGGGCCTTTCTGTGTGGAGTTTGCATGTTCTCCCTGTGTCTGCGTGGTTGTCTGTCTCTCTGTGTTAGCCCTGCGATAGACTGGAGACCAGTCCAGGATGTAACCCGCCTCTCGCCCGATGACAGCTGGCATAGGCTCCAGCCCCCCTGCCACCTTCCAGAATGAATAAATGCAATGGAACACATACATGCATGCATGGCTGTAGGCAAATTCTGAAAATGGTTCTGTGTGTTCCTAAGTTCACAGAGGTAGTAAGTGTCAGTGCTTTAATTATAAACCACAGACTAAATAGAAAACGTTATTCTCCACTTATCAGCACACGCAATTTTGTGTCCAGAGTGGAAGGCAGAGACCACAGTGCATTGCCCCTGGAGGTTCACATAAAAAAACATATAGCCTACCATAAAACCAGATACAGCTGCATTCCACAGTGGTTACAGGAAGACACCGCATACAGGAACATAGAGGAAAACCCAAGCTCAGCATGCTGCTACTGGAACATAATTGTTGGTCCTTAGCCAATCCTGTGGGCTATGAAAACGGCAGCTATGAGCTTTTATTTGCGTATCTGCATGGACACAGGTAGTGGCGCATCATAGCTGCAGCAACAAGATGGAAAAGAAGAGTGCTGTGAACACATTTAGGGTCACGATGAAGTTTCCATTTTACTTCATCCTCCTCACCTCCGTAGTTCATGCAGGCCTGCTGAGAAAAAGACAAGCGTGCCCGCAAGTTTGCGATGCCTCCCGGTGCCCTGCCCCGCCGCACGCCTGTTACTACGGACAGGTGAAGGACGCGTGCGGCTGCTGCGTGGTGTGCGCGGCCGGAGAGGGGGAAATATGCGGGGAGCGGAGCGCCGGCGGCCTCGCCTGCGGGGACGGGCTGCGGTGCGACTCTGTCCCCGGTGGTAGGCTCAACAGCGCCTGCGTGTGCGCGTCCTCTGGCCCCGTGTGCGGGAGCGACGGCAGGACGTATCCGAGCATCTGCCGCCTCAGAGCAGAGAACAGGAGAGCCGAGCTCGGAGAGATCCCCTCGGTCATTTTGATCCAGAGGGGACGGTGTGACTCTGGTGAGCAGTGAGATTCACTTTTTTTTCTCTTTTTCTTCCTTCCTTTCTTTCGAAAGGTTGGCATCAGCAATTTAATTTAATTTAATTTAATTTAATTAATAATGACTAGAAGAAGAGAAGGAGAGAAAGTTTTAGTGCATGTCAGGGCGTGATTCTCTTCCAGGAGAATCACCTCTAACCAGGTTTATATTCCTGAAGCTGCCAAGGGGAAGATTGTGGAGCAGTTTTCTATTTTATGTTTAATAAAAAGGCATCTAAATATCTTGTCTGAGACAGTAAAAATCAAGCTGTTGTAAAGTAAAAATGAGCAAATCAGCAAAATTCTGAATCTTTGTGTGTTTCATCAAAAAGTGAGAACGTTCTGGTAGAGTGTGTACTTTATACTTTGCAAAGTAAAATCTCATAATAATGGAGAGTATATCAAATAAACCTTCAGAAATGACTAAATTATTAGATAGCTTTAACTCCTTAAGGCCTCGGTTCAACGTGCATCCGTTCTCCTGGACAAGAAATAGTTCACATTTAAATCAGAGCAGTTCTGTTGATTCTCCTCTGTCACGTATAAAGAACATCCCCTGAACAAATCCTGAAAAGGGTTCAAAATATGAGCAGATTTTCCTAGTTTCTCAGTGCGTGGCCACTCATCATCACCTGCCCTTTTTAATTTCACATAAAAAAGCTAAAAAGCCATTATAGATCGAATATGATACAGTATATGCAGTATATACGGTGTCTTTTCCTGGAAGATACTGATATACTGTGGCTTCCATGTCCTGCTTGTTCAAGCTTGGAAGAGCAACAAGACAATATACAGTCTCAAATTTTCCATTTCTGGTGTCTCGTTCTCCTGAGGGAATCCCAGCACCACAATGCCGCGCAAATATATCCTCTTCATTTCCCCATCCTGTCCTATCCATTTCCATAATGTGCAGTTTCTTATCATAGCCATCCACGGAGCTGAGAGAATACATCATGCATTAGACTTCCCATTCTCTCCTTTAGAAGCAGAATTCATCAAAGGCTTGCACACTTACAGTGTTGGCCGTGGTGTAAAATAAATAGCAAACAGACGGAAAAGATAGAGGTGGAAAAAAAAAAAATCCGATAGTGGGACAAAATGTTGCCCCCTATTGTTCAAATATTGGCGTCACAGCTTCAGTATGCAGCCTCCTTAGTGGCATGTCAGAATGTGACCAGAACAGCGTAAATCATCAAACATGGTTGCCATAGAGAAGAGTAGCCATTTCACAGCTAATTAGATGGACCCTGTTTGACCACAGCAAATGTAGTATCTGTCAGAAACTATTTGTGTCAGTGTTAGAAATGAACTCAGTTAAAGTGTCATAGTGAAATTTCCCCAGCGGATAATGACACATGGCAAAGAGAAAATGCATCGCAACATGAGAAGTAACATAAGGAGACTAAGTAGTGAAGAAGACTGGGTGATACGCTCGCCTTGCAACAATGTTCGATCCTGGGAGTCTTATTGTTTGGAGTTTTGCATGTTCTCCTTGAAGCTGCACAGGTCCTCTTGCAGTCCAAAGACGTGCAGGTTGGAGTTAATTAGTAGTTCTCAGCGCAAGCACAGGACATGCACAGCCTCACGGCAGGTTCAACCCTAGAACCTTTTTTACTGTGAGGTGACAGTGCTAACCACTGCACCACAGGTTCATAAACTGAGTCCTCAGTTAGGTGGCACATGTTTGATTCCAGCCTGCATGTTGTCTGTTATCTCAACAATGTTGGTTTCTATGGATAAGAACCACTTGGGAAATGAAATTTAGTCTCATTGTCTTGATCTCCAGGTAATGTTGGAAATTTAAAAGTTATTTTAAAGGGGCATTTAATGAAATTACTGAATTAATGGATCTTATAACACCAGTTGAGGTATGAAAAAGAAAAAGTTTAAATCACACATAGACCTGTTGCTGCCGGCGTGGAGATGGTAAAATGAGGACAGTGTGGACCTGTGACTTGCAGATAGCAGAGGCCTGTCAGTACATTTCATCAGCTTCAACCGCTGTTCAGTAACCACGGTGATCACGAAACAGACAAAAATCTTGGCATATCTACAGCTTCTCTGTCTGCTAGATGCAAGATGTGCGTGTCATCAGTGTGTGTGGAGAAAGAGCAAAAAGAAACTGTTCATTTGAATATTGAACCAACCACTGTATGCAATTAATGGATATTTCCATCGTTTATAAAGGGTCCTGTCTTAATTTCCAATATTCTAAAAGCCCCAATGAGATATATGCATTGAGTATTTAATTACAAAGAGTAATGAGAAACTGTGTCTAAGCTGCAATTCCCTGTATTTGTTCTTGTCTCTTCTTATAAGCTGTGGTTAAAGCACTCTTAATGCTCTCATTTAACTGCAAACATAACACTGTATTTGCAAAATGATAAGATTGCAAAGGCTGAATCCGCTGCAACCTTGTGGAGTAAAAGGAAGAGGGAATCCACAAACAAGCTCATCTTAAAAGTTTCAGAATGTAATACATAACATTTCTTACTAGTCATCTCTGTTTCTGTTCAGTCCTTACTGCAAAAAGGAATATTCTTAGACCAGTCAAAAGCAATGCAAATATTCATTCAACGTAGCTGCACATATTCTTTACACATACTTATACGAAGTATAATTTTCATACACATACAAACTTTTATTTGTACACAACAACTTAAATTGCCCCCCGGGGACAAATAAAGTTTTCTGAATCTGAATCTGAACAATGGAGTTTTTAATGTGGTAATTCCTCATTTGTTATTAGCACTGTACATTATATCAGTGGTTTGCCCAATCTCTCAGGGACTGCAGTTGCTGCTATGATGGTTAAGATGACCCATTTAACTGGTAAATAACAGTTCACTAGGCACAGCTAATAGTCCAGGCAAAGTAGCGTTTTACGACAGACTAATTGTAAAAGAATTTTTTTTAGCATAGATAATTTCTATGAGGTGTCCAGAACAACATACTAAAAGTCCTAAGAAATCCTAGTTGAGGAAATATGTTAATTTCTCATCAATCCGAAATGTGTGCCATAAGGCCAGGTAACAATACATCCCAATGGGGCTATTTTTTTCCTTTACTCCTATCAAAATGAAACTTTACACAATGAAAGTACCCATGAAAAGTAACATTTTTTGTATTACAAGTTTCTTTGAAAATGTATTTTAATATGCAAATGAGCTATACACTAATCAAATATGCCCAAAATAAAACCTAAAATTTACTTTTTTTACGCCAGACTAATTGTAAAAGAATTTTTTTTAGCATAGATCATTTCAATGAGGTGTCCAGAACAACATAGTAAAAGTCCTAAGAAATCCTAGTTGAGGAAATATGTTAATTTCTCATCAATCCGAAATGTGTGCCATAAGGCCAGGCAACAATACCCCAATGGGGCCATTTTTTTCCTTTACTCCTATCAAAATGAAACTTTACACAATGAAGGTACCCATGAAAAGTAACATTTTTTGTATTACAAGTTTCTTTGAAAATGTATTTTAATATGCAAATGAGCTATACACTAGTCGAATATGCCCAAAATACACCCAAAAGTATTATTTTTGTATTACAAGTTTCTTTTGAAATGAATTTGAATATGCACATGAGCTTTACACTTTGAATATGTCCTAATTTGTATAGGCAGAAACACCATTCATATGTATGATAAATATATCGGCCCAATCTTCATCCAATCATCCTGCTGCTTTTAGACTGGCCTCTAACCCAAAAACTGCCTGGCTTGGTAGTACCTGCCAGGGGTATAACCCCCGCCGGTATAGTCTGCAGGGTCACAGAGGAACTTATTTACTTACCTTATTTATTGGATATTACTTATTAGACATTCCTTTTGTGACGCCTGTTAGTTTTACAGATGGTTCTAAATAGTTGTGCAAAAAACGCCTGATGCATTTCCTGTATTTCAATGTAAATAGTTGTAAATAACTTTGTTGTTTACTAAATTTTTATATAAGCTTTTGAAATTTACAGTTTAGATTTGCATTCTAAGTTATAAAAATGGTTCGTTAAATATGTTTGTAGTTTTCACGGTGAAAAATCTAGGTTTTTCCTACTCGGATTTTATGTTTTTAGTGTGGTTTTAGGCCCACTGTGTTGATACGGTATGTCAGAATGAAAAATCACACATGTGAGGTTGTGCTGAAAAGAATGATACCCAACAAGTCAAGGTAAACTGTTTTTAAGATGAAATATAAAGGTAAAACCAAAAGTAGTAAAAAACGGCCAATTATACTCTAGACTCCAGAGGGTTAAGCAAAATGTCTCTACAGTAAAATGTCTAGTTAGAAAGGAATTGGTAACTTAAAATGTTCTGATTGGATTTCTAGCCTAGATATTGCTGTCGCTAGCTTCTCATAACACTGCAAAGCTACTTTACAAATAGTGGAAGTCTGATGTGTGGCCCGTCTGGTCTGAAATACTTGCCTACTACAAAAAGTGAAGCAGTTTTGGTGTCTGGCAAAATTATTTAAAGAGCTGGAATGTCTGGAAAGTGTGTCTATCTGGTTTTCATCTGTCTTCTGTGTGAGAGTGAATCGTTTCGTTTGTAAGAATGACATCTGCCTGTTATCTCGTAATCTTACCAACAATACCAATACAATCATTTGTAAATCTACCAGCCCAAAATGTAATCTCACCACGTTACTAATGACTAAAATGGCAATTCTGACTTTCTATCATGTCATTAGGTTAGGCTTGTTCACAAATAAAAAAAAGCCTATATTCGACTAGTGTATAGCTCATTTGCATATTAAAATACAGTTTCAAAGAAACTTGTAATACAAAAAATGTTACTTTTCATGGGTACTTTCATTGTGTAAAGTTTCATTTTGATAGGAGTAAAGGAAAAAAATAGCCCCATTGGGGTATTGTTGCCTGGCCTTATGGCACACATTTCGGATTGATGAGAAATTAACATATTTCCTCAACTAGGATTTCTTAGGACTTTTACTATGTTGTTCTGGACACCTCATTGAAATGATCTATGCTAAAAAAAATTCTTTTACAATTAGTCTGGTGTAAAAAAAGTAATTTTAGGTTGTATTTTGGGCATATTTGACTAGTGTATAGCTCATTTATATATTAAAATACAGTTTCAAAGAAACTTGTAATACAAAAAATGTTACTTTTCATGGGTACTTTCATTGTGTAAAGTTTCATTTTGATAGGAGTAAAGGAAAAAAATAGCCCCATTGGGATGTATTGTTACCTGGCCTTATGGCACACATTTCGGATTGATGAGAAATTAACATATTTCCTCAACTAGGATTTCTTAGGACTTTTAGTATGTTGTTCTGGACACCTCATAGAAATTATCTATGCTGAAAAAAATTCTTTTACAATTACTTCTATTTTTGGCTCCAAAATGAGTTAGTTTGCCTGGACTATAACTCGATATTGTCAGTGTTCTGAACAATTGTTTTTCGATGTTTAACTCAGGCAGCAATACCACCAGTAACCACCAGATTGTCTCTGTTCAGCAGCGTTAGATGTAGTGGGTGCAGAATTCATAAAAATATAAACTGATTCACAAACATCTGATTCAGTTCATGTTAGGTGCAGTAGATCCAGAATAAAGAGCAGTGGTACTGGGGTTGATAATGGGCAATTAATTAAAATTCTAAACTAAATCTGGCATGTCCCTGACTAGATGTCTCTGCATGGAAAGCATTGCCAGTCCATTTATTTTTTATTTTTAAGAAAGCTTGATACAGTATGTTTGTGAAAGCCCTCATATAACCTATTGCACTGCAGTGTTTACAGCTTGAAAAAAAATAAAAATAACTGTCTTCATATGAGAACAATCTGGACATTTTGCAGCCATGCTGAACTCACCTGAGGGGGCAGTTGTCCATGGAACATGGCTTGTCACTGATTGGACTTCATACAGAGACACTGTTATGTTGAAGACAATTCAACAACTCTGAAAAGGAACCAAGTTCAGGACTCAGGAGTTCAGGCACAAAAAAGGAATTTAATGAAACAAAGGTCAACAGAACTGGAGTTCCAAAAGACAAGGAGTCTGGGCTGCACCTGCAGCAAATCAGGAACTGCACCTCTGAGCTAGACAAAAAGTTAATGGCTGGTTCATAGGTCACTGCCTCAGTGGTGAACTGAAGAACTGGTGAAGAGTGGGAGAGCTGAAAATCCTTAAGTAGTGTTCCAGGCTTGACTGAATGATGGGAAGCAGGTGTGGTGGCAGCCCAGTCGCCCAGTAGCAGATCTAATCTGCAGACCTGAGGCAGAAAGAAAACAAAGACAGACACAGCAATGCAGGCCTACAAAGGACAACAAGTCGCCTCTTGAAAGGCACATGGACAAATGTCTACAACAGTGACCATCACTGAAAGCTCGTCCACTCTGTGGTTGAATGTGGTAGAAAAAAAAATACCTTTCTTTCCTCCTCTGCCCGATTGCCCCACAGTCAGCCAATGCATCATACTGATATAGGCATTTCAACATACACTTCTTAACATCCTTTTCATATTGTAGATTTAGCAAAGCAGTGTATTTCAGACTGGTGGACCAACAGATTAACACTGACAACTCTAGAACTGTGCTAGCAGTGTGGCTAACAATGTCCAAAACCATACTAGTGGATTTCGTGATGGACCACCAGGACATCTATCATATTGACAAGCTAGAAAACCACAGATGGACATTTTATCTGTCCCTGAGCACATTTTTAAAAAATCACTCCATCCATTTTCGCCCTCTTTGCCAAACTTGGGCCATAGCGACGAAGGGCTAAGCACAGGCTGTTCAAGGTGTCCCTCTGCCTAGCAATGTTTTCCATTTCCACCTGAGAGAGCCCAAGCCCATCTCAGGCAAGATGAGATAACTTGGCATGTCATATGTGACTCTCCTATTACTGCAGGGTCACCTTTAATGCATTGTTTGCCCACCCACCTGAAATCACTACTGTCTGTCACTGTCTATAGTATTACTAGTGGCCCAAGATTTCACACAAAATCAAAATGTGCTGCTTTATTTTTGACAAACTTAAAAAAAGCTCACCTTTGAAATCACAAACCATCATTGTTAAAATAGCATATTTACTATATATACACATTTATATACGTATATTTTCACTGATAGGCTCCAGTGAACAAATGGCATCTAAGCTAAAAAAAATGTTAAGGGGTTAAGAATAACTAAAAATGTTGACTTGTGACGGAAACGGTGAATTTAGCGTGTGATCTGAGCGTTGCCATAAAATCCAAGTTACACTTGTTTTACAGTTTGCAGACTTGATAGCAGATTAGATGACACGTCGAGTCAAAGCTGTGTTCATCTACTGGAGAATGCACGGTCGCACGACTTGGCTTGGCCGTGCGGCTTAACTGAAATGACAGTGGAAGTCATAGTTTAGCATGCCAACACAGGGCACTGTTGTTTTCTTAGTAGAAAAGCAAAAAAAATAAAAACGCTGGTCTTCTGCCAAAACAGCTCTTGGCAAAAGGTGCAGTGTAATTTGCATCCAAGGCTGTTTCTGCAGAGACAGGTTCGTTTACGCATCTTTGTAAACATGGCATCACTCAGAGAATGTGGATTCAAGATATTTGCATAGAGACCTGCGGAGAACTGAGGAGACACTGCTAAGGAAGAGTTTGCACTCTGTCCTCACGTAACGTCAGCGCGGGGGTCCGCAGCGTGTTGTATATTATAAACGAAACTCCACAAGCTTCCATTTCCTTGGAGGCACTCAACTCATTTCATATCAGATCACAAAACTGCTTATAATCTCTATCCGTAAGGAGACACGGGTGGTACGGGTACGCGCTGTTCCAACACGACTGTTGGTTTAATAAAGAGGTTTGTTTGTGCGTGCAGTTAGTTTGTGGTCCCAGTGAATTTAGCTGTAGTAACTAGAGCAATGATGTGCCAATACTTGCCTCATAAGCGTGAATCATTAGCTCTGGAAATGCAGCATTGTATTAACTCCTACATGAATGAACGCAAACGATTGATGGGGCGTCTTTGTCGATCACATTGTTTGATTTTAAGTGGAACAGGAAGAAATAACGCATGAAAAACGTTTACAAGTTTGCACACAGGATAACGCCACATCAGATGATTTGAGTGTAAAAGCATTGCCCCGACAGGCAAAAGAAGCAAAAGGGGTGAAGCAGGCAGTGAACAAAGGAGCGAAATTGCAGGTGTAAATGTTGAGCAGTCGATTAGGAGATTGGGACCAGATGTGCAGGTGGGTGTACAAGTGTTGGCTGAAGGTGGGAAACAGGGATGACAAGTGCAGGGTTGTTAGGTAACACACCTTTTACACAGCCGACAGTTTGGCTTGTCACAGAGGGGAAAGCACAGGTTTAATTGACAACAACTAAAATGTCTACATTCCATCCAGGTGAGCCGCAGCCAGGATCCGTGCGATGTGCTGGCTTTGTCACTTGATAGAACATTTGCCTCACCTGCGCTTTTCATCAAGCTGTCAGCTGGGTGTGAAATGACAGGGAGAGGAAATCACTGGCAAGTGCTACAGGAATAAATATGCAAGCAATGTTAAACGAGCACCCCACTGATTTTGCTTCATGCTCCTTGTCAAAACCTTGTGCCCATGTTACCCACAATCCAACTTAACTCAATACTTGGGCCACAGTTATATGTATCTCCTGGCTTAGCATGTGCCTACGTCCTTGTCCTGGGTCTAGCCTCCATATAAGACAACTGTCTGATGCCACTGGATCAGTTGTGGTGCACACAAACATAATCCCGCCGTCTGTGTTTGCCAATGGAGAATAATTGCCAGACTCAGCATAGGACCGGGCATTTATGACTTGGTCAAAATTTATCATGGATAATTTTTATCCATTTAATCTGGGGAAGAATATACAGTTGTAACTTCAAATCTCTAATGATCCATGCATCATAAGAGCTGGAAACCAAAGTCAGTGGTGGTGCCTAATCATTCATTTTCTGTAACCGCTTGTCCTCTGGAGGGTCGCAGGGGGGCTGGCGCCTGTCCCGGCTGCCATTGGGCAGGAGGCGGGGTACACCCTGGACAGGTCTCCAGTCTATTGCAGGGCTAACACAGAGAGACAGACAACCATTCACACTCACATGCACACCTTAGAGTTAGGGGGTTTATCCCATGAAGGTGACAGCATAACCCTTATGAAAAACAAACCAACAACAGCAAGACTCACACTCTGGAGACCATGAATATTTGTTCAAATTTATGACATCTCATAGTTGTTGAGATATTTCTCTTCGAACCACAATGGTTGACTGCATTGTTATGTCGAGAGCTACACTGCTAATGTTGCTAACCGTCTGAGGTGCATTCATCTTTCATCTCTTATCTTGTACCCTTATAGAAATAAAGCATCCAGGAAGTATGCGCTACAAGTTTAACTTTATTGCAGACGTGGTGGATAAGATTGTCCCAGCTGTGGTGCATCTGGAGCTTTTCCAAAGGTAAAGCTAACCAAAGCGGGTAAAAAAAAATTATAAAATCAGCCTTTATAATCATTGTTTTTTTCAGATATAAAACCATCTCTTCAATTTTTCCTGTACTTACCAGAGTGCCGTTTTCCGGCCAGGAGGTCTCTGTGTCAAGCGGCTCGGGGTTTGTGGTCTCTGAGGACGGGTGGATCGTCACCAATGCCCACGTACTCACCAACAAGCAGCGGATAAAAGTTGAGCTGAAAAGCGGCACGCAGTACGATGCAGTGGTCAAGGACATGGATCAGAAGATGGACATCGCCCTCATCAAAATTGAGCCAGATGTGAGTGACAGATTTCGTCCCTTCCCGGTTCCCTGAGGGCTTTGGACTAAATTCAGTCTTGTGTTTTCCTCTGGCCTGGCAGCTTGTCATCAGAGGCATTAAAAGTGTGTTAATCCTGCACTAAAAACAGGGCAGGTATCTAATGGAGAAAGTTGGAGAAAGGGCTTACAGTATGGCCTCCTAAGTTTGACTTAGTTTCTTAACATGGTCAATTTGTCATTGAATTCCACAGAGGAGGTTACATTTTCTAAATTCAAACTTCCTTTTTTAGTATTAGTTAGTGCTGTTCTGAATAAAACATGTCACTGCTCAGACATCCACAACCGTCTGCTTTGTATGTTAGAGGGGGCTTTACTCCCAACCACTTCAGTCAGACTCCACTCAGCATGAAGCGCATGATTAACATTTTTAGTACTGATCTGAATACAAGAACACATCAAGATCACAAGGAGTAAACGAGAGGCTTCACCAGATTTGACTGCTCTAAAGGTGAAGGGATTTATCTTAAAACAACCAGGGCCTGGTGACAGCCGCACAGTGCTATAACTCTTTCCGTGATGCATTCCTAGAGCTTGCCTAAAAGGCAAATTTGTAGTGACAAAAAGCCCCACGCCCCGGGAGATGCGGCTATAAATTCAGTTGAGCATTACAAGGCACCCCACAGATAAACGGCCTCGGCCTGGAATAAGAGGAGGCAGGCAGAGACAAGCTGAGCCGTACTTCAGTTTGGTCTGCTCTTCACAGATCCTGTGTTAAAAAAACTTTCCAGAGTAAGGCTTCAACAACCTTTTACTGCCAGTGACATAAATTAGGTTTGACAAGCAGCAGCAAGGTGAAAGTAGGTAACTTACTGATTATAATGGCCTTCTTATGTTGACCAGTCAGTTAGAAACAACAATGATTTTCTCTGTAGGGGAGAGTCACAAAGTCGCACCAGATAATATGTAGACAGACATTTTCTCTGCAGACAGTCTGACTTGTGATAGCCTGGCTCGAAAATTCAGGGCTCCGGTAAGCAATTCACATCGAGTCCAATCCAATCCAACTTGATTTATGAAGCACTTTAAAAACCACCGAAGTGAACCAAAGTGCTGTACAGAATAAATAAATAAAAGACATAATTTAATAAAAACCATAAAACATGAGTAAAAAGACAACACCAGCCGTCCAATAAAAACAATAGAATAAAATACAGAAGAGATGGTTTTTAAAGAGAAGAGGCCTGTCTAATGAGTAGAGGCAAATCACACCACAATTGCTGCACTAATCTTCAGCACACTCAGGAGCAGTTGATCAGCTGACCTGAGAGAGTGGGTGGGTCTATGAAGGTGTAGCAGCTTTAAAATGGACCCTAAAGCGTACGGGCAGCCAGTGGACTGAGGCTACAATGGGGGTAATGTGCTTGTATTTATGTGTGCCCGTTAAAAGACGTGCAGAGACGTTCTGTGGGCAGTGGAGGACTCATTAACCCCCACATACAGTAATCTAGCCGAACGGTGACAAAGGTCTCAAAGTGATGCCTCAAAAGAAGTGGCTTTATTTTGGCCAGCTGCCCCTTAACAACTGCCTTGATCTGACCGTGGAGCTTAAAATCCACTTTAACTTCCGGCTTTGTGATGGTTAGTTTTGTGTACTGGGCAAGGGAACCCAGATCTACAGAGGGGGTCTGACTGGTGCCACCACTTAAGCCTTATTTTTGTTAAAATCAAAAAAGTTTAGAGCCATCTGGGCTTTTATGTCAATAAGACACTTAAAAGGGAACTACTGTTTTTTACAACCTTATTTCTGGCATAAAATACGATCGTATAACTTTGGTGTAATTTGTATTCCTTTGGGAGATAATTAGATCTGTATATATCCATATAGTGGGAGTGACTGGGGCACCGAAATGCAGCCTCTAAATAACGCATTATTTTACTTTAAGTAACTATCTGAAAGAGTTTTCATCATCTTTTTTAAGAGGCAGATAAATTTGACAGTCGTCAGCATAACAATGGAAAGAGATGCCATAATTTCTAAGTATGGAACCAAGGGGGAGCAAGTAGAGAAGTTGTCAAGTAACAATAACAGTCAGTGGTGACCTAAAAGGTAACGTGTGGAACTGTGGCAACATTTCAGTCAGAAAGTGTTCCTGCTCTGTTCATTACGTTGAAATCCATATCTACTCTGTGTGCGTTGTCTTGCAGAGTCCCATACCTGTGCTGCATCTCGGCCAGTCCTCAGACTTGCGTCCGGGCGAGTTTGTGGTAGCGGTGGGAAGCCCCTTCTCCCTGCAGAACACTGTCACCACCGGCATCATCAGCACAGCCCATCGCAACAGCCTGGAGCTGGGCTTCAAGGACTCAGATATGGACTACATCCAAACTGACGCCATCATAAATGTGAGGAAGAGCACGTGTTAGCATTACAAACGCAGTAATTGCATTTGATCCGTCTTGACGAGTAAGTAAGCTTTTTCTGTTGCTCTCTTGATTCACAGTATGGCAACTCGGGTGGGCCGCTTGTCAACTTGGTAAGAGGATTTTACAGTGCTATCATGTGTATAATAAAGTGGAATTAGCATACTTGTAATGCTATGTAGGCGATCCGTCTTGTTTTATTCATGACAGTGAGGACTAAGGTCATGATTTTGTTTTATTTAACACCCAGTGTCTCATTCTGCTCCCGCAGGTTCAAAATTAAGCCCCACTAAAAATTATTATAGGACAAGCCCTGATTATGGAGGCCTTTGTATTGTTACTGTGGATCAAAACTATAGAGATGATACGTTTACTTGCCAAGGCTCCCGCCTCCAGCTTATTTTCCCTAAAAATGCAATTCTTCTAAAGGATAATAGTTGCCATACCAACGCCACATTTTATAAATCGTCCTCCACTGTGTGAACACAGTTGAGTTAGTATAACAAACAGGACTGATGCCCTTACTGAGGTTTAAAAGCATACTTAAAACTACAAGGCATATTATGTGCACAGTACTCTCTCTGCTGCTGTTTATCCACGTGGCAAAGCTGGGAAACAACAAAGATCACAGTTTTACAGCCATCCCTCTGTTCTGTGTTTAACAGGATGGAGATGTAATAGGTATAAATACTCTGAAGGTGACAGCAGGGATTTCTTTCGCCATCCCTGTGGACAGAGTTCGCCAGTTTCTCGCCGATTCCTACAACAGACAAGTCAGCGGTGAGCGTGCGGGTCACAGTCTCCAGGAATAAGTTTATGTTCTCATAAGTTCTCATGTGTTCATTCAGTCATTTAGTCAGTTGGTCATTTATCTGTCTGTTTGCCTCTAGGAAATGCAGTACAAAAAAAGAAATTCATAGGCATCCGGATGCTGCAGCTCACACCATCGTAAGTAAACTGCAGAGGAGCTCTTCTTCCAAGTTTAATTTAGGAAGACGTTCTCCGTTTATGGAGAACTGGATACCAGACTCCAGACTCAAAGATGGCACCATCTCACTTGTGTGAAAATTGCTTGCAAATATCAAACCTCCATGGATTAATAATTCATAATATAGTAAAAACTGCCCTTTCCTTAGGGCAGGTGTCCTGCCAACAGTTTTACAACAGGGCAGAGACTGACAGCAGTGATGGTGCCCTATCCAACTGTCTTAATAAATCCATGGTCTGCCCATCCTTAAGATGGACGATGCTAACATTTAGCAGGTGTTATGTTTTCTGTGTTTTGTTGGGATTAAATTTAGCGTATTAGGAAGCTAAATTTCTAAACACAGATGTGGCTGATCATAAACCAAAGGCTGGACAAAGTGAAATTTGACAACACTCGCCAAATATTTTACCATTCATGGAACAGATCTTGAGACATTTTAGCCAAAAAAAGCAAACCATCGTTCTTGAGAAAAACAGCAAATCATCAAATTCATTCAAATGAACCCTCTGAGGAATGTGAATGTAAAAAAATCATGGAAATGAATGCACCAGTTGCTGGGATACATCAATCTGAACCACGTGATGAATTAACTGACCGACAATTTTAGAGCTTCTAAATATGGTCAACTTTAAGAACAATCGAGTATCAAGCGCTAATCAAGTATTGTCATGAGGATGTTCTGCTCCTTCATTTTGCTCCATTTCCAATAACAGTCACACTTAATCAAAGATCACATGTTCCTGTTAGACGTTTAGACAATCTAAACCCATTTAAACAGATACATGTATGCTACAGTATATTGCTATAATCTGTTTTATACGCAGACATGGCTCTTTGGAACAAATGCAGATGTTAGATTGAATAAGTTCATCCCTGAGATAGACTATTTCTACTTTCCGGTAATAATTAGTGTTTTCTGTGTCCAGTTTGATCCAAGATCTCAAGGAACGTAATGATGAATTTCCAGATGTGAGCTCAGGGGTTTATATCTACGAGGTAATGTCGGGAACAGCTGCATCCAGGTGAGAATCACATTTCACTCTCTTTTGCTGGGTATTTAAAGAACATTTTAGTGAGCCTGATATAACATTTATGTCTTTTGAAGGGCCTTGTAGTGTCCGTATACAGGAAGACCTTCCCTTTAAGGTTTATTCTATTTACAGTGAATAGACTACTGTACTGTGTGTGTGATGTGAAAGAGTTTTCTCCAAAGGGTTACAATGGAGCACTTAATTTGTTCACTCTCGCCGTGGCTTTGTAGATGACAGTTGGTCATTTGTGGACGTTCCCGTTTCTGTTTGCATAGGTTACTCTTTCGTACACTTCCCACCCCAAACGCTACCTAGTGGAAGCAGAAGATAAAGATAAAGATATTGAAGTGTCTAGGGGGAACTAGCTTCTGTTGCCTCTTTGTTGAAAATACCTCCATGATCCATCAACTGTATCACAGCTTCTCAATGGTTGTGTTGCGTCAAAGTTGAGATTAGTTTAACTTCATACCTGCCCACCTGCCCACCTGTTGCTGTATCACACAGTCTCTTCCTTAGTGTATGCCCCTTAAGATTTTGAGCCACAGGAGGCAGCTATAAACAGCAAGAAAGGTCTGACACAGACACTGCACACCACCTGGCCAGCAGTGATTAGATCAAATCAGATGCCCGTGGCTGTGAACGGGGTCAATGAAGACAAAATAAGTGCTCTAAAAAACACTAAAATGCTACGTAGAAGTGAGAGAAAGTACACTGCTGGGAGCTACTTTTCTGAGGGTTCATCTAAGAATAACTATGCACTATTCATTTGATCCATTATTATAAGAATATTAGCAAGTTTAATATTTAAATATTAGTTTGTTTGCTAATTCTCAGTTGTCTGTATTGTATACCCACTGTTGCAGACAGGTCCACAATTTAATTCTTAAACATTTAAAAGATTAAATGTTGGTTTTTGAGGTAAGATGCGACACCAGTGAGTCTTGCTTTTATTAAAAAGCTTTACCTGGAGCTAATCATGCACAGTCAGAGCTTGTTTATGCACTAGGTTTTACGAACTGCAACAGCAGTGCTGTGAACTGGCGTTTGGAGGCCTCTGGATATTTTCCGAGCAGCGGAATAAGAGCATCCCTGCGGTTCTCAAGGCTGTAGATTGAACTGTGGTCCGCTCGCTCATTATACTTGCGCTTCCCGCAGGCAAAGCACTGACATCTTTCTCGTGGTAAAGACAGGATCTCTCGTTCTCTCTCGGTCTTTCTTTAGTCTTCCTATTCTTAATAGTCCGACGCTGCCTTCCATGACATTGAAGCCTGAAGCTTTGAACAGCACAAAGCAGTAGTCTCATGTACAAGCAGTACACCAGAGCCTGTCAGCTTACCATGACGTGCTGAATTGTCTGCGATACTACTCTTTGCAGCCCTGGAAGATTGTGCATGTGTTGTAATCAATCTGATAAAGACCACTGGTGCAAGTGTCAGCCAAAGCCAAAATGCTTTTTAACTTTGCTGAGGGGGAGTTAACGGACACAGGAACAGGCTTGTCTAAAACGTCAGTGATGTTTTCCTAAGGGCGTTTCATGTACTCAGCTGGGGTCTGTTTTACTAAGGCTTTATGTGTGACTGACAGATGGTGTCGTTTTCTCCGCAGCGCTGGCATGATCGATCACGACGTCATCACTGGGGTCAACGGGCGGCCCGTCCACACCACGCAGGAAGTGAGCGACGCTGTCCAAAGTGGCACTGAACTCTCTGTGGTGGTGAGACGAAAGGACAGGGACGTCACACTGACTGTCATTCCCCAAGAGACTGACTGATACCGCTGGATGCAAGGAGTATGATTATCATCAAAATGTTTAAACCAAAACTGCCAAAAGAAAATGCAGATTAACGCCTATTCCCACCCACCACTAGGAGTTGATTTCGAGATAAACAGCTGGTTCAGGGATCCGGACGCCATTAAACCCCTGCAAAATTGAAAGGGTGACCCATGACAGAGATAAGGCATTTACCTTGAGAAGCGCAACCCTTTCCCCCTGGCTTCACACAGAGCTGATGTTTTGGCTACTATCTTTTGTCTAATAGAGCAAAAGAACCAGTGGAAGTCACGTGCACATTTGGCCTTTTTTTTTCTAGCATGTTTCTTTCATGTGCAAACTGAAAATATGCATAAACAACCAGAAGGGAGTGAACACTTCGTCGGCCATTTAAGAAAATACGTCATATGAAAATTCTGTACTTTTCGGGTAATGTTTCGGAGACATAAACCGCGTAGACTGCACATGTCATGCCTCTCAGCATGAAAGATGGCTTCTTCTCTGCTGCTGCCATTTAGCACATCTGTTCAGAGATGCTTAATATGCAAATGTTTACACCCATGTCAGACGCAAGGAGACATGTCCTGTTCCCGCTGACAAAGGCGACAAGCAACAATTGCAAATGTGCCCCATTGTTCATAAATCACAGTATTTAACTGGCCAGCTGCATCTGAACGCTCGTACATCCTATTTGTATGGAAAGCAGTAAGAAGGACATGAAGGAAATGTATAACTGAAGTAAAGTTTGATAAAACAGGTGTGCCCATCAACCAAATCAATAAATATCCTTTTCATCAAGGAAAATGGTTAAAGGGTTGTTACACATAAATTCTTGCTGAGTGTAGTGGTTTTATTGCGTGTTCAGAGTCAGATTCATCAAACTAACTTAACTGTACTTTTGTGTGTGGGGGTGGGGGGTTACTATTGAGTACTCCTCAACAGAACAGCTGCCAGGGAATGATGCAGAGCAAAACTGTACTATTTTTATTATTTTATTTAACATTACGCATCACATTTAAACCAAATCCCTTCAAATTAAGACGTTATGGTTGACTTGTACAACAAACTCAGTGTGAATTGTTTAAGAGAAAAATCTGATTCTGAAAAAGCTCAGTATGAGAAAACCAGTGAATTCTGTCCTTTCTCAACAACCTCCCAGAGGAGCTTACAAACCTGTGGTACGAGGTGTAATTGCACGAGGCCCATTGATTTTAAGAAGAAGTGAAAAAAGCTCATTCCTTCAGTGTTTCTTTTCCGCTCACTTTCATTTATTGTATATTGGGATGGGACGCAGAGATCTCACAGATATGTCCAAATGATAAGTCATAGCCAGATACAATTAGAGGCAAGTGAAAAAAATAGGATTTCTGTGTGCTGCCACATCCTCAAATATTGCCTGTGTGGTTCAAATATTAAGTGCAGTAAGACTTTAACAAATTTCACTGGTGAACTGTTGTAATTGTAGAACTCACTTTACCAACCTGGACAACAAGAAGAGTTAAATACTTTCAAGGTTTATATCCATAAACCTTGAAAATATACAGAGGTTTTCTTTAATATGGAATAAATACGCAGCCGTGATTACTTGGAAAGCAGCACTGGTACCGAGTGTATTCTCCTCGTGAACTCATGCGAATTAATGAATGATACTAAACACTTGACTCCAGCAGCATGTTGTCAAGTTCAGACTGATTCTACCGTGGGCATTTCAGTTGCATGCAAATTTACATGTACCAGTACACAGACACTGTGAAACTCAATGATAGCTTTTATAGTGAGACTAAAGAGGATCTAAGAGGATCTAAGATCTGCTGTTTCTATAAAAATGAGACTATTTGGAATATTGTGAACAAATAGCGCCGTGGCCAGTATAGGCATATTGATTGTCTGTGTGTGTGTGGTAGTATAAAAACAGGGTTGTGTGTACTTTGTATGTAGTTGATTCTGTATTTCTTTAATGTCGGTGAATATATTTTGTAATAAAAGAGACAGATCAGATTACCACCAGGAGTCCCATCAAACCAATCAGTCTCTGAAACTGACATATTAATTACACTGCATTACACTGTGTCGTAACCATGTCCCTGCTGAGTGGGCCAGGTCTAACGGCAGCTCACCAAGGAACAGCCACTGTCGCCTAGAGGCAAGAGGAAGATACCACCTTACATGGAAATGAAGGTGTTCAACCTGTGTTTAAGAGGCCCACCTTTCTTAATCCATAGCGCTGACATTTCTTCTCAGCTCATTCCCATGGCACCTTCTTGATCTTTTAATACGTCCATGGTAAAATTGCCGGAGTTCACCTTTAAAGTGACAAGATGATATTTAACATTAAACAACATAAGCTGCATCGATTAAAACTCAAATGTCTTTGGCTTGAGGGTTTATTCTTCTTACATGTCAGACAAACTATTTATTTCTCCTCTTTAAATGTACATCTCACTTTGATGTGGCCTTTTTCTATAAAGGTATGTACTGTACATTTGCTGTTTCTACACAAACCAGTCTTGTGTTAATCCGACTGCAGCACCGGAGGAACTCAATTTTCCCGATCAATCCGGTCTTGTAACTTGAGTGAGTGCGTAGAGGTACTGCGACAACCATTTCTTTCGCTGAGGTTCAACCCTGCGCCAGCCAGAGACCATTTAATCAAGAGAATTCAAAGAACAAATTGTACCAGACACTTTTTTATTTTTTTTTATTGAGTTGTAAGAACTGTGAAACACAACACGAGACACTGTGGATTCCCCACCATCAGCACAGAGGGAACTGGGCTTTCTGGGAGCACATGTGCAACTTTAATCAAAAAGCTGAAGGAGAAACATGCCAGTTCAGATTATCAAACCTACATTAGTCTCAAGGGGGTGCAGACCCCCTAACATTCCCAGGAACATGCCTTTTCTGACCCCACATATGCAACAGGTAAGGCAAATAAATAAACAGTACAGTGGATTAAAGTTAAAGAATAAAAAAAATATGTACAGTATTTATTTATTTATTTTTTTTTTTTTTTACAAGCGACTCCAGAACATAAAAGTTTTTAAATGAACATTAACACAGTATGTCTCTATACTAATGTGAAGCGATTCTGCAGAGCTGAAATTAAGAAAGAATCTGTTTAAATGAAAGACCTTGTGCTGTCAGATCTTTTTCCAGTGTAAGAGCCTACATACTACCATATTGTGGAATTAAGTGGAAAATTGCAATATGTGGTGTTTTAATGCTTCCCTCTATGAAATACGTTTAGCCAGCTGAGAACATACTGCCTGCTAAAAGCACACTGCTGCAGCTGCTGGATGAGAAGCGCCGACGCGTGTCAATTGTGTTTTCTTCTGCTTTTTTATGATGAAATCTACAAGGGTTTTACTCATCCTAAGGCAGTGAAACCTGCTCTATCGACGAAAGAGCACATGAAAACCTGGGGTTCAACAGGTGAAGACGAGAAATTTAACAAAGTGGAAGCTGAGGATTTGAATGTTTAATGTGGGACACGAGCCTCGCTGCAGAAAGTCAGTGAAGATCAAAATTACTTTCAGCTTGAGACGTTCGGACGGGATCGGGCTCTGCAGCCGAATGCAAAGGAGGCGGGGGCTCCCACGCAGTGCTGAGATTTTGTTGTTTTTTTCCCCCTCTTCAAAGTGAAAGAGTGTAATTCTTGCACGGCCTTAAAACATTTCTCAAGTCAATACCACAAACTCTTAAATCTTCACCTTGACTAATGTGGTCTCTATCCATCTTCAGGCCTGTGTGTCTGCTTGCTGGGGGCCCCACTGTAAATCAGCTTAAGTACAGCTGCAAGAGACTGAAGTTGAGGAAAATGTAGAATTCAGAACGCTTCCAGCAAAGTGAAGGGTCCACGCTGGGCTGTTCGGTAATATGAAGGAAGAAATAAGTGATGACATAAGACATTGCCCTCAGGAAACGGCAGAATATTTCTAAGATCACTGCTCAGATTTTTAGCTGGAATGAAAGCCTCTTGGTCTTTTTGATAGATCTCAAAAGTGAGAAGAAGCACTGAACGATGTGAACGTATGTGAAATGTGTTAGAAATAGTAGATTCAAACGTAAATCAAGACATTCATCGAACCCACAAACGTTCCAGGAGGTGAGGACAGAGTCCCAGCCAATGATCCTGACGTACTTAAATTAGCTCTTCTGCTAAAGCTTCAGACTCGTTTTGTACATAATACAAAAACCTGGGGTTATGTTTACAGACACATTCCACATGCACAGAGAAGAAGAGCCGTTTGTTTACTGTGTTTGGCCGGGCCACGTGGAAAAGCCAAAACGAGAAATATGGGTGCAACAACTTAACAAGAGCCGGACCGAAGATCCTACGAAACAAGCTACATACATTCAGAGCATGAGGCAGGCATCCAGTCTTTCTGGCGCTTGAGCACTCTGTGCAGTTTGCCCCATACAATCTCAGATTTCGCTCTTCACGTGGAACGTCCAGAGAGTGGACTGTGTCAACCCCTACGTCACACAAACCAAGAACTGGCCTTCACATTTTGGTTCATTTGGTCCAAACCAAGAAAAAAAATTACAACATACATACATTTGGCATTAGTTCTGATCTGGTTTTTGTTCACACAGACTATGAGCATCAAGTCATATGGGCCAACCAGTAACTCGTTCATCAGGCAGACCTACCGACTGAATACAAGCAGGCCTAGGTGCCCCTAAAATCTGCATATTATGACTACATCCACACTTGTTGACTATAAAATCTTGTGTCAAAATCTAGTTCTAGTAAGTCAACTCTTTGGTTTAACAGTCATTCATTCTTTCATTCATTCATCTTCTGAAACCGCTTGTCCTCTGGAAGGTTGCGGAGGGGCTGGAGCCTATCCCAGCTGTCACTGGGTGAGAGACGGGGTACACCCCGGACAGGTCTCCAGTCTATCTCAGGGATAACACAGAGACAGACAACCGTTCACACTCACATTCACACCTATGGCCAATTTAGAATCATCAATGAACCTAATGAGCATGTCTTTGGACGGTGGGAGTTTGCATGTTCTCCCTGTTTTTGTATGGTTGATGGTGTCACAAGAAGCTCATGAAGAAATAACTCATTTTGACAAGTGAAGTAAATAACATTGACCATCTTGTGACAATTCAATGTTCTGGTGGGAAACTTTCGGACCTGACATTCATGTGGATGTTACCTAGACCAGACCAGGCACCCCGACCCCATAGCAACGACACAGGATGCAGCCTGACACAGACACACACACACGAAAAAGCTTTAGGACACTTGTAAATCATTTGGTAACCCTGGCAAAGTTTGGGTGCAGTGATTTTTCCCATTACAGAGCTGCGTTGTGCTTTTGTTTTTTTGCGATGACATTCAGAAGGCAGGATCCCCAAAATGGTTGAATCTGAGAGTCTATGTAATGTTTTAAATCTTGGTGTGTTTTATTATTCACATTACTGTGAATCCAACATAGAACAGAACTAGAAGGCAACATTGTATCTTTTCTTCCATGCGCTGGACCAAATGAACCAAAGCATGAACATGACTTTTGTTTACAACTTAGAACAAAAACCCTGGGAACCCTGTGTAGGAGATACCTGGCTTCCACTTGGCACAAGCCAGACCACAGACTCATAGTCAATGCAGGCTGCCCTGTAGTCCTCCATATTAGGCTGATAAATATTGGAGCGAGAAGTGGCCTCAGTCCCTTGACTCGCTTCCCCATCGGCCTCAGTAGTAGGTGCACCAGTTGCTGTAATCGCTGGGCATCAGACCACCAGTAATGAGCAAGATCAGGTCCACAAACCACCAGATTCCCAGACCTCCCAGGGTGAGCAGTTTCCCGACTGCAGTGCCGGTGTGGCCCAGGCAGAAACGATCAACGCCGAAACAACCCAGGAAGAAGGAGTACAGCAGTGTGGTGATGAAGTAGTGTCCAGTGTACCTTTAAAAAAAACAACAAGGAAATGTACACAAGATGATTTAGCGATGGCCAGAATGAAATACGAAGAAATGTGAGATAAAAATGAATCAATTTGAAACCACAGTCATCTGAATTTGCAGATGTCAATATGATGAGTCACAAAAATAAACAGGCCAGAGCTCCAGCAGAAATAATGGAAGCATTAAGGTGATAATCGTGGGAAAGAAGCAAGTTCAGAACACCTGCAGTCCTGATCTACAAGGAGTGGGCACAATAAAGGGAACACCTGCTCTGTACTACATAATGGGTGGACACAGTCTGAGCAGAAACTGAACATTAGAGGCTTCACAAATGTAGCATTTATCCAAGTCCTGGACTGCAGCAGAGTCTTTGTACAGGTGCTGCTTTGATTGTGTCCAGCCACTGTGAGTCTCTGATGTGTATGCAAATACTAGATCTCAGTAACACAGAGTGTGGGCGGCTGTGGCTCAGTAGGTAGAGCGGGTTGTCCACGAACCAGAGGGTTAGCGGTTCGATCCCCGGAATGTGCCACATGCCGAAGTGTCCTTGAGCAAGACACTGAACCCCCAGTAGCTCCCAGTGCGTGGCACTGGTGTGTGAATGTGTGTGTGCTTGTGTGAACGAATGGGTAGATGTGTCTCTGACTGTAAAGCGCTTTGAGTACCAATAGGTAGAAAAGCGCTATATAAAAAGCAAGGCCAAGGCCATTTACTACAGAGATTAGCCTGATGTGCTGCTGAATGCTGGGTGAACACGGTGTGCTGTGAAAGCACAGCAAAAAGTGAAGCAGTGGGTCCACACATGTGTAAACATTGCCCTCTAGTGTTTAAGGCTATTAAGGTAAACCATGGAGGTATAAACAGTACTGTACAGATGGAAACAGATATTAGAGTGAACAGCTCTTTTCTCTCTTCAAACCGTTACATTTCACCGTTAGCTGGTGCAAACAAAACATTTAAGGAAAAAGGGGAGATCATTAAGAAGTATTACGCACAAGAGCAGCTTGATTTCTGATTTTTAAAGGCCTGATCTGAAATATCCAGAAAAGATCTTGTCAAGTTGAATGAATTATTTTCAATCGAAAAGGGGCCTTTCATCAGAAAGACTAAAGAGGCAAAGTTGATCTTTATAAACAGAATTGATATCACGTGGCTGTAAGCTGCCAAAATAACAAAGGTAACATTCATCAGGGATCTTTTATTCTCCCGTTTAACTCTACAATGGATTATTTTTTTTTATTATTATTAAAAGTGCACTAAACTGAAAAAAAGCAATAAACCGAGCTCTATGTATGACACAAAACCTAGATTTTTTTTTAGAATTCTGCCCATTCTTCTGGAAATCAAAAGTCGCAGAACACATTTTAGTAAGGAAAATAATTCCATAAAGTGTATAAATCTTTGGATCTTTAAATAGCAACACCTTTTGACCATTATTTACAACAATTTGATAATTCTTGTGAATATTGTGTATATAGATTTTTTTGTTTTTCTATTTTTTTCTTATTTTTTTCTTGTTTATTTTAGTTTTTTGTTATATATTATGTATGGCATCGAGTGCCTGTACATTGCTGCTATCTATCTATCTATCTATCTATCTATCTATCTATCTATCTATCTATCTATCTATCTATCTATCTATTTAATTTAATTTAACTGCATACAATGTCTGTAACCCCTTGGATGTTTTGCCCCTTTATCAATGCAAACATATTTCTAAATGAATGTCAATTAATTAAAGAATATCTGTATACACATTCAACCCTTTCAAGTCACTATGTAATGGATGTAACTATGGCTGCAATCACAGCACTGATTTTTGTGGGTAGGTTTCAATCAGGCAGCACATTGGGGCACTGCAATTTTACTCCATTCATCTCCATTCATGTGGGTGAATACATTTTATTTGGCACTGTATTATTTTGTGAATGAATGAATGAATGAATGAATGAATGATGTTCGTTCTCCTTACACATACTACAATGAAAATGTGTTTGACTACTCTCTAATCATCATCAAAGGACACAAGATCAGAGGTAAAATAACATAAAAGTTGAATAAGGAGAATAAATAAGCCTAAATGGAATAAATAAAACTTAATTCATCTAGGTTCTCTACAATATTTACCTCAATGTTTATTGATATAAACTGCATCACTAGGGAGTCATTGAAATGCCACTAAGGACAAACTGCTATTCACATCTGGAATATCCTCTAATGATACTACTGCCTGCTCCACACAGTAGCTGCTTAAGATAATGTTGTTTGTGGTTCTGTACAATAATACAATGAGCTCTTTTGTCCGAATTTGAATTTACACCCGGAAGAAGTCCACATTCACCCACTGGTGACTGTATTGTTGTTGATGGGAACGTAAAGTACACGTGTCACACGTAGCAGACTACAGAATCTTAAGACATAATATTATGGAAGAAATTTCAGATTCTTGTTCTACCTAGAAATTTAATTAACAACTGTAAATGTAAAGTATGTATAGTATATATCAGCAATATAATTATAATACAGAGTGTGGCCTGACACCACACCAAAATCTTTCAGTTTTTCCCATAAATCTCAAATCAAAAAAGCTGAGAAGCTTTGAAATGTAAAATTAAAAAAAATCTACATCTGGACTAATTCTAGATTGCCAGTTATTCTGAAATCAGAAGTTGGCCAAAGCGTCAGAAGTCAGACAGTAAAGTTTTTTGTTTTTTTTCCTACTCTGAAGGATTCCAAAAGTATCAGCATGTTGCACTCTGAAAAGTGTAGAAACTGTATCAGTTGTATGCTTAGCACAGTTATGTAGATCAAAAGAGAGCAAACCATAAAACAAATAATACACCAGGCTCTGTTCACTGAGAGACAAGCTACTATTAGACCCACCACAGTCGTGTCATCTGCAAACTTGATGAACAGGCCGACAGATAGCTTATTTTTTACTTGTTGTGCCGTGGGCCTTTGAGTAACGTAATTTCAATCTTGTATATGGGCTGCACGTATGGCAGATTTGACAATAAAGTCACAAAATGGTCATATCCAACATTTCATAAGCCAAATATATTTAGGCAGTGTCAAAACCTGCAAACTATTTGAAACAAATAAAAACAGATTATATTTAACAGCTTCTGTCTATACATCTAGAATAAAAATAGCTCCTGGTGAATTTTTCTGTCAGTCGGCTAACTGATGCCTTTAGATACTACTTACTGAAAGAATTACGATGTGAAGCTCGTGTTCATCTGAAAGTAATTACCCAGAACGTTTCCAAAAATCCAACAGACAAAGATCACACCTGATCAGTCTGTTGACATCTCCTTTGAATAACAGGATACGGCACTGACCAGCGAGAACGCCAGTGCACAGCTGCCTCGGTGATAATATTCTCACAATATTTTCACCTGAAAAGTGTCGAGGTTACATAATCATTTATCCGTACAAGTTAGACTGGTGTGAATCTTATCACCCACCCACCACAAACAAAGCGTATTGATTTTGCTCTGCTGCCTACATCAGCCTTCAACCTCCCATTTTCTGTACCTCCTGGCCTGTTCCTCATTTAAACTCATAGATTTTTCTGGGCCATTCCTCTAGCACCACCACCTGGCCCAAGTCTGGATGCAACTACAGAAGTCTTAGGACATCTTCCCAGTACTGTGAAGATTATTAAGAAGACTATAACTTGCATGTTGCTGCCTTGAAATGTGGTTGTGTTTACCGTGATGATAACCCTCTCATATACAACCTGATAAATAAAGCCTTTCAATAAGGTTTCAATAAGGTTCTAGAGTGATGTAGCAATAACATATTAGGTTCGATTAGCATCTCTTCTCCAACTTCTAGCCAGTGTACCCAGAATTATACACACAAATTTGTCTTGCTGCTAACACTTAAATATTAAGAACAAAATGTTAATTTGCTGCCTAATATATCCCATCCACTGACAGGTGCCATGATGACAAGATCATCTGTGTTACTGAGATCTATATATATATATATATGGTAGAAAAGGGCATAGGAAACTATAAAGTAATATTGCATTACTTTTACACAGTTACATGCACTTAAGTAACGCAGGCAGATCACTTCAGTGTGTACTTGCAGGCACACTTTTAAAATGACACCTGTAAAAATCTGGTGTTAGGAAATCTTCAGTGAGCTTATATACAACGTTCTCTGCGACTACTTTTTCACCAGAATGTCTTCAATGTGAAGACTGATAATATACCAGGTCTATATAAACCTGAATTATTCTTTTTTTTTTAATTCATATTTTTAGCAGTTCTTCCCTTTTCTTACACAATAGGTCTAACAAAATGCTTTTACACACTGTATTATTATTTATTATTGAACCATGAAACTACACATCTTATAAACACTATATTTGTGTTATATACACTATATTAAACATATAACAACATATAAAGACTGCAGGCCTGTGTCCCATGTGATATTCCTTACTTGATGCAGGGTACGCGTCCTCCGAGGAATTCTCTGGGTCCGGCACATTCGATACCTTCGAGTGCAGTGCAGACTACGGGAGTGTGGTTCACCTCTTTTTCAGTCTGGCCACCCCACTAGACAATGATAAAAACTGTAAGTGAGATATGTTCTTTGTCACTCAGCACTTGAGATGTTTTCAGAGGCAGTGCTTACCCCAAAGCAACCATGGCCCATCTCCTGAAAGGCACTGTAGTTTCCTGCATGATCCACGGGGTCTTGACAGTAGATGAACTCCTCCGGTCTTCATCATAAAGGAAGCCAAGCCACAGAATTGATTTAGTATGTTACTGCTTTGAAAATGACTGAACCCTCAAGAACACAAACCAAACGTATTTTTTCGCAGTTTAACATAACTTAAATCACTCATGAAAACACATACTTGATAGAACATGACTCATGGTCAACTATTGATTCTGTTTATCTTGGCATACAAGAGACGACCAGTGTCGTATCAATAATAATAAAGCTTTTATTGCAGACACAGGTCCAATCTAATTAATATCCGAGACTAGTCCGCCAGCCGTTTAAATGCAATTGGAATTCATTTTATTGAACTCACTTTACACAAGTATGTTATATTCTAGAAATATTATTGTCTGTATTTCTGTGTCAAATCGGACGCTGTGCGTAGTTAGCATTAGCTCACATGCTAACGATTGCATTTGGACAAGACTAGTGCAATATTACTTACAGATAGCTGCAGAGGACGACTGGGGACGGGGGTTTGTACTCGTAATCCGTACTTTTGTTCGGTGTGTCATTTTTGGCAGCCCCGTCGATGGTGGGTAGGGTGGTAGACTCCTGGCCGGGGGAAGAGGAAGCATTTGTCTCTGCTGTTGTCGAGTTTTGGGAGTGGATTCCTTCCAAACATTGTAGCAGTATCACCGTCAGTAGCAACAGAAACTGTCCGCACAACAGAATATAGCTGACTGAAATCATTGTCGCCCTCAAAATACTACACAGCGCCGGATAAAATGGCCATTCATGGTTAACGGTAAATTTCCGGTTAGCTACATACGACGGTTTGTTTGGGTCTAGATTGGCGTCTCGTTATGATGACGTCATCTGGCAGCGCGTCTGTGTCTTGTTTAAAAAATGGCGTATTACTCCTTGGTCTACTGCCAATCATTGGTTCAGTTCTTCATTTCTTTTTATAAACAGTGCTCCCTTTCGGTATTTAAAGCAGTCTTTCCTCTCAAGTGCTCTTAAAAAAACTTTAACACTGTCTGCTCATTCCATTAGCCTGTCCTTTTAATGTCGTCCTCTACCATATATTTTCCCCATCTGAGTCATTTTTTTTTCCTTCATGAGCAACTTTCCTGCATGAAATAAGGATATTCTCAACCGTCTTGTCTTCACGACATTAACCGCAGATGTAAAGTGTATAGTTAAGGTTTCCAAGCTCAATTGTCAGCCTGCATATTATTATTCTCATTTTCATATTTTTTGTGTAGTATCATGATAGATTTACGCGAGAAGAATTTACTCAGTTTGAACAGCCTGCTTTATCTTGGACTCATGCTTGGCCTCAAAAAATCTTAACATTTTAACAAATGTGTGTTTTAGTTCAGACTACTCTGGCTGTGAAATAGGTTTTAACAAATTAAAATCTGTGAAACATTTTTTATGTCACAAAAATAGGAGGCTGACGAGCCCTTGTCTGAATAAAACCTGGCAATTTCATATGCAGACCAACTCTCCTCTACTCGACTACTGCTGAAAGAATGTCTGCTGAGTGGTGGAGGTGTTTTGGGGTCATTTAGGCTAAATAGTTGCCACTTTATTAAGTCCACCCAGATAAAATTAGTCAGTGTAATACAAAAGTCCCGCAATCAATCCACCTTTAAGAAGATCATATTGTAATGTTCAGTCTCACCTCTCTCTACACTATGTTGTACAAGATGTTGACTCAGCTGTGGTCATTGTGGAAGCTGAGTTTGTGGTGAATTTTTATCTTGCTCTCATAGAACTCTTTTGAAATCTACTGAGATCATTTGGCTCCAGCAGAGGTCTGCACTGAGGACAGGTGTCTTGTGTGAGCAGATGTCAAATCATCAAACACAAAGCTAGCATTATGACAACAAGTCTGAACTGGTTTGGGACAAATAAATATCAGATGCTCCATATCACATGGTGAGAAAACCAAAATACTGGTAAAAAGTGAACAAAAATAGCTAAAGTTAATCCGAGAAAGGCCGAAACTCTTGCTCCAGACTCCAGTCCAGTAGGTGGCAGTGACGTGCTTCTTAGCTAGTTTGAAGACGAAAGAAGAAGAAGGTAAAACCATTTACACAAATCACTAGTTTAATAATTTTTTTGTTTTTTATTTTAATTATTTTCAGTCATAAAAGAACAAGTCCAAGCAATCTTATGAACAAACACTTTTTTTAATTGCAAAGAAAGTCAAAATGATTTAAACTACTGATTTCCAATGTATGCATATGCATATGCATACGTATGGGGCCTCCTGCCTTTCATCATAGGGAAGAAAACTGAGCTCTGCATGGGTCCAGGAAGCTTTCGGGGTTAAGACTTGGATAGTATTAGCAATTCAGTTTTGATTGTTATATTTAGAAGCAGGGAATGCAGTCAGAAAGAGCCACATGTGGTATATCCAAATAAGATCAAGTGTTGATCTAATTTATTAATACTTACTATAATGCACCAAACTTCATTCAGAAATCTGAATGAATCTGAAATCTGTATTTATTGACCAAGTTATATCTTGTTGCAACAAAAGGCTCTTTGCACCAAAGGGATTTAATCATACGTCATAGGCAATAGGATGCTGTAAGAGACAGGACAATTTCATTTTATTTTGAAATTAGTTTGGCGTCAGCAGACCACATGCAGTGACTCTTTAAAGCAGCGGTAACCTCTCACAAGTCAGCCTTCTCCCCCTCCCTGCTCATGACTCGTCCTGGCTGCAGTCAGTTCCAGCTTCGTCCGCGGAGTTATTCTGCTGTGTCTTAGGCGGTGTGAGCCATTCTGGGGAGATGTATTTGAAGGCGCCACCGCTCGCAGAAGTAACAGATGAAGATGTCAGTGGAGAGGAGAAATGATCCCGGCCGTGGGTGCTTGGACAGGCTGCGAAATCCACTCGGGGCCACGGTGGAGGGAGGAGGTACTGGGCCGATGCTGCTGAGACGCTGGAGTAAGGATAAAATAGAATGCCTCCAAAGTGTGAAAGGCTCATCAGGTCCTGTTAACAAGAAGATAATACATGCAAAGGTTAGCAGTGTTGGATGAACTCATATTATTAGCAATAAATTATAGAGGATATATCCAAACAAGTTCGACAAAAGAATCATAAGGGAGACTACAGAAGAAAGATAGTCGCTAAAGTTATTAAGTAAATGTGTCCACGTTTTTGTAAAAAATATGAAAAAAAAAATTGAGAGTGAGTTTACTTGTTGATCATCAAATTAGTAAGGAATAACTAAGGAATTTATGGTGCAGATGAAAACTACAGGTAAGAATAAAATTGACTCATATACAGAAAATAAGTCGGTAAAAGTAAGTTCACCTGGAAATCTAAAATGAATGGCAGTTTGCAGTCATGAAGAACACAAATTGAGAATTTTTCTTAGTTTCTGAGAAGGTAATAAGTTAAAAAGCAGGAACTAAGTTGAAAAGAGAAGCTAATTAGAACAAAAAATGACCAAATATAACCACTTTTTTGTTGAAGAACATTTATATTAGGACCGCAGTTAACGTCTGTACCTGGGCAGTATTCTGTTATTAAGACGCATCGAGTCTTAATAGCAAGTTGCAGAATGTATCTTTTATCAATGAAGAGGCCGTCTGTTTCTAAAATGCAGGAGTCATCATTGTGCATTTTGGAGCACGTTCAGTAACATTACTTTCACTGACCATTGATATAAGACGGATATTTAGCCTACTCACTGATTTACAGTTGATTTTTCAAGTCTGTCTTAAAACAATATCCAAAGGCCCATAGCAGGTATCATTCCTCCTGCATCAGTCACACTGAAGGTTAAATTATATCCTTCTAATGTGCATCTAGTGCAACTGATGCATAGTCCGCGCCAGTCTGTATAAAGCTGTTTCTCCGAAGCTAATAAGAGGTTTCAAGTTGCAGTAAGACAAACCAACTATGTAAGTTTGTACAAAATATCCTCTCGGCAGGAAAACACAATGTGTCCCTCATCACGTAGCTTATATATACTGTATAAGAATATATTCATTGCTATTATTAGCACTACATGACTCGTACAGTCTAAATAATAGATCATCTTCTGACTATCGTTCAATGACTATGTTTAGGATTTTGCTGCTCTCCTTGCACAGTGAATGCATTTCCTTACTTGATGTGAGTATTCTCGTTTTACAGATTGGTGACAAATTAAAAAAAATATTGGTTAATATTATGTACTTATTACCTTCTTAGGGAGCATTCTTGGATATGACAGGTTCTATAAGATTTTATAAGCTTTAGTCTTATTACCTGAAATACTTATACTTACTACTAATAATTTCAATGAGAATTTGCTGGGTCATTTACTTAAGGAACTCCAAAAAAAAAAAGACCTACCTGTACCAGTGCGTGCTGCTGAAGACAGATGGGAAACTGAGTTCTGGCCGGCACTGCCAGGCCTAGTCCACATGGCACTCCTGTGTCCACGGTGGCAGAGCTGTACCAGGTGTTCACCCGAGCAGAGTGGAAAAGGCTGTTTGAGGTACCGGGATCCTGCACATGTTCGTTTAGTTCTGGAGGAGAAGCGCAGCTGCGTGTAAGAGCGCTGCGTAATTTGCTCAGCTGTTCCAGCTCTGAGTCCCGTGTCTTGCAGCAACCTGCTCCGTCAGTGATTACACTGATGACATGGTTTGGTCTGGTGTCCATTTCTCCCAGTGTCCCAGCTGGAGTCTGCGATGTCCTTTCTGCAACGCAAACCGCCTCGGTTTCTGGTTCCTGGTGGGTTTTGTGCACCTCTTGTCCACACCTGTCACTGTCATCTTTGTCACTGTCACTTTCATGAACATCTTGAAATAAATAAATAAATGCACTTTAGTTATTTTTTGTTCTTGTGTAAAAACTCACTAAATATTAAAAGATAAAGCACACTAAAGGTTTTATATTGACAAATGAATAAAGTGCAAGTTGAAGAGATGTTTTTACACCTGAAGACTTGGAAATATCTGAATATTGTGGAGAGGAATCTTTTGCAGGTTCACATTTTACACCAGTTATACGCATCTCCTTACACCTTTGTGATGAAGGCTGTAATTTCCTGTTTTCACAAAAAAAGAAAACAACAGTCAGTTCTGATATTGTTGATGACGTCAAATGAAATGGCTGCTGATTGTGATCATCATTTTAAAATTATTTTGCAGGACTTCAGTCAGGTGGATATTGTTTTTTTCTCATATACATATATTATTTTTTATTTTGAAATACTTCTCCTCTTGTAATAAATAAATAATTTCCTTCCCATGTGTGTTAGCTTCACCTGTCCCTTCCTAGTGTAGTCAGTGTTCCCCTCTCTCATGTCTTGCCAGTTTGTGGTTTGTTTGCATAAGTCTGTTGATTTCCCAGACTTTACAGATACAAGTATTTTCCGTCCTTATTGAGCATTTATTTTAACTTGACAGATGTTGAGTGCAGTTCTGTTTGTCCGTTTACAGCTGACCTCACTGTAGAGTATCTATTTGCCAGTGCACTTTAAAACTGTAGTTCCATTTCACAGTGCACATCTGAGGGCTGTAGTAATTATGAAAAGAGCAAAAAATTAAATATGGTGAAATTTGGGGTTGATAGAGGGGTTAACAAAACATTGGACTTTATGGTGGCTGTTTGTTTCCCATTTCATACCGAAAGTCAGTGTTGCCCAACAACATGCAACATTCAATCCTGACAACAATTTGAGATGTTAAAAAAAAATGTGAAACTTTTCAGTTAATTTTAAAAAGTAGAAGTAAAAATTCGAAGGCAACCCCGTTTTTTAAAAAATGAAACAACATGTCACATTTTACAGTGTGCTGCAGCTTAATATCTTTATATTGGAATCAACAGTTCGGGCATCGGTTACACTGAAAGAGAATGTTTCAGGTGATCAATGTTGAATGCACTTCTGTTCAAAACTGACACCCCTCTCGATTTTGCCAGTATAAAATTCTACTGATGAAACTGGAAGCAGCAAGTCTTTGCAGGCTCCTTTTATGAGGAAAGTGTACTAGAGTCTTGCTAAACCAGTTTGCTCATCCTGTTGGCAGGGAATCAGAAAAAAAGGATAGAAATGCTGTCTGTTGTACTTCTGGGGATTTTAGGTGAGCTTTTATATTTAGTCAAATTAGCATTGTTGCTGTAATCTGGCATATTTACGTCTATTACTGTCTGAATAGATTAATGTGCACTGTCCCTATCAAATAAATAAATAAATAAAAATGCATGGTAATTTAATAGACTTTTAGACCCAGAGTGCTTAAAACTGTCTACTCTCAATATCTAAACTAAATTTATGCCACCACTGGGATTTGATTTAACACTATTTGTTAAAACTGAATATATAAATAATAAGTAAATAAAAGTGAATAAATAATTTTACGGACAATTGTGATGATGCTGGAGTAAAATGATATCTACACTGTTGCCCAGCTTACAACTGTACTGCATAATTAAAGGTAGGTGTCATGTCAATATACTGTAGACTAGGAAGGTTGGTAACAAACTCATTTACGTAACAAATGTACATTTATGTAGCAATAAGCATATTTTTAGTTGCCTCACTCAAGCTTTTCTATATCCTGTTGCTGTTATGCATCATCACCACAACCACAGAGCTATCGTGGGTTTTGTCTCCACTACATTTAGGCTGTGTTTTTAACAGTCAGTGGTTTTACCCACAATGTGATGAATGACAGTAGGCTTTTTAAAGTTTGGTATAATGATAATTGTTTATCTTTAAGATAACACATAAATGTAATAATTCTTTATTATCAACAAAGTTTATTAGTAGTAGTAACTGTATTTGTAGTTGTACTACTACTACTACTACTACTACTACTACTATTACTACCACTACTAATAATAATAATAATCATAATATAAATTATAACAGTCAAAGAGTTAATAATAACATATTGTGGATTTTTATTAATTTATTATTATTAATATTATTATTATTAGAAAAAGAAGACTAGTACTAGTAGAAGAAAGCAGAAAAGTTGATTATTTTTACATAATACTACATGCATTGTCTCTTTTCAGATTGTAACAAAAGCCTTTTCATGTTTTCTATTAAATGAATGAGTGACTGAGAAACGAATAACTTGCCTCTTTTCTCTTCTTCCGTTGCCCGTGTCTCGGAATCCCTTCGCAAAAGGATTGTTGTCTATTTTCAGCTGTGTGATCTGTTGCATGAGACAAGATTATTGTTGTGAGTTGTGCGCGACGATGGGCTCGAAAATGGAGTGTTTAATAGAGTCAGCCTCATACCTTATCATTTTGGTAAGCTGTCACTGCAATAAATTCCGTCTCAGGGAAGACGTATGTCCTGAAGGTGCTGTAAGGCAGTTTCAGGAGGTCGTTGGCCTTCACTATATGAAATCGGGGTTGGTATTTGTGCATCGAGTTGAGGATTGTCTGCAAATAAAAACATTAATAACGTTAAACTCAAATTCGGAGATATAATGTGGAGAAAAGGCGTATTTGAATTGTGTAACAGGCTTCTTGTGCATTTAGAAACTCCACGTGTGTTTTCAAAACTTCCTTAAAATAAGACAACCAAAACTCACAAATCCATGTTTGTCGGATATGTTGTTGGTCAGTTTCAGTTTATGGAAATTGACAACTTTGGACATCCACTGTTCACCCGTGGCCGGACTGTCCGGGTGGATGTACATGCGTTTGGGCATCTCCGGGTCCGCCTTCCCCGCCACCATCCAGCGAGAGTTGTGAAATTTATATCTGCAGTCATCCGCTGCTACGATGTCCATCAGAAGAATATATTTGGCTTTTCTGTCCATCCCGGTGCACCTGGCCTTGAGCGGCGGAAACATGCGCCTGCGGAGAGAAGATTAGACGCTAATATGATGCATGCACTCATGGAGACACCGCAAACCGTTTCTGTTCATGCGTAAATTTCAGACTTTTACCTCCCAGATTTTGTAATAACCATTTCTGTGCCGCATTTATGGAACTGTCTCCAAAGGTCGCTGGCTTCCAAATAAACTTTAGGCTCATCCTCAGCCATTTCCCCTCTTTCCAGAATTTCGGGAGGACGACAAAACATCGCAGACTGCTCCGGCGGCGACGTTTGAATCGTGGGCTCTAAAGTAGCATCCAATCTGGGATCTGATGATCCTCTGGAAGATACGGCTATAGCTGGAAACATAGACGGTCCTGCCAGGAGAGTTCCGTGAAGGGCCGCATTCTTAACTCTTGCTGGAAAAGTTTGTGGCACCTCTCCTCGGACGCACAGCTTAGAGAAGCTGCGCATGGTTTCAAAATAAACTTTTACGCACGACACTGATCGAGTTTCACTTTTACACCACGTTGACCTCTGTAAAATAAACGTAGACTAACTGCACATTTTCAAATTCATTAAAACGCAATACAGCCCTTCTACTAGTTTTCTTTCTCTCTGGATGTCTTGTCTTAGAAAAATCTTGCCCACAGTCCAGCGCGCTCTAGTACCAAGCTGATGTGCTTCTTGACACGTTTGGACTCAGTATGACAGCCAGTAGGGGGTGGGATTTCCCTTGTACATTATAAAAATGCTGTCTCAAGTTGCTTCAATGGCTGATGACGCTGTGAACTAGTGGACAGCCTGGTACAGACACTGATTTTTGTTTTCTTTTACCCCCATCACTCCAGTGGCCTGTGGTTTGTTAGGCTCCACTGATGAGGTCTCTCCTCCCCACTGGTGACAGTGTGCAGGGATTCTGCTCTGTAGAGAAGCAGCCCTCTGCCAGCAATTGTCCCGGCTGGATTACACTCTGGGTTTGGTTACACACGTTTTATTGCCCAGTGGTCCATGGCAGCACAAGAACGTCCCAGGGAGGACTGTGAGTGAGGGCGGCAGGTTCAGAGTACATGTGTGCCACCCGTGATGTGCGGCGCTGCAGGGGCAGTACGGCATGTCAACATGAGGATGTGATGCTCATGGAGTCACGAGACACTGAAGTGAGGAAATGTACCGTATGTTGCCTTGAAACAATCCCTAAAATAAAAACCAAATATCCTAGACATGAATGTTAATGACACTTTAGGTGAGGAGTCTTGAAACCTTGCTGATATCACTGGGAAAACAAATTCCTTTACATTTCATGGCCCTCATTAGCTTCACGCAACCACATGTGTGCATTGATAAAGGCTCCAGAAAAGTGAATTGCTGTTCTGAATAAATTTATCACAAGACCAAAATAATGGACAAAAATATACCCGGTATTTACCTGGTATTAACATGCATCAGATCATGATTAGATCACAAGTGTGCAGCTCAAATTAGAGGTGTGAAGGTGTGAAGGTGTGAAGGTGTGAATTCAGTTTTCCATAACTACGGTTGTTGTAGGGAAGATGCATCTGTAAGTTGTTTGTTTGGGTTCCATTTCAGTCCTTTCACAAACAAAATACAAAACACCAGCTAGCAGGGGAACATGTTGTGTTACAGTTTGACGCCAAGTTGCTCACAAAAGTAATATTAATTCATTCAACATTGGCTGAGCTGCGACTATCAGCGGTGACTATGCAAAATCAAATATCAGCATCTGGCACTACCAGCACATATGCACAACCCTGGTGAATATACTGTTTGTACACATCTGCTCTAAGTGGTAGAGATCCAGTCGGTGATTAAGGCCGGTTGAAGCTAATCTTAGAGTTTCCATGACCACAGTAGGAAACAAACATGGCGTTAACAGAAGAATATGTGCTGCTCGGCGTACAACTTCATGGAATAAAGAATGAAGAAAAGCAGCCAATGTGATGTACAGTCTTTGAACCGTTTCATTTGCTGTCTCAGTGTAGAGCTGTCAAAGTTCAACTGCGGCTCTGAAAAGAAGCAAAGCGAAACGAAAGGTGTCATCTTGCACTTGTTGTTTGATGCGACTGACCTCTAGCTGGATCATTCAGGCCGTCGCAATGATGTGTGAAATCTTAGGATTCTGCATCAACATTCTTGTATGGACCTGGTTTGTGGGCTGTCATTAATCCCATGACTCTATGAGAGGCCTGCTTTTCATCACTCATAGTGCATCTTCTCTTTATGGATCTCAAATTAAAAGCATTCATATTACGTGTGACCATCTCTGACACTGATGACAGTGTGCACACAGTTATCAAGGACTTGTAACAATGAATCATTTTAATTTCCTTGTCCTTGAGCCGTGTCCACTGTCCAATTATTTATACATGTTACAACTTTCAAGTCGTGGTCTTTGATGAACCAGTGCTAAGGGGTAACAGCAGTTTTTCTAAAGGAAACACGCTGAGGCTTGTATTACAACGAGAACTTCGCTGTGAAATCAGGAAATACCTCACACTGGACCTTTTGTTGCAGCTTCCCGACGGCTCTCTGATCCGATGCCTAAGTAAGCACACGTCTTATTCGGAGGTCATTCAAGATATGCCGTGGGTGGCGGAGCTGTCGATGACCCAATCTTTTTCTGGCAGAGAAGCAGGGGAAAACCCTGCCTGTCCATCAGCCAACTTCAAAGAGTCAGTCGGTAATCTGAAACAGGCCTGAGAATGATGGCAAACAAGACGCCTGGCTGTTATTTGTGGGTTTGGCCCACAAGCTGCGTGTGAAACCTGTCACTGTGGATAAACCCGCGGATCTCCACTGGGTCACTGCCCAGTAACAGCACTAACCCTCCACATTACTGAACCGGTCTGTTTGGGAGTCCATAAGGCAGGAGTAGCTTGACGAGATCAGAGATGAACTCCCATCCCACAAAGAGTACCCTAGAATAGGTCCCGGCTAGATCTAAATCTCCCACAGTCCAATTCAGCAGGTGACTGTTAGGTTGGAGATTTGGGTGCAGCATCGCCTGTAGCCTCAGTCAGAATACAGATTCAGAGCAGGCTGCACAGCCTACACCTTTGGAACTCTACTTTCCCAGATACTTTTTCCATCTCAGACTCAGCCTTCAGACTCAAGTGACATATCTTAAGGAAACAAGGCTACAGGCTTTTTTTTTTTTTTTATTTCCATGTATGCAGTAGCGTAACACCAGTTACTTAACACCTGTATTAAGTGGAGTTAAGTGCTTGGCAGAGGTGGTTTGGAATAAAAAGCGGATCTGACCTGACATGTCATGTATATCCTTATTGCCCTATATTTTTACATCATTATATACTGTATACAATGTTGGCTGCATACATTTTATACTACCCCATATTTTTCTATCTATCTATCTATCTATCTATCTATCTATCTATCTACTGAATGCAAACATTGCCACAAAAGTCTTCAAAGAAGTGGTTCAACTGAGACTTCTCCACTATTACTTCTCTATCAAGTAGCACCATACATAGAAAACGGAAGAGTTAAGTTACATGTTCTTCACAGGACGTCCAAAAAATTCAAAAGTGGCATAGCAAGAAAAAATAAAATGCATCTCATAGCACAATTCAACCAACTATACATCAGTATAATGATGAACCTACATTATACCCTTCGTCTTGAGGGAGGAAGGAGTGGATGGATGATCGTAACATGATGGAGGTTGCAGAAGAGCCCATGGGAATTATAGAAGGCCCATTATCAGGAACTGTCAATGACATGAGGTCAAAAAATATAAACAATACAGATATGCTATCCATGACAGTGGGAGTGTCTGGGGAACTCTATTCTGTTTTATATACTTACTATATTCAAGCAATAAAAAAAAGAAAAAGACAACGAGTTGAAAGGGAGTTTTTCCTTGCCGCTGGTACCTTAGTTCTTGCTCTGGGGGTTTCAGGCTCTGGGGTCAGTAAAACCTCAGACATTGTCTCAGGAGGCTTCTAAAGATCTCTTATAGTGTTGGAGTCACATTTCAGCAGTTAGAAAAATCAGCTGCAATATTTAGTCAATCCACTCTGTTACTACTTATCACAAAACAAATTAAAGCTAGTATAATCATTGCCAGTCAGTTAATATCCTCACAAGAAAACCTTACCTTTCACTTCACCATTTATCCGTGTATATTTACTTTATTTCTGTTTTTTGCAAATACTATGGTACTTCATTCATTTATTTCATTATGATTATTTTTATTTATTTTATTATTATTATTAAATGTCTATCTATGTCTATTTTTCTATTTGCTAGCGGTTTTCAAGAGTGGTTTTTAATCTGAGCTACTGTGACCAAGCAATTTCCCTTGAGGATCAATAAAGTCTGTCTAAATCTAAAGCGTGGTTTATACCTCTGCGGTATATAGATGGCGTAACTTACGCATGTAGCCTGCGCCGGTGCGAGCCATTTATAGTTGTCCACTCATCAGTGTGGCTCGCTCTGTAACAACGCCACCTAAACGCTAGTCGGCGCTGCGTCTTTTTTTGCCAGTCAGGTTCATTTTTGTTTCTACTTCACCGAAGACGAGTTTGTAAATGTGTTCCATCTTTATTGATCCAAAACAATCAATTCGAAAATTGCAGAGAAGGAGAAGCAGGCAGAAATACTAAAGCAGAAACACGCTACTACCAAGTGGACCACTCTCAGTTATATTTAGTAACTTATTAAGTAGTTCCATTTCTGGGGAGGTGCATGGCGTTTGATCTGCATATGATCTGGGCTGTCGCCATGGCTACGGCGTCAAATTGACACAGAAGCCTAAACTGTGCATAAGTCTAAACACAGCCCTGAGTACTTTTATGTTTAGGCCTGTCTTTACACAAACTCACTGAGAATACTAACTGTGTTCAAAGTGCTTGGATGGTAGGTCTGGTTTCACCTCCTTTTTAGTCACAGACAAATTTTAACAAATGTTTCAGCCCATTGGGAAGTGCATAATTTATTCACAGTCTCTCCATCAAGAATTTTAACTTGCAATCCGAAACATCTCTGATCGAGACTCCCTGAGGGCTTCCCGTAGGCTTTTTTGTCCACTAACTGGAAATCGTCTCTGTGAGCCAGGGTCACTGGAAAGCTTCCAAACCTCTCTGGCCGCACTGTCTCCCCTAACACCTCTCATGTTTGGACAGTTGAACGTTGATGAATGGCCTAATGGTAACAGGTTAGTGTGAGTGAACATATTTGGGCTTCAGAGGTGGGAGGAATGTAGTTTTTAACAGCGGAGCTGAGGTGCTAAAAGAGATGGGGGCCTGAGCTGATATCATACACACAGCGGCCACATGCCTCGGGGTGGGAAGAGGCGCCATGAGAAAGTCAAGTGTAGCCAGTCTCCCTTCATGTTGTACTCAGTCAGCCAGGCGATGAAGGTTTCCTCCTGCAGTAGACTCTTTAAGTATCCACATTTTATCCAGAACTACAGAAACAGTCGTGGCGTTATATGTATTACTGCCAATGATGTACTGTTTTATTTCCAGTTTCAGTCATGTATGGACATAAAGACAATATCAAAGTAGTGAATTGCTGCATGAGTGAATCAGAATATTTCACACAATTTATTCATGTGCTGTAAACTGTACATGTGCCAGATTGTTTTTATGCATTTATATGGACACTAAATCTAACCAACAGTGTTTAGTACAAAGCGGTTTATGCAGAGCTACATTACAACGCAAGCAGGTTAGCCTATGTCAACTGAGTTTACAGAATTTAAATACCTTTAAATCCTTTGTTAATTTTTAAAATGTTCACATGAAAAATATCCCTGCATTCTGTCAGTAACAGCTCAACAGCTGTAAGGACAAATTGTACAGGCTTGTACTCCCTAGATAAGAGGCCCCTGGCAGGATTTTGGAATACTGTCTGAATGACAGTTGAAAAATTCAATCACAAATCTCATTTATTTTCCTTTTTTTTTTTTTTGCTTTAACTGTAAATTAGAGACTTGGTAGATAATGGTGTTACCAATTCTGCAACATTCACCCCATTTAGCGCAACAAAAATGAAGCATGTGTATATTAAATGTCCTCAGTGGGAGTAAAATGTTGACAGCGTTTCTCCTTCGCCCGTTCACCTCACACCTACCAATGGCAGCAGAGCTACTCACCTGCTGTTAGGTAGGTTAGGTTAGGCTGTTGAATCTGGTGGTAGTGGATTATGATTTAACAACAGGGTTCATTGTAAAATCCAAAACAGACAAATCCTCTGTCTTTTGGCTTCTGTTTCAAAATCTAGTTCTAAGTTCTGAGTTATTCTACCCATCATGCCCATTTCCTTCTAGTACCATTTTTATTTACTTTAATAATCAACTAACTATTTAGGGTTTAAGTGTCATAAAAGGTGGGGTCTGGCATAATTTCCCAGTGGCCCAGTTTATCATGACCTGAGAACCAAACATTGAATCAGAAAAGCAACTAATAAATATTCACATTAAAGAAGGTTGAATCATTCCATTTTCTGTTGGCTAAACAAAGAAAAAAAATGAATCTGTAAAGTGGCCCAACAAAAATGTTTTGTCCCGACACCCCCAGGAGATCTGGCCATGGGAGCTGTGTGAAGTTGAGTGAAACAATATGGGTGTGTGGAGTTAGAAAAATGTGAGCTTGCCAGAGCCTCTGATGGTCTGCTCCTCATCTCTGCTTGAAGCTTCCTGTCCAGGGCTGCATTAGCTGCTTGTGGCACAACACACCAGAATCTGGGACTGAACTGTTGGTGAGTTGCATTGTGGGTAATGTAGGCACCAGGTTTTGTTCCTTATAAAGCTGAAACTAAGAGATGACCCTTTATTTAAAAAAAAACATCAGTGACATCTAATCCCAATGACTTCTCTACTATGATGGGAGTCCATATCTCTGGAAAAGCAAGGAAAGGGGAGCTTTGCTTGGCCAAAAGTTGTTTTCTGTAACACTTTCACAACTGTCCAACACGCTACGCAGGCCAGGCCAGTAGGACCTGTAGTCCCAAGCCGCTAGGCCACTCCTGGCGACTGACAAACCTGAAACTCAAAACCCTCATATGTATGGAACTGAACATAACTTAAATGCGTGAATAAATGGATGAATTAATTAATGACATTAATGATAGTACATTTACATATTACACTATATTACAATATACAGTTTTTAAATAGTCTCCGAATGGTTGTCTGTGTCTCTGTGTTGGCCCTGGGATAGACTGGCGACCTGTCCAGAGTGTACCCCGCCTCTCGCCCGAGGCTCCAGCAGACCCCTGCAACCCTTAACAGGAATAAGCAGGTATAGAAGATGAATGAATGAATGAATGAATGAATGAATAAATAAATAGTCTCCTGTGTGGCTGCTTGTCAACCACTGAAACCATTCTAAAGTCCAAAGATAGAGGCCTCATGTGCAGGATATACTTAACACTTGAAAGTTGGGAAACAGTTCTGGGTCAGTCCAACCATGATCCTGGAATACACAACAGCTGGATATCCATTCTGTTCTCACTATGAAAATCCCATTTCCATCGTGTTTGATTGCAAATAGTGAAAAACAGCTTAAGGGCATCAGAGACCAGAGCCACTTTACTCAGTGTAAGGTGTATTTGAGATGTGTCTGCGGGACATGATTCACACCAGAGCATTTCAGTCAGGAGTGTGTTTCAGAGCTAAACTGTGCACGGACATGTCCCGGAGCAGATAACCTTTGGGCTGCAGGGACGAGTGGGGGTTTGATGCGGAGGATTCACAAGCTGATGTTAAGCATTCCAAACATTTCAAAGAAGTTTGAACACGGACTCTGCCCAAGTCGGAGATGACTTGAATCCATATTTGTGAATATCATTTGGCTGGCCCAGTCCATCAAATTCTAGCCCCTCATCGAACATGAGCGTCATAAACATTTTTTTTTTCCCACAAATCTTTAATCTAAAGAAGAATTTTCTAGTTTTACAATGTCATTATCAAAATCATGCATTTAAATACAGTATATTTTTAAAAAGGCGTCTACCAAGTCTCTGCAGCAGCTGCTCTTTTCGGTGTGTCTCAGTCTCAGGAATGGTGTGACTAAGTGACCAGGAAGAATTGCACTGTGAATACCTGATGAATAACTTCAAATAAAAATGTAAATGAATATTAAAATGGCAACAAATACTTTTGAAGAATTTTTACACATCTTAAATTTACTTTCAGCAAGAAGAATTGAACTCTCAAAATATAACTACTACATCTAAGAAGGTGATTGCATTAATTGCAATTCTGACTAGTAACAATACAATTCTGACAAACAGAAATAGAAATGGAACCACACATAGGAGTGTGCTTTGATTATTGTAAGCTGCTAAAAGAGCTTGATGCCAAAGCCCGATCCAAGATTTTACCTGAACTCAACAACCTTACAATCAAAATAAAAACAGTGAGCTGAAAGACCTTAAACCTCCTAGACCACCTAGGGCTGATTCAAACTGCAGGGACTATGAGTGAGTATGAGTGGCATCAAGAAAAAGAGTTTGGTTGCTGACTAAAGCTACAAGTCATTGTACAAACAACATATTCACAATCACAACTGGTTCAAAATGTAAAGCAAGACAAGTTTTGTGCCAATTGAACTTGATTGTTTTGTTAACTTTCCTCACACTAGTGCCAACTGTACGGGACACACTGGAAAAACTTGACTCACAGGCAATGAAAAACCGAAAAATGTCTGACTGTCAGCATGGTGTGTCACAGCCCTTACTCAAACACGGATGTCCGAATAAAAGAAAAAAGTCTTAGAAAGCAAAAATGTCTTTTCTCTCTAATGAAACCTCTGCACATCATAAAGACTGGTGTCGGCTATAGCACAATTTACAGTATTTATACGAGCGCTAGGCTGTCATGGTGTAATTCTGTTTTACTCAGCTATGCCTAACGGACTCTGGGAAGCTTTGAATGATTTCCTTCTCGCCCACTCTGCTCCGACAGCAAACTTTACACAAAACGAATGTCAGTTAAAATAAATAAAAAAAAAAAGCACAAGCATGGCCACAAATCAGTTGTTTAGGAAGGAAAAAGGGGATGAGAAAGAGCAGTGGGAGGAGGACGAGGCAGAGAGCCGCTGGAAATCAATTTTGACACATTAGAACTATTAGCTTATTGAGAGGCGAAAGATAGATCGAAGGCTGGACGTTAAAGAGAGCTGTAACTGTAAAACGGCTCTCCGCTGATGAGCTGTCTGGAAAGTGATGCTCTGTGACGGGCTCCAGCCAAACATCTCTCCACCGTTACTTTATGTGTGCCGAGACAAAGAAGAGCAGTCAGCTCTGAACATATAAAAATCACTTAAAGGTATGTTAGGCCACTAAAAGACACTTTAAAGTAATTCCACAATTACATGTCTGTTATTTAAAAAAAAAAAAAAAAAAGACTGACCCATGTGATAATTAATTCTGCTTCTTTCTTGTGGTTAATATGTGAAATATGCTTTAGAAAAACTCTTCTAAACTTAATTGATACAATCATTGAAAAGTTATATCACTGTTTTAATGTGTTCAATTTCTTAAACAATGTAGAAAAAATAAAAATAAAGAAATGCTTTTTTTTTATGTCTTAGATTCCTGCTCAAATGTTAACTGGAGGAATTTCTTGTCTTTCTATTTTGTTTGACACCATCAGTTGTGTTGTGTTAAGAGCCAACAGCCCCATTAACCGACTGTGGTAATCCATATGGTGTCTAGAACCACTCAGGGATATTAGGGACTGGGTATTTTTTAAAACTTGTTTTACACAAAAACAGTTGCTGCGTCCATATATTTAAATGGCACTGCATTTCATGTGACTTGGGTCCTTGGTTTTATAGCAGTAGCCTTTAGCACCTCAGGTCTCCAACTTTTTACTGCTAATGCTCATTATTGTTGTGGACATAAACTAGATGTGGACACAAACTGGTTCTGGCATTAACCATGAATCACTGTTCCTTTAATAAGCATGAAGAATCTACAAGATGAAAGGGGAACCCGTCTCAAAACAGTACAAAACGGTGGAATGAAATAACAAAGAATATCTTATTTCTTTACCTTTTAAAAACAGCAGCTCTCTAGTCTTGTGGCCTCCGAATTTGTTCAAACCTGATAACGTGGAGCTGACGGTGTTACAAATCGCTCTTCATGATCTCAAGTGTTCTCTTTTAGTCTGGCAGATTACTGCACTTTAGATGCATCTCATCCAGTCTCGCAGCCGTGATGTCTAGCCATGATTTGACAATGGGAAAGCTCCTGTTTGCTTGTGATAACTTCTAACACTGATCAGCCACAGCATTATTACCAGTTAGTTGGAGTGAATAAAACTGATCATCTGGGCCACCTGTCAGTGGATGGGATATATTAGGCACGTGGGTGGATTTGCGAGACTTTGACAATGTCCAAATTGCGATGACTAGATGACTGGGTCAGAGCGTCTCCAAAACTGCTGCTCTTGTGAAGTGCTCCAAGGCTCACTGATGCATGTGGGGAGTAAAGACTAGCCCGTGAGGCAGCCCTATTGCAGGTCAACTTGCTGAAAAGGTTCATGCTTGTTCTAATAGAAAGGTGCCAGGGGCTACATGGCTGCAGACCCTGTCCACAGCGTGAAAAAACACTTTTGGAACTACTAGTCTTCCTAATTATATGCGGTACTTGCTTAACAGCAACTATCAACACAAAATAATGTGACTGACACCTGCCCACCTGCCCTAACAATTCATCTGCCTTTTCTTCAAGTTCAGGGAACGTAAACTGAAAACCAGTGCACTTTTCTGGATAATTAACAGAAGTTGGCAGACTGTCATTAATTTCCTGGAGTAGCTGTTGACTGCACGAGGAAGTCAATCTTTTTAAGGCGAAGTAGTCTCTGAGTTGATAAATTTGCTCAAATTCCACAACACTTCCTGCTCTCCCTGTCTTACAACAGCCAGCACACGTAAAATGATGCAGCAGTCTGATTTTTTTATGTATTGCCTTAGACTTGCAAACAGTGTGAAACAAACTAATTATATTTTAGAATGATATATAAGGATAAGAATATTTTAACATATTATCGAGCTGAAGCGTATTGTTTAGTTTTGCAAATCCAAATGTGCAAAAATGACCCTGTCCGTTCTGTCACTGTGGCTGTGAAATGTTGTCAGCGAAAGTGTCTGGATAACACATCCTGAGGGCAAATAGTTAGGAAATGTGCAATTCAATTAAGAAGATGTGTTTTCCTTTTTGTCAGCACAAAGGGCCAGGGGGGGATGAAAAGCCCATTAAAGTGCGTCAGAAATGAGCAGCCGCCGTGATTCACCCGCTGCTGACTGATGTGACAATATTCTCTCAGGCCCATTGATTTGAATAGTGTGAATATTTATGTCCAGAGGTGTTTGCCTGTTCTTAATGCCCACGCTCTTTAAGCAGACAGTTATTGTCTGCTGTAAGTGGTCATATATTAACAGAGGCATGTCCTGCCAGGGGAAGCATTAAGGTCTCCTCATTATTTAATCATTGGCTGCTTTGCGCTGTGGGCTGGTCAGGAGGCTGGACATGGCAGGTTAGCTGCATGCTGAATGTGTGCGTACTGTATGTTAAATCAACACGACACAACCCTCAATGTGTTTCTTCCACAAGCAGTTAAACCGTGCTGATGAGATAGTGCCGAATGCAAAGAGGCGAGGCCACTGAACATTATTAAACTGATTACTGAGAAATTCATACATTGTATAAGTAGACTATATAATGGTGAAATATGGTGATGGTGAAATAAATTTAGTTTTGTTAAAATTACTCAACTCTGGGGTTTGCAAATTATAACCAACCAAGTAAATAAATAAATAAAAATAAAACTGAGCATGAAAAACAATAAATAAAGATACATTTTTTTTTAAATGTCCAGACAAAAATTTGGACTCCCCTTCTAATTCAGTGCTTTTTCTTTATTTAAAAAAATAATAATTAATTAAATCATTAATTAAAAAAAATAAAATAATTACATTGCAAATTACATTACAAAACAGAATCAAACTATGACAAACATGAACAACAACAGCAAAAAAAGTCACACCATAATAAATTTCGTATCACAGATTCCTTGATGGCAGTATTTGCCAATATGTCAGTCAACTTCTTGAGATCGCCATCAGGAGTGGTTTACAGTTAACAGGTGAGCTTTGTCAAAAGTTAATGGGTGGAATTTATTTAGAATCCACAGCAACACACATACACACCAAAAAAAAAATCGGATAGTCTGCCACAACATATAGCGACACGCTGGACATTTGCTGGATCTGTGGCACGACTGCACATCATTGCTTCGTTTGTTCTAGTCATAGAAATTCTGTACAGTTGTATGTATAGGTTACATTTGCACTTTATGTAGTTCGGTCTCCCACTCATACAAATTGTGTATAAACTGTCACTTTATCCACCTCTGCACAACATTGTATAGTCACCATACAGTTCATCGGTAGAAATGGTGTACAGCTGTATTGTTTTACGTATGTTTTTGTGGAAGTAACAACAGATGTGACTTGAGTCCCGACTTGAATCTTGAACACTAGCCCCCCAATGAGAACACTAAGAATGCCAAGCCTGTCCATCACATTTGGCAAAGTGAAAGATGGCGGTATTAAAGAATCATTTAAAACACATTTTTCTTTGTTTAAACATAATTCTATATTTTATTATTTCTTTTTCTTAAGTATCAAGCTACAATGTAATAATTAATAGATTTTTGAAAAGAAACTGTGTTCTTTTGGCTATGGCAGTATAAATGGAATTTGGTTCAGCAAGAACTTTCCAAGAGAAAATCAAGAAATGCAGCAAGAGAAGTGTATAAACTGGAGAAAGAACATAAAATGCATCCAAAAAAAATGACACCAGATCATTAGAAAAAAATGTCTTATATGATAATATCAGTCTCCCATAATGTTTATGTCAGATTTGTGTATGTTCTTATCTCTGTAACTGCACTTCCGAACAAGGACCTCTTAACGGCCCCTTGTTACCTATGTCCACACTGAGATACGATCACGGTGCAGAAAGATTTAAAATTACAAGAACACATTTTATGATAAAATGTTGTTAAAATGTAAAGATCTGATTGAGATTAGGTGACAATGATTCATTGATCTACTATAATAAATCCAAGGGTGCATGCTGCAACATTTTCACTTGAACTCGAGATCAGTTGTTCATCTCTCTTATTCTATTCATACAATAAATAGACAACTGATCCTGTATTGTTTCTTCACTTCCCGGTCTGCTCAGCATACACTGGCTGCATTGCAGAGGACATTTGTTTATATAAAAGTGATGTCTTCCCTTCCCCTGGGAAACATTCACTCCCAATTGTTTACACTGGGACAGGTGTAGACGGCTTTAATAAAGATGAGCGCTGAATCTGACTGTGACCGGCGGATATTAAAATATCTCCTGACCTTGCAAACAGGGATTACAGTGCAAGTCTGTCACAGCAGGAGGTGACTGCACGCAGCATGCCCTGCGATCCTGTCCACCCAATAAGCTGGGGCAGAAAATACGGGCCCCGTGTTCTGTGTGTGGGTCTCTGATGCGGATTACGGGATACACAAATGGTGATGCGTGGGTGTCCGGAGAGGTGCTAGACGCTGATGGCTCAGGTTTCAAGGTTCAGCTGGAATTCTGCAGCATTCTCAATGTAAGTGAATAATATCTTCCCAAGAGGCATATACAGGAAACACTAAAGGCCCCAGTTCACCCACTGGATCATAAACACCTTCATGTTTGTTCTCTTATTCCCGCTCTGTCTTTTTGTCTGTCTCTGAGGAGCAATAGCTTCGCCTTAAAGTTGACTGCATTACTGTAATTCCTCCCAGGACCCTGACACAAGCCTGGCACTCACCATCACATGTCAATACTTGGCTCTGTCCATTAATCGAACCGAGCACCATTCTCTTAAGAGACACAACAAGGCTGGGTGACGGAGTAAGAAGGCTCGACAAAGAGCTGAGTCAAATGTAATTCACTGTTGATGAAGATGCCATCTTTAGATGGACTTTGGAATGAAACTAATCAGTAGGATAAAAGTCAGTCGTGATATAGGAATTATTGTTAATGGTAGGTGATAACTAAAAGATAAAAAATCAAAGTCATAAGTTAAAAAATTAAGTCATTAAATCATGGATTTTGTGACGAGACAAATCACGACAAAAATGTCATTTGAAAGCCAGATAATGGCAATGTTTTATTGAAACGTTACCAAAGGAAGTTGGTTAGACTAAAGGAAAAAAATATCCATGGAAAGTCAAAAAAATTGCCAAATTCAAGATAAAAATTCAAAATGTTAAAAAGTGTGTTTTTAACTCCTGATTTTGGCTCACAACATAAACTTTTTTTCAACATAAGGTACTTGAGTCTTTTGATTTTAACAATGGAAATAATAAATTATGCAAGCGGTCACTCACAGTGACAATCTCAGAGAAAATCCTGCAGTCCCCGTTGTTTTGGTTTTAATGGCCACAACAGAGGTGTTTGGCATTAACCAGCCGCCACTGTTTATCCGGCAAACAGCTGCAAAGCTTTATGGCTGGCATAACAAGCTTGGAGCGGAGGCTAAGATTTCAACAGACGCTGACACCACTGCACTGACTTTCCTTTGGGCCAAGCACAAATCAATCCAGTTTTAAATCTTTTATCGGATCACTTTGTGTGCCATGTGGTTTGAGGAAAAAAGTGAAGTGAAAAGTTTGAGGGTCTGCAGCCAGATGATGGAGCTGTTGTCCAGCAAAGAAAACAAACTCGGGATCTACTGACAGGAATCAGAAAAATTTGGGTCATCACTAATGTCACTCCAGTTATCCTTTGCATTTAATGTACTGATGTGATGAGCTATTAAAGATACATTTGGAGATAGAACATTTGCTTTAAACAGGAACATAACATGAACAAGACTGCTTTTTGACTAGATTTTTATCAAATATCTGTGCAAAAATCTTTCTTGACACAGCGAATAATCACTTGCCAGTTAACTGGGAACACAAGTGAAAACAAATGTATTCTAATGTAAAGGTCCTGCACAAAATCTTATCTTCATGAAGGCGATGGTATTCGGCATTTGTTTAAAATAACTTAGCAAGCTGTTGATTCAACTTTTTTTCTATTCTGGAGGCTGAGGTTTGCAGTTCTATTTAATTGTATTCTGTGGTACGGATACATGTTTCTATTATTTTGACAACCACATTTTAGTCCACCACAAACTACCATCATCCAAAATGATTGTACACTTGAATTACCACCCTTCTTACACTGTTTGTACATTACAACAGTCATAAAGGAGGATTTGGTGCAGTGCTTTACTTCCACTAGTGTACCAAATGAACTGGCAAGTAAGTATAGATGCTCCACCGTTGCATTGTTCTCGTCCCAAGAGTCATGACGTTTCTCATCTTTTGCCTGCCCACTGTAGAAGCCTCATTTGTGCTGTGTTATTACACGTGTCACTCATTTTGGATTGTAATTTTTGACAAATTTGACAAATTCTTGTCATTAATAGACTTGTATACTCAGTAATTACTATAAGTTATTTATCTCTGAACTGTTTCATTTAAAAGGTGACATTTGTTACCTTTTAAATGATTTTAAAATCAGTTCTTTTAAATGAAACAGTCCCCTTACGGGAAATAAATACCTTTAAAAAGTGTAAATAATAAATAAATTAGTAAAACGTATGAATGTTTATTTATTTATTTTAATATAATAATTTAGTTTATTTGTACACAATCATATGAAGGTTTAGTTAGTTTTCTGTGGTAATGTAGTCACTTACTTACAGCGTAAATAAGGCTTTACTTTGGAAAGTAACACCCGGAAGTGTCGTTCTTTCCTGTTCGGTTGCCCGAAATCACGTGACCAGTTTAAAGTGGGAGTGTAAAGAAAGATGGTTGCCACTGTCACCAAATCAAATCTGCCTCGAATGAGGAGTCTCTGCTTTTCCTGTCCAATGTTTAACTTGAAAAACGTCCGTGAATTAACATGCTTGTTAGTTACTGTTTGTGTCTTGACGAGCCAGTCGTTGGCAGACGACGGGGAGTTTCTGGAGGACTTTCTGAAGCGGGAATATTCTCTGGCTAAACCGTACCGCGGTGAGTTTACTGTCAGCCAGAGTCAGCGGTTTCGTCACCGCAAATATTGGCTAACAAATTTAACTTAAAAGTTACCTTTAACTCTCAATAGCAGTTTTTCTTATCGTCGACTATCATTTCCATTTAGATAAATTCCGAGAAGGCTAATGTCGTATTATCCGCTGAGGATAATGATTAACTAAGAGGAACTTTGTGCCCCTCTGCGGTTACACATCTTGGCTAATGTTACAACCATGGTTACAACACGGGAAATGAAAGCTATTAGCCCACTTCAATTTACAGTTAGCTACTTAGTGCTAGCAATAACTTCAATCCGCAAAACGCAGTCATTAAATGTATGCTAGCTTTACATTGAATATTAAATGTGCTGTCATTGACCAAAACCGGTTAGTGTTTAATTACAGAAATCTGGCAACTGCCATGATACTTAATCCCCGTTCAGTTGTTGGAGGCAATTATAAATATCAATATGTAGTTTAGTGGTTGATCATGCGTGCCAAATTTACCATAATAACCTAATATGAGTGAAAGTAAATGCATTGTATTTTAGCAGGCCTATGCTAACCCCTCTCACAACCCTTATAATGTTCAGTTTAGGTTGAAACAGTGTCAGATAGGTGGTAGTTCAACTGTGTGATCATTTTGGAGGATGGAGTTTGTGGTGGTGTTAAACTGGAGTGAATTAAACGCAAAAGCGTTTCAGTTATTTAGCCTAGCTCACTGACTTAAATGGGATTGTCAGAAACACAAAACACAATTCAGTAGAACTACAAACCACATCCTCCAAAATGAATCATCCGCTCTCTGTTATTGTGACAAATGATGAATATGTTACCCTTCATGAAGCTAAGATCACAATACAATACATTCATTTTCACAACAGACCTAATTAACTGACAAGTGATACTAAGTTGAGAAAGACAGGTTTTTCACAACGGTCCAAGAAAAATGTGTAAATCTACTGTCAAAAAACAGTCTTGTTTAAAATACATTCTTGTTTAAGTAAACACAGTGGTAGTCTACCTCAAAATGGATCTTATAATTTAAATATATAATGTATTTAAGTATGATTTGCGTGCAAGTACTGTCTCTTTTGTTACAGAATAGATACCAGTTTGTACTCATGCGAATGCTGATGTCTAATGTATTATTATTGTTTTGCAGGTCTGGGTTTCTCGAGTTCTTCACAGTGGGATCTGATGGGCACTGCCATGGTGACTCCTGACTACGTGAGGCTGACCCCGGACCTGCAGAGCAGACAGGGTGCCGTGTGGAGTCGAATTGTAAGTCGACTGCAACGGTCTGCAGGATCCAGCTGCGCTACATCATAACCTGACAAAACCACACATTTATCGGTCACATCCTGCTTCACTATCACACAACCTCTCTGAAACTGTCAGAAATGTACCCGTAACACAATATGAGAATCAGCCGATTGTCTTCTTTTTTTTTTTTTTTTTCCTTACTAGCCTTTCTTCTTACGAGATTGGGAGCTCAAGGTGCACTTTAAAATCCACGGCCAGGGAAAGAAAAACTTGAACGGGGATGGAATGGCCATCTGGTTAACCAGAGATCGCATGCAGAATGGTACGTAGATAGTTAAAATAATAATAAAAAAAAATGCTACAATTTATTGAGTGTAATAGTTCCTGGGTCATATTTACAAAGTCTAGTATTTAAGAGATGTTACAGTGAGCAGTTTTTAAGGACTGACTCACAACTTTGTCTTATTCTGCCTGATATAATCTCATATCTCATCTTGTTTTTACATCTGACATGCCATTTGATATACCAGGGTTTAGCAGTATGTGTGCAGTCTTAACTTTAACTCTTCCTACTCAAACCAGTTTTTCAGTTTTTCTATACCTGCAAAAAACACAGTGTACTGTGCTAATTTCTATAGTCTAGTCCAGAAAGGATTACTCAATTGTGTTTTTATATAAATACTGTGTACTGAGTTTGATCACCTCAGCATGCAGTGTGACAGCTATAGAGATACAAAACGTTTTTTTCTGGCGTGGATCGTTCACTCTTTAACAACATTCAACTCATACAGTGAGAGAAAATGTAAAGATAAACAAACAAAGACCATGTTGACAGTGATCCTGTCTAAACTAGGGGTGCAGTGGTACTCGTGTTCATCCTGGTATGTGACCACTGATGTAGGAAACCTCTTCAGTTCAGTGAGATTAAAACCGTTATTGTCAGAGACGTATTTAAGTTTACACCCAAGTCCCAGAGCAAACATTCTAGAGCACAAGCTCCACAAAAATATAAAAAAAAATTGTGATTGCTATGTAGTTTCTCCCATCGTCAATATGTCACTGCCTTGCTCAGAACTAGCTTCTGTGGCCTCCCTGAGACTAAACTGCCAAAAATTTCAACTGTTTGTCCAAATAGTCAAAAAACAAAAACAAATTCTCCTCCTGAGAAACTGAAGTCAATTTTCATCCAGTGATTCAATGGACAAGTTGTCCGTAACAGAAATCCTGTCTGCATGGGGATTGCAAATTTTTCACCAGTCCCTGTTTGTGAGAAACACCCTGGTCTGCCTCACTGTTTGTTTGCAGGTCCTGTGTTTGGCAACATGAACCAGTTCTCTGGACTTGGAATATTTGTGGATACTTACCCCAACGCTGAAAAGAGCCATGACGTGAGTGACTGTTTGTAGCTTCTTTTTCATTGCCATGTTCTAAATCAAGTCTACACTGGGATGTTTAGGTTGACTGAAGAAACTGTTCCAGGCAGAAATGATTGATTTTCTAGCAATAGCAGAATTATTTGCCTGTGCAGGAATAATACATGCCGATATAAGGCTGGCCAGAAAAAAGTGACTGTGTGGCATCCAGTGTAAAGGAATACATGATACATGAATTATACTGCACTAAAAATGTTGTCGTATGTCTCTTTCTGCAATCCTCATGGGTGTGCAGAAGACACAAGCTGGAACTCAGGTAGCATCAGAAACTGCTGTTTACTACATGAGACCTCTTGAACATCCACTCATCATCTTCACCGTGTCATTGCATAATGTCATTGCAAACATTGGTGGTGATTCATCAGTGCTGTCTTTCATCATCGTGAAGTGAAACTACAGTGTGATGGTGTGTATTTGTGGTTCACTGGTTGAAGGTGCTGTGTGATTGATTCTTCTGTCTTCCCCACAGAGGACTTTCCCATACATCTCAATGATGGTGGGCAATGGAACCCTGTCATATGACCACGATTACGATGGGCGGACCACTGAGCTTGGAGGATGCACGGCTATGGCGCGAAACGCAATTTATGACACCTTTCTTCTAGTCAGATACTCCAAAAATAGACTGACGGTATGGCTAATACAGCATATCTATGGTATGTTACAGTATATTTATAGGTCAAAGGATTTCCATTGACTGCTCTGAAATGAATCCTATGAAATAAGAATAAAATGTGTGATGATGCGCACTGGTTTGTCCTCCGCCAGTGACTCATAATGACCATTCCTGTGCCCCACAGCTCATGGTGGATGTAGATGGTAAACAGGAATGGAAAGACTGTGCTGAGGTCACGGGGGTGCGGCTACCAACAGGCTACTTCTTTGGTGCCTCGTCCGCCACTGGAGACCTGTCAGGTATGAAATCTCAAGAATCTAATGTATGTAGGCTGCTTGACCTCTGAGGACTATCTGTTTAATGAGAGGAGATGGAATGAAACTTGAATTATATGTTATGCAAGCACTAAAATAAAAACAAATCCAGTACCTACGTCCTAATTCATATACCCCAACAGCACTGGCACTGTGTGTCTTGTCACCTTTCTATCAGAACCAATTTCAGTTTTTTCAGCAATTATCATCTTTGAGGACAAAATGTTCACTTGCTGCCTAATATAATCCCACCCACTGATATGTGCTATGATAACCAGATGATCAGTGTTATCCACTTCACCAGTGATATGTTATGGCTCATCAGTGTTTGTCATCATGATGATATGACAACACTACTAAAGACATTTCTGCAATAGCTTGAACACGTTTGAAAACTTTAATCCTGTCAGACTAAAATTATGAATCATGCTTGACAAAAAGTCCTATATTAGAGAATGTAAATGTTCCTTTATTAAAAAATGAGCCTGTTATTTCATCCAACCACAATACATCCGGTATCAATCAGGATGTCACAAACCACCATGTGCTGAAAGTGGTGAGGTTTGTTTGGATCCCTTCTTCAAATTGTAATTACTGACTTGTTCATCTAGATAATCATGACATCATCTCCATGAAGTTATACCAGCTGACAGTAGAGAAGACTGCACAGGAGGAGGAGGAGGACGCGGAGGATGTCAGCATCCCTAGAGTTGACAACATGGAGCCGTTTCAAGGTAAATGCAACACATCTTCACTTACCTGGCTCTGAAATCATCAGGTCTTCCTTAGACTCCTGTGGAATCTTAAATAAACCTCCTATAGAGTCTTTCCAATAAAAACTAATATATTTGAGCCACTGAGGGGCGAACGGGGAAAACTCTTTCGGACGCGTGTTGGATAACAATAAAAACCAATGTCCCAATGCGACGTATTTTTGGTGCAAAGACCCGTTTATTTTTCTTCCATTCATGAACTTAAAAATTTAACTCAAAATACCAATATTGGCTGTATAACGCTTATCTCGACACAGTACTATATCTCACACGGTCAAAAACTGTATGTACTCCCCTTCACACACCTGCCACTCATTATCTGGAGCTTACCTTTATGCCTTTTTCTGGCACTAATGCTCCACCTGGCGTTGAGCCCAAAAAACCACATAAAAAATAAAACAAACCCAAAATACTTAAACATGGCTCCAACACCTCCTTTACACTCAATATTGTAGCATGCCATTAAATCTGCTGTAGTTTTCCACTTCAGTTCAATAAAAAAAATAATTAATTTGTCCCTGATGGGGAATTAAAAGGCACAGAGAGCAACAACAAGTGTTGAATGTCTGCTAATGGGTGTGAGAATATGTCTAGGTCAGTTTCCTTTGCTTGACCCCTCAGGCTCACATTACTCTGGCTGAACGCATCTTAGACCTAACAGTAGAGTTTCTAGTAGTAGAGCTGCTCTGTTAACATGGTCCCATATAAAAGACAAAGCTTAGTTACATACAAATTGCCAAGCACCTCTGCATATCTCAGGCACAGGGGGAGTGGAGCAAAATGCACCATAGAAATAGACAGCAAATTAAGACTTAACTAGTTTTCTAGCTCGTGGATCTTGAAGCTCAATACTTGCATCTTCCTTCCTGTTAGCGAGAGATAACACTGGGGGTTAAGCGAAATAGAGAGTGAATGGAGACGGGGATGAGGGTTAGCTAGAGCATAGCAGCGACTCAGAGAAATAAAATGGCTTTTTCTGATTGTTTCACTGCAGTTTGGTTCTGAAGCACAAATAAGCGTGTCTCCACCTCCACGCAACCCTCAAGAAGGTTCCATGTTGCCAAATTTTGGTTAATTGCCACCAGATGGCAGCTTCATCCTGTCTGCATACCCTCTCCTCTGTGTAGCTCAGCGCTGTCCTTGGTCAAACACAGATCAGCAGCTCTTTCAACATCCATGATGTAGACAGAGAGTGCTTTAGTCCTTACCTTACACCGTATTGTCATTAGCTGCAGCCCACACCAGTATCCCAAATGTGCAGCCCAGAAATGTCCCGTCGAAATAAGAAGAAAATAAAGGTACAGGACAGAGTTTCTGCAGAGAAACACACCACCACCACCACACTCTTCTAGTGGGTCGTGACGATTTGTAAAGTATCTGCATATTACACCTTTAAAGTTTTTGCTGGTATAGAACTTCAGTGTAAAAAAAATCTGTCTTCATAGAGTGAATGGCTGATTGGTTTGATAATGGCTTTCTCATCCTTTTACTTTCCAGTGGAGGTGGAGGAGGAAAGGATGAGCGCAGTCCACTTCTTCTTCACCGTCCTCTTCTCCGTCCTGGGCCTGGGTGTGCTGGGAGTAGTAGGGTTGATGCTGTACGGCCGCTGGAAGGAAAACAAACGCAAACGCTTCTATTGATGAGAACACAACAGGTGATCGACGTAGGATTTCAGAATGTGTGTTTCTTAATCGACATACACCACAACAATGCAAAGACTGCCATAGCTTCACTGAAACATACAAATCAAATGAACTGAACGAACAACATCATGGGTCTGAAGCCCAGAGCCGACAGAACATAAACAGCTGAGATGAACAAGTGAAGAGTTCATGAACAGATGAGCCATGTGTGGAATATCCTCTTTTTTTGAAAGTGTTCTGAAAGATAGATGATATAAAGCTGCTTTAGTAAAAATTATAAAAAAAAACAAAAAAACAACGCTCATCTCAAACTAAGCACAATTTGACAGTGGCATCCCATCTGCACTGAGACACTGTCCCCACCAACAGGAGGTGAGAAAATCTTTAGAAATCAGATGCTGTGTGAAGGTTACTGTGTGTGACAGGATTTTAGAGAGGGGTATCTCTGCAGACCGGAGACATCTCAGAGTCCGGGGGAGTCTGTGATCAGGCAGCTACAAATAGGCAGGGCTTTATCACTGATGTACTCAGCAGAGAGCAATATTAGCTGAGTGGTAAAAATACATACAAGCAGATGACACGGTGTTAGTCATTAATTACAATCCTGCCAAAATCTATCATTTCCCCAGTTCTTCCTGTGTTTGTGTATTGTTTATCTCATTGCATTCTAAATATGTGACAGATTTTTATAAACATCAAAATGATCTGAGACTGTTACATATTAAATGAAATGTGATGCGTGGTGGCTAGCTAACTTACCCATCACATAAACCGCACTTCACTGTTACCTAGTAGGTAGCTAGCAGGGCAGTTTTGTCGCAGAAGGTTTTCAGCCGTGGACCTGTAAATGAAACGTGGGTGAGGTCTAGTTTGTTGTCTGAAATATTGTCCAGCTAATGTTAGTCTTCTGCTCCGCCTTTAGTTCCATTTATCTAGCTTTTTGGCAACCCACTCATGTCTAACCGAACCAAGTCCACATATTTTGTTTTATTCAAAAATATATCGGCCTGGGAAGAACTTTCATGCAAGGGTACCGCTGAGCTACATCAATTTGCCTTTCCAATTTGAAGCTGCCCTGTCCATTTGAAAATGCCTCACCCACTGGAAACTGGCTCCGGTCTGCAGAGAGAACTGTGGCGTGTAATTACCCTCCTCTTAGCGCTGTCAGCGTGCAGCTTTAATCTGATTTGTAGCCGCTGTGAAGACCAATCAACCTGTGGATCGCTGTTGACTTCCTCTTGTTGCACTGAAAAATCCAGTTTTTACTGAGCTCCCATACACTTGAGGGTACCTTATAAGTCAGGCAAAGCTCACACAACTTTTGGATTTATGTTAGCTCTTTGTTAATGCATGACTGATGATACATCTGGCCCGACCTTATACTATAAAGAAAATATTGGAGTTACCAGAGCTGCTTAAAGTGCCTAGCCAGGACCAATAAAGACAAGCTCTTACTATATGTTCCAGTGTTTCTGCAGCTCCCCTTTAATTTTCCATTTGATGTCACCAGTGAGTTGGTTTCTTTTACAGTCTGAGCTTATAAAATGTTCTCAGTCATAATGATATGAGATTTATCCAAAAACATTTTGTCAATGTTGTCACCAGCTATTCTGAAACTAGTTTTCTTCAGACCCGTGTCAATAGAATCATTTCCTCATTTTATTTGTGATCATGTAGCTTTAGACTTCTGCTCTGCTACACACTGTGAACTAAATAGCCATGCACAGCAGCATGTAGTCATATGTGAGTTTGAGTAAATTGAGTATGTGGCTATAAATGTTAACTGTTAAGCTGTGTAACCTGTAATATGACTGATGCCATCACACAAGTTGGTACCTTACAACTAGTGTCCAATGGATGTGGCTGTTCTGCTCCAATTCCATCACAGTCTATTTTTAACAGACAGTTCATCTCTGTGTTGTGTAAAATTCATATAAATTTATTTTAAATTAAATTTATTTTAACACTTAATCTAAGAAAAAGATTAGTGTCCTGTCTCCTCACTAAGATGAGTAAAATAGATGTCTGTGTCATAAATAAGCTGCAAACATGTTTAAATATACTTGTGAAATGCACACAAAAACGTTTAAGCAATACCGAAAAATCTCTTGCAGAGAAGAGGGTGTATGCCTCCACTCCTGAAACATTTGCAGAAGACAATGTAACAGCCACATCCACTGGACACAAGTTGTTGTTCTTATAAGTCACAGGAAACATTTGTCTAAATGTTGCTTGTGTTACTCATCAATAACATTGGCTTTGTTTTATTCAATCTTCCCGGTAAAACGTGAAAAGGTAACCGTATCAGAACCCTCTAGCTTGTTAATAAGGTGAGGCCTGCAGTTATTTATGGAGTTTCACTCTACAAATGTACATTTACTGAGTCACACTGAAGCATAAGATGTTAAGATGCAGCTCAATCAAAGATGAAATGAATTAAATCAGCATTCTGATATGTTATAATTGCTGGACTCAAGATAAGCAGTTTTTAATTATGAATAGAAATGTATGGAAAAGAATAAAAAAAAAATAATGGTCTCTTTTTAATCTTTCACATTCTTTATTTCAAAGGATGTTGCTTACAATGCAACTCAACATCCTTATAGTATGAGGTAGCATTTCTAGAGAAGGCTCCTTTCTAACGCAACAACCCCCAGATTCTTAACAAACTTGTAGTCTTAACCCTCAACTAAAGCCGACTCAGGTGACTAAGGACGTGTGTCAGGCTGAAAGAAAAGGCTTTGTGTAGTTCTACAGTTTCACATATGAGGCAACAATCCCACTTTCCATGTAAAACTCAAAACAACAACTGAAACTGTAGAAAATTTGTAGAAAACCTGTACACTTGCAGAGTGGCATGTAAGTCCCCTTAAGTGATATTTGTCTTATGAGTAGTTGGTATTCTTGTTAAAGTCATATGAAGATGCTGCAGGCTGTACTCAAAGGAAAACCAAGACAGATTCCAGGGATCCTTCAAGCTAAAATGAATGGCGCTACTTCTGTCAGTGTCTTTTCTGTCTACAGACTACTTGTGTGATATTTTGTATTTTTCTAAACTTCTGTCAAGCTCGATCTGCGTTTATCTGTAGAGAAGAATCAAGAGTTCACCATAAACATGTTTGTCATCGTTGTAAAGTTTACACTATACAACAAACTGGCTAAAATGCTACCAGCTCTGCCAATTCATTAATTATTTGACTAATCGTTGCAGTCATTGCTCAAAAACGTTCTTCTCTCAGTAAACGCATATACTGAAATATTTGTAGCAGTGTTCATTTAGTTGTATTGTGTATGCTTTATTGTGGTCCTCCTAGATTTTGAAGCCATATCAGTGAGTAGCTGACTAATTTAAACCCCTGTATGATCCTGCTTAGAGTAACCAGCAAAACCTGCTCCTTGGAAGTTGTGTAGAGTCCGACATTGTGCATCTCAAAGGTTTACTGTTATTCTTTTTTTTCCTGCTAACTGTTTGTGTAGGATCTTGATTTATTCTTGTATGTATGTCAGGTCATTTTGTTGTTGTCATTCAAATCACCATCACTGAGGCAATCAGCCGTGCAGGTAATTATGTAAATAATGTTCAACCAGTTCTGCTAAAAATCCACACCTGTCAGAAATAGTGGGAGTGAAATGTTCTCCATGCTTCTGTCTGCCACTGGGTCTTCTTTCCCCCAGTAAAAGTTTCTATGGTTATTTTCCTCACGTGGTTATGTGTTTTTTTTCTCTCTCTTCGTCTCCAGTGCACTTAAGTTACTGCATTTTGGCTTTGTATGCCTTTATTTGATTGTTTTAGAGAGACAGGGAATCATCGTGTCAGAGAGAAGTTCTCTGCACCCTTTGCAACCGACACCTCTCAACCAGGTGAGCTATTGGGGCGCCCCACTCTGCATTGAGTGGGGAAAAAAGCTATAAAGATATACCATGACCTGAATAACTGGTCTTCAGACATACTACTACTAAGTAGTAGCCTACTAATTACTAATGCGATCACTATAATATATAATATGTGTCATTACAAGGCTTGGGTTTAAGCAAGTTGACTGGGTTTGTGACTGCATCCTGAGGTGTTGTCTTGTGTTGCAGATTTGGGTCCTAACAAGTAAAGTTTGGGATGACTTTGAACTGGCTGGAAATAAGTAGAGATTTGAAGTAGATCCCAGAGTCAGCTGACCCAATTTCCTCAGGCAGATCATTTCACAGCCATGGGGCCCTAACTGCAAATGCCCTGTCATCTTCTGTTTTCAGCCAGGCCCCTGGAATAGACAGTAGATCTCTGCCTGATGATCTCAAGGTAAATGCCAGCCTATATGGTGCTAAAAGGTCAGTGATGTAACCAGGGGTGCAGCCATGAAGAGCTTTAAAAGCAGTCAGTGAGATCTTAGGAGCTACAATGGTTTGGATCTCACCTCACTTTTGGCCTCCCATCACTTTGGTAAAGGTTCATTTGGACTTGTTTTTTGTGGTTTTCCACGGCCAACCTGTCCTATGTATGTATTGTTTGTTTCTAATTTTCATTGTCATGTTTTAAATTGAAATTCAAATCCTTAAAGCACCAAAAATGTTAATCCACTCCAAAGACACACTAATGATTTTAGCAGATTATAAATTCAACTGTTACTTCTTTGCTGAAACCGTCTTTTTATTAAAGCAACTCTCGGGACAAACCTGACTCCTCTCTCAACAGCTCTTCTTTACTGTTTTTATTGCTAAGTGTGGACACCCCTCCTCTTAACACTGCTCCTGTAGAGACTGAGTAGGTGGACAGAGGCCTCAGTTGCCTTTCCTCCTCCCTCTTATTTTCTCTTCCTCCTCATACCTGTCTGTCGTCAGTTAACACCGGGAATGATCAGAACAACAGCGGATTACTGCTCGCTGCATCCGTAACTGGGATATTGCTGTATTCAGTGTAGTTAAGGTAAGCTCTTGGACGTTTCATCAGTTTTATGGTAATTAATACCTTCCTACTACTAATTATTAATATTTATATGTAATATTTTAAATAATTAAGTGTTTTAGGTTTAAATAGTTTTGACATTAAATGTATATGGGGACAAAAGTGTTCAAAAACAGAAAACTTCGAATAAAATGTTGAATTTGAATGAATGTTACTGTTAAAAAAAAAAAAAAAAAAAAAAAGAGGTAAGATAAATTGCTTTCACTAAACACATTCTTGCATATTTGGGTGCAAACTACAAATGGTTAATCTGGAGATAAGAGTGGATCATAATGATTAACAGGAGCCTGAATAGGTCACAGGTGTCCATTGTGGCTCATAGCTCCATGTTGCCACATCAAACATGGGTGTCCTGTAAACACTGCACTGCCAACAGGAGCAGCAAGTCATCTTGCTTCTTGAAATATATTTGTTGAATCATATTTTTTCTCAATCTGAAGAGACATGAAACAAACTTATAAACTCTTCCATGTTTTCCAGAAGAAGAATCACAGGAAGGATGAATCGCTCTTGTGTAAACTGCCTGAAAACTATGATAGTACATCTCCACTTCTTCTGCTGGGTAGGTGGTGAGAGCTGTCGTACACAGTCAAACCGAGCGCTGGGTTCTCTTGTGAATGGGTAAATACTGGTTGCGGGGTTTAGGTACAGTAGTACGAATTGTTGAATTCCAAATGCCAATGTATTATGGTGACCTTCTGTTGTTACTGTGAATGAGAGAGAGGCATCAGAAACCTCATTCAACTAACAGATTATAACTGAATAATGTCTACTGCTGCTGTTTTTATTGGATGGCATGTTTAAACCTTAAAATATTCTCACCGTAAAATATTTCAAACACCAGAAATAACTTGGTCATAACTGACCCAATCATAATAGTTCAATACCATTCCTCAGTATGCATTTGCAGGAAACCAGTAAATACAATGTGGTGGCTTGACCCACTGCTTTGGGAATAACCCCCTAACTGAGGTGTATGAAGGGAAAGAAAGTTGTTGATCCCCTTAATCCACACAAATCTCAAAAGGAAATGACAACTTCCTTCTGACTGGAGTTTCTGGCATTTTGAATTATTTGTCTGACAGTTTTTAATCCTTGTTGAACATAATTCATGCCATCCTCACCAAACACCTCTAGAGCGCAGGTGAATAGGTGTGTTTTTTTTTTTAATACAATAATTATAAAATCACAAACAGCTCTTTATTGCATTTAGATCACGTGTGAGTCCTTATAGGCATGTCTCACCACCTTTCATAACTCCAAATTTAGTTCTCTCTGATTTAAAAAAGAAAAGAAAAAAATGACAGAAAAACATTTCAAAGTTAAAGTACACAGTAAAAAAAAAAAAAAATATATATATGTATATATATATATATATATATATATATATGCACATACACTTTTTATAAGTCCATCTGCCAATGTAGCAGGCAACTATGTTTTTCAGTGTAGTGGCAGAATATGTGTTACACCGTGGCATTATGTAATCATAAAGATGGGCTTTTATCATGTCTGCTATTTATTTACTTTTTTCTATGATGATTATAGATTTAGCTTAAGTTATTTTTCTCTTCTTTAATTCTTGAGACACTGGAGCAATGGAGTTGTCATATTACTCAAAACTGGCATATTAGCTTTATTTAAGCCTAGTATCAACTAGATTGACTGCAATCGATGTACCTTTTTTTTTTCCAATTCTGTGGAATTTCCATGCCTTTTCCCCCCTGAAATTGCACATTTTATATACATACAGTATCTGTCTGTAATCGACTGGTTGGTTGGAGTTATGTTTTAATTAGGATGGACACCATCTCTTATCAGAGAATATTCATTTGATTACTGACAGTGGTGAAAAAAGTATTTAGATCATTCGCTTAAGAACAATACTACAAAATAACAATAGTTTATATATGAATTAAAGGTTTGAATCAAAATCCAGTTTTTGCTATTAGCAAATGATTTCATCTGTTTGGGCCTGAAACCTATGAGTTCAGACACATATCTAAATCTTGGACACATTTTTTAAATAGTAACAAATCTAATTTAGTGTTTTGCATATCATTAGTACTACCCCACACCTCCACATGTCTTAGTAATAAAGGAGCAGGACACAACGTAATCTGAGGAACTAATGTCTTTCTTCCATGCTCTGAGCACAGAAACGTCGTCTCACCTGTTGCCTGGACTACAGTTTGGGGGTTTATATTATATTAAATCCAGTCCATTCACCCTTTAATCAATCATAATGTAATAGTACTCACCTTACTAAAAAAAAAAAAAAAAAAAAAAAAAACCTCAAAGACTGAGAATGTCTTTGCTATGGTGTCGACCAATAATCCTATTTGCACTTGACAAATTAATTTTCAGCCACAAGGGGGTGCTACAGTGTTATTTTCGGTTCTGACCTAACTCCTTGATATTCCTGTTTGTGCTGCCAGTAATCCATAAACCATAAATAATGTATGATGTCTCATGTTTAAACATGCTACAGTCAGTATACAAACGTTTCTCTTAAAGATTCAGACATTGTTTTTCATGCAAACCAAAAAGGTTGGGTACCACACGTTTAATCTGCAATAATGTGTAGTGTATGTTTATTATGCTCAAGTTGAGGTGTGAATCAAGCTGTACAGAAAAAAAAAACTTCAACTAGCATATGCAGAATAATGAGTTGTGTTGTCATTTGTCCCCTGTGTGTGTGGTGGAGCTGTGTGGCGCCTTCGTCGTGGCCTTCGGGGAGTTCCAGATGATGAACTCCAGGTTCGCCTCTCTTGTCACCAGCTTCTGGCCCATCTACCCCGCCAACACTCTGGTGGTCACCGGTACCATTGTCACCTGTGTGTGTTACCTGGGAGTGCTAGGAAGCATGAGGGAGAACCGCTGCATGGTCATCAGTGTGAGTGTGATTTTCCTCCAAATGCTTGCGGTTATATAAGAATGCAATAGTAGTGACTCTGACCATGTCTGCTCTCATTCCAGTTTTTTATCCTGCTGTTTACCTTGATGCTGGTGGAGCTGGCTATGGCCTGTGTGTTCCTGGTCTACAGTAGAGAGGTTTACACTTTCAAAGCTTATACATTCACAAATGTATTCTGTTATAATGTGAATTTCATGAAATGATTTTTAATTAAGATAAACTTCTAGCAAACATGATCTTATAGCTACCAGCTATGCACATAATGCTGTTGATCTTTCTGCCAGAACCAGAGACCCAGATGCTGCTTTCAGTGTCCTCCAGGCTGCAGTGTATTTCAGCTGTGTATCTTGTCTCTCTGTTGTGCAGATTCACACTTACTTTGAGGGAGACCTGATGCGAAGCTTGGAGATCTACAGACAGTCCACTCCAGAAGGAAACAAGACAATTAAAGATGACTTTGATGCTGTCCACCACCTGGTAAATGACATCCCACACTGTTTTATCCAGTTAACCCTCTTCCTCAGCACTTGTTTTGGGTGAATGTCTCCCTAATTTACTGCCTATATTAAATGTAATAGAACCATAGGTGATGGCTTAACATAGAGAAATTAGTAGAATGAATAATTTCCATAAAATAAAATATCAAACAATACGTCTTTCAATGGCCTTGCATGCTCAGGTGTAATAAATATGGGAAGTCCTGGAAGATATATTTATTCTTAAAAAAAACAGCATGACTTGTACGCTTTATTACTGCACATATTTTTATCTTATAAATCACTTTGTATGATACAGACTTTAGTTGTGGTTGATAAGCATATGTCTTATACATAAACGAATTGTAGACGCTGCTGTCCTCACACCAGGGGCCACTGTAGGGAAGTTAGAATGGAAACAATTTCCAATTATCATAATCATATACATCAAGTTGTGCTGTTGATGTTCCTCTTACTTTTTGGTTCAGTTTAGGTGCTGTGGCGTTCACGGTACTGCAGACTGGAAGGGCAACATCCCAATCTCCTGTTGTACTCTAGACCCCTGTAACACCATCATCCACCCCAACTGGGAAGAGGTTACTCATACTGAACACTGTACATTATCTCTTTGTTGTATTTTGCATATAGGAGGGCCACTGAACATCCTGGATTCTGATTGTTGGGAAAGTGTGGGATTAACTTTTATCTGGCGGTCCATGACAGAGGTGTTAGGAACTAGGGTTACTTGTGTAACCACCTGAAAAAAAGACCAAATAGCCTCACAGTTGGAATCGCACAAATAATAATTGTAAAGGCAGATCATTTTTGAGTGAATCTGGGAGTCAGTATCTACTTTAGGAAGAGAAAAGTGGATGGACTAGACCATCTCAAAGACCTTGATAGGCCGCAGTCAGTGGGAATTTTTCAGTCCTGTTTTCAGGATTGCAAAACTCAGAGCGCATTTGAACAAGAGGAATAATTACAGTAATGACTAATGTTTAAGGTAGATTAATTGTATAAAATATATTGCAAACCCACCTTCATCCTTATCTGTCACAATACTTAGTCATCAATAATGAAATGAATGATTTGTGCATCCAAATGATTCCCATAACAAGAGCTATTTATCAAACAGACACTGTTGGTGCTGCTGGTGGTGTTGCTGCTGTGGGCAACATGCATGTCATTCAACTATGATCCCTGACGTCCAATTTCTGTACTGAATCCATAGTGGATGTTTCTTTTCTTTTCTTTTTTTGTCTTTCTTGCTCTGACGTGCTAGCTCCTATTTATTTTGCTCCAGTGAATGGCTATTGCTTCAGGAACCATGCACCATAAATGATTGACGAAAGGCTGCTTTTAGTGTTCTTGTAGTGCTCACCCACTAACTCAAGGGATAATCTGAAACCAGAGCGGTTCCTCTAATCTGTACCTTTTAAACACCCCAACAAGTGTTCCCTACATATCTGTTCTGAGACTCCATTGTGTTCATTGTGTATTATGATCCGTTTCCCTTCAGGGTTGTCTGGAGAAGCTGAGGGACTGGTTTGCAGCAAACTACCTTAGTACAGGGGCAGGGGTTGTCACCATGTTTATCTTACAGGTACAGTACATTCAGACTTCCCATTTGTCTCATTATATATCCCAGTCACTGGTGTGCCAGCATGTGTATCCATTAGCTATCAGATATCTGAAGACCTGATGTGGCACCATAGATCAATCAACGATTGAGCCACGAGTGGCCAAATTTGAAACCTACAATGTTCAGGTTACTTTATGACAGACTGCTTCACCCTCGATGTGTGAAGGAAAGATACAGAAGATCTTTCCTTCCTGCTGCTGTTAGGCTCCACAACGAGCACTCCTAACATGTGCCATATTATTACACCTTATGGTGTAATAACACCAGTCTGTGCAATATATCTATTTTTATCTATTATATCTCTGTCATTTCTGCATGCTGTTGCAAACTGCAAATTCCCAATTGTGGGACAAATAAAGGTTTTCTTATTCTTATTATTCTTACCAACTCCAAAAACAGCTAAATGTACCATTTAAACTCATAACATGGCTATCTCAACAGAGGCGTCATACAAAAACAGATCTCTTCATTTAAGGTCATCTTGTTAATCACCAGCCAGCCATCACTGTCCTACACAACTGATGTTTTGAGCAGCAGAAGAGGCTGTTCCCAGAATACTGATATACCACTATAAAAGATTAATGTGGAAGTGTTGGCAGCTGAAACATTAGCATTTGTTAGCCTAGTTAATCTAAGTCAATTATTCACTTGTAGCTCCGTTTTTGGTCTCCACCAGTGCCTGAACAAAACCCAGTCTGTTTATTTATCTGCTAAATTAGTTAGCCTCCTGGTTAACTTGGAATATCTTCTGTTTTTAGCTAGACCGGAAGATTTTTTGCTAAAATGTTCTGGGTGTCCATTATGAAGCTCTTCGTACAACTGACCCTGTTAGCATTACACATAATAATCTAACATATGCTGACACAAAAGTATTAGTAGAAGCAGATTTAGGCTGTCACATTTGCACAGTTCTGTAAAACACAGCTTGTATAAGTGTGTTTGCTTAGTGATAGCTTAAAGACCACTATTATCAGTTGTGTTTTTGTGTCTTTGCTTAAACATTGATTGATACTAGTTAATGGATATTTTTTTCTTGTCTTGTTTTCCGCAGTTTATTTGCCTGTGTATCACCATCCCTCTCTTTTGCCACTTCAGTCGACATGGACTGGGTTACCAGTGAAAAAGGGTCTATCAAACTGCAGTCTGCAATGACTTTCCGAAGGTCAACGGGATGCCTTTCCCCGTATCGACTGCTTAATAATCTTTTCTGAATGCCCAAGGTCTGTTGTCATTTCCAGTCATCAAAAAGAGAAATAGCTGAGAAATATCTGGGGATTTTAGATGATTATTTATTTAGTTGGTAAGATAATAATATGTAAGATCTGCTCTAACCCTCAAAGACCCCTAGATAAATTCCACAAATTAGACGCCCACCCATCCCTAGAACGTTGTGAGTTAGACCAAAGTCCCTTTCAGGTGGGATTTATTTCTCAAGAGTATGTGGAGTTATTATAGTAGTGATATATTAGATGGATGCTGCCCAGTAATACTTATAATTAACCAAAATCACCTCCTGCCTTTCAACCTCCTGCAGTTTAAATCCTGGCTGAAACCACATCCCTGTATTTCCAAAGTGAATCTCTGGGATTATCAACACACCATCAGGGTCTATTTGTGAACCAATATAAAATAATCAACTCACACCAGTTGGCTGTTGTAATGTTGTTACAGATAAGTGTTGTTCTCTTTTAAGCCCTGTTTATAGCCTATTATGCCTTTAAACTATGCTGAATTGTCTGGTAGCTGTTTGTTGTGTATACCGTTAATACAGACTAGTGCCTGGTTAATTTGACACTGAGGAAACTTTAAAATATCAGCCTGTGAAACGTCTTATTTTTTATGATTTCTTTGAATGTTTTATTGCGGATCATATTGTGTAGTTTGTAATTTATTCATATCCGACCTTCACTTTCAGATCCATTTTGAGTTTTCATTTTATGTCAGTTTTTGCACTTTATATTTGGACTGGTTTTGATCAACCGGAAAGGAAGACGGTTAAATTTGTGAGTAATCTTTTACTCCGTGTAATAAATCACGCAGATTTCACCCCCACACATTACAGCTGTATTCTTGTTTGTGCTTTTGTGTGTGTCACACATATTCAAGATCCTCCCAATTTTTTTTATGGATTATTGGGGTGTATTTTTCAGCAGAGTGGATTTAGCAACTGTACATACATACATTTGTGTACACCGATCAGGCATAACATTATGACCACCTTCCTAATATTGTGCAGGTCTCCCTTGTGCCTCCAAAACAGTTGTGACTCATGGGCCTTCTGAGGGTGTCACAATACTTAGTCATCAATAATGAAATGAATGGTTTGTGCATCCAGATGATTCCCATAACAAGAGCTAGCTAACAGATTTAAACTGCAGTTCTTAATCATATGTACCTAAATAAATTGTGAATATTTTAAGGTTTAATTAATACTAAAGGACTTTAAATCTACTCAATAACAAGGAAATTCCATGTATTGCCACATTTTTTGGGGTCTAATCTACTCAAATGATGTGTAAGAAATAAAAAACATTGAATGCAATATGTATTTGCTGTGTTGGGCTAAAATATTAGGCTATGAACGATACTAAATTAAGAGCCGTTCGGGAGCCAAAAGAGCCGGCTCTTCTCCGGGAGCCGTGGCAAAAGAGCCGGCTCTCAGAAAAGAGACACTGTCGCTTCTCCTCTCCAGGGAAATGAACCCCAGCTCAGCTGTGTCCTGAATATTGAACCAATGGCTGGAGGAAGATGAACCGCATCATCAGCCACAGCGAACAATCACCTGTGCTACGCATGTGTGTATAGTGTGTTGTGTTTCATATATTTTGTTTACTGGGAAAGCTGTCAGAGGTTTTTTGTTCCGTGACATCTTTTCATTTCAGAATATATCGTTCAGCCTTGAAGTGAGAAACACACAAGGTGTTGTTTTGTTCAGAGTGGCAGACCTGAGTATTTGTAAAAAAAAAAAAAAAAAAAATGGAACATGTTGCAGATGGCTCTGTTCTGCTCTGCACGCTGCAATCAAGACAGAAAAGACAGAGGGAGAGAAGAGGACTGAGTAGTGTCACAGACAGGTTAGTGAGAAACTGAATATAAGTTGGATGGAAGGCGTGGTAGATGATGTTCCAGGAGCTAGACTAACAGAATGTCTGTAAAACCCTGTAATTTATTCCATTACTAAAGTGTTTATAGCAGACAGACTGAGCAGTACAACATTTATCACATGAAATGCTGTAAAATAAAACTTACAGTTTTTTGTGTCTGCTGTCAGAGTTTGTGTAGCTGATGACCAGCTGCTAGAATAAATGACTTGGAGTTTTTCATGAGGTTGACACCTGGAGCTTTTCTAACTGCCTGGAAGGAGTTCCCTCATATGGTACGTGCCTGTTGGCTGCTTTTCCAACACTTCCAGGTTTCTACTGGTCCAATTTAATCCTTGTGTTTCTTGGTCCAATGTTTTCGAGAGACGCCATGGTCGAAGTGGCTCATCGCGCGCCATGCCATGCCATGTGCTGGTGCTGTGGCGTGGCGTACTTGGTCTACCTCAGAGGGGGGTTCTTTGCACTAGTTTGACTACGAAGGTTTGATCCGTAAGTTCTCCAAACTGCTGATGCTGAGATGTGTCTGCTACTTCAAATCTGAAGCATTGATTTATTGTGGATTCCTGACACTAGTAACTCTAAAAAAGCAAAGCGAACTCTTGGTCATGCTTTCCTGGGGTGGTCTTCACGAAAGCCAGTTGAAGAAATGTCCTCTTGAAACTTCTCTACATGTGTGTTTTAAAGTAATGTCAGTCTTAATCGAGAGGTTCTATACCAACTCTAGCCAGACACACAGCACAACAGATGGTCTCAAACACATTAAGAAGGCAGGAAATTCCCCAAGTGACAACCTCATTACAGCTAGCAGTGGCTACATTAAGGAAATTAGAATCTGTTTTATTATACAATATAGAAAACAGCAAAGGTAAAAGTAATATCAAAAACTTCTGATTGGTTCAAATTGTAGCATTATCTGTCATGCCACCCTGTCTATTCTGGACGCTGGTCTTGCCACATGCTATGAGCCATCAGCCTGGATTACTGCAGCTGTCTTTTAACTCAAATGGCAGGTAGCAGTTAAGCGCCCGTGGCCGTGTGGAGGCTTTGATAATGAGGGTGATGATTATTTGAAAGCATCTCAGCGCTTGGCAGGGCCAGATAGGCTGCTTGTGGCTGGGTTGAGGGTTTATCAGTGTGACACTGCGAGAAATCTCTGTTAACAACATCCTCATGCGGCGAGATGTTGAGCCTGATTGATGCCTTTGCTGATTTCTCCTGAAATATTTCCACAGTCCCTCTCTTCCTCCAGCTTGGGGCACTCGGAGTGTGTTATCATGCGGTGACATATTCAATATCTGATCCGCTTGTTGGACTTATCACTTCATCTTAATAAACATCTGGGACAATTTGTACTGAAATAAACACCCTAACAGCAGAATGACTGAGGTAGAATTATGAAATGCCTTCAAAAGCGCACATACTGCAGCACCATATTTTTACACAGTCCATCTCTTTACCAGAACATCTGTTTGTCTTACGGTTTGACAAGCTGAAGGAACAGAAGCAGGTGAGGTTGAATCAGGCGTGGACCATGTTCAGTTGCTACAACATGAGCTGAAGTAATTTCAGGATGTGTTGAACATGTAAGCGTTGCTAAATGTTTCTTTAACCACAAATTATACACACTGTTAACGTATCCTAAAGAGCCTTCCCTCTGGATCTGCCAAAACGTGCAGAACATGCATAGAACCACAAGGTGGAAGCATCGTGCTCCCCATAAAACATATTAGCCGCACGTGTCCGGCCTGTGTGGTCTACATCTTCACTGCTTTCTCCCGATGGGACTGGCTTCCACCTGAAACGGAGGCGCACCTGTCATGTAGGTGACGAATCGGGCACTGACAGGGAGGCTGAACATTTGATTATGATAGTCTCCTTCTGCTTTGGCTCACAGAGTGCAGAACTCCTGATGCCTGGCCTGAAACTAGTCGGGGTACATGAACCGAAAACATGTACATTGAATTAGGCAATACACCGTGTGGTGAAGTTACTGGAGCAACACGACAGCTTTTATGTTCACAGGTAACGTTGAATCATCGGTTGTGTTTGAAAATAAAGTGGTGCTATCTTAAAAAAGGACCAACAAAGATGTAAAAACTGATGATCTCAAGTAAGAAGTTTGTATTCATTTATTTATTTATTTATTGAAAGATATGAGGACTGACTCGCTTCTGGAGGCAGCATCAAGGGGCCATTAGAGGAACTGCAGTTTTTGACCGTGTACTGGTTGAATTTTTCAGCACAGGAAAACAAAGTCCTCTAATTGCAGAGGAGTATCTGGCTGCTAACAAACCCAAGTCGTGTGAGTTACAAGTGGTGCCACCCACAGATCGTCCAAATAAAAACCTTAACTCCACATCGGCCGCTTAGAAATGAAGAAGCCACCTGGATGAGTAGCGAAACGTCCTCAAGAAAACCCCAGTTACCTTTGTTTGAGCTATTTTTTTTGGATATTCCATGACCTGGATGATAAAAGGTACTGGAGCATTTGGGCCTACGTGACCAGAATGTATGACAGTTCCTTCCTTCAGGCCATAAGACTCTTGAACTCGTTGAAACCGGACTGAACTTAACCTATACTCAGCCCTTTGCACACATTATGCTGCTAATCAGTCAAATGTTTACAATCACCCTACTTGCACACGTGCACTTTATGCTCAGTCCCTTGTATAGTACTTAGTCCTATGTCTTCATGTAGCTCCATGGTCCTAGAGGAATGTCCTCTCATCTCACCATGTATTGCACCTGCTAAATTGAAATGAGAATAAAAAACCTCTTTGACCTTTGACCTACACACACAGACGTAATTGTGCTCATGCTGACAACATAACTTCATTTATATGCACAATTCCTGTTTTCAAAGTCAAATGTCAAATATTATGTTGAATACCTTAACGTCTAAGGAGCAGAGGTTTTCAGAAATTCAGAGATGAAAATCATTTACTGCTCTGGTATCCATAGCTATATGTAAAATGTCCAATTCAAAGGTTGCTTAGTATTATATGTAGAGAATGTCACGCACAGTTCCACACATTCACTGGAAGCAGCTGTCCAGTACGTATTACACCTTTTTATGTGCGTTACATTAAGACACATGAAAGCCAGATACGTAGCACTGCAGCTAACTCCTACACATGCGCCACCTCCCGTTGGAGAAATAATTACTGTAATCTGTGTTTGTGGCCCGACTCCTTCTGCTTGCAAGCGGTGTTTTTCACCTCAATCATCCTCCTCTTCCTCCCCCTCCCTTAGGTTTCTTGGGTGCTTCTGTGTCATCCATTTTTAACGTAAAACAAAGCGGGTCACACAGGTAAGTAGGTCAACGCACAGCTGAAGTTGCGAATCCCTCCGGCTTCGGCACATGGCGATGTACTGAACGTGTTGCCATTGCCAACTGCTCCCCGTAGACACCAGACATGTGGAGACAAGGCACGTTTCTCTGGAGGAAACTCATCCTGCGTGCCAAATGACGTGTTCCTGCTCTGACACCATCACGCCCTGACTTAATTGAATTGTCTCTTGCAACAGATGAATTCTATTTTTTCTTCTCTGCTTGTCTTCTTCTGTCTTTATGTTGCAGCCACAATTCTGTAGTCCTCAAGTCCAGTCTCGAGATGTCCAGTCTCAAGATGTCCAGTCTCAAGATGTTCTTTTATCTTGTTCTTTGTACCATCTCGATGGATGGTCATATCAACCAGACTCTATATGGTTTTGTTAGAGACTAAAATCCTCGCAATTAAGAGGTGGCCCAGAAATATTACTTTTCCCAAAAACTACCTCTATTAATCTTTCCAGACCTATAGCAACATGGTTGACATTTTGTGGCTGACATTTTTGCCTCTACCCCTGCTGAATGGATTGTCATGAGATTTGCGTATTGCAGGTTAGAAGAACAATGTATTCATGTTCCCCTCAAGAGGAACTGTAATTAGTTTGGCAATCCCGAACGTTTAATCCTCCTCCTCCACCCTGGAGGTCGGTGTAAATAGGACTGAGCTTCACTCGTTATTAAGACGCTAAAGAAAGTTGCAAAGTGTGGCACATTCACTGAAGAGGCAGCCTCGTACTACTTTGACCTAAATGAATGTTGCATTGCTGTGCTTCTTTTCTGTAGCTTCAAATTAAGAGTTTAGAGTTGCAGGTGAGAGTTCTAGAAGTTCCATAACATCAGTGTTTACTGAGTCAGTGTTAAGGAGGTTTTTTTTTTTTTAAATCTCAGCATGGCCTGGTGTCATGGTGACAAGGAGACTTATTGTGTATTAGTATTCTCAGTTGTGGATCTAATGGAATCCTCTGAATGTCTTCACTCCACTTCACCACTGAAGTGCTTACGTGGTTAGTTTACTGGCATCTAAAATAACTTGTGTTCACAGGTTATCCTTTACACTGTAAAACCTTCACTTATTGCCATCAGTGCATGCTGTTGACATATGATGACAGCAGATCTGTATTTCACACGTGCTTCCTTCACCATTCTTAATGTGAGCCACATTAGCGCCAGGGGTCATGTTGAGAAGCAAGCAGAAACTTCTTCATAGTTCTAACTTTTAGAGAATGTATACCCTTTTTGTGCATCGGCAGTGGGGAATGAGAATGATCAACATTCTTTAAACTCTCTTTTTAGTGTTCTTTTTTAGCTCCTGCTTCAAGCTAGGTACTGTAACCTTAGTTATTGCACACATTCGTTTTGGATTATTTTAAGGGTGCATTTTTATTCTAATAATTTATGTTGTATATTTAGTCGTGTGTTAGAGGATCCTCAAGTGAGATGCTCTGAGTGTATGTTGATCATTCAAACTCATGTATGAAGTATTGGGTGCTGGTAAAAATTTTGCATTGCCAAAAACTGCTTTTAATGTAGTCACTACGAAACATGTGATGAAGTAATGAAGACAATTTTTATTTGAGCCTCTGTGTGGCGTATGTTGCACAAAACTATATATAAAACTATAGTTTTATATATTATACCAACCGCCAGATATTGCATGACTTTATCATTTCTACCGTGAAGTTATTATTAGTTCTTGGGAGAAATCCAGTCAGTCATACCCCGAGAGTCCCCAAACATATTTGGTTCAAAGGGTTTCTGAGCACAAACCTTGAAACATTTTTTTATTATTATTATTTTTTTTTAAATGAAATAATCCAAGCTCATTTATAAAGCAAGAATTTCAAGTAGAACTAGTTTATAGTGTTTTAGGATGGAATAAGGCAACAGGAAAAACTGAAGTGAAACTGAATAACTTCAAATCCTAAGGAATTCAAGACAAACTATTAAGTTTCAGATGCAGCCTTGAATTTTTTATTTTTTTTTACAGTTCAGACTAATTGGACCAATATAATTAAACACATGCACCTGGCACAGGCTTCCTTTCCTCTAGACATTTCAGGGCCTATAATTAAACCCTGCTGAACGAGACGAAGCACACAGTGGTTGCGCAGATCGGTGGCATCAGATGGCCTGCTGGATCGGAGAGAAGGTGAGAAGCCAATTGAGTTTCCCTTATAGAGGCGTCTGCTCCCCGGTGAGTACTCATGATAATCTGCTCTCAAACATACAGGTTGAACACACACACACACACTTAACTTCATATGCTGACCAGCAAGGGAGGAAAATATGTGCTCAGGTTAATGCTGACGTGTCTCACTAATGCACAGGGTTTAATGTTCACAGTGGAGATGTGGATCCATTCCTTTCAAATAGCCAGTCAAAAGATTGTGTCCTTTTGGTATTTATTTATTTGTAAGATGCGGGTAAGCTTTGGATCTGTATAAAGAGGGATAAAGAGATAAAGAGCCTTTATTTGTCATTATATTATACAAGTATCATATAGATTGCATGGTCAGACATGGAGGGTTGGTCCTGAGCCGCTGCACTCGCGCGCGCCGCCACTGTGGCCCAACCTGACCGGTGCCTAACACCTAGCATGTTTTGATGATGGTAGGAAACCGGAGTGCCCGGAGAAAACCCACGCAGACACGGGGAGAACATGCAAACTCCACACAGAAAGGCCTCCGCCCCGGAGATTTGAACCAGCGACCTTCTTGCTGTGAGGCACCAACGCTACCCACTGTGCCACCGTGCTGCCCAATTCAAACTTAGACATCCCACCAATAGATATTGTCTTGGTGGGATATCTGAGTCTATCTATCTCTAGATCTCTAGATAAATATGGATTTTAGATAAACAGATGCTTCATTTATCACGTCACAAATTTGGTAAACACCTTTGTGCTAACCAGGAATTGAACCCTGAACCACTGCTATGCTCATCACTATACCAGCTCCATCACCAACACCTCAAAGTAAAGCAGGAGCTTCTGTGTGCATCCATGAAACACAGCAAAAAAGAAAAGAACGGCTCACAACTGCGACTCGGTTCCCATCATTGGCTTTAAGGAGCCTGTTAATAGATTCGGTTCATCACATCTCTAGTTCACAGCTAATGTGGTGAAGTGAGTCTGATGGCAAGTCACTAATTTTGCAGGTGCAATATTTGGTCATAAACCAAAGTATTGGTCAGAATGGATTTTAACCTTAGAAATGCTCTTGATTGAAAGTTAAGGAGTCGCCATTACTAACATAGAGACAGGGCTAGTATGTGGCTGCTTATGAAGTATAAGGCTCATTATCTTAGCTTAGCATGTTAGCATACTAATATTGCGTGTCAAACATGTGTTTTGGACATGGAATTTTTTTTACCAGTGATTTCATCAGATGAAAAGTGGGGACATGAATGTGTGTCATGGAAATCCATCTAACAGACTATTCTGCTATAACCATGCAGGTGGTAGAAGAAAATTCAGAGCCTCACCAAAGTCTGTAGGCTACGTCCTCTGGGCAACATGAGCAACTGAATTCGAGTTCATGGAAGTTCATTATCTTATAATATAATACAGTAATGTTTCATCAGTGAACATTTTGATATTAATTTACATGGAGTATCATCATTATCCCTGCAACTGAACAGTTTGTTCTAATAGCAGTGTGAATGCCTTACATCCAATTAGCAACTTTTTTACTACTTGAATTCTTTTGTTTTTGGTAGAAGACGCTTCTCACTAACAGCAGTACAAAAGGTAGAACAGACAAATATACTGACCCATCCAAGTCAATGTTTTGGAGTCAGAAGCCATCGGGATAACGCATGTAGTGCTTTGTAATTCTAAAACTCTGACAAAGAGATATTAAATAAAACATCTGAGATAATAAACCGCAAAGGTGGCAGCGGAGTGTTTCAGTCTGTTAATGGTGCAGGTTCCAGCTGGACAGTGCTGATGGGAGTTGCTGCCAATTTGGCAGGATTTACATAGTAATGGGCCAACTCACCCTCTAGACCCAGAGATAGTTTAGCGAAGTTATCATCTGATTGACAGTTGGACAGAAAAGAAGTAAACTGTGCAGAATTTCTTCCTCTTTATATAACGTTGCAGGCTCTTTTGTAGCCCCTTGACAAGTTTTGTTGTGCAACTGAATCAGGTCAAATGATAAGAGGCTTTGAAAACTGACAATATTTGGAACAGTGCTCAAGTTTCGTGTCCAGGGGAAATAACCATGAGAGGACTACAAGTTGTTTTTACATGGATAAGCCCTCTGCCGATTACAGCTAAACTATGGATAATTAATGTGCAGGGATAAGCGGCGTGGCTCAGCAGATTTGCATTCTGTTTGAAGTTAACCCAAATGCTGTCACGTAAAGTATTTGGGGTTTATCTTATACAACCACGCTGGATTCATCTTGAAGCACGTTTACTTTCAGTCAAAGTACATTTCTATGTTTATAAACCCCTGTGGTGAATGTCGCCACCAGCGAAGGCGTCGGACACCGTGACCTGCAAATAAATGTAGGTGCTTGAGAGCCAAGGTCATATCAAGCCAAGGATGAGCAGAAGGAAATGAGGACTTTAACCACTTAAAGTACATTCAGTACAATACAATACAATCTACAATCATGTCATGAATAGATGTATCAGTTATTTCATCCAAAGTGCACTAAAGAAAGAAAGTCAATAAATGTGCACTCTTTAGCTTCAAAACAGCACCAGTTCTCATCAGTGCCCTTGACACGTACCGTTGGTTGCTCCAAGCATGTTGTGTTAGCTGCCACAGTTCTTAGGAGGATTTAAGTTGTCTCACGGGGCCTTTCCACCAATGGTTCTGTTCTAGTTTGAAAACCTAAATATCAACTGCTCTCATTGTTCCCACTGAAAACAAGAGGACGACAGGCAACAAAAGTTTGTTCCCATCGGCCGCTGCTAAACAGTAGGTCTAAAGCACGCTGAACTGATATGATCAGCAGGTTTGTCTTATTTGAAAGGGAAAATGAATAAAAGCCCATTTGTCTGGTACATACTGCATTAATTTACTGTGTGTCTGCACAATATCATAGGGCTCATGTATGTATGTTGGACTTAAGTCAATATCAATGCTAAAATCATGCAGGTACACAATACAACGTCCTCCATATTGCTTGGTCAAAAAGTCACTTATTATGATAATGCAGTGTTCTGCTAGCCTGACGAGCCAGACCCACATTAAATGTAGGGTCTGGGCACTCTCCATAGACAGGGCTCAACCGGAGGGGTGGGATAAACGGTTGTCTTTCAAACTCCCTCTCCACGCAATAGGATATCGCTACAACCAATCAGAGCAACGAAGAAGGTGACGTAGTCAGAGCGACGGAAAAGAGAGTTCCTTGCATGTGTTGTGGAAAAAACTTATCCTAATAGATATTAAATAGTTCTTGTTGCATCCTGTTTTTTTTTTTTTTTTTTATGAGTTCGCCTACAGGTTGAGTTTCTCCTGCATTAATCATTTTTAAGCTGTGGATCAAACTTTTGCCGTATCCGGTTGGCAAAACTCCAAATACATCCTTCTTTTGTAAGAACGACCTCAGTGCAGTTTCTTGTTCCTTTCTCAGAGAAAAGCTTAACTTCAAGTCTTTCAGAGTGGCGGCCAAAGCCGATTCGAAAGAAAGTTGTTCACTAGCAGCAGCCATCGCTCTGGTAGTTCTAGCAGGATGGGGAATTCACGCGTAATTCACGGAACTGAATTACGCGTGAATTGTTAAGCCCGCCCACCGACTCGTGATTGGCCTGGTCCATCTTGGATTTTTCGAAATCTCAAGTCAACGGAGAGTAACTAGACTGCCCCTGGAAGCAAATGTAATTTGCTGCCGCTAGAGGCGCGTCTAGATTCTAGGCTAGTGTTCTGCTACAAATCTGTGAAAATTGGTGACAAGATGGCACATCTGCAGTTCAAGAAACAGAACTTTGCCGATGGCAAAGCAGCATCAGTGTCTTCTGCCTCTCCATAAGCTCACAGGCTTCAGCAGGTTCTTATTGTGTAGGGTCTTTATCTTTTGTGATCACTGCCCCGATGCAAAAATGAATCTGGGGTCAATCGACCTTCTTAATGTCATTGCAAGATGGATAAGGATGGATAATCCGCGCATGTAAAGTGGTAAAAACATTTTTACTGTACTGTATAGACTGTAAATATATACACTGAAGTTCTGTGTAGTATACTAAATCCTAGATTCAGGTTTCTAATCTTGTTTGACATTGTTGTGAAAGCTGATCTACGATTGATCGGAGACCCAACGTGTTGTGACTGTGCCTAATCACCTAATCTGACAGTGAACACAATGAACTGATGAACCCCACTACCTACAGAGGACTGTCAATACTGTTCCTGAATGCATCTGTGTAGATGCACATAGAGGACACAGACTTCTTCTGCTGCAACTCTGCTAACATGCTTGTTGTAAACACATTGCAAATCTTTAATTCACCTCCATCGTACTTTTTCATCGTTACAACTGACTTGTTATCTTTAATCACAGACTGTGATGGTCAAAGAGAAGCATGGTTTTACTGTTACTTTCTCTGTGTCAGATCCAATACTTTCAGTATCTTCACATACAAGTCAGCTTTTACACATGAAATTCATTCCACTGCCTCTGTGATTTTCCCACTCATCCGTACTCTGGCTTTTCCTTTTTCCTCATAGTTCTGATGATCATTATTTCGCGGGGGAATTAAATCTAACAAAGTAATTGAAATGGAGACCCAAAACTTTATTAAAACTAGCCCTACAGATTTTTACAGATTGTTGAACCTAGTTTCTCCCGATGGTCTAATTATATTTCATATATATCCATCAAAGAAAATATTTCGGTTGTTGGCTGTATTTAACTTAAAATCCTAGCCTCTGCAGGCAGTCATGGGTCTTCTGTGAGTTTTAATAATGTGCATTCTGCTATGAAAATGAGAGCGTCTGAACCAAATCTGAGTTATTGACTCAAATACGAGCTACACCGATCTCAGGGTGTCTATTTTAGTTCAGTGATGCTCGCAGGGTGAGTTGAGGAGTTTGAGAGCTGGGGGTGGGGGGGCCTCTTGGCGTGCGTCACGACTCGTCAGACATCTAAAAACAGCACCCTGAACACGTGAACCACACTCATGACCACCGTCACCGCAGACACACAGTTTTTACACCCAGCGTACTGTGGGGATAATCTGAATCCTGCAGCATTCCATCTAATTGTGACGGAACACATCGACCTGCTGGTTCAATAATATTGCCCAATTTCACAGAAAGGCCTCAGGACATAGGCCTGAGAGCCTGGTGATGAATAGCAGCAAGCAGCTGTTGTGATGAATTCTGTATTCAGTCAAGATGTTCGGTAAGAGCAACTGTTGCAGAGGTGTTGTACACATACTCCACATACAAATCGTAGAGTTGTGCTTATAAAGTGTGTTTCACTCCGTCAGTCTCACTCTGAGCTTGACAGTTTGTCTCCAGTGTGACACTTACGTGAATCAGTGCAGCAAAAATAGCTCAAAAAGATGTTAAAGTTAACACATGTCTATTAATGCCTTTCTAATTAACATTTTTATCGTCAGATTGAGTCTGATTATAGACTTGATTTGTAGCGAGAGAGCTCAATCACCCAACCGCAGTGTGATGCTGTTTTAATGGCTCACATGACCCTCCTGTAAGGTTGTGTCTGCGCTGCTGTCATCAACCCCACGTAGATACTTGTTTTTAGCTACTGAAATTAATAGATTCTACCTGCCCAGCACCATACAGCACAAAGACCAGGGGCAGATTTAATTATTTCAGGGCCATAGGCAAACTCAGGTAAGACTTCAGACTTCCGTTCTTATTTTCAGCATTTCTCTAACTGAGAAAGTTAGTATTGACACTGTATCCAAAAACACAAGCTGAAAGAAGGACAAATGGCTTGTAGAGATTCTTGATTCTTCTGTTCCAAAAGACTGGTGGGGAGTTGGTGTTTAAATAGGAACATCAGTGGGTGTTGCCTAGCTGAAACGTGCGTGACTACAGTCTGTAAAAGACCAGATACTCACCTGTAGCTGTAGGAAACTCCTTTGAGCCTGTTTTCTGACTGTTCACTTGTTTCGTCCCCATCCACACATTGAGACTGGAGTCTCTGGCCAATTATGGGTCAGTCTTTTGAACTGAAGAAGCAACTTGGATGAGTGGCAAAATGTCTTCAAGAAACCAGTCCAGTTGTCCTTTTCAAGTCTGTATTATAATGATGTAACATATGCATGTAACAGATGACTCAAATGCATTATATTAAACTGAAATCCGACACACTAACACACACAGTATGACCCTCCCTTTCCCTCGTCTTCTTTCTCCCACAAAACCTTCACCACAGATCAGACAATCTCAGTGCTGATGGAAGCAGCAGCAGCACATCATATTGTAATCAGTTTCCGCTCATTGCAGGCAGTCTTGGTAGATTATTCTGAACGGGTGTAAGTGCAAATGGAAATAGAAATCATTTTTCTGTCTGGTTGTTATTTGCTGTAAAACCATGATATGCCTGTCCCAGTTGTTTTCGAGTACAAAGCTCTCAGATGAAATTTATTTGATTATTCCATGATAAGATCAGACCTGGAAGTGATACAGCGGTTATAAAACCTTGTCAGACGAACAGACCCCTCCATGAGGAGAGAGAAAAATTTAATAGTAGTGCTTGCTGACTGGTTTCTTGTTTTGTAAGTCATTTCTTTGCGCGGCACAAAGCGATATGAGTGTTAATGGGGATGAGAAGGATGCTGCTGAACCGAACGAGCTGCAGATGGCTGTCAACAATCACTGATCTGACACCATCCATGCCAAACAATTATGCGTGAACTAACAAAACACATGAAATCATTAGCCATGATAAATAAACACCCTGCACGTGTCCTGAATAATCATGATCAGCAGATGAAGTCAGGCTGCACATATAGATTTAAAATGACAACACATTCTATTTTAATGAGACTGTGAACGTATTATTCAAGAACTATTGAATTACAATACTTGGAATACAGAATACACATTCAAAACTGACAGTCAGGGAAGAATAACAGAAAAGGTCCAAGACAAAATAACTAAGAAGATCCAAAACTGAGTAACACAACAAATCCAGTCTTTGCTCTGTGGACAATCTGCATGCGCAATCTCAAATTTTAGACTGCACATGAATGTAAGTTGACAGGTCTCTGCTGACTTTGAATCAATCCTTTGTTTTGTTTGGAAGTTTCTGGCCTACATTGTTGTTTTGGGCTAATGAACATTTCTGATAGTTGGATGACCCCAGTGTTGACTATGAGGAAGAAGTTCTTGCTGGACCATTTCCAGTCACTAGTTTTAACATTTCAGACAACATTATGCACAGTATCTTCAATAGCTGAGCTTTTAAGTCACGTACAATGAAGAGATAAAGTGAACAACTTCACATCAGTTCCTTGGAAGGTTGTTTAAAGTCACTCTGAGAAATACAGGAAATGTTGGAGACAGTTCAAGGATACAACACCAAAAGCATAAATTGTGATACTTAATCGCAAAGTCACTCCTGGCATGCACTCAGCATTACAGACTGAGGATATATAAATGCATCCGTACAGGAGGAACCAAGGTTAGAATTTCCCTTTTAAATCAATGAAGGGCAAATACATCTTAACACCTAATTCATGGCAAATAAAATTATAGACAGACTGAAGACAGATAATACTAAATAACCATCATCCGTCTCGCAACCTTTCCAGTCCACTTATTCACTTTGAACACTTCAGTAATACATCAGTATATATGTACTTAAATTAGGGTCTTTGGCAGGACAGGAAGGCTCATAGGTTCTTGACTCTTGATAAGGTATCAGAATACCGTAGGCCCTCATTTATAATGTGGAGTGTTTTGATTCCAGAAAAGGGGTGTGAGCCAAAAAAAAAAGAAAAGAAAAGAAAAAACGACATTTTTTCATATTCTCAAAAATAGGAATATGTAGTGATGGCAGGTTTGTGTCTGAACCTCATTTACCAAAGATCCAAACTAGCTATTGTTAATATTAAAGGGGAGCTACTGTTTTTTACAACCTGGACCTTATTTCTAGCATAAAATACAGTTGTTTACTCACCGAAATAACTTTTGTGTCATTTGCACTCGTTTAGGAAATAATTAGATCAACGTATATCCACATAGCGGGAGTGACAGGGCACCGAGACGCAGCCTCTAAATAACGCATTATCTGCCCCGAAACTCGTTCATTTCACCAATATTTTGTTATGATACGCTAGTGCTATTCCACGTTGAGTCTGGAGTTACCTGTTATCATCATCCAGGGTCTGTAGATTGACCTACAGACCCTGGATGATGTCTTCTGACCTGGACGATGTCATCTCTGAGTGGGGTGCGCACCCACGACATTCGGCTTGTTTACCTGGAATTTGCTACTGCTAGTTTTTTGCAACATGGCTGAATATTTTTTCAGATTCTGAGGTTGTGGACGAACCAAAAGCTTCACTGGGTCAGGGGCTTGGTCAACATTTTACCTCGAGACACAATGATTTAACAAAAAGGGAGAAACCCTGATATACACTAACACATGCAGAGAATGTCAATGCAAATGCCTCTTTTATGTGGTTTAAGTCTGCTTAACAAATCTGCTGAGGGCATCTTGCTCATAAAACATTTATGAACTGACATTTTATCATGATTTATCCAGTACTGCGTGCATCTGCGGTTACTGGTTAGCAGTCTTCTGCCTTACCTTTACTGGCACACCACGCCACTTAGCATGACTAAAAGCTTCTCCATCACTGAGCTCCTCAAAATCCCAAAACACAGCTGTTGTAGCACAAACTTCCCTGCTTAGTTTGTTTTATATCCGGTCCAGTTAAAAGCCTGATAGAAATATCCTTAGACTTTAGAGAAGCTAGTAAGTCACTTCACTGCCACGCGATAATATTGTGATGATACACTGATCTGCCACAACATTAAAACTACTGTCGGGTTTGTGACAATTCAATGTTCTGCTGGGAAACTTTTGGACCTGGCATCCATGTGGATGTTACTTAGACATGTAGAACCCACCTAGACCAGACCAGACACCCCCACCCCATAGCAATGACACTCCTTGATGGCAGCAGCCATCCCCAGCAGGATGCAGCCTGACACAGGAACACACACAAAAACGCTTTAGGAACAACTCAAAAAACATGAAGAACAGCACAAGGTGTTGATCTGGCCTCCAAATTCACTAGATCCCAAACTGATCAAGTATCTGTGTGATGATCCACAGAGGCCCCTCCCCTCAACCCATAGGATCCAAAGGCCAACAACATTCTGTTGCCAGACACCACAGGACACCCTCAGAAGGCCCATGTCCATTCTCTGATGAGTCACAACTGTTTTGGAGGCACAAGGTAGACCTACACAATATTAGAAAGGTGGTCATAATGTTATGCCTTATCGGAGTATTTGTAGACTGTGCAGAAACAGCAGTGATGTTGTACTCCTTTTTTTCAGATGAGTGGGTGGAGAAATAATTTGAGGAGGTGAGGCAGAAAAAATCTGGATTGTTCTGGGAAATGCTGGAGGATTGGTCTTATCAGCTGCATGGAAGGTGAGCACAGAGTCACTCTGAAACAGCTCTAGGACTCCAAATCCTTCTTTATTCTGTTTTTTCTTATTTGAACTCTCGTCTCTTCCACTCCAGACTTTGATACTCCTTTTTAACAACACAACTTATTCTTGTACATCTTGTACAAGTTCATTCAGTTCATTAGATATTCACTACATCTGTTAAACATGGAAGTATTGTAGGTGCTTCTAGGACACTTGTACCCAAAACCAGGTCTGCTGTCCTCTCAGGTCCACTTACTGGCCCTGCTGTGGAAATGTCACTGTATGGTGCACCATATTTATCATGTTCCATTCATTTCCATACCACAAAGAGCTTTGAGCAGAACAGAAGCTCAATAAAGCCGGTAGCTGCTGCCGCCCTGTCACATCTTAAAGCTTAAATAAATCCCAGTACTGCTGTGAATCTATACTGGTTCTCAGACAAATTCAGAACAACTATTATTGAGGCATCAGCATAAACTCAGAGACAAGGGTCTATAACTGCTGAGAAAATGCTTTTTTAAATCAAATTGTTGTAGCAATCTCACCGGTACAGCAGCACTGTCATGTCACTGCCACCCTGCTGCTCTCTTTTCCTTCTGCTTCGCCAGTTTTTCACTCGGTGTTAAAGTGATGATCGTGAACTCAAACCCTGTTAGTATTTATTGATGACCTGTTTGCTGCAATAGCCATTCAGTGTATTCAAGTATTATCTTTTGGCAGAAATGGAAAATATGCACCAGGGTTACCGTTACTTTTATGCTAGCGAGCCAAGACATTGACCAACCCTGCCTACTATGCTGCTGGTCCTTTGTCAGCAACCAAAAAGCTCAGACCCACTGAGCCATTTATTTATTGCCTAATTTTGTTATTCCCCTGTATATTTTGTACAGAAAGTACTTTATTTCTCTTGAAAAGAAAAGCTCAGCTCTAATATTTATTAATGGCATTCTTCAGTACTTATTTTCAAACAACAACAAACATAGAATATTGGGTTCATTTGTTTATTTTGTAATTTTCCATTTCCATATGTGCAACAAACATATATTTTATATTTGTGCAGCCCCAACAACCACTACTGTGCCAAATCCTGGTTGATAATCAGTGACAATGGCCCTCGTCACTCCCTCCGACCACCGTTCCAACAGAGATAACCACTAGTGATTAGATCTGAGATTAGAGCAGTAAATTCAAGCATAAATCTCCTCTAATTAGCCATGATAAATTCTGGTGAGAGCAGCCATCAGATCCACCGCGTTCGTGTTCTGGCAGCTACAGTAGATTGGAATATTTAGGTCAAGATGATCCAGTGTGTGTCTCTTGAGACAAGTAGGAGGAGTCTCAACACTTGCTAATGGGATTCCTGCCTAATTCTCTTGCCAAACATTCGTCAAAAGGGAAACTTGGACTGAAGGCGCACTGCTAGAAATAGCCATAAACAGCCAGGAAGTAACTCTAAAATATTCATGTTAACCCACTAAAGTTGGAGAAAAACATCCCGTCAATAATTTGTTATTTGAGAAAATGAGTTAATTCAGGGGCGGCACAGTGGTGTTGGTGGTTAGCACTGATGCCTCACAGCAAGAAGGTTCTGGGTTCGAGTCCATGGGCTGACTGGGCCTTTCTGTGTGGAGTTTCCATGTTCTCTCTGTGTCTGCGTGGGTTCTCTCCAGGTACTCCAGCTTCCTCCCACCATCCAAAGACATGCTGGTTAGGTTCACTGGTGATTCTAAATTGGTCGTAGGTGTTCATGTGAGTGTGAATGGTTGTCTGTCTCTCACAGAAGATGAATGAATGAATGAGTTAATTCAGGTGGGTAGTCATTTGTAGATACACAGATAATTCATTGATATATACGAAATAAAATTAGATTATTGACAAGAAACCTGCCTGAGGACTGTCATAATTGATAATGTTAGAATTTAGCTTCAGTTGATGTCTTTGTTTCCTTAGTGTCCTTGTTAATGTCTGAGTTTCTGCTACATACTGTATGCTTCTATCTGAGCCTTTATATTAAGATTTATTTTACTTTTAGACAGCTGCTAGTTAACAGAATACTGTGTCCAGTGTTTGTGTCTTAAACTGGAAGATGGTTTTAAGACTATGCCACATTTCGGATTAGACTACATGTATTTGCACAGGTACATGCCACTAAAGGAACACATGAATCACATCTAAACTAGGTAAGAATGGTCTCACAGTCTGAAAAGAAGTACTTCTCTTCATTGTCTCTTTAGATAATGGTTTTGTTGACCAGTTCTTTGTAAGATGGACAAGGACAAGGATGGTTGTGTTATGAGATTGTGGTCATTTGTGCTTAAGCTCAATTGGACGTATTTTAAGACCGAGTAGCTTATACTATGTCATATTAAGACTGATTTATAGCCGTGCCTCAGATCTATGCCAAAGATATGATGTAGCTTCTTACCCTTTGCTGTAGACTACACTGTGGGCTGCACCGTGGCCTGACGTGCACCCCCTCTTTTATTTTCTGCAGTAACTGTTAGTCAACATTTATCAAGCTCAACTCCAACAGGAGCCATTCGCGATTACTACAGTGCACTGCACCAATGAAACTCAGCTACTGACGAGGGAGTAGAGGTTGACCATTGTGGGAGTACAAACAAACCTCTCCTTCTGTTTTCAGATTTAAAGAGCGACTCATCATTTTTTATATAAAACTACACATTTTAATAGTTTTGAGGTTGCATATTTTTCGTATTCTTTGTTGATTTCAAGAAAGCTGTACAGTCACTTTTGCTCCCCCCGCCAGATACATATTCTCAAAATGAGCAAATTTGACTAGATTAAACTATTTCTACAAAGGGAGTTTTTGTAGTGTAATGGAGCAAGTAAAACGGAAATACAAATAATTGAAAGTGTTATTCATAGAAGCTCCATAAAACCTTTCGAAAAGGAAACTGAAATGAAACTCATAAAACTATTAAGCTATTAAGATATTATTAATCTTTTACGAATGACAAATCCGTATATTTGTCAGCTATTTCACAAACTGTTCAATCGGTTTAATATATATTTGTTTAAAATATAACATATAATATAAATAGATTTTTTTAGTACTTTTTATTTTTCCGTGCTGGTCACTGGTTTTCCACACAACGGATGTGAAGGAATTTGATGGCTTCATCACTTTATATTTGTAATGGTGAAGAAGCTCTGCTGAACACAAATGAAAGTGGGGTAGAAAAAAGCACTGCCAAGCTGCTGTCGTGAACAATTTATTAGTTTCAACTACAATGCAGCCTGGGACAGGAGAGGGTTGAATGTGTGTTGGCATTACAGAGTGAGGAGTAGAGAGGAAAAGACTACAGGAGAAAGTAAGTGAGGAAATGGTGTGAGGTGAAGAGAAAAAAGAAGGGATGAGTGAGAGAGAGGGACGGATTTGATTGGAGCACTGACATTGATGGCTCAGTGACTTTCTGGCCTGCTATCCAATTATCCACACTGCACTAAATATGATCAGTGCCCGCTGGTAGGGTAGCATCCTGTTCTATCAATCTGTGCACGTGCCACTTTCATGCTCATGATTCCTCCTCCACCATCCCCCAATCACTCTCCAGGTTCTCCTTCCCATCCCGTCCTCCAATCCCATCGCCTGCTACAACTGTAAGACTATCGGAGCATCTGGAGCGTTGAGGTAGTCTGTGTGGCCCAATCCATCACCTGAGATGTCAGCTCAAGTGGGAGAGGAGGAGGAGGAGGTGGCGGCGGGGAAGGAGGGCGCCTGTTGAAGTGGGTTGTATTTAAACGGCTGGTCATAATGTTCGCCTCCAAGCAGCTGACTTATGGAGATTGGATTGGACACTTTATCCTTGAGCAAGGTCAGAATCTTAACAAGCCTGAATGTAAAAGCACATTTAATGTGAAGATCAAAAGAAAGCAGGTCGGTGAAAACATGGATCTCACTGCTTGATGTGCCCTCTGGCAAGCTCTTCTTCCTTTTGCTCCAGATAAAAAGGTGTGGCCTGGAGAAAAGGCAATAGGTGGAATTTAATAGGCAGCAGTGATTTGTGACTGGAAGACTGAAAGAAACCTTTGGATAAGATAATGTTGAACAAGAAAATGATTTATTGGCAATCTAGTTTTTATTTTAGGGTTGTAGTGGAGGTTGTAGAGAGCCTCTTAAATGACTACATTTAACTACTGACATTAAATGAACGCTCTAGGGTCTATTACCATGATTGCAGAAGAAGATTTGAACTTTTTATTTTTTATTTGTTTAGTCTACTTCTTGTGTCGTTTGGGCACTAGGAGACAGTTGACTGAATTTTGACTTGAATTGTGAGCGACATATGGTAAAGTCTGAGCTATAACTACCACTGCAGTGCTGTACTAAGTGACACAATTTACACTGGGCAATTGTATTGAATAGTTATTGTATTGAGTGTAAATGCAATCAGTAAGACAGAATGTAATCAAGTCCAGTCTGTGAAAAGTATCCACTTGTAGGATATTTACACCCTTTATACTGGCAGGTAAAGTTACTTTGAAATGTGTCTCTCTCTTTTAAGACAGCTAATGAAATGATTCAGGAATCCCATAAATGCATTCCTACGGAATGAGTTCAGGTGATAATCTCATTAATTCTCTTTTACCCTGAATTAATCATTTAATCCACTGATGGAAATCATTTTATTTCCTCCACAGTGTTCCAACTCATTCCAAACTATCCAAGCTGGGTCCAAACATTCGACTGGCACTGTGTGTAACAGAGTGTAAATAAAACTCGTACATGAAGTAGAAAAAAAAAAGAAATGGGCTGATACTCCCTTTATTTATCCTCTCTTTGTGCCTTTTTGTGTCTCACATGTTATTATTCTTCTGCTTTTTCCTGTTTATCCAACATTGTTGTGAGTCATGATGCATGGCGTTACGCTTTTGGCAGAACAAAAAAGTGAGCGTCACGCAATGTCAGCGAGAACAGAGGGAGGCAAGTGACACGTGGTGCCCCCCAGAGGCTAATGTACCGTAGTTTAATTGTTATTATGAATCAACAGGAGAGGGTACAGACCGCTTGACGGGCAACATTTAGAGGTAACAGTACTGCCTACTGGAGAATACTGGCCCACTTAAAGCACTGATTAAACTGATGTAGTCCAAATAAGAGAAACACCAGAAATTACAAAAGGAAATGGGTCTCACTCGGGGACACTTTGGCATGTTGTCCATGTGCCAGGGATTGAACGACTAGTCCTCTGGTCCATGGACAACCCGCTCTACCTACTGAGCCACAGTTGTTTTTAGGTACTGACAAGTTACACCTTCCTATTTTGTTATATACGGTGTTATTGTTTCTGTCAAAATAGGCATTTCGTGTTTTATTCCAGAATTGCAGCAGAATTATCCAATTGTTCAAGATCGTCCACTTTATGCTGACCACCCAAGTATTCCCTCTGAATCTCCTGCTGGACAAAAATATATCAGGGTTTCTACTGCCGTCTGTTCCTTTGGGGCTTGCTGTATACTCACCCAAGAATGACAAGCGCTCAGGGATAATAATACCAAACCCAGACTGACAGGGACAAAACGAGAAGGTAGCACATTGTTACATCTGGATGACAAGTCCCAATAGCCGGTCTAGTAGGCAAGGGTTGCAGGCTACATAATGTTTAAGACACCTGGATATAAAACAGGTGGCATGTCAGGCAGCATGTATACCAATTAAAGTCCAAATCCGGTTGAGATATTCCAAGTTCTGCTACAGCTTTGCTAATAGAAACGAGGTGTCTTTTAACAGCACTGACTCCTTTTACCTAAGTACATGTAAAACACAGCAGCAGGGTGCAGCAATTACACTCCTGCTCTCTGAAGGCTGTCAAGAGGCATTCTGGGAAATGTGAACTCTCGGTGTTGCAGATGTAGAAGGTGAGGCAATATACACCTGAAAAGAATAACATCACAAGGCTTAATGTACTGTAAAGCTAGTTGATATGCATTAGGAACAGGTGGGTTTATTCTCACAAACAGAAAATGTCTTTGCTCCATTACCTTCCGCGGGGCAGAGTGTTCCCCTGATTCCATCCCAGCATGCTCTGTCCTGATTTCCCACATACACCTCCTATCTATCCAAGCAAGTGCTTTTCATTACTGACCATAGCGTTTTACAGCCCTGTATACCCTCCACAGCGCTATGGTATATCACAGCTATAAACTTGTTTTGTCATGGGATGGAGTTCTTCATGGCCACACCAAGGTATTGCCTACTCCCCCATGCCACACAACATTTTCCATATATATTATTTTTTGACAGGGCAATCAGTGTTGTTGCGCCTGAAGTGGGATCTTAGATTAGAATAGGAAGCGTAGGTAACCCCCTTGTTATTTATGACTTGAGAGCGTTTTGAGTTGCATGTTGCCCTTTACTAAGACTCCTGTCACCAGTCTTGTGATTACATTTAAATTCTTAAACAGACATCTGCAGGATCCTCCGCTTTCCTTGTGCGGAGCAGCTGTCAATCATAATGACATCCACCCTGTTATGGCATCAAATAACTAATCAGAAAACAAACGATGGGAAAACTGAAAGCTTGAACCACCGTCAAAATAACAAGACCATAACAGAGGAACATGTATATTGACATCTGCTTTGATTTTTTTGTTTGGTTCCTGTTCCAGCTGCACAGCTTACAACTTACATCGGAACCAGCTAACCAGGGGGGTGGTTGAGATATTTTAGTTTCGTTTCAGGCAAGCTGTTATGTTGTCCATCCTTACACACAGTCTATGATGGGCGTGTGTGATCGTTATAGTGAAATGGCAATTAATATGTAGCTGGATGTCTGCATATTCTCTGCAGTCCTGAATTAGAGTTTTAAAATTTAGCCCCATAAAACATTCGAGGTTGTCCGTTGGATGCCTCCTGCTCTTGCAATGTTTACCTGAGGGTAACACCATTCATCTGAAGAACAAATAATACAAGACACGGGAAGAAACACAATTTTATTGACTTAAACAAATGCCCATTATGTCCCATTTTGTTTAAGCCATGTGTTTAATATAACACAATATAGTGAAAATGAGCCAATGCATTATCGTGACTGACTAAAACATATAGCCCAGCCTGGATGTGCAAATGAAAGAGTATTAAATGTTATTTCAAAGAGCGTGCAGATACTCTGACGAAGGGTAATGGCTGTTTCATTGTTTCAGTGTGTGAGTACAACTGCAGACTCAAACTCTAAACAGTGGATGTACACACTTCTATAGATACTACAGTAAATGCTGAAAGCAGAACTCAAATCCCCACAATTTAAAAGTACTATTAACGAACTGTGCGTAAATGGGTTGAAATTTTAAAGACTAAAGCGAGAAACGTTTACAAAGAAATGCTGCTTGTCAGTCAGTGAAACAACATTTACACCACAGCATGCTTTCATACTCCACAGATTGAAGAAATTACTCTTACCCTGGAGGACAGTATGCAGGATCCTGCTGACTGTTGGTCAGTCGTGATGTTGAGACTCATCAGCTATGCACACACATCACAGCTCGAGGCATAAACTCCCCCACAGCTTGGTAGCTGAGAAGGCAGGGCTGTAGGTGAAATCTGGTGTGTTTTTATTGGGAAAAAAAACACATGCATGTTTTAATTAAAATGAAAAGCTGTAGCTCTGTGCAGCTGCTAATTAAACTTTGTCTTCTATGTCCCCCTAAATGATCAGCTCTCTAAGATCAAATTGAGACTAATCGTCTAGAGGATTGGACCAAGTGATCACCATAACCTGAACCATGAGTGTAACATGAACCATGCTGAGTCTGTCCTGCTGTTTGTATTAACCTTTGCTAGTCTGTGACCACTCTGGTGGATCATGTGGCATTTTCAAAGCCCCTTAACAGAAGAACTAGTTCGCCTGGAGTGACGCTGTCAACTTCATAGACTTTGATCGACCACGTTGATAGTACAAAAGTATCTGAATTGGACCGGGGGAGGCCCCAAAGTTGGTGAAAGTGAAAAATATAATTATGCTGCTTTGACCTTTGTAGCATTTGATCAAGATGCAACAATTAGGCAAAAGTAGAGACTTGCTTTAGCCTCCATTTTTATACTATTTGTTGGACGTACAGATGACACATTTGTTTTGCAAGGAGCCATTTTAATGTTGTGACAGGTAGAACTTGATGAACAGGCATGCTTGGATTTTTCACACATGTAAATTGCAGTGGGTATGCTGTGGGTCTATCTTTTCATCTGTTCTGACTGCAGCTGGGGCCAGAAGTAACAGTGACAGAAATCTCATCTGCACGAAGGGAAAAGCAAACAAACGAAACACTACTGAGAACTACAGCGCACAATACGGTTGTGGAAAAAAAGCACACTGGGTAAACACAGGGCAGGTTGCCAATGAAAAAGAAATCCTTGGAGCTGTGAAGCTGGACGTCAAATCTATCAGTCTAGGGAGCGCAGGTGTGAAAGTAGAAGGCAGAAGGTTTGGAGAGCAGAATTACAGAGGCTGTACTGCAGGAATCCAAAGGGTGGATTAGAAGACCAGCCAGAAATTTCTGAGGCAGTGCTTTCTGGACAGATCAAAACCTCGCTCCTCAAAAATGAGGGGAAAGACAAGATGTTCAAACCATTCCAGCTCAAACATGGAGATCTTGTCACGTCCTGGGCATGTATGGCTGCTCATGGAACCACTTCCCTCGTCTTTAGCTGCAGGATGAATTCAGGTGTGTACACGCACATTATGTCTGTATATGTGCAAAACAATCCATCCAGCTTCATTGGTCAGAACATCCTGCAATGAGTCAATGGAACAAACTGTCGATCAACCAAAGCTTTTATGTGGGACAGAAACTGAGAGGTCTCACGCTGACCAAGCCAGTCACCAGATTTAAACCACACTGAGGTTAGAGAGACTGAAGACAGAGAGCCCACATAACAATCATCAACTGGAGACAGTTTGAAAAACATTTTCAAAAAAGATACTACATGCTCAGCCCTGAGATAGACTGGCGACCTGTCCAGGGTGTACCCCACCTCTCGCCCGATGACAGCTGGGATAGGCTCCAGCAGACCCCGCGAAACTTAACAGGAATAAGCGGGTGCAGAAGATGAATGAATGATACTACATGTTCCTGTCAGTGGCTCGTAGACTGGATGCTGTCACAGCACACAAGGGCCAAGTATTTATACTTTACACTTTTTACATCTCCTTTGGTGTTCATCTGTTGTCTTCCTTGAAAACCTAAAATAGGGGATTCAAGAAAAATGGCTCAAAAATGACAAAATGTACATATAAATAGAAATGAAAGCTAAAGAACGTCTCGCTTTGGTTCTCACTGTTCTGTTTTGATCTAAAACATCACATTTCACTTTACAAATCAAATTGTTTTATTTGCCATCCATATGCATGTATCTGAGGATTTAACACGTCCAAGTGAGCACACTTGGAGCAGTGGAGAACAGTTTAGGGGGTTTTAGGCGTTTGTTAAAGGCACCCCAGCCAATGAATGGAAATAGAGGGTATCGAACCGATGGCCTGACGACCCCACAGCTGTTTATCTGACGGCTGCTAAAACAGCTCCCGCCTTTGGACATTTGCATGCTGGTGTTGACTACGTGAATATATTAGACTTTGCATTTATCCATTATGGGTAATATTTGACCCTAGAGACCATTACAGCAGGGCGTCGTTTAAAATCCACTTGGACCAGACGGAACTGCTGATTTCTTCTAAAACTGCTGTGGACGATTAGTGCTTGATTTCAGGGCTCATAATGTATTGCCACACAGTTTTCTCTGAGTTAAGTAGCTCTGAGAATATTGAAGTGGAAGTTCAGATTTCTAGTGCATGGTAATTCGTCTCATATTTATTGCAGCTTTATTGCAGCTTTGACTGACAGCGGCTCACTGGTTTCATTAGGAGACATGTTTTTTATTTTCCTCCTGTGAGAAATTTCATGCAGATTCAAAACCCAGACGTGTCCGGCAGAGGTCACATGAAGACGTTGATGAAACCTAGATTCAGGCAACGCTGCATTTTTCCTCCTGAACAAAGCATGCGGGATGAGACTTCGCCTGGGCTGACTCCTGCTCCTGAAACCCTCACCCTATCAGATGGGGAGGTTGTGGAGGTTTGAATGATTCCAGCTGAGGTTGAAAGTACACAGTCTTCCTGGGAGGTTCCACCTCAGGCGCTGGAGTGCTTCCGGCAATGTTTTCTGTTTTCTCCATCCCTGGATATCCCTGCTGCTCAACATGAGGCATCTCCTGCTGCAGTCTGTCTGCCTCAGTCCCCCCTCCTCATTACTCTACCTGCACGTGGGTGGTATGGACTACATCAGTAATAGCTGATCAGCAGTATCATGCTTCCATTTATCAACCTTTGAAAAAAATGCACCCCTCAGCTAACTCATGATTGGCACTCATTAGCATCCTCACCGTCAAAACCCAGCATCCATGTTTGATGAAAGGTGTCAGTTGACCCTGGTCAGCTTTGACTGCATGGACGTTTCTTGCTGGTAAACAAACATTTTGAGTGGCGAGCAGCTCTTATTGCAGCGTTAGGACTTTGCCTATAAACCAAATCCTTAAGCTGAAACCCATAGAGGCTTAGTAGACACACTTGTACAAAGGCCTCAGTGTGTTTGTGTCAGAGTATTGCCTCGGTGGTGAAGAAGGGTTACTGTAGATGGACGTGGGAGTCACATGCTAACGGCAAAGAGAAAAAAAGACGGATGTCTGCTTAAATATTCATACAGTCGATTTGTTTAACATGCTCTATTCAATGCTGCCCAATCAGCTTCACATGCTGCAGAAGGAGGAGGGGGAGGAGCTAGAGTAGAGCAAAGAAGAGGAAGAAGGCGAGATAACAAAGCAGGAGGAAAGGGAGGAGGGATGAATGGGGGAATTGAGGGTTGTGAGCATCCGCTTGCATACATCCTAGCAGTGAGGAGTTGTTGGCTGCTTTGCAGATTTCATCGTCCTGGTTGTGTGTGCTGCTCTGGTCTCATTAGGATGAATAACGCTGATATTTCACTCATGCATTCAGTCTTCACATTAAACCACACCAAGTCAGCACTGCCAACGCTACGCAGCAAGAAAATTTAGTAATCTGTCCAAAAATAGGTGCTTACCTTGTGCACATCACTCAGAATTATTGATAGAGGTGCAGAAACTTTTGGGGTCTGAATCTATTTCTTGTTTGCAATCTGGCAGCAGCAGTGCTGGTGAATTAGGTAGCTGTGAGCGGCAGTCTGATGAAGAAAGTTCCTTCCTACAGCATGCACTTTAGCAAACTGTTACATTAATAAAACATGGCAGGTACATTTGTATGAAGCAGCTTTTATAGTGGTGCAGACTCTAGACATGAATAAAATGTATTTTTAACAGGAGTGTAGCCTTGATTCTTCCTTTTTTTTTTTTTTTTTTTTTACTTAAAAGTCTAGCAGCAGCATTCAGCGCTGGAGCCTGTTTTCTGACTTGCACCTAAAAGACCATCACAGGAGTCAAGTGAAGATGAGACAAAGGTATGCAGAGTTAAAGCCAGAATCAAAAAATTCACAGGCCTAATGTTTGGAGCAATGAAGTTACTTAATCAACATGTTAGTTGTGTGTACGCAGATTGCAACATTTATTGCTTAGTTGATGTAAAAATGAAGGAGAAAAGAAAGGCAACAGATTGTTGGAAAAGGAGGTACAGTTAGATTTTGCTTGCACCCATACCAATCTAATTTAATACAATATAATAAAATACAATATCCTTTAAAATATGAAGCTAATTCTTGCCTTGTGTGAACTAATCTGTGCACATTTATGGCACAGGGTTAATACTGCCTTGGTCTGTATGAACAGGGCAGGGATGGAGATTTTCATGTTTTTCACGAATACAGCAGTCATGTCTTATACTAAGATCTTAGAGAAGAAATCTCACTCTTAAACACCTAAAACATTAAATACTTCCTTTAAAGTAGAACGTACATTCCAGTTTTGTAGTCTGTCCATTAGTCAGGAACTTTTCCAAGATCCGTTTCCACTGAAAGTTATCAACTCCGTCATATGAATTTGTAACAGTCACAATAAAGCCATTAGAACACCATAATATAACACATATAAGAACCATAATATAACACATATAAGACTTAAAAAGTCTTACTTTGCAAAAAATCACCCTGTTTTTTCCATGCACACAACTGCACCATACTAGAGAAAGAAAATTAAGGGGCGAGAAAAATGTGTATCAGCTACATGTTAAATTATCATTTGTTTATCTGTCACTTAAATGCACCCCTGCTATGGAGATAGAGAAAAGATAGAGAAAAGATATACGCTTTGCTATTGTAAATTGTGCTCTAGACAACATTACAATAGAGTGCTGTACACATTATATCACTAGTTTAGATAAGGTTAGAGACCAACAAAGTGCTCTTTTAATTCACTGTGAGTTCCCTACTATGACAGGTTAAAATGTCTCAACTTTGTATTGACCTTTCGGAAGACTGAGTCACCACGTTTCTTTGAGTCTTGGTGGAAATATCCGAAGATGAGAGGCGAGTTAACTGAAACAACTGCTGTTTGGATATGGAGTCAAAGTATAGCAGTGATATACACTGAGCCTTTATGGGCACATGGAGCAAATAACATTGATTTATTTTGTCACAAAGCCACTTGTCAGTGTCTGTGATATTAGTAAGTGAACAGTTTGGTATCATAGTCAGCATGTTGGATGTGGGAGAAGTGGGCAGGTGTAAAGACTTGAAAGAATCTGACCAGGCAATAGGGTTGGAACATCTCCGATACCACAAGGCTCGTGGTCCATCACTGAGCAGTGCTGTTCTGTCTGGTCTGGTTGTTAAATCTAGCTTCTTGGCCAGAGAGATATGATTCTGTTTGTCCTGTTTGTCCTGTTTTTTCTTTATTCCGTGCTGCTTGTTTTATGTGGGGACAGTACAAGACTGTATTATTAAATTAGCTCTCCTGAAACACTGCCTACTTCTGTGTTTCTGCTTCGGACCCACAGGACGCTCTGCCTGCAAAGACTCGCGGCCTCCAACCTGACACAGACTGTACAAATAAACATCCATTTAAACCACGAAAACCAGCCTGTTGTGTTCCCACTTGTGGGTTCACCTGCTATCCCTTGACACTCCGTCTGTCGTCTTTTCACTTTTGCATACCACTATATCCCTTAGAGCTTCACATCACTCATGAAGCCCACCTCCAGGCTTCATGATCGTCTGTGTGCAGTGACTGTGTCAGGTCCATGTCAAACACGGACTCCAGCTGAACCAAACCAACTCATTTTCACCTGACCCAAGGCTGTGTGGCCAATATTTGTCAGGTTCCTTTCGGAACCAGTTTTTTGCCAGTTTGTGAGCCAAATGTTTTTTTCTTGGACACCGTCCACAGAGGCTGCATTCACACAATGCCCTTCATACTGGCCGAGCATCGCTGAAACACTGAAACAGTAATCCCTGTGCCAAGTCAGAAGCACTTACCAGTCTGTTGTCTAATGGAAGGCTGAATTGTTCTCTGTGTCATTTTTCTTCCTTATAGTTGTCTTGTTCATTCATTTGGCCTGAGTTGGAAATCACATGAGTAGACACTTTAGATGCATCAAGGTTATACTACATGCAAGATCAAATACCCTTCGCTTCAACTTAAAACTGTAAGTTTGTACCATCAGAATCATTTAAAAAAAACCACGACTACGCTGTGTATGATTCAGGGTTTTTTTTGTACTGTGTGTTTGTAATACACACTCAGTATATGCCTGGCCTGAGCTAAGATATGACTATGCAGGAAAATGTTGTCACAGAGCGAATTTTCCACAGTCTTGTCCGAGTCTGCTATACACACATTTGATTAGCAGTGACATTCGGTTTGTTTTTTTCCAAGTCAGGGACTCTGCTTCAGCCGTGGACCCAGGGTGACGGTGACAGGCCAAGAGTCAGAGTGGAGCTCCACAGTGTCTGTCACTGTCCGTCTGCTTGCTGCTACACTGACAGGTGAGATGCTCCTGAAATCTAAAATGTGGTGAGTGTGCTGTATCTGTTGCAGCCAGCCCTACGTATCTTATACGTACTTTCATTATCACAATGAGGAAATGGGTTGCCTCTCTTTTCTTTTCTTATTTTTATTTTACCCTGATTGAATATTGACATGGAATTGATTTTGCTTCCGCAGAGTGCAAAAAATAAAAATCTGCATGGCACTCAGGTCACTTTGATGAGGTTGGAAATGAAAGTCAAATGAGCCGCTTTTGTTTACTGCACTCTGCATTTTGTAATCCACAGTGTCCCCAGGCAACCTATTATTGCTGATTTGTATAAACCACACTGTGGGATACATCCTAGGAGATGTGTCTTACGTCTTATTATAATGAGCAAAAAGTAAAAGGCATAACTTCATAGTGTAGGTGTAGTTTGTTGATGTTGGTTAGATTTTACTCGTCATGTTTCCTCAGATAGATTTATCATCTCTAGTGGTCTAAAAAGCCTGGGAGTTCATTAAGCGATTATCCAGTGTGGCTGCTTGGGACCTATGGAAGATGACTGAATTTCATGTTGTATCTTAGCCACTGCGAGACATGGTATAACACTGTTTTGGGTTCATTACTGCTCAGGCATGCAGGTCACAGTCCTGGCGTTCTCTCAGTCAGCTTAATGAGATAGTCATCTGGATTGGTTTTCCAACAGCCCTGAAGGAGTTCCCAGAGGTGTCGAGCACTTGGACCGCAGATTGAAGGAAAAGCAGCCAACAACTCATCCCAAACCATCTCAGTTGGCTTTAGGACAGGTGATTATGGAGGCCGGGTCATCAGACACAGCACTCCATCGGCCTCCTTCTTGGTCAAAGAGCCCTCACAGAGCCTGGAGGTGTGTTTCAGGTCATTGTCCTGTTGAAAAACAAATGGTGGTTCCACTAATTGGTTCCGCTCAATTTTGCATGAATCTCCAACAGTGTCTCCAGCAAAGCACACCCACACCATCACAACAACTCTTTTGTGTTTTACCATTGAAACTATATATAGAGCTCTTCAAATCAACCAGCAAAACACATGGCTGTTGGAACCAAAAATCTCATCAGACCAAAGTTGAAATTTCCACTGGGCTAATGTCTATTCCTTGTGTTTCTTGGGCCAAACAATGTAGGCTTTAAACAGAAGCGCTGGTAATATGCTGCTCCTAATGCTGGTGGCTCTAATGAACCTGTCTTCTGCAGGAGAGGTGACTCTTGGTCTACCTTTCCTGGGGCGGTCCTCATGAGAGCCAGTTTCATCAAAGCGTTTGATGGTTTTCGCCACTGCACTTGAGGATACATTCAAAGTTCTTGAAATTTCCCGGATTGACCAATCTTCCTTTTATTAAACTAATGATGGACTGATGTTTCTCTTTACTTAGCTGAGTGCTTCTCGCCATAATATGGATCAGAAGAGCAGTCGAGTAGGGCTATTTACTGTAGAGCAGTTTACTAATCCCACGTCTGCACAACACAACTGATGGCCCCCAGTTTCACTGGACTTTGTTCATTGCACCGTATTGAGAGTCTTGAAAAAACACAACAAAACGTTTTTTAGAACAATGGAACAAATATATTCAGTACCATTTAGTCAAGATTGTGAGCTAGCCAAACATGCCGCAACTCACCATTTTCTAAGGAATTTTGGGGGGGACGCGTTTCTTGTCACAAGAGGACACCGGTGGTCAGTTTGCTGAGTTTAGCTTGACCTAAAAGTAATTTTAAAAAAATTGCTACCCCTTGTGGTAGTCACAACTTGTAACTGGAAGTTGCTGTAAAGGTCATGAGTTGTTGTTTTTTTCCAGAAATGGTGGAGGTGGATGGTCAGTTAATGTATTGTAACTTAAGCTGGGAACACACCACACAACTTTCACCATCTTCTTTTTTGAAAAGACTAGGCGTGCACACTAACAGACTGGCTTCAGCTGATTTTTGGATGATGACTGAAAGACTGGGGATCACACAACTGCGCCAGTGATCAGTTCACACTACCCGATGATGTGTCCAGAGTCCACTCAAAAATTCAAACGTGTCTGGATGCGACTGAGGTCCGGTTGGGACTGAGTCTGCTAACCTCACATACTTGCAGATTGACGTCTTCACCCCTCACACACTCACTAAAACAGATTTTTGTGCAAACTGCCCATGCCGACTGTCCCCAACTAGTGCAGACTGGTGCAGACTTTGCCCAACGTGGGTAAAATCTCCTATCGTGTCCTCAGCTTTAATTGTATTGTTTAATTGTAAACTGTTAGCCTCTGTGGCTTCTAGATGCAGACAGGAGCCTAGCAGCGTTGTTCCTACGACTTACAGCTGATGCTAACCCTTGAGCACCAAGCATTTTGTGTTCACGACTTCCCGTGCATCAACCACGAGTTCCATTTGTAGGCTACTGCAAAAAAAAAGTCGACCACATCAACAAAGTTAAATATTCCTAACTCCAATGCAAATTCTTTTCTACACTAGAAAACGATTTGCACTAGTGTTTCTAGTGTGCCTTTTTTCAAGGCAACCGAGAATAAACTGCAAGATTACTTGTGGACTCAAGTGTCCACACCTCTTCCGCATCTCATATACACCCATATAATGAACCTGAGCGCTTCCCTCCCCCCGCACCTGTCCGGGCCGTGCAGCAGGCAGGCGGGCTGCTCTTCCTTTTATGGTCTCGCTTCCTACTTGGAGGCTTCAGTTGGAAGAGGAGAGGAGAGCAGAGCGCAGCGCTCCACACTCCCCTCATTTATCCTCCAGTTGTGCTGCTGCGCTCCACGGCGAGCACGCAGCATTCTGGAACATCCATCTTTCTTTCTTTTTTGAACCCATGAGACACGATCAAGACAAATATGAAATAATTAAAGTCGCGGCTCGCTGCGTACGGATGCTTTTCATTCCCCCGTCTCCTGGTGGGTTTCTCTCTTGTCTGTTTCCCTCGCTGATCAGTCTGTGGAATGGTCTGCGTTTTCTCCCCTGGGTCGTGTCCACTTCAGCATGGGAACTGCGGTGTCCAAAAGGAAGAATCTGAGGAGTGACGCGATATCTTCCGTGGCCGCAAAAGTTCGGTGAGTGTGTCCCCGTGGATGCGCAGCGCTCCGCAGCCGCACGGAGAGAGGCGGCGGAGCGCACGGGGAGCAGAGCCTGCTGCTTTAAACTAATGCTATCAGGAGATTCTTAAGACAAGTTTTAACGGGAATGATAAATTAATACATTTTGATTAGGTCATAAAGCCACAAGCTCCCCTTCTGCCCACTTTGTTTGGCACCTTTTAAAGTTTCACTTTGGCTTCTGGCTTTATTTCCTTTTCACTTATTTATCCTGTTAGAAACCTCTCTTTTAAATAAACCCATAAAATAGACGGAGTTCTACGGTTGTGCAGGAATGGTTTCAAGCTATTTTATTTTTAAAAATGTTGCTTTCAGCCTGGCTTGATCCTACCTTTAATCCAATCACATTCTGATTACTTTAACTTATTTCTTTTTTATTTAGACCCCAGCATAATGTTTTCTTTTTATGCTGTCTATGAAGGGAACTTTGTGTAGCTTGAAAAGTGCTTTACAAATACATGATTAATATTATTATTAGATTTAAATTTTCGTAGCATACATTACATATGACCTGGGAAAATATTTGATTTAGATTTGTAAGGATTGGCTGTTCAACATATTTTACAGACCTTTGGAGTTGTTTCCTGCTGCACTTCGAAAACCGTGATGGACGTATTAAATTAATATATAGTGAAAATAATCATGAGTTGCTGCCTTTGCAAAAACTTTCAGTGAAGTTTCCATTCTGCTATATAATATTTAGATTTTTTTATTATTATTATATTTTTTTGTGCACATAGTTCTACACATTTCAAATGCTGTGAACTGCACCGTAAATACTTATAATAAGCTTTTTGTGGGTTGTCCTTGTGTTGCATGCTGTATACATTATATAATCTTTTCTTTACTGGTCCACAAACTTCCAGTTGGACTCACTGGACCTGTGACTAATTCTAATGACATTTGACTTTGAGTGCATGAGTCATGCCAGGAAAGGTCTTCGTGTCATGTGTCTTCGCTGTCTGAAGCCTGCGGGATGAGTAATGTTCGGCGGTTTGGGATTCAGTCCGTGTCGCCCACTTGCTGACCTCAGAATCCAGTATGCAGACAAATGAAGCTCCCCTGCTCCTGTGTGTGCATATATCTACGTTCTTCCTTAAGTCTATGATCATTTGCCTGAGTGCAGTGAAGCAGGCTACCGCGTGACCTTTCCATTTACTACCACAGTCGCCACCATGCTCCCCTTCTGCGCTCATTCTCCAACTCCATTTGTCTCTGTCTTCGTTTTGCTGTTTATCTGTTTATCGCCTCCCTCTCCGCCTCGCTCGCTTTTTCGCACCTCACGCTTAACTCTCCATAAATCACGCCGATCACGGCCAGCATCTCAGCCACGCATGTGGACCGCGGCCAAGGCCCGTACAGTGCGTACTTCCCGCTCTTGTCAGCGATCGTGAGCTGCACTCCAGTTGACGAGGAGTTTAATGGCTCTCGGCGAACAATAGCTCTTTGCCCTGAATCCCAGCCAAGCCGGGATTAGTGGTGTCTCGAGTCTGCCGGGTGATCGGAGTTGATCTGTTGTGCAGTGAATGAGCGGGGCAAATCCATTTTTTACTTTCTCCCTGACAAATCCAATCCAGCATATTTGTCTTTGGGTGAGTGTGAATGACGACGCAGTGGAGGGATTATACTGGAGGTTTAATGGGATCCTCTTGTTCCAGAACGCTCCTTTCGACCTCATTCATCTGTCCCCTGAAGTGTCACTCCATTCACTATGACACTACAGAATATTTCAAAGATCTGTGCCTAAACCACATGGTTGACTAGGGCTGTGTTGTTCAGACCTTGAATTTAGGAATTAATTGAACAGTTATATTAATCACTATATTTAAAATTAAAAGGATGTTATTGCTGAACCAGAGAATATGGTTTGCGGGTTAATTGTTTAAAAGCTGTTTTTGCCACACAAGACAGCATCGCAAATGAGTCTTGGCGCGTAGTACGATGAAATATGAAATGTGATAATCAGTTGGGACTGCCGGTTCACACTTTCTGACATCTTTTCTAGCAGGTATTTATTACGTTTTTGAGAGCGTCTCACCTCTGCACACCTGGCCAGTGGAAATCTTTTGGGGAAGGAGGTTTTTAGATGCTGTTCAACAGTCACCTTGGATCGTCTTTGATTTTCAAAGTATACAGTATATATCTATACCCAAACTGCTTTTCTAAGACAATTTCATGTCCACCTGAAGATGGAGAAATTGTAAGGAGACATCACAAGAGACTGCCAAGCTAGGCAGAGTTCAACAGTTAGGAAAAAAGGTTCCCAGTGCTAGTTTGGGCTGGTTCGATATGGTTGGACCTTGGGCCTCAAAGTAACTGAAAACATGCAAGAGTGAGGAGAACTAACATTCAGGTGTTGGATATCAAACTGAGAAATGAAGTGAACCAGTGTAGAACTGAGCTGGTATCTGGTATTGTGTAGCCGGGAAGCCAGACCAGCTTCCGCACCCACGGTTATTTTGCGGTGGAAAACTGGTCGTGAGTCACTCTGTTGGGAACTGATTATGATTCAGCAAGGATCTGTCAGGCCAGTCCGATCACTGGATCTGTAAGCAGTACCAAAACTACTTGTCATTGTTTAATACAGACAATAATAGTGGTTTTTATAAGCTTGAATGTTTTTGTTTTTTTTTTTAAGATGTTGCTCGGCTGAAATGCTATTGACCTATGTTATGTTTTCACTCATGTTTGGTTAAAGGTAGTTTTAATCTGAGAAGATGCGAAACCCCCAAAATACAAACAGCAAGTTCAGAAATTGACCTCATCCAGCTTTAGATGAGAGCGTAGCTCTGTGTGGAAATTTGTGCAACCTACACAAACCCAATAATTCACCCTGTGGCAATGTGTTTTGTTCTGGAAATTGTTCAAAACAGATACGGTTTGTCTGGATTTCTGCCACTGCACTTGTTAATGTTTAAAGAATAAAAATTTGGAAGCATTTTGCTCACTGGCCCATGGGCCCCTTCCGTTTTGCCGTGTACACAGTCCTATTACAAATTAATGGGTTATTGTTGCTGCGGTATTTGTGTCTAAAAACTGTTTACAGGGATTTAAATGTGGTTGAACCTCATTAAAATTACAGCAGAAGAGTTCTACCTCTGCCAGTAATTGCAGCAGGGCAGGGTTAATCATAAAATCATACATTAACGTTTTAAATAATCTGTTCCATAAAACTGCAGTATGGAATTTTAGTTTGTCCATATCTATGTTTGGAGTCAGTCGTGTCCCCTTTTACAGCCGTGGGCTCTTCGTCCTGAGGGAGTTGGGTTTATGCCTTGTTTGATTGCTGTCATCTCTCTGTTGTTCTTTGGTAGACTCAATCAGATGCCAGCCAGGTTGGCAAACACTGGTCTTCTGTGAAGAGTTTACTGACAACACTTTGCTGGATTTTGGAGATAATCAGGATGATATGTGGGTTTGGAATTTTTGAATAAATACCTCGAGCTGTGGACAACCTGTGATGTTGGGTTACGTGGAAACTGGATCATATAATCAAAAAATCAGGCCAGTCTGGCTTCTGTGCGTCCTACACTGTTCCTCTCTGGCAGAATGTTGTCATTAACCTGAAATTAAACATGGAATGAATTATCAGTACAGCCTGCTATCTTCCAATGGGCTTGATATTTGTTTTGGCTGCCTGGGTGGCATTTTGCTGGCAGAGCTGGGCTCATCAGGAGGATGGCGAGGGAAGAATATGCATAGAAATGGGATGCAAAAGCAAATCTGCATTTGAAAATTGTCTGATTTAAAATTGATAGTCTCTTTTGCATCATGGGCCATTGTATGCTAATGCGTCTGCATGATTTCTTTTTAAGAAATATGAAACAAGCTGAGGCTTTACGTGGCTTGAAGGGCATTTCTGTCTCATTATGTGTTTAATGTCTTACTTTTTGGAAGTTGGGTGAAAATTAGTTGTCTGTTTTGTACTCCACCTGAAGCACTAGACTTGCCTCCCTGTCCTTTTTATGACAAATCTTTATAAAGCCCGCCAAAACCAGGGGTTCTGCTTTGATCACCCACTAGATAGGAAAGATTACATGCGCTTTAAAGCCAGTGTCACCTTTAATATTTCAAGAATGTTTGAGTCACTCCTTAAAATGAATTGCACAGCCCAACAGTTTTTAGAACTTAATAGTTTCCACTCTAGTGAAAATGTGATTTCATGGCCTCTTTCCCGTGGGAGTGTGCGACCAGCAGCGACCCTGTCCTTGTCGCTGCACAGATTAGCTCCAGCCACGGTCTCAGTGTGGCTATTAGCTGTAAAACATCTGGGCCCCCTCTATAAAACATAAACCATAAATCACAGGTGGCTTGGAAGGCCAGATATGACCAGATTTTTAAACCAGCATTTGTGATATCTAATCTTGAGTGTCCAGAATGCACCAGAATATTTCTAGTTTATAATGTATCCTTGAATGCAAGCACTGTAGGTGTGTTAGATGGTGTTGCTTTCTTGCATGGGAATTTGCAAAGAAGTTCTGAGTTTTAGGGAGACTGTTCCAAAAGTTTCAATTTAACTAAATTTAGCCTGTCTTCCTTTGTGTATTCACTTTCTGCAATGCACCACTGGCAGCAAAAAGACACAGCTCATGATGCTTCTTAATAATTATTGTGGGGGGATTTTTATTCCTTTGTTGTTACATAGCTGACAGTAGAGACAGACCATATGACAGGAAATGAAGGGAAAGCAATGGGGAACGATTTGGAACAAAGACGGATACAAAAAGAGAATGTTATACTGGTCATGGTATGAACATATAAGATTGCTGGACACTTCTAATGGAACATAGTACATAGTACACCGTCTTCATCCGACTGTAAAGTCAGAATAGCTGGATGAAGACGGTTCGTCGCAGCACAGTGGGGTGGTGGTTAACAGTGATGCCTCACAGCAAGAAGGTTGTGGGTTCTAATCCACAGGCTGACTGGGGCCTTTTGGTGTGGAGTTCTCTCTCTGTCTGCGTGAGTTCTTTCCGGATATTCCAGCTTCCTCCTACCATCCAAAGACATGCTCATTAGGTTAATGGGTGATTCTAAATTGGCTGTAGGTGTGCTTGTGAATGGTTGTCTGTCTCTCTGTGTTAGCCCTGCGAATGACTGACGACCTGTCCGGTTACAGAAAATGAATGAATAATGAAGACAGTTCAATAGCCTCCTGTCCCTGAACCTCCTCAGGAGCTGAGCTGTTGACAGTACAGTTGATGATGCTGCTGCTGATGTTGCCGATTGAGTTGGTTGACATTCCATTAGCATTTACATGCTACTGATGTTTTGCGTCTGATCTGAATTTCTAGTGGGAACAATCCATGCACAGATGTGTTATAGCGATGCAACAAACGCTACAACTTTGCATTGCCAGCAACACTGACACTGAGTTGGCATTGAGTGTCTCTCAAGCGCAATGTCATCAGCTGGAGGGTTTTGAATGGGCTTTGACGTAGCGACAAGCATTGAACGCCATCTTGACGCTCTCTAACTGCTAGTACGAACACACTGTAAAGAAGGAACGTTTACAATATGTCAGTGAACATTAAAGGACATATTTGTTGAACGTATTGCAGATTTGTAGAATTGTTCCTGTTATGAAAAGTACACAAGCCTCTCAAACAGCATTTAAACCATTATAGCACACTAAAGACTGGAGTCTAAGTGTCACTGGGATGGAGACGACTAAGGCAGCGAGTTTTTATTCAGGTTTTCCAGTCTGATTTATAAATCTGCCCATGATGTACCTGATTCTGTTGGTCATATGTCTGTCATCATGCAGCGTGCATGTTTTTAGACCGCAGAAATAGGTGATAGATGGCTTTCACTCTCCACCTGCATTGTGAATGGTCATTAAGTCATTGTTCATCCTTGCTGACCTTAAGCAACCAGAGGGAATTGCAGTCTCAGTGAATATACTCATGGCTCCTGAACTGTAATTGACATAGTAATTAAATTCACACTTTCATAAATATCTAATTAAAGAGCAGCAGCCAAACGGAAATGTATAGTGAGTAGATAAAGCAGGTTTCTACTATTTTCTTTCAAACTAAGAATTTGGAAGTACTCGTATTTTGTGTGCATGTGTGAATGTTCCATCTAGAGGGTGTGGGAGAGTCTTAAAAATTGAGTTGTGACGCTATCGGGGAGAATGGGATGGAGAGTGAATTTTGATAGCCACAAAACTCATAACCCACCAGTCCTCCAGAGAAATATATTATGGTCATTTAGTGCTAAAGGGGCACTAAACCTCTTACCTGGTGCCCCTTTAATAAAAGCCAATATGAACCCAGTATGTCAACAGACCAACAGAGCGGTCTCACTCTAACTGAACCAGAGGCTGCTCCTGTTTTGGCTATTGTCCTGCCTCGTGTCTCTTTACATGAGATGCTTTACACTTGCTCTTTCTCCCCCCTCCAGCGTGTATTGATGAACCCACATTGGCCTCTTGGGAGTTCTGGGTAATTGTCTGACTCATGGCCTTTGTTGTCAGTGGAGTGTAGCGAAGCAGGTGTCTCTTAATGAAGTCATCAGCTCTTTACTAGCCAGCCTTCCCAGTGTGCGTTGTACAGAGAGATATGAAGCCACAATGTGAACAATGGCACCAAGAGAAAACGATGAACACAGGCCAGACTTGGGTTGCATGAATCTAAAGTAGGACACGGAATCTGTGCCGCTGCTGCCTTGGTTCTTTTCCTCTGCTTTCCTTTTAAGTAATCAGTTAATCAACAGATTATGAACAGATTAATCAGGTGTTAGGGTTAGGGTTAGGGATTCAGAGATCGGTGCAGCAGAATCTGAAATAAATATTTAAATAGGAAGAGACAATTCATACATACGATGTAGTTCTGCTTGTAGCTAAACAAAGGTATAATTGTGGAAAAAGGTATGTTAAGTTAATAAAGTTGAACTGTCAATTTGAGTACAATTCCTGGCCTGGAGTTGCAGCAAAGGAGCTGAAAGTATTTGAGATAGTAAAAGAGTGGTTTGGCAGCGGGAGTGTAATATCTGGAAGCAGGTGAACTCTGGCTTAAAAAATGGAAATTAAAAGGAGTAGTAGCATCAGGTGAAGAGTTAAATGAAAGTTAGAATATAAATTAACATGCAACTATTGCAAGAATTGCACGCTTAACGGTGAGACTTGAAGACTGTAATTGAGTTATATAAGAAGTGACAAAAGTTAACATAGCAGTTCTTTCTTCTTTTGCAGGCTTGTGAGACAAAGTCAGCAAAATTGAACACATTAGAATTTCAATCTTTTCCGTCTAATGATTTGGCTGAGCTATTTCATGGGAAATTAGCACTAACAGAGGAAGAGGAAATGAGGATTTTTTTTTTCACTTCACCCATGATCACAATTCTTTTACTTTACTTCCCTTACTAATATGGGGGAGAAATGGTAAAGACCTGAGTGACTTTGACGAGAACCAGATGGTTCCCAAACAGTAAAGCCTTTGTGGGACATAGACGACGTAACCTACACACGGAGCCTACGCCGGTGCGAGCCATTTGTACTTGTGCGCTCATCGGTATGGCTCGCTCTGTAACAACGCCACCCAAACACTAGTCAGCGCTGTGTCTTTTTTGCCAGTTGGGTTCATTTTTGTTTCTACTTCCTGCTTCACTTTCAACAATGGTGACTGAAACCTTCGGCAAAATTTCACTGAAGACTAGTCCTACAGATGTTTGTATCTCCGAACCTCCTCAGTCAACCTTTCCTCGATGTGTTTCATCTTTGTGGAGATGGAGAAGTAGCCGCAAATACTAAAGCGGAATCATGCTACTACCAGGCGGGCCAATCACATCTCTATGCAGAAAAGTAACTATGCGTCATGGCATTTCTGGAGAGGTGCATATTGTTCATACACACACTCTGGTCCCTGTTTTAATCCTGTACTCAACCCTTTGTCTTTTCTTTTCCTCCCTTTCTCCTAATCCCGCATGCTGCATTAATAAGTTCTTCTTTCCTTTTTACACTCTTGCTCATCACCAGTCCAGAGGGTAAGATGAGTTTGGTTCAGTAACAGGGCTATAATGATGGCCTGTTAATGACTGAAGCAGGTATGTGAGCGGTGAGATGGCCAGCAGTCCTCTCATTGATCTGACTAATTATGGTCTGTATTGCTGATCACCTCCCAGCGAGCGGATGGAACATGGAGGGCACAGCAGGGTCAACACTTTGACAAACCCCCTCAGACGGCTGGAGCTGGTTGCGGAGGCTGAACTCATCATAGAGCCTGTCACACTGAAACAAAGTCACAGAGTATGTGATAATACAGGCTCACTTTAAAGAATAGCTGCTGCACCGGCCACTACAATATTGCTTTGAGGATGCGTTTTGGCTGATATTGTCTTTTTATTGAATAGTGTCAACGGCTTATGGAATGACTGATGGTTCTGCCTGAACACAGCAACAAAGCAGTCAAGAAGAACATCATCTTCAAGTTTGGTTGTCTTCACACATTTCAGTTGCACATTCATTATTCTGCTGAATAATGATTTTCTTTTATCCTCATGAAGTGCATGAACCTGAACACATTACAGTGTAGTCAGACTGAGTTGGACTGCATCACTTATTGCGCATACTGTACGGACGTCATCGATGACGTGATTGAAAAAAAAAACAATCAGTTTATTTTAAACACACTTTCAGCAGTTTTGGCTTCTGTGAAGTATCTTGACACAATTTTTATTGATGCTATATAAATAAGCTTTAATTGAAATGAACAGTGTGCTGGAAAACCTGCATTCCCAAAGCAGCCTTTGCTGACATCGCTACGTGTCATCTACCAGAGGTATCTGAGTTAATCTTCAAGAGAAAACCTTCGATCATATTAAAACAAGCAATATTTTGCCAACTATACATAGTAAAATTATGCTCGAGGTCGTAGTCGAGAGATGTTAGTCATCTGTAAAGTGAAGCAAAGTAAACTAAGTGAGGCAGGTGCAGTGGACTGTGCAGGAAGAGGATTTGTAATTGTGTATTTATGTGTATTAGCATTAATATTATTATCATTGGCAGTTACGCTAGCTGGAGATCTCAAGAGCTTATAAAGGCCAAGTTCCAAAATGTGACTTTATCATATTTAGTTGGTTAATCCACCCATTAGTTTTCTGTCTCGAGTGGAGCAGAATTTTTGTTATGTATGACTGGAGGTTCAAGCAAAAACTAGATATGATGTCAATGAATTCATGCATCACCCTTTCACAAGCATGAGTCTGGAAAAGTCATCAAACTATGTTTGTTTTTTTTGTCTTATAATTTGGTCATCCGTTCCATAACCAGGCAAAGCAGAACTGACCACCTTTCCTTTACAGACAGAGCTAGTTTGGTGGTATAGTGACTAGTCACTGGGCTAGCTGGTGAGCTAACCACCAACACGATATCCATGCTAGAGTCTCGTTCACTGGTATGCATGAAAAAAAAAAACCTAGACACAGAAAACACACTCCGTCACACAAACACAAAGAAAAACCACTCAGACTAGCAGACTGTATCCTTGTATATGGGCCACTGAAGCTCCTCTCTGCAGCTTTCATCACTGTGCCATTTGATGTAAATATTTCCCCAGGCATCCATAAGCTCTGCCATTCCTCAAATGAGGTATGCAGTTTTCTCATTCCCTCACGCATGGCGAGAAGGAGGAAGGAGTAGCCTTGCATATGACCAGCTCCTGAGAGCGTAATATCATCTCATTTCTGGATCATCTGTCTCTTGTCTGTCACCCGCCTCCACTCCCTATCCGATACTCTTTCCTTACCTATTAGGGCTCCCTTCTTGATGCTACTTCCCACTCCCTCCTTACATTGTATTTCAGACTTATAAACACATCTCTCTCTTGTCACTGTGTTTCTCCTTCTCCCTCCTCCTCCTCCTTCTGCCTCATGTCACATGGCTAAAAACATGCAGTAGGTGCAGCGGCTGCATTGGGACACAACAAGACTGACTGCCATGTATAATTCATGGGATAAAACTCTCCAACACGCAAGTGTTATATGTTTTGTGTTTCAGACTGCAAGGGTGAAAAAAAAAAAAAAATATATATATATAAATGAATGCATGTAAAATCTGAGGTGACTGCTGCGATAACACTCATCAGATAACCACTTTGGCCTGAGGAGCATGTCTAGCCTTTGCTGGGTCTGTGAAGAAACTTAAGAGCTGGAGGGGAAAAATACATACGGATGTGCGTGCATGTGCTATCTTTGGGGTTTTTAATCACATGAAGAGAGCAATAAATAAGGGATGTTCTCACTGAAGATATATTGCAGTGGTTGTCTGAAAATCAGCTTCAGATTTTATCCGAGTGTAACGGCAATAGTTTGGAATAAAGCATGGTTCATTATGTTTTTCACAAGACAGCAGGAGAGCAGCGCACATCGGGGTGATGTGCCCAAGCTCCGCACGGCTTTCCAAAAAACATGATTTTTTTCAAGTGAAAGATCTGACTGCGTGGTAGCACTTATAAACATACTGCCTCATGCAATAACGTGCAACCACTTCTCTAGCATACAGCACTAGTCAGATTATACAGTAGTTGTCAGTTACATATGCACCATTAGTACTTAGTTAAACAGAGTTGTACCGTACTGTTTCATTAGAGCAACTGAATTGCTTAAAATGTGCTAACATAGTAAAGTTCTTCCTGTAAAAGTCAGTCGGCATAGAAAGAAAGTTCAAGAAGGGTGCAGTCAGTCTGGACTGAAAGATGTTTCAGTAGATACAGTACTGCTCATGTCTTGCTTTCATGTGGACGCTCAGAGGCCTGGGGAGACGAGCGTTTAAAACAGCATAATTTTATGGGAATCACTGCAATGAACGATCTGTGAACTGTGGATCTGCTGACCAGTAGCACACTGTTTTAACTGTACTGAACTTTGAAGGAACTTTGAAGGAAATTATGGCATCCTCTGATGGACTGTAAAGTACGTCACGAGATGTTGATAACGATGAGTAAGGTAACACAATTATGCGAATCAATGCTACAAATACGTTTAAAGGTCTGGACACACCAAACCAACACCAAACTACTACCAACGTGGCACCAGTGTCTGGGACAAAAACTTAAATTTGAAACAAACCTCAAAGTCTACCACCAACATACAGTATGTTCACATGTGTGAAAGGAAATAACTCTTCTTGGCAGCAGGTGGCATTAGTCTGCATTTAATATTCAAAAGGGGAAACTGGAAGAGCAGCTATTAGCTGGGAGGCTAGGAAGAGCCTCGAACCGTCACTTATCGTGCTGATCAGTTGACCTACAGTTGAAATACTTGTGCATTTGAATCTTCAGAAAACCGAGAGCAGTCTTTGTTTTTGAACTTTTGTTGACTTCCCTTAATCTTCTCGCACTGGTTCTCTGATCTGATCAGCCAATCAGAGACCGCTCTCACCGACACACTCCGCTGCCACTTCAACATATTAAGTCACCTGGAAGGCTGAGACACCCTGCAATTATGAGGACCATAAGCACTGGCCAACGGCCTGGCAGTGAAAAACTACCAAATGCTAGCATATTAAGAGAGCTTTAAGTTGAGAGCTGTATTGATAGAGTGGCGCCAAAATGTAGCTACCTGGCTAGGGCTATAAAGTTTAGCTAAACAAGCCAATAAAATAGTCACTACATCACTATTTTAAGGTCACTTTACCAGCCTTAGAAGTTACAAATTAAATGTATACATTTACCACAAAATACTGTACAGCATGTGAAGGTAGATTTAACAGTACAGATAAACATGTTTAGTAAGCCAGTTTTTTAGCCAACGTGATAAAGATGATAAATGAGGTGTACACAGAGTCAAGTGCATACATCAGAGATGCATTTTCTTCCTCGTGTCCTCCCTTCTTCCCCCTCCTCCCCCATCATCCAGGCAGGGAGGGGAGTTTTCATGGGGAGCAGCGCTGCTGCTGCAGGTGCCGCTTCATATTTAATTACTTAGTGTGTCGTAGCAGGAAGGCATATAGTCTACAGCACCAACACAGCAATTCCATTTCACCACAACCCCCATGAGATGTTAGCTCGGTGTGTGTGTGAGAGTGTGTGTTTGTGCGTTGTGTCTATTTATTTTTCTGCATGCTGCTCCACATGCGCAGTCTGAGGATGTGGGAGTGTGTGTGTGTGTATATCTGTGTGTGCAGATGGCAGGAATGCCAGGTCGGTGTGAGTGGGTGGAGAGTGATTAGAGGCTGCACTGCTTCCCCATAGGTGTGCTTGTGTGTGGCCTATATCTTACAACGTGTATTGTTGGTATGTGGGTGTTTCAGAAGGAGGAATGTGTATCTGACTGTTGTACAAACTGTTTCACACCATAGTACAACTGCTGATTTTACTTGTGCCAGTTACACTGAACAATGAAGAGCCTTGTAGGAGGATACTTTTAATGCAAATATGAATTAAGTGAATGCTGATCTTGCACCACACTGAATAAAGCAGACTGACACCAGTTTCATGGTTCCAGTTCTGGTGACAGTAGATGAGCAGGCCGTAGTCAAAGCAATGCCTCTGCTTTGCCAACACCCAAGTTGGATCTTATTCTTTTTTTCTTTTTTTTTTTAAAGTATATTTTAGTTCCATCAATAAATGATTGTCCTGACTACTCGTCTCACTCAGGGTTGAAAGGTCCTACAGACGAACACCATGCTTTATGCCATATTAAAGGTTACAGAAATGTCAATTGACACCATTGTGGAGGGCCTTGTGCATTCACAATCACAGATGTTGAACTAATCTTCGTGAGCTAATCACAGCTATTCAAGGCTGCCCTCCCATTCAGAGGGAGTATATTGAATTGCTGTTGCCAGGACTGTGCAGTTTTACAGGATCCATACACGGTCCTGTAGCAGTGCAGAGTGCATGCCGTTTCATGCCCACCGGTACTGAAAATGAATGCACTCAGGGTTGTGTAAGGTGTTTTGGACAAACAAAAATCCTATGAATATCTCTGTTTTAGTCCAAAAAGGGGTCATTTTCTGTTTCACTAATGTGGAGATACCTGTCTACAGCCCTGTTCGGAGAGCTGAAGAGGTTTAAAACATCAGAGAGGACATTATGTTTTATGTGCGAGAGACAGTCTGCCACATAGAAGACGTGCATACCATGCCAGTTCCTCGCTGTTCCTGCCAGTACATTTATAACATGTGTACATGTCTGAATTTGTTTCCTGGCACATGCAATGACACCCTTGCCCTACCCTACCCTGTGCAGAGGAGGCAAGCTGTAGCTTCCAAGCTGTTTTCCTGTCCTCCGTATAACTGAAGACTGTAACCCTGGTGAGAGACGGCTGTTATATATATGGATTAGACTGAATAAAATCAATACAATCTCCCCAACAGACTGCTGTTGGTGTAATCTACTTGCAGTGGAGTGTCCTTAGAGAAAGAAATGCTCCGACAGGCTGTTTATGTGGAGAGAAAACCTTGACACTTTGTGAGTCACCTCTGTGTTTGACAGCAGCAGTTGTACCGTAGAGCTCAAGGCTAACTCTTGCACTTGTTGTGTCTCTACAGAGCAGCCCGAGCATTCGGGGAATACCTGTCCAATACCAATCCAGAGAACCGCAACGGAGCAGGTAAGCAGCACACACAGTCTTAAGTAGTCAGCCACGTGGAAGTGACAAAATCTGCTGTTTACCCCAAAATATCTGGCTTAAAATACATAACCTCACAACTGACAGAAAAAATAACAACTTCCTCATCACTGCAGCTATGGCTGTATCAGTGGGATGCTGAGTAAATTTGCAAAATGACAAGCTGCTCTATGTTTGATGTGAAAATTAGCTGAAAAGTGCTCCTACTTGGTTGACTCACAGTGCTGAATAGTTGGCTACACATCCATAACTGTGTCCAAAATCACTTCTTGTTTACAATATAGTGGAACATTTGTACTGTCCAAATTCTGAGTGTGTAACTTTATCCATGGTGCATTGCTCTCCCAGATTCTATTCTATGATACGCCTCTTTTTATGAATGCCAAAATGACTGTTGTACAATTCAGCAGCTGATGATTCATTAGAGTTCTATGTCTGAACTTATTGAATGCTCAATTTACAGTTTGTACTGGAATATTGAGTTTATCTAAAGAGTGGTGAGCAGACAAGGGAGTCAATTTTAAATTTATTTGTTTTGAAAATTTACTCTAAGCCAATAAGATACACCGATCACCCACAACATTATGACCACTGACAGGAGAAGTAAATAACATTGACCATCTTGGGACATTTCAATGTTCTGCTGGGAAACCTTTGGACCTGGTATTCATGTGGATGTTACTTAGACATGTAGCACCCACCTAGACCAGACCAGGCACCCCCACCCCATAGCAATGACACTCCTTGATGGCAGCACCCATCCCCAGCAGGATGCAGCCTGACACAGACACACACACAAAAAAAGCAGGAAAAACATCACAAGGTGTTAACCTGACCTCCAAAACTGACATTGTTCCAAACTGATCAAGCATCTGTGGAATGCACTGGAACAAGCCTGATGTTTCAGTCCAATGATCTAGCCAGCAAAAAACTGTCTCAGTGTCTTTATTTGACAAAACAAACTATGCTAACATATAGTCCCTTTGGTTACTTTTTGTTCCTTTATTGACTGAGCTAAAACACATCTAAAATCATAAAGAAGGAAACCCAGAGGTAAAGGTTTGCCTTCTGTCCTGTCAGTATCACTCTGCAACAAACATGTTCCATACTTGTTAATCCACAGCACGGAAATCTCATTCCCATGAGCTAACACTTATTTACAAGCCTTCAGCATTGCAGCTGCTTACTCCGTGAGACGGTGCTTCTGTCCTCCATGACACTGCAGGACGACTGGGCTTTTGTTTCTGCCGAAGACGTCATGTACTGTACCAGCTCATCCATTTCCACATCTTTCATCATTTCTCTCCTTGCTCTTTTCCATCACTCAGACAATCTTTTTCTCTTTTTGTCGTCCTCCCAAAAGCTTTTCTGGCTTGTAAATGTTTACTATTCAGCTGCCAGAGCTACAAATCCCAGAGAGAGACAAACAATCTTCCTTTTTGTTTTTTACAGATTTATCTGAAATGTACCAGCAAAAGCTGTACAATGACAGACAACATGATTTATTTGTAACCTGCTTCGACTTTTTATTTTTTTTACATTTCTCCATTCTCTCTCCTTCTCTCTCTAGATCATCTATTGTCTGATACTTTTCCTGGCCAGGACTGTGACTCTCCAGACGTCAGCCGCTTGCATAACAACAATCTGCCACCACAGAGCCGCTGTTTGCCCGTAGCTAAACCCAACCAATCCAACCAGTCCAATCCCAGCCCTCACCCACAGTCTCAGACTCAGGTCAACACCCTCCAAGCACAAGCACCCCTGGGCCCCTCCAAACGCAGACTCTCTGTTGAGCGCAGCCTCTCCACGGAGGACCCACCGGGTGTTAAGGGCCCTGAAGGGAACGTTGTTGTGAAGCCGGCCAGGGTGTACACAATCACCAGGGAAGGAGGGATGACCCTGGGGGGCCGTGGAAGCGAGGAGAGCCTGGAGCTCGAGGTGCTGAAGGGCTCTAGGGAGCAGCCTCTTTCCCAGGCCCCTGCTGGTGCCAACCACAACCTGTCCTGCACCAGTCAGCCGTCTGCCACAGCTGTCCGCGGTAGCCACCACCGCAGTAGCCATCACCGCAGCAACCATCACCATGCCCACCAGCATCACGGAGGCCCACCCTCGTCGTCTCAGCCTCTGCAGAGCTCTGAGAGCGCCAGCAACATCCGGGACTGGGGGATGAGGAGAGGGGGGTCGCGGGAAGACAACACCCCAGACTGCGTTGCGTGCATTCGGGCTCCGTGTCAAAGCCAGCGCTCACTGGACCTGGATACCTCGCCGCGGGATGGAGGGAAGCAACGCAAGAAACTGGAGAGGATGTACAGCGAGGACAGAGCGTCTACTGATGACAGGGGTAAAGATGGGAAAATGGATCATAAGTATACACAGGACATGTTCACTTACTATTTGAATATGCAAGTTAACAGGGATGAAAACTAGATATATCCAAATTTTTAAGTGAATGAAACAAGGCGCATCTCACCCCATTCACCCTCAGATGGTTCACTTCACACTCGCTAGCCTCCTCCGCTAACTGTAAGGCATGTGTTTGAATGTTCTGCTTACTGACACCACGCCTTCCTTTTTGTTTTCTGTGTTTGCAGAGGACAATCCTAATAGCTGGTTCCCCAAAGAGAATATGTTCAGCTTTCAGACAGCCACCACCACCATGCAGGCGTGAGTATGGCATGGAAATCCGCCTCCACTCCCACTCTGTGCATCACAGTGTCTTACTACATCGCTACTGTGTTGGCAGGATACGGCCCAGCCTTTTCCTTCCAAGGCTTACAAATGTACCATTCTGCTGCAGAGTCATAATGAGCTTCACACATTTCTCACTGGATGGTTTCACCTTGATATGAAGTCACTCATAGCTTTTTATAAAGTGCCAATAGGTGCCAGCTGTCTAGTTCTATTATTTACCCTGATGGTTCCTTCATGGAAATCAGTGATTACCGATATTCAAATCATTATTCGTATTATTTTAAATTGAAACCAACCTTTACTTTAGATTAAATATAATGCATATTATTATTAGGGCTGTCAATCGTTTAAAATATTTAACTGCGATTAACTGCATGATTTCCATAGTTAATATGTGATTAATTCAAATTAACTGCATTTTTTTTTATCTCTTCTAAATGTACCTTGATGTGTAAAACCAATCCTGTCCAGATTATTCTTCTGAACAACCTCAAAGGTGAAGCATGCTCAGAGGATATGCTGCATCTGCATTTCTGGATCTGTTGTTGAACTTGAGTGCTCCGGTGGTGGCTCGGTTCACGTCGACAGTGAGCTGAGCTTGCTATTTGGATGATCCTTTTGTTTATTATTTTCTGTTCAAGGAAGTTTGTTTCTTCCATCCAGGGCATTGCTTCCTGATTTCCCAACTTATGGGTCAGGCTTTAGCCTTGCACAGTAGGCTCAAGTCTTATCAGAATATGAATCGAAATTCCATTATGGGGCGTGTTTCAATGATACAGATAAAAGAAAACTTTTGCATGTAATTAGACAGTCCTGCTGCCAATTAGACCTTTTAGCTGGAAGCAAACTCAACTCAACTCAGATGACGTGTATGACTATGTCGCTGTTACTCTTTTGTCCATCAGCCCACCCAAATTATTTGATTGCTGGAGTATAATCAGTTTCCAAGAGAGAGCTTCCAGCCCCATCACAAAAAATGTGTGGGCAGGGGGACTTGGTCTTGCTTAGGCCTAAATCACAGAATATGCGTGTGCGCTGATCACGCTTTAAAAAACATATATATATATATATATATATGGCTATTTTGACAGCCCTGATTATAATATATTACAAAATGAATATATCAATATATCATATCAATAAAACACATTTATGTCTGAAAATGCATAATGCATAAATTAAAAAAATAAATAATAGGATATATCCAGTTATAGATAATAGTAAGTGTTCTGAGCATAACACTGCCACAATGTCAGTGAAATCAGTGGAATCATATATACTTCAAATACGTTCTTCCACATGTGAATTTATCAGTATGAAGACCTGGACCTCAACAAAACTTCTCCACCACTACTGTATGGACTCTGGTCCTGTCTAGATTTCACTTTTGGACAGTGACTCTAATTCACTAAACCTGACTTCCATCAGTTTTCCCAGTTATCCATACAGTGAGTCAAACTGATCCATAACAGGACCTTGGAACCAGCTAAATGCAGCTGTACTGAATGGTGGGAATTATATCTGTGAATTTCTAAACTAAACAGTGAAGAATCTTAGGACTGAATACTTTTAGAGAATGTGTGTTGGTCTAGACAGCTCATGTGCATTCACTAACACACACACACAAGTGCTTTCCAGTCTTTGTGACGGGTTAATTATCACCTATCACCCTGATCTCATAATTATGACTCTTAAATAGACAATGCTCACCCCCCACAATCTTTCCCTTCTCCTCTCCCACGCTCCCTCGTCTCTATCCATATGTCAGCATCTCCACTCCCTTTTTCCATCTGTCTCCATCTGTTATTGTCCCTATTAGGGTCAGACTGATATATGGGTCTGACTCTGGCCTGTGATTAAAATGGCGGGCTAATCAGCGTCTTTCACCTCTAACATGATGGCCGTGTTGCGGTTTGATGGATGACACATTCGCTGTTGAACTGACCAAACCATTTGTCTCTGATATGATCTGATTCTAATGAGAAGTTATGATCAGATTTAAACATACATACTGTACATGCATTATCATCATGCGTCTTCTGGTTCTCCTCGCTTCTTCTAACGTACATGGTCTAATTAGATCTTTGTCCTTGCACGTTAGTGAATTTTATTGAACAAGGTGAGTATTTTGTTAATATTTTTATTTATTTATGTTGTCTCCTCTTCAGACCCTGGGAACTGTAACAGAAAGCTGTTTCTGTTTTATGTCTTTGTGAAGTATTCTTCTAGCCCTGTTGCTAACTTCTCTCATTTTTGTCTTCTCTCCTTCCTCTACATGTGTGCCTCCTTTCCAAACCACGGCTGTAGAATATCGTGAGTAGCTCTTTCAAACGCCCCCACTGTTCTTTCCTGTTGCTCCTCCTTTTTTCCTTACTCTGTCAGTTAGGTAACATTTTTTCAAACCTCCTCCTCTTGTGGCTTTGTGCTATGTAGTCTGGTGTGTCCTTAACCCCTCCACCTCAGTGTCCACTGGACTGGGTCTTTGAAGGTATAGAGGCAGTAAATAGCGAGATGTACAAGTAGTGCAAGGAAGGAAGGAATGAATAGAGCAAGGAAGTCACTGTATAGCAGGATATAAATGAGAGACAACAATAGTGAAATGCCAAGTTGTCAAGTAATATTATGAACACTGAGAGGTGAGGTGAATAACACTGATTATCTTGTAATCTTGGCTCCTGTCAGTATGGGCTATTTCAGTCGGAAAGGGAACATTTTGTCCTCAAAGTTGATGTTAGAAGTGGGACAAATTGGTAAGTGGATGGATTTGAGTGACTTTGACAAGGGCCAAAATGGCTGCTCAAAATGGCTGGGCCAAATGGCTGCTCAAGTAGACCACTTTGGAGGTGGTCTACTTGAGCAGGACAATATACCCTGCCACAAAACAAAAATTGTTCAGGAGTTCAATGTGCGAGTTCAATGGGTGGACAAATAAGTCCGATCCTCCGAGGCCCCACCGTGCAACATGCAGGACTTTAAGAATCTGCTGCTAATGTCTTGGTGCCAGATACCACAGCACACCTTCGGAAGTCAATGCCTCGATGGGTCAGGACTGTTTTGGCTGCAGTGTGGGGACCTACTCAGGTTTAGCCAGGTAGTTATAATGTTATGACTGATTTGTGTACATTTGTGCCTAAAGCCTAAAGCCATTAGCTTATGTAACCATACTCAAGGTAAAGAAATGCATTGCTGGAAGCAAAGTGTTTTTTTAATTGTGGTTAAACCTAAAAATAGACACATGTCGAGCTGATGAATAGGACATCTAACAATATGTATTCATGTTCAGTATCTAGCATTTAAAAGCTAAAGTGCAATCTGAACTGCTAGTTTTTAAAAGCACTAGCGCTGTAACGTACATTATTATTGTCTTAATATTCTAGAGTTGGAGGTGAATATTTTAGATGGTGAATGGTAATGTTTAGCTTTGCTGATACATCTGTTAACTTGTAGCGAATGTAAGCTAATTCTCTGCATGATGGTGTCTGATAGTTACACTCAGATCCGTTCTCTTTGGGAAAGAAGAAGCCTTACTCTGTGTCTTTTAGATCGTTGCAGTTGGAGAGATTGTGCTGGTTTTGTTCATCAGAAAGATTTCATGAGTGGCCCACTTATTTCTCTGGTTAGTGAATAGCACAGTAATTTTTGGCTAGCAGCAGTCTGCTCAGAAAGCTAGGTACCGCGTTCAGATGATGGCAACTGTTTCATTCCTACAAAAGTTACTTAGTGGCACACTCAGCATTGGTTTGGTCTACCATAGAGTATAAGAGGCCTATAGGCCTATTACCAAAAGTTTTACCAGCCTACACCTGTAACTCTTCATTTGAATTTGGTAGAATTTGGTGGAAATGTGCTGGATTGCTTTGTAGCACATAAAAGGAAGAGGGCTGTCATCTTTCAGAGTTACTGGTGAAGGCAGATGGTGGAAGGAGAGACACGCTGAAGGAAGAGTCGCTTCCAACATGTTAGTTTTTTTGAAGAAAAGGGAACAGAAAGCGACGTGAGGGGAAGGAGGGAATGTAACAGCCAATGCACAGGCAGAGCTATGAAGGCTTTTTCACTGTACAGACTGTAGTGACTGCAGCCCATTGTTTTGTCATCCCAGAGCTCATCGGCTGTCTGTCTGTCCCTCATTCAAAAACTAGACCGTAGGACGTGACTCCATTTTCTGACATACGCTGTCACAGATGATTCTCATTATGTGTGGCATCCTGTCAAAGCCATTACTGTCCCCTCTGGGAAAGGCACAGCCACGTCGACCAACTTACTGGACAGGATGGGAAATACTCATCAGACATCAAGACAGGCACACACAAAAAACATCACTTTAAAATGCCATGTATTAAAAACTCTGTGTCATAATAACCAGGCAGTAGATGGCTAGTTAGCTGCTTATTTTACTGTATAACTCAAGCTGGGTAGGTAGGCAGGATGTGCAGTTTCTTGGTTACTCCCTCAATGTCTCTTCTTGTAGACCCCTCTCTTGCATCGTGGTCCTAGTGTGTGTGTGTTTGTGAGAATATCCACAATGTCTTCTGCCTCTGGTAGATAAAACACCTCTGTGCTGTTAACCCTAACCAGTCAACCAAACTAACCAAACCCTAACTAACATTAAAGACTAAAACAAAAACCTTTACTGCTGCCCCATCCCGCCCTGACTACACATTATGCCCGAACCCAACTAGACCCAAAGGGCCTTAGTCTAGTCAGTTTCTCTCAACTGCGTGGCATTTCAGTCCCACCTAGGTCAAACAAACTGTCATTTAAAATACTGTCACGGTTTCTGAGTTAAATCAGACAAGTTCTGTAGAGGTTATTTACCCTTTGGGTCAGACTGGGTTCAGACAAAAATCCTTTGGTGTTAGGCCAGGCGCCTCTAAAAGCTGTTTCAAAACAAGACCGCTTAACGCTTTGACGTCTCGGCAGGGCTTTCCGAGGCATTGCTGAGAGAAAGAGACGGAAAAGAGAGCAGGAAGCAGCTACCATGATGGAGAGGTACCGTGTCCTGGCTGTCCTGTCCTGTCCTGTGTGGTGGTGCTAAACCGTCCCTGTTACAGTTCCTCTAGTAATGACAAGACACATCATCAGTCTCTCATCAGATCTTAAAATAAAAACCTAATTTCTCTATAGGCTCACCAAACTTTTTAAGCTTTACAAACTACTTTATTTTTATCCATAAACAGCCATTTACTCACTTTCCCATTAATCCTCAAAGACTGAATAATATGAAGAGTTACTAGTAAACATACCACCAAAATGTGAAATCACGCTAGCAGAATAATGGAAACTGTGTGATGGCACATTTAATAATGCCCTTAATTTTTATTTAAAGTAAGAAGAAGGATCTTATAGCCTACCAAAAAGATGCTTTCATATCACCGCATCTTCTGACAGTCCCACACATGCATAAATTCTGTATGTTGTTCTTTGTCTCCACGTTCTGCACCTACTGCATACTGTTGAGCATTTTCTTTTATTTGTAACCTTTCCACAACCGGCTGTTATGGGGTGATCGCAAAAATCGTGTAAAAGTATCCCCCGGTGCACATGTATGTTTGTGTGTCCTCAATCCTGGAGGCTGTGGGGGGGCAGGTTCAATCAGTTTTCACCATTGAAGACTGAAGTGTAAAAACAGGGTCTATCAATACAATGCTGTAACTCTGCACTGTGTGGCTGGCACTCAGAGCGAACGTCTCAATCGATATTTGGCTGGAGACCTCACATCCACCAAGTCTGTTTGGTCCTATGTGTGCTGCAAGGTATTTTATTGTGTGTGCGTGTGTGTGTGTGCAGGGACGTGTCGTATACTTTCATAATGCAATACTTTTAAGAGAAGGTTACATCTCAGTTAGTTCCACAAATCGCATTGTGCATGTTTGAATAAGCACGACTTTTTTGCAGTGTTTCGAAAGGTCACAGCTGGATAGAGGGGGTTAGGAGTGAGACATATGCAGACACACAAATATTCATGCACACACGCAGCGATAGGAATTCGACTTGGTAGTCTCGGTGTGAGGGTGGTAGGGATTTTAAAAGCTGTTGTCACTCAGTATGAAAATACAAAACTGGCAGACTGATGGATCTCCCTCTCCTCTGAGTCATCCCTCTATTTTAGGCTCTGCCTTCACGACTCCTGCAATCAACACTGACATGTCTACAGCTTTTTTCCCCTCTAAATAAATGCCTAAAACTGCAGCCTAGATGCAAAATATCTTGAGATTTAAACAATGCACGTAGGAGGACTCGTATTTTGCATTGCACCTCCTGTTTAGCTGGGGTGTGACAAGGATATCTTGTTGATGCTCTTTCAAAATAGGAGAGCCTCGTGAAACCAAAGGTCTTGGTCTTATTACGCTATGGGAAGGGCTAGTGATAACCAGTCACAGAGGTGGGGCTCATTAAAAATAATGAGCTCTGGGGATGTGGACCAACCACATCAGTTGTCACATTATCCAGTCGTCCAGTTTAATAATCAGCTTCAGTAGAACAATTTTGTGCAGAAAAATCAGCACACTGATGCATCTGTTCTTGCTGGTTTTGTGTTTATACATTGATTTGATTTTAGCAGACATTCCACTATGACATTTACCTGACTTTATGGGAGAGACAGAATGTCGCTGGAGGCTAATCTGTGTTTAGTTTTTGCTGATTTAAACTAACAAAAAATCAAAAGACTAAAATTTAACTGAACCTATACACATTTTGTCATAGATTAAAACTACATCAATATCAAGTGCCAAAATTGCTGATGACTTGTCCTTTCCCCTGATTTAGAAAGTTTGAAGAGCCTTGAAATCATTATGCAATGATGATGGTTTCCCCCAGTTGTTCCTCAATTATTCATTTAGGCAACATTTCAACTGAGGGAGTGTGCACTTTCATTTACAGAAGCTTCATAGCTTGACTTAAAGAGCGACAAAGTAAGTGATAAAAATTTAAGTGAGTTTGAGACCTACTTTCATTGCACTCACCAGTCACAATCAAGCTGTGGTGAACTCAAAAAAGAGTTTTTTGTTCCACATGCTACAACTTCATACCCAGTGGTACAAACTGTTAATCATAAAATGTCTTTAATGAAAAAAAACTAATCCAGGCATCAACTAAAAGACAAGTATTTCGTCTAAAAATTCCAATGCATAGTGTCTCTTCAATAGCAGTTCAAAATTGTCATGCTTTTTTAATAACATTACATGGCTAAGAATCTCTGAATACACTGGTCTCTTGGGGTTTGATCACAAAGTCACCTTGCATGACACTGCAGGAGCACGCTAAAGCTGGCTACTTTTCTTTGTTGTTAGCAAACATATTGTCTTGGTCTCTAAAAGCACAAGGAGGCAACAGTTAATTTAAAACATTTTTTTAAAACTGTCAGTGTTTTAGCATTGAGGCTGCTCCTGTTTGTCTGACTTATGAATTTAGCGCGACATTTTCTGAAAATATGCTGCCTCCAAATGGAACTTGTGATAAGTTGTCCACATTAAATTCTTACCATTCAATTGGTAGCACCCGCCATAAGTTGTGAAAACACTGTTGCTTGGCAACTGTTGGCAGAGGCTAACTGTTTAGCAAGCTAATGACCGGTACTTAACATCAGAAATACAAAAGAATAATAAAGATCTTATACAATTATGAAGAAAACACTATATGACTATTTTTGAAAAGATTAGCAAACTCTTATCTCTTTCCAAAAAAAATTGTGGTTGTGAATAGCATAACAGGACACCATTCATATGGAGTTTACTTGCAAACACGATACACCCAACATGATAAACACTATCATTTGAATGGAGCAATAAATATGTTTTTGTAATCTCATCCATACTATAAAAAAAATAGATCAACCATTTCCCAAGTAGCCTGGCTGGTTAAAAATGTAGATTGCCGATGCTATTGGGCTGCCCTTTCATTCATTGAAATTCAGTTTAGACCGTGTTTATCAGTTACTTCCACTGTCACTGTTAATGATGACTTGAACATCAAATTAACCTTTTGGGCTTCGTAATGTGGCACATGTGAGACTAAGAATAACCGATTTAGACAAATGCAACTGATAACAAACCTTCAATCATTTCTAGCTGCGACTTTTGTTGGGATCAGGAAGTCTTTATTGTGAATATTATTAGAATAACTGATGTTTAACAGTAATACTGGAGAGTCACAAATTAGTGCTTGCATTTAGTTACATTTGTAGCTTATGGATCTCCTGGTGTGCAGGGCACCTACTGGTGAAGGCAATATCATTGTCACATGTTTGATAGCTTTGGCAGTAGCCAATCAGGCATCTCTGACATCTCTGACTTGGATTCAAAATGCTCTACTGTTTTTTTTTTTTTTCTTCTTTACATTTGTGTCTGTGCTTTTGAAACATTCTTACTTTCTGGTTCAGTTTCACATTCCTGATGTGTCTTCGTCTTTTTTTTCTTTTTCTCTAACATGGTAGAAACTTCCGCAAACACCTTAGGATGGTGGGCAGCCGCAGGATGAAGGTCCAGAGTAAGTCCTTCAGTGTATTTGTTTGCACGTGTTTGTGTAGATGTCAGTATGTTTCCGATCATTCATGCCCCGCAGTGTGTATCATAACATCACAACTGATGTACATCAGATTTGAATCGTGCTTTATGCATGGAGCAATAGCTATGTGCATGTTTGTGGAAACAGGATAATGGAACACACTTTTGAATCAAAACCTCATTCCCTAAAATCGTCATTAATCTGCAGACTGGTGTATGTTTGTGTATGTTTGTTGCTGTGAGGATTGTTTCATTTTTTTATCATATTGATTGTCTACTGTACTGTGAGGTCAAACAAGATAAAGCCGTGTTCTGTTACCTTCTAAACCTGGAATTTTTGTGCATCAATTTGCCTTGTGTTTTGTGACTTGTAGTAAATTTAAGGAATAATTATTTTCATTGTGTTCCACCTTTTATTAAATCAAGTTTTGCCAACAGTCTTTCTCCATTCAACAGAAAGATTTTATCTCGTTAATCAAATGACAAGGTCAACATATATTGACACTATAGTTACAATTATATATATAATAAAAACATATTTGTGCCTTTAATTAATATCAAATGTTGACACTAAAGTGAATAATGCACTCTGAAATACATTTTGACTATGGCAACTTTTGTTAGCCTTACATTTGCCTGGAAACATTAATTTGGACAACACAGTATTGTAAAATGATTAATAACATTGTCAGCAATAAACTATCACTGTAATACCTCCAGCCTGATGTTAACCATTCCTGCCAACACTCATGAGTTTCTCCAGTATTTCAAAGACTCCCTGTGTTGTTTCTCTATGGTAAAGTCCCTCCCTAGTTTTGTTTGTTTGCCAGATTATCTGTGAATCAAAATCTGCTCACACAATCCACACATTACCTACCATTTCAGCCCATCAGTCACCACAGCCTGATTCAAGGGGTGTGTGTGCAGCGGCTCTTTGTGGAGGTAGGCATGCCTGTTGAAAGCTGAATGAATTAGTAGGGCACTGGCAATATCACCACCTCCCTCCTCTACTTTGAAACCTGAACATTGGCAGGTATGACGTTAACACAAAGCACCGAGGCTACTTACCTAACAGGGACCTCACCTGAGTGCACATGTTCTCTGCACACAATGGGTCATCAGGACAAAGCCCTTGATTACTGAGGTTGATTATCCTTTGTAGAGTATGCATGTGTGTGAGTGACTTTCTTCCCCGCCTAACTCCATCAGCCTTCGCCGATCGCCGAGCCAAGAGCTTCAGCCGCTCGTGGAGTGACCCCACCCCTGTGAAGCCTGAGTCACTGCATGACTCCAGAGACAGTGAGTCCATGCACTCTCAGTCACTCACATGAACAAAAGCGTAGACACTTCCTCTGCAATGTGCACAAAATGCACGTATTCTTTCTGTCACATAATCTCAGAGACACATAAGAACACGCATATGGATGAATAAACATACATGTACAGTACAAAGCTACATTCAAATATGCAGGCTAGTGCCCTTGGTGACGTCGAAGCTACAGACGCACACTGAACAAACTCATGCTAAATCCAAGACACACAGACTTAACAGATGTATTCTGACTCACACAAGAAATCTTATTGTCTTTTTTGACTGTCAGTGTGTGTCTGCGGTTTATCTGTTTACGGGATGTGCTCTCTGTGTACCAGTACTCGGCTGTTGCCATCCATCCCCACAGCCGTCCTCATCTACCAGCCTGTCGTCCATCTGCCTGTTGCTTTGTGTCATGTCTGTCTGTATCTGGCCGGGCGCATAACGAGGCTGTTATTGTGTTGTTTTGTGTTGTCTGCCATTTGATTTTAACTCCTCCGTTCCTCCCCTCCGCGCTGGATAAAAAATAAAATAACAGGTGCAAGGCTTTTAAATGGAGCACCCTGCTCTCTAATCTCATTTGTGGGTTATCCTTTCATCTTACCCTTTGTTCCTGTGTGTGAGCCAGGTGGCGAGCTTCAGACCTCCTCAGGGACTCTAGATGAAGGGCTGGACGAGGATGCCGACTGGGAGGAGGAGAGGGAGATGGAGAGAGTGGCCTGTGAAGGAGAGGACTTCATTCCGCCGAAAATCATGGTGAGGATCCTTGATGAGCAGCCAACTTTCAGATGTAACAAAAATGTAATATCCAGTTGTTTTTATATATTTATGCGGAAAAAAAAATGTTTCTCTGAATGTTTTCCACAGTTGATATCATCCAAGGTCCCGAAGGCTGAATATGTCCCTAACATCATTCGTAGGGATGACCCCTCCATCATTCCCATTCTTTATGTGAGTAGCAGCCATTGGCAGATTTATGTCACTATTAAATGTAGAGGTTTTTGTTGACTGATTGATTGATTTTTTTTTCTGTGGCCTGCCACTGACATTACAAGACCTGCATCACATTTGATTTACCAGGGCACCATTAAAAAGCAAACCATATATATAAAACTAGTAGTAGTACTAAACCGTATTAGTCAAAAGTCTGGACATGACACTCATTCAAGTTCATTCATTCATCTTCTGTAACCGCTTATTCCTGTTAAGGGTCACGGGGTCTGCTGGAGTCTATCCCAGCTACTCATTCAAGTTTTCTTTCTTTTTTTACACTGTAAGTAAGGTAGTGACATTTTTTTTATATATTAAAAATTCCAGTTGCAACTATTTGTCTTAATGACCACTTTCCATACCATTGCAGTATTTTAACCAGCTTCTTAAGGTCATCATCTGGACAGATTTTGTTTACCAGGTGCTACCTGGTGTATGTAGTCTTAATATATTCTATTTTGCGCTGTAATGTAGAAATGAGTGATAATAAAGACAAAACTCATGAATGAGTACAATGATTATACTAGTTGGATATAATATCAAACTGAAATAAAGCAGCACATTGCAATATGAGTTTGTATTTCTGGGCAAGGAGTCAATAGAGCTGTGCACAAATTTCACAGAGAGTGTCCCCAACATGTTGCAGGGGCTCTGCTTAGTTAGAGCATCCTGTATTGAAAGCGTAGATCTGAATGAAAGGCCTGTATTGTCTGAATATACACTACATGTACATATAAGGTAAGATATGCCCTCGATCCACAATAGAGGAAATTCAAAATGATATGGCAGTACAAGAAGTTAAATTCATTCAAAGTACATCTGTTGGTGGCAGTTATGACCGTCACAGGCAAAGACCAGTGACACCTCAATAAGAGATGAATTCATTCAGTCAAGTACCAATAGCTCATTTATGTCAGAGGGAAGAAACACACTGTCAATCATCCCCTGAAAGTGATGTCTCTCCTCGGCAGTATACAGACTCATCACAGCCTGATTTTGAAGTTCTGTTGAGTGCCACCCTGCTGGTTGTCATCTCAGATGAAAATATAAAGGCAATCTTTTGCTGTGTCCCACCTGGTCTTTTTTTCCCGTTAAAGGAGAAGACACAAAAAGTTTGTAGCACCTGGAAAGCAACAGTCATTTGCGACTAGTCAGCAACAGAGACACAAATCCACTGGTTCATCTCCAAAAACTGTGAAGGTTTGTTTGTTTTGTGAGTGAATGATTATTCTAAGGCTATAGTACCCAACCTTTGTAGCCAACCTAAAGATTGCCATGTTATACTGGATTTCTCTGGAAAACTGTTGTGCCATGGAAATCTGTTGCACACATTTGTGTCACTCTCAGGATGACCTTTAGTAATACTGTAGCATTTCATCACCAATACATTTTTTTTTGTAGATTCTTTTGTTTATGACCTTGGAAAATGGTAAAGATATCCCCATTAACCTCATCTGTACTGTGTGTTTAGTGCAAGATAAGATGAGATAAGACATGTTTATTAATCCCACGTATGGGAAATTTCCTTGTCACAGTAGCACGGAATTTGGCAAATATATATACAGAAGACAATGACAACTTCAACGTGGTTAAAAAAGAGGAAATGTTAGCTTGCTAACATATGCTAAATATGTTCATGAACATGGTCAGCATTATAATGTACCTACTAAACATCTATTAGATTATATACAACACAGCAAAGCAACATCAAGCAGAAGTGTTAATAAAGTAGTTAAAATGGAATAATGCATATACACTGATCAGGTGGTTTGAATTCTGTCAGTCATCTCAGACAATTTTCCTTGTAACCTCCATTACAACCTCTAACCTCTATGTTTGGAACTGTGTAATATTCAAAGGTCTAATGGGCTGTAATTGTGAGCAGTCAGCCCTCTCAGAATAATGCCTTAATGACATTTGTTTGTCCATTAATGGCATCAAATGAACTAATGTTCTGATTAGAAATCAGTGGGTAGTTCACTTTGATTCAATTTGTGCTCCGCAGAGTATAATGCAACAATAATTCTCTTTTATTATTCCGTTTAAAGGACCATGAACACGCCACGTTTGACGACATTCTCGGTGAGTGCGGCACTTCTTGTGAACATTACTCCCTCGATGTACAGTAAATGTGGAAAAGATGAGGGTGGAATAAGTTTAAGCTTGCTGGAGTGCAGAGATGACTCATTGTTTAGCTACCCGTGTGTGTGTGTGTGTGTCTCTCTCGAGGGACAGCCAATTTATGTGTCTCACCATTACGGCTGAGTGGGAAAAGTGACACCTCTCTCTCCCTTTCTCTCTCTCTTCGATGGTCTCTCACACAGAGGAGATAGAGAAGAAGCTGACTGCTTACAGGAAAGGCTGTAAAATCTGGAACATGCTTATTTTCTGCCAGGTGAGTGACAGCAGAGATACAATGAAATATTTTGTCATTATTGGGTCACATCTTCTTTAGCAGTAAATCTGGTTTAGCGCTCTGAAGGATAACTTTCTATCAGCTCATAAAGTTATAAAAGTTTTTCTTTTCCTAGCAAATAGTTAAATATTTTTTATATATATTTAAACTGCCTGTTGGCTGCTTACACACACACACACACACACACACATATATATATATATATATATATATATTTGGCCTATTTTCATTCTTAGACATACAGTTCCTAGACTGAATACTGTAGAATGGAAGGCCAGTGTGTTCAATATTATCAGTCTACATCCAGTTCTCTATAATGACAATTCCAAACAGGTTTTTAGAACTGTTTTCACTTTTATTACAAATCTTCAACTAAAATCTTTCCTTTACTAAAAGAGTTCAGACCAGTAATCTGACACTTTATAGAAGCCTCTTACGTTGTAATAATGGATGTGACACTCGTTGGTCTCTCTAAGCTTTGTGACCTTGGATTTGGGCACTTTGACCCTTTCTTCAGACATTTCTGTCCATTTCCGTCCATCCATCCATGTTCATCTGCTTATTTGACGCTGGGTTGCAGCACGTTCTACAGCATACAGTATGAAGGAACCTATTATAACCCAAACTCCTTTCCCCAGGGTGGGCCAGGACATCTGTACCTGCTGAAGAACAAAGTGGCCACCTTTGCCAAGGTGGAGAAGGAGGAAGACATGATCCAGTAAGTCTTGCTTCATTCTTTAAGGAATATTCTGCTGGCAAATGTTGCTGGTGTATGGCCTTCTTGTTACGATGTAGAGCAAGGAAAATAAAAGACAATATTCACACAAACTCAACTCAAACTTTCAGCAAACGGTTCAGTCTTAAATGAGGAAACAACTATGTCTTTTTTGACATTAGTCACACGGTCAGTTACTGTACTAAAACTACACTAAAAACTGTGTTACAAAACAGTTCAATCATTTAAAACTTGTACCAGACTCCAGGAGTGGAGGAGCCATTACTCTACTATGAGGGGTCATGGTTGCAGGAGGGTAACAGACCGCTAGTAGACCTGGGCTCAGCAGACCAGCCTAGTAACATGTGCATGCCATCATAAAATAATGAATACACCTAAACAAAAAAATCAAGCCCATCGAGTTGATCCAAATGGGCCATCCTGGGCGTGTGGGTCGTGATAACTGCACTTGATGGGGACCGCCATTGGGTTTATAAAGTGTGTATTTATTGGAACTGGGGCACACTGAGAAAGTGCTTGACAGGAGTCGGTGGACAGAGATAGAAAGCATCCTGGTAGACAGCTGGCCTCAGGAAACGGATGGTGTTTCTGTGTCACTGCTCGGCTGCCGACTTAGGAGGAAAACCTTTGATGCAAAGTGTGAGACCTGTTGATGCTAAACTTTGAGAATGTCTTTGAGATTCATCCTAGCTGTGGAAATACAAGTGCTCCTCTCTAGATAACTGTTTTAAAAACTGCCAGCCACTGGCTTACAATTGCCAAATGATAATACATATTTTCCAACATTAGTATCAACTCCTCTGTACGTGTTTGTTTAAGGACAAGAAGGAAAATCTATCAAAATGATAACAAAATAAGATGGAAAATAACTATTATTAAAATCAAGAAAACACTGAGTGTGTCGTACGAGGCGCAGTTCAACAGACAAGAAGGGAGAAAGCAGGTGAGTTGATTTGGATGCAGGCCTGACAGTCATTACAGTTATATGGTCTGTGCCATTACAACCTACAGCAGTTAAAACCTCTGCTTTTCCTTTTTACATGCCAGTCTATTGTGAAATATTGGAGGTGACAAAGCAACAACAGAAACCTGCAGTCAACGTGCCTTTAAAATATTTTCCTCTCTCATCAAACCAGCATTCTGTTTTGACCTTAATTCTTTCACAACTCTTTCACCATTTGTTGCTGATTGTCCTCTCCTCCGTTACCAGGTTCTGGCGGCGGCTAAGCAGGCTGATGAGTAAGCTGAACCCAGAGCCTAACCTCATCCACATCATGGGGTGCTATGTGCTGGGGAGCGCTAATGGAGAAAAGGTAGCCGCCTTCGTATGTAGCAATAGGAGCAAATAAAACGCCCACACTACGCCGGTTGAGTTCAATAGTTTGCCTAAAATGTCTGCGTGCATTTTGCAGCGTGCTTAGTCATAATCACAAATATGAGCACACGCTTCCACAGCCAGATGCTGTCTGTAGCAGCGTGTAGATAACTCATATAGACAATCTGTCAGCTTTCTGGATATGCAGGGTCTTGCAGGGCCTAGTGAGGTGACCTTTTACACAAGCTTGGTAAAATAATGAAAGAGCTAGCAGTTTATTTGTGCATGTGAAAGATAAAGTGGAGGGCAGCAGTGGAGATCAAGACGCACATACAGCACTTTGACGAATAACAAGAAAATAGACTTCTGCCCTGACCCTACCACCTCCACAGAGACTGACACACGCTTGCTATATGCAGACATCTTCGCATACAGCATGTGCACATGAAACATGCCCACACACTGAAATATTCATATTTGCCTTTGAAGCCCCATCTAACACACTCTACTACTGATCCTTGTGAATGCTTCCTCCAGTATTAGTCATCCTTCTTGACTTTGATAGTAAAAGCTCATGTAGTTTTTCTAACACGAATTGTCAGCTTTCCAAACAAATGTGACGCAGATTTTGAAAAAAAATTACATAAAATCACATGCACATTAAAATAGGAAAAATGTAATAAATCTTAAGCTAGTTTTTGAAATTTCAACCTGAAAAGAAAAAAAAAACAGACCCAATGTTAATCGGTCACATCTCTACAGCTGAAAGTACAAAACGAACAACATCGGGTTAAGTCTTTGTGTCCCCGTCATTAGTGACAGTGACGTTATTGAACCTGTTCTAAAAATATAGCGCTACATCTCCACCAAATGCGCGAGAGAACTGAAGCACATCAGTGCTAAATTCATTTTAGTCACAGTAGTACTCGAAGGTCTCTTCACTCAGTGCCACAAAAACAATAAAGTCCCAGACTGGTCCCAGTGCAGAGGCCTCTGGGGTGGAAAGGGTTATTTCCAGGGTGTGTTTTCCAAGCTAACAGAGCTGATATTTTGTACGCGGCTATTTCTAGTCACCTCAGTTTAAGCCTGGGTGACAAATACGTCACTTGAATCTTGTATGTCATCATGTCCTCAATCTGTTTCCAATGTCCTTTGGCACATTTTTTTTTCCAACTCAGCCAACCGTGCATACTTAATTTACTTATTTTTTAGTATTTCCTTTTTTTGTTTACAGCATTTCGACAATGGATTTTGTGTTTGTGGACGTCAAAAAAAAATCTTGTTGTTGTTGAGTGGCACACTCTACAGTAGGGGGATGTGATGTAAAAAAAAAAACTTGTAATATAAGTACACACATACAAGTAATGTGATCTTTGCATTTGACTCCAAATGAGCATACACTGAGCAGGGGGCAGCCATGCAAGGCACCTAAGGTGTGTTTTGCGTGCTTGCTCAAGACTGTGGCATTGGAAACAGTGGGGATAAAACCTCACACATCCAAAGCTGCTTTTCTAACCGCTAGTCCACAGCACCGCACATAGTGAAGTGGAACCGGATTTGAATAATTTCTGCATTTGATGAATCGTCTGCTCTAGTGGCTGCTTCTAATTAAAGTCTGTAACATACAGCATGATGTGAACATAATATCAAGAAAGAGCCATTGGCTTTGTGGGAAATGTAGTTTAAATGAAGAAGGATTTAGAATTCCGTGAACATCCCTCTCATTAATCTCCACCATGCTCGTGATTTGTTTGCAGCAACAACAACCAGGTGTTGGAGTTAATTGGAAAATGATATAGTAATGTTTCAAAACGCTGCTCGCAGTCATTGTTCCCTTGCATCAGGCCTTCTAAGGACACCCAGCGCTACACTGTGATAGTCACTGTGACATTTGGCATCTCCCTCACGTTGATTTGGTACGACTCGTATGTGGAGAGGGAGGAGCAGGGACGGGCGTATGTTCGCTGCATTTAACAATTTTCCTCCTGCTGCTACCTCTGTGTGCTCCTGCAGGCTCAGCTGGAGAATCACTATTAATAGACTGGCTGGCTGAGCTACCTTCAGAAGATGCTCCACTTCACTCATCAGCCCTTATAGCTCCGCTGTCTGCTGTCAGCCATGTTATTTAAGGGTCTAAGTGTTTGCGCCTAGAGGTCATATTCATTCTCCTCGGTACTCTGTCTCAGCCTGATTAGAGCAAGCTCATAATTTTCCTTGAGGCAAATGGATACAGTTGGATTTGACTTGGGTGAAGTTTGCTGCTTTGCATTTGCCGTGGATAGGACTTGCTTAAGGCACTTCAGCTTGTTGCTGTTTGATCAGTCCTCAGACAGCTGTAGATAGGTACTCATTACGGATGACCAGGAGCGCCCCACAAGCCTCGACAGATCAGAGATGACCCAAGCCAGTCACCTAGCCATGACAGTTTCTCTCCTATTTTAACAACTGCACTGCAACTGTGCCACATCCAAGCAGGTTCACTACAAGAACTAACTGTCCACTACATGCACCAAAGTTTTCAAAGCCGGTTGCATCAGCTGTTATAATACAATGTTTGGGCTCATTCGTCTAATGAACAAAGCGATGCTGACTTCTGGTGAATTAAAATACAATAAAATGTAACTTAATTCAATATATCAGCACACATTAAAAAAAAAATGCAGTCTGGTTTCAAAGTTGCGACCTAAATCAATTTGGAATCCAGAATAATTTTGATAACGCATCTCTCTTTTGAAACAGTACACTGAGATCACATATTGACCCTTTTTTCCCTCTCAAGCCTCACTGTTGCTGTCATTTATCTTGCTGTCACCTTCTGGTTTGGCAAATCTTCTGAGGCCATATGGTGCTCCTGACGTTTGGCTTCAGCCCTGATGGAGAAGTGTTCCTGTTGTGTACTAATCTCATTATATGAAAAATCGATGTGTAGTCGCGCCCTTGCGACTGTTCTACAATTATACAGAGAAATTGAATTTAGAGTTCACTTTTGTTAACTCTTTAGTCATGAAAGAACAATGGATCTTCATCTCTACACTGATTTATATTCTGCATTTTCAACATCTCATTTTAAAGCCATGGTAGTGCATTATAAGTGTAAAACCAACTTCAAAACAAAAGTGGGGCTTGGCTACGTGATGACAGTCATGTTAACAACATTAGTCACCGTTCCACTAACACATAAAGCAATTTTTTTTTGTTGACTCTCTTAGATTAACAACAGAGGGGTTAATTCACTTGGATTAAAAAAAAAACATTTACTCACTAACAGCTTGCCTGCATTAGTTGCAGCTCTGACCCCAACCTTAAAAAGTCTATTGATTCCCTTGACATTATAAAGCCTGCAGGAAATTTCAAGGTTAAGCACCGGAGCAGACTGCATTAGCTGCATATATAGTCTGCGGCAGGTTATGTATCCTTTCACCTTCTCAGCTCTGCCTAATGCTGTTTCTGTTCGATTCCATCATTGTTAGTGGCATGCCAATGGACTGCCTAGGTAGTCACTGTTGAAATGTTAGCAACAGAGAGAAAGGGCCTAAGAACTGCAGAAATACAGGCATATCAATGGTTAGTCTCTGTGGTTCATTTCTATTCAGAAAACAAGCAACCCTAAAGGTTTTGAGACTTTTTTACCCCAAAACATTTCAAATATATACATGTTTTGTAACAGTGAACTGAATCCAAATGAGGGCTGGGTCTACTCCATGGGAATTACCCAAGAGTAGTGAATTTGCAAAAATGTAAATAAATATTAAAGTAGATGAAATTATAAACGGATGAAATCATTAGCTAAACGTAATGGACACATTTGGAATAATCAGTGAGAAGTAATAAATAAGTGAATGAGGAAAGTAATGAAGAAACGCTGAAAATACTCAGCTGTTACGATTAACAGGTACACCCTGGACAGGTCTCCAGTCCATCGCAGGGCTAACACAGAGAGACAGACAACCATTCACACTCACATGCACACCAATTTAGAATCACCAATGAGCCCCAAAGTATGTCTTTGGACGGTGGGAGGAAGCTGGGGTAATTAACAATTTAAACAAATACATTTTATCTAATAGTAACATAACAGCTAAATGAAATTAAAGTGTGACAAAACCTCTTTTGATACTGTTGTGTTGAAAGACCCATTTGAGACATGACTGATGGAGCTCCAACGACCAACTTACTATAATTTCTAAGGATTTCTAAAGGAGCTGCTTTCTAAAATGAAGTCGATAATATTTATGAAGTGAAAGAATATATATGTTTAAAAGAAAATTAGTTGCTAGCCTAATTTTAAAAGTCAAATATTAGGAAAAAAAAAAAAAGTTCTGATCATAAAGTAGCCTAACTGTCCTTTCAAGCTGGCAGTAGTCAAAAGGTCACAACTCTAGAAACACTGGTAGTATGTGGAATAACTTCATTAGCTATAATATGAATAAAGTTTTACTGAGAAAATAGCAGGGCACTAACGAACCATTTGCTTCTTTCATCTGATGGATGAACAGCACTGAAACCTGTAAATGCCATTTGGCTGCTAGGCTCCATGTGTGCTATCACACCAGCTGGCCCTGGACCAGACCCCAGGGAGAAAATGGAGGGGCAGGGAAGGATGAGATGGAACGAAAGGGAGTAGCAGGAGGAGGTAAAAGTGTGGACAGGGCTGAAGGCAGGAGTATCATCAGGTGTGACAGGCTTCCAGATGCACGGAAACACATGTGTGCTGTGGAAACACGCAAGAAATAATGGAAGGGTACAGCAGATGTGTCCTGGGTTTTTAGTGCACAGTACTCGACATGGGAGCACAGACATATGCTGTGTCCTATTTCTGGAGCTGCCATCCATCACATCCCACTGATAAGACATTTTGAAGGTTCCTCAAATGCAGCCAACTCCAGTCCCTTCAGTCTCCCAAACAAGCTCAAAGACCTAAAGGGTTTCCCTTTTTGAGGTTTGTGGGAGCTTGTGATGATGCATGATGAATCCTCTCCAGACTGTCTTATTTATGCCAGCGGCACAGGCTCAGTCTGCTGCACCTTTGTAGACCTCGTCCTTTGAAGACTGTCACCATTGGAACAGGACAGAGCTAGCTGTAAATGCTGTGGGCGATTCAGTGCTGGGTCAGTTTATGTAATATGATTCAGGTCATAGCAAGTAAGACACAGGTATTTTCAGAAAACAAACAGAGATTTATAAATCTCCCTATGGTCAAACTAAAGCCCTTTCCGTCTCACACTTCGGTACATGTTGATTGTTTAAACTGTTGTTGTTTTGTTGTATTTGAATGGCTAGTTTAACATTTAGCCAAGGGACAATAGTGGACAATGTTGTACTGAGCCATGTACAAACATTTACTTAAGTTTGTAATAGGCTTTGTTGTTCAAGATGGCACACATGTCCCAGCTTTCTTAATCTGGTGAACTCAGCACCAGAGCAAATGGTTAAATTAGAGGCATAAATCTGTGAGCAGATTTGTTTTTCCAGTCTTCTCTATGATCCATCAAAGAAGGAGCATTGAGATTCCCAGAAGAAGCAGAAGTTGTGGCGGGAAATGTCTTTTGGAAAATTGTGGAAAACCCACTGTTATATTTATGTTTGATTATTTTTTTACATTCCTTCTTCTATAGCTAATCCATTAAAGTAGATTGTATTAATCTTAGCACTGTTACCATCATTCAGGTGAGGTCTGCAGTACAAAAGGGTCATGGCTTTACGTTCACATGTATAATGACCAATGCGGTAAGCCTGACTGTGGTTTAAGCCTACAGTAATTGTTTGTTTTTTTTATGCCTCAAAAGGGTCTTTTTAGTAAGTGTGCAACTGTGCACAAAGTACACAGTTGGGTATACAGTACCTCTGAAGGCTGCAGTAAAGTTCAGCTAGAATTGTACAATGGAACACACCCCTTCTCTATTTTGGTCAGCACTGTGGTCACTACCATCATGTTTGAATAAATGGTATGGAATAGTCACTGGACAAATCAAGTGCATTTTCTGAGATAAATGTCCTCAGTTTTATACTTGTATGATAAATTATCTCATTAATTTCAAACAAAAAGATCTGGGTCAGCATTTAAAAGCAGGTACGGTGACTATAGTTGGGTTTTCCCTCCACTGTGTCCCTGCATGTAATCTCGCTCAGCCAGGCCGTAACCCCAGTATAGATCCACTCATACGGACAGATGTGTCAATAAGGACAGAAAACATTACCATAAGTGCCTTTCACTTTTACCCTGCTGTTGCTGTGTAAGTGGCACATTGACCTTCTCTCCTGCTCTCAACTGCACAGATGCATGAACAGAATCAAAGTGCTGCAGGGCTTCTCCAAGCTCTCTGCATACAGACATATCTGTGCTTTGTTTGTTTTCTTTCCACAGTGCCTGATGGCATTCGGAACAAAGTGTTCTATCTCTCTAACGCCTTCTCTCTGTCTCTCTTCTTTTTTTTTTGCCTTGCAGCTAATCCAGACTCTGAAGCGGCTGATGAGACCCTCGTCGGTCGAATTCAAGTCCCCTTTAGAGCTGTCGGCGCAGGGTGAGAGCAATACGCGCACGTTTGAAAAACCCAAGCTCTGATCGTGGTTTTCTGCTGTCTTTTCACTGAATGAGTAGTACAGTATTTGTATTCCTTTACTACTACTGGCCGCAGTGGTACCCCTGTTGAATGTTAATAGTGGCCATTAATCAGTGTCAGTAAGGCGGCTCGGCGATGAAGCGAGCACATTAGGGAGCATAAGCAAACATACAGGTGTGAACTCTGCTGAGCTCTCAACTCATCCCTTATCAGTCATTTTCCCGACGTCTATTGATGCTGTGCTAATTATTTTCCTATTAAAGCGTCATTATCGCTGCTGTGTGTTCCCATCCTCTATTGACCCACCTCACTCACATCATTCATATCCACCTTCACCTGCTTCTCTGCATAGAAACAGTGCAGCGCTGTGAAGAAGCATTCAGTGCCTTCTGCTGACAGACATAACGAAAAAGAAGAAAAGAAATATATGACAGGTTAGAGATCAGCCCGTAAACTTGATGAAAGCCACACAATGAGATTTTTCACCCTGCTTGATAATATCTGCCACCATACTGAGGATCTTTCAATGCTCTTGCAGTGCAGATTGCTTTCTCCATATTGAATAGTTAGCTAAGTGCACATGTATCGCCTTGAGCTCAGTGAAGCATTTTCTAGGTCATCGATCAAATGAGTGTTAGATTATAATTAGTTACTGTTCAGGTAAATTCGCTCCATATTCACTTTATCTTTACGGGATGGTTTATCTCAGCTGAGCTCAGTCTTTTGTCCATGAGAGGACATTAGCTCTGCAGGCAGATTCAAGCAGTCAATTCTTTTTACAGCAAACACTCCCCATGTGTACATACGTGAATTCAATGGTAGGATTCCACAATAGCGTATCACACTATTGATGTCATTTGAATTTTGGATTTTGCAGGAAGTGTAAAAAGCTTCCTCCTCCACGCTTCATCTGCAGTCTCTCAAACAACAGCAGCACCCAAAGAAAAGCAGTTTCTGGGGGTCACGTCAGTAACCTGAGATGTTCTTGCGGCCCTGCCTATTAGACACACACATTCAGCAGCTGCTGAGGACAATAAAATAGGTAGTCTTATTAATTCAGTGAATTAGAAATAGTTCAGTTTGACAAAGTCTGACACTGAACTCATTACCATGCTGTGAAGAGTCAGCAAAGCCTCCGCTTGTACTAGAAGTGGCAGTGCGACAAACTTTTTCCAACACAGGAGACTAAAGCTGCAGTGGAATGGGGGAAATCTGTGTCTCTCTCACATTCAGATGCTGACTACTGACACAATTCCAAAAATGCAGAAAAACTTCTAACATTAGCTGGTTTAATTTAATTTTATACAGATATTAATTTTTGTTTAATTTCTTTGATTTCTCTGTACACATTTAAATTTATATTTATCTCAGGTCAATTTCAGCGTATGGTTACTGTGTTATAAGTTAACTCTAATGTATGTTCAATGTATGTTACTGCTACTGGATGCTTGAATTTCCTTCGGGATCAATAAAGTATCTATCTAATCTAATCTAATCTAATCTGGTTAACAACACGGTATCACCCCAAACGAGGAGACCAGACACCGGTTGAAGGAAATGACAGAAGTCACTTTATTCCTGAAAAGTCATGGTAGATTCTTGTATAAGCCAGATCTGGAATCTCTCTCAGCGTGACAATATAGAGGTAAACCATCTAGTGGTGTACCATTAAATTGTAGTTTCTGTGTTAAATGTGGGCCGGCAGAGTGGTGTGATGGTTAGCACTGATTCCTCACAGCAAGAAGGCTCTGGGTTTGAATCCATCGGCCGACTGGAGCTCTCCCTGTGTCTGCACGGGTTCTCTCTAATTTATTTAACATAGCAGCCTCAAAAAGCCTCTTCTTCTCTGAACATTTTATTTACACAAAATCAACTCAACAGAACTCAGATGACTTGGATGACTGTGTCACTTTTACTCTGCTACATTCACAGCATAAAGCCCACCCAAATGATTTAATTGGCCTGGTTGATGTCCGGCAGGCGTAATCAATTTCAAATGGAGAAACTCCAGACCGAAGTTCCCTCCAAAAGTTTGTGTGCTGCAGTACTTAGTGATGGCTTCCAGGCTAGGAGTTGCAGCAATTATAATCTAATGATACCGATAGATCCGTGCAACACTATTTCAGTCACCTGGTAGCAGAAGAGGAGGACAGTATCAGTGTCTGGAGCTGGTACGCTGGATCTGGGAAACCATCTCATTCTCTCAACATGTCAGCTTTGCAGCAGCATCTGTAACTGTAGTTTGCAAACCCACTACCTAACCTAACGTTGGTTACACTATTTGCTGTGTTGTTGCATTGATGTTGTTGATTCAGTGTGCATTGTGAATTCAAAGAGCCGAGCCTCTGATGGAACACTGAAGGGAGGGGTGTGTTTGTTTGGCGAAACACATCATGCCTTTTGGTACCAAGTATAGATAAAGTTAGACCAACTCCCTACCCCACAGGTTTTTGTGGCAGACAATTATTCTGGAATCCCTCCGTGATTAACTGATTTTTCAAACATCTGCTGGGTCAATCAAATTATTTGGGCAGGTTTTATGCAGTGATGGACAGAGGAATAACCACAGTTGAATTTTTCTACAACAAAATGACGTGCTGGGATAGGCTCCAGCCCCCCGCGACCCTTCACAGGACAAGCAGTTACAGAAGATGAAAGAAAGAATGAATGAATGAATGAATGAAAAATGACGTAGGATTATCCAATTGCACACAGAATTTTTTTTCTCTGTATTTATTGGTTGAAATACCAGGCTAATGTTAAGATGCAACCCACTTGGGTCAACATGTCCAAAAATGCATTTATGTCTGATAGATGCATTTTAAAGGCCAGTGAACTTTCAGGGACACGCCAGCAACTCAGTATTCCACTCTCTTAAAGTTGGAAAGAAAGGATAACAAACGCACTTCAGAGCAGTTCAATTTTCCCAAACAAGAAGAAAATGTTTTTTTACTTTCTCTTCACTTGCACCTGCCTTCTGTCCTGATAATACTGAAGCAATGACTGTTGACAAGAAGTCGATGACAGCTCTGCGACCCCGCTCCTTCCACAATCACAGCATTGTCAAAATTAATGACGTGCCAATTTTCCATCAATCCTTTTCCATCAACTCAATTTAATTTGCATGATACGTCACATGACGAATACTGAAGGTATTTGAGGAAAATACTATTACAGTGTCCTGAAACTTTTTGTGAGATAAAACAAGTCGGTCCCCTCAGAGAAGGGGAAGGGTTTGGGGAAGGAGTTCATGTGAGGGATGAAGATAGGAAGAAAGAATAGGTTGGATAAGAAGTGGCGAGTGGGCAAATACAAAGAATATGGATACAGGGAGACAGATGGTTCTGCTGCAGTCCCAGCTGGACCTTAGGATATGTTTTTATTCTGTTGCTATGAGCCGCCTGCAAAAAGAAGCTTCCACAGTGTGTGACTATGGTTTAAGTATTCCCACTGACCGTGCGAGGAATACTAATGCTCTCAATGTTGAGGACCAATGTGCAAACACTTGATTTAGATATTGTTTTGCTGCACAGCACAACAACAGTCTCAGACTTGTCGTGATGGCTAGCACAGAGCCAGTCAGAGAGTTTTAGGAAGCCCTTACCATCTTTTCAGGAATTGTGTATCAACATAACGGAACGATAAATATTGAAAAGCTACTATTTCTATTTTGTCGTAGCAATGTTCTCTTGTGACATCACACCATGACCTCTTGCCACCTTATACCACAACAATGTAAAACCCTCTTTACTGTATCTTGTCCAACAGTTAGAGACTCACACTCTCCACAGCCTCTTCCTAAAACTTTTCTATCTGCTTTTATTTATTTTTTTTAATTTGTATTTTTGTCTAGCTGAAGTGATTCTCGGCAGTGTGACAAATTTCACCCCGCTTCATTTCTGCTGTAAAAACATCGGGAGACTCACAAACTGGTTTTGATCTCACGTATTGTTTCTTCCAAACAACCCCATATGTGGACTTCATCATTCTAAATTAATTTCTAAGGGAACTGTTAACACATAATCCTCTAGTGCTCAAATGTAAAACAACCTCAATTTTCTCAAGCCCAATTACTCTTAAGAAAATGCCATGTTGGGTATTATACATTCACTTGCCAATTCATAAGTTACACTAGTGAAAGGGAATGCTTTCCAATACAGCAGTCCTGCTCTAAACCCCACTTCATGAAGGCTGCATTGTCAAAAGTTGTTTATATTATTTAGTCTAGCCCACTGACTAAAATGGGGTCGTCAAAATAATAGAAACGTGTCGGTACAGCACAGCAACACTTCAGTAGTTCCACAAACCACAGCCACTAAAATGACAACAGTTGAATCAATAGCACTTTCAGTTATTTTAACTTTAGTTGAATAGCATAACCTTCACAAAGCTAAGATTTAGTGCAGGAGTGTTTTAATAGAATGTATTTGTTTGTACTAGTGTGCCTAATGAACTGTTGAGTGAGTGGATATTATATTTGAGCTATTATGGTATACCCACATTTGAATCGAGATGAAATATCAATGCAGATGATGTCTCTCTTGAATTGAATCTATTTTTTTTTATTTATTTTTTATCCACTCATTTTTAACTGTTTTTTAACCATGGCTCTGTTGAGCTAAACTGAATGAATGTCAACAGCTGCATAAACGGCACAAAGTCGCAAACTGAAACAAGAAACATCTCTTAGCAAAGTGATCATCAAATGTAATAAATGATCCATGCATGAACCTTATTGCTGTCCTGGATGTAGCAAACCAATAACACAGCAGGCAGGGTGTCCTGTAACTAGAAGAGGTGGGGTTGTTCTGGTGCTGTGCGTTTTTGTAACCTTCCTTCTTTTTGTTCTCATGTGGCTGCAGGCAAAGAGATGATCGAGACGTACTTTGACTTCCGCCTGTTCCGCCTGTGGAAGAGCCGTCAGCACTCCAAGCTGCTGGACTACGACGACCTCTTGTGACATCGCCCAGTAGCTATTCTGTCGGCTCGTCGGGCCAGTTATTGCGAGTCTGAGCCTGCTGTTTAACGGTGGGGGGGGGGGGTTTGGTTCCCTCCTGAGAGGCTCCTGGACCGGCTCTGTGTGGCAGAGCTGAAGCAGCAGCGGTTGGGTCTGTTTCTTTAAGCCCTCCTGAAGCGACAGGGCGTGGCCCCGTAGATTCAGCCAGCGGTGTACTTTTCCTTCCTCACCCATTTTCACTTTCTGCCTATCTCTCAGATAAAAGAGAAAGAAAGGGACAAGAAAAAAGGAGGAGAAGCAAGAGACTCATCATCCTAGCCTAAATGTGTCAAAGATGCTAGCTAGAGTTGGATTGCTGATTGCAGAGGGGATGTTACAAGAGTGACAGCAGGGAACAGAAAGAACTCCTTTCTGAGTTTAGAGGTTAACAGATTTTCTTTTTTTTCTTTGGCTTACCTTTAGCCGACCTATCTGCTCTTCTAAGATGAGGCTAATACATATGGTTGTATCTTCTTGTCAGGTGTGGACATTATTTACAAGGGAAGTAGAGCTTATATGTAAATAAACAAGTGCTTAATGGAGCATTAGAGAATAGATTTCCAGCCTTTCTCTCATGGTATCACGTGTAAATGTAGACATCTAAGTAGTCTTATTAAAAATTAGAGTAGTCTCTTTAACACAGCTTTTTTAACACCCCAAATAAATGTGTTTCGTACCGACTGTTGTATTAACTCAGGTTAAACCCCTTGTTTTCTACTAAGAATTGTACTACAACATACTGTAGATCAGAACTGAAAGCCTTCACACTCCACACAGAGTCATCTTCTTCAGAGGGACTGTCAGGGATGCCGTATCTTTACTTGTGTGTGAAGGACGGATCTTTTCTGCATTTTCATGGTCAGCTGTAGCCTAACAGACAGATGCATCCATGCATGTCTCATAACATTACAGCGCTTGGACCCGCTGAGCCAGCACTAACTATACTTTATTGAGCTGTTGGATAGCGGGTACTAAGCCTTTCTTTTTTTTTCTTTTTTTTTTAAATACCTGTGTGGATTTGTATTGCATGTGTGCCCATAGCTTCCTTGCATAGCTGCTCTGTAATGAGGTCTTTACAGTGACTTTGTTAGACAAAAATCCGTAGTGCATACGTCAACAATTTACTCACATAGTTGAAGAATCTTTTATTTAACAATGAACTTGAATCACTCAAAGTAGCAATGGAGAGGTTGAGGCAATATTTTCCGTACTTTTGTTCCTCCTCCTCACCACCGAACTGTCTCTTCTGTTAATATACTCTTAAAACTTGTGCTCTCATTTTAGTGAATATCTCAGTGTCGCTGTCTCCAAATGTTATCTTTGCCATAAACATTTCTGGCATTTGTAGACATTTTAAAATGTGTAAAGACATGTATTGTGTTGACATAAACAAGGCGCACTCCAGCGATTTGTTTTCTTTTCGCTAAAGATGGAGGATTTAAGCAGGAGGTATTGAAGAAAGGACGGGTTGAATGGAAGCAGCTGAGGCTTTAGCCAATAAATGGCTGTCAAACTTTTGTTACACGTGCTTTTTGATTAAAAAAAAAAAAAAAAGCTGAGTGACCCTGATAACATCAGACACTATATCATTGTGAGGTCAGGTGATATATTTCCAGAGCCATATTACACATCATACAGCTGTTCATGACATTAACTGATCTTTATGTGTATGAAAGATAGTGTGAGACAGTCTTACAGAACGCTATCAGACTTGGCCTGGTGTAACCCACTTTAGAAGAAAAGCCTGTGCTTACTTGATTCTGCATTATCGGCTCAACCTGTATTTATTGAAGAGTAATTCTATTTTTTTAAAGCGAGCGACCACCCCAGTGTATTGTAGAGCCACAAATATTCACACTAACGTCAAATAGATAACTGCAGCATAAATACTTTTAACCAACGCTAGGTGATTGGGGGGGGGGGCTATTTTAAAACTGCTGGTGTTAGTGCTTAATAAGTGTTGCGTCAGATATGATGAGTGACATTTAAATTGCTTCAGCTCGTGCTTTTGCTGAGGTGGCCATGTGCCCCCCCCCCCCCCCCCCCCCACCCCCCCACCCCTGCAGATATGCAGCTTCACACCTAACATCCTCAGAAATATGACTGAGCGAAGAAAAAGTAAATGCTTTGTTTGCTACTTGCTTCTCCAGTGTTACTTAGACAGAAGTTTGTGAAACGATTTCTCTATAGTATAGTAACACACATCCATATATGCTTCCTATGTATCCAGGCTTCCCTGAGCATGTTAACGTGTTTTGTGTTGCGACCACGGATGACTGCGTCCTTTCACTGTTATTTGTACATTTACGCCATGTCGTGTGTTGTTGCTGCTGCTTCCTGATCAGTGCAGGTCAAGTGAGCTGGAAGAAGCGTGGAGTGTTTTCAGTAGCTCTTAGCTTGCAGCGCACAGATGAGGATTCAGATGCTGACATTTTTCATCTTAATGTGTCCATGAGGTCATACGTGCTCCGTAAGGAGAGCCACGGCAGAAAGTGGGACATGGAGGCACCTGACATGTGTCCTCATTGCTAGTTAGACATGTAAAACATTAAATATCAGTGAGGTAACTTTTTTAGAGTGTAACTGCTTTTTAACCAGGGCAATAATCACTGCTACCACAGGGAGTGTGTCAAAAGAGAGGTTACGCTGTTTTATCTGAACAGGTCTATGGATGGAGCCATTTAAGTGCATGAAAAACAAATGAGCTATGTTTGCTCTTCCTCATTAGTTATCGTTTGCATTATCTGCTTCTAGTCATGAGAACTGGCTGATTGTTCTTGTTTTTACATGATTTCTGAACAGAAGTGCACTGCATTCATTCATATAAGAAAAATATATTGGCTCATAATGATGACTAACTATGTGATCATTACCAGGTTGTGAGAGAAGGTTAAGATGTCATCAGTATCTCACTACCACTACCTCAGTTAGTCAGCTTTTATCTCGTCTTTGGTTTGCAAAATGTGACATTAAACTAGTCTTCACATGTATGAATAACCAGAAGTAAACTTTAATGTTTAACAATCTAGAAATATATAAACTAATTTACTGTTAGTGCTGTTTTGTCTTATTTGACTTTATTTGCAACTGACAGACATTTTTTACACTAAAACTTACTTCCTGTTTTTAGGACACCTACTTGCACCTAACCCTTTGGATGTATGTAGTATCTTTATCTTTGTTCTTCTGCTTCTTCTTACAGTTTAAAAACCTCTAAAAAGTAGCATTTTTAAGATAAAAGACTATACTAATGGTACAAAGGGAACTAATAAAGAAAATGAAGTTGTCCATGACACTTTTTTTTTGTTTTTTACATGGCACTGTATCTTGTAAGTATGGATCTCTCACGGGATCTCATAATTAGGAAGCAATGAGTCATAATTAAGAGTTGTCACAGATGAGATAAGGTCTCACAGATATTTTTTTCTATGCTGGATGCATTCCTCTTCTCCATTTACTGTGACTGTTGTGTGTGCTTATGTTGTCACCTGTGCTTGATCATACACATTGCTGTATAGTTATGCCACAAAGTAGCATAGGTCAGTAGGTCAGAGATAATTTGATGTAACCACTGTAACAAGGCCTTGCTATTGTAATGCTCCCACTAGTTTACCAATCACTAACAGGTCCCAAAATGAGCATACGTTAAATTCTCAAAACGTTTCCGGGTCCTTGAATTACCTCAACTGCAGGGAGAGCCAGGATTTTATTTGTAACAGATTTTTACAACAAACACTATCTTTGGTCCCATTTTCTCAACTGCTTGCAGTTTAATTTTAAAGCTTTGCTGTTTGTCATTAATGTAATCTCAAACCTGCTGTTAATCATATTATACATTTTCATTTCCCGTCCTGTTTTTGGAAGGCTTTTAATTTGCAACATCTGCAGAAAGTGATAAGTTGAACTGGTAACAACTTGACATTGCTAAAAAAATGGTACTGGAGTGAGTTAATAATGAGGAAATGTATGCTGTGCTGGTAGTTATCTTGCCTTTCTGTCAGAAAGACTTTATGATGTCAGGTGGGGTAGTAAAAAGAGCAACAAACTGTTTGAGTGAACACAAACAAGACCTCCACCTAGGAGAATGGGATTTGAGTCCTGCGTGAAACCAAGAGTCACTTTTCTTGTTTAGAAAGAGATCATGGTTTGGATTAGAAGTGATCCTTTCACAGCGTTAACCACTCAAAAAAAGCCCTGAAGGCGAACAACTCCCATGTGCCTATGCTGAATTTACCGTGTGATCTGGAACAGGTACTTCCATTCTTCCACAATTTTTCACCCAACATGTAACTGTCTATGCTGCCCATACCCCCTACTATAAGTTTCGATTATTTGAATGTTGAAGTGTTTTATATTAGCTGGGTGCAATCTGTTTAGTTCATTAACAGTTTAGTTCATTGACAGCATTGATGCCGACCTCAAAGTTAACGTAACATCTGTTCAGACAGAACTTTTAGAAGTTCCTTTTCCTTTTGGTCGTGCTTTCTCTGCTGAGTGCTGTTGGATTTATCATGTGAGCTTGTCACTGTCTTTTGTGCTCTGTGATCTCTTTGCTTGAAGGTAAGACCTGACCTTAATGAGTGTTGTACATTTTTTGACTTTCTTTAAACACCATATACTTTCCAAATATTTATTCTGTAGCAATATACTGTGTGAGAAACGTTCTGTATGGTTTGTATGTACACTATAGAGACCTGTCCAAGATATTGTATTAGTCTGTAATACATTTGGATTGTAATGAGTATTGCTTGACAGTGCTGATGGACAGACACTGCAGAGAGCAGTGTGCTCACCGATTGGCTCCTTTGTATTCTGCTGCAGTGTAGTGTAGCGCTACTCATGCAAGGCTCTTCTGCTTTCTCCTCTGCTGTGTGTTGAGGCCAAACCACAGAGCCTAATCGCACGCCTGCACAATTCTTGTAGATGCATCTTAAGACAGTATATTCAATCTTGTTGCTGTGTCGGGTTTAATTGCAAGTGGAGTCATGCTCAAAACTGGCTCGAGCTTGATGGATTTCTAATGAGTTTTCTGATCACAACGAAAACAAAGACCTTCCTTACTGTACTGGAGATCCATTATCTACCGTCAAGCACAGCAGATTCTCCCTGAGGTTGTCTGATGAGTTACTTACCTGTCAAGCAGGAACACAAAGCATCACTAGCAACATGATGGAAGAGCTCACACAGTGGAAAACTACTTGTAAGCTGTGTAATTAGTAGCTGTGTTTTACATTGGAAAAATCTGATTTTTTATTTTTTATTTTTTTGGACAGGTCTATTCCGCGTTTGCACTCAGTTCAATACAGGTTGTAGTCAGCTCAGATACCATCTTAAGAAAAAAAGACCAGAAAGAGAGAATCACTCCAGGAACAAATCCCTTTTACACTTTCTGTTTAGTTTGTAAACCTGATAAAGTTTGGGCACTTAGGCACTTTAATCTCAAGTTTTGCTTTAAAAGCAGATAAACCATTTCAGTTGAAGTATTGGTAGTTTCTCTCCTCTACCAGCTACGAACAAATGACGACACTGCTTAAAAACAGTGAATGAAATAGCAGCCCAGCATGTATCAAATAGTGGACACTTCACACTGCTTGCACAGTATTAAAGACATTTTGAAACCATTCTCTCATCCATTGACCTTAAAATGTGGCACAGCATTAAACAGCAATCAAACCTGGTTTTAATGACAGTAGTGTGAACTATGAACTACAGTGTACCAATTACAAGTGTAAAAATTACTTTAGGCCTGCTTAAGTGCTCCGAACTAACTACTTTGTGAATTGGAATTCTGATTTACTGCTGGTCCTTTAAAGCATTCAATGCAGTCTTAACAGCCAGCCTGCTACGCTTAACATGAAGGATAGGTAATGTTATGGAAAACTAAAAGAGCAATCTTAGACTTTGTAAAATGAGAGTGGTAGCTTACATCTTTGGAGCTCTGTTTCTATTTCAATGCTTTCATGTTTAGCCTCGGTTCAGCATCAGCATAGCATCAGTTCAGTGGTTCTTCAAGTTGTGAATATAAATCTGGAGGCAGAGCACTATAAGTCATCTTGGGGATTCTCCTAAAGATGAAAAAATCTTCTATCAGATACCTCAGACAAGAGGTGTTATGAAGCAAAAGGAAATATGTTCTTTGTGATCATTAACTCGAAACGAAATCCAAGGTATATATTCCTATCATCACCTCAAATTAGATATATTGATATTTCAATATAATGATATTTCTCCTTTATCAGATGTAATGTGATGAACTACGCTGCAAGCTAACTCTGGGTAGATGGTCTAAGATGGTAAAAGCTGCACTGATCAATGTTTTTTTTGCAACCCAACAAACTTAAGACCGATACTCTTCCTCTTTTTAACTCTGCTTTGGTCTTCACCAACTCTTGAGGTCTATATTAAACTGGTTAATGTGTAAATTAATACGCCATACTAGCTGGTTGTCACATTTGTCGTAACATATCCGAAACGCCAAAACTAAAAGCTGAGGGGCGGCTGCAGTGTCATGTGATCATTCTCTGTGGGTTTGTTGTTTAGATTTAGTGCAGTTTTAAGGTAAAAAATAAAATAAAAAAAATAAGCACTGCTGTTCGTATGAGCACTGGAGGAAGCAGGAGATCTCAACCTTAGCTAACGTTTGTTTAAAGGAGTCAAGTGGAGAGTCATGCTCTGACAGCTTTGGCAATCTCTTTTTTTTTTTGCGCGAGGGCAACTTTGAGACAAAACACAAATGCTGGCACAAAAAGATAACTCAAATGTCAACAGGCTCTTTAATGAGCTGAGTGATGGATTAATATTAATGCAAAAACTTTCCGGTGGAGCTGGTCGAGCAAACGCCACACACACAGTTTGAATTGTGCTGGTTCATTGCTATTTCCATTTCCTGAGAACATAATTACACGAATCAAGAGACTGATCTTTGACTCCCCTCTCCCGTTATTTTCCAAATGAAACAGTGTGTCCCATTGTGACCAGAAGACAGTTCAAATTATTAATAAGCATTGTTGTGCCCTCCCTGCTGATTCCTCTTCTTTTCTTTTTTCTCTTTTTTTTTTTTGTTGAAGATTGCCAGGGCTCAGTTGGGAGCGTGATTGAGCTTGATGAGGGTGATGGATTGATGCTGCTTTGATTGCCCTGACACCCTCCAGTTGGGCCGTGATTGTATTTTGGGAAGGGTGGAAAATAATGTGTTTGTGTAATGTCTGTTTCACTTTGCATCATCTTCTAGGTCATCTAACTGAGCATTACATTTTTGAAATAGATTTTATAGGCGGTAGAGACTATAGGGGTGATAGATGTTAAAGTAAGGCTCGAAAACAGATTCATCACGTGTCTTGATAGAGAAAAATGTGTGTATTATGAAAGGTATAATGGCAAATAACATTACTGTATATCTGGTGATTTTGATACTAGTAAAAGTTAAAACTAGGTCTGGGTAGCTTCCCTAAGCTTTTGGGTTCTTCCTTAGAATAGGCATTATAGATGGAGCTTTAATCCAAGGTGGCAAATTGTTGTATCTGAACTAATAGCAAAGAAATGTTGTTGCATTGCACAATGTTCGTAATAACCTGTGAGAAAAAAAACATTGTTTATAAAGCATTTTTTTTCCCAGTAAACCATAGTTCTACACAAAATGCTTCATCGTCTGGTCTTTGATTGAGTCATGTCATTAATACAATGGGGAAAAAATAGGGCTCCACTCTGGGTGGATTTAAAGTTAAAAAGCACTGATTCCACTTCTGCTATAAAAGTATGAGCTTGTGATGGTGCAGTGCACTTAGGGGGAAAGTTTCCAATAAATCATCCAACTTATTAATCTTTGCTTTGTGTGCAAAGCGCATATAATTTCCCCCTGACCATTCATGCAAGGATTATTTTAAATAATACTTCTCTGGTCCCAGCGGAGAATGCAGATCATTGCAGCAATATAATTGAAGAATGTATTTAAGTGTTACTTATGATTATGCAAATTTGGCCATTTCGTCCACATTTGAGTGCCGAAAAAAAGTATGAAAATCCCAAACCTTTCATGATATTTTTGTTCATTCCAATTAAGAGAGGCACCTTAAGCCCATATTCATTAAGTGACTGTCACTTGAATGTATTTTAATAAGCAGCTAAAGTAACTTTAGTGTTAAAAACATATAAGGGTTCAGTATCCAGGCCGACAATAACAATAGAGTTGCTTTGTAGGTGCTCTAAACACAATTTCAGAGTATGTCATTTCCTGGAACATGATTTTTAAAATGCTGATTACTCATATACTCTGGGTTGTATATTATCTAATTATGAAAATTATACAATTTTCCGTCCATTGAATGTCCCTGCTTCCTATTGTGTATCTCCTTCACTGCAGCGCTGCCAGCTTTGGCTCTTGTATAAATGTGGATGGGCAGAGCTCAGGGCATTACAAATAACAGGTAAATATACGGAAACAAATAACGGAAGTCCGGCCCTTTGGTCCCATTGAAATGTCAGAGTTATTGGATGAACTGGCAGGGAATTATGTCAGACTTTATGGTTCACATGGGATGGATCCTAAATGCCAAACTATGATGATCCTCTAACCCAGGGGTGTCCAAGCTTTTTTCATTGAGGGCCACATACAGAAAAATATACAAAAGGCTGGGCCACTCACTAGAGGTGAGGTACATCATGTCATATGCTTAAAGAAAAAAACAGCCTACATCACAACTTTCCAATAATGGGTTTTCATTTATTTTATTACACAAAGGGTTGGCAGCTCATTCTCAAAATAGCAGCCTCAGATTACTTCTTAGTCAGGATGATGATCCCCTTTCACAGTCTTGTATAAAGGGGGGAAAATAAGGGGACAAGGGGATGGGTATTTTTAAGCTAGTTATGCAAGTATTGGGGTTGTTGTCTTTTTAACTCACCTATAATGGGAACAGCGTTGCTCTTAGTGGGAACAGTGATGCTGCGCTTTGGACTGAAGAATGGCAGGAAGGTCAGGACCAAGTCATCATGGCTGTCGGTCAAATTATTGTCAACTCCCCGCAAAAACATTAACAGCTGTGCAGTGTCTGTGGCATCTGTGCTCTCATCACATGCTATCGAGTAAAAATCAAGAGCACAAGCTTTATGTGACACCTGATGTTGTAAGTCTTACATTCACCACACAACTGTGGACATGCTCACATTGTTGAATTCCTGATTCTTTTCCGGGCACGTTATTCCTGCGACTTTAGCGAGACGCTGTTTTATGAAGTCACCATCTGAGAAAGGTTTCCCGTGTCGCGCTGTAAGTTCAGCTACCTCGTAGCTGGCTATTGTGGCATTTTCTTGTGTTTTGGTAGCGCAGAAAAAATACGGTTGTTGAGCTAGCAGGCTAGCTGCCATTCGCTTGACTTTCTCCTCTTGCTCAGCACCAGTGTAGGACGTGTAGTAGGTCTGATGTTTGGTTTCATAGTGTCGTCGTACATTATACTCTTTCATCATTGCAACAGCTTCATTGCAAATCAAACAGACACACTTGCTCTAACTTCTCACATTTTCACATTTTCACATTTTCTCTTGATTGTTTTCATTTCTGACAATGGTCTGATACGTTTTGGATGGATTCCAGCAATATCTAGTCCAGACACTAATGGTCCCAGAGGTCAAAGTTCATTCAGCTACTAGAAGAGCAGGAGTGATTTGAGGACGCTGCATCTTTTAAAGGCCAAAATGTCGTCATGTAGTAGGTGTTTGGCTTCATCTGTGTAATAGAACACCTTATGACACCTGATTGAAAATACTCCTTGTCAAGATGCAAATCCATTATTTTGAAAAATCTTAAAAAGTCTATGCCTTTCAACTGTATGCTGCATATCCAGATTTTGGACACAGTTTTCTCACAGTTCTCAAGAATCAGTGACAGACAGACATGGCATAAGGCAGACGTTTTAGCACTACATAATACACACATGCCCTGGAGTGCAAATATGAAGCTCCAGCGTGAGTAACAAATGTAATTATTAGCTCAGCAGATGGACATCGCATATGTGCAGACGCTGCAGATGTGCATTGTAAGCTGGAGCTGCAAAGCTGTCCAGATGGACGGGTCAGTAGATCACACTGAAACTCAGGTACTGAGGTACAGGCAATCAGATGCACTTGACCAAGCAATTCCCTTGTGGCTCAATAAAGCCTACGTAAGTCTAAGTCTAAGTAGAAGCGTATTATGAATTCAGTGCATATATCTTTGCAGCACACATCACACAGACATACAGGGACACTGTGGCCCACACATGCCGGCAGGCTTACAGTAGCCGGCAACTGATAAATATCAAAAGTGAGGATGGAGATAACAGACAGTGGAAGAACAGAGTAAATGCTTCACACTCCTGGGGACAAACTACAGGCAAAGGGGGACTGAGGGGTGAGCAAGGGCCATAGACAGAGAGAGTTTGTTTATAGTCCCAAAGTTTCACTCCTTCATATGTGCAGACACACAAAATGTTGATGTTTTTATAAATTTCCATACTGCAGAAAACTCAAAATCTGAAAAAAAAAAATGGTTGATTTGATGGTCGTATGCTCAACACACACTGTTAAAGGATAAAATGATATCTAGTTCAGGAGTTATTGTTTTGGGTTGGTGTAGCAAGCAAACTAATAAGAAATCGACACGCTTGTGTGTTAAATGAAAGAAATTGTTGGTGCTCGCTTTATTTCTGGTTTATTGCTCTTGATCATGAAAGCTGACAGTTTCTTGGAAGCTACATATTTCTGGAGTCCTCAGCGTCTGCGTGGGTGCCAGGGTGATGTGCCTCCTGAAAACTCATCCACTGGAATATACATAAAGGTGATTTCACACCTAGGTTGTCAAAACCTGGAGCGTTTATCCTCAGGTTGGTTCATTTGGGCTGGTGTGAACATTGCCATTACACTCCTTTCCAGGACAAAAGAGAGGGTGGTGATTGCAATCGCTCCCCGGTGTGGATTCATTTGCAGTGTGAACACAAGTTCACCTGATGCGTCTTTGAAAAAGTATGCACACGACAGAGGTGCAGTGCGCCTTCTCATCATATGTGCGTACAGATGTTGTTTTCTACTCATAGCCTAGATGCATAATATAATCAAACTGAACATGTTGTTCATATACAGAACACTAGTACATGAACCTCCAGCCCCCCCAAATGAATGAATGAATAGTACGTGAACCACTGTCAGAACTTTGCCCCGATTGCTTTGTCTCAAATGCCCTGTGAACAGGAACCAAACCAAGGTTAAATGCAGTTGTAACATTATATTAATTGCAGGAAATACAATTGCGACTGCACCCTAAAAAACACCTCAGGCTCACCTGTGGAAAAATTTGAACTATCTGAGAGCGCCAGCTGGCAATTCTCTCTTGCCGTTTCTTGCCAACAGCAAGCCGTCTGAACCATCTGGATGCCGAATTTACTGGTAAGTACACAAACTTGATTTCCTCTTTTTCAGAGTTAGCTTTTAAAACTCACATTTAACCTACTGAAAATACTACAGTGGTTCAGAACCACTTATTCAATAGTTTGAATAATTTATCAGTCAAGATGTGCCTCTGTAAACGTTGTCTTCTGTTCATTGCAGATGAGAGTCCCGTAGGCAAACACCTTTTTTTATAGCCTGAAATAACAAAAAACTTTTGAACAAGCATGACAGGCATAAGTATTTAATATGAAAAGAAACATTTTTTTTATTTGGCTCATGTCCCGTTAACTAACATGGGTAGTGGTAGGTAGATCGATACTGCAGCCAGCTACCAGGGAACAGTTGATTGATTTATGCAGCGTAGTCTATCGTCTAGCTGATGTTGCCTCTTGAACTCCTCATTATGTCCCAGCAGGTACAATTTTCATTAACCTTTTTAATGTCATATCTTCCACAAGGCGTCCTAGACGTTGACCAGTAGCAGTCCAAAGCTAAAACGCTAAACGATCCATAGACGAGTCCACTCCTTTCAAAGGATAACTTGATATTGAATAAAACTAAAGGCTAACCTCCTTCCTCTGGATTGGTAAAGCTGACACCCTGCCACAGATTGGTGTCAAGTGCTGTTGTAAAACACCACAGATTTTACAACAGCTCCCCACCCCATCTCTCCTGGAAGCTGGTCACAGAGCAGATTTTATGGATTCTATAAAGTCCCCTACAATAACACAAGCATTAAATCTTGCTGCTGTTTGCCCTACAGTGCTCCGCTAATAGGATTCCCACCATCTGGTTGAGGCAGTGGTGCATCAATAGTTCTCATGAATGCAGTCTTCAGAATAGCTTCACTGTGTTTGTGAAAGTGTTGGTTGTTTACAATAGACTTTGATGCAAGACTGAACATAGATCCTCATGTTGTAATGAGCAATAAGTTGTGTATCAGAAGCCACTACCGTGCCATGAAATCCTACAGTGCAGTATTTGAAAATGAGTCCAAAGCGATCAGTAATCAGCCTGCAAACTTGAGGTTTTCTGCTATAAATCTGGATTTGGAAGGAGAAATAAAAATCAATGTAATGAAAGATTTCCATCATGAATCGTGTCTAGAGGCCAGGCATTGTTTTGACTGAAGGACAAACAAATACTGTCAATATCACATTGGACGTATTTGGCGTAAAAATGTTTGTGCTTTAAGGACCCGGGACAGGTTGTTCTTGTTTCGTTGAAGCAAGCATGGGTTTCACAAGAATTTTAAATATAAAGTTTTCAACATTATTCAAACCCCGTTTTTACCTCGCATCTCTTTCAGATTCAAGGATAATGCACAGCACCCATATAAAATAACAATAAGATTAGTTATATCAGACGGACTGCTGATTGTTTCACTCTCAGTCACATACTATGCATTCCTCTTTACTTTCAGCTTGAGCAGCTTTAATAAATGAAGGGCTCAACAGTTTTAGAAATAGGCTTATTTCTTTCCAAGAGTGAAATGAGAAGCTTGATCCCACCATTACCATTATCCATGTGACCAGTACTTCTGGCCAACACTGCCACGTATGGTTGAGAGGTGATCTGTAAATGATTGTTTATGCACAACTTTATAAAATTAAGCCAATGGAACTGACATCATGCCATACTTTCCTAAAGGCACTGACACACCAAGCTGATTGTTGGCTGATGTTGGTCAGTTCAGCATCGGTGGGCCTAGGCTTTGTGCTGATTCCTGCACCGTTGGAACTAGTGTATGTGAAGAGAAAGTGCAGAGGTGAACATCCAGATACACCACAGCATGATCATCTGGAAGGAGTAAATTGTAGAACAGCTGATTAGCATGATTCAGGAGAAGTCAACTCTGTATGACGCGATTAGGGTTGCCAACTCCCTGAAAAATAAATAAGGAACACCTCATTGGCAGGGCTGGCCGACCCGACTGCCTTCACCCTTCCTGGCGTGGTGAATTTTGTGTGTGAAACGATTTTCTAATTATTTGACTCGAACCTCAACTGAATTAGATGCATATTTTTGAGTGATATGAACACATGTAAAACAATTATTCAACAACTTATTTTTTAAAATAAAATAACTATCTTTCTCAAACAGAAACCTGTCGTGCTAAACTTAAAACTGTACAAATCAATATAAAACAATAGAAAGCAGAACATTCCTCTTGTAAGTGCAATAAGAAAAGGGCAAACATTTTATGTATATCTGAACACAACAAGCTTGAATAATTATTCAATTATGACTCAGTTATCTTGTTATTTGGGAAATTTATAGTATGACATTCTAGTCTGGGAGCTTGACCAACTTGGGAAATTTGGTCTGCAGTCTCTCCATTGGGACGTGATTATGCTCAGGCAAAGATCTGCTGAGCCAATCAAATTGTTTGTTTATGTGGTGACAGTGTAAGAGCAACTCTTCTGTGTGCCATGGAGTAGTATTTGTTTACAACAAAATGGCTCTGATTAGTCGTTCAACCAATCAGAGCCATGACCTCAGCAGAATGTGACATCATGAGGTCATGACCTCAGCAGAATGTGACATCATGAGGTTTCCCTCAACAGGCTGCCTATCACAGGACTAACATTAAGAGATCAAAATCCATTCACACACGCACACATACTGTCAATTTTAGAATCTGCAATGAACCTGATGTGCATGTTTTTGGACAGTGGGAGGGTTCCGGAGCACCCAGAGAAAACCCAGGCAGGCACAAGAACCTGCCTATTATTATAGCATAACAATACTATAAGGGCCACTAATGGCCTTCCACTGGATTGGCTGAGGGCTACACCGTTAGCATTAGCTTGGTGGCTTGAGGAGGCTGAGACCTCCACCTGCAGCCACAGTGGGCTGATCATCTGGCTGTTGGGTTTGACAGTTCCAGAGTCAGCAGAGGAGGTTGGACCTTCCAGCCCAACCTCCAAACTATTAGTGAGTGTTAGAAATGACTCCTATTTAAAAACTCCTACTGGTAACGTGATGATGTCATCATGACATCATCAAGAACAAGTGGCCGGTGACCACGCCCCCTTACTGGCGTCGCCAGATGTCACTAGTATGTTTGCATTAGTCAGTGGATAAACTCAAATATATTTGATCCGTTACACTACATTTTTGATTTTAGAGGTTCATTTTAAACCAGCCAAAGTTATCTGAACTGGACACAGCATTATGAGGTCATGACCTCAGCGGAATGCGTGACACTATGGGATCATGAGATCCAAGTTTTTTAGGAGTTTCTAGAGGTAGTGAAACGTGCTTGATGCCCTTGATTTTAAAGTTAAACAATATATATACATATGTACACACAGCTGGATAGTAGCGGTTAGAGACTCGGGCTACCATAAGGGAGGTCAGTGACTAGTCGACATGATGCTTAAAGCATCATGACACAGCAGTGAAGTCAACAAACCGATTTGTCGACTAGTCTGTACAACCCCTATAGTACATGCCAGCTGGCCCCTGGCCGCTGGCTGCAGCCTTTGCAGCTTTTTTTTGTCCAGACACAGGTGACATGTGGTAGCATCACAGTCAGCCTTTGTTGCCGGTAGTTTACAGTTTGGTGTATTTGTACCTTTTGTTGCACACACCGCAATCAAAAGAGGAGTGAGAAATAAGAGGTGATGATCATCTTTCATTTGACCTTTAAAGCTTTTTCACATTAAAACCGTTTTTGAAATGTAACTAGTCATTTCTATTCCTGCAGAAACTCTGAGCATAATTTCAGCTGTTTAAATAATTCAATGTTCCAGTCTCAATCTGAGCTGGCCTCCAGCCAGGTCTGACCGTAACAAAAAGAAGTGGAGTTACAAAAGCTGGCAGTGTGATTAACCTTTACCTTGTTTGTTGTCCTCACCCAGTGTGTCTGCTTTTTGGCCCCAGCCCTGTCAGCCGTCCATCTCTCTGTAGCTCTCTGTCAGGTCTCTGCACTCTCTTCATCCCTTTTTCCTCAACACGCACTCAGACTCGCACACTCCTCCTGACACTCCACCCTTTGTTCGAAGGTTAATTGGGATGAACCCTGAGTATAGATCATGGCTTTAAGATCAATCAGAAATGTGTGTGATCTTGTTTTTATTAAGTTGTGGGGGCCAGATACTTGTGGAATACTGTAGTCCTTGTGAGGCCATTTTTTCTCGGACCCACAACTTTTACAGGGTTAGAACCTGTTAAGGTGTAGGGTAAGGTTTAGTATTATGCCATGGTTAAAGTTAGGATTAGGCACTTAGTTGAGAAGATTAGGGTTTGAGGGTAGGGAATGCATTATGTCAATGAAGAGTCCTTTCAAAGATAGAAACATGTGTTATAGTGTGTGCGTGTGTGTGTGTTAAAGAGAGTGAGGAAATGAACAGTGCTCCAGCGTGGTTTTGTGCGCACTGACTCCGCAGCACCATCAGCACTTCGCTCCTCTCAGTCAGTAACATCTGTGCCCGTTGTCAGCATCACCATGGTGCTCATTTTCAGCATCAGCGTCATCATCGGCATCATGGCTCCCCTGTCAGCGCAACCCAAATTTATCGCTGACCTCAGTCCGACCTCCCAAGCTGCATCAGGAACCATCAGCACACCCTTGCTCCCACTGACAGCAAAAGTGTATCTTTAATATAAACTCATGATGAGATGAGATCAATTGTTAAAATCCAATTTAATTAATTTAAATGCTTTGCTTTTGCCGTTAAGTAAATGTAAAAAGGTTGTTTTCGGGCAACATCCTTGGTAACCACCTGCACTGCATAAAAGAAGTGGGTGTAGCCACCCTTTTTTCATTTCACTGGAGCCAGAAGTGACGATCTTTGGATGACGGAGAGAGAAAGGAGGGGAACATCTGACTGGGCTGTCCAAGGACACTCTGCATGCCCATATGGTAACCATTTGTCTATCTCAAGGTAGCCATGCCTGTAAATATCGTCTATTGGACTCTAAATTCATGTAATGCATGTATAATGTAAAAACTTCAAACTGTGAAATGTAGGGTCATTTCTCATAGACCAACCAGGGTAGTTAGAAAGAATGCAGGTTAAGTACACGTCAGCACTGGCTTCAAGAAAATAGAAGAAAATAATCCCTTTTGCTGCTGAGAAATGCATGTGGCAGTATTACAATGTTTTAGCTATGTGAGGAAAGTTCCAACACTAAGCTATCTTTTTTAAAAATATAATAAAAAAGGGAAAATTACATAAAGCAACGAAATGTTTAAAGAGTTAAATAAACTTCAGCGTATTGTTTGTCTCTCATTGAATAAAACGATTCCAGTCCTTTTGCACTGTTAAACACATCGTTTAGGGATAATATTATGACCACTGACAGGTGAAGTGAATAATATGGACCATACAATACAATGTTCTGCTGGGAAACGTTTGGACCTGGCATTCATGTTTACTTGGACATGTAGCACCCACCTAGACCAGACCAGGCACCCCCAACCCATAGCAATGACACTCCTTGATGGCAGCAGCCGTCCCCAGCAGGATGCAGCCTGCTGGGAAACGCTTTAGGAACAACTCAAAAAACATGAAGAACAGCACAAGGTGTTGACCTGGCCTCCAAATTCACTAGATCCCAAACTGATCAAGTATCTGTGGGATGATCCACAGAGGCCCCTCCCCTCAACCCACAGGAGGCACAAGGGACTTATTAGGAAGGTAGTCATAATGTTATGCCTGATCAGTCTATATTGACTTCTTAGATCTTAGATCTTTCAATCAGCATTCTTGGACAACAGAACATTTAAGAGCTGGAATCCATGCAGAAGCATCCACTCACTACTGACATTGTAATAGAACTGTTTATAGTTCAATAGTAATGCAATTAACTGACTTTTAGGCCCAGCCTAACAGCAGCAACAATCCCTGGAGTCAACAGGCAGCCATCAGTAGGATCCACAGGTGAACACGTCTTTTGTCTATGCTACGTACGGTAAATGAATCTGATGAGCCATGTTGACCTGATTGGCCTCAATTATGTACCTCGCTGTAATCTTCTGTCATCATTTTCCTTCTATTGTTTTTTTGGAGACTCACAGTGTGTGTTCATCCATCTTGATTAGACTGGACAGGATTGGGTACGGTGATAAATAATCAGGCACACAAGCATCTGCAGTTATTTGTAGAGTAAAGGATGAATATTGCATGTCTTTATGGTATTATAAAGGCTGTATTTTTATGAGGCGGCACTAAGGGTGCCATAAAACCACTATAAATGTGAGTGTGCATTATGATGCTTCCATAGCCTCTATATCACGAATGTCCTACTTTGGAAGAGATTTGCTGCTCTGAATGATTCTCCTCTTTGAAGTCATATGGGCCTGCCTCTTAAAATATGCTGGTACTTCAACTTTCTGGACAGGCAGATAATGATGTGCCTCTGTGTGAGTTCTTCAGGCTTTCAGAGTAAGAGTCCCAGTATTTTCCTGGAAAGGAACTGATATGTAGCTATAAGAGAGATACATTCTGGGAAAGGATTCAAGACGGATTATGTAATGTGGTGCCTATTTTCAAAATATTTCATTAGAAATTATTTTTTAATAAACTCAGATAAATGAGACCAGAGTTTCAATAACAAGAACAAAAGGGACCTATGTAGCTTTAGTTGAGACATCAACCATAAGCAAGGTCTCAATTTGAATTCAGCCGTGGTTTTGTTTGTGTAGATAAACATGGAGTTTATCTACACATGGAGCTTACAATTAATTTTTTTTCCATTAATCTTATTAAATTGTTCCCGATAGCCTTTTCTTTTCATTGTATGGCTTGTCTGTCTCTCAGCTTCGGTGATTGCTGTAATGTGACTTTGCATTAGAGCTTTTATCCAATCATATTTCAGCCGTCACGTGTTGCAGATGGCTGAAGCTTGAAATACATTGTAATGGTGCTGTTCCTTTAACCAATCACATTTCAAGCTACCTAAACAGCACCTCCAACCTCAGTGGGCCCAGCAGGTAATATATGACACATTTGGCTGATTGCATGTTTGTGTACTCTGCTTTTTGTGGCTCCAGCAGAGGAGAGCCCTAAACAGGACTAACATACAAACTCAGTGTTCATTTGTATGTTTAGGCCATACCCTAGATGCAAGTGATTAATCATATGACTTCATTCAACAGCACACAAGAGGCTCTGTCACCAAGAGTCATCTTGGTTAAGCCTGCACTAAGCCTGCTTCGACCAATGACACCACCAGCAACCATGTGGACACAGACCTTCCAACAGTCACCTTAGGTGAGAACAATTCATATTCATTTGTTTTTCAAATTGTCGAGATGTTCCACATTGTTGTTGTTTTTAATTCTGAGCATGAACATTGTCTCAGTTTAGTACATGGGAAAATAAACTGATTGAAACACATCAGTGTCTCAGTAAAAGTCTGCCTCCTGTTGTTTTCAAGGCGTCTTAAAAATTTACTCAACTTATAAAATGTAACAATCAGTTTTATGCACTGGGAATTTTTCTAGTAAAACCACACATAGTTAAAAATTACTATTTAAAACTATTAGCAGGTGGAAAGATGATGCATGCTTCAGCTCCTTTGCACTGTCAGCTCTCCACCTGCATCAGTAGCACTCTACTATGCGTCACTCTGCCCTGGGGACCACAGAAGGAAGACAGACAGAGAGATGGTGGAAAGTGAGAATCTGAAATTGTGCACCTGCTGGTCTGTTATGCCTTTGCTGACTATATGGTTATTGTGGTTTGCTGTTCTTGTGAAAGATGAAATGTTTTATACCTCATCTTCCTTTCCCTGACGCAACTTGTCCTTCCTGTAAGCTGGTCACTTATAGTAGAACATTTTTATTTCATTTGCAGCTTGTCAATTTTGTGTGGGAAGTGATCCAAGCCTTGCCTATAGCACATGAGGTCAAGACAATATTATGAAGAAAAAGCCCACGATTCTCCCTTGAGCGAGCAGCTGGTGACTGTATAAGGGAAAAAAGGAAGGGACCTCAGACTCAGCGAGACTCAGGGTGGGCAGCTATCTGCCTTGACCGGTTGGTCCACCCTGAGGTGAAGAGAGAGCAAAAGAGAGAAAACTTATGCATATGAAGAACTACTAACAAACACATAAGAACCATGGAGGAAGGTACAGGGCGAAAGGATGGATGAGAACTAAGAGCTGTTGATGATTAAAAATATGCAGTAGTAATATTACGAGGTCTATAATAATTAGGCAGGTGTTTAAAACAGCACTAAAGAAGTTTTCCTCTTCCGTCCCCCTACTGGTTGGAAGTGTAATTGTCCATTACTTCCGTCGTAAATAAGTTAGCCTACTGCATCCTACTGTCGCAGGCACGTTATTTGTTTATGCAGAACCGGCTTTGGAAACAATCAACGATTTGAAGGATGTCCAGAGACAAGGTAGAGTATGTTGCATGATTTTACGAAAGTATGATGTATTGCAACATTAGAATGAAGTAAAACAAAATAATGACATTGCTTGCTATTTTTATTTCTGTGTGAAACTGTAAATTTGAAACGGCAGATTAGCAATAGCCAGATAGGTTTACATAAGGATGAAAAATAAAGAAACGTATTGCCTAACAGTTTAGCATGTAATAGCCATTTGCATTGTCTGTGAAAATCTTGTGAATGTTGTTGAAAAAAGTTTCAGAGACCGTTGTGAACTAAGAATCAACAACTTTGGGAACGATCAAACATTTGGGGTTATTTTGGCAGTTATTGTCTTAGCTTGCAGTGATAGTTACAGCGATATTTAGCTTAGCGATAGTTACATACAATAGCGAACACCTTAGCTAACATGAGCCATAGCGATAGTTACATATATATTAGCACAATAGCTAACGCCTTAGCTGAGCCGATAAAATAATTGACAATGTATTGAACACCGATGCACACTGTTTGAAAAAAAGATTACCGGTATTACTTACAAGTCCAGCAGCAGCAAAGCCAAGTCACCATCCGTCTTGCATTTTGTTGCCTCCTTCAGCTCCTTCAGCTCTCGCCAACGAGTATGAGCCGCGGTCCGATATTCACTCTCGTTTTAGCTCTTTCTTTATCATGCTCTCGTTTTCTTTTCTTCGCCTCATCGGACAGTAGGCTACACTCCTCCTTTTCTTTGCAGGCTCTGTCATGAAGCTGGTATCTTCCACACACCTGCTGAGTGTTCTCTCACTGATCTGATTCACTCTCTCACTGATTTGAGCCTCAACCTACCGGCTTTTGTAGCCGCGTTGCCGTAAAGCAGGTCAAATTTGTAGTCTTTTTAGAACTACAAAAACGCTACCCGACGAAGCAAAGTTACATAGTGCGGTTACAGCCAATAGAGGGCCGCAAAGCGAATACAGAATTGGCTTTCACCCGGTTTTGAGGTGATAAATCACTGAAACTATTTTTGAAACATTATTTTAAGGTACTAAAAACTCTTTAGTGTTGCTTTAAGTAAATTTGGTTACAGCATTACATTTACAGTAAGAACAGGTTCAAATGCTGTGTAGTCCATTGCCCCACGGTTATTAAGAGGTCTAACAAGAGGAATTTTACACATAAAGTTTTTATGCCATGTCAGAACGAGATTGATTGATTGAATGGATTTATTTACGTCTTGAGAGAAGCTGACCGTGTTGAATAATAAATTAAATGCCGTGCTGTGGCTGTCATCGTCAACTCTACGTAAGTGTTAAAGCTGGAGTACAGGATTTTAATGGATTAGGGTTAACCCTAACCTAACCCTGTTCATTCTTTGTTGCACTTTCAATTAGAAAGATGCATCACCTGTGAATATATTTTTTAGACATTTAGTACTAAATAACAATGCAAGCTGGAAAGTACAAAAGTATCTTCTAACCACTGACTGTAGCAACAAAATGGACAAACTCTCTGTGACGCCACCCATTCGTGAAGAGCGGTTTTGAAGCTCAGTGCGGTATCTCTGGCCACCGCCATTTTGGCAGTGCATGACTCTGCAAAAATTAGGAGACAGCTAACAGCCTGTGTGGGCCTTCACACCTGTACAGTTGTCATGACTGATACAATTAACCCTAGAGATCAAAACTGGACAGCAAAGATGTTTATTTCTGCCCTAAAGTTGGGCATTTCAACAGGAGCATGAGAACTGACTTGTCACTGGAGCCAGCTTCAGGTTATTTATCAGCACCAAGAGTCCGTACTTGGTTCTAATGTCTCCTTTTATTCAAACTTCAATCACATTGCAAATCAAAGGAAGCTACATTTTTAATAATACATTAAGATGTTTTATATGTTTTTAACACAGACAACAAAATTCAGAAATTTGAAGCCCATACACAATTTAAATCTGGGTACTATAACAAATTCATAAGTATGCAAGTTCCTAATATCCTCAACTATATGTAGCACAGGTTTACAGCGTGTGCACAAAAATAAAGCCCTCCTTAGGAGGTATAATTGAAGTAACCTCTCCAGCTTCTCTTCCAGCTGAGTCCAGTCGCTAATTGGCACTCTTGATTGCACCGCTCATTTGCCTAATCAGGGTGCTTTTAATTTTGGCAGGGCAGGCGGGATGAGGGTGAAGCATGGGAGGAGGTTGGTGTGGGTGACAGGAAGGCTTCCTGGGGCCCTGCTGATTCAAGTTAACAGCAGAGGATCAGGCGGGGAGCTTTCTCACGCCCAAAGTACTGACAATGCCCGTGAAGAGGACTGAAAGCTTTTCATGCCCTCAGAGGCAAGCTGGCCCTTGATCTGAGCCGCAGCATCTTACAAAACAATAATAAACAAAAGTTTCATTCCAACCAAACAACACATCATGCTGAAAATGTGGTAAGAGTCAGTTTTAGGTTTGATTCAGTGTGTCCCTGAACGTTACAAATGCAAGACACAGGAGGAGGACAGAACAGGAACTTTAAACTAACTAAAACACAGCAATAATGCACTGCAGTCATGAGCAGGGAATTCCAAAAGGCACCTGCTTATATATCCACTGGAAGGGCGGGAAAAGTAGGCACGCCCCTTGGGTTGGCTACGTACATGCTAAATTTCAGTGGGCCATCGTGTGTACGCGATTGGAGGAGGGTTATGCTCATAGAGTCCAGTAGAGGGCGAAGCTTGTGTGAGATATAACAGGAATCTTAAACTAACTAAAACATAGCAATAATGCACTGCAGTCATGAGCAGGGAATTCCAAAAACAATAAATAAACTCTAGCAGACACATCCAGAGAACATGAGCAGGGAACAGCAATCAGACACGGGCACCCAAGGAAGAACGCAGACGAACTGACAAGTGACAAAAGGAGAGACAGGACTTTACATATGCATGCAGAACTAGTTAGGAAACAAGACACAGGAGAAACTAATCAAGGGGGAGCACGTAGTCATAAGACACAGGACAAGTTATAAGTATCAGAAGGATGGAGAAAAGGATGGGAAGTAAAATGAACTTAAATGCAAAGACTATACCGATTACAAAATAAAACAGGAAATCGAACTGAATAACAGAATTTTATAAGGTGTAGCAAGGAGGTACGACCCAAACGCAGGACACGCACAAAAAAACAAGGCCTGGACGAAATAATCATTTTTAGTTTAATGAAGACTCATGATTTAAGGTAACAAAAAGAGCTGCAGAGTAATCCAATAGACCAAAAGCAAGACAAAACTCAGAAAAAAGGTACCACAAGGAGCTGAACTGAAAGACCAGGAAACAAAAGGTAACTCCAGGGTAAGAGAACAAATGAATGAACACAACAAGCAGGAAACTCAACAGACTACTTGACAAAGGTCAAAGGGAATGGCGGGACTATATATACACACTGAGACGACTGAGGAAGGAGCACACATGGAGAAACCAATCACATAATCACCAAGAAGGGAAAACACAGGAAGTAAAGCAAGACACAAAACTTCAAGGGAGACTCTTTTGGAACAGAAACAGTAAATGCGAAGAAATCCAAACAGGATTATAGAAAATGTTTAAAATTCAATACCATGATACAAAAGGTACCAAACTCAACACCATGATAGACTAAGACTCAATACCACGACACTGAGCTCCTCTGACTAGTGCTGGAAAAGACGATGTGGAACTCGTTCTTAGGTCTGTGGCTCAGATGCTAGAGTGAGCTGTCTACTAATTGCAGGGTCGGCAGGTTCATCCTCTGATCTTGTATGTCGTGTGTGTGTTGCCCAACAGTCACATTTTGACTTTTTTTTTTTTTTTTTATTTACAGTATTATCATGCGATAATAGCAGAACTTGCACTTGATCCAGTCCTCTCGCCACAAGTGTGAGCACATCTGTCACAGAAACGACTCACTGGTATCTGAGTTTGGCAGTAGTTTGTTCTGCTATGTAACAGGCGCCAGGGGTGGGTTTTTTGACAGGTGGAGGGTTGTTTCTTGCAGCGAGCTGACCTGGCAGACCTCAGCTCCACACGCTGGTACCACAGGTGGTTTACACAGTAGCTTCGGTTTCCTTTATTTACAGGCTTACAGTGGAGGCACTCAGACAAGTCTCAGACAGACAGGCTATATAATGATATTTTCAGAATGCATTGGGCAAATCGGAAATGTTTTTGACTGGCATCTTTGGCGTATTGTAAGTGACCTTAGAGCTCCTTTTCAGCCCGTTTTTGATTGCATTTTGGCAAATTTGCACCATGCTGAGTTAGCTTTTAGTAGTCTAACTTGGCAATATTACTGGTGTACTTTGATACTGAAGAAAACTTCTAAGTTGAACCTTTTTTTCTATATATAGCTGGCAAGTCATGCTGAACGCAGAAGCAAGTGTACCGGGTCTCTGTGTTCAGACTGGGCTGGGTTGTATCTCTGAGGTGAAGTACCATTTTTAATGCAAATTACTTTGCGCTCTGCGTGCTGACGAATAAAATGACCTCTAACTGCGACAGTGGTGCAGGCTTTGAGACGGTCGTGACTGCTGGGAAGTAAGCAACAGGAGGGTAAGGACACTTCACAGCTCCCTCATCAGCCACACATGCATTTTTTTTTTTTTTTGATCGCCGTCTGAGTTCACTGTCTGCCTCGCACGTACTTGACATAGATAGAGTTCTTGTGTTTATGAAATGTCTCATTTTGAGAATTACCAGGAAGCAGTCAAAGCAAGAAAATTCATCTGTAAAGGCCTCGTGTGTCTGTCTTATTACTGGAGACTCTGATATTCTGGTAAGTAATTCATTTTCAAACTCTGTCTTCTTTCTTTGAGTTAAGTGAGGTTATGACACAGAAACAGTGATCAAAGTTTTCATTTGTAGCATTCACAGTCATACGGAGTTGTGAGCTCATTGCTCACTTCATGTATAAATATTTTTATATCAACAAATAGAACCACAGTTATATGTGACTGGAGTTTCTTAACCTACAGAGATTTATACAGTCCTCCCTAGCTTTATGTAGTATTTAGTGTCTTTCAACCCTTTTTTTGAGAGTGAAAAATGCACCAAAAACACTGTACACCTCCTTCCCATTTCCAAACAGTAGGCATATGGATTTAGCAACTAGCTGGAGAACATAGAGGAGGATTTGGCAGGTAAAGACGCAGATATTTCACTTGGAGTTGGTAAAGAGCAAAAATAGAGCTTAATGGAGAGTGAAGACTTAAATTTGTTATGCGGTCTGAAACATGATTGCAAATGAATAACGTTCCTCCATCACTGCTGGATGTGTAAATTAACTGATCGGTGCTGTGGATAAAACAGACATTTCCAAAGAGACACTGTAAAGTGAGCCGGCCTTATTTGAAGGCCTCAGAAACTTAACACATTTCTGGATGGAAGATTTAAGTATGCAGCACAATAATGTAAAAATTAACAAAAAAACACACCACACGCACACACAAAAAAATGCAACTGCAGAGCTCATTTAAGTAGTTCAATATTTATAAGGCCAATTAGGACTTGACATTCAGTGTACAACCGATAAGAGGATAGGTTCATTTGACAGTATCTGGACCCTCACCCCTAACCTTCTACAAATAAACGTTAATTAGTTTAGTTCAAGATAAGATAGGACTTTATTTATCCCCGTTTGGAAATGAGTTATTATTAAAAGCAGTCCAGGAAAGTGAAACTGTGTGCGTGAGTATAAATAAATATTTAAAATCTGCCTCCTGTCTTGTATGCTGGCCTTGTGCCATGTTTTAGCCTTACTGATAACTTATGTGTCAAAACCTGACATTTATTTGTTAGAAACTCTTTTCAGCGTCTGATTGACTGAGGCCAGAAAAATATTGGATTTCTAAAATAAAATTGTTGTGTGGGTGAGCCCCAAAGTCATCCTGCTCCCTTTGCTGCATGTTATCCCTTCTCATACGTCTTGTCTGTATACACTGATAACTATCCCATGAGGGCCACCAAAAGGGAGAAAAAGGAAAGAAATAAAATTGTATGTGTAGCGTCACTAAATGTGAGGGATCACAGACGATTCTTGCAAGATGTATGAATTCTTCCAGCTTTCATTTGGGTTTCCTTGAACAGTATCGGGTGGTAAAACCTTTACAGAGTTGCCAGCCTCTTCTAAACATCCATCCTTTGCACTGATGTACGCAGAACAGGATGAAAAACATTTAAATAAGTGACAAAATGAATTCAAATTCACTCAGGGAGAGAGAGCACTTGTAAAGACACTTACTTATTTATCTGCTTGTTGGCCTCCAGCGCCCTATTCTTCTGCAACAAAAGAAGAGGCCGTTTGCTCGGCCGAGGACACAATTAATATTTCAAGAGGGTTACATAACATAATTTTATGAGAAGAGCATCTGACCTTTTAGTCACACTGACAATCAATCCACCATGGAGACTCCACTGCTCAGTGTGAGGTGCATACAGTAATTATAAGGAACAGGTCAGGCTAAATCAGTGGGGTTGTATTCTGAAATGTTTTGTATCATGCTGTATGTTAAATTCCATTCAGCTGTTGTTGCTCAGTATGGAGCACTAGTCAGATGTTAAATTTCAGACCAAGAAGATGGAGGTTTTCCAGGAGACAGGATTATGAGAGCTGGTTTGCCAGTGTGGAATTTGGCCTGGGGAACTTCTTCTTTTAGCAACTGGCAGTTTAGAAAACTGCCCACTCATCAGTCCTCATCATCATTAGCACCCTCAGGTACATTTACACTGAACACCACGTTAACAATGGTTCATGTTAAGTATTCCTTATTGCTTGTGCATCGCAAGTTGCTCTAAAGACTATTGTAAATGAACAATGGACTAAGTGGACGGCATTTATCTTCAAACCATGAATGTCCTGTTGCTCTTGTGAACACATACAGGTAAGCTTTATGAGACAGGATGGTTTAGCTTTTTGCATTTTGACACAGTCCATGGAGCAGTCCACAAAACTAGATTCTTGACATTTTCAGTATGTCAGTTCTCAACATTGTCGGTAGAAATAATAGAGAATGTGTTCAAAATTGAACAAAAGAGATAGAGTCAGGTTCTGATTTTTCCCATTGTCTTCCCATTTTCACCATTGGTGCACGGCAGCAGACATTAATGATTTTGACGGTCTCTGTGAGCTGATCGTGTTAGAGCAGTTTAAAAACTCTATCCCTCAACGTATTGCAACTTACGTGAGTGAGCAGAAGCCCTCCAGCGCCCTTTAAGCAGCTGAGTTAGCTGATGACTGTGTGTTGACACATAGGTTTCCACAGATGCGTTCGGGTGGAGACTGGAAAAGTGGGGATGAAAGCTATAATAATTCCTGTGGTGGTACAAAATTTTCAATGCCAGGATCCTCACATAAGCCTGTATTTACAAGGCGACCTGAGGGTGCCAAGGTATGCAGTTATTGCTGTGGGGAGGCGCATTGGAAGGACCAGTGTCCATCCATCCAAGCATTAATTGTCACTGAATGCTTCAGTTTTGCTGTGCTCTATGGCTTCAGGAAAAAGACCAGCATGTGTGGAACCAAGTGTATTTTGATGCTTTTGTGACCTTGGTTGGACAAATGTGTCCCGATTAGGTTGTTGCATGACACAGGTGCTAAACATTCATTTATTGCAGAGTCGATACTGCCTTTTTCGCCCAAAACCAAAACAGATTTTGTGTTAATGCAGGGTATGGAGCTCGGTTTGATTCCTGTGCCACTCCACAATATTGTATTAGATTGTGAGCTGGGACGGGGTACTGTTCCTGTTGGGGTGCGATCTGGCTGGTAGGGCTGCGTGGGCCTCTGTTTCCAAGCCACTTGGAGGTAAAGGGAGTGCGAGTGGGCAGGGAGTACCTGAGGTTTTTCCAGCCTGTGCCGTGACCAGGGCACAGAGCCACATTATGTCTGATTCTGACCCTTTTGAGTTGGAAAAAGGTCAAGCTATGATGCTTGCTGATCATACGGTTTCGTTGCCTGATCTGCCTCCATCTGTTAACAGGAATGAGTGGGTGGAAAGCCAAAAGGCCAACTCAACCCTGTCTGGTTTGTGGGATGCAGTTTTGCGTTTGGACAAGATTAGGGATGTTGCACATGGCTACTTTGTTCAGGAGGACCTGCTTGTATGTACGTACAATGGCAACTTTGTGGGGGAAGCAGGTTTTCAGGTGGTGGTGCCGAGTACATTCCGTGTTGCGGTGTTGCAGACAGCGCATGACAGTTGTGGACACTTGGGGATAAAGAAAACGTATGACCATGTAATGCGTTATTTCTTTTGGCCTCAGTTAAAGCGTGACGTCAGTGGTTTTAATGTTGTGGCTGATTGGATTTATCGATCAGTCACAACATTAACATATGTCATGAGTATATGTGTGGGTATAGTGACTGTTCATACTGCATATACAAATATATATATACTATTATTGTAAAATAATTACGTATCCGATACAATAGTCATATCTTGTTGGTTAGATGCTAAACTGACTTTTGTGTATGTATCTGTACTATATGTATACAATGTAATATAATGACAATAAAGTTGAATCTAATCTAAGATAACCCTTTAATTTATCCCGCAGTGGGATAGACAAACTAAGCAAATCTGATTATAGTTTTTAAGCATTTAAATGTTTTTTAAAATTTAATTCATATTTTTACATAAACTTTTATTTTTTATTTCATTTAATATTTATTTTCCACAAGAATATGAATATAGTTCTTATCTTTTCAGGTAGCTGCCTGCGTGGAGGCTATCGTGCCTGCATAGTCACACATTTGTGCACATCCTTATGTGTTTGTGTGCGTCAGTGTGTGTGTATGGGGGGAATTAAACGGGTCACGGAGGACAAGATGCATGTGCACACTCTCATGTGTTTACTGGAAGTGTGTTTGTGAGTCACGTGTGTGATTAGCACAACCCAGCCGGGCAAATGCACGTGCATGGGCACTCAGACGTATTCTACGCTCCCCGGCCAGGAAGAACTAAAAAAAAAAACAGCTGTTTATCCAATATACTAAATATGTAGTATATGTAATAACTGTTGTTTTATTTGATTTCCTATTTTACGTAGATTTATTTTGTTGGTATATCATCATTTGTGACCCTTTTCAACTGCCAGTAATCCATGTGTGTGTGTGTGTGTAAGTGCACCCAGGAGACTGATCTACTTTCATGTCCTCTTCCTGACATTCCTTTGAGCCGGCCTGACACATTTTCTCAAAGCTGTAGTAATTAATGTTTTTTTCTTCTCTTCCGACTACCACTACCAAGATTAGATTTGTCCTCCATTAATTACAGTAAAACATTTTGACTACATATAATAAAAGCTAAATAGACAGCGTCATGCTTGGAACCTACAATAAAGGTGTCAGAGGGCTATTTTATGATCAACTGAGATTGAAGAGATGAGTTTTGGCACCGTAAAAGCGAACATTTCTTTGTTGGGGCATTAAAGACCAGTCCGTCCCAAACACCATTATAACTGGTATGCACGAGAGAGGAGATTTTGATGATGCGGGAAATTTTTCACTGTAATGTAGGGCAAGGTAGGTATTACTCCATCACAGGAAACCTCGAAGGCTGCAACCAACCAACACTTTCATTAGCAACACATCTGGCGAGTATTTTATTAACCAAAAGATTGCTCAGTGTGTAAAGTATTGAAATATATTGAAAATAACCTTCATAATTGTAGATACCTTACTTGAAATATATATACGTATATGTAATCTGTGTCTGGGGAGCTACCTCACTGTTCCCCATGCTGTCATTGACTGTCTGTGGATCAGAGCCATGATTTATGTTATTGCTGCAGTTTTCTTGGGCTGTCCAGTTAAAACAGCGACATGTTCAAACCCAAGGTAAATCTGTACTGCATCACATAATGCCCATGAAGAAAAATTCCACCTGATAGTCAGCCTTCCCTTTGCTAATACCTAAATGCTTGCATAAACAACCATCAAACTGAATGGACAACCTAAACAAGAACAAGAGTTCAAGAACACTTTCCATTGATCACACCACCTGTCCATCCACCTGCCCCTGCAGCCACTTTAAACTCCTTCTCACTTGCACTTCATCACTGTTTATTCACATTTCCTACGCTGGAGTCCTCGTGCTGGCATCGAGCCAGCTTTGGCTAGCGGTCAGTGGATAACAAACGGCTCTGTCAGCGAGGCCCAACAACAATCTGCTGCCGCTCTGCCAGCCCTGATCTATCTTCAATCGTCCGCTGTTGGCGCACCAGTAAATCAGCAAGCACACTACAATTACAGAAAACCACCGTAACATACAACCCTGTTAACACCAACTGAAAGTGAAAGGATAGCTTTCCCAGAATACTGATGAAGCTCTTGTGGTGGGGGAAGTTTAAGGGGCGTGGGAGTCATTGACACGGTATGACCTCGAGGACTGGACAGATTCCCTCTTTGCCCTCCCTCCATCATGGTATTGTGTGCTTTATAGATATCTCCTTCCAACTATCCATTAACGGCACACCTTCGCAGTCAGGCACGTTTGCTCTGCCTTCTAGCACTCTCAGCACTTTAAGGGTCAGTCATTTGGAGACAAATGAATAGTGTTGGCTCTCACTGGGCCCCTGAGCCATTAGTTGAATGGTTGGTGTGCTCAGGGGCTCCATACCAATGATTCTCTGTTGGCTAGCTCCTGGAAAAACTTAGTTTAAGGCCCTCATGCTGTTCATGGACTCATGACTGACCTGAAAACTACTGATACCAGGCGTGTATACTGAGAAGTGAATGAACTAAATTTATGTTTATGTGGAGGCGATTGCGTAAGTCTGTTATTTTGACACAGAAGGGAATACCTTGAATTGGCTCTGATGTTTTCCACCCTGGTGAACTCCATTGTTGATTAAAATGCATCCTGTTTACCTTTTTAAAAAAGTTGCCAAGTGCAAAGCTCTCAAGGTAGAGCATTACTCTTAACATTTTCCAGTCTCACCTCTATTCTCTGGGACCTTTATTCCATTCCACTTGCCTGTCCTTGGTAAAGCCTCATTCTTTGTAACTCCATGCAGACTCTCACAGGGCTTTTTCATGTCATCAGCTGGACACAGCTTCTTCAAAATTCTAAATGAACAGCTGGGTTCGTAGCGTCTGTGCTCTCACCACATGCAAACTTGCTTGCCCTGACACTTGCTGGAACACACGGTTCCAGTGGCAATCCTAGGTTCTGAAGCAATTGCTTGGCTTCCCTGTTCCTGCCGATGCACCCCCGCAGATTACTGTTTGGAAACAGTGCTGATGTTGAATTCTTGTGTTTTATGTGGGTGCTATATCACAGCAGCTTCTGTATCAGTTGTCCATCACCGTTCTTCTTTCTTTTTCTTGTTTTCTTCCTTCTCTCTTTTGTTTTGTACCTCCCTTTTCCAGTACTGGGGAAGGGAGATGGAAAGAGAGACACAGCAAATAAAATGCTAAATTGTAGTAGCACATGGATGTACGGATAGCAGGAGAGAAGAAATTAGAGGAAAAGTGCTCAGTGCATTATGTCCCCAAGCCACCTAGACCCATAGCAGCATAACGAGCCAGCCCTAACTATAAGCTTAATAAAGGAAAGTTCTGAGCAAACCTTTAAAGGTAGATAGGGAACCCAAACCCTGAACCCAAACAGAAGCTTTTTCTACAGGAGAGGTGCCTGGTACCTGAAGGCTCTACCTCCCATTCTGCTTTTTCAAACTCCAGAAACCATAAGTAAGCCTGCACATTGGGAGTGAAGCAATCTGTCAGTTTGATATGGTTCTTTGAGCTCGCTGAGACCTTGCAAGCATATTCCATTTTCTTTTTAAAAAAATTCATGCTGGACCACTTATAAACAAGCAATAGTTTGCAGCTGGCCTGCAGGCCATAGTTTGGTCATGGAGGATTTATGACAGGACACAGTATTTAAAGCCAATGGTGGTATTTTTTGGAGAAATTCCAGTCAGGTCTGGACACTTTGTGACCACCTTCCTCTGTGCTTGGCACCACTTTAGATGGAGTTTTTCCCCACAGTGCACTGGCTTCTCGTCTAGCGGGGTCTAGTATTTCTCAAAAAGGCTCACACTGCTGGCTGGTAAGCAGCCTCAGCCTGACACAAATGTCCTTCCAACGATCCCTCCTTCAAAATCAATTTGTTTCTTTATTCTACAATATTAGGTCACCTTTGTTGGTCTCCTCTCTGCAGACCAGAGAGTCTCCTCCTGCCCTACTTTAGTCACACACACTCACACACACAATCACAATTCATGGCTCTAGACTTTGACCTGAAAATGAAAACCTTCTGGTACAAAACCAACTCTGCTCGCTTCCAAATCTCTCTGGGCTGTTTAGCAGCCAGGAAAAGAAACATGAAATTGTCCTGTCCATGCTTTGCTGAAGAACATTAGGAGCATTCATGGGCACACAAGTCGACATCACAAGACGTCCTAATCAGCCTCACGCATCAATAACCCCCACATAACCCACTTTATTACCTCAAACTATTGATCTAAAGAGCCACCTTCATGCACTACTTCACCGACACTCCATCTGATTGAATGATGCGAGCCATTCATTGGGATTCTGCAGGGAACGGATCTGATGCGGTGCCAAATTCTGCTGTATCCCTGTGGCCAGTTTTTTCCATGCCTGGAGTGTGACATTTCCAGGCTGTTCATCGATCAAAGGCTCTGTGTGTTGGCTGGAATGTTCAAAGAGTCAGACATACGCTGGTAGAGGTGCAAGGACAATGGAAACAGGTAAGCGGAGGTATTTATTTTTGTCATCAGAGAGTAAAGACTGCAAACTGTGTTAATGTTGGATTTTATCCACTGATGGGAAAGCTGGAAGCTTCCTTTCAGGTGTCGCCAACAGCGATCAACCAAAGCTATGAACTGTGATCAGAGAAAGTTAATTTTGTGGATGTGTCATTACATTACAAATGAACTTTTAAAGGAGCAGAAGTTACTACAGAGTTATTCAGCAGAACTGCATGAAAAAGAAAATATATGCGAAATTACATTAAGTAAGATACTACTTTGAGCAAAGGTGTGTCCGCAGCATCTGCGTATCTGTTATTAACATACTGTAGGAAGTTGATTTTCAACAACTTAACTGAAGTATAAAAATTTTGCTTCTGGTGTGTGTGATTTTTTTTTTCCTTTCCAAGAAAATGTATGCATGTACAGAGTGTTTGAGCACCTTTCATCTCACTGTGCTGGTTTTCATGCAACTTTGCTGGTTTGTTTTCAGTCTTGCTGCTCTCATCTCAAACTAACAGACTAACCCTAATGGGAATTGACTCACCTCAACTTAAAATGCATGAAAGTTTTAAACCGAAGCCACTACACATACTTGCACAGACAGAGAGAAAAAGAGATATTATAGAATTACAACACAGTGTAAATACCCCAGCCATGGTAAATGGTACTGTAAGGAGAAATTGGATTACAGTTGATGACTGGCCAGCAGTGTGTAAACCAAATCTTGTTTCCAGGTCATTTCAGTACATGTTAAATCATTCCCTGATTTCCTGCCTTAACCTAATTTCTGCCAGTAAACTGGTTTCTTGTGCATCATTGACTCTTCACAGAACTTCTCCACAACCTTAATAGCAGAAAAGTCTTTCCCAGAGTTCAGTAGTTAATCAAGAGTGTGGGTCTTTGACTTTTTTTACAATTTGATTTTTTTTTTTTACATTCTTGCCACATGCAAACTACCTGCAGCGTGTAAGCTGAAGGTCAGTCGTACCTCTCCTCATCATCTGCTCCTCCACCAGACTCCCATTATCACCTCCATTCTGCACACAACATTAAACTGGAAGACGTTCTGTCTGGTCTGCAGTGATTACCGCACAGATAATATCCCAGAGCAGGAGGACTCATAAAAAACTTTAACAGTGCCTTTTATATGGCAATCTAACTTCAGTTCCAGGTTCATTCACACACACACACACACACACACACTCTTTCAGACCTTTGCATTGTGAGCACACCCTTTTGAATCACTCCTCTGCCTTTATGGCAATTTACATGTGAGACAAAAGACAGATTAATCTTTATTGTCTCGCCCACAAGTCCAGAAACTCATTATCTCACCAGGTGTGGGCTCATAACATTAGAATTCAAGTGTCAGGGAGGTGGCGCATCTTTATTTACACACGACACGCGAATATGCTTTGGAAACTTAACCCACCTTAAAACGCCCAGTGAAGAGCAGACTCTCTCATGTAGGTAATAAACTAGGACAGACATGATGGCAGGTACACTGAGCATTACTTATGTACTGCTCAGTGAAAGTAGAGCGAGAGAAGCACACACACAGTAAACATGGACAACCATTCCCCCTGGGAGAGACTGGTTGTCAATATAAGCAAACAAGTGAGAAGGTGGCTGTAAGCCAGTGATGTGAAGGTAATCACTGATGCATCAAATATAAACATATACAGTGGACCTAGGAAAGTAAAAGCAATTCATTTTTTTATGTTGTAGCAGATTCAGAGTAATATTAAGATGTTACCTTGCAGTTGCTTTTGCTGTAATGTTTGCACAAGTGCAGGGTTGAACCAGCTTTGTACAAACTCTCATACAGATCCTCAGATATGGGATAGATTTGGGAACAGGATCCAGTAGATTGCCACTAACAGAATGTGGTGTAACCGTACGTTTAATGACACACGATTTAAGTGACATCTGTTTGTTGGCGGAAGGTATCAATTATTTCTAAAGTCAAAAGAGTCAGTCCAAGTGAAGGCTCAAATCACTGCTGTTAAAGTCTAAAATCATCACATTGTTTGACTCCAGTCCAAATCATGTGACTTGAGTCCACACACCTATGGTTTTAACCATGACTGTTGAGCTTAACCAAATACTATTCCAGGAGACACTCGTATTCAGAATGTAAACATGAATTACCCCCCCAGGTTGAAGATAGGGCGGCCGACTAGAGAGACACAGGAGGAGAAGAGAGCAGCAGGAGGAATAAGATAAGCATACATCTCTGATTCATAGATACATATATAGATCTGACTAAAGCATACATGTAGAATCTAATCATTCAATTTCAATTCAATTCAACTTATAGCATCAATAACAATACAAATCGTCTCAAGACGCTTTACAAAACCCGGCCTGAAACCCCCTGAGCAAGCCTGAAGGCAACGGTGGTAAGGAAAAACTCCCTTTTAACAGGAAGAAACCTCGAGCAGAACCCAGCTCATATGGAGGGACCCATCTGCCTAAGGCTGGCTGGGTAGAGACAGAAAAGAGAGAAGAAGAGAACAGCAGGAGAAACGAGATAAACTTACATCTGTCATAGATACAGATCTGACTAAAGCGTACATGTGGAATCTTATACAAACTGATGATGTTACATGACAGTTTGAAAATGTAAGAGGAATCATAGGCAGGTTGGAGAATTGTTCATTCGATCAATCTTGTTATAAGCAAGAGTACAAGATATAGCTGATGTATGTTACATGAGAGACTGATAATGAGTAAACAACAGTACAGGTCCATAAAACTGTTTGTGACGACAGTAGTTCTATTACATGTAAGTTAGCTGATATCATGAGAATTATGTAAAGAGTAGATAACTAGGCTATGAAGACTGGGCTAAGAGATAGGGTGAGGAGCTCAGAGTAGAGCCGCTGCTCCTTGACATTAAAAGAGGCCAGTTGAGACGGTCCGGGCATCTGGTGAGGAATTAGCATCTGGTGAAGATGCCTGCAGAATTAACTTGAGGGATAATACACTAATACACCTGGCCAAAATAAAAAAAAGTCACCACCTGGATTTGACTAAGCAAATAGGTACAAGCCCCCTGTTGGATAATTACTGCATGGGTGATTATCTTTCAGCTGGCAACAAGTTATTTAACCCCAACTGATGAAATGAGTAGCTTCTCATTTCTTAAACAGCCATGTCTAAAGACACATCCCGTGGTCGTGGAAGAGATGTTAGTCTGTTTAAGAAGGGTCAAATCATTGGCATGCATCAAGCAGAGAAAACATCTAAGGAGATTGTAGAAACTACTAAAACTGGGGAACCATTGTCTTTGAGGAAGAAATGTGGTTGGAGAAAAATCCTGATTGATCATGTTGAGCGATCACTTAAAGGTTTGGTGAAATCAAAGCAAAGAAAAACAACAGTAGAACTCAGGGCTATGTTTAATAGTGAAAGGAAGACCATTTCCACACGTATGGCATGTGCTTGAGAAGGCTTTGTGCAGTGGTCAGACTCTCCCATCAACATACACATTAGTGCAGATTTAATGTTCTTTTTTGATTTTTTTTAGTTTTTATGAGCTTTATGTTTTGTTTTCTTCTCTCCTTTCTACTTTCTGGCCACAGAAACTGCCACTCTATCAACATGTAGGCAAACATATGTCCAGTATATTATTACACTAATTGAGAGACGTGTTTGATTGGTAAAGACATGTCAGGTTTAGTGGGACACTGCTGTTTTAGGGCCAGAGGAGCATCTGTTTTATGGCTCAGAACAAATAGCCCTACTAGATACTCTTGGAAGCTTCTAAACTGTCTCTCTGCATGAATATCCTCTTCATCAACATGTCATATGTGCCAGGTAGAATGAGGCTGTTTCTTCACTGGCATCTTGACCGTGTCTTTATTGGTTCACACACTGACCATGCAGCTATGTCACTTTAACAATGACAGCTGTTAAAGTGAGATAGCCGTTGTAAATCATTATTATGAGCTTAATGCAGCTCCGGACTCTGAAGTCCATCTTAGCCTGATCATTTACAGCGTATGTTTTCAGAGAAATAATACTGTCACTGACGTTCGTGCCACTTCTGCCTCCGTCCACGTCAGTGCATGCCGTGTAATGGAAAGCATTGGTTGAGGAAACACTTCCACTCAGTGGACACTCTGAGCAATGTCTGATAATAGCACACATATATTTACTAGGTTTAGAGTAGTACAGGAGCTGACTCTGAACTAAAGCATCTATACATTATTTTACCCCAAATAACATTTGCCATTAAGCCCACACAATACATAAAAATGCAAATACTAAACTCTGCTTTTTCACAGAATGCCACAAAACGTAAAAAACAATTTCCTTTTGTCAAGACTGATGGTTAAAGAAGCAGCTTTGAGACCATGAGGTCACTGGTCCTCCATCACCTCTATGTCCATGGCTGAGGTGCTTTGAGTAAGCAGTCAAAAACAGGAGTGTCATTGCTATGAGGTGGGGGTGCCTGGTCTGGTCTCGGTGGGTGCTACATGTCTAAGTAGCATCCACATGAATGAATGCCAGGTCCAAGAGTTTTCCAGCAGAACACTGAACTATCACAAGATGCTCAATGTTATTTACTTTTCCTGTCAGTGGTCATAATGTAATGCCTGATCAGTCAATAATGAGTCTTACATAGTTTTTTTTCTCTTACGTCATTCTATTTTTTATCTCCCTTGTGTTTTTGTACTGTCTTTCCCCGCTGCTATAACAACTACATTTCCTCTCGGGGATCATTAAAGTATCTATCTTTTTGTCTGGTACTGAATTAATATGTACGTGATAATATTTATACACTTGTAGCAACAAGTAAGAAAACTACTTCCAGGTCTTAGATGAAGGCAGCTAAACATCAACATATTCTTTCTATAGGAGCCAATTTTTTTTTGTATCTCCGCAATGTCTGATGCTGCTTTTTTTGTTTTAGTGTCTGTAATGGGAGATAAATACAGGTGATGCTGTCTGGAGGGTGTGGATGCAGGAAGGAACATACAGTCTTTGACCTCACCCCCTCCAGGCCATGGCAGCATTGTTGCATTGTTTTGTATAATTCTTAGTTGATGACTGCCATCCTTACTTTAAATTAAAACATGAGCTTCTGTGTGTTTCAAATAAACAGTGCTTCATCCTATGGACATCTGCGTGCGGAGCATGGATTCGTCTGGATGTGGAGAGTGAGACATTTTTACTCGGCCACTATAGCTAATAAAGAAAAAAGTGAAAGCCTTGGGGTCAGTATTGACCAACAGACACAGCACCCGATCAATAATGTGTTATCTTCACCCAAAGCACCTAAGGCAAGGAGTTCATTGATGTAGTATTAGTATGTAAATGTTCTATTAATGATTATGTTCTAAAATGTGGCTCTTTATTTGTGAATGTTTACACTGTTGTACTTTTGGATTTCATATGGATAGAATTTTGTACTTAAGACAAAATATTGACTTACATATTTAAATCCTGGTCCAAAATAAGCATTAAACAACCCAAACTGCCAAATGCTACTCTGTCAAGTAGGTATTGCATCAATGCTGTATTGAACAATAATGGCTGACCACTTTAACCACTTTATTCCCTTAAACCGTTCTGACAGACAGTCATTGGAGGGGAAAATAAGATCTTGTGTTTGCCTCTCCACTGCTCCTGTGAGGTTTCTTTACAAGTCAAAGATTCAAAGTCTCTTTTAATATTCTAGCGTGTTTGGACTCTGGGATTTAGTTGTATCTTTAATTTGCACGCTATAATAAATTTTTTAAATTTTCCTAGATCATCAAGTTTCTGTTGTTGCCAATTTGGCTCGAAAACAAGAAGAGGAGGCCACCCACGAAGAATATCATGTTTGCCAACTCATTTATTTCTATTAATCAGACAACACAGTGAGGAATGGTAGTGCAGGGTATGTGTAATGTAAGGCGTGCATAGATGGGGTGGAAGTTTAGTGTAGTAATGCATGAAAAGGTGGAGGGTAACCTGACAGGCCCAACGAGGTCACTGTCCTGAGACAGAACTAGTGAACACAGAAAAGCTGGGTTTTATAACTTTAAGCACTCCCATCTCTCAGGTATAGCCACACCTGATGACCCGCCGCTGTTACACTATTCTGAAACTAGTAGACAGTGAGATTAGACCCATGGAACTCTGGTCAGTACTGGATATTATTGTCTTATAGAAATGTTTAGATTAAACCACCACACAGTTTACTCTCTGAAACCTTCATTTTGTCTTGTATGACCTTTCTCAGCCTCCTCATCAGATCAGACACACCCACAATGAGAGAGAAACAGATCAGCGTTGCATTATTCATCCTCATCATACCTATTATTTTATTCCGATCTTGTTGGGAGAGGTGCGGGGTGTTGTTTGAACCCTGAGGTGAGCCCTTGAATCTTTCATGATCTTTTGATGTGTTTGCACACGGTACTTTCATATCAGGTTAGCATAAAGAACAAGTGGAGGAGTGACTGTGCAGTCTTGAGAGGCAGAAGAAACCTGGATCACCTTGGTGTGTCACAGTGGCTCAAAGAGACGCCACGCTTTGGTCCATTAAGGGGAAATGTTTGCATTATGTATCAGTGCTGATTATGCCAAAAAGCATGCTTCAAAGACATGATCAGCAGCTCCCAGGGAGATGGTAAGTGCTCCAGAAACCTCACATGAAAGCAACAGATGTTTGTTAGATCTTTACAGAAGTTAATATGCTGGCTTGTTCATTACGTTATTGAAAGCTTTAAAACTGATTATTTATCATTTTAAGAACCAACTCCCAAAAAACAGTATTCCATTCCGTGCTTTTTCTGTGCTGACAGTGCTGGACATCCTGACTCTGAACGGTAAATCATAGATTAAGTTCTACTGTTAAACAACCAGGAGATTTTAAAAAATAAAAAAATGTATCTTTAAAAAAAAAAAAAACAGTTGAGGAGCCCCCTTATTGTAACTCCTGCAGTTTTTAAGAGTAGCTAAGTTTTCGAAGAAATTCATGTTGTGCAGTGGTGCAACAGTACAAATGCTTTCTGGTTGTGTTGGTGACCCAACAGCATAAATGCTCTTGCAACAGCAGATTTTGTAGAACTAGTCTGGACTGGTCTGAAACCGTGTGACATTTTGCTCAGAACATTATCAGATGCCATGTTGCCATTACACAAATGTATTCTAGATATACTGGCGACTGTCCAGAGTGTACCTCACCTCTCGCCTGATGACAGCTGGGATAGGCTCCAGCTGTGAGACTGTGAGAGTTGGGAAAAAAAATAAGTACAGTGTATAATCCAGCATTTCTTTGTAACTGATGCAGGTAGATGAGCGAATACTTTTGGCAGGATAGTGTATATGTTCGTGACCTATACTGACCAACCACCAGGGGGCGATCAAGATGATTTGGCTTCAGCTCTCCTCACAGTCATGGCTGCTTATAGATGGAGGTCTGTTTGAGCTCATGTAAATACAAAGCTAGATATACCAGTAAAAAAAAAAGAGAAAGTCTCAAAATACACAGGCATTTATACAAACTTTATTTTTCTTTTTATTCAAGCAGGACAAATGAAAAAATGTTTGCATTCGTTTTCCATGATGGAATGTGAAAAAATGAAACATGGAGTTCTGAATGCAGACTGATATATATATATTATACCCTTCAGTCTCCTGTATGGGGAAAAATAAAGTTATAGATTATTAAAAAAAAGAAAAAAAAGAAAAGCCAAATGCGTAAATTTATTATAACGAACACCGAATGCCTTTTGTAGTTTAGCTGCCTGAAAATGTTCTATGATACCACACACAAAACTAGAATGTAGTAAATTCATAAAAGTGGACCCTTTCAATCCCCACGAAACTGTGGCAGTTTTTTTTTAAAAAAGAATGAGCACAAATAGAAAAGCTTAAATATTTACAGGCACACGTTTAGCTCAAAGTAGCTCCAGAAAAATAACAACAAATAATATGACAAAGCAAAAACAGATGTGGACTAAACTATCACTATTCTGTGGTTTGACTGTCACGAAATGAGCATAATCCATTTAAGTCTTCATGGCTGCAAAGTCCGGATGCTAAATAAAATGAAAGTCCTAAATTATCTTATCTTTTAAAGTTTCCAGTATTATTAAATGAAAGAAAACGACGTTCCATGGAAGTAATGAATTGCTTAAACTTATAACGACATGAGAATTAATTCTTGACTATCAACCGTCGCCCTGAATCCAACTCTTCCAAGAAAGCCAAATGTAAAATGGCATGTCTGCGGCTGCTCTGCTTTCTGAAGTCGTTCACTTCCAATCTTGCAATCACTTTGTGGAAGCCTCAGTGGAGAGCAGAGTGTTCTTGCTGAGTCAAATAATGCTTTTTCCAGCCGGAGGAGACTATACGTCTGACAAATGAAGAAGGGATGCGGGGAGTGGATAGAAGATAACAATAACATCAACAGACCTGATGATCTGTGTCGTTGGTTACGACAAACCGCTCACAAAGAATAGAAAGAGCTGACCGGAGAGGCTGAGACCTTTTTAGTCACAAACAACCCTAAAAATGTAACTACTAATAATCTCCAGGAGAAGTCGGGAGAGTTTTCCACCACCCTCTGAAAATTTAGTACTGTACATCTGCAGCACCTCAGGAAAGACAAGTTTAGTCACGGGCGTGTATTGTGTGGAGGAGCAGAGGAGATTCCGCAGAAATGTCCAGGTGTGTGTTTGTGTTGTCCAGGTTCTCGTCCGGGCCTATAATAATCCCAGCGCTTTCGGTCCTGATTAGAGACGGAGCTTCCAGAAGCACCGCTCAGCTCGTGGTCAGGTCAGATTTTGCAGCCAGCTCCAGGATCTCTCCTACCTCTCCCAGTTCATCCAGTAGCTCTGTGAACGCTGGCCGTCGGAAGGACTCCAGCTTAGATTTGGAGACAGGAAAGGGAATCAGTCAGCGTGATTTACGTCTAGTACATGGAATTTACATGGAGTGCTCTAGACATGGCATACAGCAACATGACTTTATTAATATAGATACAGATTAATATAGATACACTAGGTGGTATATAACTCTTTTGTGCAATATTCATACATCCCATCTGTATGGCTGCAAAATTAAAAAATAACAAAAAAGTAATATATTCTAAGGTTTTTCTTTGTCCATACCTATAACACAAATGTGGGAAAAAAATTTAAAATTGTGTGAAAATTGCATCTTTTTTTCCGTAAAAAAACAAAAATTCAGGTTGTTCATGAAATGTTTTGTAAAAGGATAATTCATTATATTTTCATAATGTGCTTCTTTGCACTAAAACAAAGAGGAAAATTCGGGTTGCTGCAGGTGATTTGTAGGTGATTATGCTAGTATGTTACTGGTGCGGCCCTCTTGAGATCAAACTGAGCTGTATGTGGTAGGTGAACTAAAATGAGTTTGACACCCCAGATCTAAGGGATAGGCGGTAATAAATATTACTGTTATAATGTACGATATGTGCCATTAAATAAATAAAAATATAAATAAAATATATTTGCAGATAACTTAACATACATCATCTTTCAGATCTTGCAGGACACAACTGCTGTATTAGTGTTACTGCCTGCCTAACCATAAATCTGTTGCCTTATCAGCCGTAATGATCAGCTGATAATTTCATCTTGTAAATTGAGCACAAAAGAGTGTAGATTTAAATGATCAAAAGTGAACGTCATCACAATTTTTTTCAGAAAAAGTATAGAATATACACTTTAATAATATACTGCTTACTGGAAAATACTTTCTTCAAAAATGTGCTTGACAGGTAAATCCCATTCAAGAGGATCTTAAAATAAAGTTCCTTAGCTTCTGGTGTGACTTGAATCTTCACATAGTTGCACCTAATCTCTTTTTCAATGTGTTATTTCAAGAAAACTGACAAACCAGTGTTCGGTTATGTGAATGCGTACATGATTGTGTGTGTGAATGTGAATTACATAACTGACTTAAAGTATATAACTATCTAAAAAGCTGCCTTTTTAGTGAGAACGGGACCTACCATACAGCAGCTGGCTGCTAACTCGAGGAGGCGCTGAGGGCAGTCGTTTACCAGCTCTCTGAAAGCACTCACATCCAGCCCGTAGTCCTGAAATGCATTTACATCACGTCATGTTCAAACCTTTGTTAAACGCGCTAAAAAGTGAACATTTGTGTGGTTTGTCACAGCTTGGTGAGTGTCATCAGAACACGCTGCTGGGATGTCAATGACTGGATCTACCTGGGTTCTGGGGAGGATCTCTGGGTCAGCAGGGATCCTGGCTAGGATTTCACACAGCACGATACCAAAGGAGAAAACATCCACCTGGAAACAGTGGGACAGCAGGAAAAGCCCTTAGACATGCGCTCAGAAACAACAGATCATTAAAAAATGTTCTTTTAGAGAATAATATATGTAATTTTCATTCATATTCAGTCCTAGAGTCAATCTTTGTGACAATATTCAGCTTTACTTTGTCTTATTGAGACAGCGCCAGGTCCTCTTGTTTCAAAAACATAACCTCTAACTGATTTTTACAAGTATGTTATTTGCCAAAATATAGAAGTAGAAGTACATTTGACTTACTGCCTGACTGTTACTGTGGACGTGTATGCAACAAATAATGTCAACATAATATAACAGTTAAGACAATACCTTGCGGTCGTATGGCTCTCCTCTGAGCATCTCGGGGGCCATCCAGAAGGCAGAGCCCACCAGCGACAGCTTCCTGCCAGGGTCTTTCACTGGCTGCTCCACCACTTCCCTGGCCAGGCCAAAGTCCGTCACCAGGGCCTCCCGACCCCGAGACGTCACCCGGATCAGACAGTTCTGGAGAGACACCATTAGAATAAAGGGGCTGCAATGTAATAGTTCGCCAGCAGAGGGCAGTGTAAGGCTGCGAGGCTGTAATTTCAAGAAGCATCAACAGTCCCCCATTTTTTTTTTGTAAAGAAAGGTCTTTGTATGTGCTTCTGTTCTGTATGCACGTGTTTCCTGGAACAACTACCAGACAAACAGTCTCTGTACTCGTCAATAAACTCAATAGGATCTGCTGTCAGCACCTTTCCAGCACAATAAATAATTCACCTGGACCACATGTGAAGAGCCCAGTAGGCAACAAAGACTCAGTGTGACTGGCTGCCTGCCTGTAGGGTATGGAGTAGCCTCTGTCACAGTGAGCGGCAGGCCCAGAACTTACTTTTAATAAAGAAGAACCCAGGTTTGACCGAGTTAACAGAGCAAGTGGCGTGATGAGAGGCAGGAAGTGGGAGAGCTGCTCAGAGCTGTAGTTGCGTAACAACAGTGGGTAGCTCTAAGTGTCTGAAATGTATAGGTGTGATGTTGATGTATGTGTGTAAATCTATGTGCTTCTGTTCGTGTGTATGAATGCGAGTGTGGCTGTGTGTGTGTGTGTGTGTGTGTGTGGAAGTGACGTCTTAGCCATCTGTCTCTCATTGCACAAGCAGCCTTTTTTCCTTCCAGTAGCCTGTCATTACGAGGCTCTCCTGGGAGAAAACTCCAGTCCCAAACCCCAGCTCTAAATTTAGCTGCAACCCCTCACCTCTGTGCCAAGAAAAGCAACAGTTTGGAGAACAAAAAAGGATACAAGGAGGAAAAAAAAGAGGCTTTAATAGAAAAAGGGGCCCAAGCTTTTCCATGAGCTGTAACTTTGATTATCTTCCCGTCTTGTAACTTAACTAACTCCTGTCAAACCTTCTATTACAAAACTGCGTCACCACTTATATAACATGACAGCTTCTGGTACAAGGAATCCCGAAAATGACATAAAACGCCCAAACCCAGACATTTGGGAACTGTTCATCCGCCTAAAAATAATAAGTGAAACTGCCCAATGTAGCACAGCCGCTAAAAGAGAAGATCTGCCAGCTTTCCAACCTCACAACCTTTGCACCAATCACAATGAACTTTGATCGGCCCCCTCTCCATTAGTTAAAAGTTTACCACAGAGTAAAATTAACTCCACATTAAGGGACGTTACACTCACAGGACAAGCTTGGTGTTATCTGGTGTTATCTGGTGTTATCTGACGTGGCTAGTGTAAGTGAATGAGGGACTATTAAGCCACTGCTATGTTCACTGTTCAATGTGCGCGCATTATATTATATAAATATTATATTATACACTGCCTGTCCAAAAAAACTAAGAAAATAGATACGAGCCTCCTATTGGATAATTACTGCATGGGGGATTATCTTTCAGCTGACAACAAGTTCTTTAACCCCAACTGATGAAATGAATAGCTTCTCATTTCTTAAACAACCATGTCTAAAGACACATCCTGTGGTCGTGGAAAAGATGTTAGTCTGTTTGAGAAGGGTCAAATCATTGGCATGCATCAAGCAGAGAAAACATCTAAGGAGATTGAAGAAACTACTAAAATTGGGTTAAGAACTGTCCAACGCATTATTAAAAACTGGAACGATAGTGAGGAACCATCGTCTTTGACGAAGAAATGTGGTCAGAAAAAAATCCTGATTGATGGTGATCTGTGATCACTTAAACGTTTGGTGAAATCAAACAGAAGAAAAACAACAGTAGAACTCAGGGCTATGTTTAATACTGAAAGTAAGAGCATTTCCACATGTACAATGTGAAGGGGAACTCAAGGGATTGGGACTGAACAGTATAGCGTAGCCTTAAGAAAACAATTAAGAGTGATGGGGGCATCAGGGTAAGCAGAGAGGCAGATGAAGTGATGCACCCATCATGCCTAGTGCCTACTGTACAAGCCTGTAGAGGCAGTGCTATGATCTGGGGTTGCTGCAATTATTGCTCAGGTCTGGGTTCGGCAACATTATGTGCCCAAAGAATGAGGTCAGCTGACTATCTGAATATACTGAATGACCAGGTTATTCTATTAATGGATTGTTTCTTCCCTGATGGCATGGATTTCAGGATTCATGGGGCTCAAATTGTGAAAGAGTGGTTCAGGGAGCATGAGACATCATTTTTTACACATGGATTGGTCACCACAGAGTCCATACCTTAACCCCAATGAGAATCTTTGGGATGTGCTGGAGAAGGCTTTGCACAGTGGTCAGACTCTCCCACCATCAATACAAGATCTTGGTGAAAAATGAATGCAGCACTGGATGGAAAGAAATCTGGTGACATTGCAGAAGCTTAACGAAACAATGCCACAACGAATGCATGCTGCAATCAAAGCTAAAGGTGGTCCAACAAAATATATAAAAGTATAGTATATTAGCCAAACTAACGGTCACATGCAATCTTGTGTACCACTGCATGGCTCCATGTTTAAGTTATAATTGTTTGTTATGTAACTAAGCATGCAGCTCGCATGTAGCCATCAGTATGAATACGCTGCTCTTATTTTACAACCAGTAGAGGCCAATGCTACATTTTTTCATTGATACAGAACCGCCGAGTCACCAAAATAAGTGTACATCAAGTCAAACCGTGGTGGTGGAAGATCAGTGTTGTGGACTTAAGACATCACGCTTCAAGTATGTTAAGGTTATGTTTGAAGAAAAGTTAAATAGAGGAAGATCTGTTAATAATTTAGGGGTTGACCACTAAATGGTTGCTGTCCTACTCAACCACTAGCTTTGTAGGATTAACCGACTACTCCGAAAATAGTAGCTAGATTAATTGGGGGAAAAAAGGTCAGCTGAATTTCCAGCCTCACGACAATAAGACTGCACTCTGCCTCTTTTTTTATTTTGGCAATTACAGTCCTCCATAGATTATTGACTTGGGTTTTTATCTATAAAGTAATAAAAAAAAATTCCTGCAGGATATGGAGAGATGATCCTGTGAGTAACACAGCCTGCCTATTCATAAACTACACTGACTTCACAACACTAAATGTGACTGTGAAGTAAACTGAATAAAAGCCAGTCCTGTCCATTTACTTTGAATTTTTCAGACCTCTCTGCTCGCTCAGGTGTAACAACTAGTGTTCAGGACAAGCTTCCCTGATTGGGGAATCACTGCTATAAGCTCTGGAGGAGCCCAGCCCTGTGTTTATGTTTGACAATGAAAGCTAAAGGAAATATTGAACTGGTTTAGCTGTGTGATCCATTTTTGTGCATTATCTGTTAATAATATTGTAATCACTTCCAGAATTGACTACTGCAACAGCATCCTCTATGGCACACCATCCAAAACTTTAAATAAACTTCAGTACATCCAAAATTCTGCTGCACGTCTGCTCACCCACACCCGCTCCCGTGATCACATCACTCCTGTCCTCCAGAAACTCCACTGGCTCCCAGTTCCACAGCGTATTCAGTTCATAATCCTCCTCCTCACACACAAAGCCCTCCATAACCAGGCCCCTTCCTATTTCACTGACCTGCTCCGTCGCCACAATCCATCCCGCAGCCTCCGTTCATGTGACGCAAACCTCCTTACTCCACCACTCAAGACCAAGTATTGAACCTGAGGCGACAGAGCCTTCTCTGCAGCTGCCCCCTCCCTCTGGAACTCTCTCCCCAAACACATCCGCGACTGTACCGACCTTCCTACCTTCAAATCTCTGACAAAAACACACCTTTTTAAAATTGCTTTTAATGTTTAGCTCAGTTTATTGTGTTTTTGATGTTATATTTCACATTGTTTGCTAATTTGATGTTCTTTTTATGTAAAGTGTCTTTGAGTATCTTGAAAAGCGCTTTTAAATAAAATGTATTATTATTATTATTATTATTTAATCATTATGGATTAACATTATACTCGGATCAATTAGGAGCCAGAGCGTGACGTAAATCCACCACGGCATGCATGCGTGAACAAAGAGAACTGGGATGGAGCCAAATGAGTAGCTTCAGGGTGACGTGCAGTGGTCAGGAGCCCCTTTTCTCACACAACTCCAGCGTGCATGTGAGCACCAACAAGTTATGTGTGCAGCAACAGCACTTAGTTACCAGCACTCTATTTGCATGACAATAGTGGCTGTCATGTAGTCCCCTTTGCATTACTGAATGCTTCTTCTGGGAAACCTGGCAACCAGAGGAGAGACAACACCTAAACACACATCCAGACTTTAGTTTATAGATGAGGACCTTCAGGGCCTCAAGCCACAGGATTGTTACACAGAATAGATCTCTTGGCTGGTAAAATCAATGTGTAAATGACGCAGTAAGGATCTGGTAGTTTTGATAGAAATAAGTAAACATTAAAAAGTTTCAGCTGGGCTAAAAAGAGTTAAATACAGACTGATCAATAAAAAAGAATCGTGTTCTTTGATCGACTTCAGTTAGAGCATCGACTGCCATGCTCTTAAATATAATGTAGAGCATAATTACTTTGCTAACTGCATTATGGATCCCCTTGTACATTTTTAATAACTTGCCTATTGTTACAAAGTGGCATTTCAAAACAGTCAATACTGTGTTTGCTTTCAGCCAGACCCACTTAACTGATTAATGTAAATCATATATAATTGCATATATATGGCATATTTTCAGTGGCGGTGCTGTCCCAGGCCAAAGTCCAGTCCAGTAACTATTAAACTTACACAAGCATAGGTATGTCTGTATGCACTTCCAGTCAAAAACCATCAAGCGCTACGACAAAACTAGCTCACATGAGGACTGCCCCAGGAAAGGCCAAGAGTCACCTCTGCTGCTGAGGATAAGTTCATCTGAGTCACAAACCTCAGAAATCGCAAGTTAACAGCACCTCACATTAGAGCCCAGATCAATGCCACACAGAGTTCTAGTAGCAGATGCATCTCTACATCAACTGCTCAGAGGAGACTGCACCAATCAGGCCTTTATGGTCAAATAGCTGCTAGAAAACCACTAGTAAGGAAAAGCAACGAGCAGAAGAGATTTGTTTGGGCCAAGAAATGGACAAGGAATGGACATTAGATCAGTGGAAATCTGTGCTTTGGTCTAATGAGTCCAAATTTGAGATATTTGGTTCCAACTGCTGTGTCTTTGTGCAATGCAGAAAAGGTGAACGGATGGTCTCTACATGCATGGTTCCAACCGTGAAGCATGGAGGAGGAGGTGTGATGGTGTGGGGGTCCTTTGCTGGTGACACTGCTGGGGATTTATTCAGAATTGAAGGCACAGCATGGCTACCACAGCATCCTGCAGTGACATGCTTTCCCATCCGGTTTGTGTTTAGTTGCACCATCATTTATTTTTCAACAGGATAATGACCCCAATGGATGTGTAAGAGCTATTTGACCAAGAAGGAGAGTGATGGAGTGCTGCGCCAGATGACCTGGCCTCCACAGTCACCTGACCTAAACCCAATCGAGATAGTTTGGGATGAGATGGACCGCAGGGTGAAGGCACAAGGGCCAACAAGTGCTCAGCATCTCGGGGAAATCCTTCAAGACTGTTGAAAAACCATTTCAGGTGACTACCTCATGAAGCTCATTGAGAGAATGCCAAGACTGTGCAAAGCAGTAATCGAAGCAAAGGGTGGCTATTTAGAAGAATCTAAAATATGAATCATATTTAGAGTTATTTCACACTTTTTTTGTTTACTACATAATTCCTTATGTGTTGATTCATAGTTCTGATGCCTTCAGTGAGAATCTACAATGTAAAGAATCATGAAAATAAAGAAAAAACATTAACCCCTTGACGCCTAGTGTCGCGAATTCACGATGCACTGTTTCCGCTCAGACTGCAGCCGAAATAACGCATGTAATACTCCAATGTCGGTTTGTGCACATTCAAAAAATTCCTAAGAACCTTTTGCAAGCACTAGTTTCTCGTAGGACCGGTCGGAGTGGTAAGCAAAAACACAAATAATTCATTTCTTTATATAATTGAAAAATCAATTCAGGCGTTAAGGGGTTAAATGAGAGGGTGTGTCCAGACTTTTGACTGGTAGTGTATATATAAAATGATGCATTTTTTCTAAACCAATTAGTTGTAAATCAGGTTACGTCAACAGATCTCTTTCACAAAACTACGCACTACCGATTTTTATATATTTGTGTTGTTTTTGGGTGGATGACATTGCATTCATTCTTTTATGTTTGTGTGTGTATTATCGTTACAATTACCATCTCTTTGTACACACTATGCTGCTAAACTGCTGGCAATTAGTCAGTCTGTCACCCATACTTAGTCTGCTTATTAGTCGGCTTATGGCTCTCTGTTGTCGTGTGTAGAGTTTTTGTAAGCGCATTTGTCTTCCAAATAGTTTTGTACTGTCTGTATTGTACTGTTTGTCTCTGTACTGTCTGCACTGTTTGTACTGTCTGTGTAAGCTTGCACGCACACTTTAGGCTTAGTCCACTGTCTTGTTCTTAATCCTGCGTCTTCATGTAGCTTCATGGGGGAATGTCCTCTCAACTCACTATGTACTGTAGCTGCTATATATGGTTGAAATGACAATAAAAAAAACCTCTTGACCCTAAATTAAATGAACTTTTAACGGCAGTGTGCTTTCAAAAAATAGTAGATAGATCAATCAAATAAGGTTCAGGTTCTTTCCACATCCAATAATGATTACAAAATCCTTAAAAACATAGCAGATTCTTTTTGTTTGCTTTCTTATGCTAAACATTTTAATCCTTTTCTTAACTGCTTTTGAAATGTTTGTGGGCTGATGTCCTACAAAAGACAAATATCCACCATGATTTTTCATTCCTAAATCGTCCAGTTGTCCGGCAACAGCAGACGAATATAATCTAGAGTGCGTCTAGTGACAGCTGCTGATGAAGGACATGAAAATTGAATGCAGCCAAATATTGAGCCAGACCGATGGTCTCACCTTCGAGTTGAGGTCTCTGTGGTAAATGTTCTTGTAGTGCAGGTAGATCATTCCTCTGCTTATGTCGCAGGCCAGGTCCACCTTCTCTCTCCAGCACAGGGGAACCTCTTTTCTGGCCAGAAGTTCCTCCAGACAGCCACCATTTACGTACTGAAACATCCAGAAAATACCAGCTTATACACAGTAATAAAATAAAGCACTAATACTATAACATGAATAGTTGTTATATAATGTTATATATTAAGATGAAACAAGTTTCTTATGATAGCACAAAGAACAGTCGATTTCACAAGAAACTTTGGGTTAAATTACATAATCCCTGGTCCTTTTTCTACTTTGCTCAGTGTTTCACTATGGGTAATCACTTTGGGTGTGACCAACTACTGATTTGTGATACAGGGCCCCACCCTCTTGTACTTTCACAGTCAACAGACCCCTTCTTACTTATTCTTTGACTGTTTTTTTTCTGTGCCTATGTAGGAAGGGAAGTGCTGGTGAAACATCTCACCTCAAGAACCAGGGATTACATAATGTAGCCCAAAGTACTTTTTCTAACTTTGCTCTGTGTTTCACTATGGGCGATATAGCCTATTCCTGTATTGCATCAGCTCCCCACAACTGAGAACTGAACCAACCTGCAGTGAGACTATTAGACAGGGCTGCAAGCTCCTGCCTCCAAGACTGCATGAGACAACATGCAACATCCAGCCTGTCAAAGCGCACAAAAGTGTGAGGTGTGGCCCAACTCGCCTCAAATGCCCTGAACTGGCATTCCTCTGAACAAGGCCCACGATGAAGCCATGCCCCCTGTGGAATGGGCTCTCACTCCCAGAGGAGGTTGAGAGCCTTTATACCTATAAGCCAAAGATATGGCTTCCACAATCCAGTGCGACAGTCTCTGGCCCCTATGAGGAGCAGCCCAGGAAACAACTGACTCATCCTTCTGAATTCAGCCGTTCTCGCCATGTAATTCCCTAGCACCCACCCACAAACGCTGTATTAGATTGCAGGCATACTTTAGTGAGCAAACATGAAGGATGGATAGACAGAGCCTGTAAGTCACTCACCCGCTTGGCTGTGGTTAAAGGTCAAAAGCTATGCAGTCTTAATGCAGAGAAAGCTCATGTCCACTGCCTCAAGAGGCTCAGTAGGGTGGTGAGAAAGAGCATCCAACACCAATGATAAATCCCACAAGGGGACCAAGGCCTGGAAACTGGGAGCTTACAGTGAGCACCCCTCGTGAAATGACAAACGAGAAGGCGCTGGCCAACCGCTAGGTAGACCTTAAGTGTGCAAAAGGCACCAATGAACTCTGAAAAGCAACACTGTCTATCATTACACCACTCTTCAAAAATCTGCCACTTACTGCTGTAAACAGAGCAGGTGGAAGAGGCTCTGGCATTCTGAACGGTCTCAGTGACCTCTGGAAGCAGACCTGCAGCGTTCAAATTCCAGCTTTCACAGGCCCAGAGAGCCATGTTGTCAGGGTGTGGGTGGTAGATTTCTCCTTTCGCTTGGGATAGAAGGTCTCTACGAATGTAGAGAGCCTGGAGCCTATCCCAGCTTTCACTGGGCAAGAGGCAGGGTACACCCTGGACAGGCCTCCAGTCTATCGCAGGGCTAACACAGAGAGACAGACAACCATTCACACTTACATGCACACCTACAACCAATCTGAATCTTCGTTGGCCACACCGTTGAATTTTCATCGTTTCTGCAGTCTATATACCTGAGAAATTGTTGTCAACACTCAGGGATGGACTGCACATGTGCACCACCGTTTGCTTCAAACTGAGAGTGGACTCATGGTGTCGCACCAAAGTGACATCACCTCCTAAGCTCATAGAGAGTCGTCTCTGTTTGGTAACAGATCGATCTGAAAGTGTTTTCTCTTTTTTGTGTTTTTTGATATGGGAGAGCATTCTGACCTCGGCAAATTGTCTGGCTGCAGAAATGCAATTTTTAATTTTGTGTACCCCAATATAGAACATTGTGGCTGGTGACATTCTCCTTTACGGGGCGCCTGAGAACCGTTAAGTAGATGACCAAGCTAGCTTGGGCACTCTGAGAGAGCTTATTGTAGTTTCTCATGGGAAGCGAGAATGAATAAGGAGGGGTCTAGACTGTGATAGTACGAGGGGGTGGGGCCCCTATCACAGATCTGTAGTTGGTCACACCCAAGGCAATTTCCCGTAGTGAAACATCTTTAGAAAAAGAACTGTGTTTTTGATGTTGTTATACCATACACTCCCCTTGCCAGTCGTGACTTGCATTGTGAAAACTAATGCATTCTGATATAATAATCCTACACAAAATCCCAGCTTTAAGAAGGTTTCGGCATGACTGTTTTCATTTAGGAGGCTGTGGTTTTTCGAACTGTACTGTGTTGTACTGACAAGAAAAGGTCCTCTTTATTCATTTGTAAGTTAAAGAACTTTTTCTTCTCATTATGAGACCAAAGTATTCAGTTTACCACTTTGTCTCCTTTCTCATGGTGAGACAGCACGGGAGATTAGTATGTTTATAAAAAGACTCTTCCATATGGTGTTTAAACACATCACTGTCTAAAGAGACACTGTAGCCAAGATCACTCATAAAATTAAATAGAACATGATGTCTAGACATGTGGCAGGTTATTTAATTAAGACTGTGTGTTGATGGGATTTGATATCAGTGCGACTTGTCTTAAAGTGAGACTAGTGTGAAAAGGACATTTTTGATTAAATATATATATATATATAACATAGTGATCTGGTTACATAATACACACCTGACTCATCTCACTCCCCTTTCATTACCACTATCAATTCATATGACTGTAATCTGTTGTGTTTTCCATCCGCAGAACAGAGCCAGCGTGTGAGCATACATGGTATGACTCACAGGTGGCAAACAAAACAAAAATCAAAGGGTAGCACTCACCTCCAAGATGGGATAGAGTTTGTCTTCTTTCACACAGATTCCCAGATATCTAGAACAAGAGGAGTCTGCATTTGTCACTTGTTCATCTCTATTATAACTGAAGTAGGTGAAGCATTAAGTTATTTTTGGAAATCCCTCTGCGCCCTCTTTGGCGTCTTGGAGTCTTGGAAGGCGGTTTGTGGGCTTAACTGTCCTAATCAGCCACAATGAGGAGGTGTGGATAAAAGGGCATGGCTGAAAAGTCCTGAGAAAACACATGAAATAAACCCTTTATTTTTGGAACTCTCTCGTCTGCCTCCAAACGATGTCTCTCAAGCAGGGTTGTAACAATCTCCATAGGGTTTTGGGAGGGGTTTGGTCATTCTTTCAGAAATGTGTTTGTACCTGTACCTTGTACCTATCATCTTTTTTGATTCTGTGACACATGATAGATGGCCATCAATAAATAAACTTAATGTTAAAATGCTAATGAATTTATCCCAATTTAGTACAATTTAATGTGGCTGTACTTATGTATAAATGTAGTCTTACAACTTAGAGGTCATTCAATCAACTGGTTCCTACTGAGGACCTAAATCTTCACTTCTAACAAATATAAAAATTTCACATAAAAAACAGGCTCAGAGAGTCAGTAATTTCCTAAAGCAGCTGGTTAACATAGTTTTTACCAGAAGTTACTCAGGCTGGAAGAAATCATGTCTTTGTAAGGGACTATTTTCAGTAGTGAATGCATACACATTTGGTATTTGTAGCAGCACCCCAATGTACCAGGGACTGAGCCAAATTAAACTACATTGTGAATCCATGACAATGATCAGGAATACATTCAGCATTGGTTTTGGTGTGAATTTATTGACAAAAAAAAAAAAGAGTGGGTGTCTTCAGTTACAGGTTATATAATTTGAGTGATGTTATAAAATGCAAACTTTACTGTTGGATTTATCATCAGAAGACGCTGCAAGTGCATCAGAAAGTGTAGTAATTTTAAGAAAATCTACAGTGTATTTATACAAAGATGTCTGGAGATAGTTGGTGTTTTTTGCATGCTGCTCTTATTTATAGCCCAGTACCAATTTACATGTTTTTCTCTAATGCCATAGTTTTGTAGTGCCCTTCAGAACTGAGCTACAAGTGGCAGGTGTTGAAATATTTACCTAAGAAATCAGACACAACTCCTGTTACAACATGGTTAAGAGACTTATCAGATATTTATACCTGTACATTGCGAGCTAATAGAACAGTCCTGCCATTTGCTGTGATATTAACGGCCTGGTTTGCTTGTTTGCTCATGGGTTCCTGGATACATACATAATTACATAGTTACATAATTGTAACTCATTGTGTTTACTTGAGTCAAATGACTTGAACTTCAGACTTGAGTCACACATTTGATGTCTTTAGACTTGACAAAATCACAAAAGATTAGTCTTTTTGGACTTCAGCATCAGTGACTCATGACTTAAGTTGGGGGAACCTGCTTTCCTAGTTTTTCCGTACCACACGCTCTGTCTAAGCCATTATGATCTACTGAAAAAGGCAACTCCTCCTCAACTCATACTTTGATGTTCACCTAAAATAAGACCAAATTAGCGTAAAATCAAAAGGTAAAATAACGGTACTACTAAGACTGAGAATGAAGGATTTGCATTTTGGGATCTTGAAGAAGGTCTCCAGCACACCTGCGTCCAAGTGAGGAGTAAAACATTTCTGCACTGTAAATCAAACATTGAGTAGGCATTCTCAAAGCTGCCATCAGCAACAGCGTCAAACAAAAACAGCCCACGCTGAAATGGTTCCATTTTTATTGGCATGAGAGACCAATTACCGTATTCTCTTCAGAAGCTAATGGAGCTACAGCCTTGACCTGTTGGCTTGATTTTGTTCTGCTCTCTTCATTACATCAAATGACACTCTGGCTATTTATTCGAGACAGACAATACACTGCAAAAAAGTGTCCTCATCTATAACATCCTCTGCACTCAAAATAAAATGCCATTTTGGTGTTGGAAACATTGTTAGTTAATACAAGCAAGCAGTAGCTTTTGAGTATGGCTGCAACAGATGTTAGTGATACAACCAGTAAATCAAAACTGCCAAAATCCCAAAAGAAGAAAAAGTTGCACACTTACTACAATTGTAACCACTCTCAACTGAGCTGGTTGGTTGGTGGTTAGAGTCTGGGACTAGGCGGGAACTAGACAGAGACTTTCCATTAACGTTATGCTGTACTATAAAACTGGAAAGATTCTGAACTCATGTGAGGAATAGCATCATTGGGTAAAAGTTTGGAATGGGTTAATCATTCCAAACTATCATGTTAAACTATGTCACTATAATGTTTGAATAAAAGTTTATATGGGGAAGTTCTGTTTATTATGTATTGGTTAATCAGAGGATTAAGTAACAGTCGACAGATCAATCAATCGCTAAGTTACAAAGAATGATTCCGTGAGGTCTGATCATTACGAATGCTATAAAAGTTAAAGATTCTGGGGAAAATTACTGCAACAAATATCTTTTCCATGTGTATTCGGTATCAGCCTACACAGTGTGAGCAGGCTGGAGGCTGTTGTGTACCTGGTACTAACAGTATGAACTCCCACTGCTTTCGTCACCCCTGGCTGTACTGTAAGCAGATAAGCTGCACTCTGATAACCTCCATGCTGCGACCTTGCTAAATGGCTAAAATGAGATTGCTTAGACAAACATTATGTAGGCCTGGCTTCACACATTATGCAACTGCTGTAAGTGAAAGCGCCAATATCAAACGGCATCAAGGTCTGATTTCTTTTGTGTTGTCTGCAGCAGCACTGACCCTCAACTCTATCCTCCAGTCATGCGACCACACAACCAACTCTACTAAATGCACTCAGTGACATTGCACCTGCAGGTACAATGAGTTTTTCTGTAGCATTTTCGTTAAAATGTTCTGTTTGTGTTTTTGTTTTAATATAAACAGTGAATCAAATGACTACATGTCACTTTTTGTCTTCTGTTAGATTAGATCAGATACAACCATGATATTAAGTTACGCTTATGATACCCAGTTCTATGTCCAAAAATGGCAAGAGTAGTAGAAATTTTCAACTACGTAACAACAAATCAGAGGTTAGTATTTACTTTTGTATGGCCAGCAAACACGGCCTTTAACAACAAGTAACAGATGTTGTTCACTTCATTTATTTACAGCACGGGAACATTGACAAAATAAAAAATTTCCATTCTCCAGTAGAACATTATGCATGCTTTAATGCATGTTTCTTACGTATTTTGTTCTTATTTCCACAACTCCAGACTCTGCCTTACATCTATCACTTGTCTCCAATGCATCCCAAATGCTACAGCCATATAACAAAACTACAGTAAAAGAGACCAGATCACTTGTATATGCGCCTCACTATATTAGCTCTACTAGCTAGGTCAGAATTGATTTTAAGTTGTTTGTTAACAGGTTTCACTTCATTAGTACAATACTTGGTGTTGATGAGGAGAGGAGGGCAGCAACGCTTTGGTATTTTAAAGTAGCCTTTATTTTCAATATGTGGCCATTTTTGGAGAGACCATCTTTATCTGAAGGAGAAGGGTTTTATCTCAACAAATCCTTCTTTGCCGACTCTGATGTCAATAAACCTAACCCATAAATGCTGCTACCAAATTACAGACTGTTAAGCTGTGATGTGGAGAGAAAAGAGCGATGTGTGGGAGGGTGCAGAGTCTGTTGAGACAGAGAGAAGAGACTGCATGTGCTGGGAGGGGAATCCTCAAGCAGTCTTTAGGTAGTGTTTTTAGCCAAACCACAAGGCTTAAGTAAAAAGAGGGACATTACCTGACAATGTTGGGGTGGGAGAGTTTCTGCAGCAGGCTGATCTCTCGTACAATGCTGTCTTGGTCCACATCGTTTTTGTAGATCTTCACAACCATCACTTTCCGACTGGTGCTGTGAATCACCTGAAGGACAGAGGTGTCTGTTAGTGGAAGTATGGTAGTATGGATGGCTACAGCAGCTGACACAAAACAGAATAGAGCCATTATTCATTCATTCATTCATTCATCTTCTATACCTGCTTATTCCTGTTAAGGGTCGCGGGGGTCTGCTGGAGCCTATCCCAGCTGTCTCGAGTCATTATGATAAATTTAAAACCATAATATAACAGCGTCAAGGGCCAATGTGTCCAGAAAACTGACTCTATTTAGACAGTAATTAGCCACCATATGGTCAAACCAGATAAAGACTGTATAGCAGATAAACATTTGAATGTAATAAAGTGAGGAAGAGTTTTTTGAAGAAATAGATTGTACACAGGAACCCACAAGTTGATTAAACCAGAACAAAGGTCCAAAATCAGCAATCCCACTTAGCCCGGGCACAAAGCTTTGACTTCCCCAATCACTCACCCATCCTGTGGCCTCTTTCTAGCTCATTTCATCAGGGACAAAGCCTAAATGTATGAACATTTGCTCTTCCTAGCTCTGCTCCAGCACATTAGGAATTATGTAAGGTCTCAGCTGGGGGTGAGTATTGAGCCCCCACAGTCTCCAGAGCTGGTGGGCCAATCACGGAATTGTAAGAATGTTCCAATTAGTGGCTGTAACAAAGCAAGCTTTGACGGCAACTCACACGTAGGCCGGCACTGAGGCAAACTGTGGGGTGGAAACCATGAAATACCTTATAGACTTTGGAGAAGAAGCCGCTCCCGATTAGCTCAGCGGTGAAGTTTTCCCAGAACTCCAGTTTGCGGACAGCAGTGCGGAGCTTCTGCCAGCGGTCCACATGGTAGTATTTGTCTGAAGACTCACCATAAAGGGTAGGACTGGTGGGCTCTGAGGACACATCCATGTTACACATCTTGGAGATTTCCGCTGGAAAGACACAGACAAAGATTAGGGTGAAGCTGCCATAGCTTAATTCTTGTGCAGTTATATAATCACCAGTCAAGTTAGCATGCATGTCTTTGGACTGTGGGAGGAAGTCAGAGCACCCGGAGAAAACCCACAGAGGTGCAGGGAGAACATGCAGACTCTGCACAGAACCTTCTTGCTGTGGGCATCAGTGTTAACCACAACACCAGAGTGCTGTGTCCAACAAAAAGAAAAACATGCAGAGAAAAATCACTCAAGAAACCACAAGCAGAACTGAATGGCACCAGACCAAGCAGAGTCCTGTTGTATTGCTGTGGGTTTCCGGTCTGTATGTCAGTGGCTGCTTTTCTTCAATTGGAACTTAGTGAACCGCAACCTAGAACTTCTGAGAACTCTCTAATGTTTTTTTTTACAAAAAGAAAGGGATCAAAATGCAAGCCGTCGTAGAGAAGACCTACTTCGAACGTACATCATTAAGAAAGCGAGGGCAAGACAGCCGTTAAATTGCATTCTGTGTTGTCTCTATACTGCGGGCTGCCGGTCCACTGCTGTGAGCAATGGCCACCTTCTGCTTGAACTCCAAAGCAGGTAGAGGACAGTGGATAGCAGGAACTGAGATAACGCTTACAAGTTCAGCTTGTTGCATCACAATCATTGCAAAGAAGGAAAGTGACACTTTTTAAGTGCAATAATAATGATTAAAAAAATGTTGTCCTTTTGACCAACTAAATAACACATATCACTGGAGAGCTCTCTTCTTATGTCTTTTTAGTTCCAGCACATTTTGGATCAGATCCAAGTCTGCTCTGCCTTTTTTGACTTCTTTCTGAAATTATTTTGGACTGATTCAAAATCTTAGGTTGGGGAGATTCCTGTTGGGACGGGGTTGCCAAATGAAGAGAAATAGCTTAATTTTACTTTATAACATACATTGTGATTTGTAGTCTAATTCACTTGGGGAAAAAAAGGTTGTTTTTTTTAAATTTAGATGATAATGAGGTGAACATGTTTCAGATTTAATTCAGAACAAAACGTATTAATGTGACTGACTTTTATTCACTCCAGTTTAAGCTCTTGCTTCAAATAATCCAATGAATAAACTAAAGGCATTATAGTTTTGTCTAAATAATAAAGGCACTGGATCAGTGACAAGATGCACCATACTAAATTTACATATACTCAATATCTTCAGTAATATTTATGTGCACACTGGCCTAAAACATTTTAAAACACTTCCATTGTACACTGCTACCAAACTGATCACACCAACACAAAGGACTGTGTGACAACCAAAAGGCCAATTTATGCATTTAACTGTATGAAAGCGACCCTGGATGAAAGAGAAGCCCACAAAAGGTCCAATTTCACTCTCCCTCTTATTAGCTGCACAGATGAGGGAAAGTGTCTCCACTTTACACGGTGGAACAAAGACAATGAATAAGGCGAAGCTTAATATAGAGGCAGGGCCGATAACAGAGATGATCACTCAACACGAACACCGCCCAGAGCTGTCAAGGGAAATGTTTGTCTTCAAGAGAAGTAGGTGTATTTACTTTTTTTGACAGGAAATTACATGTTGTGATTAGGCGTAACTAAATAAAGTGGTAAATGCGCTGAAAGATTAATCCTCATGTTAAAAACTTGAGAAGTGTAAGTGGAATTTCTGATAAGGTCAGGATTCACTTAAATTTTCAGAAACGTTGGAAGTGAATGGTTAATGTATTGCAATCTGGTTGTATAGAGGATTCATTGTCGTTTTATAACATATATAAGGACAATACCGATATCCAATGGCCTCATCTTCACCTTCAGCCTTTTCATTTGCTATGTTAAGTTAGCTGGTCATTAGCATCTAGAAGCCACTGAGGTTAATAGTTAGCGAGCTAACAGTTGCCTAGCAGCAGCCTTTTCAGGACTTACGGTCAGTATTACCATTTGAACATCAAGCATTCTATGTTCGTGACCTCCCATGTCTGCAAGTGGCATGGGAGGTCATGTAACTGCAAGTTCACAAGTGTCACTTGAAGACCGCCTAAGTCCTTTATCAGGCTTCATCTGAACAGAACTTTTATATCTGCAGGATATTTAACTGAGCAAAAAAAATGAACTGAAACTTGAGACTGTCTGGTTCAGACACAATGATGGTTCACAATCAGCTGTGCACATTGTCTGAAATATACATACTTCACAGGCAAACGTCTCCACTGTCATATTTAGTATTAAGGGCTTAAATGATGTTGGTTCTTTGCAGACCACCAAAACAGCTCCAACAAGACCTGTGATGGTGCTATTTATGGCACCAAGATGTTAGCATTAGATTCATTTAGTACCGTGAGCTGCAAGTTGAAACAGAGTTGAAAAGATCCCTCAGACTCATTCTAAATGAATCCACCAATACCTTGTCACTGACTGATGATCTATTTCTCCCTGGACCTCTATTGGTAGGCATCACCAAAGCTGACTCAGCTGTCTAGCCTCAATGATCCCTTGGCAAAATCAATGGGAACTTTAAATCTGCCCACTTCTTTCAGATTTAACACACTGTGACACTACAGACTGATCTGTTATTGTCTAATGTCTAGGGAAATCACCAGCCTTTCACTTCCGATACATGTTGTTCCTTAATAAGAAAAGATAATCCTTTAATTTACCCTACATAGAGTGGGGTTTATAAACTTAGTGGACATCACAAGACACCACAGGATCCCAGTGAGGAGCAGCCCCCTCAAAAGACCTTCATTGATCCAGCTAAAAACTGCAGTAATTGCTTGTTTGTTTATTTTTTTGGCCACTTGGGACATTAGAAAAAACACATATCATCCTCTTTCAGTTTAATATGGTGAGCCATACTAATTGACAGTCCAGAGTGAGTATAATAATCGCTCAGATATGTTCACCGCCCACTTGCTAAATGTGTCTGCGTTATTTGGTGAGAGCAGGTACAATGACCTCGTCTCAGCTTTTTCACAGTTTCAGCTGGAACCGATGTAATATGAGGCGTGAGAGTGAACCCAAACCATAAATTATGGGCCAAAAAGCCGAAACTCGTTAGAAAGATCCATGAAGCGGGCAGGAGCTGCAGATTTAGGTGATGTAAAGTATTACGTTTAGTGAATACTTTCACTTTAGTTCTCATTGTTAGTTTTCTCGTTCTCTGTTAAATATTAGGTATAGTGTCTTTTGCCTTTGAAACGTCGCCAAACACAATACACTTCCCACAGAGAAGCTCATACTTTGTTCACAACTGGGGTACTCCTGACCTACTTTCAGCCACACAGGGATGCTGTGGAAACAGTGAAAGTCAGGTTTTGTTTTTTCCTACGACAGCAGCCCTGCTCGCCATCACAATGACGCCGGTGGAAAGCGCGCACTGACACGCTAACACAATTGGCAGGGTTCTGTCAATCAAGTCGGGGGAATCAACCCCAGCTATTCATGCTGCCTTTGTTCATTCGGCTTTGGACTAAACAATCAGTGCACTTTTCACTCTGAGGCTGTCAGACAGAAACGCTTACAGTGCTGTGCTTTCATCTAGCTGTCACTTTCTTTGTCTTCTTTTCTACTGCCTCCATCGGTCACATCTCCTTCTTTTCTGTCTTGATTGATTGCGTCTCAAACTTTCTTTACACCCTAATTTAGAAAGTAAACAACATCAGGCCATAAAACTTGCCAGCAAGTTTTTGGCTTTCGAATATGTGGAATAATTAATGGAATATGTAACATTTAACTTTTTTAGCATCATTGGGGAAACTAACTGAAATTTAACTGAAAGAACATAATGCTTATTTCAGTCTTCTATTTACTACTGTTAACTGTTTTACACACGGTCCAGTTCTGGCAAAAATAGTTAATAAGAGGCTAGATCTACAATTTTTTTGCTGGGGTAATTGTGATCCCAACAAGTTGACTCAGCTTGAGCAAACAGATCAGCGTACTTGGGCAAAAACCCCAATACCTTGTGGGACACAGCATGCATGCAAGTAACCTCCATTCAGATTTACCCTCAGCTAACTTTAGGATGTCAGTATGTGCAGACACACGAATGCTAAAAAAATAAACTTCTCTAAAAAAGACATTTTACTGATAAAGATGAACACATTCTGCAGTGCACTCTCTTCCTGTTTGTTTCTCTGTTCTTCATCCTGTTTCCCCCTTTGTCAGCTTTCTGTCTCTCCCTCTGTAGCTACCGTCAACATCTAAACCAGCACATTTGTTACGTCATTTATAGGTTTTGGAATATGTTCAAGCCTACACTTTGGGTTCACCACTAGTCATGGTCATTCATGTGCCAGAAAATCCACATTTAGACACTAGAATAACAACTGCTCAAATATAACAGTGCTCTAAACTATTCTCAAAACTGTATAGACCATCAGCAGCTATTTTGGCTGGTCTCTCTACTGCATGTGACTCAAGACGTGTTGTGTTTTTTTAACAAATGGCATGGGAAGGTTAGACAAGCAAAATCCAGGAAATGTGTTGTTTTAACATCCCTCTGCGAGTTTGACATACATTTGACCGCTCACACCGTCAACGGGAATATCAAGGCCGGCCATGACCAGACTGACGTCCTCCCAGCTGATAAGGAATGCAGCTCATAAAAGTTTCGCAGTGAAAACCGGTTCACACTGAAGCGAGATTTTTTTCCCCACGGCGCTGTCTCTCCACACAAGGATGCCCCTTGATGAGTGTCCAGTAGATCGGGAAAGCGGAGTTTCTGTGTGTTTATGCACTTAGGTTCAACGACTTCCGGACAGCCGTGAAGGACCGTGTCACCTCCCAAACAGGAAGATTTGATCCCTTTGGTGATGTCAGGGCAGTGACTCAGTGAGGTGTGTTGATAACACATTAACTTCACAGGGAACATGTACCGCCTGAGGCCCTGTTGTAACATGCAAGCACACAAGCGAATGACAATAAAGTAACACTGTAAATTCATTATTAACATTATGGGGGGAGGGTGGAAAATAAACACAGTGGTAGCTGTTAATTTAACTTCCATAGCCTGTAGAAGAGTCCACTTGATGAGCTTACAGCTTTGAGTTCTTTCTGTTGTTGTACAGCTTGAACATAACTTTGTACGGCACTGACGATATAACAGAAATGTAATTTATGTTCAGAATGTGAATTAAGGTGAAAGCTGAGTATCATTTATAACTGATACAGGATATTCAGCTATGGCGGCTACGTTGATGTATTGCTGCATGAAATGACAGCGACCAGTGAGATATCCAAGTGTTTATATGTGGCTATGGGAAAAGACATCTTCCTGCTTTTTAATGAATAGCCTAAATTGGCACAAAGCTGATAAAATGCAAGAAAGATCCTCTTGTGGATCCTGTTTTCGTGCTAAAATACAAGGACGTGGCTTCACATAGGAAGTTGCAGGATCCACAAGCTAGGACGGGTCAAGTAATATTAAACATAATAACGTATTAAAATAACACTACCTGAACTGCATCTCCTCTAGAGAAATAAATCCAGGACTAATGGGGCATCAGTGTAGAACTCAGATTCTAGCCAGGGTTTGGGTGGAGACCGGCTTCCTCATAGCCACAGTGACTTCAGGCCTAAAGAATGTTAGGCGATGCAGCCAACTACACCGCAGCGTAGCATCAATCTGCCCTTTCCAGCCCTCTAGTCATGACGCTTTTGGCTGCAGCATAATGCATTTAGGCCGATCACTTAAACTGGCCTGAGCCAAGCCACAGTAGTTGTTAATTGCTTCATGGATTTTCCAAAGCGAGGTGATGCTCGCCTCGGAGCCACAGCAGCCTCGAGCTGTGCTTTCGTCTGCAGGTTTTCAAAAGCAGAGACGGCAGACTGGGGGGCTAACTGATAGGTTTGATGGGCTGACATCAAATCAATGGTTGCAGCTAGACCACACATAGCTGTGGCTCCCCACTGGCGTCAACCACATTTGGCGGTGGACAAAGCAGCGATGCACAATTATATGGCAGAACATAAACACTAAACTGTTAAGGCCTAAAGAATACAAAGCATATTTTTATACTGATATGTCCCATTGAGGCATGTATAAAAAGGAAAATACAAATGCAAAACATATGCAAATCAACAAAGATAAGGAAACTCAATACAGGTTTAGCAATGATTACTTGACTTAAAATGATTGAACTAAAATGTTAATGCAATGTTTTCAGGCACCTGAACAATGCCATGAGCACAGTCGGTGCAAACTCAATGCCATGGTGTAATCCCATCGTGAAAAAGGATATACTGCTAAAAGTGGACACGTTTTTAATTACGTTATGTTTATAGGCTTTTTGGTGCTGGGCTGGTAGTACAGTGGGTTTATTACTGAAAATCCTGCTGTAGCTAGAAACACGACCTATGACAGCAATGAGACTGAACAAAAACAGTAAAGTTGCAGGCAACAAAAACATGTTCTGAATAAGGAAAACCTCTCTGTACAGCTGAGCCCAGTCATAATGTTTTGTGAGGTTTTTGATCAGAGCAACGCCTTTCATGTTAAACATAAGTCTGTAAAGCTTCTCAGTCATCCAGGTAATGGTACATCGAAAAAAAAACAAAAAAAAACAAAGCTAGAGCAAGGGCAACTGGACTTGTTGGGTTTCTTGAAGACATTTCACCACTCACCCATATAGCTTCTTCAGCTCTTCAGTGTTTGGATTTTAAACATACGCTTTTCATCCAGGCGAAATATAACTATATTGATATTTATAGAGCAGCGTAACATATGGAAATGAGTCAGCACACTAGTATTAATGCTGAAAAGAGTTAGAATGAGCCATCATCAAGGATTTTTTTTCCACTGCAACATATTGTTTAGTACCATAAAAAATTGTTTTAGAAATAGATTTCGAACAAGCACATTTACATAAAGATGTTGCAAAAATGTTTTTAGTGTTGAAGAGTTAAGAAGGTGCAAGGATTTTGATCATAGATTCAGTGCTTTTGGATGTTCTACTGACAATCCAAAAGGCTTTGAAATGTCTAAAATTTGATGAAATGTACTATGAAAATAAGAGTAAAGCTGGGCCCGCTGCCATAAATTAGCATCAGGGTGGAAGGTATGTGTACAGTACATTTACTCAAGTACTGCACAAAGTACAATTAGGACGTACTTGTACTTTACTTGAGAATATACTTCCACGCCATTTCAGGAAATATATATTTCTACTCCATTACATTTATTTATTTTCATTAGCTTAATGTACTAGGAAGACAATTTAAATGATTTACCATCTTTATTAACGATTTAACTATTTTTCAACGAAAGCAGCTCCACCAAAAATTTCCCTTTAAAGCTCCCACATTGTTAAATGAATATCACACAAAAAATAAAAACTCTCCATAAAATAGTTCAAACGAGCTCCACCTCCAGCAGATACAATGGTAACATGCTACTTATACGCTAATCCTTCATTATTATCAATAGTATTTCAGCCAAGCCTTTTCCTTGTGATGTTTCATCAGTATCTTTACATTGCTTTATTGGTACTTTTCTTTGAGGAATGAATCTGAATACTTCTTTCATCTCTGTCTTTCAAATAATATACTGCAATTAAAGTTCAAACAATTCCTTTGACATCAGTATCTTTAGTTCAGCACCATGTGTTCATATTGACTTTACAAAATGTTCAAATCAAAAAGCAACATGTGGCCAAAGTGAAGATTCATTACATTTCTTCTTAACCTTTTTTATGTTTATGTAAATACCGTATAAATAATTATCACTGCTTGATGCTGACAGCAGTGATTCAACCAGTGCATGAAAGAATCTCACCTCTAATGGAAGTATTTCCTTGGAACAATGCCTTGTCACTCAGGAAACGATACATTATACATTTCTTCTTATGTGTCTCTCCGCTCTGCTGACCTCACTTGAGGTCTTCAGTTACGGTGCTAAAGCTCGGGTTACGCTGTTTTGTTTCTTTTTCACCTGGAAAGTATTTCTGTGGTCAGCTCATTAGCCACACAAGTTAACTCACGCCATCTGTTTTTTCTTTCTAATGAAACACAATAGTGTTCAAATCATTTAGAGTGGGAATATTCCACAATGTTTTTAATTGCACAAGGGCTTTTAACCATCATGAGGTTGCGAGCACTCTCAGATACATTATGGCGGTCAAGGCTGCAATGTGCTCTGCCCTGCGGTACACCCCCTAATACCATGGTGAAGTGGTAATGTGGTTATTGTTGCAACCAGAGCTCCATGGAAGAAGACGTCACAGTTGTTGACACTGGCTTCAGAGTGCTCTCCTGGACTGTACAAAATTTATTGGATGGTAGAGGTGGTGGGGTCATGTATTCATCCCTCTTGCTGGAAAAGGTCATTAGATATTATAAAGGTGATTAGATATTAAGACTCAAGAAAGAGTGTGCTATACCTTGTCAACGTCCTATGCACATTTGCAATATTAGAGCTGGGGGAGAGTGTTGTAGTTTGTTTTTCTCAGTAAGGGGAATGTCCAAAAAAGTATTTTAAGTAGTGTAATGCTTGAAACACAAGGCCCAGCCAACTTCCCCACCCTAGTCATGTTTTTACAGCCCCCAAAAGGAAAGGTGAGATGGTCTATTCAAGGTATATGACCATTACTAGAGGGAAACGTAGACATGGTATGCTCTTAACTTTTTGCTGAGCTACCACACCAGCGCTGGAAATAACAACTTCACGAGGCGCACTGTATATTAATATGACATCTTAAAATAACAGTGCTTGACACGTGGTCAAAGACATGGTCTAACAACCACTGTCAACTTAAATGGCTGGCAATCACACCAGCTGAGAAATCAAATTAGTTTAAAGTTAAAAAGTATTTATTTAAAAATCAGTGAATAATTCAAACAGGATCAGATGCTCAAGCTGCCTCAAGCTTCTTGACTGATACATCTACTGAGCCCTTTCACTAGCACATGCAACACAAGAGGCCAGCTATGTAGTTTATGGTTACCATGCACGGAGAGGTGTAAAAGGATAGCACACATCCATACGCATTATCTAGTGTAAAAACTTCACTTTAAGTTCATGGTTGTAAACAACTTAAATAATTGAATTTGTCAGGTCCTCTGGGAAAGACCATATTAGCCATTGTCTTTCTCTGTGGTTGAATGCATGGTATTCAAACAGTGCAGATTTGATTCAACAACAGAGTGACGCCCTGACCCCTTGCTGGCAAATGGAGATGCTTTGCTCTCTCTATTTATTTATTTTTTTCTGCAAAGAAAAATCCTGCTCGAGAACAACATGCCACTTGTCCAAGACGGGTAAGTGGGTTGGAAGCAGTGTCGGAGGTCACAGAAAACATAGAAACAGCACAATGTATCTCTGTCCTCTTCTGCTTCCTCCCACTGCCACCGCCACAACACTACACTCATCCAGTGTTCGGGCCAAACTTCAATGTTTGTCAAGTGTAGAAAAAATGTGGACAAGCCTACTAAGACAACCTAAATTCAGAACAGCAAAACAAACACCCAGTCACAAGCAGTCTGACATCAGGAAACTACATTCCTGGGTAAGGTATCATTTTAAATGAATGAGAACGAAAGATGGTCAAACCAGCTGTCAAAGTTCTTTTCACTCAAAAATCAACAAGCAGCATCTAGGGTAGCCACAAATTCACCCCGAAGTACATTCATAGAGAATATATATTTGCTTTTTTTGTACAATTTGGGAACTAATGGGAGCCTTGTGCCATTTGCACTGATCCCATGTTTTGCATGCTGGAGTCCTGACCTGGACAAGGACTGTTGCCATCTTTTTTGGGGGAGACGACTACACCTGCCAACTAAAACCAATGACTGGTTCAAAATGTTCAGTCAGCAGATATATAAGAGCAAAACTGTTCAATTTAAAAAGCTAAGGCAACAGTGGAGCCAAGAGTAACAACTTGTGCAATCAGCCACTGGCCCACTGATGTTGTGTCTGTGGTGAGTTATTTTCACACGCCTACTAAAAAAAAAAAAAGAAGAAGAAGACAACACAGACGGTGCACAGTGAGAAATCACAAATACACCGAGACGTGAGGTTCACAGGATTCATCTGTGTCTGATGGTGAGATTTTTCCTCATCTGTGAGGTGGGGGCTTCGGGACAGGAAGTTGTTGATCATCAGTTGATGATCCTTGGCCAGAGGGAATCCCTGCATCCAAAGTGCTGAGAGGATTCGCAAGGATTCCCTCTCCATCCCTCCCTCCTTCCAGCCAATGCACAGACTCCCACCACAAGTCTGCTAATAAATCCAAAGCCCTGCTCTCGCTGATGCATGGAGACAGCCTACACAGATGGCTTGCAAATAACTTCTTTTTTCAAAGCCCTGCAGAAACATTCACAGACAGTGCAAATGTGAACCTTGTAGCTAAGCAGCCAGGCATCCCAGGCATGTAGCAGCATACGGTAAGTGTGAATGTAAATAAAAAAGGGTGGGAAATTGTGACCTTGAGCCAGTGTATCCATTACAGTGGAAACATGATATGCAGTATCTATATCCTTTGCATGCACAAGCAGTAAAAATACATTTTGTTTTAATTTATTGGATTTACATGTGGTTGTCTGCACGCAGGTTTTTGTTTTGATCTGAGATCAGCACAATCCGACACCTTTGGTAGCACTGCACTGTCTGTGCTTCTAAATTAAGCTGCAACAGAGACCGATCGCTGGAGCTTAGGAACACAGGAGGGTAAAAAGAAATATCTACGCAGCGTTCAACATTAAATAAATAAATATGTGGTTAAAATGAAGCAGTCATATGAATAGACTGAGTGTATTATAGGAGTAATTAGGTTAATTTTTCATAGTTTTTGACTTCTAATGACAGCTTGAGTTTTCTTTTTTAGCCAATTGCATGCTTTCTGCCTCTTAAAATAGCAAATTACAGATTTAGCCAGTTAGTATAAGTAATCCAGAGCAACAGCAACACTTCACTGCATCACTGAAGCTTGTACCCAGCTCAACACTTATTTGTAGCACGGGTTGGGCATCCTTCATGTGATTTTTGGCTTCTATTGAGAAATATAAATAGCTGAAACAGAAAAAGCTAGAAACCTAGAAGCCAAGCCAACTTCCCTAGCCAGCAAAACTTTTGCTGGTCTGGAGTCGCTCTGTTGCGAACTGATTAGGTCCCAGCAAAGTTCTGCCGGGCTGATTTGCTCTGATTGATTATAGGACGGTCTATAAATGCGGGGAAAAAAAATAAAAAATGATTTTAACCTCCATGAGAGGGTGGGTGTAGCCCAGCAAGAGAGCACCCATCTTGTTCATGTCTGAAATCTGTTGTACTTTGTGCTGATTCTAGACGTTCTAATAAAACAAATGTCCAAACCAAGTAACCGGAAATAATATTCCACAGATGAAAATGTATCTTAGAATATTTTACAGTATATTTCATTTGATAATATATGAATACTTATGGTATATCTTCCATGGATATGAAGAATATCTTATAATCAGGAAAGCTAAATTAACTAGAAGGTAAAGACAAAATTACATTTTTATTTATGCAAAATAACAGTTAAGGCTGTGGAATATAATGATAGTTATTAGTCAGCTAACTGGAATGTGTTGGGTGATCTTAAATGTATGCAGAGTTCAGTTTCTCCAGTGTTGAGTTGAGTGAATATTTGGAATTTGTAGCTCCAGTGATGCCAATCACACTGTACAACAACAAAAAACATTTTATATACTTGTAATTAGGGGTCAAAATATATTTATCCGTAGCAGCTGTTGAGCTTAATATTGAACACTTACACTTTATCTTTTTATTCTACAAGAAAACATTTGTAACGGGTTGAAAAAAAGACAAAAACCACACAGCCCTTCTCTCTGGGATGTGTTGAACATGGAGGCCAGGTAACAAGACACTTCTCTGACACACCGTCCCTGGACACGTTTAGACAAGCTAACTGCTGAGCAGAAGTCTTTCTATTTCAGAACAATGCAGAGCTAAACACATTTAGTTCATCCAAGACACAATGATTTAACACATACAGCAACTGCAGCACTCGATGTGACAAACTGCCGTCGAGCCATGCAGCACCGCACACACAGATCACAGCACACACACACACACAGCTCAAGACGAGTGACAAAGTTGTGGTTTCTCAGTTCAGTGTCAAATGTGGAGTTGTTGCATTCAAAATCAATCAAAGCAAGTCATTCTGTAGCAATTCAAACTCTATTAAGAAGGGTAGAAAAGAATTTGAACATTTTAGTACTTACTCCATTGATTTATTACGCTATTCATATGCATCTTGCGGGTGGTGGAACAAACCCAGAGGGTCTCTGTGCGGAAACTGAGGAGGAACCACATGCATGCAACAACAAATCAACAAAAAGACAGGCACGGGACTTTCCACAAAAACAACGCATACAGACAGACAAGAAAGCAACACTTAGGACTAACATGAAGGCTGACTGGCACACATGAATCTCACATTTCAACATTTTTGTTTGAGGCAACACACACAGAGATGTGCTTCATTTAACATTGTTTTTTTTCCCTGTGGCAGTGGTACCCAATCCTCCTGACGTCAGTCCTCATCACACATTATGGCCTTTACAAAAGATGCGTGACGTGCAAGTGTCATTTTTGGAAATTTACCAAAGCCTGAAGACATAAAGCTTCCAATGAGTTATCGACATAGTTTGATACTTTTGGTTTCACAACAAACAAAAAGTATTCTATATTTATATATATATATATATATATATATATATATATATATATTGAATTGTCATGTTTCAATGTTCTAACTCCTTAAGTTAGAACAGAAAGTGATGTGAAGAACTTGATAGCAGAGTTTCCCAAGTTTCCCGTTTACATGTCAAACAGACCACACCACCATTCATCCATGTTAGTTGACAAAACAACGAATTTAAAGAGGCCACAGATAAAAGGATAGGCTGAGACAAGAGTGAGACTCATTTTGGCTTTATAGCTTCAGGCAGCAAAATTTAAATTAACTACTGTTACATTGCTGATATTAAAATATTTACAAGTGCAGCTTTAATTCTGCGCACATGTCATAGAATACAAACAAAGCAGTAATTTGTCTGCTATTTTATTCCTTCAGTCAGAGGGGGACCTCTCGGATTTGTTTTAGGACTCCTTTAAATGTCCTCATCCCCAGGTTGGGAACCACTGCTCGCTATAAATATCATATTTTTAAATATTCTCTGCCACAGACAATAGTAAGTTTACACAGACTCTATTCTGTTCACTGTTTATTGCACCTTGTAACACAAACGATATCAAATAGTCTACTTACATAGATTGAGTCTCGGCGTGGTGTGCAGTTAAAAAAAAAAAAAAATAAATAAAAAAAGAAGAACAAGAAGAAGTAGCTCGGGTTTAAACTGTCAGTGGGGCACTTTGCATCATAAATCCGTTGTAGTTTGTGGCCTGTGCAGGAAGTCCCGTTTGTTTTCACACTTCGCAGCGTCTCTTGCAGCGGGCAGGCGGTGCATTCAGGAGCCCGCAGTTCACCTCGGCGCGCAAGGTACTCGCTAATGCAAATGCATGTTGTACGGGTTGTCTTAGGAACCAGCCTCACCAGCTCGTCGGTGGATGTAACTCCGCCCACGGGGAGAGGAGGAGGCCGGCCTGAGCTCAGCTGAGCAGCAGGCAGGCTGGAAAAGACTGTGATGATAACTAAGAGGACAGTGTGAAGCTGATACAGACTTTCACACACATTAGTGATTTTTAACACAAGATTTCTGGCATTATTCAGTTATTCATAGGATTACCTATCACCCTCAATTTAAACCGTATACCCTTAGTCTGCACTGAATTCATTCCCTTTTGTATAACACCCCATAAGGAGTACATTGAGTACAGTCACAGCTGTTTGTGTTGATCAGAAGCATCTAGATACAGCACTGCACAGAGGTGGGAGTGATCTGAACAATGCTGAGCGCTGGCCCAGAGCATAAACTCCCACTCAGTCAGTGTGGGAAATGAATAGACTGGAACAGAAAGCACACAAAAGACACACGGACACTCTGTGGATAATGGGGGAGAGCTTCGTGTGGTGAAATGACAAGAGGAACACAACAATGCTGGCTATTTCAACGTGCTGTCAATTTGAGTTCATTACCAACACATTTCTGCTCAGTAAATACTAACATTCATGCATAACATGAAATGTAACAGGAAAGTAACCAACTAAACCTGGTATAGATATTCTGTTTGCCTATTTATACAAAGAATAAACCTTTAGCTATGCAGCAGAACCTGTGGTTGGCACATTTGTACTTCAATTCCCCTACAATTCAGATGGAAACATAGACAAATGTTTACTTTACCACATGTATGTGACAGGGCTAGTTACACAGCCTGATCTTTTTCACATTAATACGACTGATAGGGCTGTGAAAATGACTAATAATCAACATAAGAGGCATAAAAGTAAAGTTTTACACAGTAAATATATTTACATTTTTAATCCTGTTTCTCTCTGTTGTTCTCAGCAAAGACAGAGTCAGTAAGGAAAAAAATAACTCAAAACATAATGAATACTGAACCTCCAACAGGTGGACAGGATTCAAATGAATGCTAATGCTGCTCTTTGTCTGCTGCGTATGGAAATATGCGACTAACTTATTTTCCATAACTACTTACATTAATGTGTTAAATTGAGTTTCAAAGTAAAAGAACCATCTTTTCAAAACCCTAGTTTGTGGACAGTCTGTACTAGTGTCAGTGTACTCACATTGAAGTTACAAACTGAACTTGAGACCACAAAGACTGGGGCATTGTGTGTCTTCAGAAGATTTGATCAGACTTTTGATGAAAGTCCAACACTGACACAACAAACACATACAGTATCAGTGTTCTTCTCCTTGTGAGTAAGACACGGTGAGCTGTTCGGGTCACTGCCAGCTCGGGAACAAGAAAGACACCTGCGCACCTCAGCCGTGCTTTGCTTCCTGTAGCCTGGTATATAGATTCGAGACTGCTGTAGGCGCTGCAGGTTTGCTGTGAGGTTACCGTCTCCCGATGCTCAGACACACTGGTGAATCATGAAGCCTTTCGTCTGTCTATTTCTGAGCCAACTTGCCGGCTCTGCTGCAGTTATCACCCAATGGGTCAGTCATTACGCAGCATCTATCGCTATTTATCTTTTCAACTCTCTGTTTAAACACTAGTCTGTCTGGTATTTTAACATAAAACAGACTTGACAAGAGGATATTAATCTATACAGCTCTATCAGTTTAGGTTCTGAAAGGCTCATGGTTTCAGTAGTGGAAGGTACAGGTACGTAAGTATCCAAGTACTATTCTGTTTCTGAGATACTTCAATACACAAGTTTATTATGTTGTTGATAGCACTGCAGCCTTGTTAAGTACACCTCTGAACAACATAGTTGCCTCTAGAAGCTAGAATACACAAAAGCGCTCTTTAAAGCAGAGAGCACAAAAGCTGGAAATAAAGAAGCCTGCTTAGCCTGGAAAGATCACATCATTCATCTTTAATAGATTAAAACCAGAACAACATCGCATCTCTTTACAGGACCGTGGCCAGGCTGACAAAGAGTCATAGCTCGGTTGAGCCATCGCTTCCTTTGGCTCTCAGTAGTAACGTCTTCTTTACTAAAACATTTGTAGTGAGTAGAGGAAGAATTCAAGAGTTCCTTCCCACAGCTGTCAAAAAACAAAATAAAACAATAAGTACAGTGGCATTAGAAAAATGTCCTCTACATTTGGAATGCTTCTCTGCAACGGATCTCTCTGTGCTAACTTCAACATTCACTGTATCTGAAAAGGCATGTCCTTAAAGCCCAAAGTGGTGTTTTCTTGATTAACACCGCCACATTAAACCAGATTCATTTAGTAACAGGCTATGTACCACAGTCTTTTAAGGTGGCTCTAATTAATATTTTACTTAAAAGAAGAATCTACTCCATTATTAGTTGATTTTCCATCTGGTATTGGTGCACATCACGGTACACAAACAGCTCCGGTTAAGGATTTCCTCATTGCTGTACTCGTCCTGCTAGATTTTAGTTCTGCGTTCCGAATATTTCACTACAAGAGACCGGAACGTGTCATTGAGCTTAAAGTAACCGCATCAGACTGGTTTGATTGTTATTTATCAAACAGATTCCAAGCTGTCAACGATGACTTTTCTACTCATGGAAAGGTTTGTCATGGAGTTGGTGGTCTCGACAGCTATGCTGGGATTAACCTTACATTATCTCAATATAGTCTCCAAACTTTAGTCTTAATCTATACAGTAACATTGTTCTTTTTTTTTCTTATCTCACTGCATATTACTGTATCTCATATTCTGTGTCCATATTTTCACTTCTTAGTGTGCTGAACTGTGTATTGCTTTTGGACCTTGTTTTTCTCTGTTTCTCTGTGTGACGCATGTTGACTCAGTTTACTGTTTTAAGTGGCTTTTAAAGACTCATTTAAATGGATAAGCCTTTTCTTACATTAATATGTTCATGTTGTTCCTGGTTCATTATGTTGGCCTGCCAATATATTTGCTCATGTTGTGGATTTATGGTACGTTTTATTGACTTACACCATTCTGCACACTTTACGAGAAGCGCTTTGTAAATAAAGTAAAAGCAAAGTTCAGTTTTCTCACCAAGGCTTTTATTTAATCCAGCATTTATTCCATCACAGCAATGCTCTCCATTAATACCAAGTGACTGAGAATCATTCCATTATTACACCAATGGCAAATAGCAAAAAGAAGCTTATTATAGTGAAACCAGCATTTTTATCGAGGTATAAATATTCCAGGCCTTTCAGTGTAGAGAACACTACAGAAAAAAAGGCACATACTGCCACCAGCAGGTTGTCATCTATAACTACAACATATAAATAGGCACAGTGTCAGGAAATTCCTTCTGTAAATAAAAAGGCACAGTGACCTGATGAGAAACAAACAGCTGCAAGTATATAAAGTCTGGATTATTATGCAAAGTAGCAGTGCAAACAGTTTTAACAAGTGGGCCCCATGCTTGAACCACTCGTATGATTAAAACCTGTACCTGAAAGCTGCAGTGATTAGAAATTATTTTAGGTTTGCTGATGATGCTAATGAACATGCTCATCATTCAACATCAAGCAACAATGATCAGCTTGGTCAATGTGATTTGGATCACATGTCAACTTCATAGAAAAATGTAAGAGAAGTACAGGATAAGAATTTAAAGATGTTCTTGCATGGGGCCCTAAGATGTGTTGGGTAATGCTTCTCCATATACCCACAAGTCATCACACAGTAACCAAAGAACACTTTAAAAGAGTATTTGGTGTAAAACAAAATATACATTCTTCGGATACAGCTACAACGTAGAAGAAGCTGAAGCACCTTGACTGGCTTACAGGAAATAAAGAGAGTCTTTAAGGTACTTAAGGTCTGTTGCTTTCTCTGCAGCCAGACTGGATCCAGTTGGACCAGCTAGCACATAGCATAGTCTGCAGTCTTTCATTGACAAACACCACAATAACTGGCAAAACTGGTTTGACTAAGGTTTCAAAAACAATAGATACTTTTGTTTTTAGGATTTCTAGACACACAACAAGACATAAAGAAAAGCAAACCAGTTTCCTACAACTCAAAAGATCCCGACATGTCTTGTTTTGAGTGACAAACAGTCCCAAACTAAGCAAAGTTTTTTCACATGCTCTCTGATTTTGCTCCTGTAAACTGAATAATCTGAACACTCTTTGGATTTGAGCTACTTTTTAGGCAGACATCAAACTGATGGTCACTTTTTCACTTGCAAAATGGACATGTAACAACTTCGATAATTAATTAATAGCTTATCAATAATAAATACAGGCCACTAAATAACTCCAGTGCATAGCTTTTTAAATACAATGACTTGCTTCTAATTCTGTCAATAACTACTTTTTTTTTTTTTTTTTTTTTTTTAGATTATTCACTTAAAAAAAAGAATATAATGGCTATTTGCAGGCCAAATTTAGTGTTCGTAATGTTCGAAGCAGTGTTTGAAATTATTAAAAAAAAGTCAATTGCAATTTTGAATGTGACATAAGCAACAGACTATTACTTTCATCATTGATTGATCTTAATTATTGTAATGCCCAAATGCAAGAAAACTGATTTCTGAAGCCTAATTGTCCCCCTGATAGTCTTACTTTGAAAAAACTTTCAGTAAGACATGTGTCCCTCTGGCACTGAGGGAAGTTTTTACTTTAAAAATGCCTGAATGATCCTGAAAATCTATTAATCAGAGAATGGACTAATAACTGCACCTCTGATTTTCAATAAACCAACTCTGTCCAGTCCTCTGAAGAGTTTCTTTTCCTGGCATCTTAAAGCTATGTGTATAATGGCTTTCTTTCCTTCACTGCACCACGGTTTTATTTAACTGAAAAAGCACTTAGTGGTGTCAGCAGCTTGCATGGCCTTTGGAAAAATCCTGCCAAGCATGCAGCAGCTCAGATGGCTTAAACCTGTTGACAATGACGAGTCTGGCAAAGGTGCACCGGTCATATGCCAGCTTTTGGACTTCGAACAGGTTCCTTAGGGGCAGCAGGCTGTAGGAGTACACAGGCCCAACGTCCAGCACACGCAGACACAAACCAACGTAGATGTCCTCCAGAGGAATCACCCGGACAAACCTGGACGCCCAGGAGATCCTGCCAGCAAGGTCAGCGGAGAAGACATACCCAGCTCCGGACACGTAGGGGGGGAAGCTGTTTTCAGGGTACAGCTCCTCTGATAGATACCATTTGCTTTTGGGGTCCCTCCTTGGCCTGCCGTCTCGGATCACCGACCCAGTGATGAAGCCGAGTCTGGGGGAGCTCTTCAGCCTTTTAATGAGGTAGAAGACATTGACGAAAATGTCTGAGTCCACCTTCATGCCGTATGAGGCCTTAGGACAGTGGGTTGCCAGCCACTTCATCATCATCATGGTTTTGATTGTCAGGTTCTGATAACTATCTACAAAGTTCATCTGGATGATATCAGCATGCTGTCTACTCTCCTCCTCAAGCTCCTGCTGTTGCTCCTGCCCAGCCCCTGCAAAGAACAGAGTGAGGGTGTCCGGACTTGATGTGCCCCATGTTTTTCTGATGGCCTCCCTTGCTGCAAACTGCTGCGGGGAGACCGGGACCATAAACACCAGGAAGGGGCTTCTGTCCCTGCACACATCAGGCTGGTTGAGGAGGTACTGATATGTGAGAGGGGATATGAGCCGGTACTCCTCCGCTGGAAGAGGCGTGGGCTTGGCCTTGTGTTTACTCAGCGTTACCGTAATCACTAAAAGCTGAGCGGACAGGACCAGGAGAGCTAAAACGCCGAGTAACTTTACTAACCTCCAGAAAAAAGTTGTCCGCATAGCCTCAGCTGAAGAGCTTCTTTCTCTATCCCTCCAGTGCGTCTCCGTGTGGTAGAGACTCCGCCATGTCTTTCCCCCCGGTCTGATATGTATCGAGACAATTCCAGGAAGTCCACTCCCAGCAGGGCAAGGCAGGAGAGAGACCAGGCCAAAGAAGGCGAGCGGAGAAACGTTCGCCTGAGGTAGGTACTGTATTACAAGCGGCAAATCATCGAACTGCGCTTGAGGCTGGCTCCAAGCTTTACAGCCAGAATAAACACGTTTGTTTACAGCTTGGTACAGAAACGATTTTCGTTTGCATAGTTTATTTTGCTTTTGTCTGTATTTTTTTTATATATAAAACTCAGCTGTTTACATTTTGTGATGGCTTGACGGTCTGCATAATTAGGAGGCGTGGTCACGTTCATTGACATGTCAGGTGTCTGTGGCGGTTTGGCTAGTCGTCCCCTGAACTAATGACAACCTCTGGGTTTGGTCCCTTTGGATTATTATTATTATTATTTTTTATTTTTTTTTATAAATTCTTGCCGCAGTTATGAACGTTTCATCCCAGGGATATGTGAATATTTTAGGTGTCTGTGCCCAACATAGCTGGCCAAGTAGCTGAAGTGGTTAACTAGCTAATAAGCCTGCTAACGAATTAGCTGAATTAGGTTAGCCTTCGAGCAAGGCTCCGGTTGTGTTAATGAGGCTGACAAGAGACTATCTTATGCACCGATGGCAAACACTTCAGGCTGTAAAGTGGAAGTCTGCCAGCTACAGGGTATCACAATACATTTGAATTAATGATATTTTATTAAGTATCCTGCTCTACGCAGGAGAGCCAATTCTCCAAGTCAGGACACAGCAGTTCACCTACTTCTGTCCTGAAGGATAAGGGACATAAAAATGAATCTACCCCACCAGTCTCCTAGAACAGGAGGAACTACTTGGGTTGTGATATTAACATACATGAAGATAAGATAAAAACTTTGAAAATCTTCCTTTTAAACAAACTGTTTTATTGTAATACAGTTTACAGAGACACACCTGTTGTTCACCCAGTTATAAACAAACAAAACAATAGAAACTTAATTTACACAGGCATTCTTTAGAGGGTCAGTGGTTTAGTATCCTGCCGCTGCAGGGGGAGGGTATGGGGGTAGAAACGGTAACTAGTTCTCTAGTTTTGGCCTGTTCAAACACTATTTTCATCAACATAAGCATAGAGACCTTACTATGACAACTGGAATTCAATTAGAGTTGGCCTTTTTTTTTTTTTTTACGTTTTGCATCACATAACATTCTCTTGTTCCACATATATGTACTGTATTCACATTTTGCAAAAAGATAGTTCACAAAATAAAATCACCGCATGTCATTATATACTGAATAATAGGTCCTGCCTCGGATTCATAAGAGAAACTAAACAAAAGAATTATTTTTTTTCTGTTCTTTAACTTTTTAAAACACAATACTGTGGCTGCAGCATGACGCCTTCGAGGGCTCACATGATGAATGGAAACATTGCCATCCAGGTGACTATACGAAGTGAAGGGTAAAATACTTTTTCATAGATTTTTCCTTTCCTATTTTCATTTTCATCTCTGTCCCTTCAGATGTTGGTGTGTGTGTGTGTTTGTGTGTGTGTGTGTGTGTGAGTGTTGAGGGCGCTGGGGAGGATAAAGTGACACTGAGACAAGTTAAATCGCACAAAGACAAACAAATGGCAAGTTAGATGGAGATATCTGACATCTGAGCAGTGCCATCTGAGGAGTATCTCTTTTCAAAGATTTAAATCAGATGTATACACGTACAGTGCTGTACAACAAATAGAATTTTCTCTGATAATCCAGCTCAATTATCGCTTTTAGCAAAGAGGCCCTGACTCTAAACAAGACCACACTGTACTATAAACAGCCTGTCTTTTCTGTAAAACCCCAAACATGGCATGGATGTGAAATAGAGAGCTGTATTAATGACTGTACACAACATAATGCCCGAGCTGCGCTCACGCCTCCCCACGGATGCTGCAAGATGGAGTTGCTCTCTTTGGTGCGCGGGTAGAATCTGTGTGGGCTTTGATATAAGTCCAGTTTGTAACATGCATGTCAATTTCCGCACTGGCAGCATTTGCTCAGCTGTATCACAAGTGTGTGTGTATATGTCTGTAGGAGAGGGATGGTCGCATGGAGTCAATCTTTGAGCGAAATGGAGAAGGGGAGGTGCGTTGGTTTTGCGTGGAGGCAGCAGGGCTCTTGGCAGTGGCTTTGGTCGCTGCAGGGTGGGTGTGGGAATTGTTTGTGGGGAGTCCAGACAGAACGGTAGCAGAGTTGTTGTTGTTATTGTTGGTGACGGTAGCGGAGCTCTCTGGATGTTTTATGATCGTTTCCTCCTTCCCTCCAGATTTCTGAAGTTGGACGGCCGGATCTTCATCTCGGCGAACTCGATCGAGTGCTCGTGGCCTTTCCAGTGGAACCAGTTCACACCCTGGAGAGGGAGAACAACACGTGGTGAAGAAAAAGTAAACTGGAGGTGCATAGTCAAACAGTTACAAATTTCAGAGTTGTGGAAACCTGTGATTATCTGATAATCTGTAGGCTATGTATATGTTAGCTGCAGTATGGGTAAAGTTAAGGGCTTAACATCAGACCCACTAGTGGGTTAGTGTTGGATTTCTGCCATTGCCATGACACAAGATGAGCATATTTTACATAATAAAACCATGTCATGCTTTAAGTAACTAATTGTGAGCACTCAGTGACGTGACTAATGTCAATTCTCATAGGCAGCATGCTGGATGAGGGAGAAATGTGTAACTTTCACTAGGGCCAGACTGACCAGACAAAAACACATGTGGCATCTCTTCCACACAGTAGGACACAGTTTATGGTCTATTGCTGCTCTGTGAACTTTGATATCCAGCATGAAAGCCCAAACATTGCTGTTTCATCATCCCCTTTCGACATGACTTTGAGCAACTTTGTGCGCTGGTTTCCCGAAGTGAAATAATAAATTCAAATAACAGTGAAATGAAAATGTTTTGTAGGGACACCAGTGGAACTCTTTCAGAGACTACCAGAACCCAGCGAAGGATCTTGAGGATATAATCCTCAAGGACTAACGGATGAAACAGCACAGAAAAACCCCTGACGGGCTCACCGGGCCTAATTAAGGGCCAATGAACTATGTTGGGCACCGGGGGAACCTCTTCAAACACAGCTGATCCCTCTTCAAGAATCCTGGAGTAGCTTCATCTCAAAGATTAATGGAAGTCTACTGAGGATCTCCAGTTGCCCATAAAATCCCTATTTTGACAATCACTGTTCATTTTAAGACATACAGTAAGTACCCTGTGGGCTGTGCTGGATTGAACCACACTGTACCTTGCTGTGACTGTTATCTCCATATCGTCCCATCAGGTTGACTCGGTGGCAGTTTTTATACCAGAACGCTCCCTTGTAGGACAGAGCACAGTTGGTGACAGCAATGTCATTGTCGTGGTCATAAGTGGAGAATGGACGCCCATGGTGGTAAGTCATAGAGTCACCTAAAAAAGACACACAGCAGAGAGTTGGAGTTTTCATAGGGAGCAGGTGAACCTTTACATTAATGTTGTGGATGAACCGTGCTGCAAGGCTGGCTGGCCTCTAGAGGAAATAAAATCTTTTGTGTTTCTAAATCCAACAAGAGGCAAACCACCTGAGGGAATATCCTGTTCCCCAGATATCATCTGAGAAAGATTAATAAAAGTACTTGGATTAAAATGATATTCTATACATATCTCTCAGGGTGGTGCCTGTGGTCAAAGTCAGACATATAATTTCCTTCTGTTAAACTGGGCTCCATTGTCTTCCAAAAGCTGTTAAAGTACATCAGTGAGTCCCACTGTTACACTGGCTGATGTTTCATTATCATTAACAGACACACTGTCCTGCAGCAATCACCAACAAGAGCATCAACAAAAATTGACTAATCCCCGGCTGAAAATAACCCATCTAATGCATTGAGGCCAACAGTAATGTTTGAGAGCAGATTTCAGAATTTTCATACACTATACAGTCTATTATTAGTGGCAACCAGTGGGCTTGTGGATGAGTTAGTGAAGCCACAAAGGCACAGGCTAAATCATCATACACAGTACATGCTGCAGACTACATCCACTCTACCTGCTGTCCCGCTGTATCCTCCTACGTGGACCTTGTAGCGGGTCCGGGGTTCAGAGACAGAGAATTTGTCGTACTGAGCAAATGCCGTCTCTCCCTTATCTCTCAGGTCGACTCGCAGCTCGTACTGACCTCCTGCCGTGATCTTATGCAGGTTGGACAGACCTGAACAAAGGAGGCGATAACTTAGCTGGATAAAAAGTATTGTCATTTTAAGTAGAATACGTAAAATTTTCCACAGTGTACAAGATTTCACACAGCATCGTTGACATGAAGGTGAAGTAATTCCTAGCTGAACAAGTTGATATATGACATGCCTAATGTGTTATGTATGTATTATTGTGTTGCACTCACCCAGCCAGAATTCATCGTTCATATCTCCAAAGCCGCCTGTGTAATTCTTCCAGTTGCGGAAAAACTCCAGTCTGCCACTCTGACGTCTGAGGAAAACCTGTAAAGAAAAAAAGAAAAAAAACATGAATAATACAAAACTTACATGTATGGCTTTTCTCGAACAAAACCAAAATGGTTCATACATGCACAGTCCAGTACAGAGAGAAATGTATCACCATCTCAATACTCTCTGAATTCATATATTCATATATTTCTATATTACAGTCGTGCACATTTTTTTTTCTGTTCACATTTATACAAAGGAACAAGCTACCAAGTTTTAAAGTTGAAAAATAAATGTTAGACAGGGACTTACGATCCAGCCGCCTCCGTCAGTGCTCATGTCGCAGTAGACCTGCAGGGGCTGGCTCTCGTCTCCACTCAGGTAGATGGTGTATTGGCCTGATGAGGTGTCGCCATTCAGCAGGGCCTGGGAGCAGTCCCTGGGATGTTTGTACAGCACGCCAGCTATGCACACACAAAATGATTAGAATTTCTTTCCATCGAGTTATAGGGTTCTGTGTAGTATCTTTTTTGTAACTTATTTTTTTATTCAAATTTTCTTTCAACAATTACAGTATCAGGGCACATCATACATATATAGTTAAACATTCATTCTTATATCAATGTCCTTATTGTTCAATGGCAATGATGGTGTCCTCTTCTCGTCTTCTGTAATCAGTCCATTTTTTACATTTATCCTCAAATTGTGTCTCTTGTAGTCTCAGTTTATGTGTGATTCTCTCCATTACAAAAATCTCTTCCACAGTGCATATCCACTGCTCCTCTGTCGGGGGGTCTACTTTGTACCACATTCTGGTAATTGTTTTTTTACTGGCTGACAACAATACTTTAACCAGATACTCATCCTCCTTTTGTATTGTATCTTGTGTTAGATTCCCCAAGTAGAGTATCTTACATATTTTTGGTATCTCATATCCTATTATTTTTTGTAAACCCCTCCATATTTTGTCCCAGTATCCTTTTAACTTTTGGCAGGACCAGAATATATGTGTATGGTCAGCCCTGTGTAGTATCTTTGTTCCAAGGACTGCACTCTTCTGGACAGAAACCTCAGATGTTGTACCTGGTATCTAGACCCTGGTACTTCTCGATCTTTTCATGATACTTCTTCCTGTTGTTGTATCTATGGCATTTGTCCTCTTTTGCTTGTTGTTCCCCATTATATAACATGTATCTGGTTTAGCAGCTGCTTGTTAGACTGAAACTCAATGTCCCACAGTATCTAAGCTATGCTGTTCTCAACCACTTCCAAGCCACAGATGTCCCTGTACACTATGGATTTTACCTAATTTTCCACGGATTGATCATCATAGGTGAAACCTGTCCAGTGTGTGGCTGAATCTACTCACTGGTGGTGAAGATAGTAGAGATGATTCTGCTCCTCTTGGGACCGGCGATGGCCTGCAGCTTGACTAAATACTCTGTGGAGGCACTGAGCTGAGCCATGTTGTAAGACACAGCAGTGGGACTCAGGACCACCTCCTAGAAAACATGTTCACACATTTTATTCCTGAACACACTCCACAACATTGAAATAACCTCAGCATCGGCGTTCAGAGGGCAGCATCAGTGCAGCGCTGGTGTCTACTGACCCGGATGGTGCTGTCTGCAGACTCATAGCTGAGGAGGTAGCCGGTGATGTCAGCGCGAGGAGGCTTCCAGGTGAGCATGCTGTTCTCTGTCTGGATGTTGCTGGCTGCCAGGTCCTGAGGGGCGTCCACATCTGAAAACACAAAAGCTCTTTAATCACTTCAACTCACCCAATTTTAGGTTTAGCTAGGGCCACTTCCAAACAAAAGTCTGTAGAAGTGCAAGCCCCAAAATGATAGACATTATACAGTGAAAGATGGACCGGACTTCTCTCGTTTGTACTCTGGCTATACTTGGCCAATTCTTATTTAGCTTTACTCGATCAAGCGAACAGTTCAGAACAGACCCGTGGTGAACTCAGTTGTAGTGGCTGCACTCTTGGCCAAGTCCCTCACGGCATAGACCTTCACAGTGTAGTGTGTCGCCGGCGTCAGAGAGCTCATCTCAAACTCCACCACGTTTCCTGACACACGCTCCATCACTGGAGCCACTGGGAGACAGAGACAGAGAGGTCTAAACTCAGCAAACAAGATAACCACGGTGGAGGAAGGATTCAGAGACATGCGTAAGTAAGAGTACCAACACCACATTGTGCAAATGTATTATCAGCTCACTGTACTTTTCAGACAAGATGTCCATATTACTGATTATAATCACAAACTAAATCCCAATTTTTCTTTAGTGCAGAGGTTTCCAACTTATAGGTGGGGGACCTACAAATGATCCCAAGATGAATCTGAGGGGGTCGCAAGATGATACATTAACAACACATGTAGCAGAGTAAAAAGTGCAAAAGTATAATTTCACTCTTTTTAAAGCAAAAGCAAAATTCCAGGCATGTTACTAATGTTCTTAAAGTTAGCATGTTCGTCATGTTGTCTCACTCAAATTCAGACTTCTTAGAGAGAAGATCTGAATGAATTCTTTACCGCAAAAAGAAGTTCACATTCATCTAAAAATCTGCTTTTCAGGGTTTGGATCATAGATGTTTACAACACTTCCTGCCTGTTTTATGATGTAAAGTATGTGTATTTAACCATAGAACCATGTGTACAGTGTGCCAGCTTGTGTACGTCATGTGTGTACATACCTGCGTCTGCGGTGTAGGTGATGACGTAGCCGTCTACAGTGGCAATGGCGGGCTGCCACAGCAGCAAAGCCTCGGTGTCAGTGATGTTGACTGCAGTCAGACCACGGGGCTTATCCAGAGCTGTAACACACACACAAATACTCAAGTCACTTTACACTGTTAAGTAAGGCCATGGTACGGCTACAATCCTGTCTTTGCGCAGCTAAAAACATTTATTCTACTCATAATCTCATACTTAGAGTTATCACATACAGCTGGTGTTTCATAGTTTTATATATCAATAACAAGATTCATTCATTATATAGTTAGGTTTTGTCAATAACAGTGTATTTTGGGGTGTTTTGTGTTATAATATGTTGTAGTAGATGTAGTTAAAGTAATAAAAGTAGTGTGGTAGTAGTTGCAGTAGTAGTAGTTATTGTGTCATATATGTAGGACAGTGGGACTAGGAGAAACAGTATTTTACACTTACGTACGTTTGCATTAACCTATTGTGGGAGTGACAATAAACATGACTTGAATGTTGAATCATAACAGTGTGAGCTGACTTCATGGCCTCACAAAGACACGGTGAAGGTGAGAAGAGAGAATCAGATGTTAGAGCTGTCAAATATACAGATCTAATATTTAGAACCTTAATTTGTGTCATGGCAAAACCTTAACCATTAACCATCCTTTATACTTGGAACAATGAAACGATGAAAATGAAGAATTAAGTAATTTGCATATATAATCACTATACATTATATGTATTGCTTAAAATGTACTGAACCACAACAAATCAAATAAAGAATCACCATTAAAATCAGAGGTTTCTACTTAACCCAGGCTAGTTAGGATACTCTATGTAGTGTTACTATCTTCAGTCATACTATCACTTTAGATATAAATGTGTGTGTTTGATGACTTCGAACACTTGAACCAAACATTTTTAGAGATTCATTTTCAGTTTGTCTCTCATATGTGTTATCTGCAAGGTTCCTATAGACTGCTGGGTTTGTGAACAGGAACATATTCTCATACTACAACAAAAACAAACTATTCTGATTAAATATAACTTATCTATTTTAAGACAATGAATGTGCGCATTAAAGTGTGAGTTACCTGTGGTGACGCTGTCAGATCCTGGCTCGCTCTCCCTCTGACCCTTGACAGCAACGACCGTGACCTCATAGGTGACCCCGGGTGTCAGGTTGGGCAGCACAGTCTGAGACTCAGAGCCGTCCACTGCCAGCGTCTTAGCGTTACCTGGGAGTTGACGCAATTTTGTTAATATAAGGAAGTCACTAGAAGCTTGGCTGGAGGAGTGAGGTGCTGTGTAGAATCTTAGTTCATGTAGAAAGCTGTCAAAGCTTTTTTGCACATTCATTACCACAGACTGAAACCGTATCAAGTGCTTCAGACATAATGCATTTTTCCATAGTTAAAAGTTGTTGTAAATAGGTAAAACTACCAGCCAATTCTGTTAGTGAGGTTCCTGGAACCTGCAGAACAAATAGCTGTAAATAGCTTACTGACGTCTTTTCTTCCTCTTTTTGGAGTTATATATAATAAGAAAAGACGTCAGTAAGCTATTTACAGCTAACTCCTTTGGAGTTATATATAATAGTTATATATAATATAACTCCAAAAGGAGAAAGAAAAGACGTCAGTAAGCTATTTACAGCTATTTGTTCTGCAGGTTCCAGGAACCTCACTAACAGAATCGGCTGAATGGTGGTGAGACTTTTTGGGCAGACTGATCTATTTGTGGGAACTATTACTGCCATGCACTTAATCCACTTAATCTTGCTCAATTAGGTTTGCAACTTATTCTAAATGCATTGATATCAGCACACTGTAATACATTTGGTGCCCATTTGAATGCTAAATATTGGCTTTAACAGATAGATTAAAGTGGTTTGCTTATATATGCACAGGATTATGACTTTAGCACGCTCAGACCTGTTCAGAAATATGAGGTCTGCAAAATTACAACTCATTTTAATTGATGCAGGGTGTGAACAATCTAAACAAAAAAGATTGTGCTATCCTGTGAGTAAACAGTAGGGGGCAGCATCTGTCTATCACTGGAGGAAATGAAATGCTTTGCAGTGGAGAATTGAACTGACTGAACAGCAATGATACTGTGATGAGGATATCCATACATGCAATAAAGTCATTAATAAACTGGAATGCAGCGCCCAAAATGAGAGATCTGTTTACCCGAACAGTTTCAAGCATTTACTTTTAACATCTTTTTTTTTTCTTGATGCAAATGTTGGTGAAGCGTAAAACAATCTGCTCATTTTCTTTCTGTTCAACATTGGATGATTCCCTTGAATCCAGTGGCTCTGCAGCAAGAAAAAGATACTAACCTCCGTGGGCAGGTATGTAGGTGACCCTATAGCTGTCCACCCGAGCTCTTGGAGTCACCCAGTGAACAGTGGCGGAGGTGTCGGTGACATCAGAGAAGCGGATGCCCTTGGGCGAGCCCAGGTCTGGCACAAACAAGGCAGAAACAGCAGGTGGGGGCAAAAACAGAAGATACTGTCAATATGTGTGTGGCAAAACACAGAGAATGTGCTTCGGTGAGTAAGTGCTCAGTATCGACAGCTCGGTATCATTCTAGTGATTATTTCCTGCTATAGCGTGAAGCAGCAGACAAGAGAAGAAAGATTCTGTTATAGTGGCCAGAGCAGATCCACTGCTGAAAGGCAAGAAAGAAAGAGTGCGTAGGAGAGAGTGAGGTAGGCAGACAAAGGGGGCCTGGGGAGGCCAGAGACCCTTCCCAGTTAACAGCGAGCCACAGTATCTTGCGTGACAGACCTGAGGAGATTAACTTGCCCCCATTTCATGGCAACACAAAAGTGAAACATGCGCCACGCAACCGAGGAGTAAAGCCTTACCCCCAGGGAGGACAAGGAACCCAGGCATAGACACCCGTTTTGTGTGACATGGACAAAACCCCCCCAAGCATCACCACCACCTCCTTTACAAAGAGAGACACTGACACATGGGGCCAGGCAGTAAAAAACAACATTTGGGAGGACGACCGGACAGAGACGACAAAACGCAATGAGTAAAGAGCCAAGTAAATGTCCTGAGTGGGGCTGAGTATATGGGATTTTACAGGCCTTTTTTCTGATACTTATGGCCATTCTAATATTAGTTTCTGTAGGTGATTGGTCGTAAGGTGCCATGTGGTCACTCTGAACCCGGACTGAGCTTTTTTTTTTCTTTTTTTTTTCGGATGAAGCTGTAAATCGGTTGTGATGAAAGTCCTTCTGCTGTTTGCTGGAACCACTCAGGAGCACTGATAGACACAAAACACCCAAACACAGACACTTTTTTTTTTTTTCACCAGGTTAGTAGACAAAAATATCTGCAATATCAAGGATCAACATCAGAACACCACGTTTTCATGCTGTTACCACAAAAGACAAAACTGATAGGCTCTGACACCATTCCACATTGACTACACTAAGACACATCGGTTCACAACCTGGACCTCCCGTTTTCACCCTTTCACCGTGTACCTGTTCTCACCCCCTCGGTCACAGACTTGGAGCGTCTTCCCAAAATGAGCCCAAAGACCTCAATTCTGTACTCGGTGTCCTCTGTGAGATCTGTCATTGCTACGCTTCTCTCGTCACCCCCCAGCACCAGCTCTCTTGGCTGGCCAGGGCCTTCAGCCTGGCTGACCATTATAACAAAGGTGTCGAAGGCGTCCTCTTCAGCCGTCCAGGCCAACGTAAAGCTGTCTGGGCTGATGTCGGAGACTAGGAGAGCCTGCACCACCGGTTCATCCTCTGAATGACAGTTAGGGGGGTAAAGTCAGTTTTCCTCCTCTGTGGAACTTAAGAGTGCTTTGACATTTGAGGCACTTTGCAGCAAAAGAGAGTGTATCAGTCTGAGTTTTAGTGCAGAAACACAGAAGGAAGAAATGTTCAGGGAATAGAGCTTTGGTTGTTCAGCCACACAGGCGCATCTAACTACACTGTTTTAGACTTGGCTGACTGATTTAACAATGTGGTGTCTGTTATTATGACCAGAATTCTGCTTTTGCAAAATGATACATTATCTAGGGCTGTTATATTGTATGACATTTAAACTACAATTCAAATGCAGGGGATATTGAAATGAGCAATCTGTTGAATAAAATGCTTTGTCTTCCAGCAAGTGTCTGTGTTTGTCTAAGCAGCTGCATACTCAGATGTTGTTCTCTTAGCTACTGCAAACCTTATATAGCTAGAGGACACAACACAAAACCACCTTTGAATGATGGATATGGGTGAAGTTGTTTCCTGAGCCGCTGTTTAAATGAATGCTTGTTCATCACATTAACGAGGCAGCAGAGCTGGGAAAGGAAACGTGCAAGTCCTGAGGCATCATTGCCATGCCACAAGTTTATGTAGCTAAAAGATAATCAATGTAGTGTGAAAGAACTACAGGCACGTTTCCATTTATGAATCCAAGTCCCCTTGAAAATAGGCGCTGAAACCATAAATGGACAATGGGAAGCACTTTATGAATGGTGACGCATAGAAATGAGCTCACAGAGCTAGTTGGTGAATAATTGTAACAGGAGAGGTAGCCACTAACCATCCAGACTAGCATTAGTCATTGACAATAGCTCGCCAAGCTTCTCTGTTTTCTCAGACCTGGTTGATTTAAGAATTTTGTTAAAAAAAAAAAAAATTCAAAGTTAATCAAACTGGGAAATCCTACTCTCTGCTAATCATTTGCAAGCTTTTTATGTTATTGTGTGGTTACTTAAAGGTGAGCATATCCGAGACATTGGTCAATGGGGCAAATTCAAACTTGTTTGACTGTGGATTTACTTTGTCTCTACAAACATATTCCCATTCCAGTGGAACTGTGTTATCCTGCCATTTTAAATTCAAATACCAATTCAATTTATGTATTAAATATTAACAAATTTTAAGACAGGCCATTGACCTTGGGTCAGTAACAAATTCTTAATTTGATCGAACTTGATTTGTTGAAAATAAATCTTGGGTAGGTAAACAAAATGACATCTGATTGCACTAAGTGCACGCAGTGCTCAAATACCATACAGTAAGACATCCAGATATGTGCATACAGATGGGAGTGTGTGCATGTGTTGCTGTTAAAGGCTGGTGGTTAAGCAGTCATTAGCAGCAGCTAATAATGGCAGTGATAGGAAGAGAGGCTGAGAGACAGCAGGAGTCTACAGCTGCTGGAGAAAAGGCTCTGTTCCTTCAGAGGATGAGTCCGTTGCAGCTAATTAGCCAGAGAAACTTCCGGTAGCGGCACAGATGGAAACATGGCCGGACAGAGCTTTTAAAGCAGTCTGGATAGAAGCAGATATAAGTGGGCTCAGGAAAGGCTCAATAAAGCCCAGCGCTGCTGCTCATTAAAACACTACACCAAATGTGAGGGTCTCAGGGGCCCTTGAACCAGCCTGAAACCCCCTTTTTCATTGTGAGGGAAAAGGCGTGAGGCATTTGTTGTGAGAAGAAGCAGTGGAAATGAGAAGCAGAGCAGACAAATCCCAGGGAGCTGTCACTCTTCATTAGCCGCCGGGCGGCTTTAGCTGGTCAGTGGAGGAGAGGGAGGGCCACATCCATCAGCTAACATGTGCTAGCTTGCTACTGATTTCACCCTCCCACCACCATCACCTCCTCTTCTACACTTCTACCCCCCTTAAGACCTGAGGGAAAACAAACCCCACACAAAAAGGAGCCTGTTATGGAGGAGGTATGCGCCGGCGCCAGCTAACCTGCTGAAAAGAAGGTCTGCGAGTAGAACCCCAGGGCTGGTTCCAGTCTCGCCTGATAACTTTACGAGAGCAGCGATTCGAATCTTAACTGAGCCGTGCTTGTTCTGGGCGCTGTCCACACCTCTTATTGGTTCCATCTATCATTTGTGCTATAAACCCCCCTCTCTGTTAATCAAAGTTTCCTCGCTCCCTTTTCAGTGGAGGACTTTATTTTCCATTCTCTGTCTTCCTCCTGCAGACTGACGATGGCCACCGTGCATAACATAATCAAATTAGTCAGTGCCTGCATTCACAAGCTGGAATGTTTTATGGATTAAGTGATGCTAATGAAAAATGTAAAGATGGTTTCACCGTACCATTAGCATGCAGACAATGGCCTGTGTTGAGCGCATGCCACATTCTGCATGGCCCCAGAAGCCCCTGGCACCCTAGCACCAGAGCCCAGGGGCAATGGCAGCATGAGAATGAAGAGCGGTCCAGGCTTGAGGGAACTGGGGTTGCATACAGAAGAGAGGCCTCACACAAAGTGACAAAAGCGCCTCAGGGTTTTTTTCCCCCTCTGTCAGTCCTCCCATCTTTCTTCCACTTGACTGATCCCCATCAGTGAAATACTAAGTGATAATGCTGGAACAGACGCAGACATAAAAATGGTCAACGATCCCAAAACTGGATATTTTTGACCTTCGTCCGGACATAAAGTTTCTGTAGGGTCGCAGTGATGATGTTTAATGTCGTGTTGTTAGGCTCTATTGGCAGTTGTTGGTTCCATTGTTTACAGCCCTCTTATTAGGCACACACTGTGATTTACAGCATTTTAATCACTGTTAATGACTGTGATTGGTGTAGAAGGAGGGGAAACCAATGCACCTGTTGTCTCCCAGTTAAAGAGCACACAGATTTTATGTTCACATAGCAAACCAGGTGCTGTTTCAGGCTGGACTCGCACTAACATGCAGACAAACAGCTTCAAGGTGGATCAAATGCAGATCTGTGGCTGGGGGATTTGTGTGGCTGCAGCATCTGAGCATTAGCCCATGATAGACAACGACTATTGAGATCATGGTTGTTTGCGGATTTCGGTTGTGTATGTTGTCGGACAGGCGAGGAGATTGTGTTTACCCTGAGAGGAATAACCTCCACCACAGAGGCTGATAGGTCTATATACACCTGTCTGAAATGAAACCGCTCTGAAAATGAGAGATGAGTTGACTTAAAACATGTAAATGTGGAACAAACAAAACAGGCTTCACCCCGACAGGTAAAGTTTCAGTCGGAGTGACCTGTCAAATTAAAGTCCTCGTAATCACACCAACTGCCAGGCTCCATTATTTATTGTGCTAACCCTGTTTGTGACATTTGAAGAATCACAGGAACAAGTGTTTCTGTAACGCCTATCAGAGTCAATTTACACTGAAGAGAGTGCTAAACAACCACACCTGAGCTCTGTGAATAGCCACTTGACAACGGCAAGTGTCTGTTGAACATGTTGAAAGTCCACAGGGAGAAGCACTGGTTAATGTACTGTGTGAAACAGAAGAAGGAGGAAGCAAAGGAGAGAGCGAGGCCCCAGCTTTGACGGAGTTGATACCTGTGATGGTGTCTGCAAAAACAGGGTCTAAAAGGACCCCCCTGTGCACCCCGTACAGATTGGCCCTGTACCAGGTGGCTGGGGAGAGGCCAGTGACAGGGAGGCTGCGAGCATCGGCGGGCACCGTGTGGTTTTGCCACTCAGCGCCTGTCTCTGCGTCTGTAACCTCGATCAAAAAGCCCTCGAACGCCCCGTCCTCAGCAGACCAGGAAAGGAGGAAGCTATCCCATGACACATCGCGGACAGTGACGTTGGTCACCACGGGCTTCTCCTCTTCTGGGTAATGACAAACACATCAATAACATACAGAGTGAACACAAAATGTTTCAAAGCCGATGTAGGACTTTGGATTGAAACTTGAGTGAGTAGACGTGGAATAGAGGGAAGAAAGTTTTTTAAGCCTCGAGTTGGCTCCACATGGCAGTCACACCTTGAAACACACAAACATACTCAAAGATTCTTGCAGACAACATGTGTTTTACAAAAGTGGATGAGTACTCTGGAAAAAAAAAAATGGCTCAACAACTTATTTGTATCTCAATCATTTTACTTTGCTGTCAGGATAAAAGAGAAAAGGCCTTCACCATGCCTGGAGTTGAAATATTCTTGCATTTCCACTACAAAAGGCTGGAGGGAGCAAACATCCTCATTAACAATGGCAGCCTACAGCCATCTCCTCTGTATTACCATATAAGTGGGAAGACGAAAAGATAGAAAGTGGCAGCCAGACATGCTGATGCAGCTTGTGTGCGTTAATGGCTGTGAATGATCCATTAACATTTGAAGGTGCAGCGTAGCCCAGCCAGTGCGGCAGAAGTACGCTGTCCACTTCAGACATATGGGGAGGCCTCGCAGAGCCACGTGCAGCAGCCCGTAATTGGAGTCCATTGTGTGCGCAAGCATTCAGAGAGCAGATTAGAAAGAGACAGAGATAGATGGCACAGGTAAACATCAAGGCTCCCATTATCCTCTTTTCACTGTGTGGCAGAGTGGAGGCTAAATGGGATGGTAGACAATAGCAGTGTGATGGGATGGTGGGGTGGTTGCCGGAATCAGCTGATCACGGCTTATGAGAACTCACATGGAAAGGAATAATGCGTTTACTGCATGATGTGTCTGATGAGTTTCTGGCACCACTGTGGTGTGGGTAGGACTTGAGTCAGTGCTGTAAACATAGCTACAAAATGTTGAAGTTTTGGAAATAAGCCACAACAACAGTTGACTACTACCACAGGAAAGGTAGTTCTAAGCAAATATGATATAATTCACTCTTTCTAATGCTTACTAGGTTAAACTATACACTGTAAATTAACAAACCTTTAATATTTTTACAGCTGCACACACTTAATAGTGTTTTATAAGCTCACTGACTAAAATCTAAATAGAATGACTTGAAATATGAACATAAATCAAACTAAAGTATCTGAGGAAAGTAAAGGGAAACTGGAGCTTCTTGTTAAGGAAGCTAGCAAAACTGCTTTTAGCTAATTAAGGATGTCATATTCCTATTAGCTTGCATCCAATTTAAGTATGAAATAGTAAGTCTAATTACGCAAATGGTGCGCACATCCTCTTTCCTCACATGTAGTCAAAGATTTATTTTACTCATGAAGCTGTCCAGAGGGCTGTACTTGCGTAACGGGTGTCAACTTGTGCCACGTATTCCTTTCAAATGTCTGTCACTTATGGGAAAACTGACTGAATGGCTTTGTATTTATGTATGCGCTCCATTGTTGATATTTCCTAACTGACCTAATTTTTTTTCTTTTCATTTTTTGTTCTCTAGCCATGCTGACAGGTTAAAGATTTATTAGAGAGCAGTAAAATCCACTACTGAGATTTCCACTCCATTATTAATGGAGCTGATGGAATTTCATTTGTGGTTTACGACATTAAATAAAGACTTTTGAGCCTCTCTTTCCAGAAACATTTTGCCAGAACAAACTGAAACTCACAAATCTGGAAACATATCCACATGACTAGATAAATCCCACTATAGCGGACTCTTTTTAGTTCAACTGAACCATTCCATGCAGCTGAAGACATGCGACTTGATCAAATGGTCCCCAGAGATATCGCCTTCTCATTCTGATATCTTCCATTTGATGCAGGCTCACTAATGTTGTAGCGGCGACAACATTACAAGTGTGTTCGTCTTCAGAATGACACTAAGTCTCAGGCAGCATCTGCACGTTTGTGCGCTGCAGCACAGATCATGTCGGTGCATGATCAATGGTCTCGCTTTATTCATGCGTTCTGTTCTCCCGGTTTCTGTGCGGGGAATTGACCGTTCATGCACTGCTGTTCATGCACATGCACATCATCAGATGAAGACAGATGACCCCATGTGGGGCCCAAAATGAAGGGAATAAATGGCTAAAATGACTGCAGTGTTTCATGTTGACATGGCCCTTTAAGGTGATACTGGAGTTGTGTGCAGTATTTTGGATAATGGGACAAAGTCGTCACTTATAAGAACAGATATAAACTGATATAAACTGACATCCAATGAGTTTATAATATGTGTACTGTATCACGCCTGTGTGTTCAGATTTGAGGGTTGAATTTTGGTCCTAAATGTCAGCTGCAGAATCCCAATATGATAATTTTGGTGATCAAACATACAACATTCAGTTGTACAAATATGGGTGCTGGGACCATGGCTCAAGTCTGTGTCATGGTTACCTGGGCCAAAGTCTTCCAGTCAGCTGATTACTTTAAAATATAATCATTCTGGCCAGAGTTTCCCAATTTTCTTGTTTTAATTATGTTTTGTTTCACATCTTTCTAAAAATATCTTGATTTTTTGGGGGTATATTTTGGCTCGGCATTGCTTCTCAGCAGGTCATCCCAGCAGCTCTTCTAAAACACTTTATGTCAAGTTTTTATTCTTAATCCTTTTCAATGATTGTCAGGTACAAGCAGAAACCCCAGCCTCTTGACCCCACCCCTTGTTTGCGCTGCGCGTCTGAGATGATAAAGGCTGCGGATCGGCCAGGCTGTGGATTAGAGGGCTGCTGATTTTGGAGACAATGTTTTAACAGGAGTCCCAGCATGTGGCCTTTTATCTGACAGACCCACAGTTCATCGTGGTCAAATCACACAAAACCAAGGGGAGCGTGGCTCACGCCAACAATTACCACATGAATGAACATTGTGCAGGGTGCACACATGTCCATGCTATCCCCCACCCTCACGCACTCACCAACACACACACGCACCCAAAGGTTCACTCTATCTCAGTCTTTTTAGTCACTCAGTCTCTCAATCATATGTGTCTCAATCACATGACCACACACACAAGTGGATATAACAATAGACGCATGCACACTCATCCGTCCTCATACACACAGAGAAGTCTATTTTTTTTACTTGACAGTGTGCAACCACAAAAAAATAAGTCAACAAAGGACAGTTTTTCCAAACTCACCAACATTTCCCTCTTGACATCGATTTTAGCCCGCGGCCATGCATTTAATTGCCGTTGCTTTCATAACTGGAAGATTCTACTTGTGAACTATTTGGCTTGGAACCACTCGGACCACAGCACAGAAAATATGCCACAATCACCTCGTTTGTCTTTCTTGTTTTAGTTAGAAAAACTGGGGGAAAAAGTAAAATAATCCCACATGATATATATGAGCCTTGATGGGACGGGGTGAGGGGGGTAGAGACAGAGTGACTTCCACTGAGACACTAACAATGAATTCAATTCACTGCCTTGGCTTGGCTGCAGGACTGAAGGATAAAAAACATGAACCTATGGTTAATGAGAACTTCTCTTATTCTGTAACCCTGCACTACCAGCTGGAACCCTTATGGAGGCAGTTAGCTACAGGCATGCCAAGCTAAAATCTCACATAGTTGTATATGAATGTCTGTAGTGTTGTTTTTAAATGCTCAGATTTATATATATTTATACAATATGTGGCGTAAAGACCTGCAATTAATTCTGGAAAAGCCTAAGCCAAAATAATCAACTCAGGGAGTATTAGGGTGGCTAACAGCTTTTGGCTAAAGTCTAAAGTTTATGGAGGAAAGATGCTGCATACTTTTCAAATATTATCGCTGTATAAAAGTAAAAGTGAGACCGAGCCAAAGTCTCATTAGGCACGAGTAGCCACTGGGCAGCCATCTTGGTAAAATACTTTTTTAGTCCTATGTTATGCACATGCAAAGTTTGAGGACTCTAGCTACGAGCTGACCAACAACTCTGTCTCTTCCCCCCAGAGTACTTTAATAAACTGAACAAATGCACGGCTAATTGACATGGACATGAACATCATAAGCCCTGGCATGGTGAGTCCACCTGCACTTGCTTCTAACACCACACAGCTGACCTGTTGTTAACCAGAACTGTGTGCTTGGTATGTGTCATGATTGGCTTTCTTTATAAAGCATTTTGTAGTACTGTAGTCGACTAAAAATTCTCTATACAAGGCCAAGATTGCTGGCCGGGATGTTGTTTCCACAACTACTCTCTGAACGGCTACATAGCACCAGAGTTACGTAAGTGACAAGTTGTTGTAGCTGTACAGGCTGCTCTAGAAACACACTCATTTAGACAGATAATCAGATTAATAGCGCCAAATAGTAACTATAAACCTTCCTCTTTCAGACCTTTCAGACACTTGAACACTGACCTGTGGGTGCTGAGATGGTGGCGGGTACGCTGGTTCTGCGTCCCCTCTCTGCGGTGAGGCTGATGGTGTACAGCATGCCAGGCGTCAGGCCCCTAAGAGTGTGAGATTCAAAGCTGCCCGGGACCTCGTCTTCGATCCTGTGGCCATCGGCGGAAACGTAGACCAGTCTGTAGGAGTCCAGCTTGGCCAGAGGCCGCTTCCACTCCAGCACCATCTTAGTCTCTGTCACCTCCACTACAGTCAGGTCCTTGGGAGCATCCAGGGCTGATGAATTAAAGCATGGCAGAGGTTTTGGATTAAAATATAGCAAATTATAAATCTCACACTAAAGCATCTATGAAGGTTCTCAGCCAGGTTATAGTATATAGCCAAAAAACAAAACTAAAAATAGGCAACCTGTTGTTAAGTTCTAAATGACAGGTGTAGAGTTAAGGTTTTTATTAGGAATGCCTTTAGATGGAGTACAGCTAAAACACACAAGGTGTGTTAGTGGCCAGATAATCACCTGTGATTGGAATTGTTGGTTTTGATTCTGTTTTTTCCCCCAAATGAATTGTAAACTATACCATTCTCATACTTACATTATAATCCAGACTAGTTCAGCGGTGGGGAAACAGGTTTGGTTAAGGGGTTTGAAGTAGTTTTCATAAATGGAAAGACCACTCAAGTCATCTAGACCCTATCATCACCAAAACAGATCTACTATCTACTATAATTCAGTCAGATTTCCACTACATTTGTAGGAAATACTTGCTGAGAGCTACCTTACAACAATTCAGCAGTGAAAGGGACTGACACAAGGACGGAACAGAACATGTATACATTACACTCACATTAAATTAAATAATTCTATTTACCTTATTGCCTTATTGTGTATGTGTGAATGTACACTACTAGTCAACAGCTCGGATAACCCATTGAAGGGTTATAGTAAGGGCATCGATGGTATATAGTATATAGGTATATAATCATGATATAATTTGGATTCATAAAATCTCACCAGTCACTGCATTGGTGGTTGTGGGCAGACTCTCCCGTTCATTTTTCACTGCTGTGACACCCATCCCGTACTCGGTGCCAGGTCTCAAGCCTATAGAACAGGGAGACACAGTGAAACAGAGATTTTAAAAAAAGCTACGTCATGTTTTGTTACCACAAATCCGCTGAGGTGAGAACAAATGAACGATGGAGAGCCTCTGTAGTCAAGTGGCCAGCTGTTTCAGCTAATGGCTCCAGTGCCTATGGCAAACACAAAAATGCCTTCTTGTGGCTTGATTGCACAATAGATTGCAGCCTAATTGCGTTTCATGGTAAGCCTGTGTTCGGTGTGGGACCTCAACGTTGTATTTGCATTGATGTAGCTATAGGGCTCTTGTCGCGGAGCAGAAACACTACTTGCTATGATACAGCAGCCTCCGGAGGCCCTTTGGTCTCTACAATTAAGCCCTCTCTCGGCCTGATCGCCTCTAATTCCTTTATTAACTCCCACAGAGGTCATTGCACAGTGAGTCTTGCAGCATGAAATTACACCTAAAGCCCAGGAAACTCATTATCAATAAAATCACGAGCGTGAAGGCAATTACAGATAATAAGTGTGTGAAAGAAGTGCTGAGGTGTGTGTGGAGCAGAGCTGAATGGACACAGTGCTTTATTTTCATGGGATGGGCCTCCCAAGGACAAAGAATTGGACCAGACAAAGACACTACTTGCCTGTTTTTGGGAGCTTTTTTGTTTCTCATGGCGTCTAATCCTGCCATGCTGAAGCACACAGTGCAGAAACACACAGAAAAAAAAAAAAAACACACACACACACACATCCGTCTCAAAGCATGGCTTTATAATGTCAGTGGCCTGGAAAGATGAAAACACACCCACTTTTCTTGTTAGAGTAAAAATCTTGAAGTGAAACAAGCAGCAGTGTTATCCAGTTTAATGTTTGAATGCCAAACCCCTCCTGGGTGGTTTTCTGACAAAGTGGGGCTTTTATAGTCGGGCAAACATTTCACAAAATAAAACAACGACAAGCCGTTTTGGAAAATGAGCGGGCCAGAAATAACAATGGCCTTTTAAGAGGGAGCACCACAAACACTTGCCCCAAGAATTAGCGGAATGAGCAGTTCACACTGTATTTTCTTTTCAACGGAGGCCTTTCAGCTGTGTCATCTGGGTGCAAAGTGGTAGTGAGCTGATGTGATCACGTAAGAATGAAAACAACTGAGTATGCATGCACTGAAACAAACGTTTCTCTTTGCTGAGCTGCTGAAATCCATATTAGACCTGATGAGAGGGTGCTTGGTCGCAAATTAATTAAACTGCAAACAAGTTAATAAAAAATCAGTCAACTTGAGCCTGGAAACACACTAGCATCACTTTTTTACAATGTGTGCAAGCTCTGTTACTTAGCATATGCGATAATAAGTAAGTAGTAATTGTTTTATTTATTTATTCTGTTAATAAGAACCCCATTCAGGTTGCCAAGCTGTGAGCAATCCCCAATGCCACGTTATAATACAGCAACTTTAATTAAACCTCAATAAGTAGTAACTTCTGGCAGTTTTAAGCCAAATTAAGAGTTTATAAACTGTGGCGAATGCTATTATAAAAGTGACGGCTGACATTTGATCAGTGACCATTTTGGATGGATGTTTGTGTATGTGCGTGTTTATGGCGCTGGTGTGTAGTACCAGTGATCTTAGCCTGGGTGGAGTCCTTGACTCCAGGGGGGAACAGCAGCTCTCCGTGCTCTCCCCCAGACAGAGGTCCATACTTGATGCGGTAGTTGTCCACCTTGGCCCGGCTGTTCTTCCACTCAAGAGTGATGCTCTCGTCTGTCAGCTCCACCGTCTGCAGGTCTTTGGGGGCGTCCAAGTCTGCAACACAAAAATTGTCTTTTTCTCACAGATGTCACATTATCCTAACCTGAATTAACATGACACGTGCGGCCAAAAATGTATGTCATCACACACAATTTTCTTTCATTTTGACTTTTCAGCAGTGGTGGAATGCCCATAAATATCAGCCTAATAATGTGTAATAAGATAGCAGTCACGTGGAGGGCTTTTCTGCTTTGAGTATGAACACATTTAGTAATTATTATTATACTTTTAACCTTTTCAGTGCAGGACCTTAACAGTGTAATATTACAACTTTTATGTAACCATCTCAATACTTTCTCATCCACTGTTCAGTCACGCACAATAATGGAAGAAAATAAAAAAAAGTTGTGGATGCCTCTGAGTCTATAAAAGGATTTAAAAAGATTTTAAAATGGTTTGATTATTTAGATTTACAATGGTTGTGGTTTGTACAGGACTGACTGCCCCAGCAAATTCAGCCCAAGAGTCAACAGATTGATGCAGAAATAAGTCTCAGGATCTGCGGGTAACTTGGATAACTGTTGGTTCTGAAGTGCATACATTCAAATTTAGGAAAACATTTGCAAGAGAAGCGTACCAGGAAAATGCATTTGCTGTCCAAATAGACTATTTGCAAAACTATAGTTTGCCAGTTAAAATATAGGAAAGGAATAATGATGGAATAATGGGCCCTGGGCAGACAAATCAAAGATAGAGTTGTTTGGCCACAGTAACAGTAGATATTGTTTGGTTCTTTAGGAGAAGAACCTCATACCAGCAGGGGAGCATGCTGCTGAAAGTGTTGTGGTTTGGGGTTGCTTTGCTGAGGCTGGCCAGCTTGCAACTATGAATTCTGCATTGTATCACAGAGCGCTTGAAAAAATGTGAGGCCATCTCCTCGAAAGCTGACACTGAAACAGAAGTGGGCCTTTCAGTAGGATAATGATACTAAGGAAGCACTATCAAATCCACCAAGCCTCAAAGAAAAGAAAGAGAGCTGTGGAAAGGACTAGACATGAAAGAAAATGCCCAGATTTATAACTAAATACAAGGTTACATATTGAAAAGATATGCTAAAGAGACGGGCAGGGCCACCAAAAGAAAAGCCAGCGTTAGACATTATGCTGAGCCAGGGTTAAAACATCAAACCAAATCATCACTCTATACTTCTGAGGACATTTTGTCCTCTGAGGAACATACGCATCCACGTCCACACATTAGCAGGATGCCCAACACCCTTGTAAACATCTAGCCTTAAGCAAAGCATGTGTGGTCCAACCCCATCCTCCCACCCCGCTGACACAAAGAACACAGCAGCGTGTTCCACCTGGCTGCAATAACCAGTTAATAGCTGACTGCTTTTCATTTAGGAAGAAGGGCTACGTCACGGCAGTACACATGGTCACAGTCTTACCTGTGAGGAAGGACTCGTAGATGGGAATACTGGCCCGTTCTCCCTTCCGAGCCGTCAGAGACACTTCGTACTGGGTGTCGGGGGTGAGGCCTCCCAGGTGGTACTGGGTGTCACTGGAGGACAGCTCCACCACGTTGCGATCGGCGGGGTTTGAGCTGGGCCCATAGGAGACGCTGACCCCGTCCACCTCGGCCACCGGCAGGAACCAGGTCACTAGCGCGGTGGTGTCGGTTACGTCACGCACGTCCACCTGGCTCGGGGCATCGATCACTGCAGGGGTAGAGGGGAGCGTAATGTAATTTAAAGCTGTATTATTTGATTCGACAAATGCTTTGTTTCAGTTCTCCGGCAACTCTTGAGAAAAATATGTGCCTCTTTAGGTACAATATGTTTCATTAAGTTCAGCTCCTTGTAGCTAACTGTCTATGTACAGTATTTTGATGCCAGACTGGTAGTGTCATGTGGAGTTTTATTGTTTTGTCATTTTCCCCACCAAAAAAACAGCCTGCAGGAAACAAGGAAACAAAAAAATTAAGTTGTGGGAAAAAAACAAAAGTCTTACAGATGCCAAAAACCTCCACGGAGCGGTTACTTTGTTTGTGACTTAGAGAAACATGTTTTCTATTACACTTTCTCAACTGTCCCATTGTTGATCTAAACATATTGAATGGTGCAGCTTTAAAGTATTTTATTTTTTACAGCATTTGCACTGAAATGTTTCTATTCAGCACATATTTAGAGGTTGTGGTGGTTAACCATTTAGTTTAGTCTTCTAAGTCAACCAACTTTATCGTTCATGTCATTAATAATCATGATGAGATTTGACTGATGCACATTTACATACAGTGGCAATCACTTAAAGTGTCTTAGTAAGGCGTTTGCAACCAGAGGAGGCAACATGAGCCTTGGTATTTAATCTACAAGTCTCTGGAACTCTTCTGGGGGTATGGAAAACTGTTACACATTTATTGAACTGAACATGACACTAACCATGGACCATGAAGATAGGAAATATATGATCGAGTCAGGAATGTTGGTGTGGGGCGGTGTGGCCATAGATATCAGTGTTATACAGTCGGCAACGGTGCTGAAATATGTGACAGCCCTCTTGCGTTTATGAGGTTATTCAAACTATTTACAGATCAAATCCCAGCTCCATGAAGGACGCCTTTTAACTAACGCTCAAATTGATTTGTCACAGGCAAGCAACTTTAGGAAAGTCAGCCCTCTGTGCAGAGCTGATAAAAAGAAGAATCTGCATTTGAGCTTAACACAGATTTGTCTTCAGCGGAGGCTGCATGAGTGTCTTTTGGGTGTCATGATACTATTCTCCTGGGAGGCCAGCGTCCCTCTGTGGCTGACTGCTTGACTGACTGATGCCTCCCACACATGGTGGGTTGGGTTGGAGGGGGGAGCGGAGAGACTCGCTTCACACAATTAACCTCTCAGTGTGGAAATCTCACAGTATGTGAGCCGCAAGCCGGTGTAACGGGAGATATTATGAGAGCCATGAGTGACACAAAGAACTCTGAACCTCGTAATCCAAGAAGCGCTGACACGACATGTATCCGTGTGTGAAAGCACAATATAAAAAAACATGATTCCACTGAGTTGTGATTGTGTTGTAAGGTTGTTCCATAAATATCCTTTAGGAACCATTGGTGTTCAGGAATTGTAGTCAGTAAAGCTCTTTCCATTTTTTAAGTTAAGCTAAGATCCCGGCTTCACCTTCATATTTAAAACATTATCATGGGAGTGGCTCATCTAACTCTCAGGCAAGAAACAAATAACTATATTTCCCAAACGATTTCATGACACATAGAGTCAGTTTTGTTCCGGGCATTTATGGTTGTTGGGAGAAACCTGGTTATGGCCAAAATCTGATCATTTCAGGCGTTTTGGTAAACTGAAAGGAGTTGATGCTGCATAAATGTGCCTGCAGTTGGAAGACCTGATCTAATTTCCAGATGGTGGTGGAGAAAGACAGGAAGTAATGGGGTGAAAGAGAGTGGATGACACAGAGCAAATGGTGCAGGCTGGAACAAAACCTGCCTCGGTTTACGGTGAGCCTTACCTCTGATATGTTCTTTGTACATACACACATTCAAAAAGCCAATTAAAAAACATTCAGTCTCTTACCCTGTTTATGGTTACATGGCTCACTGTTAACATTTAAGAAATCAGTGTACTTGTGAAACAAGGTTATTTCATGCAATGCAAAGTACCACAGACCGCTAAATTTTGTGATAATATGGGACAGACTATGTTAGACTGAGGCTATGTCCTTGTTTAAAAGAGAAACTGCATATTGCTGTATTGCTGCCCTAGAGTGACTTTTTTTTCTTCTCAAAAAGTACTTCCACTTTAATTTTATGTGTGTCATTTGAGTTATCTAATTGATATAATGGTAATGTACCGGGGGTACAATTTCTCTTGAGAATGTAGAACACCATAAGAATAAGAGATCCATCCATCAACACACAGTTAAACTACAGAACAGCCACTATATCACCGCACTTCATTTTCTCTGGTTGAGCCGTAGATATCTCTGACACATTTAAACAATAATCCGTAATGCGCTCTAAGCTTGCCATACAGAAAGAACACCAGTAATTTACCACCCGAGCTCTCACTCCTGTGAGAAGAAGATAAGGTTATGGTATGTCTCTAATGATACATCCTTGCAGACAACTGTCACACCATAAATAAGCACAGAAGAGCCCTGACCCGCCTGCTGCAGGACGGAGCTGCCAAACTTCGCACTAAATGTGGGCTTATCTCCGAAGGATAACAGCTAGAATAGTTGCGTTTAGGCCTGTGTTTCAGCCAAGGAGGCCATGCACAGAGCCTTACTTTTAAAGAAAATAAATGTTAACACCTTCTGCAGGAGTTGAAGCCACGTTTTGAAGGACACATACAATGTTGTAAAAGTCCAGCAGTTGACAGGCAGGTGATGTTACAAATCCAGCCGAGTTTGCCCTCATTATATTGATCCCCAGCTCCTTTGAGTGTAACAAGCCTTGGGGCTTCACAGCTTGATATGATGATACTGTATCTCATAACTTCCCTATAGGGATGAAAATCCATATCTCTTTTTATTACCCTTGCTAAATCACAACAATGCAGTGACATCTAATAAGCTAATCACTCAGGGGTGACAAGTCAGACTGTTTTCAATACCCGCGGGCTGCATGATGGATAACCCAGATAGAGAAAGCAGTGAACCTATGCAAGGTATAAAGATGACAACCAGTTTCTTCATTTTACTTTGACAGGTCTAAGTGACATTTTTTTTTTTTTTTTTCACAATAACCTGTATTTCTGGAAAATCACACTCTCAGTCTGCAGCATTAGGTCCAGAGTGCTGGTGCAATGCAGAGTTTAAGCTTATTCTCCCGAAAATGTCTTTTAGCACAGTGGTTAGGATTAATGGCAAGAGGTTGAGATTACCATTATTTGATATAGATCTTTTATTTTTAGCATAAGTGTTAAGCTTTTCTCAGCAAGGGCTGAAAATCCTGTGTTTATAAGTGTCACATGGGGCACAGTATGTCCATATATCCAGGATGTTAAGACATTTTATCTTTATCTCACCTCTTTTTCCTATAATGCCAATCTTAAGATTTCCATTACAAAATATTTTAGAAAACAGAAATGAACGACCTACTGCATATCATGCCCGCAGACAATGAAAAGTATTTTAGATCCTTGTTATGCAAGTTTTTATATCTGATAACCTGTTCCTGACAGGGCAAACCAGACACTCGAGTGCCTTTGCTTTTTGAGATGTAAACAACAATACAGGAAGCAGAATGGTAGAACTTATAATACGAGCTTGTACATGGATCTCCGATGAAGCAAAATTCTTTTTTAAAAAAAGTTGTCCAGAATGTGTCATTCAAGTGTAAGCTCAAAATACCTCACAAACTGTTCATTCTACCATGTCTGTATATTTCTGGGTTTAGTTCCAAATTGCCTGTTTCAGTGTCTGCAGCTGTCAATGCAAACGCCTCTTTCTACGTCTACTCTATTTCTGTATGTGCAGCACATTCGGGTGACTGCCCTGCAGACTACGTGAAGTTATTAAAACCTGAAAAAAGTTCAGGAACAAGACCACTCCCCATGCCATTCAATGTCCCGTGTTTACCTATAAAGGTGTGTCTTAACCTTAACCTTTCCCATCTTCCTCTTTTCTTCCACTTTCATCTTTCATTACAGTAACCAGGGGGACAAGGAGCTGAAGCTTCCTGAGACGGGCCCTCACCCTGAGTCTCACTCCCTGGCTTCCTCTGCCACCATCTACCCTCTAATCCCTTCCCCTCAACCCCTCTCATGCCTCCATTCATTTCCCTCACGTCCTGTCTTCCAATAAACTTCCTTGCATTAAGGCATGTTACATATTCCCATCCCTAGCTTAAAACTTGATGATAGCTTACAGCTTCTTTCTATTGCTTCCCAGAGGCCCGTAAATTAGTTATTGGAGGTTTAAACTGAAAATGATCCATATGAGCCATTTATGATAGCACAAACTGAAATTTTGTGAACAGCGTGGGAACCATGTCAACTTTTGAAAACCCTTCCACTAGTTATGTGACTACTGGGAGAAAACACCACCTTGTGGTACTAGGGTACTGCAAGAGGATGATGTTATTGAAAATGCAGCAGTCCTCAATCATGCGGAAAACAAAATGAGAATATATTAGTTTGAGGATGTTAACAGTTTCCTCATCACTCCATGCACAGCTCATGGTTTTGTCTTTTACCATTTTTAGTCTCTTCCATGTCACTAATAAATACATCATGTGTGAGGGGATTTGTCCTCTAATGCTAACATTTTATTCTAAGCTTCTTTTTTTCAGTTGAGTAGAGAACGAGTAGAGCAGCTGGATAGAGACAAAGCGCTGTACCCAGTGTAATTTGTTTCCGAGGTTTCCGCCTTTTCGGCTCAGAAAATCCAAAAATAACAATCAATCATTTGGGTGGGACTTATTCTTAGTATTAAAAAAAAAACAAAAAAAAAAACAATGCTTGAGTTTTTGTGGAAAAGAAAACTGTCCCAAATCTCCATTAATCTTTGTTTGTTCCTTTTTTTTTATTCTGATATTTTTGATGCATTTCCAATCAACTTGATGTACAATTAAAGATGTTTAATCATTCAGATTGGTTTGCATATTTTATTTATTTATTTATTATATAGTATTAGAAGATCCTAATTGTCCTAAAAATTAATAGGATGAGAATCCTGCAAAAATTACAGATCTGCAAACTGAGCACATGCTCCGTCACATGGAATAAAACCTTTCCAATGAGTCTAAGAGAAAAGAATAATCAGCCAGTTAGCACAGTAAATGTGCACACTCACTTGTGATGACGTTCTTGGAGGCTGGTGGTCCACGCTTGTTGTTCTTCACCACCTCCAGTTTGACCTCATACTCCTGGCCTGGACCCAGGCCAGACTGCTCAAAGGTGGTCTCTGGCTGGCCAAGGGAGTTCAGAATCTCACCATCGTCCTCTTTCTGCCATCACCAAAAAAACCACACCGGTCGTCAGCCACTACATTGACAAGGGCTGGCATGGTGCATAAAGTAAAGGGGGGAAACAACTGCAAAATCATACATAATAGCATTCTGGGTGGTGTTTGTATTTAAGTGTTGACAGGAAATTAGAATTTAGCTAGTGTGCTTCGCAATAGCACTGATTTCTATGAACACTCAAAAAGAAAAATAAAGTGTTAACACAGACGCTGTGTGCTGTACGGTCCTTGGAGCTGTCAGGACTTGCTAAACGATTTTCCAGAGGATACTCACCCTGATCCTCATGTATGCATATTAAGCCATTACTGAATCTGAAGTAGGGGGTCTGCAGTGGGTTGTATATAGTTTCCACGAGAGGAAAAATTTGGATAATGACCAAGGCTGGGGTAAGCTCTAGAGTTCAACCACTTCTTGGAACACAGAAGCTACATTAACATAATGGGTAGCAGAACTCACTGTGTTTCTGAAGATGAGGTTCCAGCCATCGAAGGGAATGTCCAGTGGGTCCCACTCCACTTCTACCGACGTCTCCCGCACTGCCTTGAACTTGAGACCCTCAGGCTCAGGAAGATCTGAAAAATTGAACAACTCTGACTACATCTCATCTTGATTTATGCGCTGTGCTTTTTTGTAACTTCCGCAGGGAGCAGTCACTTACGTGTTGCCACTCTAGCACTGACGGGAACACTCTTCTTGTTGTTGAGCACAGCATAGACACTGATTAGGTACTCAATGCCAGGCTCAAGTTCCCGAATAGTGGCCGTCTTCTGGTCGCCAGACACCCGCATGTCCAACTCCAGACCTCCAAGGGCGGTGGGCATATAGGTGATCAGGTACTCGGTCACACGCATCTCATTCTCCCAGGACACATCCACCGTCTCTGGGGTGACTTCCAACACTGTTAGGTCCTTGGGTGGGGAGACTGTGAAGAAACACTTACAATAATTGATCCATACCAACATTGCAAGCGATTTCATCTCCATGAAGGTTTAAAATATGTATATTCTTTGGGGATAATAGTGTGAGCTGAAATAGATCCATGGAAAATCTATCAAAACCTAATAAGCAAAGAGAGACCTGATTCAAGGGGCATAGGGAGGCCCGAGGCTAATTAGACCCAATCAAATATAGTCCACCCGAGAAGACACTAATAGAGAGAGATCACAGCACTAGATAGCTGATGGACAATCCTTGCACTCCTTTTCCTTTAACTTGTTCTTCATGTCAACAAAGTACATCTCAAGTTTCCCCTTTATTTCTAAAGAAACCCTTTTTACAGATTGTGACATACCATGTAATCACAGATTACATTCAGATCCATTAATGTATCCAAAATAATGAGTGTGGTCTACATTTATTTTCCTGCACTGCTCAATCTGAATCCCAAATCCCTGTGTTATACACAAATTGTTCCATACAAGCAATGGAGTAACCCAGCCTCTTTGGAACTTTCTGACTATTGCCCTGATGTACATTCACCCCTCCATCAAGGACTCTTTTCCAATCAGTGGTTTCCAAAACTACAGTTTATGATTTTTCCATGTGATCTATTGTAAAAAATAGCCAAGCTAATATAACCCAAGTCATCACTTCACTAGATAATAAGGTTGTAATAAGAAATCAAAACTCATCAGTTACAATACATATGAACATTCTTTATACATACATAGGTGGGTTGTAGTTCTAACAGCTAGAATTAATTGTAATAGTAAGTAAAAAGCCCAGAAGAAAGGCTCCAACTTAATGCTGATGTGGTGCTTGTGGTGCCTGTTTATGGTAAACAGGGACTATTATTTACAGATGTTCCGAACAAGTTTTTTTCCCTATCCAATACCGATCTTTTAATATTCAGTATCGGCCAATCTCTGTCCCAATCCGATCTTAAATAAATAAAATGTCCTCCCTTGCAGATTCATAAAGGCATTTCTTATCTTCCTTGTATTCTCCTATATCACATATAAAGGGTACCTCCTCTTGGCTCCAGAAGCTCCAACAGATGGTAAAAATGTGTGTTCTCTACTCCAGAAATGAGCTGGTTATCTAACACCATAGACTCCATGACCTTCTCTGTAATACTTTTCGCCTTGACACTGTCTCTAGATGTTTATTGTTGCCTCTGTGCCACCTTTGCCTGAGCAAAGTGTCGAGTGACAAACTCCTACTTGCAAAACAGCCACATTGCACTTCCTATTTCTGACTGACTTCATTATCCACAGTAAAGTACATCCACACAGCAGACAAGTTTAGTCATGTGATTTTGGGTCTTCTCCGATTTTTGGTAGCTTTGATGCTAGCCAACCACTACTAAAACATAAGAAGAAGCAGACGCTTTCACACTACAGGGATGTGGTTTTGGTTTATGACAGACCTAAAATAAATAACTACAATAGTTTGTGCTTGGCAGAAGCCTGATCTGATCATTTAAAAAAAATGCCTGGATTGTCCCTGATACTGATCTCCTGATACCAATCAGGACATCCCTACTATTTTCAAAATCCTGTAGACTTTGGTACCTAAAATTATACATTTAAATTTTGGTTATCTAGTAGCCTAGCTTACCGTCAGAGCAGTCCTCTCCAATGAAGCCCTCCTCGCAGATACACAGTCCATTCTCGCAGCGCCCCTGGTTCTGGCAATCTCCTGGACAGGTCAGTATGGAGCAGTCAGGCCCAGTGAAACCCTCATAACACACGCAGTTGCCATCAACGCAGTAACCTCGGTCTAAACAGTTACTGGGACACGTCTTCTCGCTGCAGTCCTCTCCAGTAAAACCTTTATGACAGACACATTGACCGTTGACACACTGGCCACGGTCCAGGCAGTCGTTGGGGCAGGTCAGCTCAGCACAGTCTTTCCCGGTAAAGCCGACAAAGCACACACACTTGCCATCCACACACTCTCCGCGTCCCATGCAATCTTTGGGGCAGGTCTTGATGCTGCAGTCCTCCCCTGTGTAGCCTTTTTCGCATATGCACTGTCCATCAACACAGCGGCCCCTGTCTTGGCAATTGTTGGGGCAGGAGAGCTCACTGCAGTCTTCACCTTGGTATCCTATGTCGCATACACATTCTCCGTTAATGCACTGGCCCCTGTTGCTGCAGTTGTCAGGGCACGAGAGGATGGAGCAGTCTTCACCTTCAAATCCTGGATCACAGATGCACTTCCCATTAAAGCAGTGGCCTCTCTCGTTGCAGTTCTTTGGGCAGGTGAGCTTTGAGCAGTCCTCTCCACTGTAGCCATTATGACACACGCACTGGCCATTCACACACATGCCACGGTTGTTGCAGTTGCCAGGACAAGTGAGTTCACCGCAGTCCTCCCCAGTGAAGCCGTCATCACAATAGCAGGTTCCATTGATGCAGCGTCCGCGATCGTAGCAGTCATTTGGACAGATGAGTTCGGAGCAGTCGAAGCCCGTCCATGGATGGTCGCAAACACACTCATCCTCCACACAGCGTCCACGGCCCAAGCAGTTGTTGAGGCAGTTGGTCTGGGAACAGTCCAAACCAATAAAGCCCTCCTCGCAAAGACAGGACCCTTCGACACAGTGGCCGTAGTCGCCACAATCCAGCAGGCAGAGCTCAATACTGCAGTCGTCCCCACCAAAGCCCTCAAAGCATTCACATTTGCCATCCACACAGCGGCCCTGGTCCTGGCAATCGTTGGGGCACTCAGGTTCGGTGCAGTTGGGGCCCTTCCATCCTTGTTCACATACACAGCTGCAGGTGTCAGTGCTCCAGTTCCCACGTCCATTACAATAGGGCTTTGTGGTCACTTCACCTGGGGGAAGGCAAGGAAAACACAGTGTGTTTAAAACTATTCCATTGCGACTACAAGTTGTTTGGAAAAGTAATGTGTGCCCATCAAACTCCAGCCTTATACCTCCATTAGACAAATTAACACAGGACACCTGAAGAACAATGGTTACAAATGGCGAGACTGAAATTTGAGTGAGAACCTTTTTTTAATACAAACTGAGTTTGTTTGTGGAAATATACTAAGTACTTCTGTAAATATGGTCAGCCTCACTATATTGTCAATAACATAATGGTCAGCACCTTATGAACTTGTGTTTTCTTTGGAAAACTGTGTACATGCGTGTATACAATAAAAGATGTAGACTGACCTGTAACCTGAGCTCCACAGCAGCCTGCTCCAGTGCTGCACTGCTCCCTCAGACTAGACAGCTCTGACTCCAGCATCTCCAGCCTGTTCAGGATGTCTTTGATGTCTGGCAGCTGGTTATCGCAGCCGCAAGCCTGCTTGGGGATATTGATGCGATGGGTGAAAACAATCTGGTTGTCGCCATCCACCGTGTGCTCCATGTGCTCGGTGTTCTGCATGTCCATCGGAGCGCTCTTGTGTTTGAGATCAGCTCCTCCGGGCGAGTCGAGGTCCACGGAGCAGAGGGACGTGGAGGGGACATTGATGTTGTAGACATGGTTGAACACCACTGGCTGGTCAGGGTTGGGCAGGGTAAGGTTCTCTTGTGTTTTCTTTGGCATCAGGGCCTCTCTGCGGTGGCGGATGACCTTCTTGACAAGGCCAGAGGTGGAGAACTGTAGGAGTAGGACTAGAACCAAGGAGCTCAAGAGGAAGCCTTTGATTTCCATGATGACACCCTGGTATTGCAGCTTCTGAGAAGGTGGCAGTTCACTGCAGATGACTCAGGTATCAAGTAAGTGTTCTTGCCTTGAGTGCTAGAGTAAATGAAAGTAAAAACAGACGGAAAAAATGATTCAGTTTGACAAAGCATTTAAGTTGCCACATAGGTTTTTGTTATGTAGAAAATACCCTCATGCAACCCAGCAATCAACTCAGAACTGTTTGGATGAATATTCTACTGTTTTCTAGTTATTCTGAATGGATTTAACTACATACTCTTATCACACACACAAACATGCATCCACAAAGGGAGAGTAGCTGGAGTGAAATATGACAGAATCCCTTAAAAAGCAATTAACCTTTTTCAGTTTTCCTGAACAACAACCACCTCTAATCGTGTTGTTGCCTCTGACACATCTTAGCCCCCTTAGCCCCCTGCTCTCAGCAGAGGACACACACTCTTAGTGGATGTCACTGAGGTATTCTTTTCACAATTCCTCGGAGGAATGAGAGCAGCAATTACTGCAAGGGCGGTGCGTGACCTTGGGGATCTGTGTGATGCGGTCTTTCTCTGACCACGTTCAGACAGGTTGCCTCAACAGGAACAGCACTGGTAACACCTGCATGGTGGGAAGCCTCCTCTTTTCTCTACAGCTCAGACCACAACCCGAGCTGACAGATTAATATTGGTGTATAGCAAAACCATCTGTGGGCTTCCTGTAAAAGAACAGAGGGTCTGCACTGACTTCCCTCCTATAACCGCAAATCGGCAGGTCAGCATTCCCGGACTGTTCTCCTGGCAACCGCCAGCTTTTCTTTTAGTCCTGTAACATGATCTTATTGCTTTCACCTTCTGAGACATGAGTCTTTTAAAAGGTCTGCTGAAAAAATGTGCTGAGGTTGTGGCATCGAAGCCAGCTATAAAACCTGATGGCTTTTTTTGCTGTTTGATTTGACGTTATACTAAACATAACAAGCTGGTTAAAGGTATTCCCTTGCTGCATGCTGTAAGTCTGTTACATTTGAAGCTATGAGGACTGATTCTTAAAGCATCCTGTTTTGTTTAATGCTACACATTTAGTGTATATACAGATGCAGAAATGTGATGAAAGACATACTGCACAAATCTGTCAGCGCTCAAAGAGGGGGAGCAAAATTATGAATGCAGATTCAGTGCAGAGCCACGTACTTGCTGTTTTTTTTAAAGTGTCTGGCAGAGGCAGAGTTTATATTAATGCACTCTTTACTCCACCTTGTCAGAGATGCTGACACTGATCATTTCCTACTTCTAATAAAACCGATGTGTAGCTTGGCTGCTCTAAAGGTTAAGTGCAGCTGTTAGCAGCCAGCATGAAAATGTCTGTATAAGCAGACGTGAAATGCATGATTGCAGATGTATGTAGCATATTCCTAACCTTTGGTGGAATATGTATGAAGGGTTTAATTTTTGCTCTGATGAGGGATTTGCTGGACATTTTCACACGCACAGGCTGACAGTCAGCAGGTAATGTTGTGGTACGATGTGCTTGGTCTCTTCATCACGGCCTGACGTGTGATTAGGCAAGCTGACAGATAAGCTCAGCTTGGTGGTATCCCACGGCTTCACCCCCGACTTGCCCCCACCTCCACGTCACCCTTCCAGCTCCCTGATTAGACAGGAAGGGATGAGCGCCTCTATGATGGGTAGACTGCAAAAGTGCTAATGTGACTTGCTGAAGGGAATGTTTAGGATCTTGGCCCTCAGGGGTCCAAAAGAGCCCCCCTCTCCTGTCTCACACTCACATATACATGCACATCCACACGCACACACACCAGTGTAGTCACACTGCTGTGCCCAAGCATCACAAACTAGGGATTAAATCAACAAAATAGCCAGAAAATTGCTTTGAGTTGCTGCTAAGGTTTTAGTTCTGGGCGGTTGGTTGGCTTTCTCACTTTGAAGGCTGGCTGCTCTCCACATGGACCTCTGAGTGAAACCTACCCTGAGAGACCAAAGCGGGCTTTGTGTAAGAATCTGTGGCTCTGGCAAAACTCTACTTTACTCAGAAATAGATGAAGACAGGAAACTTCCACAAAGTCTGAGAAATATTTTGATTAAAGCCTTTCTCCTCTTAGCTGCCACCTACTACTTTTTAATATGACGCAGGACAATAATAATGAGAGACTCTGAGTGTGACCCTGAGAAACACAGAGCTGATTTGCTCTCTTTGGGCTTTCCTTCATGGGCACCCTGTGGCCCTGGCACTATGCTAATGCAGCTGGTTGTTGGCACTGTAGACATGGACTTGATACAATCTGACTGCTGCTGCTTTGTTATTCCCTCACTTGGTTTTGCTCCATAGTTTGCTTCTTAAACAGCAACAAAGCTTGTTGCCCGCCTCGTGGTTGCATGTGAGGAGAATTTCACCAAGGGAAAACCTGCTAGCAAAGACACATATGGCGCAACTGATCTAAATTACCCTGTTGTGAATGAGTGCTAGGGAAACACTCAAAGTTTTAAACCTCACAGGGGAGCTGGGAAGGCTTTAGTCCGTGTCCATTTGAAAGGTGATTAGGTCTGCTGCTGTCAAAAAATGTTAATTCTCTGGTATTATTGTCTCAGGGTTAAAGTAAATTGGCAGAGCTATTTTCTAACCCCAACCCTACCAGTACCACTGAAAAACAACACATAACGGCCTGTGTTTCGGCCTAGCGCAATAACCATACATAAAAATCTAAGTCAGAGTTATGGAAAACAACCATGATTGCTGGTAGGAGAAGTAAGTCTGCTGTGATATGTTGTATGGCTGACCACTAAACAAGGGAAGAACACACTGGAGAACTGACTTCAGGAGGGAGGAAATGGAAACAAAAAGCAGATAAAAGAAACAGCCACAATTAGAGCAATCTCTCATTGCTGCCTCTAAAGATGCGTGGACTGACCATGCTGGAAATCATTCCTGGAGGATGGACTGTAAAAGTCAGCCATGGTAGAGAAGGCAAAGGAAGCAAGGGGAATGGATAGTATTGAAAATGTGCAACAACTCCAGGTAGACATGTTTTTTGTTACCCTTGGTTCTTTGGTCCATGGTGATGTGAAGCAGACAAGACTGACACTCAAAAGTAAGAAAGAGTTTACATTTTCAACCCACAGAAGCTTCTGTGTAATGCAAAAACCATTGCACCACCAACCAGATGAAGATCAGATCAGTAGCTCTCAACGTGTTTTCCAGCATGTCCCTCAATGTTGCATGTATTCCCTGTTTCCCTGCTGTCTAAATCTAGAATCATAATCCTTGTGTAAACCAGGAGAATGTATTTATTTCACACAAAGGAAGACCAGAAGGACCATAAATAACTCCTTGTTGGATGATGACATAGTCCTCCTACAGTGTTCTTCCTCCCATCACAAGTTCTACTTTGTGTAGGTTTAAAGCTTGATGTGCAGACTTTCCGTCTTCTTCCTGCAGACACCACACACAGAAGTCAGAAGGTTCAAACGCAGCCAGGCGCCCATGCTAAGTCGGACGAGAAAATGTTCGCTCTGCAAGCATTCAGTGGCGTTATCAGTGCAATCCTTCTGAGGAGAAAATGTAATTTGCTTTGGCACAAAATAAAAGCAAGCGTTATCAGCCCATGTCATGTGTGGTAGGTGTTTTAAAAAGGAGCCCAACATGGTAGCTCAGTCAATACTTTTTAGGGAAGGGAACTGACTGAGTGGATAAGGCAGGCGCATGAGCTGACAACACAGCCTCTGTCTGATAGCTCGACAACAAACAAAGTGAATAATGAGGCAGTGTGCCCCACTTGGTGTGTAAAAAAATTGTAAATATTCAATGACTACAACTACAACTCAAGTCCCAGGACTGCATGTTAAACAGGTCTGATAGGATGCACATGCTCTCTTTTCATTTCTGAGGAATTTATCAAGCCTGTCTAGCTTTGTAGGTCACCCATGACAAAAACTCAGCTTGTCTTTTCTGGTATAATTTCAAATCTGGGTCGCTGCTATAATGACTGAATGGGTGTTTTTTTGTCTGGGGCTCTTTTCACCTTGACATACTGTGACACTATAAGAGGGGAAATGACCAGGAAATGGACCAAAGTCACGGACGCCAACTGCCATGTCAGGCATGATCAAATAACCATTTCTTTTCTAATCCCACCTATAAAATGTGAAAGTGCCATTTCAAATCCAGAAGAGCCACCATCTGCTGATGAACATATTTTTCACAATAAACTTGACTTGAGCGTGAAAAAAAAAAAAAAAAAAAGTCTCCCACTGAGCCAGAGCAGGTGAATATTGATTTGACTCCTGTATATCCACCAAGGTCGTGGGCAGAGAGATAACAAGTTGCTGAGGACAGCACTACAGCCGTGAGTTATAATCATCAAACACAGAAATGAATTTCCGGGAAGAAGCATGCTGTGGCTTGAGTCGACTGCTCGATGCACGATCAATGGCTGTTGCTGCTTCTCAGAAAAGGTTTTTCAAATTTTATCACCTCACGCTCTGGAAGACACACGCTGTCTTTCTCTTTACGTCTTTTCATGACTGATGGTGCCAATGCTGTTGTGCTGAACTACACAAAACCCCAGAGGACAGAATAAAGAAATAAACTGCTTGCATAATGGCTGAAGAGATGTAGCGGCAGAAGACAAGACCGAAAAGCAATCAGTTTTGGCTCATTTCATTGTGCGTGTCTGGGATGAGGAGTTGGGAAGGGGAGGGCTGACATGAGGACACAGCTAATTGGCTAAAGACAGGCTTTCTCTCAGCCTGCTCCTTTGGAAAGACTTCCAGTTTCTGTCTTTGTCTGACAGATACATATTTCAGAGGGAAGTTAGGTTCAGAAGGTCAGCACACGCGTCACAGACCAACGTGAATGTCTATAGAAAATCTCAGCTTCCAAGTCTTTTCTGAGCAAATGGTACCAACTTCACAGATTATTTGACTGTCATGTTTTTATTTATAGAACTCCTGCAGTGAAGCTATGTCTGCAAATATGATATTTTTAGATTAACAATGGATATGTGTAATGTGAAGGAGATTGTTTGCACCCATGAAGAAATATCATTCAACTGTGGGGATCTACAGAGTTATACCATCTTTCAACACGTTGTTTCTACTTTACTGACAGACTTTACAGACAAAATACAGAAATAGAATTTAGCACCTGAAGGGAAGGATAGCTTGCTGATTCACTTGCTCAAAAACACGTTGGTCTGTCTCTGTAATCTGAATATGTTTGGACTGTTAGTTGGACAAAACAGAAGGAGTCATTCACTATTTTCTGATATGCTATGAAGTAACACGTATGAAGTAATTAAGCATGTTCTTTAAGTGTTATTTCCTCAGAACCAGAGGGGGAATGGGTTGAATCAGAATGACATTAACTGGATTTGAAAAGCCCTATTTTAAGAAAGTGACTTGATTTTGAATTTTTCAAAGTGCCTGCTCATACTTTTCTCTCTACTCACTTAAGAGTAAAATTATTCTGAGTGAGATCTTGATGACAGTCAATATACATCAGCCTCTGCCCAGCTCTTTCCCTCTGAGGAATAAAATCTTTCTGTTCCTTCTCTCAGCAAACAAATCTGACTGAAGACTCTGGCATGAAATCAATGAAGCATATCAATAATTCCATTACAAATCTAAACCATTACTTCTATATGGTAAAAAATAATACTAATAATAATAATTTGACATGCTAAACAGGAACGGAATGGGGAATGATGCTGTTTTTGATGGATGAAACGAGGACTCGTTTCATCAAACTGAGACTGCTGTCATTGGCTCTCCGCTGTGACCCCATTGGATCTGATGACACAGATAGCGGGGGAGTGGTGGGGGTTAGTGTGTTCCTAGCTGATAAGGTGGACGGGGGGAGGCTGGATCTGAGATACCAGCAGAAACACTTATCTGTGTACTCGGAGAGAGTGCTCCGCCAGCGCTGAACACTATCACGTTAGCACGAACTGCCAGAGTGAATTGGAACCATGGTGGACACATCCGACTGATACCGCCTCAAAAAAGTGTATTTCTTCGACCAAAACCAATTTCTGACTTTGACGCAAAGATACGGAACGAGGGCGTTCAGAGGGTCCGTTGCAAAGAATACTGTCAAATCCCAATCTCTCAAATCTTTTCTTTGTGACTTGACTCGTGGCTCGCCTCAAGGCCCATCAATATTCTTTATGGCTCTTCCCCCGCGGTGCCTCCGTCTTGCGCTGCTGTTCTCGCTGGTTCCAGATGGAGAGGTTGGATGCTAGTCATTGTTCATGAGCTTTTTAACATGCTGGTTGCTGCTGACCTACTGTTTATTAGCCTAACCCCTGTGTGGTGTGGAGGGTTGGCAGTCTCATGTGCAGCCTTTACAGCACATCCACCTGCTGTTTTCTCCAGACACATGTAATTGCGTAGCGCTCCGTTCTACCTACTTCCTCTCCTCAGCTTTCACACTGCACTGCAATTACTATAAAAATCTGACTTGTACCTGGCTGCAGCGTGCGTTGTAATGTTACACAGAGGTATTGATGTCAACTTCTGGGACTTGTCTAAACTTACCATGTAACTAACACCTCCCCTCTCAGATAATCAGCTGCAAGATGAGAGCTCGAGCTTCTGAGTCTTTGAACATAGTCTGAGGTCAGCAAATTATTACAATTAAGGGTCAGTTCTTAGCCTATTTCTTTAGAGGGGCAATGTTACAGTGTTACATTGGAAAACGGACAAGTTTTTTCATTTATTTTGATTAATTTAAGAATAAAACTGATGCATAGACTGATTGTCTAAGGACTGTATCTAAGAGCAGAATTTAACACAGTTAAAGTCATTACATCTTTGAAGAATATACTACCATAGATGCTTTTGCTGTGTCACGCTGGGATTTCGTGTAATCATGAAAGTGAAACTTCAGCTATGAAAAGGGAAAATGCTTTTTTTCTACCAGTGGTGTAGTCACTACCAGACAGTGCACTTGCTTGAGATGAGCAGCAGACATAACATAGAGGAGTATGGAAATTCATCAAGAATGAAACAGTTGACCTAGAGACTGCCTGACGCTACAGACAAACTTACTTAGTGACACAGATCTTGTTTTTTATGCACCAAAATGAATCATTTTTAATTTAGAGAACAGAAATCTTCTCTTTTTATGTGAAATATTGTGGATGATTCAGTTGCAGAGTGACTAGAATGTTAAATTTAGACATTGCTGAGTAAAGGCATTTTCAGGGCCTTTCAAAGGCTGCATGTTTTAGCACTTTGCACTGGAGGTTTATTGGTTACTTCCATTCAAATGCAATGGAAAGGATTTTTTTTCTCCACTAGAAATGGAAGCAAGCATGTTGGCTGTGATACCCGGACATCTGTTTGTCCTTGTCTGTGATGAAAGCCTTAAGCGTGTTGCGTGTCCAAATTGGGAGTGCCTTCCATTCATACACTTGTATGAGCCTAATGACCCCGGTCCCCGGGGTCGGCTCTTCATTGGCTTCCCCATTTTTTACCGTTTTCCCCAATTTAAATTGTCTGCCCCTCTCAAATGGGCCTCTATCTTGTTCCAAGAACATTATGGCTCATGCATTCCAATGTGCGAGGTCACTGGTGGAGGCAAAGTGTCAGAGCGCAGTGTCTACCACATGTGAGTGTCTATTGGCTGCTTCAAATGGAGGGCCAGGCAATACAAAGGCATCCCGGATCCCACAGCTCCAAGACTTCCACTCCTTTCCCATTGCACATTAGCATCGGAGGAACATTAAAAACCATCTGCGATGGTTAAAACACTGGATGGCTTTGAGGGGGGTCTTTGGTTCTTTGGTAATGACTAATCAGACTGGGCTAAAGAGGGAGACAGGAAAAGGCTGTGATGACTTTTGTGGGGACTTACTATAAATTCAAAACCTTACAAATATTTATTTGAACACCAAACCAACGGAATAGAAGGCAAATTGCTATTAAGTGAACTAACTCAGTCAAGGATTTTGGATTCGAAAATAGAATTCATCCTTTGGTCTTTGATAAGTTTGTCCTGAGATGATTTCTTAGTTCACAAGTTAAGTATATGTTACTAAAAACGTATCAAAAGAAGATAATCCATGCGTGTGGTAGCAAATGTGATACTTTCATAAAGGTCGAAGACTGAGTGCTAAAATTCTGATGTTAGCATGCTAATATTGCATTGGACAAATTAAAAAAAAAATGAGACCTGCCAATAAATAACCAAATGTCATGGGATCATCAAAGTCAAAAGCGTTCATCCTCTTGGAACCATGAATCCCTTTACAAAAACAACTTCAGCTTCACTGTATACTGCATTCACATATCGAGAACCATCTGGACCACAGGTGGCCAATGCTGCATATACTGGGCTGCACAGTCCAGGTGAACCTATTCAAAGATGCCAACCACAATTTCAAGCGCCAGCGTGACATTTCACTAGAAACCAGCACCAACACTTCTGAAGAAGAGAGACAAAGGGACGAGCAGGAGAAGAGGCAGCGAAGAAAAAGCCTGGACCAGCCTGAATTAATGATGATGTTAGTCTAACCAAAACATCTCTCCTGAGTCCTACCCAGCGTGGGTCATCATGAATACCCACGATTATTGTTTGCTCTCAATCACCAGTGGAGGAGCTAAGTGGGGTTAAAGACAGTCACCCTCTCATAGAGGTTTGTATGGCTTGGAGCGTTGGGAGCTAACAGCTGTCTAAACAAAGGCCTGTTTCCCACTCATCTTTATGCCAAGTGTCACCATTAGCGGCTACTTATATGCACAGCCAAAGCATCATGAAACATTAATGCACGAACCCATGCTGCCACCTACGGACAGATAGACTCTTGTTAGTCAGAGATAGTCAGTGTATGAGCAGACTACATCAAAATTAAACCAAAACAGAGATAATTCCAAGGGATGTGGAAGACTGCAGTGAAACTGAAGTCACAGCAAGTGAAACGCAGCTGGGCTCCTTCACTGCGTCTGCATCTCCTCATCATACACAATTACCATCCAGCAGGCGCTGCCCTGGTATCCTGTGGGTCTCCTCCATCACAGCCCACCCTCACTTTACACACACCCACTTCCCTCTCCCGTTACCCCGTTCACCATCTCTCTAAGACACACATAGGAGTTCTAAGCCACCATAAGAACATAATTTTCCTCAAACAGCTTCAGGGGTATACAGTGTAAATCTGTGAAACCTGCAAAAAACCTTTCCTTGCCTAAAAGCTCCACCTTAAAGAAAGTCATCAGCTTTCAGTGCAGACAGCCACTGTGGTCTAAATACAGTTTTGGGTGCTAAAAACCTTGATGGAATGCAAATATTCCACATTTATTCTCTTAAAAAATAAATATGCACACAGTTTTGCTGCTGCAGTCTTACTTGGTTTGGTATGCCCATTGATTAAAGTCACTTATATTGACATTGCTTTGCAACTGATTCTCTTGCTGACTCAGTAATTAGTGACTTGTCTCTACTTATGCTACTGTTATACTATGTTTTAGCATTTGCAGCTGACAGCTGTGACCACAGAGCCCAGTGTTTAGCAAAAATGACACAAGGCTAGAATTAGGTCTTACATTTCTTTCTAGCAAAACTCAGCAAACAATAAAAATCCCGATTGGCATCAATCCAGAAATGGCATATCTGCTGTCAACACCCGTATCAATGAATGGTAGTTTATTTAAAGACTCTAACCCTGCAGATTGTCTGTTTATGTTTCTGCACTCTGCCCATGGGACACACATGACAAATAAATGAAGCAGACCTGGAGATAAGAGACGGGGAAGCACATGGAGATGAACAGTCAAAGATTGTGTGTGTGTGTGTGTCAGTGTGGCTGCCACTTTACAGCCAGCAGTGTGTATGCTTGAGATCTGGGAGAAGAACCAACCAGCAGCATCTAATGCAGAGCAGCTGTCTGTCTCCTGGGTTACACAAGCCTACTGTCTGCTGGCAGCCATAAAATGTACAGCTGGACCTACTCTGGCAAGCAGCGCTCACACACACACACGTATGCACACATTCGGACACACACATACTAACCCTACCCATCTCTACTCTGCTGTGCCATCAGACCACATCTCAGCCTAATGCAAGCAGAATAATTTAGCAGATCATCAAAGCCTTCCCTCTCTGAAGACATCACTCTTTTTACCTGTTCTGTGCTAATAAACCGAAAATCACCAGCAAAAGGGAAAAAACTTTTTTTTCACAATAAAACGTAATTGGCACCCAGGTGCTTGCAGTAAAGAGCAAAATTACGCCAGCCTCCGCAGTCTGGGGTTATAAAACATGTGGATAAAATATAGTGGCTGCTTGATGAATGGAAATTACCTTTTTATGGCTAACATTTTTCACAGAAGGTGAGAATATAACAATCAGCCTGGCCAGTAATCACCATAAAAAAACTGTCAGAGAAAATTAACTGAGCGCAAATGAAATTATTTGAGAAAGACTGATATGTGAGTTGATTTGAGCATTTCAGATATGAGAATTTTATAGCATTGTTCACATCAATACTCATCAGTAATCAACATAAAAGCTCCCAATTTAAATATTCATTAGTTACAGCTCTAAGGTGCTATTCATAAAATCTCTAAAACAGAAATAATTCCTCCTGAAAGTTTTAATATTGACTCATAAAGTGGGGACAAGCTGGGAGAAGGTGGCTGAAGTTATAAAGTTGTCAAGTTCTCCACTTTCATTTTCTAAATTGCCTCAATTAGATAAAGCAATCAGCCCATTCTCTGCTCCCATTCAAACACACCGGCTCCACGCAGGTAAGGAAGCTGACTTACCTTGCACACAATGCTCACAGCCTCTCCACTGATGAGAAAATCTAAGTAGAAGCAGTGTTGAAGGGAGCCTTATCAGGCAGCCCTGACAAATGTTCTCGCCGGTCTGTTCTCTCAGAGCACTGACAGCTCTGTCATCTTCCCTCTTCTCTCTGCTCTCTTTGAGTGTTTACTCGAGTCTACCTAGAGAGCTGGCTGATGTTGTGCAGCCAGTGAGGAGAGGGAGAGAGAGAGAGAGAGAGAGAGAGAGAGAGAGAGAGAGAGAGAGAGAGGGAGCGAGTGAGTGAAAGAGAGAATTCCCTTTCTCTTAAACAGTAGACCCTCTGCGGTCAGACTCCACTCCCACCTACTGCTCTCTTAAACGCCCCCACCACCACCACCACCCCACCCATTCACCCTCTCCACAGCATTGTGACTGAAAGCGGAGGAGCTGAAACGGGACGCCTCAAGGCTGGAAGGAGAGAGAGAGAGAGGAGTGTAAGAGAGGAAAATGGGGGGGTTGGGGGTGGATGAAGGGGGTGGGATGGTGGTGGTTGGACCATTAGCAGCAAATTGCAGCGGGCAAGCCAATGAAAAGCAAGATATGAGAGAACGCAGGGCCTGCATTAACATAGCGTTCAAGAACTTGAAAGCAGGGTGTGAACAAGGGGCACCGAAGGCTCCATCTGGGAGACCGATGGGGACCCAGACCCCAGCAAACACTGGATACACTAAAATGAAGTACTGGAGCAATACTGATAATGCAATATTGAAACAATATAAAAAGTTCAGAAATCTTTGATATGCTCAGTGGTGTAATTGTTAGGTTGTTTATGAGGTTCAAGGTGTATTTGCTCACTCCCAACCATGCAAATAAGTAGTAATTTGAACAACTGAAAAAAAGCCATGAATAGTATGAAAAACAAGGTAAATGTCTCGAGGAATTGAATGAGAGTACAAAAGTCTGATTATGAAATGCACTGACTCTCAGTGGAGATGTAATGTAACGCAGTTATAACAAGAGATTAAAAAATGGTTTTACTATAAGTGGCTATGCAATAAACTGCAATACTCTATACAGGTTTGCTATTTACAGGGACTGACATATAAGGTTAAGAATGGCATCATCAATGCAGCAAGCATCACAGAATCAGGTGTAAAGTGCACAGATGTATTTGTCCTTGTAATGTTGTGCTGTATTCAAGAATAAAGCTTGAATACAGCAGAAAATGACACAGTAAACTCACCAAACTTCAGGAAATATGTGGTTCTTGAAGCAGTGACTGCGTGCAGGGCTAGTCGGTTTATGCGGTGGATGGGAAGTTTGGGAAACTCGCGCCAATATTATGCACATGAGACATTGTCTAAAATGAAGTTATGCTGATGTTACAAATAACTAGACGAGAAGATTTTTCGGTGTCATAAATTGGGGTATTCTTCAGGTTCGAGGTAACTGAAATGTAGCATCACACTTTCCCTGCAGCAGATTATTTGTTGGAAGTGACCTTTTTGGGTTGGACCAAAATAACATTGTAATAGTTCCCTCCGCTACAAGACGATATGCAGCAAGATTATGTGTTACAAGATTACGGGGTGCTAAAGATGAGGCACAGCAAAATGATGCGCTGTAAGATGAGGTGCTACCTGATTACGTGCTAAAAGATGAGGCACTTTAAATCTGGCATCTGGCAAGTTGTGGAATGCTTTAGGTCTGGCATGGAAATGTCTTATCTCTGACATGATTCAAGTGTAGCATCATACTTTCCTTGCCACAGGTAATAAGAACAAAATACCATGATGATAGTTCCCTCCACTACAAGATGATTGCGATTTGTGAGATAAAATTACACCATAAATGACTGAAATACAATAAAAATTGAATTTGAAAATTTCACCCGAGTATCTTTGAGTTTGAGTTATATGCTAGACATTGCATGCTGGTTTGGTTGTCACTGACTTCTTTGTCATTGACTCATCCATTTTACTCCTCGGGTGACGGATGGAAACCCGACATGTTGGATCAAACAGTCTTCTAGGTAACCATCTCTTGATTTGAGTTTGTTGGCTGCAATTACCAGCCGTTCTGCACTCGGGAATTTCATGTAAACAGGCAGAACTCCCTCAAATAAACACAGGAACAAAGAGCTCAGGGTGATCGTGCACCACACAGCTCCGATCCAGCCCTTTTCTGTGCTGAGGGCTGGAAAGGAGCTTCAAACCAGAGAGAAAGGCACATCAAACGATCTTCCATGAGAGTCAGTGGGGAGGATGGTGTGGCATTCATTAAGTCAGAATATGACCCCTCAGACGGATCATACGTGCCTTTGCTGGTGGTGATGGGTTAGGGTTAGGGGTTCTTTTTTTGCTTGATGTGTCATAGAACAGCTTCTCAGTAAAAGTGGATTTTCTTGAAAAAACTCCGAAAGGCATTAATGATGCGAGTCCAGGGACACAAGTCATTTTGAAGCTGAATAAATATATCCTTCTCTAAGTTATGTGAAGCAGCCTTTGGGGAAATATGTTTTTTAAACCTCAAATGCCCCACATGTTGATAAAGATTGGTGATATGTGAGTGAAGATCCATACCAAACATCGGAGGGGAGTGTGTACTGAGTGAAGCTTTTCTCAGCAGGGGAAATGATCCTCATCTTGTTGCTGAGAGCCGGTAGCCAGTCAGGCAGAAAAGATCCTCTCTAATCCTATATACAGCACAATGGCACATGTGTAGCACAGCTATCGGGTGATAAAAAGCAAATTCAATGACTTGAGGGGCCCTAAATTCATTTTCATCCCTGCTCCCCAGGGAGATGGAGGAAATCTATACAGTCCGGGGGAAAAGATCTTTTTTTAATGACTTCTGGCTGTAATGATATCATTTAGATGAGATGATAGGTTGAAAGCTTGGCTATGTATAGCACCTGTTTTAAATGACTGTAAATGTAGAATCCCTGCGTCTCTCCATCTGTTCCTGTTCTCACCTTCCTGTCGCACTCTCTCTTTCTCTCTCCTTCCTGCGTAGCCTCGCCAGGCTTCGCAGAGAATTGCTGTGGGAGTTCTCCACCTCCCTGTTTGCGAAGGCGTACCTGTTCACCGACTTTCGGAGCAAGTGAACTGAGCGGGTTTGATTTCCCAGATGACACCCCGTACGTGCATCCTCGCCTGTCATCCAATTTCTGCCGCTCCGGAACCAGACGTCTGCTTGAGGGAGCCCATTTTATTTCCATTAGAGCACAACGATGTTCAGTTTTATCGACTGTCATTTAACATATACGCAGATGAAAAAAAAAACGCTACAATAACATGCCAAGGAAAAGAGAGAAAACAGCAAACTGCGCTGATTGTTACAGCGCTGGTTCTGCACAAGGCTGGAGACATCAGCGGGGACTGAAAAGAGACAGGCTATTTACAAAAACTGGTTCCTGCTACATAACGGATTTAAAATGAAATTTGTGAGCTTCAAAGTGCAACAAAATCAATTATGAAACCAAACACAGCAAATTAGTTGTGGAGGTGGTATTCAGTGCATCTCACTGCTAGAAAAGTGAGGCAAAGGTTGCCTAGAGCACTTATAATAAGGTCTTCTTGCCACTGCATAATTGGTGGTGTCTAAGTTGAAGGAAGGGAAAGGGACTCTGTGGGAAGTGAGACACATTCTGTCAATGACAGTGAGACCTAATTATATTATGCAGCCCCTGCAGCCATGGTGGATGTCAAAGCGGGCAGCAATAAGGTAGTCGATGGGGAAGACACGCCACTCGCCATGGGTGTGTGAGAGCTTTCCAGGTGACCTGGAAAGACCTGTTTACCTCATTAAAAATAAATCACAAGGTAATAAGGACCCCGCTCCCAATCCTCCCTCCCAATGTCTGTCCTTCATCCATTATGCAGCATTGGAGGTGGGACGGTGTGGGTTAAGTCCTCAGGGAGGGTCACTTGGACGGAGACCCAGTCTTCCTCCTCCTCCTCAAGCTACTGAAACCCCTCTGTAACACAATAATGAGGCAATAACACAGTGATGGGGAGTATAATGTTGGTGATGATCACTGAGGTAGGGAGTCCAACTAGAGGCAGCCATCCGCCATAAGCCTGTGGCCACTATAAGTTAAACAAGGGAGAAACTGCCTATTAGCAGTGATACATAATTCATAACCCGGGGAGTAGATGCGCCCCGATAGCTTTCATGAGACATGGAGATGCAGAGAAACCGAGTGTTTGTGTTTTGCGTTTCTGTCGCTGTTTGTAGAGCCAGCTGCTATATTTGTAATAGAAATTGCCCAGTCTGAGAGGGATTGTAGGTTCGAGGAAAACAGCGGAAAAGTGGATATCTGAAGGTCACCGTGTCTGACTGGAAAAAACGCTATTGGAATGAGATGTTCAATAATTAAGGGAATGCTATTTGATAGCTTTTTTAAGAGCGTGATCAGTGAGATTCCAGGCGGTTCCAAGGGTTAGCGATCCCTGGAACATGCCACATGCTGAAGTGTGTTTGAGCAAGACACTGAACCCCCAGTTGCTCCCTGTGTGTGGCACTGGAATGTGAATGTGTGTGTGCTTGTGTGAGCGAATGGGTAGATGTGTCACTGTGACTGGAAAGTGCTTTGAGTACCAATAGATAGAAAAGCGCTATATAAAAACAAGACCCTCCACCATCCAGTATTTCTAGATTAACACTGCAAAGAATAAATTAGTTGTGTGTGAAAATGTAACTTGTATTGAACCCTCAGCTTTACAAAGCTCCTAATTATATTTGCCCCTGTCTCACTGCTCCTCGCATTAATACAAGTGATTTTTTTTTATGTCCTCTTGCTCTGCAATAGTTTAATGGAACCTGATGGAACTAGAGAATTAGCAGCATCTGTTTATCCGGTTGTTCAGAAAACAAAGTGAGTCCTGTTTTTTGTTAATATCTATGCTACATTTGGAATTGAAACCTAGCTATAGTATTAAACTTAAATTGAATGCTACTGATGCCATGTGTAAGGTAAATGTATGAACATGTTTGCCTCAGAGAGTTTAAAATTAGATGATCTGTCAGTTACAACTGCATACCACTACCTGCAAAAGAACGTCAGAACAATAGTTTAGCTAAGAGAAATATATATAATAAGTGTCCTGAAGTCTTCTTACTGTAGCTCTCACATTTTCCCTTAAAGTTTCTAAACAAATACTGTGTCAGTATGCCTTCAAAAGGTTGGCAGACATTTTATCTATTCAGTTTTAACAAAGCAGTTTTTACTATTCCTTCAGTCCTCATGCTAATCTAGGCTAACCAAGAACTGTTTAGCCTAGAATGCAATTCTGTATTAAACACACAGACCTAAGTGCGGTATCATTTTTTCCCCAAACAGCAGGAGAGACTGAGTGTGTGAGAAGTTTGACTCAAGTTATTTCTCTGCTGAAGGAAACTCTGCGACGCTAAGCTAGAGGCTGTCGTAGACCACACACAGGCACAACGGCTGCACCCATCTTTATAAATGGCCAGTAAATGTCCTCAACACTGTGTCAGGACCTTGTATCTGTGCTGTGGTCTCTGACCTCTGACCCTATAACTGTTCTCCACCCAGCTTTTGTGTTGCTACAGTTGGTACCCTGTCGCCTTTGCGTCGGACAACTGCTTCAGTGGCACATTTGATACTTTAATCTCTGGATCTGTTTCACCCACAAGGCAACGGATGGTGCAAGAATATAAGTCACCCTTTCAAACCTCACTCTGTATTACAGGCCATATGTTACTCAACTGATGTCAACCCCTTAATTATTAAGGGGTTGACCAACTCTTGTGCTGTTATTTGTAATGGGTTTTTATAATAAATGTCCAGTTTTAGCCACGGAACACCACAATCCGTCTTCTTTAAACAAACCGAAGTCTAACAGAACATGTCAAGAAAAGCAAACCATTTTCTCTTGACTGGCTATCCACCAAAGACTCAAGGTTTTGGAATAAGTGAGAATTATTCTACCAGGGACCTAATGAAGCCACAGAAAGTCAACGTCAAATGCTACGCTATGCTATGCACTTTGAATCCAAGGAGAAATGATGATCTGTGCTGGCAGGTTGTAATAACTGAGGGTTTGGAAAGTAGAACTGGCAGCTACTTTAAGCATGTGAACATAGTTGCACCGTCCATTCCCAGACAACGAAAGAGTGGAATGTATCTATTAAGAGCTGAGGGACCCTCCTCTGTGAAATGCCCAGGAGTGATGGGGGAGAAAACAATCCCACAGAGACCCACTGGGACACCCAAGAGATCCCAGGTTACAAGGGTCTCATCTTACTACTCCTCTGTCCTCATGCAGGGTTATGTAAAGCCAAAAATACCACAAAATACAATAAAAAGTCTTTAAATCATTACAATAGCAGTTTATGGATTTTTAGTGATCAATGGAGTGCACTGGTAGTATAGCACCTATTGGGCTTGCCTGTTACCCTTTATGAGAACAATTTGAAACTAGTTTAGACAAGACTACTGCAAATGATAAAGTAGTCACTCCATAAATATATATATATATTTTAAAAAGAAATTCATGTTTAAAATACATGATATACAATACATCTCAATACAATAAATTAAAGGTGATGGCAATTGAAATTGTCAGGGAAAATAACATACGTTAATAATAAAGGATGAAATATGATAAATATAGATCCACAAGATTAAAATCTTCTGCTGATGCAACTGCCTGTACCCAAGAGAATAGAGCTGACAAGTTGCTGGTGACAGATCATATAATGTCAGTAATCCATGCCCCAGAATTAACATTTTGCCATAATGCTGCTATAGACGTCATCGTGACATTGTTTTCAAGGTATAAGGGAACACTGTGTCACAGAGTGAAAAAGCAAATATCCGTCGCAGTAGGCTAACACAACAATTCATTAATCTGTTGGATACTTTTAAGTTTTTCCTGTTTAAATTCACTATCATATTCTAATCTGAATGAATTAGAAATAGATAAAGTTTGAAGTGTCATTGCGGGTTAATAGTGTGTAGCTCATCATAAGGGGTCAGTATGCTTGCCAGTTTCTAATAATCTGCAACAGGCCATCTATGCAGAGAAGAGAAATTAAAAACACAGACTACAAGCAGAAAAGTACCTCTCAAACATCTCCTGGCCTTTAGCAGCATGAATTAGAGCACTTTGATGTTTGTTTCCCAAAGTTGTATCAACCGAGGAGATGGAAAAAGTCCTCATCTCATGTCATATTTACTGTACAGTCTGTCAACTGAGAAGAATTTCCCTCTCCCAGAGGTAAATGCAGTGAAGTGTGAAGATTTTTCTGCTGGCCTAAATATAGTGTCTCCCTGGAATAATCCTGAACGTTGAAGGCAGGTCTTGCACACCGGTGCAGTCAGATCTTGCTGGAGAAATCACGCAATGTGGGGAAATGAGCAATTTTATTGTGTACGATGAGCATTTACTAGCCAATTAAACTCAACATTATTATTATTTCAGTCAGACGTTTGTTATTTCCTTGGAAGATGTTGAGCCACTTGTTATGCCTGACTGCACTGGGATTTATTTCACATTGCTAATAGGTGATTTTCATTCACAGTACTTTGATATGACACGGGGCACCATGTACCTTGAAAGGGCTTCATTATGTTCTTATTGTGGCTGAGGCATCATGTTGTTTGGGCATTATCTTTAGAAGACAGTGGATGCTTTAAACCACTCATTTCCTGCACGCCTCATTTCCATGTGGAACACATATCAGCCCACGCCATAGTTTTTTGAAGTAGTACGTAACAGCATGGATGCCTCCCAAGACTTGGTCCTTATCTCTTCTATTTTTAAGCCCGGCAGACGAGCCCTTATAGAACAGTATGGCAGATGCCACCCGTTGTCTCCTAGCTGAACCCCGGCTCATATTTAACATCACACAGGTAGAGACAGACACACAGACACTGTATATGTCAGACTGCACTGCTTTGTAGATTAACATGTCGGAGAGTTCAGAGCATTTCTGCAAGCCTATAAAGCACTAAGCTACGGTTATATAGCTTATGGTTTAAATATGATGCGATTTGTGCCACAAACCATAACAGAAGCATAAGCTGCAGGATTCCATCTGACAACAAGGATCCAGGGCTGATATTTTACTATCAGGAGCAAGCTGCATCATTGCAAGAACAGTTTAAATTCCCCGAGTCTTGCTTCCTCAGCATTCTAACACAGAGCTCGCACACAACAAGTCACTCTTGTCTGTGGTATACATGAACACACTCTCTCACCGTGAGAAACCAGTCAAAACACACGAGAAGGAAGGAAACACCTTCAACAGTACACAAAACGTAGATAGTAATAATTCATAATTCTGATCTCATTGGACAAATTTGACATACACCTGGAACATACTATAAATGCTGCACAGCTGATCTGTAGCGTACACTGAAGCAGCACCCATGTGATGTAGGCCTTCATAATAAAAAGTTACTCATTTGGAAAGTAATTTCATAAATGTGCATGTTTCACTTTGGACTTTGGAGTAAGAAGAATAATTGTACGATGATAGACGTATGGAGCTCCACCACCACTTCCAATGTGGATAAGAGGGTTGATGACATTGAGCTGGAAAGGCTGACATGTATAGACTCATTTCTGTTTTTATTTATTTTTTCATTCATTATTATTATTATTGTTATCAATTAGCGGATTTATATTTGTACATTGACATACAAGCTTATGATAAAAATACTTGTTCAACATGACATTAAGGGGAGCAGGACATTGTGTCTAAAGATGGCACACCGTTCAGAGCGTGTTGAAATGAAACACAGGGCTCATATTGCATAAGACCCCTGTGAGCGTCCTGCTTTTACAGGTGAACTGATCAAGAGCGAGTGCATCCAAAAGTGCTGCTGATCAAGCTGGCTGCTCGCATGACTGAGCTCCGCTAGATAAATTAAATTTCTCATATCAACAGCAGTGATGGATGCATTGTAACACTTAAGAAGAGGAGCTTACGATTTGCCAGTCGCTCTAGACCTCACCTAGGAGACTCTGAAAGTGTCCTCTGAGCCTATGACCTATGAATGTCTTTCATAGGCTAAACAGACCTTTAAGCCAGATTTATACTGCTGTGTCAGATCTATGCGGAACATCTGCAATTGTGTACACCGCAGCCTGTTCCGTAATTATGCCACTGATCCACAAGGCAGTGTCGAGATTCCCGAACCACTGTGTCGACTCTCTCTTTGTGTACTTCAAACACTTGTGCCTGGAAATGACTGGAACAGCTCCTGATGGAGTTGGAGCTGGTAAATTTTACTGTAATCAACACGACACACATAAGACAGAGCAGAGGGTGTGTACAGCCACTGAACCGACTGAAGAAGGAGTGATTTTTTTACAGACGTGGACAAGGGGTAGCATCCAAAGAGAGCCCAGAGTAGTGCCACTGATTCACCTGAAAACTTTTCTAATTTAGTTTTATTCATATAGAATTTTCAGCATTTTGACATTTGCTTTTGTTGTGGAAATGTTTAAGTGCTGTTCTTTCTTCTTTCTTTCTGCTTTGTGTTTATTTAAATTGTGCATTGCACATGTTCATGGCTCATTTTTCTGTACTTCTTCAGTTACATTCATGGAGCCTTCAGGGCCCTCATGGTTCATGCTACAACAATATTAAGATGCACACAATAAAGTGAAGCTTCCTTCAACATAGACTGTTGACGTGGAAATGGGAGGACATCTTCACAGACAGAGGCTATATTTAAGACTAGAGAGCTCCCCGTCCATTCAAGTCCAGCATCTCTTTATGGTCGCTTTACCACAGTCTGTCTGGGCAAAAGGGTTCAGGCCTGTGTCTTTTCCTCTTTTGTCTGCTCTCCTGGGGTACATGAATGGGAGGTTGGGGCCCGAACAAAAGGCAGATCATGGGTCTATTGGGGGGGACAAATGAGCTTAGTTTGGGTAATGGCAGCCAAAAGGAAAGGGAGGTCTGGCGAAGTATTGAGGCTCACCTAGAACCGGAACGGGAGGGGAGATGAGTTCTCCAGGATGAACAGCAGAGATTCTCCTTCCCACACCACACATGCTCCGTCACTATTTGACAACAACAGGACACGTACTGTCTACAGGCGGAGGAAGGGAGCGATTCGGTGAAAGAGAGAGGAGAGAAAGACCAGCTGATTGCATGTTTCTCCATGGCAACTCTTAGCTCTGATCAGAGATGTTGCCCTCGTTAAAAGGAGGGCGAACTATGACCTGGAGCTGGTGATCATCATGACACTTAAAGCACACATATATCCTTGCACTCGCCTCAGAAATATGTGACCAAAGAGGTTAAATCACTGCAACAAAAAACACAATGGGAAGCTAAACTTGTGCCGCTTCAGTCTTCATTAAGGCCTTTAAGTGTCTTATATGCTATTTTTCTTCCGTTCTTCGTATGCCAATTAAATGATCCAAATTTTAACACAGCCCATATGCCACCGTATATGTTTTAACTGCAGAAACTTGCGAGCAACAGCCAGACTGCCTTTTTCCCCGGGATCAAGATAAGACCTTTTTGTTCAAAGGAGATGCAGTAGAGATTTCTCTAAATGTCACCTTATCACAAATGCCATTTGAATTCGACCCTTCCGTCCGCCTCGCAGCTTCACACTTTCATTTTTCCTTTTCCTTTTTTTTTTTTTTGCAAAATGCATTTCTTTGTGCACACCCCTGCAACCCCACACACGCACACTCCTCACCAACCCCATGTCATTCCCCTCCAACTCCCTCGTGGTTTTCCCTGCCTGCTGCTGCTTGCTCATAAGCCCTTCTCCCGTGTCACTAATCCTGCAGACAGCAGCACTGAGAGCAAGTATCCTGCAGACAACACCCTGTAGGAGCAGGATATTAGTTGTTTAAAGCAGAAAAAAAAAAGAACTTAATGTGGTCCATCTGATACAATATGAAGTATGTTACATTACTTTGTTCATAGCACATGATATTTCACATATTTTGGTGAACTTCCAGAGGTTAAGGAAAAATGAACGTGGCATTAAAAACCAGCACAACCTCTTGCAGCATGTCTACACACAACACAATCATGGAAACCAGCAAAACTGATTCATGTACGTTGGGGTGAATTTTCCTTTTTTTGTATGCAAGTGCAATACGAGAAAGGCAGACAGAAAGCCATCCCACTGGGAGGTTGGAATCATGATGTTGGTGGATTAAGAGCAGACTGTTTTTAAAGATGGACAAACCCTCCGTCACGTCATCCAGAACTTTTGCAAAAAGTGGTTTTGAAGCTCTGTGTGGCGGCTTGGTCATCGGCATCTTGAAAGCTTCTGACTTCCAGATAAATCAAAAATCAGCAGTTGCCCAAACTGCTCACCATTGTCCATTTGATAAGTGTGAACGTTACATACTATATCTGGACAGAGGTGTGCTGGTGGAATCTTTTCCAAAATCAGAAAGTACAGCTCATGAGAATATGACGTCAACCAATTTTTTAAACATTGCCACCATTAGAGAACTGCCCTAAAGATGAAAATGTTTGCTAGACATTTTGTTTTCCAGCAATCCAAAATCCTTCCCTGTGTCATATGTTTTTGCTGGTCTTAATTAATACTCTCTTGCCCTCCTACACTCCTGACTGATATTCAAAAGAACTTGTCGTAAAAGTGCGATCTCTAATGCCGCTGATGTGACTGATGACCGACGAGGACCTCTGGGTACAAGGCCAGCAGACAGGCTGACGGGTGAAGCGACAGGAGATGAGCTGCTGAATAATGGCCCCTTGTCAAAGCCCTTTCCTTTGCTTTAGAAGAGTTAGCACAACACAAGGCAGAGCGGCCCAGGCTCCCGTGATTGATGCACATTGCGGGACAGGGCTCTGATAGGCTGTTGGTGGTCCCTGAATGTGAATAAAATGCAGCTCTTGTTTTAATCGTGTCACAGTTCCACAGCCGTCCACGCTATCTTCATCTGCTATAGTGAAAAGGACATTTAAGAAATGGCATGTTTTGCAAATCTCTTTAAGCTCTGTGGGGATATGTGTTAGAGAAACTGTGGTGCAATGAATTTTAATGAGGCCTATTCTCTTAATAATACTTTGAAAGAGGTGTTTTTAATGAAAAACTGAGGCAGTTATCTCAGTTTATATTATATACCCAGCAGCGGAGCCAAAGGCACAAACACTATGAAGAAGGTTCATGTTTTTATTCTCCACATGCATTTATTCTTTCTGCCGTCCTCACTTTATTCATTTCATACCTTTACATAATCATTTCTCTCTATGCAAGAAGTGAAAAAATAAAAAAATAAATCAGCATGAGCCACTTTTTATACGATTTCAAAGAGAGACATTATTTTACACTATCTTGAATAAATCACCTACGAGCCACAGAGGGCAGCTTGTGCCTCTGGAGAAAACAGCCGTCCATCATAACAGTGCAGCAGCTGTGATGGATGGAGGTGAGAGGTGAGGGCAGGCAGGTCAGCGCTGAGCAGAAGGTCCACTGGACAATAGAGCGGAGAGTACGGTCTGAAGAGGCAGCTTTGGAAAAAAAATAAATAACACGAAGCAGATGTGAAGAGGATCGAGAGCCGCTCCACGTCCATTATATTTTCTCAATCAGCTTCAAGGATGAGCCATTAGGAGGCTATTCTATGTGTCAGTATTGAGCTCCACGGGAAAAACGTCACAGTGATGCCTGCTAAATGCTGGTAATTATCCTCTCGTGATGCTTCATTCTTGCTCTGAATTGCACATTCTGCAGTCTTTGTCCAGTAAATCTAAGTAAGACATAGTAAAACCTGGTTACACAATGACTTGAACGTGAAAAAAAAAAAAAAGTAAAATCTTATAAAGTAAAATCTTCATTTGCTAATATTACATCACTAACATAACCTTTTGTCTTCCTCCAATAATGTGTTTATTAATCAGATTGTTGTGTTTGAAAGCTGCATTTCTCCTATGCTTTTTGAAGATGAAACATTTTCCTTTAATCTTTGTGTGCAGTCAACATGTCTGTCAGAGAAGTACCTGCACTCTGCTCTGATAAAACAGACGTTTCCTCCTCACCAAATCAGGTAACACTGTCATTTCCAAACTGGCTGTTTGTTAAGACTCTCTATGTCGTGCTCACCTGGCCTTAGCATTAGCTGAGAGCAGCAGCTTCTTCAGGAGGCTATAGATAAGTGAGTTAGTATAATAATACTCATGTTTAAACCCAGGGACGCCCCTCTCTCCTGACCTCTTCACCTCTTCCATGTCATCACCAGCATACCTTCTGCCTCCAGTCAGTAACAGAAAGCCTCTGACCCTGGAATGGCGTCCGGTGTGTTTGGTGTCACAGTTCAATCTCAACAAAAAGTCTAATATCACAGCTCAGAAAACAGAAATAGTTTTCATGCGTGATTTGATTTGTTCCTATGGAGCGTCTTAATTTGGGCTTGGGCTCAGGATGCTGCTGTAATGCTTGTTTGTAGAACAGGGTCAAGGTATCTCAGTCCACTGGCAGTTGTTTTCTGGCACGGTGTCAAAACCTTTGCAGATATTGAGGCTTGTGCAGGAACAGACTGGCTACAGACCCATTGTCTCTTATTGATACTGATTTAAAGCTCACACAACAGATAAGCAGCTAAAGTCTGCATATTATCATTATCTCTCTTCAGGACTTCCCCTCAAAAACCCTGGCTCACAATGTTTCTACTAAAAATAAAAGAAAATTGAGCACACATTCTCTTGTCTCCACACCCGCCTCTGGCTTTGTCAGAGAAAAGATTACTGCTTCTTAACTATGAACGTCTGACTGAGTTAGGCCCAGAATGGGTTGATGTGTGTCTGCAAACTGCTCCCAGAGTCCAAACTTAGATGCAACTTACCGATGCTTCATCTGCCTTCAGTGCCTTTACAGTTTTTCTTTTTTTCTTCTTTTAAAGTAGGAAGTTTTCAGTAGTTTATGTTTCCTCCTTAATGTTTGCAATGCATTATGTAAAGCTCTTTAAATTGTATTTGTGCTCCACAAACTACTTAAGCGACTTGTTAAATTGCAACATTTTTGCTAATTACAGTCTGTGTCCTAATGTTCAATATGTTTTTGAAAATGTTGCCCTGGTGATGCACTGTAGGAGTGTAAAATGCTCTCTTTTCTCTCTCAGCTCGTGGGCAAGTTCATCTGTAAAATAGAAATGCTGTTAATGATTCATCAGGGATGGAGTGATGGAGGTGCAGAATCAGCACGGGAAGGAGGAGGAAATGGAGGAAAATGGGGACTACTAAGTGTTTATTAATGATAAACTAGCTTCAGAGACTCCGGAGAGCACGAGTGATCTCCTGAGGTGTCGAGTCTGCTCTATTTATTCTCACAACCTGTCAGCCATTTGAAACAAAGAGAAAATATATCTGGAGCCCCGCTGCGCTCATTTATGGAGCCTCGCAAATGTCTTGCAAACATGAATTACATCCAAATTTACCCCAGAGCTTCTCTTTAATGACGGCAGGTCTGCTTGAATTCTAATGGTTGAAAAATGCGGATGGAAACATAGAGTGAAGAAGTGCAAGAGTGCAGGCTTTCAGTTATAATGGTGGGGTTACTGGTAACAAAAATACTCTGTGTTCTTGGAGAATGTAGCTCTGTGGTCAAGGAAATAACAAAATCATCCAAATGTTCCCAGTGGACTCAATAGCAGCATTATGCCCAGCAGTGGTCCCAAGCTCCAGCCAGAAAAGCAAAGTAGCACTGATTTCCGGTCCCACCAGGTAATTCATAACATTACAAGCATAAATCAGTCCTTGATTGCATGGCTACAATGGAAGGCTGCAGGAGAATGAGTCCTGGGGACAAAGATTGACATTAACTGATGATACTGACCTTTTAGGAAACAATGATCTTTGTGTTTTTATGGTTATGTGACATAATGTGGACATAAGAGTAATCACTGTTGTCTCTAAGTAGCAAAGGCAGAAGTTACACAACTTTGTTATGCCAATGCTAAAAGCTTAAGTGGGTTGTTGGGTGGGGGATGGTTGGGTGAACAAAGTGTGCAGTTTTCTTACAGAAGAGATTATCAAAATAGATTCCTTGGCCACTTAGGAGCCAGTGGAACAAGCTACTGACATATAATATGGATATGGATGAAGTTACCTATTTGCGCACAAGAGCCTGATGATGGAAAGATGGACCCTGTAGTTTCAAGCTCAAAATTCAATTCCTATCTGGTCCTTATTGTTTGGAACAAAAACACTGACTGATGTAGATTTGATTAAATTTCATAAATATGGAAAATCAACAGTTCATATTCCCCAGCAAACATATTTTACTACTAAATCTGAAAACTGGACTGAAAACTTTAAACAAGGGCAAAAGGACAAAGTTTCACCCACATTCACACCTTGAGACCGGAGACTCTGGCTGATAATGGGTTGTTAGAGTAACATTCATTGGAAAAAAAAGACAGGATCAAAGAGTTTTCTCCAACTACAAGTATCTGGTTGTCAACAGACTCTAGTCGTGTGAGTTTCTGATTAGCGACACCCGCAGATGTTCCTAATAAAACCCTAACTGCCCACCAGTCTTTTAGAACTGAGGAATCCACATGGATGGAAACTCTTCAAAAAGCTGTAAAGGTCCAGTTGCTCTTTTTAACTCTGCTCTTTTGGCACTGAACAGGCCCCAAACTTGCTAGATGTCTTTTACAGTGCTTTTATCTCATGAGAATATTCCTCATATTCCTCCACTGGGGCGATTGGGTGACACACCACCAAAGGAAGAATTACATTACAAACTACTTCACTGTTTGTACTTGCTTACCTTCCTTAATATTGTATCCAAAATGTGTGTTGTTTTTTTTTCTCTCACAGCTCGCCCTTCTCTGACCTGCGGCCACACTGCACATCTGTGTGCCATCAGGGCTACCAGGCTGCAGTGCAGTGAATGCAGCATGGAAGGAACCAAGAGAGGAGCTCAAGGCTTCTGTGCTACCCATCAAGGTAATAATCACACACTGCTGAAACGGAGCGAGAAGAGTGGGAATATAATGGGTCTCCATGTGTCTCCACTCTTGCTGCTCCTGCTGTCTGAACACACCGAGCGCTCATCAGTCTCAACCATGTCTTCTTTTCTTCTTTACATTCACACTTGCGGTCAATACTTTGTTTTTGAACATTTAGAATTTTACACGTTTTTTTTTTTTGGGGGGGGGTTTTTGTAGGTGCTTTTCTACACATTCCTCAGCTCCCTGTGTGGAGCATGTGGAGACATCTGTGTGTGCACTTCTATGTTGCTTACACAAGAGGCAAAGCTATAGCCTCAGTACCGGCAGCCTATAATTACACAGGCAGCTTCAGTGTGAGAGCAGAGTGCCTGCTGGGTAATTGCCAGTAAGAGCACCAGACGAAGTATGGCTCCTTTACGTCCAGCACTTATTCAAATGGATCAACTAGAGCCATTTGAAGATCCTGTGAGGTTGATTGCAGCAGGAAAAATGAAAACAAGTCACCTTTATAAGTACTTAATAATGAATACTTTGTAAACTACTACTAAGAGACCATAATAGACTGCATTGTCATGACAACATCCGATGATGGAGCTGGATTGAGTACTTTTAGTACTTAACAGAGCTTAACAGAAAAAAAATGTGCATAAAACAAAGTTAACAAAAACAATAAAACTTAATTAAATTAAAATCTCAATTAAAGCCAAGAAATGCTCTCCAATAAAAGTACATTTTAAGTATTTTAAAGGAGATCAAGGGGTCAGCTAACCTGATTTCCTCGACCAGATCATTCCACAGCCATGGAGCCCTGACTGGAAACAGGCAGTAATCCTCTCAAGGTACGTACCGACCTGTATGGCGCTAAAAGGTCAGTGAAAAGCACCAGGAGCTTGGCCATGAAGAGCTTTAACAACAATCAATGAGATCTTAAAATCAATTCAGGGCCACTGAAGGCCTCCTGGAATCAGAGTGATGTGATCCCTTTTCCTGGTTCTGCTTAAAAGCCTGGCAGCTGAAACTTGTATCATCTGAAGTTGTTACAACTATCCAAATGCCACAAATGTTGAAGATAAATAACCTAACTGCACGTAAAAGTAAAAAATAATGGAAACACATTTGTTAATGTTTTCTTCAGAGTTTGTCTCATTTGTTGTAAGTCACCATTGTCTACTACAGTTGATATATTTGTGTTACCGAAAACATATATATAAGGAAGAATGCAGATTAAACTAAACCACACCCTTTATTATGTTTTCATTATCACCTGAAGATTAGAACCATTGTGTGTGCATTATCTTAGAACAATCACTTAATGTGTCTACATACTGCAGTAGGCAGATCCTCATCCACAGAGCCTTCCATGTTGCATGATGTTTCTACACTGTGTGAGTTACAACATTGTGAGTTTCAGGTCTAAAAAATAAAAACTTCCCACCAGTCATTTAGATCTGTTTGTTTCATCTTTGTTGTTTTTTTTCCAATGTACCACAATCTGGATGACTAAGAATCCGCACAGACATTTAGAACTGAAGATGCCACTTGGAAAACTTAAACATGTCTAGTTGAGTTGACCTTGATGACTAAGAATCCTTTACAGTAAAACGAAGATGAATGAAAAGTGACTTCAAATGTGGTTTGACTTTGTGTAAAAGATATCCTGACCAAGCAACACAAATCAGTCTACACAGGGCGTTTGGTGTGGAATCTTCAAAGAATGCCGGACATTTGATTACAGCACAGGGAGGTACACACACATACACACACACACAAACACATACACAAGCCATTAAAGTCTGACACATCCCTGAAGATCCCCAGTAGCTACCGGAGGGTTTCGGCTGACAATTTAGTGCAGGCGGCGAACGCTTTCTCAAACACACAACCAGCTCGCTGTGACAAATGTGAGAGGCTATCAGAGCAAAGCTTGTCGTAGAGCAACAACGCGGCTATCTGTAACATGTTTCTGAGGCGGGAGTTTATCAAGGAAGATGTCATCTCAGCTGATGTAGAGCACCCAACTGAAATGTGTTTGTGTTGGCTCAGCATCCTCTGATGCTCATATGTTGTCTTGCAAATACCTCTCTAATCCTCAGAGATGCAATATACAACAGAAGGGAAATGTAAATTTGGGGGATGTATCTCTGCAGCCTATGGGCTACATGCAAGTCATCACAAACGCATCCTACAAAATAATACAATGTTCCTTCATTCATTTAATTCCATTTCATTTTCAACCTCTCAGTCTCAACTTCCTGCTTGCTGCTTCTTGTAGCTCCCCCTCCCTTTCTATCACTATCCCTGCTTGGGCCTCACCGAAGCATTTTCATTCATGTTTCATTTAGTTTATTTAAGAATGTCAATTCCTGGGCATTGCATGGTCACCACCTACGCAAGCCACCTCTAAAGCAGTTTATAAATGTGCCTTTGAACATAATCCATGCAATTAGGTCGCACCTAAACATTATTAGGATAACAACTGAGGTGTACAAAGTCCATAATCCAGGACACAAGGACTGCCAGCCCTGTGACTGAGCCACAGCTGCCCACTCATGACCAGTTCAAATGTGTAAAACTTGCAGAGTTCCTCATCTGATTCAGATGCACATAAAATAATATACAGCCCATTCTTCTAAGTAAATCTTCCATTTGCCCTGAAACCTTTTAAAAACTTGAAAATGGAGAAATCTGCAAGCAAATACAGCACAAACTCAGCTATAAAAAGAGTCATGAAAATGAAGTACACCACTGGCTCCTCACAGTGATGTATGGTCTATATTCCTGTGTGGGAGAATCTACGAGAGCTGTATATAGGGTACGTTCCATAAAACATGTAGAGAACACACCTACACACACACACCTGATGGAACCCCTCCTGGGTGCTCATTTGTGCTAAGACATGACCAGTTTGCTGGTTTTTGTTTTGAGTTACAAGCTGAATCCGGAGAGCTTTGAGCGCAATAAAACACCAGACAGTGACCTCGATACTCTGACCCTGGACCGTTTCACCAACCCAGCACAAAACTGGGGATACATCAGAAACCTCGGCTTGTGTTGCAGTAAATCGTCCACCATTGCTGTGCCCCAAAAAGGCAGGGAGGTCAGTGAAAGAACCACACAGGTTTGGGCAAGGCTTTGCGAGGGGTGAAGGAGATCCGGTTCAGCACTTGTATGAGGGATTTATGAGACACAAGGCTCGTCTCAGCTTTCACCAGCCCTCGTGTTTGTTCAGCGCTAAAGCCCAGCTGCAGAATTCAATGACCCACCTGGCTCCTCTCACTTGCTAAATCCAGAAGGTCCACAGTGATCCATTACTGTATACAGCAGAAACACACACAAAGTCCCTTACGTTCACACATACACTCCACACTCTATAAAACACTCTGGGACAAGCATGTAAACATATGTGCTGTAAATAATTTCGGTTTTGACTAGACTTGCTTCTCCCAAAACCCACTGTGTCAAACCGTCAATCACTACCGCTAGCACTAAGACTGTGGACACGGCTTGAGAAACAGACTGCAGGAGCAGAACTGGTATAGTGTGAAACCAGCTGGGATTTGTCCAAACATATTTTCAGGGGTTCGGTTTGGCAAACCGAGTCTTCGATGGGCTTTGGAGCCCCAGTGGGCCTTAGCAACAGTTGAAAGCATAAACTCGAGCGAACTTCTGCAAAGTCCCTGCAGAGGGAAAACAGAACTTTTCCCTCAACTTTAGCACATTAAAGATAGCACAGTGCTGTGTGCTGATATTTGCTTTCCAAACTGATGCCCTTAGATGACCAAGCCTGTGCTGAAATCATCGTTTAATATTCATGCATTTATACGTGTGTGCTGGGAGGCATGCGCTAGGACAAGTCTGCAAATTCCAAATGTAGAGAAACATCTTTTGCCTTTTCATCGCCAAGAGCCCAGGAGGGTTGGGTATCACTGCAGTTCCTGTTGGTTGACTGACAAGCGCTGCCACTTCTGTAATCTTGCATGGATGACTGGCACGACCTGAGAAGTCAGATAGAATAAGGCCTTTACTTTGACATGCTAGCGGAGTCCTGTGAATGAAAGGACAGAGACCAGCGGTTTCCTTGCTGTGATTTCCTCTTCTACTTTACACAACTATGCGGGTCCCTGACAGGGAGTAACACAAAGAGCTCAGTGTGTGAACATCTAGGTGGAGAAAAGAGAGACAGGGTTGATCTCTGCGTATGCAGTAGCTCGGCGTCAAACCCAAACACAGACACTCCACACACGAGGACACATGACTGAACAGATGGTGAAAAGACTTAACACTCCACAATACACTCTCAGCAACTACCTCTTTTTTTGAGGAGGGGGGATTTGGAGATTTTTGTCATGTTGCAGCGTTGGATTTCAGTGTTGTTGGATTTAGGGAACACATGTGATGATTAGTTGCATTTGAGGATTACGCAGCTACCAGAGTTCTGACCCTGTACAACCTTCAAATCTCTCCCCAAAAAATTAAAATAAATCTGACGTAAAACCAGTACATGCAGAGATAGCAGCAGGACTTGGGTAAAGCCAACACGTTTGAAATAAATGCTTCAGTCTCAGTGGAATTGGGAGGGAAGAGATCAGAGAGTTAAACCTGTACATATTAAAAGACGACCTGAATGACTAAAAGCCAAATATGGATTAAAACTGCAACAGAGCTGATGCAAACCTGTGCAGTTTTTTTTCCGTCTAAAGGGGAAGAAAGAGACTTATAAGGAATACATTTCTATATCAAATCAAAGGACCAAGGAAATGCTAATATTGACAGCAGCACAGAGAGTTTCACCCAGACTGTGTGGTCCCTCTCAGCTCCTCAGAGGCTCTATGTAGCATTTCACAAGTCTGATTCAGAGTGCAAGCATATTTATGTCTGAGGGTTCCCATCCCACTATGAGTGTCGCACAGAGCACATAGATCTATATAATAATATAAAGCGATGGTAAGTACAGATTTACATTTGAAATCATCTGGGTATAAATGTATACTCTCAGACGGCAGTGATTCCAGATTGGTCTCTTCCGGTCTGTCTCCCCATCATGTGAGTGGGATCTTCACTGAAATTGCTGCGAGCAGCCAGTCGTAGCGTGATTGAGGGTCTCTTCAACCGAGTGAAGGGCTTTTTTCTGGGGGACTGATCCTCCATGATGACATGTCAACCTAAGCCCAGATGAATCACCCAGCGGCTCCTCAATGTTCTGTGTCAAATAGACTGGCTCATCTCTTCAGGACTTCCACTATCAAACAGTTCCCCTCCGTAGTGGAAACATTTACAATAGTTATCAATCCAGAGAAAATGAAATACTGTCTTCCATTGTAAGAATCTTCCACTTTTTCACATGCCTACTCACCCTTTCCTTAGCCACGCTGAGGAGATGGGAGTGCAATTTCACTCCTTTCTCTCTGAGACATTTATACCAGAGGTAGCCTCTCTGGACTGGCACGTGGCTGTAATATACCACCTGTCTGGACTCATTTATAGACATTAAAACTTACTGGACCCCTAAAGGCATTATTTTATTAGTGCTGCTCCAATCATTTAGCCAGTTGAAAGCAAATAAACAGCCTGTGACTGTATTTTATATGACAGTTGGGAACCCCCCCCCACGACCCTTCACAGGACAAGCGGTTCCAGAAAATGAATGAATGAATTAATGCATTTTAGATTTGTTTGGTGTTTGGTGAGTGTGTGTGTGTGTGTGTGTGAGTGTAGTGAAGCATGTGCTGTAATAATTCCGAGCATTTTGCAGAGGCAGTGTACACCAACATACAGTACATGTCAAATGTAGATGTAACTTTCAGTTAATTCAAGGACAAATGGAAGAAAATAAGGTGTTATTAAGATGTAATATATGTATTAGCCGTTCAGAAACTATTCAGATCCCTTCACTTTGTTTTCACTTTTTTCCCCAAAAAATATTTTATAAGTTTGGCTCAGAAGAATAAGCTGAAATGCTATGGAAACATGTAAATAATGTACATCACGGAGTACATGAAGGACGTGACTGTCATACGATCCATCTATGGAGCAGTGAGATCCCATCACATTAATGCGTGGCACTTCTTTTCCATGTTGTTTTCACAGTTGTTAATCATGTGATTGCAGAATTAGGACAACTAGCTATTCACCTAACTGTAGGGGATGCGCACACATACACACACAGTAATTAGTAATTTCTTCAAATGATTTTCCAGAAATTTGGTAAAGAATTACTATGTAATGTATCTATATGATAGTGTGCATACTAAAATGCATTCATCAAACACTGGTGTGTGAATGAAAACTGTATGTATCGCAATAAAGGTTTGCCTGACATTAAAAAAAAAAATACAATTTCAAAAAGTTGTCTACATTTCCTGCATTCTTTGTATCAACCAGTGAGCATTCTTTCAGATTTACATATTTCATTTTTGAATGCACCACAAACAAAATTCTATTTTCTTTCTATTGCGTTGAAGGTAGAAATCTCACATATTTCAAAACTTGCACGGTTGCACAGTTACATGTTACATGTGTTTTCTGAATTTGGAGGCCAATACCTTGTGCTGTTCTCCATGTTTTCTGGTTTGTTCCTAAAACGTGTGTGTGCCTGTGCCAGACTGCATCCGAAACTTTATAGTGAAATATGTGACAAAAATCTGTAAAACCTGCTTTACATCATTCATAACAGGATTTATGTGTAATATTTTGCAACTCCTCATCGTTAGTGCTGGTGGTACTGCACTCCTAAATCACACACTTACACTATAACTGTCTTTGTAATTGCTACTCCATCACTGAGTGCAGATGCATTAAAGAGAAATGATCACTAACAGCACATTCTACTGTGTGTCATGTACCAGCAGACTATAAACACCGGATTTAAATTAGGTTTTAAGAGGTCTGTGTGACAGATGCTGTAAATTACAATCACAGCAATGACCTGATGTTACACTGCAGGTATGTAAAGACACAGAGAAAGTCATGCGTTTATTATTTTACACAACCGCAAAGATATAAACATGTGGCCCCTTCGCTTTGTGCCGAAGAATGAAGCTGGATTTTAATAGCTTCTCTCCGCACGCCCAAGTTCAACTTAATGATGACATCAGAAGATTTAGAGGCAGACTTACGTTGCGACTTTCTGAGGCGAGTCATGCAGCTGCAGAACAGACACATCTGCATGTAGTCCAATGAGACCGCTGTATTGTTTTTATGGAAGCCACTCACTAAGTTTAGTCATACAGTTTTAAATTCACAGTATGTCTGAGCTGGAAGTCTAAATCTTATTCTAAGACCTAACCAATTAAAAGCAGCCCCAAAGGATAATGATCTCATCAGTACTCTTTGCCAGCACCTAGTAGCCGTCATGACTGCTCTGTTCGTAAACCCTATTTGGCCTTTGGAGCAGACCAGACACTGATCTTGGGTTGCAACACGTCCCCCAACATTAGTGCCGAGGGCAGTACGACAGCGGGTGGAGTGACACTAAGCAGCAGGCAAGCAGGTCACTCCAACCCACTGGGCCACTGGCATGGCAGTGTACCGTCTGACCTTCAGCACATCATCACTTGGCCATTAACCAGACGAGCGGGGAGGAGGAGGGCAGTGTTTTAACAGCCACTTAGCAAGAGTGCTATGTAAACACATTTATCCTTGGATGTATGGAGCGTGGACATGCTTAAATCTTCTCCGCTGGTGGTTTGCTGGTGCTGGTGGTAAAGTGCAACACTTCACAGCAGCACTCGTACAGCACTCAGACTCATCGCTGTCTAATAAATCAGCAGAGAACATACCACGCTGGGGTTTAAGCTCTGAATGTGATCCTCTTGCATGCTGTCTGGCACATGCCTTTGGATGTGCACGGGAAAGTAGCGCCCGAAATGGACTCTGCTGAAAAGATATATCTTCTAATGTGAACAGTAAACATATCTGTTGGTAAGTGTGTAGCCCGACAGCCTGGCAGAGCAATAGGAGAGCCATTCTAGAGAGATGGCAGCCTGAATAATGCAGGCGTTTGTTCTGTCTGAATGAAAAGGAGTTGGCAGTGGGGCAGCTCGGCTGGCAGATAATCTCGTGGCACAGTGCCACCCTCTCTCAGCGAGGGGAAGGGGTAAAAAAAAAAAGAGGTCTCAAACTGAATCTGTCTTCACACATCCACTAGACCAGAGGAGAAACTAAGAAATCACACATTCCAGCGGTCTTTAAGTTGCAAAGCTTGCAGTTGATAGGTGAAAAAACAACTACAAACACATAATTGAGCTCAGAGGAGGCTGCACCTTGGTGTACATACCTGTTACGATCAGACACCAGCCCCCCTGGAGAGGCTGTGCCCATGGAAACAGGAGCCTGAGAAAAGCACTGTGCAAGGTGCTTTTTCCTACCCTTCTTTCCCCTTTTGCTACCATTAATTGGTTGCCAACAGCACTTGACTGTAGCGAGTTGAAGCCTCCCCCTCGGCAGGTCTTTTGCTCAGCCCAGAGAAAAGCCGGAGGCCAGATGAGCGGACGGGTTTTTGCCAGTTCTCAGCGCCAAGCCACCAGGGAACCGCATCGTTTGCATTGATTAGACGGCCGTTATGTGTCATACAAGTCTGGGCTAAGCCTCGGACGACTCTTTATTTGGAGGAAAGCTCTGTTTGGGGCGTCACGTACAGGAGGAAATGATTTCATCCGTTAGTCTCAGGCCACCGGTGACAAGGTGGGGGAGATCATCAGCTCCCTCCTAACTAGGTCACTGTGTTATTCAAGTCCAGCAGGAGACTGGAAGCAAGAGAAGACTGAATGTTTAAACTCCCCCTCACCCACCGCTGGAGATCTTGTTAAAAGTTGCCACAGAATAGTAAGGGGGAAAACAGAACTACCCTAATTTAATTTATAGAATAAACACAAGACACGAGATATCCTGTTTAGCATAGCCCAGTATGGCTAGCAGGAATATTCCGCTCTGGCCACCATATAAATCTTTAATCTGCTGAGGTGTTCAAGCTCTTTGTAACTTTATAAGGTTAGTACTCTGTTGACATGCTGTCTGTAAGCCAAGGTTCATTTAACAGAAATGGACCCGATGGCGGCCATTATTGAGAGTCTCATCTGGAGACGGGAGCCAAAAAGCCAAGTCATCAGTATTAGTGGCCTTACACATGCCAGTCAAGAAGACTTTTAGATTTATTTCTTTTTTCATTTGAAATGATTATGTCAGGAAATTACACCTCTCCAGAAATAGCAGACTCAACTTTGGACTACCTCAGTCAGCATTTGCAGCTCGAGGTGACGATGGCTCTGAAAAGAAGTGCTGAATTGCCTGAAATAAGGTCCCTCTCAAGCTAAACGTTGGGACTCTCTGTGACTTCGACAGAGATTATTTTACACCACAATGGCTTGAGGTTAAAATAAGAGACTGTGAAAATGTGAGCACCTACACAGCCATTAAACTTTCAGAATGGCTGTGGTAAGAAATGCAAGCACAGTGTAACGAAAGGTTGTTTGCTACTTTGCCATAGGCCTTCTGTCATTGTTTTTTTTTTACTTCTGAAACACTGTCCATGTTACCTTCAGTGGGATGAAAGACAAAGATATTTTTCCTGACTTGACTTAGTATTCCAAGTGTATTCTATGCTGATGGCATTGGAAAATAGTCAAAAAAAATCCAAATATAGCACAAATTTTAATAGAAGAACTGCAAAGGAAAATGGAAAATGAACAGTTGTATCCACCCACTATCTATAAGTAAATTTTAGGAGTTGGTACATCAAGATAAACAGATGGAGTGTTAATCTGTGCTGAAGTGGCGCTCCAGCTATGTGCCATCCCAATGCTTGTAGACGTGAAGGTGCAACGACATGGTGTAGCCGTGAAGCACCAGTCAAGTGAAATGCGAAAAAGTGGGGGAAAAATAATGTAGAAAACATGACGGCTGTTTCATGTGTTACTTTGAGGAGGTTACAGTTTGAGCTTTGCGCTGCACAGATCTGATGTCTCCAGGGGAGTGGAGGCTTCAGTGGCTGTTGAAGCGATCTTGCTTAGATGAGTGCTAAATAAACTGCATTATTAATTTGTAAAGCTGGAGAGTTGGACTTGCATATGTGTAAACGAAACGCTATTACATTCAAATCCGAAATCTGACTTTACAGAGGGCGGATTACGCTCTACATCCAAAAGAAACAAGCTCAAACTAACTACTGGACTGGTACGGTCTCTTGAAGACGTTATAAAGGGAACATCTGCAACGCTCATAGACGTTCCTCTTAAAACCCCAGCTTCCCACCAGTCTTGTAGAACTTAAGAAGCTTCTTGGATGCTCTTTAAGAAACGCTACAAGTCCAATTGCCTATGTTTCAGCTTGTTTTTTTTGGATAAACCATGACCTGGATGACTGAGAACCTTAACAGGACACACATTAACATTGGTCTAAACTTTTCTTGTTGAAGCTGAAAAAGCTAAGTAACTAAGGGCAGACACAGATGTCGCCTTTCTTCTCTTGGATAGATTAGTATTGTAAAAAATTTGGAGTTAGCTATATAGCTATTACATTTGCAGTGTTTCTGGAACAATTTTTAAACATGATCCTTGGACTTCTATAGCTAGCAGGCATACATTCACTGCCAGAAGGAGAAGCCAAAAGTTCCGCTCAATGCCTCAATATTATTCAAGTTACAGTGTATGATGCATGATGGTACTTAAGAAAATAGCAATTATCTAAAGATGTCTCCTCATGATACATATATTCCACCAGCTCTGCTTCTGGGCTATCCAGTTTATAAGACTCCTGAGCGAGCTCAAAGCTGAATTGATGGAAAGCATGCCTTTAAGAAGTCATGCGCTATATTCCACAGACTCACTCCAAAAACAATGTAAGCTAATGCTTGTCGCCTCCCAAGGCAGCATCGCAGCCCCCAAGGCCGCCCACCCCCAAAAGCAGAGCCCAGCCTGAAGGCATGGAAAGGTAATGGGGATTGGTAGTGGGGGTTGGGGGGGTTCTCCAATTGAATAAGCTGTGAGGGGCTATTGCTCTGGGCTTCCTCTGCCTGCAGCGTTCTCCCCAGCTTTGTTCTTGCTGTTATCTTTGACGGCAGATAATTCTAAATGTGCTGTGTGGATCACAGCTGCTTCGCCAGGAATCAACCACCGGCTCATCATGCATGTTAAACTCGTTACATATTCAAAAGGGAACTAAATCTCCTGCATATCTGTTTGCTGGAGGGCCGTGTGCATGTGTGTTTAGATGCATACGTGTGTGTGCATCAGCCTCCTCCTCAAACAAGCTTTGCTCCTGGCATTTTTCACCCCCCATTTAACCTTCCCCTTTCATCCTTCCCCCTTGTTCGTATCCACCGAAAGACTTGAAAACAGCTTGACTCTGAACTTCACTTTATGGATTCTTTGGTGATGAGCTAAAACAAAGTAGCTGTTGACACACAGCTACAGCAGAAATGCGTGAAGGTGGGCAGATGATGTCCGCGTGGGTGGGAGTGTTACACAGGGTCAAGGCTCTAACCTCCATGTGTTCCCAAAGGACATAGCAGTGCCTTGGAATGAACAGGTCGCAGAGTGACATAATTGATCTTACAGGGGTCAGAGGTCAAATTGACCAGCCTCTGGGGAAACAAACTTCTCTCCAAAATTTGATAGTGTGCTTTGTTCTGAAGGAAAGTTTTTGAGTTACAAATGTAAGTGGAACATTATCTGGTAAGCAAATGTTTAATTAAAGCTGAGCTAAATTATAAAGTCGATCTCATATAATGGAACGACTACAGGTAGAAAACACATCATCCATCCACTCATTATTTTAGTTTTAGTCCCTGTGACACTCAAGTGTATTTTGAGCAGAAATGCTTCCACAAATGTTGTCATATACTCATTTTACACGCCTGTGCAAGTACAGTGTCCTTGTGAGTCTTGACAGGCGCTTATAAATAAAATGTATTATTATTATTATTATTATTATTATTAATAAATAATTACTAAATGAACTATTTGGTGTTGGTAGAGACCGAAACAGAGTACATGGGAGAGCTGGTTTCTTATGTGGTTACAAAGTAGCAGTAATTTTGAAAATAAAGGATTCAGCTGAGTTGCCAAAAATATATTTTTATGCTTTCATTTCTTTAATGTTGAGAAAATTGATTAAGTTACACATGTTTCCAAGAAAAGATTTAGGTGGGTATGCTAACAGATCTTGAATAATGTTTACATAGCTAGATTATGACAAATTTCTGTTTCATGAGAACATGCTAAAGTTTGATTTTGAAATAATACAATACAGTTATAAAGTGATGACATTTACCAAAAATATCACAAAGTTGAATGGTCAACAAAAACAATGTGTAAACTATTTTATTAAATCCCTTCAAGATCTGCACTGTGTACTGTAGAACATGTTATATGAGTCTCATCTAGTATTGCAATGATATGACGTGTTGACACGTGGAATTGTTTCCATTCATCCTCAGTTATGCCTCCAACTGAGAGGCATGCTGGAAAATCACACCTAAACCTAAACCAACCTCACTATTTGAACTATTACAATGAGTTTGTATGATTGGTAGTTGGTGGCAAGTGCTTGGGTGTCACCATTGTGTCCTTGTGTGCTGTTTGTCACACAAAAACTTTACAAGACTCTCTGGGGCAGGTGTTAAGGCCTAGAATGGCAGCCCTGCTTTCCGGTGCCTTTACAAGTTTTAGTTTCTTCACATACAGACCCATAAAACTAAACCACGTAGATTTCCATTAATGCTACTCTCTAAGTAGAAGTATAAAAAACTTTTGCGGATAAATAATACAGATGCATTTGCAATTCAGCACAAGTCGTCAGATTTAAATCCTTCTTAACACAGTGCATTCTAATTAATGGCAGAATACGGTAGGGGGATCTTTCCTAATAGGATCGACATTGAATAAACCTTGAATTTTGTAATGAATAGTAGCATTAGATAAAAGTTTGGGAGTTTCTTTTAATATTTAGTGGTAAATTAGCCAAATGATTAATTAACTGTTCAGAAAATAACTCGATAAATAGTCAATATTGGACTTTAAACTAAATAAATTGAAAAATATATTGATTTGCAGCAACCTTGGATAGAGATGCAAGTAAACAACAAGTTGACTGGTTGGAGGAGGCATATATATGAGTGTGTAAATTCTAAGTGTTAGCTGCTTCACAGGGGAGTCAGTGTAGCAAGTGCTACACAGAGACAACATTTATTTCTTACAGTTAATTAGTTACTAGCAAATGTTACAGATTTTCTGAGTATTGCCACGGAACTCAATTAACAAAGACTAGAAAATCCATCCCTCAGTGGGATAAGGTGTATACATGCCTAGTATCCCATCTAATTACACTATATCCCAACTATCTTACTTGGATTTCTCATAAGAAGGATTAAAGCTAATCTGGACTTTTGGAAACAACAAAATGATAATGACTTGTGCTAACTCTAAAACGCAGTAAGTGGCTACTCTGAACAACAACAATAATGATACAATAAATGGAGAAAATCTGTTGGGTTGAACAGGAGAGAGGCTGAGTGTATTGTGCTGTCAGTATCAGGCACATGGGTTAAAGGGATCAAGAGAATCACCATACAATTCAATCTCCAACGAGAGAGGGCATCTGTTTAGTATAGCACATGACTGGTATCATTTACCAATAGCTGGTGCGTTTAAAATGCCTGTAGTAATCACATCATATTCTGAGATGTGGGATCTCTGAGGGGATTTAGCAGCACATCGATCCACAATGTTAGATAAATTAGTCCTGTTGATAATGCGATTGTTTGCGTGTGTGGCTCAGTCAGAGGCCGTTTATCTATCTGTACATCCTCACCTCCACACTCACCCCCTAATCCTGTCCCCAGACAGGCTGATGCCAGATCAACAGTGCCTTCAGACTGGAGGGACCCCTGAGTCCACAAATACTGCTGGCCCGGGGATCAGCCTCCATAAGTCACCCCCGTTACATTTATTTGCCAAGATGTGGCTGAGACACTTAACCGCTCTTCATCGGACAGCAACCAAACTGCATTTACTTCTTTAAGTGATACTGCCATTTATTTAGTGTGGTAAATATTCTTATGTATGCAGTGTTCTATAGTATGTACTTTATGCAAGACTGGGCATTCTAAAATGTCTGAGCTGTTTGAAAAATTAACTTCATCCTCTATGGAAAGAAATAAACTAGTCCATGTAGTTGCACTCATTCTCTGATAAATTCATACTGTAGGCCTACTTTATAAATGCACACATTGATAACTCACCATTCACCAATTAAATAAATAAATAAATAAAAATAAATAAATAGTCACCACATTACTTCTGACACACATCTTGTACAAGTTTCTTCTTCTTTCCTCCTCAAAGTTAAAGTGACTTTTACCCAGTCCCTTCAGGGCTTCACAAATTCAACCGCGCAATCTTCCAAACACAAAACCCAGACAACCTGCTGCTTCCTAGACACCCTGAACTCAACGCTTGAAAGACATCTAAATCTGTCAAAACACCTGAAAGCTGGATCAATTTCACCTCCTGGCATTTTGGCTTTTACAGGCACTCGGCTGCTAAGAGACACACAATGGCACTTTGTTAGCTGGGAAGAAGGAGTGTGTGAGCAGAATAAAATGACAAGGGCAAAAGTCAAGCCAACGGAAAGGCAAAAACACAAACTAGCCCACAGACAAGTTAGTATAGTTTCAATCATTAATACTACCCATATACATCCAGCGCAGCAGAGATCAAAGATGCTGCATGTTTGTTCTTTGTTACATGTAGAGTTCTTTAAAATAGGTCAGATCATATTGATGAGGCTTCTTTCATTTACAGGTCGCATATGGACTGGGACTCACCGCCATCCCAGTGCATGCTCAGAATTTCTATCAGGTACTCCTATCAGACACCCACACCCCCACCAATCCTCATTTCAGCATAAATCTGTCTCAGCAGATCATCCTCCTCCTCACTTGCCATCATATCGTGTCTTATTATAATCCCTTGTTTGAGGAGCACACAGGGAGATCAATGTTTCGATCACAGCAAATACACAAAGTGAGGACTTTTGATGTGAAACCCTGCCAGAGCTCTATACGAAAAGAGCAGAGTTTAAAAAAATAATAATAATAATACATACAGGCTGCATCTGATATATGCTCAGCTGGGGTCAGCGAGAAGCGAGGGGGTCCACCGAGCTTTTGATTACACTACAAAGTCTTTAAAAATGCACTCAGGTCAGTGGAACGGGAGCTGGGATCAATAGCGCGTCTGAATCAACAGCCTTGTGGGTTTGTCGTGTCAGCTTGATTAGATTCAGGAGGAAAGTGGGTTGATGAGTAAACATGACAGCATCAATATTGCATGAGTCTGAACATCCAACGATTTCTTTCTTTAATGTCTGCAAAAGATCTGGGTCGAATACTCTTAATACTCCGACACGGATACGTATCAGTGTATTTTACATTTTCTATCTCCTGGATTAAAGCTGCAGCATTGAAAAACACGGAACATAAAAGTGTCAAAAGCGAGAAATAACATTAAAAGCAAAGCAACCACAAGTGCAAAGCCATGTGCAGTCAAACCACAGTCGAATGGATAGGAAAAAGCGAAAGAATAAAAACCACAAACAGCCAACCAAAAACATGTGAAAAGAGGGGAACCTGTGTCCTCAGCCTGGCAGTTCCATAAGAAGAAATGGAAAAAGTCTACCTTGTTTATACGGAGCCGGGGCACTTCAGTGGCATTGTCAGTGCTGTAGCTGCAGGGTGCTTGTGTTTCCCCAGTGAACTGAGGCAGATGTCAGCAGAGACACCTGCTCTGGCTCAGCCTCCTCCTCCGCTGCCAGCCGGGCCCGGGTGTCGGGGGTCGCCGCCCTGCCCCAAAATACACCCATCGCTCAGCCCCCTGGCATGCTATTGTCTTAAGCACGGCCGCGGACTTATGAAATCATTAAGACATTTTCACACATTTTCATCTGTTGCATCTTCTTAAAATGTTGTAAATTAAGGGAAATGACAGTAGGTAACACGTAAGCAATGAGGGGCGTCACGAGCATCTTCGCTTGTGCAAAAATATGACTATGATTGCTTTAATGAAAAGACCTAAATTAGTGTTAAGCATGGAAAAAAAAATCTAAGGAGCTTACAGTGTTTTACGAAGGGAGGGTGGGGGAGCACGCGTGTGGTGGTGCCTGGCCATCTGTTTGGGAACGTTTCATAGTGGACTTACATCAGCGCCTGTATGATTGATTGACAGTTGCGTAATCCAGTCGTTGCCATTCTAAGTGGGAGTTTGAATGGCGCAGGGCAAGGGTTCTCTGTGACCAATGACATCAAATCACACAGCGTTCACAACTGAAAAGAAAAGTCAGATGTTGTGTAACTCGGTAATGACGGGTGAGGACGGGTGAGCGGGGTTCTTAGGTCGTAGGTTGCTGCTTCAATCAGGCCCTGCTCAGCAAAGACACGAGGAACAGTGACCTACATTCATCCTCATCTGAATGACAGATGTCCCCAGTGTCTTTGCTGCAGACTAGTAGTGTGTGCTCATTCTTTAGTGATTACAGCTGCACGCCACACAACTTCTGGAGCAGCAAAGAAGCCTATCTGGGAATATGAGCCTTCAGTTCGTGAGGTGGCATGGTTTCACAGTCCTCTGGCATTACTATCTCGTGTTTAAATGCATCGTGCAAATTTATTCGCAGATTAGACAGATAGATTAGCGACACAGGAGTCAATTTCAAAAACTGGACATGTAGAGTTTATTGAAGACATTTCATCACTCATCCAAGTAGCTTCCTCAGTTCTAAAAGACTAGTGGGGAGCTGGAGTTTAACCAGGAACATCTGTGGCTGTTACCCATCAGAAACTCTAAAGACTCTAATGACCAGATACTTACCTATCATTGGAGGAGTCTGTCTGATCCTTCTTTACCCTGTTCCACCCACAGGTAAGTATCTTCACAGACATAATAATCTGATCAGTTTGATTGGAATGTGCTACAATCAGTTATTCATACCACAGACTGGAGTTACCAACAGTTCCACAGGAAACTATGGCTCAGGTGATCGTACAGTTAACGGCTTAGGAGCATCTTTCGGCGAGGCACTAAACCTGAAATTGCTCCCAGGTGGGCACCTTGCATGGCAACTCTACTGCCATAGGTGTGTGAGTGTGTGTGAACTGTCACAAAAGGGGTAGCGGGGAATGGAGTGCGGACCCAGATGCAGGACTCCAGGAGGCAGGAGTAGGCGAAAAATATTTAATTAACAAAAAAAAGAAACAAACTTACAAAAACCAAGGTCGCTGCTGACATGGCAGGAAATCCAAAGAAAAAGCAAAACTCAAAAACACGAACAAAACTATGACTTGGCATAGAACACTTGACATGGAACATGAACAAACTTTGACATGAAACGTGGCTAACAAGTAGTATGACGCGACAGGGACAAAGGGGAAGGCAGGGCTATATATATATATATATATACACACACACACACACACACACACACACACACACACACACACACACACACACACAAGGAGCAGGGGTGACAAGACACAGGTGAAGCAAATCAAGAATTAACACCAGGTGAAAGCAATGATCTAATCAAAAGAAAACATGGAATAAGAAAACAGGAAATTCAAAACTTAACAAAATAAAACAGGAAACAGAAAACCTAAACCCTAAACCATGACTTGACAAAATACAACAGAAAATCCAAGAAACTAAACCCGTGACTGAGAAATGACATGATGGAAAGACAAGACTGAAAACTAAACCATGACGGGACAACATGACATGGGACAACATGGAAACCCAGAACTTAACAAAATACAATAAACAGAAACACAGGAAACTAAACCATGACGAAAAACTAAACCATGACGGAAGACCAAGAACAGAGGACATGACAAAAACCAGGAACGGAGGACGTAACAGAAACTAAGACATGACGAAAGACAAGACATGACAAAAGACGTGACAGAACCCCCTCCTTAAGGGACGGATCCCAGACGTCCCTAACAAAACAAAAACTTAAACAAAAGTCAGTACTGGACAGGGTGGGTGGAGGGGGCATGGCAGGAGGGATCCAGGGCAACCAAGAGGTTGAGCAGACAGGACCGAAAGTTCTGGGGGTTGGCCGGGAGGCCGAGCGGACGTGGCAGAGAGTTCAGGGGGCCGACCGGGAGGCCGGGCAGACGTGGCCGAGAGTTCAGGGGGCCGACTGGGAGGCCGGGCAGACAGGGCAGAGAGTTCAGGGGGCTGACCGGGTGGCCGGGCAGACGTGGCAGAGAGTTCAGGTGGGCAGCCGGGTGGCCGGTCAGACTGGACAAACCACTCAGGAGCAGAAGCGGGGACAGGAGCAGAGGCCAGACCCACCTCGAGGACAGGGGCGGAAGCAGGAGCCACCTCAGGAACAGGGGCAGGAGCAGAAGCTGGGGTCTGAGCCACTGCGGGAACAGGGGCAGAAGCCGGGGTCCGAGCCACCTCGGGAACAGGGGCAGAAGCAGAAGCCGGGGTCCGAACCACCTCAGGAACAGGAGCGGGAGCCGGGGTCCGAGCCACCTCGAGAACAGGAGCGGGAGCCGGGGTCCGAGCCACCTCGAGAACCAGAGAAGAGGCGACCCTCGGAGCCGGAGCGGGAACCAGGGAAGAGGCGACCCTCGGAGCCGGAGCGGGAACCAGGGAAGAGGCGACCCTCGGAGCCGGAGCGGGAACCAGGGAAGAGTCGACCCTCGGAGCCAGAACGGGAACCAGAGCAGAGGCGACCCTCGGAGCCAGAAGCGAGTGGATCCTCGGAGCCGGAACAGGGACAGGTAGCAGCGCTGGAGCAGGACATGAGCGGGTCCTCGGAGCCGGTACAGGGACAGGAAGCAGCGCTGGAGCAGGACATGAGCCGACCCTCGGGGCCGGTACAGGGACAGGAAGCAGCGCTGGAGCAGGACATGAGCCGACCCTCAGGGCCGGTACAGGGACAGGAAGCAGCGCTGGAGCAGGACATGAGCCGACCCTCGGGGCCGGTACAGGGACAGGAAGCAGCGCTGGAGCAGGACGTGAGCCGACCCTCGGAGCCGGTACAGGGACAGGAAGCAGCGCTGGAGCAGGACGTGAGCGGATCCTCGGAGCCGGTACAGGTACGGGAAGCAGCGCTGGAGCAGGACGTGAGCCGACCCTCGGGGCCGGTACAGGGACGGGAAGCAGCGCTGGAGCAGGACGTGAGCCGACCCTCGGGGCCGGAACAGGGACAGGAAGCAGCGCTGGAGCAGGACATGAGCGGATCCTCGGAGCCGGTACAGGGACAGGGAGCAGCGCTGGAGCAGGACATGAGCGGATCCTCGGAGCCGGTACAGGGACGGGAAGCAGCGCTGGAGCAGGACGTGAGCCGACCCTCGGGGCCGGAACAGGGACAGGAAGCAGCGCTGGAGCAGGACGTGAGCCGACCCTTGGAGCCGGAACAGGGACAGGAAGCAGTGCTGGAGCAGGACATGAGCGGATCCTCGGAGCCGGTACAGGGACAGGGAGCAGCGCTGGAGCAGGACATGAGCGGATCCTCGGAGCCGGTACAGGGACAGGGAGCAGCGCTGGAGCAGGACATGAGCCGACCCTTGGAGCCGGGAGAGGAGCCAGAGAAGAGGCCGATCTGGGAGCCGGAACAGGAGCTGGACGTGAGCAGATCCCTGGAGCCGGTACGGGAGCAGGAGAGGGGCATGAGCCGACCCTCGGGGCCGGTACGGGAGCAGGAGAGGGGCATGAGCCGACCCTCGGGGCCGGTACGGGAGCAGGAGAGGGGCATGAGCCGACCCTCGGGGCCGGTACGGGAGCAGGAGAGGGGCATGAGCCGACCCTCGAGGCCGGTACAGGTACAGGAGCAGGGCATGGGCCAACCCTCAAGGCCGGTATGGGAGCTGGAGCAGGAACGGAGGCAGGAGCGGCTCGCTGGGAGCTAGCTGGCCGGTGGCCAGCAGGCTGGGGAGCAACCACCATGTGGTCGACAGGACGGGATTCCAGAGGCTGCCGGCCAGCAGACCTCCCTCCATGGCGTCCACGCGGACCATGTTTCCTTTTCAGGGCCCCCATGGCCAAATGAGTGTCCACATATGGAAACAAAAACTCTGGCATGAGCCATGGCTTACTTTCCAGCATTTGGTCCTGATAATAGGCAATAACTCGCCTTTTGTCCTCCTCCTCATCAAAAATAAAGTCTGCTGGGTCCTTTGCTGGTCGCGTCATTCTGTCACAAAAGGGGTAGCGGGGAATGGAGTGCGGACCCAGATGCAGGACTCCAGGAGGCAGGAGTAGGCGAAAAATATTTAATTAACAAAAAAAAGAAACAAACATACAAAAACCAAGGTCGCTGCTGACATGGCAGGAAATCCAAAGAAAAAGCAAAACTCAAAAACACGAACAAAACTATGACTTGGCATAGAACACTTGACATGGAACATGAACAAACTTTGACATGAAACGTGGCTAACAAGTAGTATAACGCGACAGGGACAAAGGGGAAGGCAGGGCTATATATATATATATATACACACACACACACACACACATACACACACACACACACACACAAGGAGCAGGGGTGACAAGACACAGGTGAAGCAAATCAAGAATTAACACCAGGTGAAAGCAATGATCTAATCAAAAGAAAACATGGAATAAGAAAACAGGAAATTCAAAACTTAACAAAATAAAACAGGAAACAGAAAACCTAAACCCTAAACCATGACTTTACAAAATACAACAGAAAATCCAAGAAACTAAACCCGTGACTGAGAAATGACATGATGGAAAGACAAGACTGAAAACTAAACCATGACGGGACAACATGACATGGGACAACATGGAAACCCAGAACTTAACAAAATACAATAAACAGAAACACAGGAAACTAAACCATGACGAAAAACTAAACCATGACGGAAGACCAAGAACAGAGGACATGACAAAAACCAGGAACGGAGGACGTAACAGAAACTAAGACATGACGAAAGACAAGACATGACAAAAGACGTGACATGAACAGATGAACGAGAAATATTGCAAAGATTTTTGAGTACCACTTACCTAGAAAAACTGGCCATTTACCACTGTATATAAAAATGGATGAACCCTCCGTAATGTGTCCATAAGGATTCCTGCCAAGCAGATTTAGAGCTCGGTGTGGTCTCTTCGGCTGTTGCCATCTTGTCCTGACTCCTGGTGTCTTAAGTCAAAGATGTGGACAGTCAGTCTAATTTCTACATTCACTTGTCATGAGTGAACATTGTAGAAATGAATTATAGAGACAGTTTCTGTACCATTATGGGCATTTTAAGTGTTCTTTGGTACTTCCATGTTGGCTTCATTTTCAGCCAGAGGAGTTCTTTTTAGGGAGCTGTAAATAAAGCTCTACTTAAAAAGCCAACACTTGGTCCTGGTGGTTTGGACAGCTAAAGACCTATTTCCAACCTTCCTTTCATTTTTAAAATCCTTTATTAAGCTCTTGCAAATCATACAGTTATCCAGTTGTGTGGCCATTTGCACAGGAATGGGAAATTAATTTGAAGATTCTCAATCAGGATTTAGATCATCATTACCATCATTCTTCTCGTTGTCTCTGACAATGGACTTATCACAGTAGAATTGCATTTGACACCAGTGAAGATGAGATTTTATTACAAGCGGGGTAGATGTCATGGGATTAGGGAACCACAATAGGTTGGTTTAAATTGTATTTATCAGACAGACTGTAGTTTGTTCACAGTAATGAAGAGCCTACCATGCACACAGCGGTTAGTAATGGATTACTACAAGATTCTCTGGAAAGTGGCTTTAAAGCCATGGTGTATAACAGGGTCACAGGGGGCTGGAGCCTATCCCAGCTGTCATCAGGCGAGAAGCGGGGTACACCCTGGACAGGTCTCCAGTCTATCTCAGGGCTAACACAGAGAGACAGACAACCATTCACACTCACACCTATGGCCAATTTAGGTGAACGTAACCAGCATGTCTTTGGACAGTGAGAGGAAGCTGGAGTACCCGGAGAGAACCCACAGGGAGAACATGCTAACTCCACACAGAAAGGCTCTTCTTGCTGTGAGGCATCAGTGCTAACCACCACACCGCCCTAAGCTTCAGCTTAATAAAATGAAAAACAAATCCATTAATAGATACAGTATACAGGTTTACTGTCGTGTGTAGCCTATTTTGTAGACTACTGGCATCCTTTTACTTGGAAAAGAAGTTCAATGTGTGTCCTATAAACCTTCATAGAAAATAAGTAAATTGAGTAACAAAACCCTAGCTCACATTGTTGTTAGACAATATGTCTGGTACTTTGATATGGTTTTGCCGTTGCTTTCACCCTTCATGACTCAGCCTGTGGATCATAGTAAACCACATAGGGCTATTTTTTTTCTTTGGACGTGACAAATGACTGAACGGGTTCATTCATCTCCACAATCATTACAACAGAAATCTGGCTGTCTAAAAGGCCCGGCTAATCTGTAGGCGTACTGGTAAAGGGATCACATCTGTCACGTTACACACCTGTGCTGCTGTTCTTCACCATCAGCCAAGGTCAGATTTCACACACACACACACACACACACACACTCGGAAGTGCAGACACACAAGCGCACACATGCCAACGGAAGTGTACAAACTACTGGTTCTTTCTGCATCTAATCGATTGAAATAGAAATAAGCTGTCACACCTCATAAAAGTACATGATACTTTACATGTAGTTTTATTTTTCTGATATGATTTGACATGATCGTTCAACATTATAGGCGTGTCCATGGGAAAGTCAAGGTGGCATTGTTAATTCGGACATGTCTGCAAGGAAGTACTGCAGAACCAACCTACTTAGGACGTTCATCGAGCAAAGGGGTCAAAAGGCTCCTTTTCCAGAGCCTTTGTTTGAAGTAATGGTTCATTTTTCTTGTTGGAAGGTCATATGAGCAACCACAAAGAGACTTGATATACCTAAAAAGAAACCATAAAATGACTACAACTACCACAAAAAGAAGGAACCCACTAAATGGTGACAAATTAACACAAATTAATGAAAAACGTCACATTACAGAGAAAACTGTTGCACAGAGGCACAAAGCACCACAACGACTCATAGGTGAAACAAAACGACCACTCAAAGATGCAAAATGACTTTTAAAAAAATGTGAAGTAATTCAAATAGGGAGATATAAATGTGCAAGCAGCACAGAAACAAGTTAGACACACCAGTTGTGTCTCTTTCAGTCTGGGTGTCTTGTGTCTCGTTATGTGTGTGGAAGCCTTTTACTAGTCTGAGCCAAGGGGCCCCTAGTCTCATAATCTATCCATGCATGTCTATAAGAACCGCAGGACAGACAGGAGCGAAGTCTTCACATTACAAATGGAGAGTTTAAAATGAGACATCAGAAGAGAGCACTGGTGAGTTAGTTTGATCCAGGTGTCCCTTGTGCAAGAACCACCCAACATTTGTCATTCTGTGCATACGCTGTGCATTCTGTATGCACATGTGGCGTTGGCGTAAATGATCCATCCTGTGTAAACCATCAACCTGATCTGGATTGTAGAGGGAACCACATGTAACATACATGTCAGAGATGCCTCTCAGTCAAAACAACTGACTTCTGTTTGGATTAGTGCCTGATTAAACTGAGCCATATTTGGATTTTAACCTCACTTTTCTGAGATATCTTATGCTGACTTATACTTGCCACACAAGGACACTTCTCTAATTGGGGAAGGAGCTTTTGTCTCTTCTTTTTATGTCTGCTTTTGTCAATTCAAAGTTGCCCCCTCAGTGGGGCACTGAGTGCTTCACTTTTAATGGGAGAGAAAAGAGATGATTAGATCATAACACCTAGCAAAAATGTATTCCTCCCATTTCCATCTGCATCACACATGTACCGCGCCTCTGGCAGTAAACATAAAAGTCAGACACCGTGCCCTTGTGCTGAGTGCCTTTGACTGGGATTGAGCCACTCACCATCGGTTCACATAAATAAATCCCTATAAGCCAAGTCCTTTAACGGTGTGTGCATTTTATAACAAGATTATATTTAGAAAACCAAATTTGGGATCTTCACGGGCAGTCCTAAGATGATAAATCCATCCTGAAATCTCATCCACTATGTGTGAAATGGGCATGCAGGTTTGCTGCTCAGCCTTTGGATTGCAGGTCATTGGTCTCTTCAGACAAACTGGCCAAACAGATGGGCATTTATAAAAATAAATTACACACCACGTATCTCCCACACTGGGCAGACACAAATGTGGAGACTGTGATCTAGCCACGTACGAGGACTGCTGTTCAGTTCATGGTGGTAAAGATGATTTGTGCAGCCTTAGGAAAAGTTTGTTTTGGCTTTTCAATTAATAGCAAAGACAGTGTCAGTAGGTTTGAAATGTTAATTTTGGTTTAAAGTGCACACACACACACGTGGGGCACTTCAGCCATGGATGTAGAGGGGATGCAAAGCAGCGACCTAAGTCCTCTTTTCTAACCACTAGCACTTAACTCCCCAAAAAGCTACTGTCCCATTTGAAATCAAACCGCTGACCATGGCGTTATTAGCCCCACGCTCTAAACAACTAAGCCAACCGGCCAACTTACAACCTCACTCATCACTTCCTCTTCAATGCTGCTTATCAAATACAGCCACTAATACGTGCTCAAGTGACAAATGTCGAGATGGTCTTTTAAGAGTTCTTCCTGTTAGAAAATGAAAGCATATTTCATCTACAAAGCCAACTCCACAAAGAAATGGTTTTGAGCACAACTTCACAGGTGTGAAGAAAAAGACTTAGTAAGAGCACCAGATACTATAACATGCAATCTATGAATTATAATTTATTCCTAAGGTAGTCAAAATGTAATGTAAAAGTAAAATCAGTGTTTTGTCTTCTTGAAAGCATCTATGAACAAATTGTTCTGCTAAAAATAAATACCACACCTTGGTGCTGAGAGACATGGGTTTTTGTTTGCAACCTCAGTAACTACCGTACCTTTATAGGCTTGACCATCACTTACAAAGTAACTGGTTATCTAACTAGTGATTGATAACTAGACCAGGACACACAAGCAATCAGGTGATTTCTCACAGAATTATTACTGAATATTAATGAAATTCTACCATTAACTTTGAAATCGTGTTGATTAAAGTGGGAAGAACTTTGGAGTCCATACAAAATTTTCTGTGTCTATGGGTCACTATTGCGACCACTTTTACAAAACTTATAGTTATTTGTCCGATTATTGATATAAAAATGTTCATATGTATGTGATCATAATGTATAAATGATATAATATGAGGAACAATGAAACTATCCAAAGCATAAATCAGCATCCGTGCATTCTTTGAACCTCCTCCTCTACTGGTAAAATAATGTTTTTTTATAACCATCAAAAGATCTAACAGTAGGTTGCAGACTTCAAATCCAACCCTGTGCTCCACCTCTCAAGTAAAGATTAGAGGTTGTGGGCGTGCAATGGAAACATCAGGCTCTCACTTGCACCTCCTTGTAATGGGGCTATTTCACCTGGTAACAGAAATATTGCAGAACAAACCCACAGTAATTGTGTTTTTATTTTCTTCTATTCCCTTCCAGATGAATTAAATTGCATTGAAAAGAAAGCGGTGCCATTCTCTGTTCAAAGCCAAACAGGGTGGCAGCTTCGGTGAGGAGAAATGAGCGGTGACAGATGCTCACAGAGGAGTATCATTTCAGAAACTCATTAAAATGAATGAGGTGCACCAGATTGGGTCAAATGTTTTTATCTGTAGCCAATGGGAATTTCAAATTGATTGAACATGCTCAGAGAATTGGAGGCTCAAATGAAAATTATTGGCATTTTGTGCTTTTGATAGACACCTCACTGCTGGCTTTGCTGACACCAGAAATTTCATTTTCATTCACAGATATTAAGCCCTTTGTTGCTTATTCTTAAAAAAAGGAAAACAACTAAAGAGCAGAATTGAATCATGGTCCACTGAAAGACAATGATGCAATGAAGTTGTATTTCTCAGTAGCCTGTATGATGGGGATTAATAACGTAGTTGGCACAGTCTTATCCTTTGTCCACACCTGCCAGGTTCTACAGTTTGCATTCGGGTTGACCTCAGTCACACCACACAACTCTCGTCCTTGTGAGATTTATAGCTGCTGTCAATCACTCCCATTAAATATTACTAATGCTCACTGATCCTGAATGAAGAGAAGTAAGGTAATCATTCATCTCTCCATTAGACCACCTTTACTTTGAATAGTCTATGCTGTCAATCACACTCCATGGTGCCTGGCATCGTGTTTATTTCCAGCCATAATGACTATAATGACCTTTATGATTTATATTGAATCCCAAGATTTTCCGATCCAGTTTTACTCAGTGGTTTCTGTATTGAGCAGCAAGACATTTTGTAGTAATGCGCTTTACACAGTCCAGACCTCAAACAAAGAAAAACATATCTGAAAAGCACTGTGTGATGAGGGGGACCATTCATTAACATTGCAAAGGAAAGTGAATATAGTCCAAATATAGTAAGGTAGAGTTTTTTGTAACAAATTTAGGTTACTGGGACACAGGAAAGTGTCTTGTCTTTAGCTGTAGTCCCTTAGGGGTTGTATTCTCAACATCAAAGCACTGCTAGTTGAAGCTTCAGAAGAGCGAGCACAGTTTTCTTGAACACACTATTTCTTTTTTGTTGGCTTTGTGGTTAAGCTAACTAGCCAGAAGGCATATTTAGCACAGAAAACATGAAAGCTAGGAAGTATTTATTAGCAACTATTGATGGTACACTGAGACAGTTGATGGCGCTCATTTGCAGCTGGCCGTCGATCAGCGGCTGTGGAAAAAAGGGATGCAAAAATTAAGTAATTAAGGGTAATTAAGTTGATGCAATCGTGTCTCCCTTGAGCTGACATCGACACTCTGTATACACTTAACCATTGCACCATACCATTTTCCGAATAAAAATGATTGATAACAGCTCCGTTTGTGCTCTAAGCTCACTAGTAATAATATTGGCCATAACTTATAAATTAATTAATCACTGATAGCTTGAACTTAAATAAATGTTCTCCTGAATTCTGCAGAACATTGTCAGAAGAATTTAATGTGACAGAAACCACATGTGGGGAAAAACACAATGTAGCCTAGTGTGGTTAATACGAGCCCTTTGGAGAGACGGAACTTAAGATGTTTTATTATTCTACGACCATTTGATTTCTCTGTGAGATCCCATTGTGTGAGAACAAATATCAAAGACACCACAATAGAAAGACGACCCCCAGCTAGGTCCATAAAAACACAGACAACCCAAAGTCCTTGTCATGGAGACTGAGGAATTAGGTCAGCTTTCAAAATGATAAGCCCATGCAGTCTTCTTTTCTTCAGTCCAATCTTTCAACAGGTAATACGACACGCATGCTTTCCATCTGCTTTGTCGGAGCCGTCTGATACACAGACACATATTCAGCTCATATAGATAGTATGATTCATGTATGATGACTGCATAGTCTGGCATAGTCTGAGTCACACACAGCACACATGTCCAGCCACCAACCACAGCTCATATTTCAAGACCATTCATGCTTTTTCCGACTAAAACCATGCACATTGAAATTTTCCTCAGCAAAGACAGATTCACTATGTGCTCCTGCCTAAAAATACATTTGCACGTCTTGAACTTGTAAGGAGTGCGTGACATGGTTCTACTGACAGTTAAACCAATAAAATGCATGTGTTTCAGATTTTCCAGCTTCTGATATTCCCATCAAGGCTACACAAACCTCTAATTATCTTAATATATTATAATTATTGCATCACACATAGTGATACATAATTATGCTGGGTTCCTATTAGCCATAATAGGCAATCATGTCTTTGTACAAAGATGAGACGTGTCAGCTGTAACGGGAGTAGACATCACAGCATATATATATATGACCCTTTCAGTCGATCATGTCAAATTACATTTTGTAGTACTGCCACAAAGTTTATTCAGCGAAAGTAACATGAACATTTTTTGAATCCAGAAGTGAACAGATGACGATCAATGTCATTGATCCTAAAACAATACATTGACTGTTAGGAAGGCCCACTGAGAAGTTGCATTGTAGATGAGCTAAATGCCAAAGTTGGCATGCTAACATTCGTCCAATGAGCCTAATGTTTGGCGCGTAAGCACACAGCAAGGATTTATTGTTGTAATTGATCATAAACTGTGACCTCATGGTGGCGCTAGGTGAAAAGTAAGAGGATCACTCTTCCCTGAAGTGAACATCTGTGCCAAATTTCTTGGTAATCCGTCCAATACATTGCATCATCTCAGTCCAAACCAACTTAAGGTGAATCTAAAGGGAAAGTCGAAAGGTCACCATAGTCGGTGGGAGCCATTTATTTTTGGGACCACGAATGCCTGCACAAAATTGATCATGGAAGTCTATTAAATAACTGAGTTGTTTTTGTATTTTAGTCTCTACGATTGTAGTCACTCAGGTTAAAAACTAATTACAAAGTAACTATGAATCTTTGAAAATGATTCATATCATTCATTCTGGGAGGAAGCTGGAGTACCCGGAGGGAACCCATGCAGACACAGGGAGAACATGCAAACTCCACACTGAAAGGCCCAGTCGGCCCATGGATTTGAGCCCGGAACCTTCTTGTTGTGAGGCATCAGTGCTAACCACCTCACCACTGTGCCGCCCCCTGATTCGTATCAGCATCCTGATTTCAAAGACTTTGATAAGCCATTACAGGAACATGGCTACCATTACCAAACCAGCAGTCATATGGTATATTAGTCCCAGTATTAGAACACTATGCCATTTGATGTCCAACACTTGACACACTGCTACGTGTCAGTCGACATGCGACATAAAAGTTGAACTGGATTCATCTCTTTTATGTCCATCATCTGATGTGGTTATGTGACAGGCAACAATATGCATTTGCTTCACCGAACGTTTGACTGGCACTCCAATGGAAACTTAGTGACATTGTTGCTGGCAACACTGATAGTGTGTAGCTTTTGTCACTAGTAAAGTGAATGCACCATAAGTTTTTGTGTTTTTTTTTAATCTATTTGTATGCTTTGTGTTTTTGATTTAATTTAACTAAGATATAATGTCCTTGTGTACTTTTGCTAACTATTTCCCAACAACCTTACAAGTGTGAGCGTCACTTTACGAACTGCTGAAGTCACTGTCTGACTATACACCGGACTATTTACCCAAGAAGCCCGGAGACTATCCTCCCCCTGTGATGTCAGCATTTCCCTGAACACCTAATGTCTGTCTCTTTGTCAAATGTTTTTCTCATTTAGTGCGCCCACCTGCTAGAGAACACACAGAAGAAAAAAAAACTGCATCAATCGTGCCAGAGCGGAAAGCCCAAGGAAGGAGTATCGAGGCCCCGGGGAGGTCGTCATCCTCAAGTTACCAGGCTGAACATAACTCTCCATCTGGACACTGAGAGGCTGATTAAAGCCAGAGATAGCGGAAGCAGGAGGAGGCTGGATGGGTGACAGGAAGAAAAAAGACTCAGGTGAACTGAGGGCAAACTTTCAAACAGTATATATAGTAGCAATAGATAAAATGTATATCATTCTGTCACACACATGCTTTTGAGGCCAGTAAAGAAACGAAAGCAAGAGATTTCACTTCCTTTCCCTTATTATTTTCAGGGAACAACACTTACAAGTGACCTCAGAGCTTTTCTTACTGTAGACGGATGGTTAAGTTTTAGCTGTTACTTGGCTATAGTTTTTCTTAGTAAATGATAATATATCCATGATATATATAAGGTTGCCATTTTAAAAGTGAATGGAAAATGTATTATTTGTAAGTCACCAGTTATCTAAATTTATGAATATGGTGTGTCTACAGTTTCCAGTAGAACATGGCTTACTAAGTGGTATAGTGATAGTGGGAAACATGGCATCAGAACAAAAAGCAAATATTCCTACCATCACAAGAAGTTATTTGAAACTTGGTCATTGAACAAACCTTTGGTGTTCATTCAATCTGAGTGCTTTCATTAAAGCAAAAGGGGACAAACAAATATCTTGAAAGACATGGGCATTTCTTTCAATGATTCAACTTGCCACGTACACTGCGCTCATTGTTATCAATAGTCATGAATACAACTACATAATAGAAGCATCCTCAGAGGTGGTCTTACATTTTTGGACATTTTTGTAATTAAAACTGTTGTTTGTGGGGATACCCAGCTCTTATGTGAACTGATAAACAACCAGAAAGAGAAAAATGTTATTCGATTTTATTAATGATTCCATCTCTAATTAGGTCTTTTATAGGAGAGATACAGCAAGTCATGACCCACTCCTGCATGATGCCTCTCAGAGAGATGTGTGTCACCTATCTTCAGCTGCGCCTGAGGAGAAACTGCAAAGGAGGTTTCCATTCCCAGTCAACAATCCTCGACCCCGTCCCGGGAGACCCGACGTTTTACAGCTCGTGCCTCACCTGTCCTCATTATTTATCCCGCGTGTGTGACTGTAACTAATTTGCGACCTCAGCCATTCCGAATTGAGAGAGAATGTCGAGGAGTTGCTCGTACGTTTGAGAACTTAAGTGTTTCTCCGTTGCATGACAAATGACAGGAGCTGCGTTTAACATCTGGCAGGAGGACAAGAAACAGGAGGAGACCATGAGGAACTGGGTCAAATAGCAGCTACAAATCATCATGTTTGTTTTAATCTGTGTCCACTGCCAGATGGTTGGGCAGCTCAGACGGTGGCAGGTAAGTTTCCAATGGGAGAAAAGTGTATTTTCCTGTTATTAGATGCTTTTTTGACATTTACACCGTGAGATACAATCCCTCTGCATGACTTATCTAAATAAAACATCCAACTTTCAGTGAATGTGAATCAAAAACATAACTCACTAGGCCCAGCCACAGATATTCTAGGTGCGGCATCTTGACAACAAATCAAGAGTTCCAAGGGAAATCATTGGTTCTATCTGAATTGGACCATTATTTGGAGCATACAATCCACAGAAATGACAACTGAATCATATAAAATGCTCTCCACTGATGCTGTGCATGAACTCAAAACGTCACTTTTGTAGCGATATTAGAGAATTATAGGCTCACATAGAAATTAGGATAAATAAAGAGATATATATTCTTGTTCCCAAAAAAAGTGATATTAGACTTGAACAGATGAATGTGTCCTTTGTGTTTAAGATTGGATTAAACTTTAAAACGTTGTATATTAACTTGAAAGGCCAGCCACCAGTTAGCCAAGCCAACCAGCAAATCACACTCTTCACAGAGAAACAGAAAGTGAAAGGATCCTCAATAATAAATAATATTTGATGACTTGAAAAAAACAACATCGGACTACATGATATCTAACAGAGTGCTAATCCTGATTTTATCTGCAGCAAGAAAAAAGTGTCTGGCACTTGGCTGAATATAAATATAGCACTGAATGTCTGCGCACATATACGGTAGTAGGCGCCTATTTTTACTTCTCCTGGATTTGATTCAGCAGCCTGTAATCAGCCTGTCTCAGTAAAGGAACGCTGGGGGAATGAACTCTTCAAGACAGACTGCTTGTTCTGCAAAGCTGCATTATAGGCACATATGGGCACATAGGGGGTCTCCTGGGAGAGCAAAGTGAGTTTTCATCCTAAAGATGGCAAACTTCAACGTACAAACATCTCTCTGTAGATTCTTTCCTCCTTAAACAGTATCTGAAACCAACCTAAATGTGCTACTACTCATTAGAGGAATCCATCTCTCACTTCTCCCACATCTCTGTGCATTTACGTAACGTCAAAGTCAGCAAAAGTCACTGTGTCTTTTTGTCTTTGCTTAGGTTTCTCTATCAGTTTTCCCCCTGGTGTCAGTCTTTTCATATAATATTCTTTTTGCGGCTAAGATGATGTCCACATCTGCAGATGCCGGATCCCTGCTCTCCAAATGTCTGATTCTTGAAAGTCATCTAATCCTTCAGATTTGTGAATTTCAAAGCTTTGTCATTCAACTAAGCTTTCATTTAGCATTCTGATACACTGGTGAAGGGATGGATTAGCGTAACCCGATTACCGACTAGTCCTGCATCTGTGAGAGGTTTTTCTTTTATGATGTACACAAGGCAAAGTTTCTAATTAGTATTCCTTGCATTCCCTAGAGGTTGTGCTGCTATTAACACCAAAGAAAGGTTAACTCTCTCTTCTGTGATTATACTCTCACCAAAACGCAGCTAAACTAAACTAATATTAATGAAGCAAAAGAGTTATTAGGCTCTTTGACAGATGCAAAGAAACCTAATTATAGTATAGTTTACACAGTATATAGATAAATACTGTTTATATATATATATAGAGAGAGAGAATATATATACAGCATCATCTAATACAGTCATGTAGTGGGGTCGGCAGGAGCAGTGGCGGCTGGTGAATTTTATGTTAGGGGGGGCGCAAAGTTTGTAAATCAAACCCCTGTAGGGGGGTCTGGGGGCATCCTCCCTCAGTAGATTTTTTTTGTGATTTTCACATACAAACTAAGCATTCTGGTGCATTCTGACAAAATAATAAAGACAAAATAGAACATTTCCTTACAAAGACAAATGGGGCCATGGAACTAAGTTTTAACTTAATTTATTTGCCTTGTAAAATCCAGCAAGTTTAAAAGTTCTAATACATCAATAAAAATAGGAATTATACACAAGTTAACATTCTCTCTCTGTTTGTATGTGTGTTTGAGAGAGAGTGAGAGAGAGAGAGAGTGAGAGAGTGTGTGAGAGAGAGAGTGTGAGAGAGTGAGAGTGTGTGTGTGTGAGAGAGAGAGAGAGAGTGAGAGAGAGAGTGAGAGAGAGAGCAATGCTAAGCCTTCCAAAAAAATGTAGCTTCAAGCTATTATCAAGGTGGCTGCGGCTGCACTCGTGTTTCTTGGCTTTCTCGGTAAAATGTTTTAAGTCCTTCATCCCCGTTGTAGTCCATAACATCTCTGTCCCGGGACTTTGTAACAGCACGCAGGGGAAACAAAAAAAAGCATTACCTACTGCACATCCAGCTAGCCAATTCCGTTTAGCATACACATTTGAGGTGAAGCTCCTTGTGTATGTCCTCCCACGATCAGTAGCCTGCTGCGAAATGTTTAAGTCCGGACAGTCGGGTCCCAACTCCTTCACCCTTTTCTTCTCCACAGCCGACCGACGAAAAAATTGAGTTTTTTTAAGTGAAATAATTGAGTTTTCCTTAAGCATCATTGAGTCTCCGCTATTAACGTTAGCCATCTTGTCTCTTAGAACGAGTTACAGCTGTGGCGCGAATGCTTGCTGATGGACGTGATTGATTGATGAATTGTCCAATCATGCTAAGATTAAAAAAATAGAAAACAATGCCATTGGTCTGGGCGCAGAGAGCTGCGAACTAGAATCGAATTTTCATGCGCCAATGAAAAGCTGTTTCTGCTCGTAAACAGTAAAAAAGTTTGCTAGCTCTCATAGACTCCAGCATTACCGGCGCCCTTGACCTGGAGGAGGGCTTTATATCGAATGGCAAATCGCAAGCTTAGCCTAAAGTCAGACGCATTTAATGGTTGCTGGCAGTGTGGCGGGTACCACTACACCATTGCACAAGTAAAAACGCAATGTATTTTTGTGTATTTATTTCGTATTTGTTAGGTTTGATTGATTCATGGTTGATCTTGGTAGATATATATTTCACAGGAGGGGCGGCGCCCTAGCGCCCTCTATTGACCAGCCGTCACTGGGCAGGAGCCTATCCCAGCTGTCATTGGTTGAGAGGAGGGGTACATCCTGGACAGGTTGCCAGTCCATCACAGGGCTAACTCAAAGAGACACCAGTTAACCTAACATCCATGTCTTTGTGTGGCACCTGGAGAAGACGCACGCAAACACAGGGATAAGGGTAGTAAGAAACAAACCACAGCACACAAACTTTGTATTCTGAGAAAATATCAGTATGCTGTGACTTTTGGTACCAGCAGAATTTGCTCGCCACGCCGAAAGGCTTCGTGAGCTTTCCATGGAAAATCTATTACGGCACAAGGTCGGCCTATAAAGAGAGGGCAGCGCACAGAGTGGTTATTGATGATCAAACAGGATGGAGCAAAGGAAGGAAGTGCTTTGCATGCTACTATCCTCCTCACTCAAACCCAGAGTCAAGAAAAACACCACGCAGACCAAGTGAAAAGCATGCAGCAAGGCATGTGGCGAATCAATTTGCATGTCTATGTGTTCAATTAAAACGAGCCGCGGCAACGCATAGATGTCATTCCTCATTAAGCTGCACTCTTTGTCTCGTGGGAAGAGGAAAAGGTCGACGTGGTCTCCCTTGCTCCGTCAGCTTAGGAAAGCAACACACTCAACTTCCTGGAATGACTGGAAGAAAGACACTGTTGCTATGGTAACGGACATGTGGATGTGTTTTTTTTTTTTCAAAAAGAGTTGAAGCGGTTCAAACTCGGGGGAGAAAAGCGCTAGTTCCAATAAATACAGAGCAAAGGAGTTGCAATTTCCTTTGGGTTCTGACCTGTTAGACAGATGAACATTCTCCCAAAGAAAATTGCTGAGTAAAATATGAGTATCTCTGGTGCACACTCAGCAGGGATCCTCAAGAGATTTTTTTTTTTATTTGAGGCTTGAGTCTTGTGTGGGTCTCGCAGCAGTGGCATCAGAAAAATGGGGGCCCGGCCCACTTTTTGGCATTTCCTTCAAATCATCTATTGAACTTGCCCCGGGTAATGACCTAATTCTTATTGAGCTTCCCAGCGCGCCGCTGTGCCTCCCGTGTCTCGATCCCTTCACTCACTGGCTCGTTCATTCACTTCCTAAAAGATGCGGAGGGACAGACGTGTAAGGAGGCACGGGAAACTATATCAGCTCGATAATGGCAGCATGGGAGGACTCACACGAGAGAGGGGTCGCGTCACGCCTGGCTTCATCTTCATAGCTCTGGCCAGCTGTAAGGGATGTGTTGTGAAAATCAAGTGCAGCAGTACAGGAGGCGCGACCTTCTTCCAGTCTAAGGACATTGTGAGATGGAGTGGGCTCTGAGTGTGTGAGCACCTCTTATACAGTACATACTCTCGCACATTGTCATCATATCTAACACCAGCCTGTCAAAAGCTGTAATATGAAGTGATTTAATGAAGAAAGGGACCTCTTTGCCAGTGAGGTGTGTGAGCTTCTTTCACAATTTGAAAGTCTCATCACTCCTCAGTCATATGGCAATGTTTGTGATGAAGCATCCCATTATTCCTGAGCTGAAGACTTGATGGGTAATCAAGAAATATATTGTCCAGACTAGAGGCAACCCCCTGCCTCTCCCACACTGGCTGTCATTTGGACTAATCCCCTGTCATCACTGGGAAAGTGTAATGGACGGGAATCCTCTGAAGCATTACACAAAGTAATATTCTCAGTGATGAGACTGTCTTCAAAGAGAAGAAAAAAACTCTGACATCTCCAATCCCTTTACTTTTCTCACCATTAATCATATTAAGTTCCTTATATTGTGGATTTTTTTAGGGATGCTGGGGAGATACATAATCAAATGCTGCTGACAAAGTGTGTGTCAAATTGATAAAGAATGTATGTAAAATGGCAGCGCTGGTGTACAAAGGGAACTAGATCATCATAATCCTCCGATAGCTGGAATCCCATTAGCTACGGGTCCGTGATTTACAATAAGAAGGGTCAGATTATTGCTGCGATCCAGCATCGTAAGCCGTTGACATCACTCTGCCTCAGATCGTGCTGCCCTCTGCTGCACTGCCCACACCGGTGTGGAAAACTCCCACAGACTGCGGCACGTTTTCATTTACATAGCTCGGTCTGATGGACGGGAAACAAGCCATAAGTTCTAGTCAGTGGCTACATGATGGCTGTCAGCATTTGTTAATGTACAATACTGGCAAGGACATAGCACAGCTGGCTGATGAAAGCAGGGCAAAGAATGTAACTCATGTTATACATACATCTATAGCACACGTCTTCATACATCACAGCACTAGTCATTAGAAAAGTCCTTGAGACACTAAAGTTCAAACAGTTGCAATTCAGATGTTTCCACCTCCATATCCTGCAAGGCCCACCAGTGATGTGAATGAAATATAATGAAAACATTTTAGCTAAGGTATTATGTTTTCATAATGTTTTAACTGTGAAACAAGTGGTTAGAGAGTCTGCTTTGAGACTCCAGTTTGATCTCCTCCATGTCCTCCTCTCCTCTCATGGTGTTTTCAGAAAGTACCTAAAAAAAAAAAAAAAAATAGAAAACTGCACCCTGAGTCTGTTGCATGGTTTCCCACTTAATGTTAATGCATATAAGAAGAGTTTTTGAGAACATAATGTTGTGGTTACCAACAGTAAGTATGTAACAGTAGTAAAGATAAGTAGTCTCTGGTTTTCATGTCACAGGTACAACAATGTAATTCCTGAACCAAGCTTTGGTTGAGTTGAATCAGTGACGAGTTGAAAAGTTAAATGATTGTTAAGTTTGTTTGTTTTTTATGCACCGAAAGTGTCACACTTTCCTTCAAAATGGCTCAGTACTTCATAGTTTACCTCTTTATTTGGAAGCAAAACATCTCTTTACCAGGACATACCCACATCCATAAGTTTTCGTATGTCAGATGCTGATCATGCTGATCCATGTGTCCCAAATGGTTGAACAAAATCCCCTCACAGAACTCTACACACCTGGGACCTCTAGACCCAGCAGTATTATGTGCTTTTCAGTAAATAATTGAATGCCTTGAGTTTTCTGGGGCATAAAGTTCTTGCTAGTTCAGAGTTCTTATTGCAGTCTGTTCTGATGCTGTTGTTTCTGCCTTCGCGAGGTCTTCCTGCAGGTCTCTTACAGTAATTCCACAGATGTTGTTCCCAAACATTTGATTCTCCTCTGAGAAATGTTGCTGATTGTCCCACATCCTGGAAGGTTTGCTGATGTACCATGAGTTTTGTCAACATAGCTGTCATCAGTGTATGTCTGAATGTCGTAGATTTCCATCTCACAAGTTGTGAAATTTTTCAGACACAAACAAAGTTGAGTCGATTCTAAAAATAAAAGTCAGACTGTAGTAATTCTGCTTTTAATTATATCTGCAATAACTTTTGAGGTACTGGATTTGACTTCTTGTAATCTAATAAAAATGTAATATCAGCAAAGTAACAACTTACTAAAGCTGTTTGTAATTTGTTTCGTATGATATGTTCTCTTACATTGCTAAAGAAGGAGTGCATGTTTCCCATGGAGAATCCATTTGAAGTTTTTTGTCTTGCTATTATACCATAAAAAAACAAACTAAATAGCATCATGATATTAATTTTAAGCAGTATCAACCACCCCTATACTATAGATTAGGCGTCAAATATCATCTACACAGTATAGAGCAGCCTAAACCAAAAGGTACTGCTGAATATCCACAGTACTTTACCATCTGTGTACTGCAGCATATTGCCAGCGCTATATCTGCAGGTACAAGGAGTAAAAATGTCTTTTCCATGTGGATTTACTATCGACTCACAGTCAGAATGCTGGGAACAGGTCTTACATAACAGTGGTGACTCCCTTGATGGCTGTCCCATTCTTTTGCCTCTTCCACAGCCCAGACATGCGTGTATTACTATATATATATGCTACTAGGAACTGCTGTCTCAAGGCGAGGCAGGGGGGAGTGATTTACAGCAGGCTGGTTGCTCAGCCGGGATAATAACTGGACCAGAAGTTTGGCAGGACGCAAACCAGCAATGTCCCACTGAGCTGAGACCAGAGACAGAGGGCTGGAAGCTGAGGTCTACTTGTATCCACAAAGCAAGATCAAGAACTGCTGGTTAGGATATGTGACATGCAGATATCGGACCAGGTAGAGGTAATTTTGATTGATATTGCGAATAAAAAACACTGCCAGCAGTATATTAGAAGTTCCAGAAGGTAAAATATAGCATAATTAGCTGTGGACCTTGCTGACACCACCTGTTGTCCCTGCTCCCTGCACACGAATGTTCAACCTTCACTGTAGAGTATGTTGCGACTAATAGACTGTTTTCACATTCATGTAGCAACAGAGGAAAATACACACGAGGATGATTTTATGATGTAGATTTGTGCTGGATTTAGGGAGATATACAAGAAGATTGGTTGTTGTTGAAATGTTTAGGTACAACATTTGGAGACAATGTTCATGAAAAGCTTTTGTGAAATGAATGAGTAAAAACCAATTGAAACTGTAATGTTAAATTCTGCATGTTTTGTATAACATGTTAGCATGATACTAACATACTGACACTAATACACGCCAAATACCTACAGTATTTTAGTCAAATACCTACATACACTGCACTTTTTTACTTTTTTACTTTTTTAAAGCAAGCATCATTATAGATTCAGACTTTGTAAATGCTATCGATTGATGACTTTTTTTCCCCACAGAGCTTACGTTGGAGTGTTGTTATAGCTAGCTAGTTAATTAAATTAATTCACTTTCAATCCCACAAAACAGAACAAGAAGTCATTTGGTAGTTTTCAAATACCCAAACGGTTATTTTGGTGTTCCTACTCTCAATAAAAATCCCGAAAAGGAACAACTGTGAATGGCAACTGTCAATCACAGTTGTCTAACTTGATGTCACATCCTGTTTTTATAGCATCAAATAACTAACTAAAACTAAGTTTACCGGAAAAATGGACACTTAAAGATACATTATCAGAACTACCTAAAATGACAGAAACCATCTTTGGAAATTTAAGCGTTCAATGCGTACTTTAGCATTTCAATTCTGGCCCAAGTTCCTATTCACTAACATAGGATGGGACTTATTACCTATACAGCAGTCAGCCACCAGGGAGAGCTCCAAATACTTTGGCTTCCCTTTTGAGGAGTTATCATGGCGTCCACTTTTTTCCTACAGTCTCTGGTATTTGGTCACAAACCAAATCACTGGACTCATAAGAACTGTGACTTGAGGGAGCTGGATGAAATGACAGGTCACCAAAGTCAGTGGGATTCATCGTTTGGGAAGCACAACGATTGGTCCCATCCATCTGATTGTTGAGATATAGAAGACTAAGGAGTGCTACTAGAATACATTCCGGTAAATTCTCTACAACCTGAAACTTGAAAAACTTAGGTTCTTACTGACTGGCTCCACTAAGAAGTTTGTAGATACGTGGCACCCATTCTTAGAATGTATTAACTCCCCTGGTCTGTCTCTGGATGTGGAGGTCTAAGCCCCTGTCCCTCTGAATCTTGTCTTTTTTTTCTTTTTTTTTTTGGATGGTGGGAGCGGGTTGGTGGGTGAAAGACTGAGGATGGGTTTAGAAGAATTGTTGGCACCATTGTTCACGCTGTGCTGTACCACTATGTGAGAATTTTTCTGTCTGTAAAATTAAAATAAGAAGAGTTGAAAAAAAAAAAGAATACATTCTGGTGGCACAGTGAACTGAGAAACACTGGGAGGACTTGGCAAGGAAGACAATTTACAAACTGAATCGGAATGTGCGTGGGGAGGAGGCAGGAAGGTTGTCTGGTATTTAGCACAGTAATGGTTTAGAATCTCATTTAATCCCAAAGATGTGTGCTACTGGGCAAATCCCTATATACTTTAATCTCATGATAAGTGGTCTTGAAGGAATACAAGTCTAGAACCTATGGCACCAGACAGAATAGATGTGACCAGTCAGCTTCTTCCATTACTGCAGTTGTTTTTCTAAGAAGTTTAACAGAATGCTGAGTCTGTGGCCGGAAGCCCAGAGACAGACCAAATTCGGTAATCCTGTTCCTGTTTGGGGAGTTCAGAGCAGGTCTGGGTACAGTGGTAGGGAGACAATAGTGGCACTGTGAGGCAGACAGCTGGGTTTCCTCCCCCATCTCTCCTCCCCCCCGCCAGCCCCCACTGACATGGCTTTGTTCCACCAGCTTAGACTGCAGCAGACCCAGGGCTTCCCCAAACCTCTGTGACATCACTGCCCAGCTGATAGGAGGCACAAAGGATCCTGCACAAAAAGGAAGCCTTCTATTTATAAACGATGAATGAGCGCCACGATTCCACTGCCTCAGACTTCTGTGCTGGACCTCCAGGCCAAACATTGCATTGCAAAACATAAAAAGGAGAAAAAATGCAAATGCTAATGCAAAAAAAAGCTGTGCTGACATTAAAAAGGGAACCTGTCACACTGAAAACACCTGCAGCATGAAGGGTTTCTGTACAAAAACCACAGTTGCTCACGTGTACCTTTATATGATGTCCAAAAACTGCAAGTATTTTAGTCCATTTGTGCACTGGACTTGTTGTGCTCCAGTTTTTAAATAGCATTCATATCATCCAGGAGTCAGGAGAGGGAGGAGACAAATAGTGTGCCAAAGATTAAAAACGTAATTTCAATTTGGTACAGAGGTTCTTTGTTCCCAGAGGGTGCATCTTATTTGCTTTTCGTTTTTCCTTAAAACCCTTGCTTGTTTGGAGTTCTTCTCACAGTCTTATTTTCAAGTCTGACTTAAAAAGACTTATGTGCCTCAAATAGTAAGGTGGTTCAAGAAAAAAAATAAAAAATAAGAACAAAATGCAGTATCTTTGTAAACAACTGTACTTCAATTACTTTTTTGGCTTACCCCCCAAAAATATTAGATACATAATGGCTATGTTGTCTGTGCCTTTGATAAAATGAAGACCTGGCTACCTGCTCATTCCTCTGTTCTCTAGAATGAGGTGAAATGTTTCATAGCATGTTGAGGCAATATAAAACAGCCTGGATGTTGTGGTTTCACAAGGTAAGACTCAGGCCTTGATGACATTTAGTAAACCGAGCTAGCTGGCAGGCTGAGAGTGTTCCAATTTTGATATCTCGTAAAACGATTGCGCCTGAAGCTGTTCATCTCTCTAGCACAGTAACAGAAGGTTAAGCACAAGGCTAGCAGTAGAGCAGTCCTGCTCATCTTATATTACCTCCACAAAAAGGGAAGTGAGGTGAGGTGAGGTGAGGTGTGATCGATAACTCTCATATCCTACTTCTTCTGTGCTGAGAACAGAGATATGAGCAGATACTCTAATTATCTATCCTGGGACTTCCACCGACTTCATCCTGCCGAGCCTGATAGATGTATGCAATGAAGATTAGCATTCAGCACACGATCCAAGCATAAGCTATTTCAATCTGAACACTGAAGCAGGACTACTTGGTGCTTCCACTGTGACTAATTACATGAGTTGTTTTAAGGGAACATATATTTCCAAGTGATCATGTATAAGATAAAACAGCCAGACAGAAAAACATATCCATCGAGCCAACAAATCCAAACCCTGTCTGCTGTTTAATGACTCAGATAAATATTTCAATATTTTACCACAGTCATTCATCAAGAAAAATGTTTTGCTTGTGTGATGGGAGCATCTGATTGGTCTAATAAATTATCTGTAATGGGGAGTGCATGATTATGTACAGTTATATTGAAATCATTGAGTTATACAACTTAATAAACATTAGTAGTAAATTTTATGAACATATAGAATATTCTGACATTAATAAGCTATGCTAACTGAACCTATGAACAGAAGATATTTAAGAACAAACTTTTCAGTTCCTCATGACAAAAGCACATTTATAGTCATACTAGTCACTCAGTGAAGTTGAATGATAATGAGCATGTAATGCAATTAGCAATGTTAGCATGCAGGAATATGTTTTCCATGTTAACCAAAGAGTGTCAGCATACCACCACTGGCCACTACTACAGAGACAGGGCTAGTTGATGTAAAGGAGAATTATATTTTCAGGTATTTGCTGAAAATGTTTTAAAGTGGGGGAGGTTAATTCAACTTTTAAACTGAAGATAAAATGAAATGTCAGCGGATTCAGGTTTTTACAATTTGTGCTCCGAGGCAAATTTAACAACCATCCAACCAATGGCTGATTTGATATTAAATAAAAAACCAACAATGTAAAACTTTTTTTTTGTGGAACTACACAAGAAAATATTGCCATCCTCATAAGAACTTTGAAAATACACTTTAGATCACAGAGTCAGAGCATCAAAACTACAGCTCCCGAACTGCAGTGGTCAGTATCTATTAAAAGTGGTCCAAGGAAGGAAAAGGGGTGATCCAGCAATAGGCTCAAGGATGATCAAGGCTTACTGATGCACGTGGAGAGAGAAGGCTGGCCCATGCTGTCCAATCAAACAGATGAGCTATTTTACCTCAAATAATTGTAAAGAAAAGCGATAGAAAGGTGTAGAAAGGAATACAAAATGAATCACAGTTTGCTGTGGATTGGTCTGCATACCACAGACCAGGGTGTCAGGGCGTTCTTGCTGAACCCTGTCCACTGCAGACAGCGCCTACAATGGACATAGGAGTGTCAAAACTGGAGCAATGAAAGAGGGTGTCCTGGTCTAATGTAGCATCATGTATCGCACAATTAGGGAACACATGGCATCAGGATGCAAGGAACATCCCCTTGCCATTGTCACTGGGTGGTCTACCATCTACATAAATGCCAGGACACAGGTTTACCCAAAGAACATTACCTCTCAGTGATGTCATTCACATCATGTTTTAATGCTGTGGCTGATCGTTGCATGTAGCACATTTCTTTTTTTTACTAGTACACAGATTGCCATGCACATTTTCTAGATATTCAAGGTCCCTATTAGAATGGCCCAGTAGTGGTTGGATTGAAATAAGAGGCTTGAGGCTCAGATGAGGTGCAGACCAGCCAAGTGTTTATTCACCAGTGTAAATCATTACAACAAAACAAAAGGACTTACGAGACATAACAAAAGAAAACCATGACTAATGGACTTTGGTGGCCTGAGGTCTGGGTCGCAGCCCAGCCCAGCCAATCAATCACTCCCCCTGTCTGTGTGCGCGGGCTCCCTTTTCTAGGCTGCTACAATATTACGGTACAAGCCCTACCACCAGGTGGGCTCCCTCCCCAGATCCACCATACAGTATCCTGGTAAAGCACATAAATAAACAAATTCATATACTCAAAATACCACTACTTGTATCAAAAGCATTTAAAAAGCCTTATATACCTAACATTCACTCATAGCAATTATTTACAGCCTTCCAACATTTGCTATGCCCCTCTCCAATTATACTAATGGTCTCTCCCAGGACCTTTAATAAGGTGTTCAGGCCTCTGGCAGACTCTTTTAGGCTGAACACCTGAGGAGCTAGCACAGATAAGAAACATTATACAACGAAAGATTTTAAAATATACATACAGATTGCACCACTAAAACAATCTTTATAACCAATGTGTCTCTCTTCACATGACAGGCCCTCATCAGTAGCAGCTGAGAAACAATAAAACACATTCAGTCTTTCAGTGAGTCTGTATCTGTGAGTTATTTATTTCATATCTTACATTGTAGAATTGATGTTTGGTAATCAGTCAATGTGATGAAGAGGGCCTTCGCCACAGTACCTAGAGAATTAATCACGGTTCATTTAAAATGGACTAAAAGTTAAAAAAAAAAAAACTGATGACACTGATCAGAAAATACATGTACACCAATCAGGGATAACATTATCTGATGGTCTTCTGAGGGTGTCCTGTGTTGTCTGGCACTGGAATGTTGTTAGTGGGGGCCTTTGGGTCCTATGGTTTGAGGGGAGGGGCCTCAGTGGATCATCCCACAGATACTTGATCAGTTTGGGATCTAGTGAATTTGGAGCACCTTGTGCTGTTCTTCATGTTTTTTGAGTTGTTCCTAAACTGTTTTTGTTTGTGTGCCTGTGTCAGGCTGTATCCTCCTGGGGACAGATCATTTTTTACAATGAGATATTTCATCTGTCAGGTAAACAGTACCTTTTCCACATCCACATGAATGCCAGATCCAAATGTTTCCCAGCAGAACATTGGATTATCACAAGATGGTCAATGTTATTTACTTCTACTGTCGGGGGTTTTAATGTTGTGGCTGATCATTACAGATAATACTTAAGAAGCCGATGATAAATGACATACAGGCCAGGTCAAGTATGCATTCATAACTTATTCCAGGCTGCCGCGTCATTATTACTTTTCAAGAGTTTTCGTGTTCCCAGCAGACTTAAAGAAAACCCTCACAATTTTACTACAGTGTTTTAAACCTCAGTGGCAGACATGGGGAGACAGAAGGGCCGAAAGATTGGATTGCAGACTCCAGACATGACATCCAACACAACACCCCCACTCTGTCAACCCCACTGACTTGACCTCTGGAGCACATAGAAAACACATGACTTCATCCTCTAAAGACACATTCAAACACTTATCTGATCATTAGCAACTTTGGCGAAATCCAGAGGGAACAATTACGGATACAACTTAAGCAACAGAAGCCTCGGTCAGTCTAGGTGTGCTGAGACTGAAGACTCTTACAGGAGGTGTAAGAGGAGTCGTAAGTGAGCGCTATTGCCTTCTGGTTCCGCTCAGTGGTGGGGGTTTAATTTTGATTAATGGTGGCAATTAAACAGATGAAAAGAACTGGACGCCTAATGAATCTATCAGCCTTTAGTCCAGAGTGTATAGGGAGGCTTTGAGACTGGTCCCAGTGCCTTGCGCTCTTAATTTGATAGCATAAATCACTGCAGAGGCTTAGGTTAGGCTTTAGCCCCGTTAAATCCTATTGAACACTAATGGCCAATGTAGAATACCATCAGACCTCCCCAATTAGCCCAGCCAAAGGGAGATACTAATCGGTAATAACTGCCATATGTTGGTTTAATTGAGCCTGATGAGAACTCAATTTGTGTGCAAGGAAAAATCTGTTAAATAGCTGGCCACACAAGTGATATTGTAGGAAAAGTACACAACTGATTGTGTGTTGTAACTGAATGTCACTGGCAATAACTCAACGGCTCTTTGATCTAAAAAGCAGAGGAAGCGTAGAAAACCAGAATCATATCAATCTTCAGAGGATTAGTCCTTTCCCCGGGGGCTCTTGATGCAATGGGAAAATATCCCTGGATTCAGAGGACTGTGTCATAGACAGAAATCATTCATTCCCCTGCTCCGTGTGTTTCTTTTTACTGCATGCAATCTCCTCCCCAGACAGAAACTGGGCCAGCTACAGGTCATCACACACGGCCTCGGAGGCCTCAGAGGAAGCAGGATGCCAGAAGTTACTTCAACTCCTTCTCAATCACCCCACCAGGAGCACCCCGGCAGGGTCATCAGCATAGTTTAATGGTGATGTAAGCTGAACGTCTACCTTCTAAGATTTGAAAGATTAGTCAGTGGAGCGCTTAACAAGACCTGTGCTCCTTCATTGTTTGATTGCCAGTCCCATCAAAGCAAAACGGACGAATTAAACATATTTTGTATTTGTAAATTGAAAATTTTTGGGAAAACAGCTAGAGTATTCTGCCTCTAATGCCCCATGCATTAATCAGCAATACCTCTAATCAGTATTACCTGAGAGGACATGGCTGGAAAGGCCTGAAAGGTCACCACTCTCTTTTAGCTGAAGAGTACCAATTCTCATTTGCCACCAGTTTTTGCCTCTTTTCTGTAATTTAACAGAATGAACCTTGATTTCTCTTACTCAGATATTGCAGCCCTTGAGCCAGATCAACAAAAGTCCCTTTCAAATTTTCATTGTTGGTGAGGTATGGTACTCATAAACGACTAGACAACACAAGCCACTTAGAGCTGGTATACCCACAGTGTGTGGCCCTTTTAAACATGTGTATCAGTGTCTTTCTTTGGTCTCCATGTTTATATTGACACAATTACTCCGACTATGACAAAATCCAGAATTTTACACAGGTTATATAAACAGCGTACTTTACATGAAGGCTTAGTCTGAAAATATTTTTTTCCGAATAAAACATGTAGGATATGCCAATAACATTCAAGTTTAAGAAGCATTTCTTTGGACATGTATACAGCTTATTTGGAACATGGTTACCAAATGTTTTTTTTGTTTGTTTTTTTTACCACAGTTTATGACAAACGGCCTCCTGTCTGTTCCTGTACAACTTTGTACACTAACCAGCCAACAGTTTGCAAAGCTGGAGATGGATGCACCCCCCCCCCCCCCCCATAAAAGTCCACATTTGAGGTTGGCAGGAGGTGTGTTTACCTACTTTCAAATATTATGAAAGACTACAGTTTGTGAAAATGCACAAGTCGGTGGTTGAAGGAATGACGGTTGTCAAACAATTCTTCCGTTTTAATCACAGACTCCACAATGCTGCATGTAGAAATATCACTGGAATATTCCTTTTTGTTAGCTATGTAAACAGCTAAGAAGGAATATTGTTTGTTTTGTTTTTCAGAATAAGGAAATAGTATTAAATTATTTCGAGAGTAATTAGTGCATGTAATTAAAGTCAATCTGTTGCTCTGGAAGCTTTACAACTGCATGTTAGGTGAGTTTTTGGCAAACTAAAAATTTGCATCCTTGAGAAAGTTCTTACATATTAGTTGGTATGAAATAAAGTTCCCTTTAATTCAAATGGATTTTTCTTACAGGAAAAGCACATTTTTATAATGGTGGTGGTATAAAAAAAATATTTACTCCAAATCTTGACCACTTGGATGAACTGAGAACATCACTGTATCCAACTCATTTACGTCCTTGGGTGCTGATTATTTGGCAAAGCATAGTTGTGTGAAAATAAATGGTGGGACACGGCTAAAAGAATAACAAGTATTCAACTTCACCCAAGCTGAACTGTACTTCCTTCAAATACATATGCAGTATGCAGTTTAACAGGTCTGGTTTCTACTTAAAGCAAGGACATTTCACATCCACTTTGTTGGTAACAAATGGATCTGGTGAACATTTGTGGCAAAACACTGTGGATGACCAGAGGGTTGACTGATTCACGAACAAATGAATAACACTCACTCTGACTCATTGACATAGGCAATAAAACGTAAACTGAGTTGCAACCACTCTGCAACCACTCCAATTCGGAAAAGGTAAACAAATGGACATGGACCTTTGTAGTAAAATGGAAAAGAACGATACCACGAGATCAGTTCTGGTGTAATGGAAAAAAATACTGTGCCAATGAGTTCATACAGACAAGGGTTCACATATTTATACAACTTTCCACTAGAACCAGACTTCTACCTGTGGTCAAGGCTCCACCAGAGCAGATGAGAGTTAAGTTACTAGATGACTTGTTTAACAGTACTTAACGGAAGCTGATGAGAATTAGGGAAAATGTTAGTCACTTACCCCCACCCCTCCTTCTCATGAGGTCTGGGGAGTCTAATGACTCGTCTACGGTTAACCTCCAGTCTGCTGGTTCATATCTCATCACTGAGCTGCATGATACTCTGTGGACAGTTTATTACTATGATTACCTCCCGCACTTCATTTGTGCCAGTAACTGCTGAATTTTTCCCTCTAAATCTCAAAACGGCCATTGTATCAGAAAGGTCCCTGAAAGGACATTACTTGGTGCAGTGACATAGTGTAGAGTCAGAGGCTCGAGTGGCAAATTTGACATCAAAAAGATGGTCTCTTGTCAGGCTGAGTCCCCCAGCAAGGGCAAGCCAGAGCACTGTTAAGAAGTCAACAGTCAGTCCCAGGTCTGAAGAGGTCATCTTGGCCGAGAGGATAGAAGACCTCACAGAACAGAGAATCTTTCTGCTCAACCCAAACTGCTGACCTCTTGGTCCTGTGGTGTGCCGCAGAAATGTAGCAGAGGTGAGCTGAACCGTGTTGCCACTCACTGTATGTTTATAAAGAGCAATGTGCCATGTCACAGCTTTTTACTTCCACTCTAACCACAAATCATTCCTACACCAGAAGGTGTGTCCAATAATATTACTGGACTGATGCTGTGTATTAGACATTGGCTGCCAATGGTTTCCATTTAATCCCACACACCTGATGTGTTCAGTTGCTTTCTTAGCTGAGCGGAAAAGCTGCTGTAATAGCATTTATTCACACAAGTAACGGTGAAACAGTTTTTAATTAAAAATCTAATTAAATTCTTTTTGGTGGATCGACGCCTTGGTAAACCTAAACACCTAACCAAATCAGCCGAGGGAAGGTAATTTGTAGAACAAAATTGCGAAATAGCAGGTTGTGGGACCTCTTTTCAGGTGTCCTATAATCAATATTTTTATATTACGAATGGATTGAGTCACTATTGCGAAAAGGGGATTACTGATATTAATGACCCACAGAGAATCTGCAGGTTTCTCTCAGCTCTGTGGAGCCATTAAGGCATTTTTCAACTCATTGTTTTGGTTTTACAGCCCTGATAATAATTGCTAATGTTGCCAAGAACCTACTCACCTACGACATAGAGAAAGTCATTTGCACTTCATATTAACCCAAGCTGTAATAATTCTGTGTTAACGGCATTTTTCTTCATATGAAATTCCATAACTCTGTTAGAAAAATAATGTAATGTCCAGTTGCTAAAGAATGTATTTGGCAAACCTCTGTGCCATGTCCTAGAGTAATGTTGGACAAGCTACTTTATAATATTTATTTCAGTTGCTAATCTTTTAGCTTACATCATACTGTATATCAGTATACATTACTAGTGTGACCCTAATTTGGCAGTGTGTCTTGCACTTTTGGCACTAGTGGGAACCCTGTCGGCCTTTTTCTGGTTGGAACGTAAATCTGTCACTGCAGTGTGTGCTGCCTCTTCTTTCCACCACAAGTGTCATAGACCCCCGGGGAATCTCTGGAATGACTGCAATTTACAGGGTCTCACCCCCATAAATAGATCTCCCCAAGAGGGGCCAGTGTCAAAGATCTTTTAATTACCGAAATAAACATCTGTAAAAGTGTGCTTTCCTCCGTGATTGAAATATGTGTTTCCGCGAGTAAATGCAATTAGCTGAAGCTTCACAGCAGCAATGAAACACGTCCGGAGGGGGCGCGCTTACAAAGTTGCCACACAGCGAAGTTTAAGCTGGGTCACTAGTGATGTTTAACTTGGTCGACTCCTTGAATATGTGGCAGGAATCTGTTCCGCACAGTTTTAGAATTTATCAGTCTGTGATAGGGTTAGCCTGCACTGGGAATGCTCGGCCAAGACACAAGGTTTTACCATTCAAACACAGGAAGAAAAGGCAGGAAGCCAAGTTTTGACTGCTGACGTTTTGACTACTGGAGCTACCAGCGTTTGTTTAGTCAGGTCAGTTGCCATAGGCACTGAGCTACTAAATTACTCATTTTCTGACAAGGTTCAGACACACATGAAAAAAGGAATGTATTCTGACATTTTGTTGGAACGTGAGATAAGTGGTAACATATCAAGCCGTGAGTATTGCAGATTTATTTAATTTTTTCATCTGATGCCTAGAAAGAAGTGCAAATAAACAGTTTCCGTTTCATCACATCTCTCTTTACCTCTTAGGAATCCTCTCCACCACGTCTGTTTTGCAGCTAATGGCCATGTTCACATGTCCCCATTCCAAGCAAATAATAACCATTATTAACATTACTGCCACGCAGTTACATCTCGTAAACCATGAGGAAGATCCAGGTGCTCCGAGGGCACTGGCCTTTGAACGCCAGTGATCAAAGCCTTTTAGGGAGGGTCTGAAAAGCACAAACACAGTCATACACTTAATATAGCGAGCAAAGGCAAAACAAGGCCCATCTACGTTTGCAATACTGAGAGGTAAAAGTTACCTAAGTAGTGGTCGCATTTCTAATGAGTGGCTGCTTAAAACTAGCTGGACAACCACAGGACGGTTATTTAGAGGCAGGCCGTTGAAAGTGAACCAGCCTTTTTTACTCTATAATTTGCCTTCTTCCACTATGTAAACCAGCACACTACCTAAGAGATGCATGTCCCCGTGCATCTGTCTTGGGAGCTCGGCAACCTCAATAAGTTCACCGGCCTTATGCTTTAAAAGTGCATGGAACTGTATGAAAATGATTTCCTATACATCTTATTATACTGAATTTCTTTTCTTTAAAGCCAAAATACTGTGACATTAAAAAGGGAATCAGACTTCTTGATGTCTTTAACAACTGTAATGAGTATGTTATAATTAAAGAACAAACAAAGCCAAAGTAACAACCGAGCCACACAGGCTGTAGTCAGGTACGGTAGTTGCTAGATTTTATGTTGTTCTATTTACCTTGTCTGAATCTAATCAGTGATTTTTCTGCCCTATACTTTAACACTGAACATCTCATAAATGTAATTTGTTGTCACATCAATAATTCAGCAATTAAATTGAGTTACAGATGCAAGTAGTCACTTTTTAGAGCAACATCATCATCATCCAAAAAAGCCATTCAGCTCTGATTTAACAGCTTATGCAGTTCATGCTTTATCTAAGCAGACTTCAAACTTTTTGCTGCAGACATGGCTAGGTTTGAAGTGTATAGTAGCAGTTTTTATTTTCCAATTGATTATTAACCAGTAGCATATGCAGGTAGACCTTCATATTTTTCACAGATCTAAAGAATTCATCAAAAGGAAAATTAGTGCATTTAAATGTGTGTTTTAAATTAGGGATATAGTATAATCCAAGGCTGACAAGTTGCCAAAGTGTTTTACTAATCAGGGAGGTTTGGGTCACCACTTTAGAAAAAGTATAATAAAGATTTATACTAAAAAAAAGGGAGACAATAGTTGGGTATAAAGACTGGAAACAGTCTAGCTCTGTTTGGAGGTTCTGTAAAAGTCACTAATAAGATGTAGTTATGACTCTCCTATGGAAAGGTATGTAATCATAGATATTAGTAGGGGAAATAAAAAAAAGTTCATTAGTTTTCTTCAGTCCACAGCAATTTAATTGTTCATTCTTCTCCAGTTACCTATTCTTAATACAGCTAGATTAATGGTTTCATCATTATGGCTTTGGTTTAATTTTGATAGGCATTGGTTTTGGTTCAGTGATTGAGTCCAGATGGAGTGAACGCACGATTGAGTTATGCTTGTTAACAATGTGAATTTTGGTTCAGTTACTGCATCTGAAACTCTAGTGTTCCCGTTGAGTTACAGACTATTATACTGAAATGTTTCAAAGAGGATGTCCCGGTTTTCTTCTGAGAAAAAGAGTCCAAACAATCCCCATCATTTTTAATAACCCAAAGGTGCCATTCCACGAAAAAGACGAATCAGAGTAAAAGAGGTAATGGGGGCAAGGGTGGAAGAGTTTGTGACCCATTTTCCTGCTTCACTAAAGACATGTATCTTAATTTTTAAAATAGGTTACACACATCTGCAGGAAATTAGACACTCTGCTGAGCCACTTGAGGCTGAATTAGATGACATAGGCTGCCGAACATGATTTACATCCCTCTACATCACATGCAACAGGCATTCATTTTCACAAAACAGCAACATCTGTGTAGCAGTCTATTCGGAGCAAACCTGGACTCATAAATTAAAGGTTAAGCCCAGAACAAGTGATAATGAGAACCATGCATTTTCTTCCATGACCAGGGATTTTTATTTTATTTTATTTTTTTTGCTACTGAAATGTCAGTCAGTGAGGGAAACCCTTCGCTTTAAGCTATTGCAGCTCTATCAGTGAGAGCGAGAGGTCTCAAAAGAAAACAGTAGCCGCTGACAAGGAAAATACGCCCCTGGTGAGAGGCCCCAACGCATCTGAGGATACGGCTTCCAGTAATGAAAATAAAGCCTCCTGTAAGTAAGAGACAAACAGACTGAAGCCTCTCAGAAGCCAACCGCAAGGCGATCTGGCAAGGATGAAGGCTCTAACGGTTATAAAACCATCCAAAGAATAGAGGCTTTGTGAGAACGTCACTGCCAGCGCACCACCAGCATGAAGAGAATGTACGTTATGGGTTTAAGAAAATATCTGTGGAACAGTTGAGCGGTTAGGATGAAATCGTTTGTCTTTAAACTACACAGAGGACCCGGGTTGCATTCGTACATTATTGATTGTAAAGGCTCTTATTTCACACGTTCATATGTGTATGTATATGCCAGCACCAAATGAGCTAGTGAGCATACATGTTGTAGAACATAAAATAGGTGATGACCAAAACAGAGCTAGAACAATCAATATTGACCAGAAATATAATACAGAAAATAACTTCTGGTTGCTTTAAGACATTCTAACTTGTCACTTGTCATCATTTCTCAGGTCACAACCTTGAGTGGGCCTCACTTCACACATGTGCTTATGATTTTTTTTGCAGGATTTAGTAATTTAATACACAAATTTGGTTTTATTGTTTTTTGTTTTCTTCCTTGTGGAGCAGTACATGAACACTGACTGTGCGGAAAATGCATATTTCCACTTTCTGACTTCACAGTTGCTCAAAATGCCAGACTCCAGACTCACTTCCTCAGAGGTCAGGTGCTGAATAGCTTTCCGGCACCACAGATTCTCAGTGGCCTTTCACAGAAAAGAACTTTTATAAATGCCCTATTCATTCTTTTCAGCTTTGCTAAGTATATGGAACATTTCTTGGACCAGGTAGCTGGCTGCCACCAGTCAAATTCAGTCAAGTTCTCAGTGTTAGTACAAGACCATAATCAAATTTAAGCATGTTTTAGTGCAGTGTGCATTTTTTAATAAAGAATATTCTGAGCTGTCAATCCTTAAGCGGAGTTTATACCTCTGCGGGACATAGACGGCGAAACAACGGCACCCAAACGCTAGTCGGCGCTGTGTCTTTTTTGCCAGTTGGATTCATTTTTGTTACTGCGTCTAGGTCCTGCAGTACTATATAAGCGCCTTTAGTCAAATAAGGACGCAGGAAATTAACAAGCAACCCCTCATATTTTGTTTTTGATAAGAAAAAGTCCAACATGCAACATTTACTAGTCTTTTATCCGAGAGGAAATAGTCCCACAGGACTGTGAATTTTATGATAAACACTAAAATGTTAAAATGTTACAACATACAGTATATTTTATGCTGCAATATAAATTGTACCATCTGAACTATTCAGGTCTCTTGCGCTCTATGTTCTAAACAATTTGAGAAAAATTTGAGTAGAAGCAGGATGCTACTTGCATTGCTCTGGCAAATGTGGGCTCTATTTCCTTACCTCTTCCTTTTTCCCACAATTGTATCCGTCCATCCTCAATTGCTACGTCACTACTTCCATCCAATCATTCCCCTGTCCCTGTCATTCTGTCTCTCCATCCACAGGCGGTCTGTCTGTTGCGCAAGCTTCTTTCAAATTTCCACCTTTCCATGGTCATCTTCATCAGAGATCTCCCTCAGCCACCTGCCAACGCATAAATTCTGTGGACGTGTGAAATGAATACTAGATTCCAGCAAAGACTTTATATGCTTTGGATGTCATCGTTCTTCCCGTCCAAGGCTGAATTGGCAATCAGGCAGAGGCAACAGTCCAAGGCCCCCCCAAATTCCCCAGGTTCACTCCATATTGTTTGAGACTTTAAAATGTGATTAGAGAGGAAATTTGCTTAACCACTGAGGGAGCTGCAATTCCACTAACACGAATCAGTGCCCGTCTTGTTCATAAACTCAAATTTGAACTCCAAATTAAGAGGTTGGAGCCCTGAAAAGTCGACTCCAATTGGAAACCACCATTCTTTTAATAAAAAATCAAAAGCATCCAATCATCCATTTATTTTCATGTATCCAGCTCAGTTACCGGATTTCAGCTCTTTGGCATTTTTCTGCTCTGAATGAAATCTTTACTTATTGTTCCTATTTTTATTATTATTATTAGCAGTAATATTATTATTATTATAAAACCTCTGTAGGTGTATTATTTCAGGTATATTGCATTTCTAACAACCTACAGTAAATTCAGGGCTGTCAGTTGGACACTCTGGAGAATTTTCCTTGTTATAAATGAAAAATTGCCTCCATCGAATATCCTCAGACAGCTGCTTTATCAGCCCAATTCCCAAAAGACGGAATGCCAATATCCAACGTTACCAAACTTTCATGTCTGAAACTCCCTTTATCACCACCATGATGTTGCCCAAACTACCCAGCATTCAGAAACAATGACGTGTAGAACAGCCTCAAAGCGCCTGTGGCTTTTTTACTTTAATCATGTACGTGTGCAGTAAAATGATCCATGGTGCCACGCTCACCAGGCACCATTTTCTCTGCGTCCATGGAGGTAAACCCTAATGTGAATTTGGCTTAAAACTCCACATTCTGGTTAAACTGGCTGGCCGCATGCTTGCATCTTGAGGTGATCACACGCTGACTTTGCATGTGCCTGACATTGATGTCTGAAGTTTTGGTGGAGACTTTTACCCTAAGTGGTTTATCTTTAGTCTGGGTGGCCCAAATGGGAAATTCTGGTAGTTCTAAAATGATCCTGTACCACACTGAGCCCACAGCCAAAAGGATAAGAAGCTCTGACAGCCAGTCAGGCAAACCTAAATAAATACAGTACGTTCACATCTGACAGCCTGCATCCAGATGTTTGAGCAATGCCTGCCCGCTGAGTGTTTATGGAAAAAGTCATTCACAAGGGAACCCAGGAAGCTTTCTTGACGTTCCTGATGGCGTTGCCATGGCACCGGGGGCAGACAGTTTAGTCGCTTTTGGATTTGCAGGAGGAGTCTGACCTCCAGTCATCTCCAGTTTGTTCCATCCTTGCTGGTTGCTGACTGCATCTGTTTCAAAGTGCGCGTATTCACAAGAACTAATGAAGGACATTATGAGAATGTGTGTACTCACCACATCAGCAGGGGGAAGCAGACCCATGAGATGAAATATGGAAGTGAGCTCAGGCAACCAGAATGTGGGTTACACTGTTAAAACACCACATGAAAGAGACTCCTCTGGGTTTTGTGGGAATCTGTGATTCTTTCTTTTTTCTGCAGAAGTTTTCCAGCCATGGGCCTCATGTTAATCATGAGTTAAAAGAGTGTTGCTTAGTGATACATGAACACGGTAAATCAGCTACTGTTCACTGTACACTGACGCTCAGCACCTCCGTAGACTTTTCAGGGACCACATTCAATAAGAGATGTAGTTCCATAATTAACAGGTAAGCGTGAAGTGAGGATGACATGCTCATTAAGCTGAAAATTATACTTAGATGAACTCTGGCATGCAGGCTGAAACATAAGTTAGAAATTAACTGAAGTTCTCCGGTGAGCTGAAAAGGAGGTGAAGCAACTTTTCCATCTTGACTGGAAAGAAAACCGCTTTTAGTTAACAGGCATATCAAGGTTCAGTTCAAAGCAAGGGTACATGGGGCGCATTCAGAAGTAGCCCTGCCGCTCAGTAGGTAACCCTTTACTGTAACGATGAAGGACACAGCAGGTAGAAACTCTGGGAGCCCAGCGGCATCTCCTAAATGCCATTCACTATTTCCACTGAGTAGTAAAACAGCTGCTGGCCTGAAGACGAATAGAGCAGAGAACACACAGTGCGGCGTGTCTTCTCAAGAGCCCCCAGAAGCAATAACAATAAGTGATTGTCTGGCGCAGGGTGATCTAAGACAAACATAAGAACTGTGCAGCATCCAGTCTGTCCCTGCCAAGATAGATACCAGGGGGAATGAGATAGTAAAACTCAATATATATAGCTCCTTAAAAAAAAAAATAACTTATTTTCCAAAAAACTTCACAATACAACTTTTCACAAAGGTAATAGCAAAACTCTCACTGCAGATAAAATTTACTGATACATTTTTCATAGCAGCTCTGTTTATCGTTGTTGCTGGTCTCGGAATAAAAAAAAAAAGTTGTTCTCTAGTAAGAGCGCCTGTATTTTTTGCTAGACTATTGATTTTCTTCCTGGGAAGGTCAATTTCATTGGAGCAGAGACAAACTCTTAAAAAAAGTGCATTGCACTTTTACGACATTATCAAAGGTATAATGATTGCAACAAAACCTGAGATATTTCGTTTTATATATCATGAATTTTTTCTCAGAATCTGGCGCATGCATTACTCACAATGCAATTTGAGCGCTTAAAGTTTGGCTGGAGATTTCGGGTCAAGCTGGACTGTGCTGGGCAATAAGTTGTAGTGAGTGTGTTAAGTTTATTTAATTTCACGGGCTTCACAAAGCTAGAGACACCTAAACTGAAGCTGTTCCTCACTAAACAGAAGTAATTACTATGTCTAATGATAAAAGTATTTGCATGTTCTCCCTGTGTCTGCGTGGGTTCTCTCCGGGTATTCCTGCTTCCTCCCACCATCCAAAGACATGCTTGTTAGGTTAATTGGTGATTCTAAATTGGCCGTAGGTGTGAGTGTGAATGGTTGTCTGTCTCTCTGTGTTAGCCCTGTGATAGACTGGCGACCTGTCCAGGGTGTACCCCGCCTCTTGCCCGATGACAGCTGGGATAGGCTCGAGCAGACCCCGCGACCCTTAACAGGAACCAGCGGTTACAGAAGATGAATGAATGAATGAATGAATGAATGAATGTCTAGGATTAAACAATTGGAAAACTCATTGTTTTCAAGTTCAATCCCCTTAGAAAAAGTTCATTTTTGGATAGCAAGCTTCTTTTTTTTTTTTTTCAACATGTGCAGATCAGCCCACTTCTACTTGCCCCATTTTACTTTGTTTCATTAAAGCTTTGAGGAGAAAATAACTAATTTATTAAGACAACTGAGTGACTAGAAAGAGCCTTTTTAACACGTCAATTTAATGTCATGGTAAATGACAGAGTAAAGCAAATTCTGGCCTTCAGCGGTTTTCCATTTCTAACATACCATAGCTAGCTAGTAGTTGACGTCTGCCCTGCCCACAAACAACTAAACGGTGTGTTTAAGTGATTATGTTCAGGAAAATAATGGGGTGCCTTACGAAAGTTGATGTCGTCTGTGTAATCACAAGGTCCAGCCCATCTTGTCTGCTTCAAGACATGACAACTAAACTAGACTGACTGCTTTCAAAGCTCCTTAGGCTGCAGCCTTTTGTGTTCACAGATGATTCGCTCATGGGTTGGTCCAGTCACATGACATTTTCCAACAGTTCTGTGTAACAAACCACTTGGCACATCACGTTACCTTTGACCCACCAGAGGTCCTCAGTTTTTCTGTCCATATCCATGTGCTTCAAGGTTCCATGGTAAATGGTGTTTTCTAACTTTTGGTACTCAAAGCCCTTTACAGTCACAATGACACAGTGTCTTGCTCAAGGATTGTACTGTGGCTCAAACTGCTGTCTCACTTTATTGGATATTACGCATTGTAACTGGCTGTACATGTGAACATAAACGTAAAGTTAGATTTAGGTTTCTGTGTCAGATCTACACCTTAGGTATGAAGAAGCTCCACACCTTTATCCTTAATGTGTACCTTCCTGGGAAATGCAACGACACAATACATGCGACGCAGACCACAAGTTCCAATATTGGTCCGAAATGTCTTTCCATCATCAGGTCTCTCAGTGACCGGACAAGCACAGAACATTCACTCTACCTCTGCCTCCCACACACATCTACTCAGGCGTCTTCTCACTTTTCTGCATTGCAGTGATTTCAGCAAAAGTTGTTCAACATTTATTAGATCCAACTCCAACGTGAGCGAAATACATAAAGAAACTCAACACAGCCGCACAGAAATCCCACCACCCACCAGTGTTTTAGTGGCGCGATTACAGAATAATGCAGAAACACCGGTGCACTAGTACAAATGTTCTCAACGCCATAGGCAAAGAGGCTCTGCGTAGCTCTGATGCAGAAACATAAATCTAGCTTAACAAGAGAACTCAAGTTTTTTCAGAGCTTTTATTTATGTTTCATTTATGATGGATCTGTTAGATCTATGTGTTTTTTCTAACTGATGCTGAAAAGCATATAATGATGGGGTCACCTCCTGCGATGTAAATGAACCCAGGATGGAGATTTCATGGTGGCCACCTGCATTTACTTTTCCTTCGGAGAATAGCTGCTTGTGTACCTAATGGGGGGAAACTCCTCATTGTAGGACTCCTTACCGTTGCAGGGTTCAGAGAGAAATCTGTGGTTGGAAACTATAGACCTAGAGGAAAGACTGGAAGTGGTTAAAATGATATGGGGGCGAAAACGGATGAGCGCTGCTGCCCACGGGGCCGGAGCACGCTTGGCTACAGAGACCATGCTGAGGAGGAGGATACATGGATAGATGGATGGATTGATGCATGGGAGAAAATGTGTGTCAGAGACCATTAATCATTCTCCTCACCTGTCACTGGTCTACTGGGCTATCTTTTCCCTTCAGCACACAGTGTAGTGAATCACACACTGGGACAGCAATTGTTTCAGATGAAATACAACGTTTCTTTTAGACACACATTAGACAGAATGAAGATGTGTATCGCATACATAGCACCAGTATATATACGAATCAAGCCTTTGTATTGTGAATAAACCTAGGACGAGTCTGCCCTCTACTGAGCAACAGTTATAACATTTACACAAGGCAGGGATCAAGTCTTATTCCATCAGATGTTCAATAAATCAACAGATCGTCTGCAATCTAAGCTAGGTGGATAGGTGAACGTTTCTAATTCAGTTCAGTTCAGTTTTATTTATATAGTGTCAATATGTGTCTTGTCTTAAGGCGCTTTACAGAACCCAGAGCCTGAAACCCCCAGAGGAAACACTGAGGCAGCAGTGGCAAGAAAAATCTCCCTTTTAGTGGGGAGAAGCCTTGAGAAATCCCCAGTTCATGTGGAAAGACTCATCTGTTTAAGGCTGGCCGGGTAGAGAGACTGAAAAAAAAACAGGAAGGTGGAACAGAAGAGGACGAGAAGAGAGATGTAAATGCAAGCAGATAAATTCATTCATGCCTCTGGATAAAGCATACATGCAGCATATTAACATATTAAGCAGCGTTTCTCAGCACTTAGGGCACTAAGTGTGCATTAGAACAACACAGCCTGGTTCCCCAAATGCCACATAATGATAAAATAAAAAATAAACTCATCTTTGACTGGAGGTTGGACTCTTTCTTGCGGTATAATCTTACCAAAGTTACATAGGCACAATTATCCTGTTTCTGATCAGGTTTTTGGAGTATCCAGGTCATGTGTTGGTCATGTAAAGACCGTGGTTTCAGAAAGCTTGATAAGCCCTGTACTGGTTAACCTACAAACCTTGCTGTACTGCTCGGAAACCGGTTCACCTGTGGCTAAAGTGTAAACATCGTATCCAGTTTTCTGACCATTTCCCACCATGTTTGCAGGGCAGGTACGTCAGCACTCACCTGCAGCTTAATAAAACATGAAATGTTGAAACATACAGAGAAACATACAGAGAGGCTGAGCTGGGTAACATTTTTCATTTCAGTCCATCTCTAAATTGCAGAGCATTTCTTGTCCTTGAGCATTGCTTTCACAAGGACACTGATCACTTGATAGCTGGCATTTGTTCTGCCCTTGGACTGGTATGAAGGTTTATAGTTAAGAAGGTCCCACAATGCATCTGGGTATACAGAGAAAATTCTCCCTCTAGGATATCCCTAGTCTCTATTCCCCACATTAGACCACATGCCCCTGCTCAGCTCACTGACTGCAGAATTATCAAAACCCTAATGCACTGTGCAATTATGCTGGAAACGGCGAGTGACACTTTAACCCACTCTGACCTGACTCTTGATAATGACACTCCTGATGACGTACATCAGACTCTTGGTCTTAACTGAACAGTCCAGGCTGTGGTGAGCATCATCTGATCCATGTCAAAGTCAGTTCCAGTCCCACAATGGAGTATAAGTTATCTATATTATCAAATCCATTTCCATTAAATCTGATTCACACGTTAAAGTCAGTATTGTCAGGTCAACTATTTTATAGCCCTGCTGAGCTTAAGTATAGCCTTACATAGCTACTGGAGTCTGGTTGAGGGACTTCAAGGGCAGCAATCTGCAGACTGGACTAAGGACAGATGACAATTGTTCCGATGGTGCACACTTTCCTTTGGTTGAAGGCATTCATAAAGTTGCATCCACTTCCTCTTTCTAAAAGTGACTAAAGCCACTTGTGCTTTATGACAGTATTGGACAAGCACTTGCATTTTTGTTTCAAACTGAATTAGAGATCTAATTATGAAATACTTCTACTGCCAAGTTCAATAAATACAATTTCTCATGGTGAGACTGGCAGGGAGGTTTCTGCCAAACAGGATTCTATTGTATCCACATTAATCCACATTACAGCAACTGGTCTTTTTTCTTCTCAGTGGTTCTGCACCGTGCTTTCTCAATTCTCTCCCCAGCTTGAATAGTTTAAGGCAGCAGATTAACCTGGGGTCTAGGGATAACTGGAGGGCACATCTCACAAAGATCTGTCTGTACGGACAAACATAACCTCATTCATAGAAGCAGCAGGTAATGTTTCCTCACCCTTAAGACGATCTCACCATTTTCCTGAGAGCCTGTCAATGGTGATTTCCTATTTTCCAACCATCCTGGCTTCCCCACACGATCTGTCTTTGAAGCTATGCATTTGAACAGTTTCCAACCTGGCCATGGACTAAACCAAAAAATGGATCTTTGTAAAGGCTTCTTCTTACTTAACTACTTACAGCATTGAGACCACATGAGCACCACAATGATTATATATTCTTTGAGGAGCTCTAGTTTCTTGGTCCTTTGTGAATGAAGAAAGTTCAATGAGCCTGCTGCAATTTATTTAAGATACGTATATCCACTTGAAAGAAACAAGTTGCTTTTTAGTTTTACCAAGCATCCAGATTTAAAAGTCATCTTATACATTATTTGTGAAAAGACGTCATCCCCTGACCGAAACAGATGATTTACTGCCCGATCGTCAATCATACATGCGTGAGGGAGTTTGTCAGAGGAATGCAGTGATATCTTTACCAGATGTGTGGAAGACATTAGCTTAGCATTAAGAGTTTCAGGGGATCAACTAAGAGCCCGCTACCAGCAGGATGGCGTAATGGGGAGCCAGTGAGTCATGTCCATTACTAACTTACGTTAGGTCTCAGCCATCTTGGAGGAGGTCAAAAGGTCCTTCTTTGTATGTGGTAACGTCTGTCATTTTGACTTTCCCACAGAATGATCAGCAGGAAAAAAAAATGGAGCTATGCAGGTATTAAATGACATTGATTATTTGTGAAATATGAATGTAAGTAAGCATTTAATAGGTTTTAATTATACTATTTCCATGAATTCTTAATATTGGTAAATTTCCTCTTCTAGACATTTTAGTCAAATGTTTAGCATAATATTTCTAAAAGCTAAAAAGTGGATGAACTGCTCTCAGGCATGAGTGGTGAGCACTTACAGAAGTGAGAGAAGGGACAATCCATGACCCAACAGTATGGGGGATGTGCTGGAACAGGTTTAATCTGGACATTCTCAAACTGAAAGACCGGAGAGATCTGCTGCTAGCATCTTGGGGCCAGACAGCGCAGGGACAGCCTTGAGACATACCATCCTACTGGCTGTTTTAGCATTACGTGAAGGACCAACAGCCTATTGTCTCACCAGTATATAAATATGAGGCCTTAACTAATGGTTCACAACATTTCTGGCTTGTTACCGCCTGCAAATCATTAGCGGTTACGTTAATGAGATATTTTGCATTTAAACATTTTCATTTGTGTGTGTGCTGTGTTTGAATAGCCTAAATAACAGTAAATCATCATCAGAGAATGGACATGGGCCTTCTGAGGGTGTCCTGTGGTGTCTGGTAACAGAATGTTGTTAGTGGGGGCCTCTGGGTCCTATGGGTTGAGGGGAGGGGCCTCTGTGGATCATCCCACAGATACTTGATCAGTTTGGGATCTAGTGAATTTGGAGGCCAGGTCAACACCTTGTGCTGCTCTCCATGATTTTTGAGTTGTTCCTAAACCGTTTTTGTGTGTGTGCCTGTGTCAGGCTGCATCCTGCTTGGGATGGCTCATGCAATGTTTCATCTGTCAGGTAAACAGTACCTTTTCTTTAACCTACATCTTCTGTTAATAGTTTTGCTTGTAGCAGTTGGATGGATTCCCAATCAGGTGTTTGTAAGGGTATGACATGTCATGTATTTAAGAGTCAAATGTGCATTCAAGCTCGCGGAGACCAAAACAAAGTTAAAATGGAAGCCCAAGACTTACCAAGTTATCAATCCCCCTAGTAAAGAACCAGAAAAGTATTGTTCTGGTCTAGACCAAAACAAAGTTAAAACGGCAGAATACCAGACTAATATTTACCAGGCTACCAGGGACATGACTTCCGGTGTTAAAGGTAATGTTACCCTGCAGATATGTAAATAAGTAACAGCCATTTCAGCTTGTTCTTACATCTGCCTTGACTGAAAAGTGGAGCGGATACACTAACTTAATATTGCTGTGTCTTTAAATTGGTTGTTGCATGTATTGTCTGATTAACTTCATATAAGCAAAGATCTATCAAGGTGTTATCACATATGACTAAAAATAAGTTCTCTACTTAGTAATGTCACTTTGTAATTTGTCCTTCCACTGTGACATGCAAGTTCCATGACAAACACTAATCCTGTGAACAGACAGGGCCCTGCTGCTTCGTGTGCATGCATTTGCAATGGGCGCCCCCATGTGGTAAAAGTTGATAAAAAAAAAGCTCCAACGTGCTGTGCATCAAATGTATACATGCCTGCAGAACGTTACAAAAATTGAGAGACATTTAACTTCTTTGCATAGAGGGCATCTTAAAACCTTTAATAAATTAAATACAAATATGGAACAAATTTCCTGTAGTACAAAGAGTTTACTAACACACGACGACGTGCTATCCACACAATGTAGCGGAGAGAACAACAAGAATGACCGGTGTCATTGCTACAGATGAAAGCTCTTCATCTTAATCTCAACATGGGCTTTAGAGAGCTCCACAAACAGAGAAATAGATATGTTAATCAAGATCAAACTCATCTGTTTCAGTCTGACGGTTCTCAAGTGCTATTTGAAATACACACATCAAACAACATTTGATTCTGTTGAAATAACAGTGAGGCAGTGTGGCATTTCCTACAAGTCACCATCCGACTCAGATGCAATGTCGTCCCCCGTCTGGAGTCTATTAAACAGGTCAAGCTACAATAGAAGCAGGGCAAAAAAAAACGACATGTACTGTATGCGTGTCCGTGTGTGTGACATTTAGTAGGCGGAAATGAAATGTGAAGCCCTTTTGTTATGGAATAATTGTGAAGTCCCGGCACACATCAGGCCACACGTTTGACAAGAAAGAGAAAAGATGAACACCGGAGTAGTGCAGCAAGGCTGCGTCTAAGAGCACGAATCTGCGCACACTGTAGGGGTGAGTAAACGTAGCAGCTAATTTATTTGAGGCTGCAGTCACACATGCAAAATGTAGTCCACACGATGTGCAACAATACCAACAAATTCAAGAGAATAAAATGTTTCTGGAACAAGAAAGCAAAAAGTTGCAACCTACTGAGGTCAGACTTTGGTGGCATCGTGTCACAATCAACCAAACAAACCAACGCATGCTTATAAACCGTCTCGGCATATAATGTTTTTTCTTCAATAAATACGATCTATTTATTATTTAGATATGTTTAACTTTCTCAGGCACACTTCAAACTTGAGCACACTTCCAAAAGGATTTCACACGCTCATGTGCTGTATATTATATTGATCATGGAATAATAAAAAATAAATAAAATGGTCTACAATATAAACCAGCGCTTGATATGTTTTCCTACTGAAACGTCTCGTGCACAGAGAGGTGTCAGCGCTCATTGAGAGGTTTAAAAACATGATGGATGTGTCTGGTTGAGGATGCCAAAAAAGCTGCATGTTCACGATGTTCTGACCTCATCTGCAATAAAATAACACCGTTGACATTCACTAGTTTCATGTATGCAAAACATTCTTAGTCACTTATCACATCTATCTAGTAAAGGGGTTTCATAAACGACGACAGTAAAAAATAATGATTTAAAAAAATACACTGCACAAATCAAGTTTCACATTTTGGTAAGTTTAAAACTCAAAAGTAAGCACATCCACAACTCAACAGGCTCATGGATCGATAAATAAAAAGGTAGAGGCACTTCTTTTTCCGTAAAAAAGAGTAGGTCAGTCAAAGCTGTGAGGAAACACAAAAGTAGGAGTGAATTACAACAACATCAACCGTCTCCTCTTTTGATACCTCAGCTCTGCTTCCATCCCAAAGCTCCAGCCTCTAAGCACGACCACATCCTGCACCCATATGGAAATATAACTTCTCGCTAAGTGTAACAGCCTTGATTTTTATCCACATTTAGTAGCATCCAGATAAATAATATTGACTAATAGCTGCTGTTAGTAACTCAAACGTGTCTAGAGTTGCAGACAGATTATGAGACAATGGCCCCACTGTGACGCTGACACAAGACACCCAGACTCAAAGGAACACAAAGTTACAAAGTGAAGTGTCCATGTTGTACGCACTCATCTTCGGTCTTTTTGTTGTCGCTTTGCTTCAGTCAGCGGTCACAGCACTTATTTGTCTCTCTGTAGTTGTTTTGTCTTGTTGTGATTGCATCTTCATGAGGTTATTTTGCATCCATGTGTGTCTTTGCAGTCATTTTGCGTCACATCACGTCATTTGTTTAAAATCTCATTGTGGTCATTTTGCATCTCTTGGTCTGTTTGTGGTTCTTTGCAGTCTTTTGATTGACTTTTGAGGTACTGTTCACACAGAAGACACTAACAAGCCAATGATTATCTTCCTGCTCTGGTAGCTGGACACCTCAATGGGCATCTCAGAATCACTAAGGGGTTAGCTTAGCTTACATGTGTTAGTCCTATTAGTGAAAGCATTACAGAAACCTTGTAAGTGTAAGAATATTTTTCCAATGAATCCCAAGTATCACAGATGCAGTAGCCAAAAGAGGTTATTCTGAAGCCTCAATCTCAAAGGCGTACAATGAACGGAGCCATCATGTTTCATAGCGGATATGAAGTTCCATTCACATAAGTTTCTCTCAGTTCACCATTGAACACTTCAATGGAACATTTCAACAAATACTGAAAAAAGCCAAAGTTTACAATCAAAAGCCATTTATAGAAATTATTAGTACTTGTATGCAAATATATGTTTATTTCTAATAAAATATGTCATATTTCCATTTGGGCAAATCAGCTCAACTACCATCGCTGTTAATGTTTCCCAGGCAAACAACCCAGAAACTGCTGAAAGCTACGGTGCATCTTCCACAGATCCAACATGGAACTAACACTGCAAGTAAGAGCGAACAAATGGAACAGAGCACACACACACACACGTACACAAAAACATTCACAACGGAAATACTGCACTCAGAATTCATGGAATTCAAGCAATGTCCACCACCACAAATGATTACTAATGAACACGGGACTCTAGAGTTGAAGGCATAGATGTTAAGAAACCGTAAACGAGTTTGAAATTCCAACCACACTACAAACCGTGTGCAAAGCTGAGCGATATTCTGAAGGCTATAAGGGCATCACACTGTTATTGGAACCTCACCTTTGTCAATGAAAATGAAAGAAAAAAAACAATAATAAAAAACTTAATCAGTCAACAAAATGTCAGGCTTTACATGGCAACGGTGAGCACAAGCGTCTAGACCGGCTTGATCTATTGCTTTTTCTGTAGACTGTTTAAGCTACATAGCTACGGTGTCACTGGTTGAAGGCTCATTATTTTCAGTTCGTAATATGACAGACTTTTATTTTTTTTTAAAGCTACACTAGCAGTATTTTGGTATTAATAGTGGGCTAAGCAACTATTTCCTCATGGTGATGCATGAAGACAGGATTATAACCAGACTCTACAGTTCCCTCAGCTCTGCAGAGCGTTTCAGCCTCTTTTAGCTAATAGTTTTGGTTATACAACCCTACTGATAAATCCACTGTACACTGCCTGCAGACACATGAAGTTGGCGAGTAACTGGTGAACACAGCAAAGCAGCTAACTAGCTATAAAATGAGAAAAAAGATTGTATTTGCTGGTGGAGACCAAAACAGAGTCTCAAGGGAAGAACAGTGGGCCTAGAGCTAGGCTGAAACACCAGCTCAATGATGCAATTATTGAGGGTCTGAAGTTATGATAGATAAGCTAGCTATATTAGTGGCTAATGAGTCTCAGTTATTTTGGCCCACAATTATAGACTACTACAGCAGGACCTATTTGCAGCATAAAACTTTTTTTTTTTTTTTTTTTTTTTTTTTTTAAATGAAGTCATATTTCTATGTAACCGAACATGATGAGCCTCATCTATGGTACAAGAATCCATAGCAAGATGACTGGACATTAGAGACGTAGTCATAGTTGTGTAGTTATTTCACAAGCAGTAAGTTCTACATAGGTCTTGGAATGTTTCTTCAAGTTAAAAAGCTCTTGGGGGCCATCTGGAGAGTTGGAAAATAATATGTTATCTGCCAAAATCTGGTAAAGATGTTAAATGGGTGCAATAGCGCGTGTTTTTGACTCAGTGTCACGGCTCGGTGCATGCAGTCGTACGGCGAACACGAGGTATAATGATGATGAGCGGAAACAAATTTCACAGGCGTAGGATCCACACGGAAAGGTTAAAGGGATAGTCGAGTTTATTTGAAGTTGAGCTGTACGAAGAGCTTACTCATAGTCAATGTATTACCCACCGTAGAAAGTGGTCGGCATACTCCCAGTTTGGAAAAGCAAAGCAATGGACTGCTGTGGAAATAGTCACCAGCAAAACCAGATAAACCAAACTATCCCTTTAAGCTCTAAACTATTATCAATTTAGCACTGCGCTATGCCACTCAAGCTGAGTGGATTCTGAGTCAGTCACACTTTCAAACAGCTTTGTGACAAAATTTGGGGCTAAGTGAATTATAGTATGCAGTATTTGGGTGTCTTAGTAACCAATGTGGCCATGAGGCACCTTGAGACATCTCCATAAGACTCTTTTTCACTCTGCGGCACCCGAAACTAAAGATTATACTGAACCATGAAAGTTGCGTACCGTTACACCCCTAGTATGTTATGGGAACTCCTCCAGTCGCTTTGGTAGGTAATCACTGACTGAAACCTCAGTTTGACTGGTAAAACTGTAACAATGGCTAAAGAAGTTCTGAAAACCAACATCCACTGCAGCCAGTAGTCAATGTTCTGGTCTTGAATATTGCCGCCAACATATCGAAACCGAAAGAACTAGACAAACCCTAAAGAGAAATGCCAGTTACTCGTGACAGAAAGGCCTGCTGACTCAAACAGGTTAGTAGCAACAAAAGGCAAGGTTGGATTTATGCCCTCGACTTTTATCTAGAGCCCGGTGAGGTCAACAATGGCCTTGATGAAGATCGTGTCGTCGCGTATGTAGGAGTTTTTAGAGTCCAGCTTGGAGAGGGGACAGAAGAGCGGGCAGCCGCTGGCGATGTTCATATCACTGACAGGCCTCTGGAATGACGAGGACGAGATGTCGGGCCGGAAGGCATCAATTATGTGCTCCCTGTTGTTCTGGTCGAGCAGCATGAGGGTGACCTGGGTACAGACGGTACAAGTGCGGCCTTATATCTGCTCTGACTGGAAAACTGGAACTGACCCCCTAATGCAGTTCCACGATTAGAGTAACAATTTAGCGCACTGCTAATAGTATGATTAACTATTTAAATTGATCAGAAAAGGTAAAATTATCCAATTACACTGGTGCAAAAAAAATTAATAAAAAATATCAATATTTCAATACTTAAGTCACCAGAGAATGACAGTTATAGCATCTTTAAATTGTGGGAGGGGTTTAGTGACAGAAGGGGTAAAGTAATATGGAACTTTACGGGGGTTTAGACTGGTGACTTCCACCCGTACCTTATCTTCTTGTTTTGTTGCATCAGGGAGCGAGGATAATCCCTCACACATGCAAGTAGGCGGACTCCAGTACATGAGCACAAATTCACTGAGCTACACCAGACTGATTTAGTGTGTGTTCATTCTAGAGTGGGTCAAATCTTAAATGCAAGCGTGAGCAAGTCATGTCCTTTTAAGAAAGGTGGCCATACCTTTGTATAACGTAGGTCAGCCGTTGTAAAAAGTAGGAAGTTCTAAGGTGTAAGAAACTACTTTACCAGCTTATAGTCATTGACACTGCGGCTCTGTGCTTTGGTGATTAAGGTCACTGTAGTCAGCCAAATTAAGAAAGGAAACAAGGCCCAGTTCATGCAACATTTAAAAGTTTCTCTGCTTTGCCCTCATCACTGCAGATTTGGTTAACACAATAACGGCTACTGGATAACGAGAAAGGCTAGAGTAAAGACCCTTAGTCCAACATTATTTGGAGCCTTTTTTTTTTTTAAGTCATTGTTGTAAGATGACAAATTCAACTCGATTGACAATATTTGTACAGCCCTACCTGTTATAAGTATTTCAGTGTGCTTAACACAGTAATAATGGGCATTACATAAAACTAAATGGAGCACACCATTGGTCATATTGGCCCTATTGGTTTTATTTATGTTAAGTTGTTGAAAGTAATTACTATTGTAGAGTAGCATTACTTTATCTAATTCTAATGTTTTTTACCTTCTGATTAAAAGGCCACTTGAGGAGTGCGTCGCTGTGTCCTCTCATCACCACAAAGAACAGAGACAAGTGTGTGCCGCGGCCCGTCCCGTCTCCATTCAGGTAGATCCGCAGGCACATCTTGTAGCCGTATTTACTGGTATAAAAGGCTGGAAAACACAACAAGTGTCATGATGCCCGTTGTCCCAGGCAAGAAGCAGAAATCTTTAGCCAGACATTGATCGTTTGTTACCAGGAGAGAACATCGCAGGGGCGCGGCCAGCCACGGCATCCTGCCTCTTCTTGGTGAAGTCAGAGATCTTCCAGACAAAGATGCCGTCGTACGTGGCTGCAGACATCTCCCTCATTTTCCCCTCCATCTCCACGATGGACAGATCCCTCAGACTCACTGTCCTCTCCAGCTGACGAACCTGCAGTGCGGTAAAAGAGATTTTATATCATAGAATAATAATGCAACAATGTACAAAATATCTTTATTACAAGATGTTTTGCAAATGGTTTGTAAATTAACGATTCCCTCTAGTGTTTATTTTAGTTTAGTTGTGTGAAGAGAACTTGAAGAGAACTTGCAAAGTAAGAATTTCCGTGCTCAGTGTAACCTTTGTCGTGTATATGTCAATAAACTTATTGAATCTTGAATCTGTCACCTTGTTGTTGAGGATCTCAATTTTGTCCTGGTCTAGTCGGTGCTGGCGGTTATAGGCCTCCATGGTGGTGCAGGAGCGCTCCATCTCTCTATTGAGAACACAGACGATGTTTTCGAACGTGCTCACTTTGAGCTCCAGCTCCTGGCAGCGCCGGCTCAGCTCAGCCACCTTGGTCTTTTCACTCTGGAGCTGCAGCTCCAGTGCGGCTCCCACAGCGCTGGGCAGCGGCGTGAAGGAGGTGGCCAGTGTAGGGGGAGCGCACGCACCCTGCACGGGAGCTGCACCAACCCCACCGAACTGACTCATCTTCAACTCCAGGTCCCTAAGAGACTGGTGAAGCTCCTGCAGCTTCTGACTGGCCACCTCCAGGCTCTGGGGTTGCAGGCTCTCCAGACTCACCTTGATGCCCATGATGAAATGCAGAAGCAGATTGAGGTGTTCATACGAACACTGCCGCTCATGGTCATGGATCTTTTCTTTCTCAACCTTGGAGTCAAAGAAAAATACAAGCAGGAACACATTTAGAAACAAAAAACCCTCATCCTTGATGATGTATGATGTGTCCAAGTGAAATACTGCTATAGAAGAACTGAAGAAGCTACTCGGATGAGTGGTGAAACGTCTTCTCAAAAAAAAAAAAAACTCTACAAGTCCAGTTGCCTTTTTTAACCTTTGTTGGATATAGAAGAAACTAGTACAAGCATGCAGCAAAGAAAATGATTGAGAGAATTGACAAATACAAAGCATCCACATCTGCATTTTTTCATGTTTTAGAATTTAACCTCACTGAGACAAAACAAAAAAAGAAATGTTTGATGATAAAGTGAATTAATAGGGGAAAGACACAAGAAAATATGATACTAGTATAATATCAAAGTTATAACTTGAGTGCAAAAAGAACAAAAATACAACAACCAACATCTAGCCTACTGTTAATGCTGGCATCTGATTTGAATTTAGTTTCTGCTTTAACCTTTTAATGAAAATGTACACTACTAAGTCATAACATTACAGCCACTCAATAATGGTACAAATCCTACAGATTTATCTATTTAACATTTCAACATATCAAGGATTAAAGACCTAGAAAGTGAAACAAAGACTAAATGATTACACCCAAATGACTCAGCTGCTCCTAGTCAACAGTGATAAATAACTACTTTACATATGTAAATAACTGACTGTATTCTGAGGTGGGAAGAACCTTTAGTTGGCCACAATGAGTGGGGGATGCACTGAACAGGTATGATCCTTGACTATTCACATTGTGCACAACTCTCTACCAGACTGACTCCCCTCAGTAAACCCAGTTGTCACTGCAAACTCTCACTGCACCTCATCTGAATCCCTTGTTGTATTGTGGATAGTGTAAATAGTGTAAATTTTGATAAGGAAAACAAAGGTATAAAGTAGGAAAAATACATTTCCCTTGTGCATCTAGAGGGGACATAGGTTGATAAATAGTGATGTGAAGGAGTGAATCCTGCAATCAAATGCATGTCTCATATCTGTACTAAATGGTATTCAGTGTTACTTTCACTCTTCCTGTTGATCTAAAAAAAAAAAAAAAAAAAAAAAACAATTGCATGTGCATGAAAAAGTTAGGTGAATACTTTATATAGACATGTGCAAATGTGCAAACATGGGCATCATAATCAACCACATAGTATTAGTTCACAGGCATACAGCAACCAACTCTGTAATAACTGCTGAATAATGCAATACCTTGGCAGTTTTCCTCTAAATGGATCAAACGGTAAATAAAACCCCTGCATATTTTCTAATATGAAGCAGGGAAAATCAAGTTATTTGTTCAAATATTATCCTGGAAATTGATTTACTTTGTCTCTTGTTCCATCCACTATGTGTTAGACGTAGTCTTATTTTGCCAAGTTATTAAATGATCCAGTAGTTGAGAAATTAGCCACTGATACACACTGCAAATTATGACAAAAAATGTCTACTTACAGACGTATCGCAGCCAACAACATGAAATCTGCATGGTGCTTTAAATTTACTGCAGAACTTAATATGGTCCACATACTGCAAAACAAAAAGATGAAAGAAGCTAATGATCTAAGGTGTATGTTGTAGAATTAGAGCCTTACATATATAATGGTAAATGGGATCAATCTGACAGAATTATGAAAAAAATAAATCACTTAAATGGTTGAATACCTTTTCTCTGGGGATCTTTTTCTTGGCGCAACCTTCACATATCATCGGGTACTTTGGACAGATTTCATCGTGAGCCTAAAACAACAAGTAAAGATATATCACAATTAATTCACTTCTGTTTCATTTCTTTTAAATCATGCAATGCAACTTCTTGAGGTGTACCACTAATATGTGATAAACCAGTTTAAATTTGTGGTTCCCTCACAAGCTTTTCAACATATCTCACATCCTACATCAAAAACGCCATAACATTACGACCACTGACAGGTGACATGAATAACACAGATTATGTCGTAATCATGGCACCAGTCAGGGGATTAATTATTGACTGAGATAATAGTGAATATATAAAAGCACGTTTAACAAAGTGATCTCACGATAAAAAACACTGAACACATTTTTCACACAGCTATATTCTTATTTTAAGTTGATGTGCGGAAGGATTTGAGCATCTCTGACAAGGGCCAAATTGCGATGGCTAGAAGACTGACTAGAAAGTTCATGTTGATTCTGAAAGAAAGGATTGCTCTTTATGGGGCTGTGCAGCCGCAAGTCAGTCGAGGTGACCGTGATGACCCCTGTTCACTGCCGAATGCACCTATAATGGGCATGTGAACACCAAAACTAGACCACGAAGAAATGGATGAAGGTGACTTGAGCTGATGAATCACATTTTCATATCATATGGACAGGTGCATGTGCATCACTTACCTGGGGAACATACGGCACCAGGATGCAAGAATACCCCATTACCATTGCAATGGGTGCGTGCTTAGTCTGCAACAATATTCAGGTGGTGGTACAAATTAATGTAACATCAAGATAAATGCCAGGACCCAGGTTTCCCAGAAGAACCTTACAAGTTATTCACTTGAGGTTGGCGGTTTGGGGGTATAAATAGGATGCTGCTATAGAGTTAGTGAGTTCTGCTGTGGAGAAAACTTCATTTCAAAGCAAGCATCTTTTTCCATGATTTAGAGATGTGTGCAACAGACTTCAGAGATCAAGATGTAGTTGTCAAGTCTCTACCAATGTGAAACTAAAAATAGACACACTGCGCCTGTGCGTTCAGATTGAGTTCTGACTCAGAGGATGAGCATCAAATTTGACCTAAATGTAGATAGTAGGTGTTAGTACGTATAATACGTATGGATGGCCGTGAGATATACCTGAATGCTGAGGAAAAGCTTATAAAGCGATTAAAAGTGATTCCTGAATGTACAATATTTTGTCACAGACATTTAAAAGCATTTGTTTAACATAGCATAAATATAGATTAAATGGCCCTGCTGGGATTTTACATATCGGTGAACTCTTCAGTCAAGACAAACACAAGCACAAAACATGAAAACATGAACAATGTTGGATTGTAATAAACCGAGAGAAGCCTGACCTTGATGTTCTTTAACAGGAAGGGTTCCTTGCAGTATTTGCAGTTAAGCGTCCTCTCTGGACATTCTCTCTCGTTGTGGCGTTCCTGTTCGTTGGCTCTCATCAGCTCTTTACAGGAAGGACACAGGATGATCATGAAGTCACAGTTGCCCTCGTGGCTAGCCTGCAGTTGACAAACAAGATAGATTTTTTGTATAAAGTGCGATTATACAGTGAGTGTGGAAATGCCGTTGACTTGATAAGGGCGCCCACTGTATACTGTGTCAGGTATATATAGATTTATACTGTATATACACTGCTCAAAAAAGTAAAGGCTTAAAGGCTTTGAAAACACATCAGATCAGTAGTTTGCATGGCCCCCATGAGCTTGTATGCATGCCTGACAATGTCGTTGCTTAATGAGACTGCAGCTGGTGTCCTGGTGTCCTCCCAGATCTGGACCAGGGTATCATTGAGCTCCTGGACAGTCTGAGGTGCAACCTGGTAGAGGGTGATGGACGGAAACATAATGTAACAGAGGTATTCTATTGGATTTAGGTCAGGTGAGCGTAGGGATCAGTCAGTGGTATCAATTCCTTCATCCTCCAGGAACTACCTGCATACTGTCGCCACATGAGGCGCCAGGAGGAACCCAGGACCCACTGCAAAAGCGTAGGGTCTGACAATGGGTCCAAGGATTTCATCCCGATACCTAATGGCAGTCAGGGTGCTGTTGTCTAGCCTGTAGAGGTCTGTGTGTCTCTCCATGGATATTCCTCCCCAGACCATCACTGACCCACCACCAAACGGGTCATGCTGATTACAGGCAGCATAACGTTCTCCGCGGCTTCTCCAGCCCTTTCACGTCTGTCACGTGTGCACAAGACGGCGATGTTGGACTTGCCAATTCTGGTGTTCTATGGCAAATGCCAATCGAGCTCCAGGTGTCGGGCAGTGATTACAGGGCCCCCTAGAGGACATCGGGCCCTCATGAAGTCTGTTTCTGGTTGTTTACTCAGAGACATTCAAACCAGTGGTCTGCTGGAAGTCATTTCATAGGGCTATGGAAGTTCTGTTCCTCCTTGCATAAAGGAGCAGATACTGGTCCTGCTGATGGGTTGAGGTCCTTTTGTGGCCCTGTCCAGCTCTCCTAGGGTAACTCTCCCCTGGAATCTCCTTCATGCTCTTGAGAATGTGCTAAGCGACACAGCAAACCTCTGTAGGGTTCAGGTACCGCCTCATGCTACTAGTAGTGACACTGACCCTAGCCAAATGCAAAACCAGTGAAGAAAGGATGTCAGAAAAGATGATGAGGGAAGAAATGTCAGTGGCCTCCATCTGTAAAACCATTCCTGTGTTGGGGTTCATGCCATTGTTGCCACTCTAGTTCACCTGTTGTTAATTTCATTAACACCAAAGCAGCTGAAACTGATTAACAACCTCCTCTGCTACTGAACTGACCTGATCAATATCACATTAGTTTAATTGACTTGATGCTGTACTCTGATTAAAAAGTGTTCCTTCATTTTTTTGTTCGGTGTATAAGGATGTATCTAAAACTTTGAATGACATCCCTCAAGTTGATATCTTTATTATTCACACTGAGATGGTGATGAAATGAAATAGAAAATTTGACGTATTAGAACAATATATAAAACACACGAAGAAGAAAAATGCGAAAGTAGCACTGGTGATGAAATTTAATCAAACGTTAGAAGGATTAACTACAATTCTAATAATGCTAGTTGAAGCTTGCGACGTTTGAGAAGGTGAAACTCTTTGCTTTGACAAACCTGCAAATTGAATCTGCATGGTTTTGTCTGGTCTTTAAAAACACAAGTAATCTTAGCTGATTTTCATCCTTCCAGCTGCACAAGGCTATTTCCAAACACTAGTCTATATCCAAGTAATGATCTAAATGCAGTTTCCTATAGATTTATATTGATTACACTTGTAATTTATCTTAACTGAATACCTCCTTCATAAAGTTTTGCATAGCTATGTATCAAAATGTTGGACCAAGAGGAGAAATAAAAAACGTGTTCTTATATCTGTTTATTTTCCATTGGTGGATAGCTGCTTGTTTCCTACCGTGTGTGTTTTTTTATATGTGGATGATGTCAATGTGTTGTACTGATAGATGCCTAGGAATGAAGGAACGTATAGCTATTGTTGACTTATGTGTCTATAATTACTTGGGTGACATAAACATCCTGACTAAAAAATGAATTCCTTCACTCATTCACCTCAAATTCTTTGACCGTTCCCGTCCATGTGCATCCTTCATTGGGACACACAGCCGCCAGGGCCTCCACTTCTCTCCGAGCTGCATTGTCTGGGAAAGCCTAGATGGAAACATGGAGGTTGTTGTCAGCGTGGTCTGGTTTGAGTCTTCAGTTACAGTCTGAAGTGTAGTGTTACGAGCGCTCTGCATCAGTTTACTGATGGCCAGGATGCTCAGTTTTCTCTCCTGGCTCTAATTTCTCCCACACATGGTCACGGCAAAACACGACTTTGCAGCTCAATCTAATGTCAGTGCTGCCAAGAATTACAGAGCTTATTACAAGTTTTTATTGTCTTGCATCTACACTGCAGCACACAATCACTCAGGACTCTGGGGTTTTGTTTTTTGGCTCTAATCACCTGCAAGCCAAAAATACCAAACCTGGCAGAACTCTACTCTTAATGACTCATAACACTAACAAACCAGGGGGCTAAGTACACGCTAATGTTTTATTGAATGTAACTGAGGTATGGTGAAAATGTACTTACACCACCTTGCTTGAGAATGGAGGTGGGTTCCTCAAACAAGTCTTCTTTGATGCATGCACTGCATTTCTGCGGTCCAGAACTTAAAGAGAGGAAAAACACATGAGGATACTGTGGTGTTGTTAAACCACCATTTACACTTGTATGACAATATACATACGTGATATTGCCATAATTAAAATGCCATTAGATCAGGCTTGACTCTTTGGACTGTTGACAGAGCAACACTGATCATTAGAAAATATCAGTTTTGGCTCTGAGAAATGACAAAGATGGCCACTCTACAGTCTAGAGTAAGATTTCATTAAATGTGCAGTAATTTCCTGGCTGTAATACACACCGATCAACCACAACATTATGAGCAACTGGTCAAGTGTCTTGATGTCGTGGCACCTGTCAATAGATGGAAAGTATTATGCAGCAAGTAAACATTTTGTCCTCAATGTTGATGCTAGAAACAGGAAAAATAAGCAGCTGGAAGGATTTGAGCAATTCTAACAAAGGCCAAATTGAGATGGCTCCAAAACTGCAGATCTTGTGGGGTGTTCACGGTCTGCAGTGATCGGTATCAAAACTGGTCCAAAGATGGAACAGCGGTGAACCAGTAACAGGGTCGTGGGCGGCCGAGCTCATTGATGCACGTGGGGTGCCTACTGGAGCTTAAGTTACTGAAAAGTTTAATGCTGGTTCTGCTAGAAAGGTGTCAGAACAACCAGTGCATCACAGTTTGTTTTGCCACAGACCAGTCAGGTGTCCATACTGACCCATTCCAGGTCCCAGCTTTTCTTGAGGAGCATTAAATCCAAGGAGATAATCAATGTTATGCAATTCACAAGCTGGTGATCGTCATTTTATGGCTGATGGTGTATATATGATTGGGGTGTTATGTTAAAATCTGTGACCTAAATAATTTCCGATTGTTCATGATGGCTGCTCTCCAAAAAACTACACTATAACTATTACCATAAAGAATTAAGACAGGTTTATTTTTCCAGTAGCAACAACAAATAAATAAATAATCCCCTAAAATACAAACTAATAAATAAATAAAAAAAGTCTGTCTCCATCATCACACACATGCGCACTGCAAGAAAAGAAAATCGGTGATCTCACTACCAAGCTTCATCTCACTGCGCCCTTTTATCCAAAACGGACAATAATGTACGGGAATTTTTGAATGTGTTTCTGTATCAGAGTAAAAAAACGAAATCTTAATATGAACAAAATAAAAGTAATTAATATGCTGCCATTGTTCTTACTGCTGTTATTTTAAAACAGGGAAAACTAGTAAGAAAAGTAGTAGTAATATATAGGTTGCATAAATCCTTTTCACCACAGTTCGCGTTATTTACCATATGGATAAAGGTCACCCGAAACCCCGATATGAAATGTCAGGTTTTATGCTTTTTCGCTTATGTACAAAAGATTAACACCGAAAGGGACATAAAAAGTCCAAACTTTAACAATAAGAGCATCTCTCACTTAATTCGGCATACATATTGACATGATAGTAACACGGTGTCAGGTTCAACTTCGTGAAATGTACAGGTAAACCTCAACGGAGAGGACACCTGGCCAGCCCATCACCAGAGCGACAAGTTGAGATTTATTTTTTTCGGATAAAGTAGCCACTGATTTAAAACCTCTAAGCTCCATTTTTATCTTAATTGTTTAGTCGTATGCAGCGCTACTTGTGACAATAAGCGAGGCTAAATTTGTAAGATATTTCAATTGGGGTTGGTGGTAAGCACTGGACGCTCATATGGGGCTACACACGTCTAGCTTAGCCTGCTAGCAACCATGACACCACTCACCTCACAATTTTGTTGAAACAGAACGAACAAAAGCGGTGTCCGCATTGGGCTTGCAAAGGCCTTCTCAGGATTTTCTGACACGAGTTGCACAAGTGCTTGTCTTCGAGGCTGTTGGCCAAAATTTTCTTTGGGAAGCCAGGTTTGTTTCCTTCCAGGGAAGATGGTGGAGACGGCTCCTGTGCAGCCATTATTCCCCTTGAACAATATATCGGGGGGTACTCAGCGGGGTGTGTTCAAGATAGCAAACACAGCTGAATGTATTTTTAGAAATAAGCGCCAGCAGCGACTCATTGCTTCTTTAGCGATTTATTAAAGCGTGCAAACACCTGCTTATGTTACAAACCCATGACGATATACGCTCCTCGATGTGAACAGACTAACAGGAGCAGGCGTTTTCATGTGATAAAAGTGACAGCTGAAGATGCTGTGATCAGCTGCAGGTTATTACGTCTGCCGCTAGGGGTCGCAAGCTCGGGAGAAGAGCATCTAGGCCGAGCATCATCAGGAAGCAGGCTGCGACAATATAGATTGGACCGTAAGAGCCACCGCAAGCTGGCTGCACTTAAACTCGGAGGTAGTGTCGCTGTGTTTTCAAAATAGAATAAAAATAATTGTATTCACCCATAATTGGATGTGCAGAATAGAAAATTTCTTCATGCTATATAACTTCTTATTCAATAAAATTGTATTCGTATGGCATCAATCTAAATATGATACAAACAAGAGCACAAGATATAAGCATGTTACATGAACTATTGATCATGGACTAGTATTCAAAAGATTAATTGTAGAAATGTTTAGTGAGTGTACATAGTTCTGAAGTAACTATTAACGGAATAAACAAGAGCACTGGGGCATCAAACTGTTAGCAGCAATAGTAGTTCTTTTACAAGTTTATTGTGCACATCCATGTTCATCTCCTCATCTCCTTCCTCTTGAGTGAATTCATGAGGGCCGTCCCAGGAAAGAAAGACCAAGAGTTACCTCTGCTGCAAAGGATAAGTTCATTAGAAACTGTTGGTGATATGTTCAAAATTCAAGGACCACCTCACCAACATGCCTACCACAGCATTCTACAGAGACATACCATCCCAGGACGATGACCCCAAACACACCTCCACCCTCTGTAAGGGCTATTTGACTAAGAAGGAGAGTGATGGAGTGCTGCGTCAGATGACCAGGCCTCCACAGTCACTTGACCTAAACCGAACTGAGATGGTTCGGGATGAGTCTGACCGCTGAGTGAAGGCAAAGCAACCAACAAATGCTCTGGGAACTCCTTTATTCGCTCATAGGGGCTGCAAACAGTTAATTTCTTAAGCAACCGTCAAATTCTTTAGTTAACATTGAACATGAAAATTATTGTTTCTTGAAACGTAAATTAGAATATTCACTTATTTATTTTTTTCAGACCAACAGAATAAAATAGTTCCTACCAAAGAAATATTCATCTTTCTTATTTAAGAAGTCATAATTTCCGGCACTTAAGAAACACATTCAAACTGCAGATCATAAAATAGAGCAATAATGAGGTGAAGTTTACATTTGCCGAAGGAATCAAAATAAATCTGCATTCGTCTCTTTTCATTAATGATGACTAACTAATGCAGAAAAAAAAAATTGTTGATCCACAGCCATTGAAGTAGATATCCTGGAGCTTTTGATCACGTGTATCACAAGTTTTAAAGATGGATATGAGCGACACTTGCCCAAGATCTGCACAATACATACCATAATAATCGTTGAAAGAGAAAGCATGGGACTTAATCATTCAAATGAACAATACTCCACTTAGACTTATTTATAAATTCATGCTTTTGTTGTGGATTTCTCATTTTAAAAATGCACGGTCTGCTTTATTTTGAAAGGTTTTACCGGAAGTTGTACGTTTTCTGCCAGCTCGGCGTCCCTGCTTTCTTTGCAAAGGAATGTCGCTGCTATAGCTCTGCCGGGATGGAGGTCTGACAGATGTTTTGAGGAAAAGATGCGGGCACTGCCAGTACTTATCTTGTTAATTAACCGTGAGTATTTGCGCTAATTGAAGGAGTCCTCCATATTAGCTACCGTTATAATGTCAATGAGCGCAGACGGAAGGAGAAGGCTAAGCTAATTTCTGCTGGATAGCTAGCTAAGACAACGGTCAACGGATAACGTTACCGTTTAGCTAGGGTAACGTTAGGTAGCAAACCGGGCTGCTTCATCACTCAATGAAGCATTCGTTGACCTTGACATACCCTTTAGAATTTTTAGCTTTAATCATTTTAAGCACTTTGCTTAAAATATTCGGTAAAAACCTTCTGTTAGCTGAGCGAATAGCATGGGAAGCTAATGCTAGTAGGGTAATGATAATGGGAAAAATGAACTCAAAACCAGAATGAATTAACTGTATTGCTGTGCAGCTCGGTTTTGAATTTGAGCTCCTTAAGATGAAGAGGAGACACACACTGCGCCAATATGTCAACAAATCCCGAAGCTGATCTTGATATTGTGAATAATGTATTCCCTCCTGGCACACTGTGACAGCTCTGATTTTACACAGACACGGAGACATGCTCTGGTGCACAGCTTCATTTATGTAATCCGTCTGTAATATTTTGTCGTGTATGTCTATGAGCCAGCTACTGGTTCACTGCCAGTTCACCCTGCCTCAAGAAAGAGTCACTTGACCACACCATCATCAAGTCAGGCTCCTCTCTGTGCTTCTCGTGCTCCCATTACATTTATATCACAGGGCTAATCATCTGAGATATTAGATAACCAGGTATTTATTGTGTTTTACATGGCTGTTCTGATTGTATTTAGTTAGTTTTCCCAAACTGTGCGTATCCTTTACATTAGGGATGTCCCCATCAAGAGTATTGGCCGATCCGATCTTAATTAACCAAAATGTCCTCTCCTGCAGATTCACAAAGGCTTTTCTTATCTTATTTTGTATTATCCTAGATCACATGTGCACCATGCAAGTGTATCAAGTCCAATAAATAGGGCTGTCGGAGATAATGTGGTGTGGAGAGGGTAGCATGTACCATGGCTCCAGAAACTCCAACAGACAGTGAAAACTTGTGTTCTCTACTCCAGAAATGGGCTGGTCATCCAACTTCAGAAACTCCGTAACCCTCTCTGTAATATATTTTTTCCTAGCCACTGTTTCAAGAAAACTTGTCTTCTCTTTAACGCAGCCTTCAGGGTTTGTGGTTGGTTCTGTGCAGCCTTTGTCTGAGTGTACTCCATGGATTCCCTTTTGTGATCTTTAGTTTTTTTGTAGGTTGTGAATGAAGTTGGTAGTACTGAATGATGACCTACTACCACTTTGTGAAATATTCAAATTGTATAATTTACAAATTGCTGTCTGGCTGTCTTCATTTTCCAGTATAAAGTACTTCCACACAGCAGACATGTTTAGTCACGTGATTTTGGTTCCTCTTCTTCAATTTGTTGGCAGCTTTGGCTCTTTGCAGCCTTCATTAAAACGGAAGAGAGAGAAAGCATTTTGAAAATGTGGTTTTGTTTCATGACAGACCTGATATAAATAACTACAAAAGATCAGGCTTGGTCGATCCGACATTTTTAAAAATGTTTGGATCGGCCCCAGCATTCCTACATTGCATGTCAGTAACAAGCAGAGGGCCACAGTAGTATGGTACAACATAACATGAATGACAAAACAATCATGTGGTTCCTCGGCGGATCACCTTCTTTTGTGCTGCTGTGTCTGCAGTTACTGGGCTTTTACCAAGGCCTTCTGCACCTAAGGGTTCTGTACCTGCGTCCACAGGACAGGACAGTGGAGTGGCGATTGTCATTTTGATTGCAATGCAAGTGTGATGGCTTTTATAATTGAGTTCTGATACGCTTAGTGTGGGGAGACCTGTTATCTTCGCAGCGTTGTTGATTGTAGGCATGGCCCGATTTGCTACAGAGAATTTAGTGAATTTGGAATCATGGGAGGCAACACCACAAAGGTACTTTAAGTCTATGGATGACTGCTAGTATTTGATAACTCCTTAGTGTAGATGGTATTCCCTGAAAGACTCATTTTACCATCTGGATGATAAATACAGCCCACTTCAATATTTTTTAGCATTTTAATCTAACAGCAGTTGGTAGTACTATTAAATTGTATTGTGTTGTACTGACAGAAACTGTTACTGAAAATAACAGAAACACCTTTGTGTTTAATTCAATTCAGTTTATAAGCACCACAAACTAGTTGTATTTACCAACCAGTTGAATTTCTGACGCTCTTTCAGCATAAACTGAACGTCATAACAGTCATTAAGGAGGGTTAAGTGCAGGGCCGTTGTATTAAAATGCATTTGTTTTTACAAACGTACCTAATAAACTGGCAAGTCAGTGTATATAGTTATAGCAATATTTTACATGTTTTTGCGAACGCTCTTATTGCTCATGTTCATTTCAAGATAGAGTTTAACCTGAACCTGGAGAACAAAAAACCCAATGAAATCCTTCACTGAAGCCTACAAGTCAAAACGAGCTGATGTTTAGCAAATAATCCTTTTGTTCAGTGCAGACCTGATCATACAAATATGTCATTTTTTTTTTTTTATATGAGGACAAGCTTATTTGTCTCATCCTGCTTTAGTTGGGAGTAATGCAGCGTGACTGTGTCCATACTTGCAGAATATTCTTTCAGATGCTGCACTTGAAGCACACCTGTAACGGGAGTTGGGGAGGTTCCTGAACAACAATGGTTTAATTCATTACCTGTTTCACCACAACTTTCTCGTGACAAATAGTGACACAGGTTCATCCATGCTGGCGACCTCTCCTGAGCCAACAGAATCAAACAGGGAGTTTGTAAATAGCGTGGTATACTTTGAACCAGGATAACACCCAAGATTTATTGTCTATACAGTTAGCCAGAAATGACTTGAAACATGTAATGTGTTTTATAAAAAATATGAATACATTGTTTTGTATGAAAATTTAAAAGGATCCATTGCGGCGCATATTTTCATTGACGATTAAGGTACAGATTATTTTGTCTGTTGTCTATGTGACTATAGAAAATGACAAAAATGTCCATCACCGTTCCTGGAGCATAAGGTTTCGTCTCCAATTCATCATGTAGCCTAGTCATCCAGAATCAGTTCGTATTTACCTTAACATCATAAAAGATTATAGAATCAATCAATATAGAATCATCTCCAGATTTGATCCAGTTTTATATCCTACTAAACTCTTAATAAAAATAAACAGTTATAGAGGAAATCATAAGATGTTTCAAATCTTTCTGCAGTGGATAGACTATTATTTCATCCAGAGGGTTCAAAGAGTCTTTGGTGCTTCTGGAAATATATTCACAGTTAGAACAGCAGGAAAAGATTTTTTTAAAAAAGACCGCCGGGTGTTTATTTTGCATAAAATGGGTCCTAGCACTTTAATTCAAAATATGAGCTTTAATGCTTTGTGACATCAGTGATTCTTGATATTTATCAAATGAAATAACCATCCTGTACTGATGACATGATTTTTTTTTTACACAGAATCGTGTAACAAATCTGGCTTTTTTTATAAAATAAATCATCTTCTTGTTAATAGGTACTGACTCCCAGTCATTCTCTGTTTACTTGTTTTTCAGATGATGCTCAAAAACAACATGACCTCCACCACTGACCTACAAGGAAGAACATCTAGGCAGATTTAAAAGAACTGCACTGTAATTATTGTCATTTGGCATCATATTCACTTTTAAGCATGGATCCTTAACTTAATAATCAATTAGCATACACCGTTTAACTTGTCCTTAAGTCGTGAGGAGTCGTCAGGCAGAGTTCCACTCTATAACCCTGTGTCACCCTACGAGTTTGTGAAGCCTCGTCAAGATGTTTTCAGCGTTGAAGAAGCTGGTGGGATCTGAGCCAGGGCAGCTCAGGGACAAGAACATTCCTGCCGGCTTGCAGTCCATGAACCAAAGTTTGCAGAGACGCTTCGCCAAAGGGGTCCAATATAACAGTAAGTAATCCAGACAATCAAGTGAGTAAGGGATCTGCAGTCAGATATACCCACCCCCTTATATATATATATATATATATATATATATATATATATATGCTAAAAGTTACTCCTTTGTGTAACACCGTTACGTCTCTTCCACCCCAGTGAAAATAGTCATTCGTGGAGACAGGAACACTGGAAAGAGTACTTTATGGCATCGACTGCAGGGCAAGAAGTTTGTGGAGGAGTATATACCCACACAGGAGATCCAAGCCACAAGCATCCACTGGAATTACAAAAGTAAGTTATGTGATCTCTTACCATTAAAGCTTATTTAATCATCTCACCACTGTTCTATTTCTGTTTCTGTGTTTATTTGACATTTGTGCCTCATGATTTATTCCAGTGGCGCCATATCAAGGTAAAAAAAGAGGACGTATTTAGATGTAGTTTCAGCTAACTGAAGTTTAGAGCAGGTGTCCTGTATTTGCATCTTTGTACCAAGCAGAGCCTCTACCACCACTATCACTTAGTTACTAGATCTGTGTTAGAGTCACTGTACGTTTGAATTCTTTCCCTTCTGCGGCTAATGAACATGAATAATGAATCCCCTGTTTGTGTTTGTCTCAGCTACTGATGATGTGGTGAAGGTAGAGGTGTGGGACGTGGTGGACAAAGGTGAGTGTTGACACACCTGCCAGTCAGACAGAGCCTAACCTCGCTGTGACAACTTCTTCTTGTCTTCCTGCTGCAGTATTTCAAGGAGTAGAGGCTCTTTCGGTTCCGTGCTTGTTTTTCTGTCCTCAGTGTTCATGTTGTCTTTTTTTGCACTTCTCTTGCGCTCATCTCAGGCCAAAAATATCCTCTTCCCGAAGGTGTAGGTGAGCACTACTACAGTGTGTAGAAACTAAACTCGCTTGTGTGCCGTGGGTTTGCCCCGCCTCCTTCTTCTCTTATCTGAATGTCAATATGTTCAGGGTTTGGCTATTCTCAGGTTTGCTGCGTGGCTACATCTCAGAGTTTGGCTGATTTTTCTGCTACGTGTAGCTAGAGCCTGAGCATTTGCACCGTGTGAGCCTTGACGTAATGCCAGCAGCGTGTATCATAGTTCTATGCGTGTTTAAAGTAGGCTGCAAGAAGCTTTTCCATAAGAAAAGCGGTTGTGCTTCTCTGCTTGCTTTACTGACCACAAAGTAACGTAAAGCAAAAAATGAAGCTGTAGATTGTGTCATGTTTTTTTATTTTTTTTTATTATTTTTTTTTTTTTCCCCTCAGCTCATCTAAACATGTGATTTGTTGTTCTTGCAGGCAAAGGCAAAAGGCGCGGGGACAATTTAAAACTAGAGAATGAGCCCCAAGAGGTGATTATCACATGGCTGTCATGTGCTCCAGAAAAAAATGCTGCTGCTTTCTTGTAGTATGTGGATCAGCAGTTTCAATGACCAAAGATGTCTTACTGTGAACAAACAATTAAATAAAATCTTAAAAATAATAATTATTGTATTATTGTAATAATAATAATATGTGTCTGTAGTCAGATGAAGTGGCCCTGGATGCAGAGTTCCTGGATGTATACAAGAACTGCAATGGTGTCATCATGATGTTTGACATTACCAAACAGTGGTAAGAGCCCTCTGTGTGTGTTGTTGTTCCAACACTGTCTCATCAGTCTAACTCTAATACTACAATATGCATGGGCAGATTCGGTTTCAGCCTTGTCTGCATGTTCCTGTGAAGCTGAGAGCTTCTGTTGCAGAACCCTAAAAGACATTCTAATATTGTTATTTTGTGCATCCTTTAGTACGTTCCAAGATAGATGGACGTGCTGCACCAGTAGGTATTTAAATAGGTGCTCTTGTCCCTTTCCTCAAAGCAACAGTGTTGACATCAGTTTCAATTTGCGTTCTTAATAATGTAGATATACTGTGCATTAGCCAATTTTCTGTTTTGCCAGAAAGCAAATGAAAAGATCAGTCCAGAAATTAACCATTAGGTAACCTTTGTGTATTTAAAGCCTGATCTATCTTATTCCTCTGTGTTGAGCTCTATTGTTGTCTGAACACAATTAAAAACACATGAGTGAGCTGCACTGTTGCACTGGCTGACCTGCTAACCCTAACTGTTTATTTATTACAATGACCACACGGTTGCTGTAAATTAGTTTATCTCGGTCTTACGCGCACACAGCCCTACTCCTGGCAATGCACGCAATGCAGATTATGATGCACCAAGGAGATAGTTTTACCTCCATATAAGTCCCTTTACATGAGGTGGCACTTATTCTCACACTGCACTTTTACCTAAAGGAAAGTTTCTGGACATAGGCTCTTGAGAATTAGAGATCCTGGAATTTATGATGCATTAGAACCATAGTCTAAATCAAATTATTTATATGAACGTATCTTCAGTAAGGCTTGGTATTGCTACTACTTTCCTGAGTTTTTCAATTCGATTCTGATTCACAAGGTCCTGATTTGATTCAATGTGATTTGTGATATTTCCAGAGTATTTTACTATGTCTTTGCTTTTGGTCAGCTTTTCTCTGTTGTTGCACTTTTAAAATCGGAAATGCTTTCCAAATCACCTTTTAGGCCTAACGGCGCTCTCGGAGTTGGAGCTCCTGTCATAATTTGGTTCTCCCTCACATGTAGGCATCCATCCTTTCTTATAAGAGGATGCAGGAAGTGGCATACGTTTAAAAAAGTTTTACAAAGATTTTATGAATCAATGTAAGATCTCTCAAGTGAAGATTGATTTGAATTAAATGCAGCATTTGTTTTTTTTAAACCCAACACTAATCTTGAATTGGGATCAGTGAGTTCCACCAACAGGGTAGGGAAGTCAGAAAGTACTGAATTAAAGTTTTCTCATTGTGCTATATAAAGTAGTAATTAAAATCTATTTGTTAGCAGAAGATATGAATACACAGAGATGAAACGTTTAAGTTTCTTGACATGCAGAAACTTACATGTTTTGCATTAACATTCATAAAGTTTACCATCATTTATTTGAAATATTCAGAGGTTTTCTTCGTCCACATACAGACCAATGTTGTGATGTGATTCTGTCATGGCAGGACGTTTAACTACATCCTGAGGGAGCTTCCCAAAGTACCCACCCATGTGCCGGTGTGTGTGTTGGGAAACCACAGGGACATGGGCGAGCATCGCGTCATCCTCCCTGATGATATTAGAGACCTGATTGCTGGACTGAACAGGTAGATATCAGCATAAATAAGAAGTCAGTTCTCAGACCTGGAACTCTAATGGGAGCGGATTTAAAGTTGGACTATCATTAAGGCTGCATAGTTATCTTTCAGTGATACTGTACATGACACTGGTACCACAACTTCCTAAATTCTGTACATGATGATGCATCAGCAAATAACACCGTGTTGCACTGTGTACTAAAGTTTGTACAGTCAGATGTGGAGGAAATAAAAACCTAAAAGTGTATGAGATGAAAGAGATACATGAAAAAGGACAAAGTCAGAGGGTTGAGAGAAAAAGGAACAAAACTTGAGAAACTTGGGTGATGGTGAACAAAGACCTCTATAAGGGTACCGTTCTTTGCCTTAACCTGATAATAACTTTAACTATACTGAAATATGGAGGCCTCTGTGTTAAATCATATTTTGTTGTTACCGCTATGCAAATCAGTATTTCAACTCTAATTACTGTGTTAAGTTAAAGATGTTACTTGCACCACAAAGCTTTGTAGCCTCCACTAGACAGTTGTTTTGTTTTTACTTCCCATGAACCTAGCTAGAGGCAGAAGTAATGCTGATTTGGGTAATTGTTTTGAGCATTATTGAATTAATTGTGGGAATCTATATTTATGTGAATATTTATTTATTTTGTTCTATTTGTTGGTTTTACTTGAATATGTATGTCTCTGCCTCTGCAACAATCCCTGTCACCAGTCTTTTGGCTCATTCAGCATGTTGAATCAGTAGCACAAGAGATTGAAGCGAGAGGGAACACTCTGATTGGCTTTTAAGTTTAGAGAACCACAGCACTAGAAGAAAAATGGAAATAACAAGAGTAAACAAAACGAGGTTCAATGGCTCCCCGAGGACTTCTTGTTGTACAGTCTCATTTAGATTCAGCTCTGTGCAACGGCTTGTTGCTCTTACTAGCCTCCCATTTAATACAAACTCTTTTGTTTCCCCTTTTGAATGAGAAATTCAGACTACTGCCATCTACTGGTATGGAGAGTTATTTCCTTTCATGCAGGCACAGAATATATGTACCAGTGTGCGGTTGACAGTAGAATTTGTAGCGTTTTCAAGTTCAAATTTTCAAATTCAAATCCCCAGAAAGAGATGGAATGAGTTGATGTCACACTCAGCCTTTGCTGCCGGTTTTTATTTGATAAAGACTTGCTGTGTCTGTATCTTAAGTGGTCTCCTCCAGCAGGGAAGGTGTTAAAGGCAATACATTTCTTTCAGTCTACTGTTGCTGTGTGTGGGGGAAACACTGAGTGGGTGTCTTGAATCGTGACTTCTAATGAAAGATGATGTTAATCTGTGTTGGCTTGATGAGATGATGTTATGTGCTGCTTACCCCCATAAATCATGTAATGCAGGATATTCATGCAGCATACAACTATAACGGCATACAGGATATTATTAGTTGTCACGCATTTGTTTTTAATTAAGTATGAAATGCCAGCTTTAGTTAACCATTAATTCTTGTCTCTTTATAGACCAATGGGATCATCTTACATCCACTACGCTGAGTCCTCTATGAAGAACGGATTTGGTTTGAAGTATCTACACAGGTTTTTCAACATCCCCTTTCTTCAGCTACAGGTGACATTTTATTGTCGTCATGGCATCTTGATTATCTGATAGACTTACATTTTTATGATCAGAATCATAATTGCTATATATTTTATTTAAATGAGAGACAAAAAGTGGCTGCATTATCCCAACCCCTGGTTATTCATGTCGGGTATGTGTGTGTTTGTGCGTTTGTGTGTGAATACAGCGAGAGACCCTCCTGAGGCAGCTGGAGACCAACCAGCTGGACATTGATGCCACTCTGGAGGAGCTCTGTGTCCAGCAGGAGACTGAAGATCAGAACTATGAGATGTACTATTTGCTTTAATTTCCTCTCTCCGTCTCTATACTCTAGAGGGACATGAGCAAAGGTTTTATCTTCCACAAGTTTCTGCTGCACACCATGTAGAATGCAAAGTTCTCCAAAATGCCTGTTGTTGCACTCATGTCCACTAAGGGGCTCTATACTGCTGAGGCTGGAACGCACCACACAATGTAGTGGTGCTTCCATTATTCAGATGTCAAATTTTACTTAAAAAAAAGCTGTTGCTGACTGTTTTAGCAAAGTTGTAATTCAAATATACAATTCAACACCTTAACCACCCCCCTCATAGGAAGGTGGTGGATAGAGTTGTTGTTAACATTTTCAGAAGTAGTTCTAGACAATTTGACCAATAAAAACACCATCAGCATTTTTGTGCATACAGATTTGTGCAGTTATTTTCCACCTAACACTGAACAATCCAGACAGTAATTGGTACATTTACCCATTCAACAGCAGCATTTGCACTGGTCTCCGATATTATTGCAAGTGTTTGTTTACAGTGTACTGTTGTGATTTCTGCAGTTTCTTGGAGAACTTGGAGTCTCGCAGTAAGGGCCTTGGCTCTCCGGGTCCAGCCAATGGTCAGAGTCCATCCTCAGGCTCTCAGTCCCCCATTGTCCCTCCTAGTGGAGCCTCCACAGGCAGCTCCAGTCCTAGCACCCCGCAGCCCCCCGTACCCTCCCAAGCTCTCCCTCAGTCGCCGTCTGTATCCGCTTCCTCACTTCCACCTACCACAGCAGCGACTGGTGGAGCAGCTTCACCCACGGCTGAGATAAAGGCATCGGCACAGTCGCCAGAACACCTTCAGTCCTCAGCCGCATCTGGAACATCTGCCCCACAGAAACGCAGCTTCATCTCCCGCTGGTTTGGCTCATCTCCTGCCCCTGATGCTCCTGCTTCTGCAACAGGTGAGTCCCTTCTACACATTACTCAAGCAGTAGAGGGGTCCACATAGTCTTTACACAAATAGCTTTACATGCTCACAGCATGCAATATCAGAAATGCCATGTAGTTAGCGTTGGGGTTTCACACTGTAGTTTGTGTTCAGGGCAAGTAAGCAGGTCATAAAATCTTATCCCCTGCAGTGTCTTGGCTGGCAACATGGACACTGGACTTCAGCTCTGCTAGCTAAGTTAACTAATGCTAACCATCAAAAAATGACCAATGAAATTTATTTTACTCAAATGTGTCTCTCCTATAGTTAAGACTAGACTAGCAGCATTCAGTTGGCTGTTTAGTATTATTATTTTTTATCGTCAGTATCTTTTTCACTTACCACTGTCTTGCTATCTTTTCTCCTCTTTCCTTTTCTGTCTGTTTTCACTCCCTGAGCGATTATTTTCACTCTCAATTGGGCAACATTGTCATATTTAACTACGTTAAAATGTCATCTACATGACATGTAACAGGATTGAATATGCTTGTGTCAGGTGGGGGGCCCTTGAGAAGGCCTCCTACTGGCCTGGGCTCCAAGCAGTTGCCTGCCTTGCCTGTTGATATTTAAAGTTAGCAAGGTTTTCTTCATTTTGCTGTCATAAGAAAATCCAAAAAGGTTCAAAAAAGGCAACTGGACTGTAGAGTTTTTTGAGAAGACATTTCACCACTGAAGAAGCCACTCGGACGATTTTTTGAACCTTTTTGGATATACCATGACCTGGATGACTGAGAACCTTCACAGACATGTCGTAAGAAAACATAATAAAACAAAGAATCCACTCATCGACAGCCAGTCGGGTTCTAACTGACTGTGTACATCACCTTTCAAATTCAGATTCAGGTTTATTTGTCATGTGCAGGATTAATACAGGGTTAATAGTGCCATGATATGTTGTGGGCAAGATAATTTGTTTGCTCAGCCATAAATTGCAAAGGCAACTACGGAACAACTGTGTAATACTAAAAATTTAATTAAAAATTACGGAATTGACAGCATATTTACAAAGGTGACAAGTGGAAGTGGCAGTCATGTTGCCGGCAGACGGGGTGTATGTTCAGTATCCAGAGAATAGTCTGTTGTGAGGTGAGCAGTCGGATGGAAACTGTCCTTCAGTCTTTTGGTACGTGCGTATTTGTTTTTTGTAAATGTAACAAATGCATTGTGTGTGACACATAGACAAACACACTTTAAATGATTTAACATGTCAGTAACTGATGAGCTTTTTTAAATATAGTTTAAGCCATCAGATAAATTTGAAGGCTGCAGTTATACCAAGTTAACTAATCAAAGAGATATTACATGGACAGCTGGTAGACCGGATTCAGAGTAATAATAGTGATCCTAATCTGCTGCGCCCCCCCTGCCCATTTCCTATGCTCAAAGAAACTTAATGCACTTCTGAACTTTACGAATGAGACAGTCTGTCAAATCGATCTTTAAAAATATTTGTTTCTCTTACAGTGCTATACAAAAAAGGTGAAGGTTTTTAGGACTCTTTTTGTTAAGATGAATAAATCTATAGGGAACATGACATGAAGGACATGCTGGATACAATACAGTATGTGTCAGAAATGCCAAGCTGAAATAAACTGTTAGAATTACTTATAATTTAATAGATGAGGCCAGCAGTGTTACGGATGTCTGGTCTGGAAGGCTTCACATTTTATAATTAATAATAACCATGTATTGTATAAGTCTTTCAGTGAGAGCTGGGTTTGTGTGTGTTCCTCTAAGAAAATTCAGATAAGTTTGAATGGATTATTTAACCATAACTGAGACTTACAAGTCCATGGTATGCAGTCATGAGATGTAAGACTGAGCAGCTAAGAAATGCAGAGCTTTTCAAAGGAGCCAAGAACTGGCTGGTGTTGGAATGTCATGTGATTAGACTGTTTCACTGAGGGTTTTTTTTTTTTTTTTTTTGCAATTAACAACAGATGGCAGTGCTACATTTGGAGAGTTTTAATGTTAAAGCAGATATTTGATCAGAGTTACTAGATTATCACTTATAACACTGTCTTCATGTTTTCCTCAGAGGACCCTCCTGCACCAGTGTGCCCTGCTAATGTACAGAGTGTGGATGATTTTGTGCCAGATGAGAGACTGGACAAGAGTTTCTTGGAGGACAGCCTGCCCTCAAAGAGCAAGGGCCAGCAGCGTGCACCAGCTCCGACTGTGGACAGCGACAGGTGAGACTTCACAAATGCATTTGTATTTGTTAATACTCTTGGACATAGTTTGTCTTTTTTGATGTCCTACATTTTGCATTTTTTACATAAACCTTGCCTTAATGTGTATGCCAAAGCTTCATTTGTTGTATTCTTTTTATTTCTAACTTATTAAATTTATTATTTTTATCAAACATTTGTGACCGGTTCTTTCTCCTGTGCTTTTTCTGTCCCAGTGAGGGTGAAGACAGAGGAAACCCAATGGTGTCCGGTTTCCAAGATGAGCTCGATCCTGATGACACTCAGCCCAGCCTTCCCCAAGCTAAGACCATGCCCCCCAGTAAAGACATCACCTTGACAAGTGACGAAGAGGAGGGAGTACCAGAATCCCCCTTAATCATACAGGACCAAGACCTGGACAGTGAACCTGAGTTGAAACCGTAAGTAGTTCAGACATAAACCCGTAGAACATAACAACTCTTGTATATGCTGTTGTATTGAGGGTTGCAAATACATAACTGACCACACAACATATAACTGAAGTATCACACATAATTTAACTGGACAGTAGGGCCACATATTTGGCTTTATTCGCTGAGAAAGGACAACTCTTTATAAGACGTGGTATCTGACCGTAATGTGATACATGAAAGAGCAATATTTTTGCTGATGTATCACAGTGTGCTGCCCAAATTTGTGACTTTAGGTAGAGGTAAAAATAAATAGTGTGATAACTGAATTTTATCTCACTCTGAAAGCTCCTTCGTTTGCAGATATCCACCACTATATCATAACAAGCTTTAACAAACACGATATTATAAGAAGTAAGTTGTTTCTTTCGTTTTTATGACGGCACACGTTTAACCCCTGCCAACTTCTTTTTTTCTTCTTGGTGGTAAAATAGAGCAATCACAAAATTATTCATGGTCCTGTGCACCATGAATACCGTTCATGTTCAATACTGTTTGAAGGCATCTCTTTAACTTCTTTCCGTTGTGTCCATGTCATGCAGATTCTCGAGCATGATTTCCTGTAAACATATGCAGATTGCAATGAAAACGTGAATCATTTAGATCTGCCACATACACTTCCGTGGTCTAAACTATATGTAACCTTGGACGTTTCAAAATAATGCTAGCTTCTATGATCATATCTCTATGTCTGTTTACTTGACTCAAGAGTCATTCCTATGCTGATCGTGACAAAATTTTACACAAATGTTTTATAGGATAAAATACTAAAGTGAAGACAGTTCATATCAAAATGATCCAAATAAAAGCACAAGGCGAAAAAAAAACAAAAACAAAAAAAACATCTGCTGCAAGAAAACAAGCATACTGATAAGAAAAGGAAGTTAGGACTTGAAGTTAACAAGTGAGAAACATGACAAGAAAAAGTAATTGTAAAAGTAGGTGTAAAATATTTGTGTTTTGTTTATGTTTTTTAAATTAGGATAAGTAGTCCTGATCGGTATTGAAAAAGTTTGAAAATTTTAGTTTATTTAAGATTGGAGCGGGACTTAATATTAAAAGAATCAGGTGGGGGAAAAAAATGATTGGGACATCCCTAATTATAAGTAATGACACATTCCATATCACATGGTTACAGGCCTGTGGTCCACATCACAAAACCAAAGGTGGCATCTAAACCTCCAGAGCCCAGCGGCCAGACCACAGCCCCCATCTCCCTGACTCTGACTCCAGCAGCTGAGCAGCCGGCCCGACACCAAGGAAAGAAGAAGGGAAACACCCCCAAAGCTGATGACTCCGACACAGACCTCGAGGCCCCTGTAGCCCAGCAGATGCTCTCTTTTGTCATGGACGATCCTGACTTTGACTCTGAGGCATCAGACACACCAAAAATAGCAAAGGTAAAGATTCATTCTGAGATTAACTGAGCTCAAAGGTCATTTGGTAATTTTCTCCTGTTGGAAACCTGAGCTTTCAACATGTTCTGTTTTATTACTTTGCCCCAGGACGCATTTCCAGTCAGGGATGAGCTGCTGTCTGACCTCTCTGACGATGACATGCAGTTAGTCAAGGTGCCAGAGCCCCTGAAGCCCACTGTGATCTCCTTCAAACCCAAGGACGATACCGACCTGTTTGGCCTCGGAATCCACGAAGAGCCTCCTGCGACCAAGGACAGTAGCGAGGATCAGGAGGGTAAGTGATAAAATGTCTTTCTTAGTCAAACTAAACGTTACTGACGTTAACAAGCTTCATCTTTAGCTACTACTGTTTTTCAAGCTGCAGTCATCACATCAATGTATAACCAAGTTGTACCTGGGTGCCATTGGTACAAATCTACCAGTTATGTCCAAACTCTTTCATGTCGGTTATTGTTCAGGCTATGGAATATCATGAATAGATGGAAGAAATCATGTTATACTGTCCTCTAAAGCAGTGGTTACTTGCCTCTTTAGAGGTCCGATTGCCCTTTTAACTAACTAAAAATTTCCCTGCTGATGTAGCCAGTTTAAAAAATAAAAACTCGTCAAATCAGCACCAGTCGTTTGACTTGCTAGCATAGGAGAGTCAAAAGTGTAATTAATTACTATACTATTAATTATTATGATTATCTCTAATGTACTGTTTCCAATTCCATATCAAAAAGTACAACATTAAGGTTTGTCAAAAAAAATGCCACGCTTCTTTTACAGCTTAAGCCCATGCAGTCTGTCCTGTATTGTCATCCTGAATTTGAATAGAACCATATTAACAATATTTGGTTTTGTTATTATAGACGTTTTATAAATGTCAGGAATGTCATATTTTATAATACGTCTAAGGAAAATGTTGATTTTCCCATTATTTTATTACGCCTTTTCCAATTAAATTAACATCGGTAGCTTCAGATGCCAGTATTTGCTTTGCAATGGTGTTCTCATGGTGTTGTGTTTGATATTGCAATTGTAAGGTACAAGAATTTTGTGTATATGACTTTCTATGTTGTAACTACAACTTTACAAGTTCCATTTGAAGGCGACATTAACCGATCCTAAACTTCAGTCGTGCATCATATAACTCCTGTTTGTATCTTCTCCTCCTTCAGAGAAAGAAAGCAAACACTCCTCCAAAGACAAGAAAAAAAAGAAGAAGAAGAGCAAAGAGGTAGGGCTGTGTGTATTTGTATTACACACTTAAATTGTTCCGTATATGAACGTCATTCATTTTGTATCGTGTCTCTTACAGGAGGAAGAAAAGAACAAGAAGAAACACAAACACAAGAAAAAGGAAAAAGATGAAGTTGCTGTTGGAGACGAGAAGGAGAAAAAGAAAAAGAAATCCCGGACCAAGAAAACGGAAGTGGATGAGTTGGAGGATTTTCTGGGCGGAGGAGCAGGATCGATCAAAAGAGATGACGGCGATTATGAAGAACTATAAGACCTTCTCTTTTACTAGGAAATGGAGCCGCAGAACAGCAGCAAAACCTCCTGGTTCCTTGACTTGTATTTGCATAAAGCAGCATCTCCAAGCCATACACTATACGCAAGGCTACCAATGGCACCCAGGTAAAATAACCAAGGACTCTGGTACATGTATGTTCCTTCTGATTATTTTCCCCACCTGCACTATTGCTCTCACTTCCATTCCAACCAATAAGAAAAGACGGGGAGACCCATGTGTACTGTAGAGACACAAAATCTAATGATTGGTGTGGAGTCTCTGCTCTTTGTACACGAACGAATATGTTGGCTTAACATTTTCTTTGATTTGATACACTCTGCAAGTGATCCACTCCAAATCAGCTGCTGTAAATAAGGTTAACATTTGTCTGAAAGTTTGTGTGGTTGGTGTGATAATTGAGAGCATGCTCGAAGTGTTGACTGACTCCTTAAAGACTTGTTTAGTCCTATTTCTTTCTTTCCTACTTGTTGGTTTAAATGGTTAATGGGTTAATGGCAGATTTAATCTTGCGTCTAATCATGAACACTGAGAAAGACATCAGTTAGAGTGAGCTGATTTCAGAATGACTCCTCCTTTCTTCACTCCCGGAGTATATCATTCACACTAAGTCATTTAAATCTGGAAGTCTATTTTTATTTGTGTTGGCTGTTTCTCTGACTGAACAGAACCTACAAGTTGGCTAAATCTTAAAATATTTGTTTGTTTGGTCTTTGGAAGCCAGTCCGAACTTTTCCTACCCACAAAAATTTAGTGGCCATTGGAAGTTGGTCTGGACTGGCAATTAGGGGAGTACCGGGGTAGGTGAATTAGTATAGTGCACACCACATAACTGAAACAAGCCCTGATTCCATTCCTACTAGATCCTTCTCTCACCTCACATTTCCTGTCTAAAACTTAACTACTCACTCTCCACAAAAGGCAGGAACTTGAACCAAAACACCAAATGTTATATTCTTTATCTTATTGTAAGATAAAAAGTTATCTAATATAGTCTAGCCTGACTTGAAAGACATGGCGTCCTGTGTTTCATAGATGGTGACAGCCAATGCCACATTTTAGACATCTCACAACGTCCTAACAGAAAGACTCTCCTTCTCTTACCCGTCTTCCTGGCTGGCTGCCGGTTGTAGTCTGTGCATTGTTTTCAAGTGCAGACAGTTGCTCCAGACAGAGGAGATGTCAGGTCTTTGTTGCCGTTAGTTCTTTAATGTCCATTTGGTTGGTCCCTTCCTTAAAATCACCTGGAATCTGCCACAGTGACCACCTCATCAGACACAGCTGTGTAGTGTGAACCCACCATTGCCCTGTCTCTTCTTAATAACTGAGGCGAACACAGCAAAAGCTAAGGCTACCCTGCTGGTAGAGGTGACACTAGGCTGTGTTTGTCTTTTTACCAGAGGGAGATCTGTGCGGATCGGTTATGTTTTTGTCTCACTGAAAGCAACACAATGACCTGAGTGACATGGGCTGTCAGCAGTGGTATAAATGCATGTCAGGCATTGCATGCGTGAGCTGTGCTGCTGCTCATCCTACAGTCACCCTCTTTTAAATGACAGGTAGCAGAAAAAGACAGAGACCAGGACTTCATGAGACTTTTACGCTAAACAATTTTTGCATTAAAAAAAAAAGATGATGGTGCTGTGAGGTGGAAAAGTGAAGGACCCTTATTCCACTCTGAACATCTGACAGAACCATGAAAGGCACATTTATTGTGCAAACAGATAACTTGGCAGCATTTCCCAGGCATTTTTACACAAAATCTTGATGCTTGCGGTTCTGAGAGTCAGCTGACGTACTTAGCGTGGACGTACTCTTGGTCTGAAACTGGCAACAACCACAAGCTGAGGGTTTCCTTTTGTCACTTCCTAAAGCTGTTTTGGCAGCGAACAAGCAACTTACTTTTGATATCACGGTTTCAGAAACTGGTCAGCACAGCTGCTACAAGATATTTCCCTGCCCATTTCCCACGTTTTCTGCGATTGCCTTAATGGAGGTTACTACAAGGGAATGAGGTGCAGCTGTCCCATGAACCATTTTAAGTGTTCTTACTGTAAAGTGTTAGGTAGCTCAGTTGGGTTTAGAAAGTTGTCCTAGACTTTTATTGGTGGATATGCATCATCATTGAAGCCTGTGTTGCCGTGAATCTGTGCATTTATTTGTCTGTTGCTTTTGTTTGATTCTCATTGGACAGCAATCCTGCTAAAGGAGTGCTATGTTAATATTCTCTCCAGATTTCTCTCATTGTTTTATCCTTGTTATTTATTGCTGCTGGTTTTGTTTTGTTTTGTTTTGTTGCCGAATGTCAGGGTTTTGTTTGTGTGACTTCTTTATTTGTGTGCTCACCAGTCAAATGTATCATGCAGCTTTCTATTAGTTACAGCTATTCACTTTTCTGAACTTCTATAAAAACACGATCCTGCAGTTTACTTTCACAGCTTTTTAACAAAACATACACGGTGATAAGAACTGCTTAACTCTTCACGTGTTACTTCTTTGCCTCAAACTGCCTGCTCCTTAGGATAGACGGTGAGCATCTTCCATAACTCGCTTAAAAACAAACTGTTTCGAAAAAAGAGAAATGACGTGTATTTTTAGATGCATTTTGACAGATTTCATACAGTTTTCCATCTGCCGCACACAGACAGTTTACAAAGAAATAATGTTTGATATTCCAAAGTTGAAACTATGCAGCATTGATCCTGAATACTGTATGCTCTCCTTTCTTTTAATTTTCGTGTCATGTGATTAAGGATAAATGCTGACAGCACAGTTTCGAGCAAAGCATGAGACTTAAATGTACAGCAAGAAAAGAATGTATAAAGAATATAAATATATATACTTGAAGAGCTTTGTTCCAAAAGGACACGTACACCATGTGGAAACGATGCCACTGAAATTTTAAGAATTCAATAATTCAAAGAAGTATCCAGCACTGGAAGTTATTGTGAAATGCCGATGACTAAAGTAATAACATTTGTGAGAGTGATGTGCACTTTAGAAAAATGAAAAATTGTGTTTCAGGTTATTTTTTCCAAATGGATGTACAGCATTTTTGGAATGAACCTCTTCATTTATTTTTCACCCCATGACATGTTCCATCTTTACACTATGTGTGAGTTTGCCCATGTTTGGTTTGTCCAATAAATGCAAACTTATTTCTTCATAAAAAAAAAAAACATTGTGTGTCGTTTTCTATCGACTTGGATTATTTTGTATGTCTTCCCTCATTACACCAACGCACAGGCGGAGGCAGCGCCCTGTCAGCCACAGCTCTGCACACAGCAGCCTGATCATGAGAATCTTCTGATTTCTGAAGAAAGAAAAGGAAAAGTTCAGTCAGGACCACGTTAGTCAGACAACCTCATTTGAATTGCAGTAAATCATTTTTGGTATGACTCTGCTCTTGATCATGCATATGGTTTCTTTGTGTGTACCACACTAGTCATCCATTACCTACCTGTTTGCAATTTAATCTGTTGTCATATATCACTGTACTACATCCACCATATCAAAACTATTATTACAAAATACCAAATTAGCAATATTCATTCTTTTTTTGTCTCTCTTTCATACATATTTTTATTTTTCATTTCCTCTTTTTCCTCCTTCACATACATGTACATCCTTCCAGTCTCATTATGCAACCACACCATACATGTTTTGTAGATAATAATAATAATACATTTTATTTATAAGCGCCTTTCAAGACTCACAAGGACACTGTTCAAAAACAAAAAGACACAAAACAAGACAGAATAAAAAAATGGAACAGTGTAATCACGGTGGATAAGCTTTCTGGAACAGGTGGGTTTTGAGTCTGGATTTAAAGAGAGGGAAAGAGTCAATGTTGCGGATGTCCGGTGGGAGTGAGTTCCAGAGTTGGGGAGCAGAGCAGCTGAAGGCTCTGCTCCCCATGGTACTGAGGCGGGCCGAGGGCACGGAGAGGTGGATAGAGGAGGAGGATCTGAGGGAGCGGGAGGGGGTGACAATATGGAGGAGACGATTTATATTGCGTAAGTGGAAATATGCAGACCGGGTGACGTTATTGATGTGAGATTGAAATGATAGTGAGCTGTCAAGGATGACACCCAGACTCTTAACCTGGGGGGAGGGGGAAGCTGAGAAACTGTCGATTGTGAGGGAAAAACTGTCAGCTTGTGTGGATTTAGTTTCCATGTGGAGGAGTTCTGTTTTATCACTGTTTAGTTTTAGAAAGTTTTGGTGTTCGGTAACAATTGTTCTGCCCCTTTCCTGTAAGTGTGGTCAGTAAAATATAATAATTCCGAGTTTGTTGGTATTTATAAATAGCACGAAAGCTAAACCTCATATTATACTGCTGAAAAAGACAGTAACAAAGCTGACTAGCTGAACACTGACCAATTCAGGCTCAACTGGATTTCACTGCCATTAAAGCTGCTAATGCAAACACTCGGATTAAAAACACAATACGTGTTGTGATAGATAATAGATTTTCCCCTGTGCCTTTTCACTTTTTTAGATGTAGTGTGTGTAAATGTGTTTTAGTTTTTTCATTTATGCCTTTTGTTGCAGTTATTAATAACCCTCACGTCAAAGCATCCATATCCTCTTTTAGAACCTGTGCGCAGTTCGACTCAAACACCAACACTTTCACCTTCTAAAATGACATGCACTGTAAATATCTGTCTGTGTCCGTGGAGTAGCAACAACAACTTACTTGTGCTGTACACGTAGACGATTGTGGTCACCATGGGCAGCAGAAGAAGCAGAATCCAGCGAGAGAAACTCCAGATATAAGAAACAGGGGCTGCATGGGACAAAGCATGAGTGCCAAGCTTTTAAGATTATGATTAACACACACATGTTTAGATACTGAAGGGATACACACATTTATGTATAAAGCACACAACCTGAATTAAAGCTGCACTAACCTATATAATGTATATCAGCTAGAAAATTATTAAATATAATGTGAAAGGCATCGTTTGGTGACAGAATGAGTCTCCTTTTATAGCTCATTGGTTTGTTTCTTTAAAATGAACCTACAAGAAGCCAATTTCATTTAAACAATAAAATAAAAAAATATAAAAGCTTAGAATAAGCAAATTAATATAACTGTACCTGTTATGTAGTTGTTATTATATAAAACTGATATATGTATTGATGTATTTAAAATATAGCTCAATTTAAGATGCATCCTTTTTGCCCTCTTGGTGGCAACAAAGCAAACTTTTCATAAAGTTGCTGTGGTCCTGTTAACAAACAAATACTGTATATTTCCACATTTCTATTATTTCCAGATCCATCTGGGACAGAGCAGCATTGTTTAAGGCTGTACCTACACTAGGCTGGTAAATACCTTTGCCGGTCTTCAGTTTGGTACTAAGCATGTAGTGTAAGTTGTAGTTTTTTTTGTTTTTTTTAATGTTGAAAACAGTTGCAGAAATTAAAGTTGCACACCAGAAACCCAAAACAATGATCTCAAATAGAATTTAGATTTCCATAAACGTGAAAGGAACTGTATGGTGGTATTTAACCACTATATGGCATCACACATTATAGTTACTCATCTGATCTGAAGTTGATTAGTGCAGCTTCAGAGATTCACAATACTCAAACATTAATATATTAAACATATTTGTCATAAAGATTGTTCTTATTTTTCTAACACGGTAAGCACTATATAACTGACGTATACAAACATTTATTGCCAACAAGCACTTTTTTGAGATTTTAATATGTTTGATGCTGCATCTTTTAGATATTTTATTTATTATTTTTTCTAGAATTCAAGACTACATATTTTACAGTTTTTCAGCAATTCTCAGCTTTTAGTGTCAACACTTTATTGACCGACTTCTGGCCGAATTCTGGAGAAATTTGTTAAATAAACTTTTTCTTTTCTTTTTTTCTGTGGGATAACTGTTTTTCTAAAGAAAGTTTAATGTCAAAGGTTTGTAATAATCTGGGGAAAACAAAATGTTTTCCTCTGTATAACCTTCAATAAAGATTTTTGTAAATTGACTCTTTCTTCTCCTCATTTTAATTACATTATTTTACTTTAATTTCAAGGATTTGTTTGGCAGCCAATTTGGCTGGTTTGTCACAAAGTTTTTATTTATTTTTTTAAGTGTAGAACTGGGTTGGATATACAGTAGATCTGGGTTATCAGTAAAAATTATTAGCTTTGTAAATATATATAAAATACAAAAAAGTACATAAATATTATACACATCAATATTTAGTCATGATAGTGCCCCAAAATATGTCCATGAAACATGATATAATAGCCTATTTGAACTTTTGAATGTCCTCTACTTACAGCTGTAGAAGTAGCCTTCAGCCAGTTTGGTGAAGGTCTTGTTTCCGCTCAGTACGCCACACCAGTACACTCCTTCTCCCTGGCTCAGCTCCAACACCTCCACGGTGAAGGAGTGCACATCCTCAGTCACCCTCAGTTTGTCTTTGTGCACTGAATGGACATCCTGGCTGAAAGGGAGGCCAGTGCAGCACTCTGCAGAGCTCTGCCTGCACCAAACCCTCAGCGTACTCTCATTCTTTAGTTCAAAGGGACATGTCAGCTTCTGCCAATGCAGAGCTTCGCTGTCACCTGCACACAATCATTGTAGTTCATGAACTCTACGTAACAGTACAAAAAAGTAGCCCAGTCATTACAACTGTGTGATGTTCTCTTAAAACCATGAAAATGTATATTACTAGAAAGTTAGTGAAAATGAAATGTATAAGTTAGAAGATTGCTCTCTCCCATTTTTGTCAAATTAAATTGTTTTAATATAAGCACATTTTCCTATAGATCAGGTAGCTTTACATGCTTAAAGTACTTGACATACTAAAGCAGTAGTTTTTTTTTTTTTTTTTACAATTCTGAATGAAAGATCTAAATTAAAGTTAAGTAAAATGTTGATGTCAACACTTACCTATAGCCAAAAGCAATATTAAAATTCGAATATACATAATCCAAGATCTGAATGCTCAGGTCTAATTCAGTAATGAGGAAGACAAGTCTTTTTATGGTGACCGAGATGCAGGAAATGCCTAACCACGCAGATTATCTGTCTTCACGCTGAGTGGGTGATTGTATCACAATAATTAATCAAGTAAACAACTGCTTTTATAACATCGTAGTTCATCCTTGTAACAAGCTGTTGTGCGAATTTCAACCAGGCACATTTCCTCAACACTGGCAGCACAGGTACATTTTGTGTGCCAAATTATTAATTGCCTGGGCTTTTATTGTGAAAAGGTGTCAGTGAGTATCGAATGCTCTCATTGGCCATACAGTCAGCCAATGACGGAGACGGTTGTACGCAGGTCTCTCTGTTTTCAACGTGAGTGGCGTTTCTCTTCTTTGGTTAGCTACTGACTGTAAAATATCATGGTAAGTAAACAATTTGAACATTTCTATTATCAGTGTAGCAGTTTCTTGTAGCTATAATCATGGCAGACTAGGAAGTTTAATTAGCAACCTTGCTAATGGCAAATATTCGGATACTTTAGCACCAGTCTTAGCCCCTCGTGTATTAGCACACAGTCTGGTCATGAAGCTAACCATAGCCTTTTCTCACTTTTATTAAATAATCCCTAAAGACTCGATAACCATTAAATGAATGACTATTCCAAATTCGTATATATTTACATGTAGGCGTTTTCCCTTTGTTAGCAAGTTAGCACAACTAATTTATTTTGTAGTTAGCTTTGTTTCCAAAGTGTGAGCTAATACAACTTGGACACAAAATGGGGATATAAGCACCTTATAAACATCAAATTCGGGTCAACATTCGTTTGTTAAAGGTGAATGAAGTGACAAATGAATAGAGCTAACTTGGCTAAATAAATGGAAATGTCTCTTTTTGGGAGTGACATTGCATCTGATCATGTTATCCAGTATTTAGACTTGGATTTTTTTTTATTGTAAAACATGACTAATGAATATGCAGTATAGATATTCTGCACTTACATTTGGTTGTTGCTTAGATCCAAGCAGGACTTTGTCCAAACAGGTGGCAACTTGAGGACATCTACAGATTCAAATGTTGAAATTTTGCATATTTTTTGAAGAGAAGAGAAAACAAGATCATGTTTTACTGATCCTACTGTGGTGTAATCCGCAGATTAACAGGAAAGGGGGGGATTGATCAGTCACACACAGGATAAGTACTGTGAAATAACTATTTACAGTACTAAAGTATAACTTAGTGTTGCCAGATACAATTGATGGTTTCCAGCCCAAAACCTGTTCAAAAAGCGTCAAATGCACGAAAAACCACTCGGAGTACTGGATCGATATTTTGTTTAGTACTTTGACCTCCCGGATTACTTACACTGGTGTAGCCTATCGTGAAAAAAAACAGTGCAGTCAAAGCATAGAAACCCTCCAACAGTCAACCACCACAACTGCTAGCAACATTTTATGCTGTCATGTAATCTTCTGATGGGCCTATGGATCCCTTCTCTACTCTTTAGAGAGAGGAACAAGTATTGCACATTCGGAGTACTCATACACACACACACACACTGACACACTGTCAAGGGATGGGTAAATGTTTGTTTTTTAAAACACCTTAAAAAGATAATTAGAAAAACTGCCAAAATGATCCCAAACCAGACCAAATTTCTTTCAGTGGTCCAACTCTATTTTTAAAATGAAAACCGTCTGATCTGGCAACATTGGTATAAATTCTAGTCAGTAAAAAAATAGTCTAATATATTTGCTAGCTCAAACAATGAGGTAACTGTACAGTGCACATTTGAGATGTTTCACAGCGATTGCACAGTATGTTTTGACTTATTTTTATGGACAGTGAAGGTATCTGTACATGAAAGAAAGTGACTGAGTTCGAATGTGTCTGCGGTCTACTGAGAGCATGCTTGGTTTAAGAGTTTGACTGCAGCAGGAAGGAAAGACCTGGGGTATCTTTGTTTTACACACCACAGATGACCCGCTTAGTGTTTTCAGATTCATATGCACAGAGTTAAACATGTTACCCATTAAGGGTGATAGCGTTGCCATCGTCTTCCTATTCCTGTCTGCAATTAATGCTGCTGCACCAGCAGACTGGACCACAGTCGATGGCTGAGGAAACTGCAGAGTCATGAAAGGTCCTCAAGAGTGTCACGTAGCTATGACAGATACTTACCTACAGTCATTTAGAATTGAAGAAGTTACTTGCGGATGGTGTCTGCTCTGTTTCTTCCTGTACAGTGCATTAGTGTTATTAGTCCAGTCTAGTTTATTGTTCAGGTGAGCAGCCATGAACTTGAACTGAGTTAATCTCAGTGTCCATTTCCTGGACGTCATCTGTATGTTAGGAGAGTGTTTGCACCTACAGCTGCCCACCACCAGCTCTTTCTACATACTATTTACTCAAAGGTATTTATATAATTCAACAACAATGTCTTGAAAATCGTTTCACATTGATTTTTGCTCTTTGACGTCTAACCTTGTTTCTTAAAACGGGAAGATCAACACAAATGTCAAAATACTATAGTTAGTGACATTTCCTGTCAAGTGTGATATTAGTGCATTCAGAGGCTGCATCCTTGTTTGAGATGTTTTGCTGTAACGTTGTTCTAGCTCCGTCGAGAGGTCAGACTGAGACGGGAGTACCTGTACAGGAAGGCACAGGAGGACCGGCTCCGGACAATAGAGGAAAAGAAACAGAAGCTAAAAGGCGCACTTGAAGGTAGGATGGCATAATCATTATATGCGACTTTTCCTGTTGTACTGTATACAGTTCATTAGCAATCTAAAGGATTCTGCTGTAACAAATGCTTATTTTCCTTCTCTGCAGAAAATCGTCTGCTTCCGACTGAGGTACGCAAAGATGCTTTGCAGCTACAGAACCTGCTGGAGTATGATGATGAGGGAGCAGAAGGCAAGTGACTGTTATCCTTGACCGTGTCCGATCACCAAATCATCCCATTTTGTTCAGTGATCATTTATTTTGTTTGCGCAGGCGTCAGCTCTCATGTGGACGATGAGTACAAGTGGGCCGGAGTGGAAGATCCTAAAGTCATGGTCACTACATCCAGAGACCCAAGCTCCAGGCTCAAAATGTTTGCCAAGGTCAGTAAGGTTGGACCTACCCTAGAGATTGTAAAGCTGAGAACAGGGGGAAAATGATGTAGACTAGATAAAAACAGGCCAGCTGATGGTTCATGTATCACTTAGAGCGTATTGTTTAACTGTCTCTGAGGAGGGTAGTGAAACTTAATCTGCTAGGAGATCTTTGCTCGCCAAGCCATGTGGTTGGACATCCACAGTAGCTGTAACTATCATTACAGTTCCACAGAGCTGATTCAAAAAAAAGAACAAGACACAGATCAAAGAATGCCTGACTGCCTTTTATTTACACACATAAATACATATTCATGGTGGCGGAGCTGCCACTTAAGATGCTTACCTTTGGGGTTCAGAGTCTTGTCTTATGTACTCATAATCCCACAGATCCAGCCAAGATACATGTTACAGAAACGCGACAGAACCAATTACTTGATACTCTCTTAAAAACATCTGTGAAGACCATCAGGAATATTGAAAAGAGAGCTGAGAATACCATGTGTTGAACATATTTTGTTCCAGGAGGTTAAACTGATGTTCCCCGGAGCCCAGCGCATGAACAGAGGAAACCATGAGATTGCTGCATTGGTGCGAGCCTGCAAAGCCAACAATGTTACCGACCTCGTTATCCTGCACGAAACAAGAGGACAGCCAGGTGAGCCAGTATTTTGTCTTCATTTGTTTTGTATTTGTGACATTAAATGACTATCCTGTTATGGTTATGTATTTATATGAGCTACATGAACCTATTAAGGCTGTCTTAGCATCAAATCACACCATAGCATTTCTTATATTTTGTGGTTTAATAGTGTGTTTACTGAAAATGTTACTCCCCAGATGCATGAGTCATGTCCTCTGCACGTGTGCATTAGTGTTTTACGGGTTCATGCTCAGGCCATACACTTCACATTATAATGACGCCACACAAATAAAATTGCCTTTTCTAAGCTCTAAGAAACTTTTTCAAACATGAAATCTCTGTAGTTTAAACATTCATAAGAGAAAGAGGTCTTTGCAGTTGGGAGTTCTGCAGGATTATGCTTCTTTGGGCTGCAGGGGATGTTTTACAATGCCACAGTGAGCACTGAGCCAGAAAGATGCAAATGATCTGATCACAAGTAGTCAAACTAGTCAAAAACTTGTAGATAAGACTTAGGATCACACTGCGGTGCGTTTCACAAACGTGCCAGAAGCAGTTCTCTGCACCAGTGTTTTTAATATACACCCACTTGCCAAAGCATTAGGTATACTAGCTAAAACTAATGCATACCAACAGAACAGTCGTGCACTAAATCCCCTGTTCATGACTGTTACAATGTTCAGAAACTGTATTAGAAAGAGGTATATAACTATGATCATTTTGGAGGCTGTAGGTTGTGGTGATGTTAAGCTGGATTTAATTAAACACTTAAGCCTAAAACGGGGTTGTCAAAGTAATAGAAACACAGCATTAAGTTGCACTGTAAACCACAGGCTCTTAAATGAAAACACAATTCAATCAACAGCTTTCTCAGTTTTTTGAAACACATTCTAAATAAAGGATCTGACAAACAGTCTGAAGATCACAATTTTTGAAGGAAAAAAAGCCCCATTCCGTGTTAGTACAGCCCTTGTAGAGGTACTAGCATGGTACAATAAATCAGATAATCAGCTGCCTTTCCTTATCTTTTCTGTGATGCCACTTACATTGATATACCAGATACAAATGTGATTTTAAGCAAACTGTGACCAGTGTAAGCAGGTCTGATATTTGTTTCTTTTTGGTTCCTGTGTATTTACAGATGGCCTGGTTGTGTGCCACTTGCCATTTGGACCCACTGCTTATTTCACACTTTACAACGTGGTAATGAGGCACGATGTTCCGGACATAGGCACCATGTCTGAGGCCTACCCCCACCTTATATTTCACAACTTCACCTCGCGGCTTGGCAAGAGGGTGAGCGAGCGAGTGCTGCTCCATGCACCGTACACATGCCGTTGATATTCTCTTTCACCTGTTTGTGGGTACAGCTAATTAATTCTCTTAAAATAGGTATCGAATATCCTCAAGTATCTTTTTCCAGTACCAAAGGATGACAGTAGGCGGGTAATCACATTCGCTAACCAAGAGGACTTCATCTCTTTCAGGTCAGTGTGGAAGTACTCCCACAGTTTAAATGCTAAAAGTTGTTTGGCACAAACTGTTTTTATATATCTATTTTTTCACAGACATCACACCTACAAGAAAACAGACCACAAGAACGTAGAGCTGACGGAAGTAGGCCCCAGGTTTGAAATGAAATGTAAGTATGGACAGATGCAGTTGATACTGAAGTGTTGGAGGGTATGTGTAATATGTTGACATGTGTTCCTCTTTTATCTTAGTGTATATGATCAAACTTGGCACCCTGGAGAATGAGGGCACTGCAGATGTCGAGTGGCGTCACCATGCGTACACACACACGGCAAAGAAGAGGAGATTCCTCAGTGTGCAATAGGAAATACAAAAGGAACTAATAAATCATATATGCATCAAAGCTGTGCTTTTTGGTTTACGGTATGTCTGAATATAAGTGAGGAGTGTAACACATTTGAGAGATGTACACTGATCAGCCATAACATCATGACCACCTGCCTAATGGCCTCCATAGATCCGATTTTTTTTTTCGATTTGGATGAGATCTGAGGAAATTGGAGGCAAAGTCAACTGCTTGAACTTGTGTTCTTCAAATCAATAATGAATTTTTTTTGCTTTGTGGCACAGGACATTATCCTGCTGAAAGAGAGCACTGCTATCAGAATAATACAGTTTCCATTAAAGAGTATACATGGTGGGATCCAAGATCTCCCAGCAGAACATTGCCCAAAGCATCACATTGCCTACCCTGGTGTGTCTTCTTCCAATAAAACATCCTTGTGTTGTGCGTTCACCAGCCTCTTTCACTGCTCCATGTTCAAGTTTTGCTGCTTACATGCCCATTGTAGGTCCTTTGGCAGTGGACAGGGGTCAGCATGGGCCATCAGACGTCAACTAACTAACAAATCAACTTTGAGGACAAAATCTCACGTCAGTGGTCATAATGTTATGGCTGATCGGTATATGTGTTAACAAAAATTCCTTTTTGGATAACATGATAAGTGAGGTTATCCCAGAGTAGATGATACGAGAAGAGATTTATGATCACTTTAAAAGTTTGCTGTTGAGTGAAACCGCAACATATTATGAGTAACAGCAGTGTTCAACTTAAATTGACCTATTTTTTCCAATACATCCTGTACTGTCTGTATTGCAATATTTTTTATTATGATAAATTTTGTTTTTATTAATCTGCTTTGACTTCGTTGTGTTTTATTGGGTTAATAGCGAAAAGAAAAAAATTTCTACAGAAAAAAATCAAACATATATTAAGTGTATGAATAGTAACGCAACCCTGATTTAATCTGCTTTACATTATACGTATTTATTATTAATAGAAGTAAATATAGTAGTGGTACAATCTGCAAAATGCTTATTGTTTTACATGACAGTAATCGCAGCTCCCACTACTTACATGGCACTGTTGGTATTGTCCAATGAGGGAGCGCAGCTACGAGAATCAACCAATCAGAATGGAGCATCATGGAGGTTTTCCGCTTTCCCTGAAGTTCTTGACAGATCCGACTTCAGATTGAGAGAATTCAAGATGGCTGCTACAGGTAAGAGTTTAACTTTTATGCAAACTGTTTTAAAACGACAGTATGGAAGGAGGTCTTTGCGTGGATTGTGAACTAACGTATAGCGATAACGTGATCGTGTTGCGTTAAGCGTGTCAGTTAAATAAGTCATTATGTCATGGGAAAACACAAGAAGTAGCCAACAAGCTGACGGCCGTGGTAAACCCCCCCCCCCCCCCTTTCAAGTTAGCTAACGTTAGCTGGCTAGAACTAGCATCAAAGCAGTTCACAGTAAACTAAGCTAGTCGCCGAGTTAGCCAGATAATCTCCTCTCCTACTCCAGCTAGCACTTAGCTATCTAGCAAGTCGGGCGCTTATCAAGCGCTTTCACAAATTTACACCGTTGGCATTATGTCGCCATTATGTAACTTCTTACATACATACTACTAACTACTTTTAAACGTATTTTGCTGGTTTGCTAGAGTCGATTAACTTTGTCACCGGGAGGAACGTGGCCTCCCAAAACTCGAAATGTCATGTTGAACAGCAGGCAAATCCCATGCTAGGCAAACGGGCTAACATCAGCTAGCATTAGCATCGTGCGAGTAGTTAGCAAGTCTGCAACTTTGACTGTCAGCGCTTCATTTCACCATTAGTTCAACGCACGGCCTGGCACACGTTTGGTTTTTATCATTTAGGGTAAGTTAATATTTGTTCTCGTTGTCATTTCTGTCTTTAAACACAATTACATTTGGCATTATGTTGCTGTTATATCACCGTCAAGTTACACAGATGTAAGCTAATAACCTGTGTGCCATTCTGGGTTAAATCGCAAAACAATTGTTTTCCTGTGAAGCGACAGTGATTGTGCCCATTCGGTGTTAGTGGCAAAATGTATCTTTCTATTTATTATTCTGATTTATTTATCCATGTTATGCGAAATGTGTAAGTCTCTTAGATTTCAGCATTTTAGTAATGTTTGGCATCACCATTTTACCATATACACAAGGACAGTGTTGAGCGACAGTAGAAATGCATTAACACCACACTCCCTTCTTTCATCCATACTCATTTAATGTCTTTATTTGTTATAATTCAGTTGCCATAAACAACGAAAATCAAGAAATAAATTTATCTTGTTAGCATAACTTGTGACTAAGCCGGATAGTTGTTGTTAATATACAGTACATTGACAGTGTTAGTGGGTGCAGTAATTCAAATGGTTTGTAGGGACAAGTGTATGTTTACAGTTGATTACTTAAGGTTGATGTATACTTCCGCTACACATTGAGTACATATCTCGGGTTATGCCTAGAGTATTTATACCTGTGCCCTGGTGTGTCCGCATTGTTATGTAATTACGCCACCGAAACACTAGGTGGTGTGTTTAATTTGGAGTTTAGGTAAATAAATGTGGATTAACAGTTAACTATACTAAAATCACTGCAGAACATAATATAATATAAAGAAAGCGTCTGAGGAGACGGTGTGTATGAGCCTGAACAATAGACAGTATAAAGTTGGACCAGAACAGCTCCTCAAAAGTGAAGCAATGGCAAGGAGAGCTCCCCCTGGTGACTGGCTGCAGTTATAGGTCATAAGATCCACCCCCTCCAAACACTAAAGTACACATCAAATAAACTGTCTTCAAGGATGGTTTCAGTCATTTTATATAGTTAATATAATGCTGATGTATATTCAAGTGTCCATTTTTCTGAGAAGTTTCGTTTTAATTATTTGACGCGATAGAAACAGGATGGGACATCGTGAAGACTACAAGTTGCCATGCTGACCGCACAGTGAAGCAGTATGGCGTGAGCGTTGGAGGAATTAATTAAATGAAGTACAGTGTCTAATCCAACATTTCTTTGTAACTGGTGGCGGTAGAGCAGAGTACTGTATTAGTTAAATGAAAACGCAAGTTAGTCTGGCAGAAGTGTGGGCGAGCCATCGATATTGTGGCTCCACTCTCGGACATTACTGGGCAGACTCTGGCTCCAAAGCCACAAGATGGCACCACCCATATCCCCAGGAAAGTAGTGTCAGTTTGGAAAATACTCAGCCACATGAACAAGGAAATACATTCAGGACCAATCACAGCAGTTATGGTCTGTGCCGCTGCTACACGTAGTTACATTTCTGCGAAGTTACACATAAGGTTATGGCATAGGGTCCGGGGCAACACTGTAGCCATGTACTGCTGTAGTCCTGTAAATCGCCATTAGGATAGACATCTACGTCCTCGGCCCCTGGGCGACGTAAGACTATTATATTTACGCTGAAGGTGTACTGGGTGTAAATTGAAATATGTCTGTTATGTCTGTGTTGCAGATTTTAAGTGAAGGGCTAACTCTTCTGGACTCCACTGTGCATGAAGCTCCGCTGAGGTTGTGGTGGTTTAAGTCGCCTGTCATCATGTCCTCCACCTCCTCTTCCTACTCCTCTTCAGGAGAGACTAGTCCGGAGGATGTACCCCGAGGTGGGGGCACCATCCGGGTCTATCTTCCCAACAAACAGAGGACAGTGGTGAGATGATTGGCTCTTTACCCTCTCTTGACCAAAGATAAAGCAGCATTTGTAAGGAAGAATTTTTACTTTAAATGAATAAAAAAATATTTCCTTAACTGGTGATAGTCAGCCATTATGATCTGAGTGGAAAAAGTCACCAGCACGGTTGGTTGTAAGTGTAATTACTCACACAAAATGTGACATCTTTCACAGCATGTTAATGAGTAAGCCAGTGGACAGCTGGTGTCAGGTTTCACAGATGGTGCCTGCCACCATCTCCAGTTATTTGATTTGCAATTCCTATCAGAGATAGATGTCATGTTTTCATACTTTGAAAAATAACTGCTAAATTGTCCTGTAATAGCGTCATAGTTCAAAATGATCACATAAGTGATTGTGATGATTGCGCATGGCAGTGTGAAGGACGCTGCAGTCAGGAGTACTGGTTGAACAAGATCCTGCCAAACCAAACATTGGCTGAGTTCTTTTTTCCTCCTTGGCTTTTTATGTAAAGTGAATAGGCGCACAGCCCTGCTGCAGTGTTTTGTATCACAATGTCACAAGTGCACAAAAAATTGTGAAACATCTCATGCGATAATATCACAATGGAACCGGCAGTTGTGGCTGACTAACATCCCACACTGTCATCTGTAAGAGCTTTGTTGTAGTCACAACGGGAATGCAGCATATTATTGGGTGGAAAAGGGATGTTTACAATGCATAGGAGTTCTGTCACACTATGGATAATCTGTAGCATCTACGTTAACTCAGTGTGCCTTCATGTTTCCTGCCAATGAATGCCCCTTCAATGTCACACTTGTTCAAATATGGATTTCTGTTCTCAGGTGAATGTCCGCCAAGGACAGACTGTGCACGAGAGTCTAGATAAAGCACTCAAAGTGAGAGGCCTATGCCAAGAGTGCTGCGCTGTATTTCGCCTTCTAGGAGGGTAAGATTGCTCTATTGTCTGCCGAATGACCTCCCACATCTATAGGGATTATTGCATTCCTCAGCGCCTTCATAAAAATTGAGATGCAACAGCACACAACTGTCGCAAGTCACTTTAAAATAATTTTGTTGTCATTTTAAAATCATTTTATACCACTGATAAAATTATAACAATAATGGTACAGAACTTTTACATATAAATGGCCATGTATTACATTCAAGTCTTTGCCAAACAAGTGACAGACAATGCTAATTAAGTTTATTAGTGCCTGGTGAATCTCTTGAATTTTCATGGTATATTTAAATCTGGAGTCTCTAGTGATATTCCTGTGCTAGTACACCAGTTGTGTTTGCCAGAGTTGAAGAGGTGAGCAAACATAGCAACTTGGATTGTGGCGGAGCCTGTGGGTTAAGAAAACCTTATTCAAGAGAATTTTGCAATGCGTCTCTGTTCAGAGGAAGAATGACAGTCTAAAACAGAAAGCCATTAATACACAAATGAGTTTTGAAAAAAGAGATGGCATTCTAGACATCCATAGTATACACTGTACCTTTTTAAAATGTCCTAAATAACAGAAACCAAAATATAGAGGTCAGCAGTCGCCATGTTCGTAAATTGTATGATAAGATGGTAAAGTAATTATCATGACAGGCCTAGTCACATGACCTTTTATTAACGTTTTAATCACTCATACATCCACACATGTTAATCAGACAGTGTTGCTAGACTAGATTTTTAGTCAGTTTTGGGTACATCCTAGGTTTCTGGCAACAAATGCTTAATTAGTTAAAAGGTGGTAATTTAATGTGGAGAAAGTGCTACGCGTTGGTTAAATACTGAAAATGCAGTTCTTTTGTTAACATGATGCTAAGGGTTATTGTGGCTTTAAAACAAAAAAGAAAAAAAAAAAAGGTGTATGTAAATTCCGGTTTGCAGGTTCAAAGACATGCGCATTGCCACTTCCCTATGGTATGAACACTTTGTGGACAAGACAAAATGCTTTCACTTAACATAATTTTATTAATATGCATTGTATCTCCTCCAAAATCGATACATACTATTTTAAATCCACAAATAGTATATTGTAGGTGATCCAGTTTCAATGAGAAATCTAAAAGTAATTTAATGATACAGTGTTTCCAACAAAATTTCGCCTTGCAGTATTTGCCATAACCGACTGATGAAAAAAGTAATATTTCTTCTCATATTATCTTAAGAATAAGTTGAGAAACACTAGGACAGTGTAAAAAGCAAATTCTCTTTTTTTTTTTTTTGGTCATTAAAGTTTTTCTTTTTTCTGTCTTTGCCACACCAGTCGTAAGAGACTGACAGACTGGGAGACAGACATTACTCCTCTGGTTGGAGAGGAGCTTTTAGTCGAGATCCTGGACGATATTCCTCTCACCATGCACAACTTTGTAAGTAGCTGTCAAATGTGCATACCTTTGTATAACATGTTTATGACATCTGTGATAGTGGCAGCATGCTAGCATATGAAGAGCTTGAAAAAAAACCCCACCCTATATTTCAGTTCTTAATAATATTTTTGCCTCAGTGTTCTTACACACCACTTCTGCTAAAGTCAGTGTCCTTGCCTCTTTATCTGTACAGGTACGGAAGACTTTCTTCAAGTTGGCTTACTGTGATTTTTGCCACAAGTTTCTTTTTAACGGCTTCAGATGTCAGACATGCGGCTACAAATTTCACCAGCACTGCAGTAGCAAGGTCCCAACTGTATGTGTGGACATGGATACAGTGAGCAAACGGTGAGTTGGAGTTGCCTTTCATTTTGATGTAGTGATGTAGTAGGTGCCTTCTGGCCATCCCAGCAAGGCCAAGAGTTATTTTCCAACTTGCCCCTGTTCCCAAAGCCTTGGCTTTAAGGAGAAACCAGTATTATTTACTGAACTATGACGTTTTCTTTACAAAACTTTTAGGCCCTACAGTCAAGTGAGAACACAATAATGAAATGGATAATGTTACTTTTTTACTATTATTTTACTTATCACAAAGTCTTCTGTATCTTGAATTGTTGATGCCTTCCTTCTGTGGATTTAGTCGGCCTGTGCTTCTGTAATCCCAGACTGACTTTGTTATGTTTTTTTATTTTGTTGTTATGTTGCTAAGCATAGTATGAATGATGAATGAATTTGGGACCAGTGACACGCCTCCCTGATGCTATTATTTGCTGGACTAAACATCTGAGCCTGGGTTAAAAAAAACAAACAATTTCCCTATGATCATGCCTCATCCCTTTCCCTTGTGTGTTTTTCCAGGGGTGATAACAATCCCTGCTCAGATGAATTCCCACAAATACTATTGCCAGATAATTCACCGTCGCAGAGCAACCTAGCCTTAACGCCAGAGCCTGCTGGGTAAGCTCCCAAACTAAACAAATTATATTTAGATTTAATGGACCTAATTAGATCTGTGAGACTCATGTTTTTGTTTGTTTGTTTGTTTGTTTTTTAACGTAATCACTCAGAATGGACCTCCTGTCCCCGACCTCGACCTTTAACTTCCCCATGTCAGGTGGAGATGGCCAGTCGCTACAGAGGCATCGCTCCACCTCCACTCCCAATGTTCATATGGTCAGCACAGTGGGCCCCGCTAGTGCTATCATTATTGAGGTCAGTGTTGGCTGCTCTGTCCACGCTCGGAAATGACCAGGTTAAATCTACTGTATCTGGTCTATCCAGTTTTACAGTTATGCACTTACTGACCTTTTTGTGAAGTAATAACATTAAGCATAATGTGTGTCTCATCCTTTTAGGAGGCGGTAAAATACAACAACACAATTGGTAAGGTTTCACATTTTCCTCTTATACTTCTGAATTTGTCAGCATTTTGTAATCTTACACATTTAGTTTTTTTTTTTTTTTTTTTATCTTTGACTCATTTGTGGTTGTGCTACCTCTCTACAGGTTCTGAGCCCTCACCGAAACCCTCTACCAGCCCACCCTCTAATGTTGGCTCTCCAGGGAGGCGACCACCAAAGTCACCTTCAGATCACAAGGAACGCAAGCCCTCTTCGTCTGATGACAAAAAGAAAGTGGTAGGTCGCCTTTAACTGTATTCACAGGAGTATGTTGTTAGCTAATAAAAACCCCTGAAGATCCATTCACTAGTTAGTTTTGTAAAAAGACAAAGTGGAGAAATTTGCTTATGGTGACCTAGTAGTTTAGCTCATTTGATTCCACAATGTGTTGTTTCAGCAAAGAGGCTACAGAGACTCAAGTTACTACTGGGAAGTCCAATCTCGAGAAGTTAGCATCCTGAAGAGAATAGGTGCTGGGTCCTTTGGAACGGTCTTCAAGGGCAAGTGGCACGGAGACGTGGCTATCAAGATCCTCAAAGTCAAAGAACCAACACCTGAGCAGTTACAGGCTTTCAAAAATGAAATGCAGGTCTTAAGGTGAGCACTGCCTTCTGAGTTTTATTCACCCACTTCATCAATGGACTTTAACTCACTTTTAAATAATTTAGAGAGACATTGTGATAATTCTGTGGGTAGAATTTCTAACAATTTCTCAATTTCGGTTCTCTGCAGAAAGACCCGCCACGTCAACATCCTGCTGTTCATGGGCTACATGACTAAGCCCAACTTTGCCATCATCACTCAGTGGTGTGAAGGCAGCAGCCTGTATCGCCATCTGCATGTAACAGAAACCAAGTTTGACACTATGCGTCGCATTGATGTGGCCAGACAGACAGCACAGGGCATGGAGTAAGACCTGCTGCTGTTCCATTTCACCATTATCACTTAGTCACTTCTGACGCTCGTTGAGTTGCCAGACCTTAAGTGTCAATGAGTATTTTTCCCAGTGTACCCAGTTCAGTCTAGAATGATGGACTTTGATTGAGTGTAAATTATTCAGTTAGATGCATCACACATACTTTTTTTTAACTTTCAAAACTTGCTTACATCTCTTTATGTCTTATTTAATTTGAAACTAACCATGCACACAGCATTCTTGCAGTAATTATAGAATTAAAATTAGAAGGCTTGAAGGAGTGGATATAGATTTGTATTGCCAGAAATGAATTTATCAGTGCATATCAAAATGAGGTTCTCTGACTTTTCCCCTGGATTTTTGATCCTTCTCTTTCAGTTATCTTCATGCGAAGAACATAATTCATCGAGATCTGAAATCAAACAGTATCCTTTTCTTGTGTCAAGTGGTATTTTTAGTTATCGCATGCGTGTGTGACAGAAGCTAATGGTGAGTTTCCGGGCTGAGGAAGCTATAGGTCTGAAAAACACCTACACAGGCCAATTGGAACACTATGATGTGGAGCTATTAAAGATTTAACCACAAAAAAAAAAGAGTCATTGTCTTTTAATAGACAGCGCTGAACTGAGCAGAACTCGAGCTGTAATGTTTTCATTATTGTATCTATACTCAGTGGCACTTGAAATAAAGCTGATATTGATGGTAAAAAATCAAATACATTGAACACCAGCTGTCTGTTGTGATATTTCCTAAGCTCTGCTGTCAGATATTTTTCTCCATGAAGGCTGGACTGTTAAGATTGGTGACTTCGGCTTGGCCACGGTGAAGTCTCGATGGACTGGCTCTCAACAGGTGGAACAGCCCAGTGGATCTATTCTCTGGATGGTACGTGCACTGTATTTGCAGAACCCATTAGCGTCCTCTGTGGATGTCTACTACTGTCATCTTGTGAAATGTCAAAACTGGACAGTTTACACATTGCTGTCTGACCACCAGAGTAACTCAACAACCTTTGGTAATCTGCTTGACAACGACAGCAAACAATGTTGCCACGCTTTAGCTCATAAAAGTGTGATGCCTAGCTTTTCAGTCTTGGCTCGCACACACTAAACAACTACACAGTGACTTGCATCACGCACATGTTGCACACGAGGCCACTTCCCTTAAAGGGAAAGACTCGACCAGTAACGCAGTGTACAGTACTTCCTTGCAGCAGACATGTTCAGGTTTAGTTCCGCTAGGACAACCGTACCGAATACCGAATACAAAATATCATGTGTGGCTTCGTGTTTGCTTCGTGTTTGACCAGATCATTTTACGAATGTCTTGACCGGCCCAGATAATGATTGGTTTGACTGTTACAGAGCAGACAGTTACATTGTTCACAGTCTATAATTTTCTGTGCAAGCTTTCTCTTCAGGCTCCTTTTATGATGGTCTTCATTGGGCAGTCATTTCTATCAGTCTTGTTATGCCAAATTTGGTAATCGCACATATCAGTTGCTATTTTATTAGTTTGAGTTTTGCACGTGACATCACTGACTTCATTATATTTTCATTAAGAGGAACTTATCTTCAAGTTTGGCCTATTTATTTATTTATATTGATGAAATAGGTAAAAACAAAAAAGAAGCTAGAAAAGTGGAACCAGTAATGTGTAATAATACTTTTATTTTCTCCTTCCACAAGGCACCTGAGGTGATCCGAATGCAGGAAAGCAACCCATATACGTTTCAGTCTGATGTGTATGGTTACGGAGTAGTGCTGTTTGAGCTGATGTCAGGGACCCTGCCTTACTCCAGTATCAACAACAGAGACCAGGTTATTCTTCTTTATGATAACACAACACTGACTAATCTAGTTCAACTCCAAACATAATGAATACACTTTACAAATATGAAGAATAGGTGACAATCATCAGTAAGATCTAACACCCATAAGCATGATTGTATTTTGGTTATAAGCAGTAGTTCATTTCAGTTGTACACTTAATAAAATGCACCACAAAATAAATGCCAATAGATAGATGAAATTCACTAGAAACTATACCAGACAATAAGTATAACAACTGATATAATAAAATAAATCTTGGAAACCATTGACATTAGTTTTGCAAAAATCTTTCATAACTAAGTGAACTTCTCTCCAGTAAATCTCTCCAAATGATATTGATATTGAATCAAATCAAATCAAATCAAATTGGGACCTTGTGAATTGGAATGTAGCGATCCCCAGTTATATTTAACGATATGATGCACTGATGATATCGTCAATTGTCTTATTCTTTGTTCTCTTTTTCAGATAATCTTCATGGTCGGACGCGGTTACTTGTCTCCAGACCTCACTAAGCTGTATAGTACCTCACCTAAGTCAATGAAAAGGCTTATCGTTGATTGCCTGAAGTTCAAACGTGATGAGAGGCCCCTGTTTCCTCAAGTAAGTATTACATGTGTTACCGCTGTACCAAAAAAACATTGAACAAAATGAACACAGGTTCAACTTGGCACAAAAACAGTTTCATTATATAATATAAGTTGACACCACAGTGTTTTTATTTAAGCCACCATTTCAGAAATTTTACACAAGTAATTAATCCAGTATAAGATATTGTTTTACACCTTAGCTCTCATTGTTCCCTGTACTTTCATCTGCCATGTCTTAAAACAGTTAGTATGTATGAGTGTTCCACATATCGACTTGATTTTAAGTCAAAGACAATGACTCCCAATGACAACCAAATGTATGAACCTTATTTAATCATTGGTGTTAACGGTCGTCCTTGAATGTGATTGTCCTTCATCAGATCCTGGTAGCCATTGAGCAGGTGCAGGACTTGCTGCCAAAAATCGAGCGGAGTCGCTCAGAGCCGTCGCTCCATCGGGCCGTCCATGCTGAGGACCTGAACCCTCTCCTGTTTCACACCACCCGGCTGGTGCCGCTCTAAGCTCTCCCAAGCACAAAGAAGAGAGGCTGCCTCCCTGTTCGAGACCACAGCATTCCCATGCCTCAAAGAGGCCACAGCCGGCTATCCTGACAGGCCACAACCCCAAATTCACTCTCCACCCCTGCAGAGCCCTGGAGCTGCAACACTCAGCGGCAAAACTCAGTAACAGACCGTAGAAATAACCCTAATGTGTTGCTTAGTCTGACAGTGAATCTTTTTTTCCTTTATATTAAGTGACAAACACCTACACATCAAATGAAAGAAAGGTCTAGTGTATCTTAGAGTATGTTTAAATGTCAGTGATTACACCAACTTTGAAAATCAAACAGGCTGACTTTGATAGTCAGAGGTATGTTTAGTTGTTTTGTGTAAAATAAAAAAAAACAAAAAAAAAACACATGTAGTACACCGCAAAAATTGCCGCCCATTTTAAGAAGGAAATTAGTCAGAGCTTTGAATAACACTTTGTTCAGCCAAAAATTGAAATCAGTTCAACACCCATGAAGCTGTGGCTGCTGGTTCAGGTCACCTGATCAGCTTACTCACTTCATGCTTGGTTGTCATGTGCCCCTTTCAGTGTAAAGCAACATAAATGGGACAGGGGGCCTGAGATGTGAGCCTAGTGATTTGGAGCAAAAGGACGGCCACTTTTAAACCTCTATTGTACATTTTGTCTCAAGGGGACCTGAAATATTTCCTGCTTCTGCAAATATTTCCACAGTAGACATCTTGTATTAGGAGTCAGAAGCAGTAATGTTCTAACTTTCAGAGGCCTTGAACAGGAACAGGGAACTTGAGACACTGAAGTGTTTGAGAAAGGTTTAGTGAAAAATTAAAGTATCATCAACACCTTGTTGAAACTGTCTCTGAGCATACGGTGTAGCAGAAAAAGTGCTGCAAAAAAAAAATGTGGTCTTTGCAAATCAAACAACCCTATCTTCCACAAATAGAAACAACGTATGTGGGTAGATGTCCTCATGTTCATGTGGAGGCCAAGCTTCCATTGATGTTGCATTGAGCTATAAAGCGTCAAACTTTGACATGTGGCATAATGGCAGCACCTCCAGCTACACCTGATCAGCTGGAGATTCAACGTTCGTTACAGATTCTAATTAAAACATTTGTCTAGCACCACACTACTGGTTGAGGGGCAGAGAGGCGTTCAAATCATGTAGTCCTCTAGTTAGTCTCACTGATTAGGAACAGCACAACGGGTCAACTTGAACTGATTTCAGTAAATTTGTATGAAAAAGTCATGTCCATTCTGAACACATTGTAAAGTGTAAAATTATTTACCTTACTCCACTGTGATTACTTTCATCTTGTTCTAAATTCACTGAAGGCAGGACTAAATTGTTGGCACCCATAGTTTTGCAGTGTACAGATGAATTATTTAGGTATTCGGTTTTGCCAAACTAAAATAAGAATTTTAATGCGTTTTTCATCAGTAAGCTCATCACAGGACACTTAACATAGAATATTACCAGGCTGATACGGTAGTTTCAAGGGCTTTCTAGACATCCACCTTATTGCTGACAGATTGTCTAACTAATTTGTCAACTTATATGGCTGTTCAGGTGTTTAAAGGTGTGACACTGATACTCAGTGGTAAAAACACATTTCCATGATGAGGCTCACACCTTTCCGCTCTGCAGAGCATAGCACCAAGTTCAAGGAACATTGAACTTTTATTCTTTAATTAGTCATACCAGAATAGCACCACGCTCCATGTCGATAAGATACGTTTCATAGACAGTTTTTTCATTTTAAATTCAGCTAGGAATTGCCAGAGTTTGGTAAGATGCTGTTTTGATGTCAATGGTTAGTTGTATTGCTGCTACACACAGTGAGTTTTCTGTTCAGTGTTTCACACGCCTCAGAGATAGAACTTAAGTGCACCGACATGGTACACAGCTTTAACAGAATCAACTCTTTCATAGTCTTGCAATAGAGGTTTAATGTTAATGTTCTCAAATGCTGCAACATGTGTAAGTCCCTGGTCAATATTTCACTTCATAAACTACTACTGTAAGTGTTGGGTGTGTGTTAACACTGTGAGTACCTTGGTCAGTTAGTTGCTCTAATTTGGACTTGGTGATGTGTGAGAGCTCTTACAAGGTTCAGTACACTTGTGCTTGTAAGGTTGGAAGATGTGTCATCAGACCACGTTTAAATCTAGAGGTGAAACCCCAGCCGTGATAGTCGCCAGTCTCTCTTCAGTAATCTTATGGTGTCAAAATGAGAAGCTAAACTAGGCTGTGGTGTCTCTTTTAGACGGTCACTCCTTGAAGGCTGATGATGCTGCTCTCTGTTATACACATAATACCAATGGAAGCAAAAAGACAAGCTAAAAGCCTGCTTCCTTTCATCTGGCCAATCACTGTGAGACGTGAGTGTCTTTGACAGGTGGGCTAAGAATCTGACGGTTTATCAATATTGAATCAGTTTGGAGATACAAACATGTTGTCTCACTATAATGGAGCGTCAACCAAGAATGTTTGACTGTTTGAAATAGCAAGTAGTCAACTGAATAAATCCCAGTGTTGCTTGACCGAGCTTGTCGGTCTGTACTCTGCAAGACTTGAAGGTCATGTTGCTCGTGGTGTGATCTCTTATGGTGGTAATTTAGGTGAAACAGAAACTAGCGTTCATTCCCATTTGTTCCCAATTTTATTTGATGCTCTAGGCAAGGCTCTGCACTCAGGTGTACTCTGTTTCACAATGTAAATGTGGATGTATTAAAAAAAAAAAGAAAAGAAAAAAACTTGAGCTGAGATGGTTAAACAAGCTGCCTTTCCTTTCACAGCTGTTGATGAAGGTTGTAGCTGCATGAAAGCTTCCTCTGTAATGATGCCAGGATTCAGCTCTCATCACTGTGCTTTTCTAAATTTTGGAAGAGTGCCTGTACCATGACGATTTAAGAAACACTGCTCTTATTAAGAACAAAATGCCTGACGGGATTTAAGTCATCACAGGGAAGTAGCTTTCTGGTACAGGTGGAGGGACTTTGGCTTGTGTACTTGAACCAAACCCAGAGCTGCTTTTGCTGTTGGCTGCTGTGATCCGTGACACTAGTGGGACGTACTGTATTTCTCAAAGGCTGTGTTGGCATTGGCACCTCTGCTGACAATATTAATGACCCTGGTTGGGCCCATCATGTGATCTCTGCTTTGTGATCTCATATTTAGCTTTAGCAGAAATTGACAGGCCAAAGTCACTGTCACTATCGTCATTTGGGTGGTGTGTATACAGGTCGCTAAACGGTTTCTGATGTCCAGTTAGTACAGTCAACACAGCTGGACACTTAGGCAGTAGTCTATAAAGCTAGCTTCCTTCATCCAGCTTCTTTAATGTGCACTGTCTAAGTGGAAATGTTTAATTATCAGAAAGTATGGCAGCCTGCCGGGATCATAGTGTGGGAATTTTAGTCTGGAGTGGCTGCGTTCGGAAGTCAAAGATCTGCTGGGCCATTCATACTGGTGAGGTGGGTTATATGTGGTGAGGGACAGAAGAGTAACATCAACGTTGTTATACACGTCATCTGAGTGCAGTTGATTTTCTGTAAACAAAATGATTGCTGAAGGAAAAGCGAGATGTTTCCAGATGATACCACTGTAGTGTCTTTCTTTAAAGATAGAAGTCATGAGAGATAAGATACAAATCAGTAATACTTTCAGTGTGCCACCAACAGTCTGCCCACTTGTAGATTTTTGTCTTTTTTTTTTTTCCCAATTTCTTTCAGGTCATCCATTTTAGATCAACTGAAAAAGCACTCCCATCACAGAGGTCCATGGTGGTCTCGTGTTGTCGTACATCTGGCTCACATACGCATCTTGTTGTCTTACTGTTATCAGTGAGGTAAATAGTAGACAGATGAAGTTTACAGCTGACGTTCTGGTGCCTTCGCTAACCTCCTTGGTTAGTGGCTTGGCTAAGTGCTGTCCCACATCTTTATGGGTTAGTTTAGTTTCCTCATAGCTCAGTGGGTCCAGCTGCACCCTCTGCTGAAACCCAACACAAACTATACTTGGGCTGACCTGCTCACAGACCGCATTTTTAAATTTGTCTTCATTGTTTGTGGGTTTTGTTTTTTTTTCTTTAGTTTTTTTTTTTTGACATTCAGAGGAATTCTGAATAGAAGGTGACGGCACAGTTGTTTTCTCAACTGATTTAGGTTTTAGCTCACGACAGTTGGTTAGTATATCAGTTTTTCCCACGGAAACAGCAGTCTCATGTAAAAATGTGACTATAGTCCAATGCACAACTTAAAAAGAGGCCCCTTTTAGGTGGTGGTGGGGTTACTTGCAGCTACTAAGTGAAGGAAGAGGAGCACATCTTGATATTGTGTCAGTTTTTAGGGGTTTCAATGTTTTTTGTTTTTTTTAAAAAAACAAACAAAATGGTTTTCTAGATCATGGTTTCTATTTCTTTCATCCTTGCAACAGTTTATTGTTCCGTTGCAGTGCACGGTTCAATGCTCTCTGGTGTCTTTGGTAATGGACGTGTTAACTTTATACTAGTCTTAAACTTTTTAGGGTGGCACTCTGTGGGGGGGTGGTGGTGGTGGTGGTGGTGTTCTGACTTCTGCGTATCCTCCATGTTGATGTGACTGACCATTATGCAGCTCTTGCCTGCGGTGGTCATTGACGAACTGACTGCGGATCAGACGTTTTGATATTTTAATGTCGTGAAAGTAGGGGCTGGGTACCCTTACTGTTCTCACTCATTCCATTTATATCTGTGGATCGTGGTTGGGGTGGGGATATGTGAACCAGGGTTGGGAAAGACTTTGTTTCTGTCTTTCTCTTATTTATTGATGTATTTGCAGACACTCTAGTCTGCGACTGTGTCTCTGAGGTGGATTCAATGTTTACCGAGAATGTTTCGGTCTCTGAAACATTCATCATCGCCGGGCGCTTGCTCCCTATTTCTATAACAAGAATGTTCTTTTAGGCACGGTACTGTCTGCTCCCCCAAATAACTTTTTATTCTGATACTGTCAACTGCAGGGGCATTTGTTGTGGCTTTTTATCTTTAAAACACCCAGAGCACAAGCTGGTTATCAAACTTTTTTAGAAAGATTTTGTTCATAGGGTTTCACTACAATAGCGTTTGTTAATAGCAAAACAATTTACAGTATGTGGTGGGCAGGAACTTGAGCCTGTCTAGTGATACTTAAGTGTGAATGAATGGCCTAAGGCTGGTGAATAAAATCTTTTTCTAAATGAGCTGCTTTTTATAACCTTTTTAGCAACAGTAAGGAGATTAAAGAAAAAAAGAAAAAAAAAGAAAAAGAGATTTAGAGTGCTTATAATGATGTCGGATTTCTGTGAATCAGTGTAAAACGTGCAACATCACTCAGAGAGACTTGGCTCTATTGAGGGCGACTTTTAATCCCCCTGTTCAAAAAAAACTTGTTGAATCATTTTTGGAATTTGTGTGGTGTCTCCCCAAAGACAACTGCTGGTCTAAAGGAGGAGGGAACAAGTGCCAGTTATTGGAAAGCCCTGTTAAAATGGACTCGAACAGCTTCATGACACATTGCAAAGACACACTGTGCTGTGTCTGGAGATTGAACAGGGGCACCAGACGGGAGGGGAGGGAGGGGTACCAGACTTGACGCATCTGTTCGTTTCACAGAAGGAAAGAAAAAAAAAAATACGAGAGAGCTGTACCAGAGTAGTTTCTTTATTTTATTTTTGTCTTTTCATATCTGTGTAGGTGAATTGCAATACTTGTGTCTATAGTTTCTGAGGTGTCAGGGGTGTCCAGTTTGCAATAAATGGTATATTCTGCTGTGTACAGTTACATTTTTTTTTTTAATTACAAAAAATTGTACTTGTTTCTATTTTTTGTGTGATGGTTTCAAAAAGAACAAAGTTATTTTAAAGTGTAAAGGAAATCTTAGTATTTTTTTAGTTTTTTTTTTTTTGTCTTGAAATATTGTTGCAGGATTTATTCTTTAAATAAATAAATTCATCTGTGTTACTTTTCAGCTTTCTGTACAATCTGTCTCCAATACTGTAATTTCTTTTTTTTTTTTTTGCAAAATGGTTTGTTGACTCAAAATTGAAAACTTAAGATTCATATTGAGCTATAACTGAACACAGAACAGTTTGCAGTGTTTTAAATAATAAGCGACATAAACTGTGAGCTTTTAGGGGAACTGGTTGGTTGAACAGGGTCAAAAGAGGAAGCGGTTATTTTAAAGCTCCACCACAGATAAACTGCATGCAAGAGACAGGAAACGTAGACATGACAACACGAAGTCTGTTGAAGTGACATTACTGCGCTGTGTTTATACTATAAACAATACTTTATTGGCATACTTTAACATTTGTTATCAGTGAAAGACTTACAGTAAGTGGTTAATATTTTACAGAAACAGTTAAAAAAGGAATTCTCTTTGAAAAAATGGATGATTTAGAGACAGTTTGATAAAGTCATACATACTCCTCAGGCTGAAATAGCATTTACACAGCTTGTGTTCAGAAGGCCAAAGTGGCCATAAATGCAATAATCAGGTGTGTGAAAAAGCACAATAACAAAAAATGATGATTTAAAAACTTAAGTTTGTCCCTCTTGTATTTTTAGGTTTGGAAGCCTTTACAAGAAGCTGTTTGCACACCTGATTTTTTTTATTTTTTTAAAGGACAGAACTGTATAAGGACCTCTCAACTCTCAAATACAAAGATACAGGATGAGTTTGTGAGCCTATAACTTGTAGCCCAGTCCACTTCTACTGATGTGACAGAAGAGCGTCATGGCAAAGCACATTCCCAAGACCTGTAAACAAACATGACAGAAAAAAACAAAAAACAGATTAAATTAGATTCGACTTAATAATATTAATATATACATTTCATACAATACATTTCTTAGGGTGTACAGTAGGGGTTGTACAGACTAGTCGACTTTACTGCTGTGCCATGACGCTTTAAGCAGGAAGTCGATCATGTGACAATAACAACATGGACGCCTCGGAGAAGACAGGTGAGGAGCTCAAGCTCAGTGGGTCATTGCAGCAAACAAGCAGTGTGTGTGAAACTCTACAATATGTATTCAGGTCCACGTTGACTTTCAGCACATATTTAAAAAATCCAAAGTCGTTCAACCCCTAGTGTATCTTTGAGGTCAAGGTAATACTTGGATGACAAACTGAGCTATATAAGACAAGAAAAACCTTTATTAGTCCCGCAATGGGGAAATTGCAGGAGAGGCTGAAAATAACTCCACAAGTTCTCAATTGAGATTTTGGATCACAGCTCACAATTAGAACTGGATAGAAACAACTGAACTGCTAATGCTAATGTTAATGATTCAGGTTTATCAGGACTGTTTAGTTAAACATCTCCTTGCTGCTTTTTTAATGAAGCCGACTGGGGCCATACAACCAAAACAAATAGATAGAGCAGGCTAAAAGAAAATCCACAGTTCCAAATATGCCTCTTCATGCGCCTGTGTTGCTATTTCTCCAGGGGCTCCAGCTTTCTCCCATAGTCCCATAGTGGGATGCCCTCCAGCTGCCTGTGATGATGGATGGATAGATGGGAGCACCATGGCCACACAGAGCTTCTGTTGCCTTTTATACAGGCCTTAATAGCAAGAGGGCTTCTCCTTTACTGAGATGAGCTCATCCATACAGTCTGTTAATCCATTTTCAATCGCTTATCCAAGGTTTGGTCGCAATGGCTAAGCAAGGAATTCCTGATGTTCCTTTCCCCAGCAACATATTCCGGTCCCCCTTGAGATATCCCATGGTGTTCACAGGCCAAAAGAGCTATACGATAAGCCCTGGATTCTGGGTCTACCACGGGTCTCCTCCCAGTTGTCCGTGGTAAACCTCCAAAAGGAGGCACCAAGGAAGTATCCTCACTAGATGCCTGAACCACCTTAACTGGCCTCTTTCGACATGAAGGAGCATGTTTCATAATCCGAGCTCCCCCCAGATGTCTGACCTCCTCTCCCTGTCTCTTACCTTGTATTCATGGCTCTACCAAACAATCATGAGCATATGTTTGCAGTACTAGTGTAGCAATATTTTAACACCTCCTCCATTAGCTTACCTCGACTATGCAGAGGACAATGACAGCAATCCCAGTAGTTAGGAAATGGTCCTCGAAGAAATTCTTCAGCTTATTCAAGCAACCCTGTAAACAGTACATGTATTTGAGATGACTTGTGACCAATGTTTAAATGCAGCAGTAATAAGAGATGAGATGTTTACTGGTAACGTTGTTGCTACCTCAGTCTTTGTCGGGGGATTCAGGGTACATGATTCCTTGCAGCAGGATTTAGGTATATTACCTGCCCAGTCTGTGGAGTTATAGACTCCACAGCAGTGTAACTGAAACAGACCAGAGTGAAAGTGTTATGGCCACAGTTTGTGTCACTACAACATGATGTGAGCCGTCTGTGACACACTTACCGTGGTCTGAACCAGATCCCAGTCAGTCATCAGCTCTGTTGTATTTGTTGTGCTTCCTTTTGCCCTTTTCAAACCATCATTGAGATCGGTTTCCACCCATTTCGCAATCTAAATAGTAGAAAGAGGTGACATTAGCAGACGACACAGTTTATATGCGTTGCCTTTGTTGGCTCAACACAGTGTGAGTACTGACAGAAGCCTAGCCTACCTTTTCCTCGTACACGAGCAGCAGGCAAGCTGCAGTCAGCTCGACCAGCATCAGGATGAAGAGCAGCATAAAGAACTGGAAATTAAAGGATAGTTTCAGTTTATTACAACTTTTTTTTTTTTGCATATGATAATAGTGATAATAACATTTAATTCACCAGTAACTTTGCTAAAATAATCTCCACCAAGTTTGAATCTACATCCATGTCAGTTCATAATCTATTTGTGACAACTTAGTTAATTCGTGTGAAATTTGGATATATTTAGCGTATCAACTGTTGCGTTACTGGCAATAGCGTATTTTGTGATGTGGCAGCGATCTTTGAACACCAAACTTGATTCATATTAAACCCATAAAGCCCTAGCACCGTGGGTACTGGTGGTAGCTGTGCATTCAGAGGGTCCCTAAATGCACCAAAAACCATCCATATAGAGAGCTTACCATAACAGACCTCTTCAAAACAACATCCTCTGAGGACCATGAATGCCTGGCCCAAATGTTGATGGAGTCCAATAGTTTTACATTTCACTCAAGACCACAAAATGTCAGTCTCGAGGTGACGCTAGAGGAACGGTCAGGGAGTGTGATTTAAGTGGTAGACTTATCACTTCATATCTACACAGGTCAAACTAAACACTGGCTCTAAACAGGGACTAATAGTGTTTTTACATTGACTTTGCGTCAACACCAAACTGACATCAGCACGCTGCTGTCAATGAAGGATGACCATGACGTTGCCTCACGTCTACTGTGTTTTGACCAAAAAAGGTTGAACGTACCGCTAAGACTGGCACATATGCGCTGTGTCTGCATGAGTGAACATGACTTTTATTTTTAGCTGAGAGGCTAGTAATCCAGGAAGTGCTAAAAATTGTCATCCAGATTTGGCGTCTTCTGAATCATGCTGATCAGTTGGTCACACTCAGTTTATTAATTCTAGATGGTCATCATGTTGTGGGCATGTTTGGATGTTCAGATGGGGGTGAAAGTGTAAAACCTCTGAACTTTGTCACTTCTGTATCTCTTCTCGTACTTCGCTTTTCTAAACTGATCAGCCAATCAGAGCGATCTCTCTCTCTCTCTTTCTCTTTCTCTTTCTCTCTGACTCTGCCCGCCGCTGAATCGTCACATGGAATCTGCTAAAAAGCCAGCGTTTACTGGGGTCCAACTAGTGCCTGACACATTGGAAAAACCAGAACCACAGACTCCCACCGGCTGCCCAGTATCAGAAAATGGCCGACCGTCGGCTTGGTGTGTCAAGGGACTGGTTCTTTAAAGTCAACGGGGGGCCATGAATGTCTGTACAGAATTTCACGGCAATCTCACGGTGGCGTTCAATAACAAAAATGTAGTGTACTTTCCTGTGCAATGAGGAAACTTAAAAAAGTTTCCTTAGTCATAACAATTATCTAACGTTAACATGAAAGAGGAACATGTGCTTTCAGTCTAAAATCACAGAGGGATTTTTGTGAAGGGGTGGTTTTTCTAAACACTATGATGCAAAGGTGGTAAAGATAATTTGTGACTACAGACAATGTGTGAAAATAAAACTATATAAAGGGCCTTTGAGGGCCTGCTTACCAAAATTACACGTTTTTTTTTTTTTTACTGGTGACATCTCACCTCACAGATTGGTTTTGTTTTCAGCGCACTGTGGTATTGGGGAACAACTCTCTCTTTTTTTAATTGCCTAAAATCATATACAGTGAGTTACATCTGTTTAATCCTTATTCAACAGATAAATACTGGAATAAGAAACAAAGAGGTGGTACGTCCAAAAAGATCAGACAAACCGTATTAATATAATTGCATGAACCGCTCCCTATTTTGGGAACCAGAGTGTTACGGTGACGATACTGAAGTAGCCTTAAATGGAAAGAGTACATTAGTGAACGGACTAGATCAACAACATTACTGAGAGCAACCAGGGGTGTGGTCTTTTTTAATGAAGTTAAAAGATAACGAGACATTTTGTCATCAAGGAGAGGATTTGGTTGGGCCACACAACTTTTCGAGGGTTAAAACCTGTTAAGACTTGGCTTTAGAGTAAAGGTTACGATCCAGTGAGGGTTAGGGTTAAGGGTAAGGCAAAGATAGAAACACAGCTTTGTGTGTGTGTGTGTGTATGTGTTACCATCAGGAGGAGACAGCGGTTTTCCTTGAGAGCGCCCAGGAAGCCCAGGAAGGACACGCAGGTGATGATGATGCCGCTGATCAGCAGCATGTTGGCTATGTTGAAGCTGGCCAGGGTGGGAGTGAGCGAGGCCAACCTGAAGTTCACCATCATGTACGCGCCAAAGCCCAGCACCGCCACGCCACACATCTGACAGAAGACAAGACACACTGCAACCAGGTCCACGCTACACTTCATTTGTTTCTTATTCATTCATTCACTGTAACCGCTTGTCCTCTGGAGGGCGGAGTACACCCGGGACAGGTCTCCAGTCTATCACAGGGCTAACACAGAGAGACTTTTTTTTTTTATTACATGAATAAATTAAATTAAAGTAAGATGACTGGTGATTTAAATTTATTGTATTTAAAATTTCTGGCTTGTAAGAGGCAGTTTTTACAGCGTACATCTCCACATTTCAGAGCCATTTTTGTACTTTTAACTATCCTTGATTTAATTACTTTCTGAAGTGAAGACCTCTACAGAAACCTATGATGAGTTTAAAACATACAAAAAGTTAATATGCCTAACATGACACTATCTGGTTTCAAATAAACCCCATCTCAACCTGCTGTTACAACAAATATTATTGCATCATCATAATAATAGTTATATAATGCTGACTATACTATGCCTTAAGCTTTCTAGCAAGTTCAGACACGCTCAAACCCAGCAGGCGTTGTTCATCAAACCTAAATTCCACCCGCACTGTCACGGTACCCTGACTGGGAGACACCAAGACACTCTGCACTCTGAACGCAGTGCTAGATGATTGAGAAGTACGTACGAAGCAGAGGAAGTTGGCGACACACATGGTGTATTTCAGACACTTGAGGCAGCCTTGAGCCATGGTGCAGCGTCTTTTTATCCGACCTGCAACGAGAAACAATCGCATTAAATTCAATGTAATGTGAACAGAGGAAGTTTATTATTTATTTGTTGTTCGTATTCATATGTGTGATATGTGTGGTTTCTTGTCTCTTGTATTGACAAAGTCTCGCTTGCAGGGAAGTGAAGCTGAAACGCCACACTTCCTGTGTGTTTACAGGAAGAAAATCATTTTGTTAAACATGACTTGAGCTACAGTACAGCAGGGTGTTAGATCATAGGTATCTGCGGCGCTGTGGAAATACCTTGACTTCCCCAAAATCTAAAACAATACTTCTTGGTAAAAAGCTCTTCGTGTTTGGCATAAAAGTATAAAAACATCACATTGTTGATGTGTCTGTGGGTCCTTTGCTCTGAGGTTGATTACTGAACACTCACGGCAGAATCATATTTGGATCTGATCATTCGTCTTTGTCTTTTCAAGCTACTGAACTACAGCAACAAATTTTTGTTTTTCAAACTTTTACATATTTGATCCTTCTATTTAGATTACTGACGATGCCGGAATCATTTTTAAAACAAATTTTTCCCCTCGTACATGGAGCCTTGTTTTTTTTTTTCTTTTTAAACGTCATCACATTTCTGTTTGATAAAGAGGAAATGAGCGTCACTCAAGCATTAACTTCACAAAATCATTAAAATCTGAAGCTCTCTCTCGAACATTAAGAAGAGACTCGAACAAACGACGAAACAAAGTTTAGGTTTTACCTGTCTGGAGGAATTAGTATCCGCTTTGTCTCTGTTTTCAGCCTTCTGTTTAGTGAAGTTCAGCTGCTGCTGCTATGGCTTTCACTTCCACATATCTTACTGCTGTGGGCTGTGCAGACCGCCTCATGGGGCTTTCAGGAACCTGTCTCACTTCCTCCTTCTCATCGTCATCATTATGAGCAACATGGAAAATCTGTGACTGAGAAAGTTCAGCGAGGAACAACAAATGGCATGGCAAACGCAGAAGGCGCATGTCTGTGACACATTGATTATATTTAGACCAAAAAAAAAGCCCATGCTAAAACTGACAGCAGCAAGGGAGCTCAAAAGGCTTATGAGTGGGAGACATGTTATCAAAAAAAGCAAAAGGTTGGAACATACATCACTAGCTAGAGAAACCTAAACACTCAGAGGGCTTCTTGTGGTTTTCATAGAACAACAATGAGGAAACGCTAAGACTAAAACAGCTAACTAAAATAGTGTCATGTTTTCAATTCTTCAGAGCAACCACTGCTTCCTGCATTCTAAATGCGTCAGAGACCATAAGTTGTCCTTAAGTTAAGCTTCTTATGCAGGTAAAGAGGCAAACATGCATAGCGGTGCAAGAAGTCTTAAGATTCTTTACTTTGGTAAAATTTACTAAAACAACTGTGTATAAAACATTGATTACAAATAAAAGTCTTCTAGTTAAAACCATACAAAAGAGAAAGTATGACATTATTTAATTTGCATGTCTGTCAAGTTTCTCAGTCACCCAGTGCTAAGCAGTGGCCAGCAGTGCTAAAACAAAAATAACTGGACTTTCATCACTCATCCAAATGCCTTCTTTAGGAAGTTAAGGTTTTAAAGTCCAGTTGCCTTCATTTTAGCTTTGTAAAACAGGTTATTTAACTTATAACATGTAGCTGAGCCTCTGCAATATATCCAGAGGTGATTAATAGGAGAGGAACTTCTAATCCACAAAGCTGATCAATACATCATTTTGGTCCTATTTCAGACAAGGTATTAAGGCTTCGCTGGACCTGATCTAGTAGAGCAGAATATGGAACCAGCTCCCAGGTAAGGAAGCCGACGGGATCTCTACTTTTGAGGTTTGGTTTCAAACTTTTCCTTCTGGTAAAGCTTTTAGTTTGGGCTGAGTCAGCTTACCGTCAACCATCTTAGGCTGCTGTAGGTTTAGCGCAGGGGACATCCTGTCCTCTACTCTCCTCTCTCTCGCTGTCTATGCATTCGTGTGCTACTGTTGTATCGCATGTTATTATCTGTGTGTCACACTTCTATCTCTTTGTCCCTTCCCTGCTCTAGGGGTTTCAGGCTCGGGATACTGGCGCTAAATAAAACTGAACTGAGCTGAATATAGTTCTAATAACACCATTTCTATAAGTTGTTGATCCAGTTTGCAAATTACAATTGTAATCTGTAAGGCAGGCCTGAAATAGTTTTGATCCATCTGTGTGTTTACCACAGATGAGTGAGCAGAGCAGGCCCTGCTCTCCGAGTCAACACCGAGTTTCAGTGTTCAACTGAACCACACCTATACTGGGTGGACCACACAGTAAAGCGTGAAAATAGGCTGCTAAACTGAAAGTACAACAACCTGTATACATAAATACAAAGTGATCCACTATGCTAGATGCACTTGCTTTAGAGTCTAGAGCATCTCAGACAATGTATAATCAAAATATTAATTGTAGAAAAGCTTAGTTTGTATACGGTGTACTCAAAGAGGTGGAGGTGAGGAGGGCTGCATGATTGACAGTCTGAGTGATGGACTTGCAATGAATTTAAAGAAAGTGTGCAAGCAGCATATTCATGAGAGTAGTGATACTGAGGTTGAAAATTCAATTTGACAGCCTGGAAATACACAGGTGATGAAGAACATAAATAGACCAAACTGACCATGGAGGAAAAGACAGAACTTGTGAACAGAACTTCCTTATTGAACGTTTCCCCGAGCTTCATTTCTGCACAGTGGAATGGTGCACCATCACTACTGTCTGCTGAACCTTTGGTCATGAACGTTTGTTTATTCTTAGGACTTCCACTGTTCCCTTTAACTGCCATTTCTTCATCACATATAGGACAGAGGAAGTTACAAGCTGGTCTACTAAGTCTGGATGTCTTTTTATAGCTGCTTTGTAGACCTCAGTTTGCTTCATTTTCAGTCAGGATTGGATTGGATGGCTGTTGGACGACACGATTCGATTCAGATTTAATCCTCGTTACGTCATGAGACTACAAATTTTTCCCATGTTAAACTGTTTAATCCCTACAATTAAATTTCCAATTTGTGAGTTTGTGAAATGAAAAGTGACACGTTTTGAGTGGGCTTCAGGTTTTATTTCCTATGTCCTACGAAAACCAGGTTTTGCAACGTTATAAAAGTACACATCACCTTGTCAAGTCTGGCCCAAGACACACAGTGGTTCATTTAAATAGAACTGAAACAGTTTCATTTTAATCACAGTGACAGTTAGTTTCAACAAACCTTCTCATTTTGTCTTGTCATTGTTTTGGCATCAAACAAACAACCATCAAATAGTGCACATTAATTTTACCCACACATCTAAATCATTCTGCAATGCCCTGTGCAAAAATAAGGACTTCAGTTTTTCAGTGACAATACGAGAACTACTCCCTATGAACACAAAACTATCAACATCATCAAACGCAAACTTCCAGTCAATTAATATGAGTCAGTACCACATTTGACACAAAACTACCTAAAACGGACAAAGGGCAGCTCTACAAAGCTCTATGAGTGCTGCATTAGTCAGCCAGCAGTAGGTAGTTCTTTTCTAAATCATCTTCTACGAATCTCATTCTATCACAGCTTACATAAGGAAGCCCAGGCACAAGTCATGCATGTAGCACTTCTGCATTAATAACTGTCAAGATCAGTAATACTGTATTGGCACTCTGTAATAAAAACAAGAAATGTGTCTGATAACTGATAGTTGAAGATATAAAAAAAAGGAAGTCTAAAAAGACTTTTCTCTTTTATGGGCATACTAAAGTGTCCACTCCATGTTCCACAGCGCTGCTAGAACCATTCCATTAATGCTATTAGCTACACCTACACTTTCCCTGCTATGACAAATATCAAATGTTGACTTTATGTGCAGAGATCTCAGAACACTTCATAGTGATAAACTGATTTAAGATCACCCTTAACGTGCTGTTCCAGATAATACTCTTAATAAAAATTTAGTTTTAAGTTATTTCCTTAACTTTGTCATTGCAGATATTTAGACTTGTCACAACAGGAGAAGCATAGGTAGCATTAACGGTGACTAAAGCTGCCTTCAAATGGAACTAGTGAACTTGTGGTAATGACATGAAAAGTCAGAAACACAAAATACTTAGGTGTAACTAAACTGGTAACTCTGGCCATAAGTCGTGAGAAGGCTGCTGCTAAGCAAGCACTGAACTTAATGCAGTAAATGTACAGTTCAGGCTGTTGGCAAAATCTGTTCTTGTACAGGTTAACCTCTATGCAACCAAATCACACATTATACAGTATCCACCTTACGAACTTCATAAAAGATTTCCAGCCACAATACCACAAGATGGTGCCTTTCATATAAACTCTTGCTGTGAACATGGTAATCACAGCCCCATGTGAAGACAGTATTAATCCTATTTTAAGCATTTGCTGCCTCTAATCAACACTTTTGAGTTTGTGGTTACGACACATAACGTACTACGAGAAGTCGTGTACAGAAAATTCACAGAGGCTAACAGTTAAGCAAACTAACAGCCGGGCGATTCAAGAAGGAAGCACAAAGGCAAAATAAAAGGCTGTTGAAAATATCAACATTGTCCTCAGGCGCATTATAAAGTTAAGAAACCACAGTATATTAACCCATTACGGAGCTCTGCCATTTCTAAAAAGTCTGCCAACATGTCGCATCTAGTGAACTCAGACCTCTGAAAAAATTTGAGCCTGTGAATACCACAAGAGGACGCAGTTCTCTGTTAGTGAACACTCTAAACATGACCCCATTTGAAGGCAGCATTAGTTCCATTCACTGTCCCAGTAAACCTTGACAGTGAACTGGAGCGTATGAAACCAAGAACCCCTAGTCATCTGTTGATACATACACTGTACCTTCAATGTAATAAAGCTTATTGTATTAACCATTCACAGAAGTCCCTTCATTACTTGGACAAAAATGTGAGTAACACTGTACGTGATCAGCTAATAAAACATATTTAGTGTTTTAACTTCCATGCGATATAACACTACATGGATCTCATAACGGCAGAAAGTAGCTATGCTCACAACAAAAAGAGGTGACTCATACTGTGAAATACTGTGTTGAAAAAAATACACTGTAGATTATCCCTTTGTAAGATTCTCTGCTGGTCCCTGATTCCCCACAGAGAATAATTACATTTTCTTTTGGTTTCAATAGAGCAAAGCGCTCCATTAAAACCACTAGACAGTGAGTTCACAGAAAGGACGCTGGAGGTGAATTTACAAGAACCAAACTGCTGTGCACATTTTCATCAGAGAGAATAGAAGCGTGATTATTTATAATATCGTATTAAAACCATTCACCTATTCTAAGCTACATTCTGTGTTACAGTGTGATGAGATCATGATGTATGGACGGCACATAGCAGCAGCCTGTGGTTAACGGTCGCGCAAGATAACTGTTATTTGAAAATAGCTTGAGTCACAGCATTTGTCCAGCTGTAGTACACAGTACTAGCTACTCACTGGACCGGAGCAAACACTGTATTGAAAAGTAGGTGCTGTGGTCCACAGTCAGCAGAAGTGACAGCAGCAGCCCCGACAGGCATCCTCAGCTTTGATGGGTTTCACAGACGAGTATTTTGCTGAGCATTCTTCAGTCGGTGTCGAATACTTATGGGAATTTCCTCATCCTGCAAAAAAAGATATTTTTTTTTGAAAAGAGCTAATGTGTTTAATAATTTTGGATGTCATTATTATTGCTGTGAAACTTAACGCCACAAATTTTTTTTTGACGTGCGATTAACCCACGTATATGTTCTGGTCCAATAGTCAGGGAAATGAGGAAGTGCTGCAGAAGAAACATGCATGACAAACGGAAACAAACATGTACAAGCAGCAAAGGGTCCTCTGAATGGAAAGCCCCCGAAGCCCCACCAGATGGCTCTCCCAACAAGAACAAAGCCACCTGCATTTACTGTTGATGTGAAACGAGCCACTACCCAAGCACGTCGAATCCCACACACCACCCACTCGCATACAAGAACTGCAGATAGCCCACATCTCTCTCACTAAAGGCAGACCAGACCAGCCAGCAACGCATTTTTTTTTTTTTTAGCATGGATTAACTTTGAGGTTATTTTGGTTTTTAGTCTTTATTGAATAAGATATTTGGTGAAGAAGCTTTTTCACACTTTAATGTTGGTTGCTGTGCTCATTTGATAGTGATGCTAGTGTTATACACACAGTTTCAGCAGTGTCAGCCGTCTCCTCTCCCTCTGTGTGTTCACTGCCTGGGGTGAACGCTTCAAAGTCAGACACGGCACTTTCCACCATCTCTTCGTCATAGTCTGTCTGGTATTCATCAGAGAGTTCCTCTGGAGGCAGACGAGACAAGAGACAAGAAATTACACAGTTTATGAAATGAACTCTGGAAAAATAAAATTACAAATTAGCTTTGGCATTCACAGCTTTTAACAGGATAGTTAAGTTATTAACACATTAGACGTTACCCTGGGTCCTGAGATTAATGCTGACAAGCAGGTAATAATATACAGATTTTATTGTTTTACTGTTAACTAACCATCGATTGTGGCGTTCTTGACAGGTTCAATTCTCGACACAATCTCTGCCAGGTCAGTGAAGGAGGCATTCGGACATGTGACCACCTGAAAATACATAATGCATCATTCTAGTGATCAGCTTCAATGTATTCATGCTCCCTTTCCCTGAAGATTTAACAAGAGTGACTGTCTCTTTAAGGCTCACCATCCAATGAGCATAGCTTCTGGAAGACCATGAAAACAAAAGTAGCACTTTCACTTCTTTTTCTTCTTAAGTATAATTTATACAGTTCGATGAACAGACATGGCCACAATTTAGAAAAGCTAGAGAAGATAACAAATTCCTAAAATAAAATATGTTCAAGACAAAGTAATCTGGACTCACATGGCCAGCTTTGGTTTTGTGGAACTCCTCCTGGTGTCTGTCCTTCAGCATGCTGTCCACCACGTTGCTGCGCTGCCACACGTCAAACAGTGTCTTCCCATGCTGGTATCCCACCTCCTACATCCACAGCCAACGAGGGTCAGTGTGACATTCAAAACCAAAACCAAATTCAAAGAGACAGAGAGAAAAAGCATGTTGGAACAGATGGGAAGCTCACAGCAATCTCGTCGAACTTGCCAAACTCCAGCGTGCCGTAGCGGTCGATGGGAGGCCGGATGTACTCGCAGTATTCACTGTCTTTGACCAGTTCCAGCTGCCGCACACAGCACACGTAAGCGAGCCGCGTTTGGATCTCTGCCATGTTCAGGACCTGGAGAGCATGTGTTGAGTTTAACATCATGTGAATTGCTCCCACTTATTTGTCCAAAATAACATAATACAACTTATAGCAATAGTTTTAAGTGAATGGCAACAACTATACAAAGCACATCTGTGGTAAATGTCAACATACTTTGACTTTCTCAGCCAGTGGATTGAATCGCTTCCACAGCAGCCACCAGCCATTCAGACAGTCACCATAGTTGGTCAGGTCGGTTTCATCCCGGCTTCCAACATCGATTGCAATCACAACCTTGGCACCCATGGAGCGAGCCACGTCAGCTACATAGCAACATGGGAGAAAAGCATGCTGGTAACCTGTTTTCTGTGATCAGTTTTTAAGCATCAATCCATATTAGCATAAGCCTCAACTTTGCTATCTAGTCATAAAAAGTTCATGTGAATACAGGTTTTAAACACAGATCCAGAGGTAGCGGTGTCAGTTTTGTCAGTCATCAAGTCATTGTCAGCATCTCCCACATGTTATAAATGTAAAGACAACTGTATGTAACAATAACGGAGAGACAATTCACAGGAAGCTGCTCCATTCAAGAACAGATTTCACCTCACTGATATTGTGGAGTCTGGTGTTTCCCAACATTATAACCATGTTTCCCCTTGTGAAGGAGGAGAGGGCTCTATCAAAGAGGATAAATATGTTAAAGGTACAATTCTTCCAGCCTGTGCTTGTTTGACGTAAAGCTAAGCGTTCTTGTTGTCTTATGTATAATCACTGAGCTTCAACACTGACTCTGTTGGAAGAACAGCATCATCTTCTGGTGCGTAGCTGTAAAGCACTTCAGTAGGACTCAGACTATAGAGACTATGAATTGTAATGTTTTCAGACTAGGGAATCCTTCCCTTCTGGGATTCAGCTCCAGAAAACTTTGCATTCTCAAGTTTTCACAATAAATGTTTTTTCTGCACTTGCTCTTTCTCTTTCCTTATTGAACCTAGGTTAATTTACAACAGGTCAGAAACATGATCGGGTATAAAAAGAACAGGAGCAGAAAACTGCGCTGTCGTCTGACCAATAAAAATTTTGAATTAAATTTCTCTGAGTTAAAGAGGTAACATCCGGTTTGTTAGCAGCATGTGTAAGCTACAGTCCAGAAACAAAACATGTAAAAAAAAAAAAAAAAAAGGCCCTGAACTGCTAAAATGACTTACATAGTGTTTGTTAAAAGAAGAAGTTACGCAGCACACTGGCAGACGTGCCACTGTTGCAGCTATATATATATATATATATATATATATATATATATATATATATATACACACACACATATTGCAGTTTTTCTCACCAGGAAGGTTGTTGATGTACCCTCCATCCATGAGCAAATGCCCATCTTTGGGATCGCAGAGAGGTGGCAGGTAACCAGACAAAGACATACTGGCCCGCACATACCGCCACAACGAACCTGAAGAGGAAATAAAAATCTGCAATTATAGATTACAGAAACTGTAAGATGACGCAACAAAACTAAGGGCAGAGGTATTTCATGTTTAGATTGATTAACTGTAATGCAATGTTTTTAACGTTGTCATTTTTAAAGTAGAAGAAGGACAAAGACGTTTCACACACCGTAAGTGTGAACTCTCATGGACGAAGCTGTGATATCTGTTGTAATGTTGAAGTATGGTAACCACAAGTCCTAGCAACAGAGAGGTGATACAAGCAGAAAAAAAAAATAACTTTAGCATCCCATCCACACAAGTGTGGTTGTCCTGTAACAAATGTACCATGTCCAAATGTTTACAGAGCATTTATTGAGCATAAAACATTGTTCTTTAAATGGACACTGTCACTCTGATAAACATGCACAACAGAGGACATAGATGGGAAGTTGCTCACACTTTCTTGACAAAACCTGAATTATTCAAATGAATCATTCAACCAGTAACTCTGTTAAGTAGCTTAAAACAATACAAATGCTGTGCCAGGCTTTATTAATGACTTGAACTGGTTCTCAAAACAGCCCCCAACTCACCTCTATCTGTTTGTCCTTGAAGACAGAGCTAACACTGGAGTTAAAGGAAGCTCCAGAGAACATGGAGGTAATGGGGTAGGTCAGATCCAAGATCTTCTTAAAGTAAGACGTCATATCCTGAAGAGAAAAGGAAGATGCACAGTAAAAAAAAAATGGATAAACTTAGCGTTATTAGAAAAGAAAATCTTCTCTTGGTATTAGAAACTAAAGAAAAACTGGTGCCATTGTTGCACAACAGAGGATTTTGATATCTACGTGTGCTGTCCTGCAAAGCCGTAGGCCAGAGACTTTTTAACATCTCATTGTCTCTTTTAATCTTGTACAGCTTGTGCCTGGGTCCTACACAAGAACGTGGGCATACTCTTGATCTTGTTTTAACACATGGTTTTACTGTTGGTAATTTAGAAGTGTGTGATGATGCGTTCTCAGAACATATGCCTGTTGTATTTGACATGCCTCTGCCTTGTCACATGGTTAAACCTCGTGCTCCTGCGCAACACTCAGCAATCTGCCAAAACCGAACATCTGGGCCCTAATTCAGATGTTGAGACTCTAATTTTTACTCACCCTGTCAGACTATATTAGATGCTGTGGCTCCGTTAAAAACAAGGCTTTCCAAACCTAGACCTGAGCCCTGGATAGATGATGCTACGCGTGTTGTCAGGCGAGACTGCAGGAGAGCTGGGCGGAATTGGAAGAAGGACAAGCTACAAGTGTCCTTCCAGATGTGGAAGGACAGCTGGCGTTTTTAATCAGAGAACTGTGAAAGCTGCTAAGTCCAAGCATTTTTCAAAATCATTACCTCTAACTGTCACAGTTCTCGTGTTCTGTTTAAAACTCTAATCTCTGTTCTTAATGCCCCACAATCAACCTGTCTGGAGATCTCAACTGAAACTTCCTTTCCTCTCTAAGTTTCTGGAGAAAACTGTTTACTGCCAGCTGTCTTTCTTAGAAGAACGCAACATTCTAGACATGTTCCAGTCTGGGTTTAAAACCCACCACAGTACTGAGATAGCACTGTTGAGAGTTTTTAATGATGTTCTTTTAGCCACAGACTCTGGTGTTGTTTTGCTTCTGTTGGAACAGCTGCATTTGATACAGTGGACTGGTTGCACTTTAGATTGGTTTAGGTCCTACCTAACTGAGAGAAGTTTTTGTGTCCATGTTGGTGCAGCTGAGTCTTACAGCACCTCTCAGGTTGGGAGTGCCCCAAGGCTCTATACTTCAATATTCTGTTTTCCCTCGACTTGCATCCTCTTGGATCATTGACCGCGCCGTTTCAGTCGCGGCCCCCAAACTATGGAACGACCTGCCTTTGCACATCAGGCAGGCTGACTCACTTCTTTTGAAATCTTCTCTTAAAACACATTTTTTCTTTTTGGCTTTTAACTCAGTTTGAGATGTTGGTTCTTATTGTTTTTATTGTTTGATTGTTTTATGATTTCAATCTTGTTTCTAATTCTTCAACATGTTTTAGCTGTCCTCATGTCTATGTACAGCACTTTGGCCAACTGTGTTTTTTTTAAAGTGCTTTATAAATAAAGATTGATTCCTTGATTGAAGAAGATTAAATGCAGCCTTGATATATATCAGAGCAGATGCCATGACAATAGGAAAGTTTTGCAGAGAGGTCCACACACCATTGCCCACTCACGAGCCCGGACCCTCATTCGACTAATGCTCTTCTCCTCAGCGTATAGCGCTCCCATGAATGAGCCGATGGAGGTGCCGCCCACCATGTCGATAGGGATCCCTGCCTCGTTCAACGCCCGCAAGATGCCCACCTGGGAGCAACCTCTGAAAAGAGATTAATTTACTTCGAGTCTTGTTCAAACACTGACAAAATGCCAATCTTAAAAAGTCCTGGGATTTCATATTTAAAATGTCCATATTACACAAACCCACTCAAACAACTGAAGCTAGGACTAAATCTACGATTGCAGTCAGAAGTGTTGGCTCATAAGGGAGGAGGCACATGTCAATGCATTACAGTATGTGACTGCTGTAGTCATGTGTCCACCTGTTGTCTCAGGTTGAAGCTGAGAGGAATACAGTCCCTACCTTGTCAAAGCTCCAGGACAAGCCAGAGCAGTGAGAAAAAGAAACAGATACATCAGAAAAGAAGAGTAATTATATATAAGTGAAAGTAATAATCAATAAAAAATTATAAAACAAAAAAGACAAATAAATGGTGTTGACACAGTTAACTGGTGGAGAAAGTATTACGATTAGTTGCACTTGAAGTAAAGATAGAATAAAGAATAAGGAGGCACCATTTTTTTGTCCATTTTTGATATACTAATTTCTTTTAACTATTATTTTATATGTAATTAATTTCAAAAGTGATGCTCTAATGAAACACAGGCAAGACATTATCAACATTAGATCTTTTTACGCCCTCATTCCATTCATTTCATATGATATCAGACCATATAGCCTGGAAAACAATCATTCCCTGTGTGATCCCTGTAAAGAATTATTTGGTCGTTAAATATCTTTCAGTCTTCAGGCCTGAAGTAGCATACTGTAAAGCAAAATTACCTCGCACCCCCTCCACCCAGCACCACGGCGATGCTGTTTCCTGTCAATATCCTGGCAAGACGGGAAAAGTCTGAATGACGATCTGGACATTTCTCAAACACCCGCTGGTACAACTCCCTCTGAAAATGCATACACGTGAACACAGAAACAGGTATGAAGCAGTTGCTAACCACTGCAGATCTGCTCGTAAAAAGGCTCAATGGTTTTTACCAGCTTAGGTAAACTCCTCTTAGAGAACACTCTGCGGGGACAGGACAAGTGATGGTGTTTAGATATCCAGCTTCGCATGTTCAGCCACTCTGCCGTCCCTCTGGGTGGCGGGCCATCCTCCCTGTGTAGCAACACCAGCTGCTTCTGAGCTCGGACTGCACTGCCCTCCAACATTCGCTCCAGCTACAGGTAGAGAAGAGGTATTCTTCAGCTTATTATCAAGATCAACGGCATAAGAGTATTTGTCATGGCATTTATAAATGCCACAATGGATGATTTGCTATCAAATGTTACAGACATATCTGTGGCTTTACGAGTTATCTCTGGCCCCAGAAATTATTTTCATTTCAATATGAGAGCAAACAGTGGGGCCTCAAAAGGTTGAAAAGAAAACTGATTCCTCAGAAACTCACTATAATCACTAAACTCACTATAACATATTTTTTCATGTAATGCATTCTCTAAATTTGCTCAAATGTTCACTCTCAAGATATCCAAAAAATGATTAGGATTTAGTGTTTTGTACTGTCATCCTCTGTGAGGAGAAGATCTCCAGCCATGTTCTGCTGCAGCTTTGAGCCACAATTCTACAGATGACCAGGTGTAAGAGTGTTTTCACTCACCTCACCCACAGTGGGCTCCTGCTCTCCCAGTCCCACAATGATGATGCAGTCGGCCTGGCGAATGCAGCGCTGGGTCCAAGGTGTGAGGCCGGGGTCCGACTGGTAGAGGACAATTCGATGGATGTCCTCCTGCTGGCCAAGCCAACTGGACAGGCGATACTCATGGACACTATAAAATAGAAGTCAAAGACGATCAACCTATGAATAGATTAAACTGAAATGCATCTACAACTGCCAAACTACACTCTCATCTTTGTGTTTCATGAACTGTATGCAAAATAAAGTTCCATAACATCACAATCAGTTGCAGACACAGCATTTTTTCTTCTTGAGTTACTACAAGTGTATCATGACAAGGAGAAGAAACTTGTGTGTGTAAAACATTCAGTTTACCTGTCCAGAGCAGCAGAGCCCAGTCTCTGTTTGATTATGTCACTGGTCAGGAGCAGAGTGGGGCCTGTAGAAAAATGTTTTTAAAATGTATTTAAAATGCTTGCACTTTGTATAATTGTGCCATGGCACAGATTTAAGAAGGTCCTAAAAGGAGACAGGTATGTGTTGGCAAGGGGAATTTTCTCTTAATATCTTAATATTAAGTAGTAACACAAGTATTTACTGCACATTAGGGGTCGATTTATATAGATTATACATATCTTCAGTGCACAGTATTGATAAGCACATGTGTTTATGTTCAGTTCTGTTTTGTTCTATTAGTTGACATTGTGGTTGTACAGCGTGTTCGTGTGAAACGCTACAATATGTATTCAGGAATCAAGAATATAGATTTCATTGTTGCAAAGCATTACTTCTACTGTGTTTGTGTGACATCATCGACTAGTTGGCATTGACTCGACTTTCACCACATATTAGTAGACTTTGAAAAATCTGAAGTCATTCAACCCCTGCTGCACATTATCTTACAGTTTTCACTCAGAATAAAAGATGATTCACTGTCTTGTCGTGAGTACATAATTTCAGATTCTTTTACAAATGTGCAAATTCAACATTCATTTTGCAAATAAAATTACTATACAAATTTCCCTATATAAATATTACATATGTGACTGATACAGAAACATTCAGTGTATGCATGCAAGAGTTTATCAAATTAATAGCAACCCTACATAAAGTACTAGGTGTAAGTGTGTGTGTTTGTGAGTATACCAATGCCACTGAGCGCATGCTGCAGCTCAAGAGTGAAGGCGGTTAGGGGAACCTCCTCCGACACAGGCAGGATGGCCACGGTGGACAGGTTAGAGGCTGGGTTTCCAGCATCCCATTTACTGGTGGGCGTGTGCAGAGCCAGACTACGAGCTGCAAGGCAGAAGACGAATGTCACTGGATATTTTAAACTGCTATTATACAGTGTTGACAAAAATATTGAAGCAGTGAAAAAGGGTTTTCTTAGTTAAACTGTGTAAGATGTGTAAGACCTGCTTCTGTGCCTCATGTGGTGCTAATTAATAATTTTAACAAATTGCCTATGAGACATAAAAACCCATTTGTACACTAATTTACTGAATTTCCCACGGGATTAATAATGTATTCAGGCCATTTTAATTGGCACCATCCTATCCTGTGGAGAGGAGAAAAAGAAGAAAAATAAAATGACCCAACAGACAGAGCATGAAGTTCCATTATTACATTTTAAAAAGGATAAATGTTATACAAAAGATTGCAGTTTTTTTCTGTTTAATCGCTTGCTCCACACTCCTGTCCAGTTGGTGGCAGTAGTGCAACTTTAGCTGGTTTGCCAACCACCATTAACAATAAAATAAGCAAAAGAAGAAGACCCCGTCTTCCGCTTTCTATCGCACCTCCGTGTTTCCATAGTTTTAGTATGAACTTACGATCGGATATACAGGTTTAACAAGACTCCCCTGCAGATTTACAGATGAATGTTCAAATCAAGTGGTTGATTTTCCCTTAAATCTGCGAAGCTATCGTTAGCCAGCAACGCTGCAACGGAGCAGGGCGCCGCCATCTTGTTATCAGTTGTTTTGAGCAGAGACAGGGTTAGTAAACAGTGCTCTACAGTATAGCCCTACTCGACTGCTCTTCTAATCCATATTATGGCGAGAAGCACTCAGCTAAGTAAAGAGAAACGTCAGTCAATCATTAGTTTAAGAAAGGAAGGTCAGTCAATCCGGGAAATTTCAAGAACTTTGAATGTATCCTCAAGTGCAGTGGCGAAAACCATCAAACGCTTTGATGAAACTGGCTCTCATGAGGACCGCCCCAGGAAAGGTAGACCAAGAGTCACCTCTCCTGCAGAAGACAGGTTCATTAGAGCCACCAGCATCAGGAACCGCATATTACCAGCACCTCTGATTAAAGCCTACGTTAATGCTTCAAAAGGTTCAAGTGCCAAACACATCTCAACATCAACTGTTCAGAGGAGACTGCGTGAATCGGGTATTCATGATCAACTTGACCGACAAGAAGATCATCCAGAAGACCAAGAAGAAGAAGAGATGTGTTTCGCCCAAGAAACACAAGGAACACATTAGACCGTTGGAAGACACTGTTGGTGATTTATTAAAAATTCAAGGCACTTAACTGGCCTGGCAACCACAGCAATAACATCTGGTTTGCACTTGTTGGACTGCCGTATGTTTTTCAACATTACAATAACGCTAAACACACCTCCAGGCTCTGTAAGGGCTCTTTGACCAAGAAGGAGGCCAACGGTGTGCTGTGTCACATGACCTGACCTCCATAATCACCTAATGTCCTAAAGCCAACTGAGATGGTTTGGAATGACCACAGAGTGAAGGCAAAGCAGCCAACAAGTGCTCAACATCTCTGGAAACTTCAAGACTGTTGGGAAACCATACCAGGTGACTACCTCAAGCTGTCACCAAAGCAAAAGACAGCTATTTTGACAAATCTAATATATTCTTTTTTTTATATATATATATTTATTTACTGCATTGTTTATAATTCTTAATTTGATTGACCGGTTTGACTAAAAAATTACAATTAATCCAATTTTCATTTTGACATACTTGGATTGATGATCTGTGACTTTACTAAAATGAAATGGGGGGCAAAAGCTGCTTGACAGTTTTCGAAGTTGTATGCCACTGTACAATGGAAAATATTCAAATGTTAATAAAAATGTAATATAAATAATGTAACCTTGTTACATCTTGTTGTCATCTAATTTTTAAAAGCAGGACCTACTGTACGGTGGACCACACTCAAATGCAATAAATGAACTGCACCCCTCGAGTATTACATTTACCAGCTTACAATACAGTACATTTAAGTGTCGATTTTGTCAGTTTTACAATTAATTTTTTTGGACAAAGTCTCGTCTTTACCTGCCAGAGGGCCGTTGACCTGCTGCATGTTTCCCAGGATCTTCTGTCCCAGCAGGTGAATCAGCCTGGTGACAACCTGAGGATACCTCCTCTTGATGGAGTTCAGAGCTCCTTCAGGTAACTTGGCTAGCTCTGAGTCCCTAACAGCATGGACTGTGGTGGCTCGGTTCATGTGCGTCAGGGCCTCCACCTTATCAGTCCACAACACAGGTGTTGGAGTACAAAATTCAATATTTCAACATTTTTTTTTTCCTAAAACATACATTTTTACAACTTATTCTCCCAATTCACAGTGTGAAAAGAGTGTCACTCTATGAAAACTTACCACACCAATTAGATCCCCTCGGCCATACTCCCCAGCCAGCTCCTTTTTCCCATCATCCTTTGCAATGACAGAGCGCAGTCGACCACTGAGAACGATGAAGGTGCTGTCTGACTTGTCTCCCTGTCTAAAAACAATAAGGAAATCAGAAACTAAAACTAAATCCTATTTACAGATGATTTACTTAGTTGTAAGTTGTTTTTCATTTATACATTTATTGCTGTTGTGTTGTCACATTTAGGTGATAAAAGACTGACAGGATGACAAGGGTATTGGAGGTAAATTATAGGATGTAGCTAAACAAATGACTGTTAACACTGAGCAGCACTAGCAGTGCATAAATAGGTTTAGTAAGAATACCTGTAGACCGCACGGCCAGCCTCCACAGCCATCCAGTCCAAGGCAAAGTCAATCTGTCTGACAAATGGTGACACCCTTTTCACCACAGTGTGAGCGACGTTTAACACCACCCTAGGCTCCTCGCGCATCATCCTGCAAATTTGATAACAGATTTGTTTTTACAGCCTACTGGTGTAGATGAAAAGGTTTCCAAAGAAGCAGTTGTATGTCTTAAATGTGATCTCGATCCTACTCGTAAAAGTGGGCCTTGGTTATGTAGAGGAAGGTGCAGTCTCGGTGTGCACGCACAGTGAAGATGAGGGGCTCCCCCGTGAGGACAGCCAGGTGACCCACCAACTCTCCTGGGTGAGTGACAAAAAGCAGACTCTCCTCTTCACGGTCTATCATACGCTGGTAGACGTGGAGCGTCCCCGAGATGATAAATGCAATGCTCACATCCTGTAAATGACGCGGAGAAAAAAAACAATAAAGAGGGGCTGATTGTTCTGAGTTTCTCCTGCGCAGTACAAGTAAGAGGAAAACAGAATCGAAGGGAGACCTGGAGAATCACTGGGTTGAATCACAGAACGCATTGAATTTGTGCAAGCGCTGCAAATTCCCAGAGCTTCCCGCTCACTGCACATTGATGCCCACTTCGTGTGAGAGTGGACACATTGTCTTGTATGTGTGTGCAAAATGGATGGGGAAAACTAAGTACCTTCTTAATTTGTAAATAATAATTCCTCATCTGTCCTGATAAATATTTTTGGATCAAATTACTATGTGTAGAGTAGATGGTACATTTTAGAAAGCATCCTTCAGCTCGTAAAATGTCTGTTTCAACATTTGATATGCAGGAATTAACCAGAAAACAGGGTTGTAAACAATAATGTTACTAAAGATATGCGTTCAGTACTTTAAGTGACCTGTATGTCTCACAAAGACCAACATAATGAAAAGTGTCTTTTTCTGTTAAGTGTTGGCCCAGCCGACTGACCTGGTCCCCCTGATGTGCCACAACAGAGCCGGCTTTGACCTGGCGAAGATTTACTCTGCCTTCCAGCAGACTGGGGTCCTGGTGACATTGAGGGAAAAAAACAAAGACGACAGTTCACATTCTCACCAAATAAAACTACCGTACCAGACATGGATTCATATTAACAAAAAAAAGTGTGTGATTTCTCTTCCTTGTATTTTGTTTCAAACTACTTCACTATTTCTCTGAGTATATAGTTGAATTGTACTAGTGTCTTGTTTTGATAGTGGTTTGCATTGTAAGCTACCTGCATATGGATGACCTGCAGCAGATCCTTTTTAGCAGCTTGGAAAATGGCATTGACTTTATTATGGTGGACATTTCCTCCTCCAGCATCACTGTAGTGGTAAATAGCAGATGGTGTGTGCTGCATTGTCACACTCTTCTTTAAAATCGACTGTGAAGAAAAAATATAACAAAATACCCATAAGGAACACATTTTAAAAGAACCATAGGATACGCACACATTTAGAGCGAGCTAAAAAAGTCCACTAAAGAAATTATTATAGTTACCTATGTTTAAATACAGCTATCATCACGCAAAACTCAAGAAAAGCATGTACTATTCTATGTTAGATTGGGCCCAGGTCTAAGAGTGGTCTGTCAAAACTCCCATACTTAGTCCCTGTATCCCTGATGTTCAACATCTGGACTCAGACCTCCAAACCCCTAAAAGTCTAAGAAAGAAAATTGTTATCCACAGACCTTTACAGGACTGTGAGTCATCATCTCCTCTTTGCCAACTCGAGCTCGTTCATACACTCTGTTGAGGTCGTCTGACATTTCACCTGAAAACACACAAGTTCCAGTTATGTTGCTCATTGACAAGAATCTTTGTAAAAATGTGTATTTTTCACAAATGTTTGCAATTCATATCTCTTGCCTTTCACTACAGGTTAAAAATTGCTGTTTAAAATTACTGGTCAGATTGTGTGGCTTCTTGTTGAGTAAGTGAGTAAGTATTGGTGATTTATAACAGCAAACCGTATTAATAGAGTCTGACAAAAAATACTCACAGCTCATTTGCTGTTTTCAGCCAGCTTTATACTGTATTTATATACATGCATACAATGAGCTTTCAAAACACTAAAACCACCCTTCCATGAGGAAAAGGTATATTGGTCTTGTTGGAGGTTTTTTTAGACAACATCAAGCAGCATTTGATCATTTGATTCGTAAACGTTGAAATAAGATGATAATGATACGTCAAAATGTAAAATATACATTTTGCATTCTTTTTCATTATTATTTTGCGAAAATAATAATTCCACTGAAAGGAATATTATCTACAGATGGTGTAGACTTGAAACCACTCTTAATTTGTGTAGGACTAGCCAGACCAGAAAAGAGTGTGATGCAAAAACAAATAAGGAATTCTATGTCTCAAAAAGAAGAAATGAAGGATTGTGGAATGTACAAAACAGCAGTCCAACATCACTAACCAGATCAATCGCTGTTTTTGGTAGAAATGATATTTCTACATGGCAAATAATTTACAAGTAAGTGTACCAGAGTAATAGAAAACCAACAGACCCAACAGTCATGACGTGCATAACTGCTGATTCTGTGTAACTTAATCATTAATCGAAAGGGGCAAGTTGAAAATAACAGCAGTGTGGAGTTCAATTAGTGAGGTTCTGTGAATAGGTGTCTAACAGATTGTTCTTTCGGGGTACAGGGGCTGCAGACAGTTTGTCAGATGAGCCCCAAACACTAAATGCAAGTCACAGTACACTGTGAAGCATGGTGACACAAGCATCATGATATGGGGATGTTTTTTCTACTATGGTGTCGGGCCTCTTTATCACATACCAGGGATCATGAATACATCAAAATACTTGAAGAGGTTATGTTGCCTTATGCCAAAAAAGAAATGCCCTTGAAATGGGTGTTTCAACAGGACAACGACTGGCCAGCCCAATCCCTGGATCTTAATCCACTAAAAAAAACTTGTGGGGTGAGAATCAAAAATGTTTCTGAGACAAAACCAAGAAATGCAGAGGAATTGTGGAACGTAGTCCAGTGGTCCTGGACAAAGAAGTTGGTCAACTCCGTGCAACACAAATGTGAATTTTTTGTAAAGCGTCTTGAGACGATTTGCATTGTTATTGACACTATATAAATAAAACTGAATTGAAGTGAATTGAATTGAAGCGGTTGTCAGAAACAGTGGTTATACAATTAAATATTAGTTCAGTGATGTACAGGAAGCTAAATCTTTAAGCATTTTACAGTTTATATAGTAAATGTTTTTAAAGTGAAATGCAGACACTGCTGTTTTTTGAACAGTCCAATATTTCCTTCTTCTTAACTTTCTGTAAAGTAATAACAAATTGGATAAATATTTCTTCGTGTTTTGATTTGGAATAGAATGTGCAATGTTCCCAATACATTTGTGTGTATGAAAAGAAAAGTTATTGTACGGATTTTGAGCTTTACTCACTTTTTTAAACACCCTGCTACTATTTTCAACACAACTGTACTAGTGACTAGTACTAGTCACCTTGGTTTGAATCCCACTGACATGCTGTGTGTGTAGGGACTGACTGAAAAAGACAGTACATGCAAGAAAACCTTCTTTCCTTAATTGAGGGAATTCTGCATGGAAGAGTATTTAAGCATTATGACAATAATGTAAAATATCTATAAGAACTTATTTCTGCTAAAAAGGCAATACTAGCCTCTGTTACCAAAGGTGTACTGTCTTTTTTCACAGAAATATTACATCATATTACATCTTGATAGTTTTCTCAAGTAAAGCTTTAATAAGCTCCTGTACTGTTTCAAAGTGGGTCAAATGTACCTCTGAAAAAGTGTTATCATTTTTTTTTCATATAAATGTATATGTATACAATGATATGTGTGTATACCTGTAACAGCAAGAGGGCTGGAGTGTGAGCGAGATTTCTTGCACTTCGTTGTGGACATGTCAGACAGGCTGGACTTTTCTGCTAAAGGTTATCAAGAAAAATAGAACTTGAGACAAATATTATTACATAAGCAATACTGCAGCCTAATGGTGAAGGCTGTGGTTTCTGACCTGCATCAGCTTTTTCAGAGCCTGTGTCATCGGAGTGGGACGGCTGCCTGCGGAGGCCTTTGTGCGGATAAGTCTCACCCAGAACATTTGCCACCGACACCAAGGAGATCGCTTGGCTCTCCTGTTCCACACGCACAAAATGATATGCTTATGTTAAGTCATCTTTACATTTATTGCTAACTACATACAGGCCACGGTTAAACTGAAAACCTTCATTTGATAGTCATCAGTGGAAAGAGACAGGAAGTAATGAGGCAAGAGAGAAGTAATGACACGCATTAACATGGAACTGAACGCACACGGTGCGTACTATAGCCGCAGTTTGTCGAGAATCAATAAATTATTTTATCAGAGCAGATTATATCCAAAATGATTTCGGAATATTTGTACTGACAAGGTAAACATTGTGAAAGAAACGTACTGGGTTGAAGAGCTCAGTTGTAAGGCCAAGGTAGTTGTGTAAGGCAAGGAAGGTCACTCTTTGTAGACGGACCATTATTATCTACAGGACAGGAAGGAAACATGATGACAAAATGCAGATTGTACTTTAAATGCTTAAAACCTCTACATAGTGGAAACAGATTCTGCACCTGTCTTCATCACATATCATGCACTGGCTACGTTGCTTGTGGACACCTTACCTGAATAACACGGACCAAAGTTTCAGGATATTTCTCAAACACGGACAGAAACGCCACAGCTGGAAGACGAAGGACAGAGGAGGGAACTGCAGCCCTCGCAGATACTGTCTTGTAAGGAGCTGGGTGACCCTAAAATTTAGGGGAAAAAAATATGTGGCAAAAAGGAGAAGCTATTAAATGGTAAAACAGAATTACAACAAGATAAAGAATAGTGAACAAATGCAGACAGAAAGTGAGGAGGCACGCTTGAACGGCACACGTACAGTGATGACATCCAGAATACTTAGCAAACTGTGGACACTGTCTCCTGGTAACACCTCCTTCACCACTGCGTCTGTCCCATCCTGCAGTAAGAAACACAATCAGATGTCAAAACATTTAATGATCACATGTCATTTAAAGCCTTAAACAGTCAAAGAATGTTTAATGAAGCTTTGGTTTATGTGATGATAGTACTGATTGTCCTGCGTTTTAAATAATCCAGCATGCCAGTCACATGGGGGGGCTCCTGCAGATCAGGACCGCCCTTCATGCTTCATGCTGGGATGATGATTTACGTCACACATAGTGCTGATCCATGAGTCCAAACAGACTCCACATTAATTCCTGCTTGTTTAGCGTTTTTCCTATTGTCTGTACCGTTGGTCCTCCTGTGGTTTTCTCAGCTGTTGTTCTCAAATGTCTGATTCTGTACAGTACAAAGATTCGGAAACTCTTTTAAAGTCATTGCCTTTTTGGTGTGATGAAAACATTTCTTCTCTTGGCTTTTCTCCTTTCTTTGCCATTATTGCTGGTCATATTCAGCTATACCATAACCAGTATCAGAAATGACTATATATAAAGTTCACAAGATTTTAATTCTGCTTTGCAGTATTAAAATAAATATATAAATAAAAGCTAGTTTTGAGAATTTGAGCAACTCATTTTGAATGTCATTTTGTGATTCATCTAATTTATAAAAGATTCAAATGATCAGAAATTGTTTCATGTATACAACCCTCAACACCTAATTTTCAATGCCCGGTATACACACCACAGCAAAGAACACTAATTCATGGTCACCATTTTTACGATTTTTTGGATAGGATGAGCCATGCCGTCTTACATTCTCACGGATGCACAGCTCCAGGTGGCCATCTTGAACCACATAAATGCTGTCATCTGTGTCACCGGGTCGGAATAGTCCCTCTCCTTGGTGCAACGGGATCAGCACCATGTGACGACACAGCTCCAGGAAGACAGGCTTCTCGAAGTGGCCCAGCACCCTGGATACATGAACAGTAGTAACCATGCTCTCATTCAAATTCAGATTACAGCATTCCTGCAACAAAAAATAACAGCTGTCACCAAATCTCCCAAATTTCCTAGCTAGCCACATGTATGGACCACCGGAGGGCAGCAAACACACACTGACTGGCAAGAATGAGCAGTTTTTAATGTGCCAGAAGCTACTGTACTTAATTTAAATCTACAGTTAGGGCCACCTACTTCAAATGAGTCAATGCTAGTACAAGCATGAACCAATCACAAAAGGGCGGTCTAACTAATAAACAATGCACGTGACTGTATGCTGTGTATTTATCACAAGTAATAGCTAGAGGCACAAACCTGTAGGGGACGGACCTGCTGTGGCACAGTTTAAAATTTATCGTAACACATAAGATTGTCTCCAAAGATAAATACTTAGTAAATATGTTTAGGACTTTTTACCAGATGAACAACCAGCAATGGCATACTGTACTTCCAGTGCTCAGTTTTGCATGTCATCTCGACTGGCTTCAGTGCAAACTCCAACAACAGAAGTTACAATGACATTTAATATGGTGTTTGTTTGGACTGAACTGGTGCTAAGGCTTGTCAGAAAACAGTAAAATGCTCATAACATTGTGTCCAACCAAAACCACCAAGGCACTCAAATAAAAACAACAGCGCATTCACATTACTCTCTTGTAGGTGTCTAGATTCATAAATCTTTCTTCCCTGCTCATGAGGAAAATGAAAATGAAATCGTGTCATTTCACTGACCTGACATTTTTCAGCATGTACAGCACCTCAGAGGGCAGATGGGAGTTCTGCACATCAAACTCAGTCAGGTCAGCCTCCAGCAGGCTGGGAGGAGGCTCTTTAGGCTGCAGGGTGGGGGGCTCCCTCCGGATATGCAAGATCCTTAAACACATACAGCATAAACACGCTCTTGATACTGTTTCAGCAGTTTGACTGAGCCAAGTCTGAACTCATCCTATTGAGCTAACTATACTAAATATTCATAAAATACAGTAGAGTCATATTTAGTGGTATAAATATTGACTTTACTTATAATGTATTTCTTGCCTTCTTCTCTTCTTCAAAAGGACTAGAGTGAACTTTTGACAATCAAAGTTTATCTACTGTCAACACCAAATGCTGAAAGAAAAGGACTCACTTGCGAGCTATAGACAGGACTTTGGTCCTCTTCCTAACTCTCTGCCGTGTAGCTGAGTTTGAGTTAGAAGCAGGAACAGAAGACAATATCTGAACCTGAAACAGAAAGAAAAAAAAAGGATGATTTATTGTTACAGAAAACTTCAAAAAATACTAATCTAGATACACTGGAAGGTATTTGTGTAGTTGTAAAATTGCTGTCTGCAGGCCATGAAATCTGGTATCATAATTAATGGCGAGAAGAGGATGATTACAACTTGTTTAAATTTTGTTAAATTAAGGAAACCAAAGAAAGTGACCAAATTTGCTATGAATATACCATGGGACATACTGTCAATGGAAAATAACTAAGTAACTAAAAAGACATGGTGATGTTTCAAAGTCTGCAGTATTTGTTTTTCTATGAATATTGAGTGAGTGTCTCTCATTTGTAATGAACATGAAAGACAATCGTAACCATGGGAAGTGGATCAAACTTTCACTTCAACAAGTTACATATTGTTGCAAACTGAATAGATGTGGCCCTCTGCAAAGTGTGCAATGTGTCTATTGAAAGGGGAGATGCAAGTTAGGGAAGTAGGGATATTTAAGGAGGCACTGACCTTTCTCATGATCTTTCGGCCGTAGAACATCACCTTGTCTCTCTTCCTGAAGCGATAGTGAGGGACGCCAGCCTCCTCTGAAACAACCAGACATTTCCTGTAAGACCACCAATATCTCTGTGCTCATTGAAGAGATAAGAACAGACTTTGTACTGCTGGTTTATAAAATACCTTTCTGATCTATTATTACATTACCTTTACCACTAACGTTTGGTGCAAATAAACTTGCCTTACCTCTTGAATGAACATGGACATATAAAAGGATAATTACAAATAACATTTCAATAATTACAGATGAGTAACTGCTACCATAGTGGCAGTTATTGAGTATCCTAACATGTATGAACTATGAAACAGTTTACTGTTGATCTGAAGACAGACAAAAAGGACAAAAGGAAAAACTGAGACATGCATATTTACAATGTATTTAGGTATGTTTGTATGCATCTCGGAACAGTGGAGATTATTTAGACATAAGTGTACTTTGAAACAATACAGGGTGCATAGTGTGAAGGCCACTGACTTGACAGTTTATATCTTCTGTAAAGAAGGAACACTGAAACTCCAACAACAGACACAGTCAGCACAGCTCCAATCAACACAGCTGTCCACTGGAAGAAACACATAGAAACAAACCGTATCTAATATCAAACTAATTTATTCTACACTTACAACTGTTTTCTCAATTGTACATTAATCAGTGTTTGTGTTGTATCAAAATAATTCAAACCACTTCACTTTTTGCGCAGTTTACTACTTTGCAGATTAATATTAAAACTAAGTTGTTAACAAGTATACAGTTAAACCATTAGGAATTTGCTGCCAGTGGTTACCATATTGACTTCTGTTTTTTCCTCCACAAACTGCTCCATCCTGGCCTTGATCTCACTACCAAGTGGAAGCAGTCTCTGAAACATTAGGCACACAAACAACAACAGATAAACAGATAGATAGATAGATAGATAGATAGATAGATAGATGCTTCATTAATCCCAAACTGGGAAATTTCACTGTTGCAGCAGCAATATACAGGCACTCGACAAAAATCTATACACAATATTTACAAGAATTAATAGGATGCGTTCAAGAGCGAAAGCACAGAATAAAGGGCTGGAAAAGCAGCACTCAGTTGACAATCGGGTGATCTGAACAGTAAACTGCAAGACTCTTCAACACTCTTCAACATTAGTGCTGAGCTAAGTGGCAGAATTAGGTGATAAGTTTTGTTACTACAAGTGATACTTCTTTGCAGTTTTGTGAATTATTGCTAAAATAAAAGCACTGCTCAATGCAGCAAACACACTGTTTTCTAAGAAGGTACTTGAGACTCCAGTGAAACACGTGCATTTCAATATGTCAGTACTTGACTGGTGTGTAATGAACTGGTAATTGAGTGTATCTTAACAATGAATGCCATAAAATTTGAGTTGTTTACTCTGATGCAATCATCAGGTCAAGATATGCCAGTACAATCTGGTCAGTCAAACACAGATTCCCCACAGAGGGTTCACTGCTTAATCTTTTCATTTCAAAATGGGATTTTAAATTACTGTTTCACCCAACACAGACATAAAGCATGACCAGAGTTATCACCTAAAACTTGTAACTAAATGCACTGTAAGGACAAGGTCTCAAGACTTTTAATTTCGGACAATGAAGTGAAACAAATGAAGAATGACATACTGGGTATATACTGCAGCTCTCTTCTTCTTCACTGTCATCCATGCCTGTTGGAAAAAAAGAACACAGAAACATGGCTATCTCTAAGAATTAAGGAGGAGGAGGATAAGGAATTGAAATTAAAACTGTAATTGTCTTTTAAGTTAATACGCATTTAGAAAGAGGATTGCTTGTGTATATTAATAACTGCCTGGGACTCGAACCCACGACCTGACCTCCGCAGCAACATTAGTGCCTCAGAAATCTGGGTCAAAGATCACCTACCCTTCTCAGTTCAATGTTTGTAATCAGAAACCCCCTCCTACACTTATTCACGCCCATGGCATCTATAAACAGTCAGGCTGTCACAAGAAAAAAAGGGTACAAAGCTCGTCCGTGGGAACAGAGAACAGACTTTCGTGGTGAATTTGTTTACCGTCTATGGAGGGTCACCTCTCTGGCTTATTTACGTTCCTTGTAGACTTCTATTCGCGCACATTTCATTCAGAAATAGATGTTGACGTTTTATTATCTGTGGTCGGTGGACAACGCATAAACCGAATTAAAAAATCTGAATTTTAAGTAATTCCGTCGAAGTGAATAAACTTTAAGTGAGCAACGGACGCGAAGCATAAGGCTACTAGCACATTCAAAAAAGTAAAAAAAAAAAAAGTTGTTTTGTGGCTTTTCGTTTGCCTTTAGCTGGTGCCAGAAGAGATATTACATTTAATGTATAAATTAGCTAACATAAACTTACAGTTTGTTGTAATTCCCACAGACTGTGACCCGGACTGTGCTGCAACTTCCACAACACAACAAGAGGACAACCAAATGCAAGCGAAAAACTGGATGGCGTCTGCACTGACAGTGACAGTGTCCATAGCAAGTACAAAACGAACAAACACAATTTCAGCAAATCGACTTCGACTAAATCGAGCAAATTTACAACTTACCTTTCTTGAGTCTTTTTTTTGTGCAAGTCTTACAATAGTATTGAGACCATTCCGGAAACGCAATCTGAGTGTCGTTATACCTACCAAAATAAAAATGCCCTAGGCAAGAAGCAGACATACTACACGTGCTATGACTTATATAAACCGCATTTAAAGAAGATTTAGAGTGAAATTCCACTTTCAGATTGGTCCTTTTTTCAAACATTGTATACCTAGTGTTAATCTTATAATTAAAAGAAAAATATGTGCTTCGCGCCCACAATAATTTTATTTTGAAGGGTAAATCAATGGTTTTAGGTGACTTGAGTGCACTTGACGCATCCCTAACCACAGTTTTAGTATCTCGTATTTTGATTGGTGGTTGGTTTTGACTGTCAACCTATCACTGGGTGTTTCATTGGACAGTAAGGCACGTTTACTTCCATTGGACGAGCACTGGGCCGTGCACTCAAGGTGAGAAGAGTCGAATTTGTTTATGATTGTATCATGTTTATGAATTAAATAATTTTGAAACGTTTTGCTGATCTAAATTAGTTACTCGAGTTATTAAACAGCATGTGGAGTTTTCAATTTGCTTGTAAGCGGAAGGTTGCAACATTAATGTTAGCTAGCTAGAAAGCTAACTACTAACTAGCTAAACCGTTTACAGTAGACGACACAACTACCACAACTACGTTTTTTTAAGTTATAAATTACACGCACGTTGTTCATAGCTTAAACTGTTATATTTATATGATGATCAGTTCAGTTTTTACATGGAACCATTTTAATAGATCCAGTAAAGGGTAAATTAGCTAGATGAGCTAGCTGTCAGACTTTAAAGGTGTTTTAACGTGGATGCGAAACAGTCAATTAAGGCAACAGTACGACAGCTGGCATTCTGTCTATTCCCTTTTGCTGTATTTAGGTTGTCCTCATAAAAATGTTTATCTAAAGCAATCTTTTATTTCTTCTCTGCATGTTTTCCCTGTCCTGGAACAAAGTGGCAGCATGGGTGTATTATCCACGCTGATGAGGGGACTCGTTAGAGGCGCTGACAGAATGTCCGAGTTCACCAGCAAGCGAGGATCAAGGACTCATAATAAAGGCAGGGGAGCAAGACCTACTGGACGGAGCCTCCCCAGCAAAAAATTCATATCCATTCGAACCATGATTCCTGAATTTGTGGTGCCTTCGTTGGAAGGATTTAAACTCAAACCATACGTGTCATATCGTTCCCCAAGTGGGACGGAACCTCCACTCACAGCACAAAGCCTGTTTGATGAAGCTGTGGCACCTCAGATCAAGGCGGACTTTGAAGAGGGCACATTTAGCAAAGACCAGCTGGAGAAGTATGGATTTGAGCCCACACAGGAGGGGAAGCTCTTCAAGCTGTATCCTAAGAACTATGTGCGTTAATGATGGTCCCACTGTGTGACAAAGAAATCAGACTGCTGAGACTGAAAGCTGCAGATGACCGGACGTGACGTAAATGGGACTGTAAATTAAAATGTTTCTTAGAAGCGATTCTGTTTTTTGATCACCTGTCAAAATAAAGCTTCAATGCATAATCAATACTTCAGAAGTGCACATTAATGAAAAACATTAACGTGTGGGCATGAGATATTACATAACAAGGCCATACAAAGATGGCTGAGGTTGCTGGTAGTTACTCTAAACATATTCTAAAATTATATTGAATCCTTTAGCTCAAAACTATTTGAGTTCAAAGAAATTTAAACTTTTGTCCAAGCTAAGGCGTGCACAATGAACATACAATTTGTCAGTGAAAATTTATTGGAGATAAACAAATTAAAGTGTCAAATTTCCTATGAAATGATATAGAATTCTCATATGTTAAAGTACACTCGCCAATTCTTAAGATACAATAGTGAAAACAAAAGTATTCTAATGAGTCTTGGTACAAATTCTCCCTTCATGACTTTTACATCAAAATGACATCAGATGGTGGTAATAAAACTTTGATTATTTTTGAGAATTTGATTTTGTGGTGCTGTTAAACTGGAATGAATTGAACACTAAAGTGTTTGTTATTTAGTCTAGTCTACTGACTAAAATGTGTTGGTACAAGACAATTCAACAGGAATACAAACCACAGTTGAATCAACCGCTGTTACTTTAAACAAATCTTGAATACCATAACCTTCACAAAGACGAGATTGAGTGCATCACTGTTATATTAGAATGCAATCTGCTTCACTAGTGTAACTAATAAACGGGCCAGCGAGTGTTTACAGACATATTTTTGTTGAGCAGCAGAGACTGGCATAACATTTTACCTAGAGGTCTAGAAGTTGACAGCCTTCCACAAGTGAGTCTGAACTTAAATCAAGCCCTTAAGCTCCAAAGATATAAAGGTGTAAAAAGCAAACATTTGCATTGAGGACAAATTGAGTCATGAATGCACAAGTTCCTTAGTGCATCTTCGAGCAAGGTGGTTTTGTCACACACGCACACACACATAACATAATGAAGGAAGGGTCTTTCGGTCGTATTGCTATAGAACATAGAGTGTATAAGGATTATAAACAATTTATGCTTAAATACAAGTTTATAAAAATAAGTGTCATTATGAAAATAGAGGGTTTTACTAATTGCATATTCTGTGATACGTTATTACAAAGTGTAGGGGACAGTGAATGCAGTAACATTAAATCATGCCCATGGTGTAATTAGGTTGTATATCATGCTTTACCTTGGGACATGTTATAATTTGATAGATAATTCAATAGTTTCATCTCAGGCAGTGCTCCAAGCTTGGTCAACATTCCTGTTGAGCCTCATCTGGAGTCCAGTCCCACCGCCACACATGGAGCATGTGGTCATAGAATGAGCAGCTCGCCAGTAGACAAGACATCGAGGGAGCGTCTCCGTCAGGTTTGAGGGCAGGAACGGGAGCAGGGGTGGTAGAGGGCGCTGCAGTTCCCTCTGGTATGTATCTACCAGCATCGTCCTCCAGGGAAGTGTCAAAGCTGGCAGTGGGAGATTCATACTGAATCCTCAAGTGTCCTCCGCTCTCCGCGTGGCTTTCCTTTGGTTCTGTGGCGGGAGGGGAGCAGGGAACAGGGTCCTCCAGGGATACACTGGACCAGTCCGCTCCGTATGCCAGGGAGTTGTGGAGGATATAGGAGGCTACGACAGGACACGCACCTTCACTGCCCTCTGAACAATGAAACAATTCAAATGAAAGTGTTACTAAAAAAATATGCAGAAAAAACATAACTTGTACATCCCTTGAATATGTTTGTCCCTTGTATGTAAGTTATTACTAATGTAACAATAATCATTTTCACCTGCAATAATACAGAAACTACGTGGATAAACAGTAAATTCTAATATTCATGCTTTTACTTTGGAATGAACATCTAACCAGTGGCTGAATCAATCATTTCATTAATTAATCAAATTAAACAATTAATTTCAGTCATTTTCAAATATTAAATCCTAGATATTCTCAGGCTCCTGCTTCTCATGAGCAAGAATTTTCTGTCTATAAATGGTATGTTTATGGGTGGTTACAGGCTGTTATTTGGACAAAACCAAGATTTATTATTATTATTTGATAGTATCTGCCAGGACTTGTACGAACTAGGGTTTGTGTGTATTTTACTTGACATGTCAGATAGGACGGCAACTAATGGCCAATTATTTCATTGAGACAAACACACAGTAATCAGTCAACTATTCTGCTTAGTAAAAAAAATGATCAAAATTGTTCTTAATTAGTTTGCTGTTGAGCAATTGATTATTTCAGGAGTCAGTCAAACTGTGGAAGGTGAAGCTGATGATTTGTAGCCAAGATAATCAACCAGCCGTCAAAGAATAGAAATAGGAAAGTTAAGAATTCACAGTGGGTCCATCTGTCCTTCAAACCCACCTAAGGCCTGCTGGCAGTGAAGAATATGGAAGTCATTGTGCATGCAGGCTGCTAGCAGCAGGTGCTGATGGGTTGGATGCCACTTCAGCCTCCACACTCCGCCTCCCACGTGACTCTCGCTCAGCGGCTGCCGCATGTTCCTGCCGTCCCACAGCAAAATCTGCTCATCGTAGCTGCAGAAGATAGAGATCAGAGTACCAACACGTGAGTGAAAGAGTGAGAACACCAGAAAACGGTAATCACAATCAAACCACTTTCACACAATGCCAACAACTAAACATAAGACATTTACCTGCCTGTAGCCAGAATGTGTTCCCGATGTGGGTTGCTGTGAATGCTGCACACACCCATTGAGTGCCTATAGAAGAAACCACTTGAATTAGTCACTGCACTTTGACAAAATGGATCGTAACAGCTGATGTGCCAGTAATCTCACTACCTTTTACTAGTGAATGTGGGGCTAGAGGGACCAACCCTGAGATCCCAACCTTTAAGTTTGCAGTCATCACCACCTGGGTAGAAAATTTGAAGAAATTCCCTCAATGAGATGGACACACAACCCAAAAACATTAAATCTCCAGTCACAGCTGTAGCCAATGTGGAGGCATGAAGAGGTTGAGCTCCGAAGTAAATGCACGAATTCATGTAAAAGTATGGCAGATTACAATATGAAGTGTTACCAGAATAAACTAGCTGTGTGTCCCAGTAGGAGAACGCTGAAATCCAGGCCTCAAAGTCGTGTGCTTTCCACTGAGAGAGAGCCATTAGAGCACCTTCGGCGAGAGACAGCACATTGACGCAGCCTGCAGAATCACTGCAAACCACACGCACATCACTGCTGCTGACACGACAAGGGGACATTCAAGTGAGTTTCAAGTGAGTTTGGTATGATAGCTGACATTTAACATTGGCTGTTTTGTGGAAAACTACAGCTGTACGTTCTCTGGTGCCTTACCTGTCCAGTCTTCCAGTGGACCAGTCTAATGACAGAGCCAGCCGTTCTGCTCCAACCTCCAAACTACTCAGAGCCTGCAAACTGCGGCCTCCTTCCTACTGGATACACACATTCATGAGGGGAGACTGCCACATCAACAGTTGCACCAAGTCTAAATAAATGCATAGTATAATATAAAATGTGGCGTGTCATATGTACGTCCTTCCACTATAAACAGACAAGTGATACACGCTACACTCATTTGTCAGTTCAGCGGGTAGACTAATGAAAAGGAATGCATTCTAATTTCAGACCTGCACTAAATCCCCACTTCGTGACTGTTATAATGCTGAGTTTGCATTAGTGTCATAAAGGTAGTAATTCAACCGAATGGTCATTTTGGAGATGTAGTCCACTGACTAAAATTATGTTAAAATAACAGAAACATGTGATGGTACAATACAATTCAACAGTGCTGCAAAACACAGCCTCCAAAATGAAAACATAGTTGAATCAACAGCTCTCTCAGGTATTTAAAACAAATGATGAATACCAGAACCTTCATTAGGTGAAGATTTAGTACAGGACTGTTGTATTAAAATGCATTTGTTTTCACTAATGTACCTAATGAATTTCATTGTGTGGCAAAATACAACTGAACTCTACAATTAAACCTATATAAGACTTAAAATGTTATTGATTTTGTGTCAGAGGAGCTAATGCCAATTCAGTTATCTCTGAACACCGAAGGTTAAACAGCAAATCATGACAGGGCAATTTATTATGTAAAATCCATGCTGGCGGTTTGAAGTGCTTTCCATCTTATATAATAAAATAAATCGGACAGGATTTAAAAAAGAGAGAGAGAGAATGTGCTACAGTGCTTTTTGGTGTCCTAATGCTGTGTGCTTTTAAATGGCCGCATTAACCTACATTTGAAATGTGCTCGATTCGATCTTTTACTTAGAAGAAGAGACTACATGTGTCCGTATAAGTCCCTACAACCAAAGCACCAGTTTGATTTTTATAGGTTAACAGTGTATCCTGAAAAAAAAAAACCTCACATACTAAATCTAAAAAGTGGACACTAATCTCTGCTGTAAGCTCAAAAATATAAGATGTCAGTATCTGTGAGTCTTTTGATGCCACATTTCTCACCTGACTGCCTGAAAGTGTGTACAACTGCAGCTCCCCTGTAGCAGCTGCCATTCCCAGCACTGGCTTCTCTGACAGAGGAACATGGCACCTGAGGACATGCAAGACAATGAACAAAAAGGAAGAAAAACCTCAACAACTACACTACAGCCACTCTGGTCAAACCTGATTTCTTACCATTTCAAATCTAAAATGGCAGCTGTGTTCATGCGCTGTAGTTCAGTGAGTGGAGGGCTCATCGGTCCTTCTCGCCGAAATTCAAAAAGGTACAAACGGCCAGTTCGTCTCGGGGTCGCATCCTCTTCCCCTCCCTGCAATATGATTGCATGAATGACATACAGTGGACATCAACAGGAGCATGAGTGGTGTAGCATCAATATTCCTGGTATATAAAATAAAGTCATAGAGATTGTAGGCTACACTATTACTTGACGAGGCAGGCTTGGAAAACTACGTCCAAAAATAAACCAAGCAACAATTACTGTCATAAAACATTTTGACAAATACAATTCCCCAGTTCATCTAGATCAAGAGAAATTGTGTGATGCATCTGTCAGAATAAAGCATACACTGATACACAGCCACAACATTACCACGAGAGGTCATGATCTTTTGTCAAGTGAAGAACACTGATTATCTTGTTATCATGGCAGCCAACAGTGGGGGGGATGTCCTGTGTAGGGTAAGTGAAAATGTTTATGTGTCTAAAGCAGGAAAAATGGGCAAGTGGAAGGATTTTAAGTGGCTTTAAAAGGGGCCAAATTGTGATGCTAGATGACTGGGTCAGACAATCTCCAAAACTGCAGCTCACTGAAGTACAAAGAGAAAAGTAAGTTAAAGTGGTTAAATCCTCTGGTTCTAATAAAATTCAACAGTATGTGTAAAAAGAGTATCTGGAGTAACAGTAGTCACCCATTTTATTTATTTATTTAGTTTTTGCTGGTTTCCTATACATCATTTGAACAAGATATGGGGAACATGGATATTATCTAGTATGCATTTAATTTGAAATCATTTGAATATCAAACGAAAATGAAACCGACATTAATGACACTGCACTGAAAAGAAACAGTGTTTGCGTGCATACAATAACACACTACAAGAGAGTTTACTTATTACTATTTTACACCTCGACTGGGATCACCAAACCCTCTTCTTTTGGAATAAACCAAGAATGTAAACAGACTAGATCAGCGATGGTTAGTATGGTTTTGTTCCTTTGACAGGTAATGTGGATGTGTCGGGAAAGGTTATACGTGTGTAATCTTACCTCTCTCTGTAGTTGATAGGTGCCGCAGGCCAGGATGTCATGGCTCGAAGAAACGGGACACCACTCCACCGTGTCAGCACTCAGCTCCGTGTCAAACACCTGTAGACTGCGGGTCCTCGACTTCCAAGCCATGGCCGCCTGCTCTGCATAACGTACCTTTGCTGGTGCAGTTAACTAAAACAAATGCAATATTAAAAATTAAGTAAAAACAAGGTAAAGTCAGCTACGTAAGTCGTACGTAGCAGATTTAGCTAACTTTTACAAGCTAGCTAAACTACATAATCTTCTGTTTGTTAGCTAGCTAGCAAGCTATAATTAAGCCAGTGCAGTCTCACGAGAGAAAAAGGCGCTTAGGATGGTAAACAGACACTTCTAGTAAATAAATGAAATGCATAAAGACAACTGTTTTTTTGTTTTGTTCTGTTTTTTTTTTTTGTTACAGGCTTAATATCATCAGAGCAAAATCATCATCAACAAAACTCACATGTGTGTGCCAGACCTGACGCGAGGCGACGCTCTGTGCGTGACTCCGTCATCACTGCAGTACGTACTGGTGCCTTCAGGTACCACAGAGAAAGAACAAAAATAAGCCCCTTATTGTAAATATATGGCACTAGTGATAAAAGTTGAATGAAAAATGAGTCACTTGAAAAAACAGGCTTACAGTCTGAATTCCTGGCTTTGTTTGGAGGTTTGCGTCTTAAAAGTATAGCAGTAGTAGAGTTTTTATTTTATTTTATTTGCTGCATTCGTTACAGTTAAAATGGCGACATCTGTTGGCCAAAAATGGAGAAAAAAAAATTCTGTTTAATTCGTAGAAATTTTAAACCACAAAGCAATTGAATGCGGACACTACTGGTGTAATTTATGTATTGTAAATTGTAACATTTCGTAAAACTTTACATCTTTAATAGTGTATTAGTGATTTGCTTTTTAAATTTTTGATGAGTGATGCTTTTTACGTAACAAGGCCTCGTCTGTGACTGTCACGTGATGCTTGGCGTGTGCCATAACATTTAACCCGCTTGTGTGAAGCACTCTTATTTCCAGTGTGGAAAATTCACCAGCTAGCAGATATGGACTTCAACGTGAAGAAATTAGCCTCTGGAGCCGGTCTGTTTTTCACACGGGCCGTCCAGGTAACTAAATCACTCGCGTGAAGCTGCAAAATTCTGTGTGGCTTTCGCTGACGCTTCCTTTCATTTCTTTGACAGCCAGCTGTTACTGTTATGCTAAAGCAGTAAATTGCTCTGACGAAGCTGCATATTAGGCACAGAGTTGCAGTCACAACTTATAGACAATCGGCTAAGTCTTGACCGTAGTTTAGGCCGTTTTAATTTAATGAACAGGACTGCCTAAAATGTTGGAAGTGGCAGGAGTGTTGTTAGCCACTATAGTGGCTATCTGTTAGGGCATGCTAACGCTAGCTCGTATTAATTATTGATTCAGCTGCAAGAGGTTAGCACATGATAATAGGTGCATTAGCTTTAATTTATCTGGATGTGTTTGAGGGGGACAGGGGAGATGGGACAGGAAAGGTCGTGAACCCTCCATGACGTCAGCACATCCTACTGATCCATTAGTTAGATTTTATTTTATTTTTTTCTAATATCTGAATAAAACCCAGACAGTGTTATAGTGGTTAATCTGTGGCGGCTTGTATGTTTTGTGTGTGTGGTCTGGCTCAGTTCACAGAGGAGAAGTTGGGCCAAGCGGAGAAGACCGAGTTGGACGCTCACTTTGAAAACCTGATGAGCCGCGCAGACTGCACCAAGCTCTGGACGGAGAAAATCTACAGGCAGACGGAGGTCCTGCTGCAGCCCAACCCAAGTACGACACCCATATAATTAGAGGTGGAAAGGGCAGACTGCATAGTATCTGATCTTAGTTCTTTAATAAGTTAGACGACTAATATTAAAGCAACTTATGGGAATTATTCACAGCACATATGCTGTATATAATAAAGTCAGTGGAAGGTAGGGATTCTGTTAATAGCTTTGTAATTTAATTCAGTTGTCAAACAGAAGCCAGCCTGCGCAGTCATTTAGATTGTAATTCATCAACTGGATTAATATTTAGACTAGCAAATGACTTCTTTCAGATTTCCGTCCTTTTTTATCTTCTTCATTAAATTAATAATATGGAGTAGCCTACACACATATATGGTATATTAATAAAATAGAAACTTCTGAGAAAAAAAATCAAATTTTAATTACAATATTATTAATAAGTTGTTTAATAAGTGAGTTTAGCATTATTTCTTTCATTTATATTTTGCATTAATATTTATACACTCATATAAAAAGTCTTAATTCTGAAAAAAATCATAGTGGCCCTAATTCTGAACCAACTTATCTGTTTTTTGTTGTTTTAAAAAATAAAATATGAAATAATTTAACAGACCAGTGCTCTGCAGGACCATCAATTTTAATTTTAAAAATAACAATTTTTCTGGCATTACTGGTTCATGATATTCCTGGCCATTTATTTACAGTATACAATTACACAATAACGTAATACAAAACAGTAATTTGCTGTATGTGCAGTATGCAGTATTGCAGTAATAACACAGTAGGCAGTACAGTACATGAGTAAGCAGGACTACACTGGTGAAACAACATGTCAGAACCCTATTCCAAAGCATACGTATTCCTTTGTCAACTGTTCGTCAGATATCCTATATGTCTGTATAGATATAACATCTTAGAAGAAGATGACAGTTGTACAACAGCCTCTTAACAAAAGGAATTATACAATTCATATTTGGGATTAGGCAGTTAATCCTGTAAAACTGTTAACCAGTTATTTTGGTCCATACCTATCATTCCTTCAATTCATACAATATAATCGGTAAAAAGTCGTTTACTCAACACACACACACACACCAGTTGTTTAACTTCAGTTAACTTTTAACACATGACCCGAGGGCAAAAAAGTCTCATTTGTCTAACACATCCTGTCCTCCTTGCCCTGAGTTTGTTTGCAGGAGGATAATAAAGGAGAAAAGAACTTAACTTTTTATCTTTCAATTTAAATACAGTTACTTTTTGTAGACAGTGAAGAAAAAAAATAAAAGTTACGTGTACATTCACTGTTTCCCACCTTAATGCAATGAATATATGTCCTTGACGTCCAACAAATGTGGTGGAATGTTGTTGTCACATTGCTGCCGATTAGCAGAATAGTAGTCAGTGAAATTGGCTCCAAGAATGCGTCTCGTGTTTCTCTCTTATTTGTGCTCACATACACACTATAAACTAAAAGGGGACCCACATTAAAATATTGACCCATAATACAGCTACTGCTCCTCAGAAAACTGATTTTAGGTTACTTCCCAATTATCCCTCTGATTCATTAAGAGTTAGTGTGTTTTTCCAGTTAAAATACACTGCCATTTTAAAATAACATTTTGCAGATACTACTGAAAAGAGAGGTGATGTGATGCTTTGTGTGAAGGGTTTACTCTTTACACTTTTTAAAAGACACATACTTGGCTGTACACTGCTACAGCAGCTCTGCCTGGTTGGGACATGGTGGGTTTAGATTTAGGCTGCAGCTGTGGTTCAGTCTATGCTACTATTCATATTTCCATCTGTTACTGTTTAAACCTGTGGTGCGTCTCAGACAGTTACAAACACACACACTACTGGACTTCAGCAGTACGGCAATTTCAATACAATGCACATCCAGACCAGCCACCACAGCACACAGCCACAACCACTGCATGTAGTCAGTGTCGTGTGCATTAAAGACAAATGTGTCACACCAAGAAGCCTAACAACCAAAGCATTGCTTGATTATACAGTGACAACTATGTCACCCTGTGATAACAGTGATAATCACAGGTACAATCTGCCTATGAAGCGTTCAGTGAGAGAATGCAAGAACCTGCTTCTCTAGTTTTCTTCCTAAATGTTAGGGTTGATAGACAGCAACCAACCTGCAACCGTCATTATACACTCACTCGCCAGTTTAATAGGAACATTAGTGAAAATGAACGCATTCAGATGAAATAGTCCGGCATTAAATTAGACTTTGTGACTGTTATAATGTTCGGTGTATGTTGAAACTGTATGAGACTTTTGGAGGATGTAGTTTGAGGTGCTGTATATATCAGTAATGATGTTAATCCATTTTGTAATCACACTGTTTTACTTACAGTTATCCTGAACAGTTGGATTAATCAACTACAATAGTCTTTTCACTTACAGTTATTCTGTATAGTTGTAAATGTCAATATCAGTATACTTTCACTGTACAGCTAGTTCTACCTGTAGATTCCACCCATATATATTCTGTTGTGTATTTTTTGTTGAAAGTAGTATGGCAGTAGTTGTAGAAGTAGCTTTTGTCTGTGTCTTGTCTGCATATACATATACGTAACGTAGCACAGTGGGACAAAGACAAACAGTATTTCACACTTTTGCATGTTTTGTCATTAACACATTATGGAAGTGACAATAAACATGTCTTGAATCCTGAATTAAACACAAAAGTGTTTCTATTCTTTTGACAACCCCATTTTAGTCAGTGGGCAAAGCTAAATAACAAAAACACTTAAGTGTTTTAATTAAATAAAGTTCAACAGCACCACAAATTACATGCTCCAAAATTCATACAGTTGAACCACCTCATGCTATTTCAATGTTATGTTAGAATGCATTTGATTTCACTTGTGTACCCAATGAACAGACAAGTGAGTGTACAACTCAGCCTTTCTCCATGGTTCTCGCAGTGATCTTTTGGGTCCTAAAACCAGCCCTTATGGTGATAATAAAAGGAATTACTCTAATGAACAAGTAATACTTATGTCTGAATATTCAGTCTTGCACAGTAACCTTCTTTAAGTAACTCCATATCAAATATCAGTCAGCTGTGAAACATTATGTAAGAAGTCAGTGTCAAAGACATTCTGCATAATGTCGCTCATTAGCATAATTTGTAGGTTTATAGTGATATGGCATTACATATGGGAGAATAGGGGGCTCTAACTTGTGACTTTTTGATTCTCCATGCCACAGTTGACCATACTGGTGAGTATTCTGCCTCCCTACTCTAGTGCCCTGCTGTGGGAACCTTTCATGCCTTTGAATTCTTAGTACAGAGAAGTAGTAGATAACCAGGACCAAATGTGCACACTGTTCTTTGGTGTTAATATCAAAGTTAACTATATAATACAGTTTTCATTCTCAGAGTGTCAGTGTGACTCAGCAGGACTTTTAATGAAGGGTGAATTTTATTCTTGCACAACTGTGCTCATTGAATGTTTGAGTCCTGCTCCTTAAATGTAACCTCTATTTCCCTGGCTTCAATCATGTTGTGTATTCTGTTATGGAGAGTTATTTTTTTTCATCTCGTCCGTCTTGACCTTGCTATAAAACCAAACTTCAAAAATAAAAGAGGATCTGTTACTGGTTAGGCTTGTCAGATTTGAGTGTAATATCATGATATGCATAGAAGAGACTATGTTGAATTCCACACACTTCTTACCTTTAACAAGTAAATACACCCAGCAAAAGATAATTAATATCGCATAGAACAATAGGGTCCAAATACTGTCACTGTCACTTACAGTAAGTTCAAGAAACCTTAAACATGCTCTTTAAGATGAAAACCGGCTTCAGACACAAAAATGTGTAATAAAATTAAATAATAGTGTATATACTGTATAATATAATAATAAAATTAATAGCAGGTACAGAGGAAACATCACATCAATATCATAATAAAAATGCACTGCTAACCATGCAAATGATTTGGCACAGTATGCTGTCCTACCAGCAGGTAAAATTTAAAGACGATGTTTATAACAATGGCTTATAATCTATTTCTTCATTCACACACTGTATATTCTAGAGAAGTAAAATAAAATATGTTAAAGTATGCTGAATAAATGCTGGATATTTCCCTGTTTGGCCAGAGTGCCCACAGTTCTTCCATGAAGTTAGGGGATCAGTTAAAGAGATTAATTAAAAGTTATCCAAGTCTACGGATCTGAGTCCTTGACAGCCTGATTGTCCCTGTCCATAGCAGTCCCTGGCTTTGGCCACTGGATCCTAGGACACTTCCCACAAAACTGTTCACAGGCTGCTCCTGACACATAAACTGACTTCTGCTCACAAAATATGCACCATCCATATTAAAAGGTGGATTAAAGGTGTACTGATTGATCTATTTTTAAAAAGCGTGTTCAAATATAGTCAGACATCGGATGTCTATTAGTACATTTCATGTAAAAGTCAACATTTACTGATACAATAGTTGGTGTGTAATGTTAACAGAAAATCACACCTGTGATGATGATAATATGTCACACGTTGATAAAGAGATAAACTCTCCATAGTGGATTACACTGAGCAATGAAAGCTAGTGGAACAGAGGTTAATTCAGAAACAAGGCCAGATTTCAGCTTTGGCATTTGGTTCTCCTCATTTTTACCATTTTCACACTCATTGTGGCTCTCCACATACTCCTCATGTCATCTCTTACTGGTTGAACTGCTACCTTCATTTCTCCAGCTTCATATAGTAATCTGTGTTAGTGTGTAGTAATGTGTGTATGCTTGTATAGTACCAAACTATTTTTTTTTTTTTTTAGTTATCCTGCACATAGGTTGCAGGCTGCCGTATTTTGTCTTGATGTACAGAGTTTTCCACAAGTACAGATGACTTGTTAGCCAGCTGGGTAATTAATAATCCTGTGTCAGTGCTGAACAATTCACAATAATAAGGATACATGACTAGGGGGCTGTTGTATGTGATCAGTTATTTTCAGAGATGTCTCCCTCCTGAAAAAACACCATACTGGAGCTTTTTTGACAGATTAATTTTCCCTCTTCAAGCTTTTTTTTCTCCACTGTATTTTCCCATTAGAGTCACAGTGTACTTGTGGAAAACATGTTTAAGTATATTATACAGAAATTAGACTTGGGTGGTGTTGTCAAGTAGTTCACTATATTATTTTCAGTCATGTAATTAAGTTTGCTCTTAAAGGAACTAAAGCTAACATGGTAGTAGTTAGTCTAATGTTTTTGCTAGGGCTCAACTGAGCGCCCTGCTTTGTGAAGGTCAGCTCCTGCTGTTGAGATCTCTTGTGATCTGTTTCAATAAACAGGATTTCAAGTGTATATGCTTGCAAAAAGACAGCCTCTAGGCCTACCTTATAACGTTACCGTCTTCCTACAGCTTACCTGTGCCAGAATCAGAGTGTAAACGCCTTTAAGCTAACGTGTCTGGCGTCAGCTGCATCTGTAGTGTGCATATTTTGCAGTAGTAGACTTTGCCTCGACTGGTAGATCTGGTACTTGCAATGTATGTACTTGTAGCATTTTAAAGACAAAACAATTAGAAAGTGAGAATCAATTTTCAAAACATTTGACAAAAAGTGAGTTGGCTTAGATCAGACTATCTTCATTGTTTGGCAAAAAAATAACGAGGATGATCGATCCCAGTATTTTGGAACTTAATTGGTTCAGCAAGCGTATGTCACAAAACTGAGCTTTGACATCTGTAAATATAAATGTATTGTCTGATATCTAGCATTAGGACTGGGCATGGAGCATGGCTTAGTGTTACTTTACAACTATTGACATGGCACCTGCATTCCCTTCTGTCTACAGGGCAAAACAATACTGTACACTGATGAGAATCACCCAATTTTAACTTTCCCTCACAAACTCGCAATGCGTTCTGATGCGACTGTGGCAAGTCTCACAAGAGTTTTATGGAAGGGGGCACGAGGGAGTCATAGAGGGATATCAGCATTCGCCGGTTCAAGCTTAATTGAGACTGATTCAGGAGTCCATGTACTGATGCACTCACATCTTTTAAATCAAAACCGATTTTCCGAGTGAAAACGGTTGTTCGTTACACCCCTGGTAGGTAGGGTGTCAGAACTTACAGTTTGTTTTGTATGGGCCTGTGTAGCTGCAGACCAGTCAGGGTGTCCATGCTGACCCCTGTACACTGCAAAAAGGTGCTACAATGGCGAAGTGAGCATCAGGTGGTTTGGTCTGATTAATCAAGTTTTTGTTTACATCATGTTGATGGTCGAGTGCCTCAGCGTCGCTTAGCTGGGGACCTTATGGCACCAAAATGCCCTTGCTGTTGCAATGGGTGCATGCTTGGTCTGCAGGAATGTTCAGGTAGTGGTATGTAACAAAGTAACATCCACATAAATCCCAGGAACCAGGTTTCCCAAAAGGACATTACAAAGTAATAAGATCATCGATATTATTTAATGTTGTGGCTGATCAGTGTATTTTGCAATTACGAGTTACGACTTTTGAATGGTTACTAAGTCAATTGGTTTCCAACATTTATCTCTGGGGATGGACCCCTGCATCACTATTGTTTGTTAAACCTAGCAAGAGTAACATAGGAAGCTGGGACTTCACAAAGAGTCTGCAGACTAATCAAAAGGTCATCCAATCGTCAGTTGTTTGCTGTTTAGTCTTAGACATATTGTGTAACATGACTTCTGCTTTTTAGTCCAGACTGTCTGTGAGGTTCGTGACTGTGTAAGAGATGTATGAGACTCGTAGTTAATGTGCTGTAAAATCAAAGCAATCAGTTGGTTTATATTCACTTATTTATATTTCACTTAGAATATAATAATTTGGTCAGTATTGAGAGGAAAATTGTGTTCAAAGATTGTTTGGTATGAGAACAAGGTCACCACCCAAGCCTAATCAACAGTAAGGTCATTTTTTAATCTTATCTGATGTATAAGGTTTGGACATCAAAAGAACTTCTAAAGTTGGCGCTGTCTCAATGTAATGTTTATTACAGGTTGTGGACAGAATAACAGAAACCTTACAAACATTACTGCTCGGACTTTCAGAAGTATTGGTTCAAATCTGTGGATGTTTTTAAAGTGCCGACTGTCTTTTTGAAGAAATCCATTATGTGTCCTTTATTCGTTTATTATGAAGGTCGTCTTGTGGCATCTGTCACAAGCAGCAGTTATTCCACCCCCTCAATATTGCAAGGTATTCATGTTATTTTGTCCACCTATGTTTTCCTGTAAAAGTTACTTTTCATTTACAGATGCTGCAATTGGATAAAGAAGCCTCTCATGTACTGATTAAATAACTGCTACACCCAAAAATGATTTTATGTAACCTGTAATGTCTCATGGTCAGAATTTTTCCTTGTAATGCATATTTTAAATATGCTCCACAATGGCCTGATACATATTGGAAAGAGTTATTTTGTGCAAGGAATGTGAGGTGTTTGTCAAAGCCATTCTGTTAACGCTTTCCTGCTGCATTGTCGTTGCCTACCAGTTTGCAGTGACATGTCAGGGAAGACCTTTTCATCAGGTAATCCAGAATAAGAAAGTACAAAGTAGAAAGTAGATCAAGCATTATATTGAAATACAGAAGTGACTGTGTGAGTTGTGCAGCTTTAACGTTTACCCCACTACAGTTCAAAGGCAAATATTTTCCTTCCTCTTTGCTAACGGCTGTAGTTACAAGTTTCCTCGTAAATAAATATCTCACCTGCTGAATATAAGCTATCCAGCAACTGTATATGAATTTAGGGTTAGGTGATGAAGCTGAAATGATGCTTTGTAAAATGCTAAATGTGCCCATTGACTTCAGTGCTTTGTTGCCAAACAGTGCACTGAATCTTACAATCTTGTATGACTACTTAATTGATTAATAATTAATCTATTGATGTTTGAAAAATGTCAAAATGCCCATCCACTCAGCTGATAAACCAATAGGTACACAAATGGAAACAACAGGCCTTCAATAAACCTCCCTTCATGACTGTTCTAATGCTCAGTTGAAACAGTGTCAGAAAGGCGGTAACTGAACTGGGTGATCATTTTGGAGGATGTAGTTTGTGGTGCTGTTAAAGTGGATTAAATTAAACACTTAAGAGTTTCTGTTATGTAGACTAGTCCACTGACTAAAATGGGGCCGCTGCTGTTAGGCTCCACAACGAGCACTCCTATAACATGTGCAATATTATTACACCTTATGGTGTAATAACACCAGTCTGTGCAATATGTCTATCATCTATTCTATCTCTGTCATTTCTGCATGCTGTTGCAAACTGCAATTTCCCCATTGTGGGACAAATAAAGTTTTTTTTTTTTTAATTCTTATTCTTATGTGTTGGTAAAAACACAATACAGGTCAATAGTACGTACTACAAATCACAGCCTCCAAAATGAGACTACAGTTGAATTAATAGCTCTCTCGGTTATTTTAAAGAAATGCTGAATGTCATAATGCATTCATTTTCACTACTGTACCTAATGGTTTGGCAAGTGAGTGTATGATTTGGTCTAGCAGCATCTGGATCAGCTACAAGATCGAAATGGTGCTTTCACGTAAAATGTGCACATTTACTCAAGTGCAATGTGGATTTTCAACCGTATACTTTACAGTTGTGTATAGCTGCTTTTATTTAATCTAATTATGTTTGAGATGTATCACTAGTTTCTGAAGTCTTACAGGCTCACAAGTAGTCAAACATTGGCTTTTTTTCTCATCCAGAATACACACTTTATGGAGTAAAATCCAAAGTTTACTTGTTACTTAATTATACTTCTGTTTTCATCTTAAATAAATAAGAAGTTGGTTTTCTTGCTAGTTGCTCTACTCCCTGCTGCACACCCTGTAATTCTGTTTGTCTGCTGTACTGGGTAAGGCGGCCTAAGTGTGTTTATTAGTTTCCCTGTCCGCTACAATGGTTGAAATCTCATTCAAGTTGTTATTTTTGGGTATATTTTTCATTTAATCAGCGTGAGGGGTAAAACTGAACTAAAAGTTCATCTACTTCTGCTTCTTCTTATTCCATGCTGCGTCATGAATTTAACTCTTCTTTGAATTTCTCTGCAGGTGCTAGAATTGAAGAGTTTTTTTATGAAAAGTTGGACATGAAGGCTCCTTCCAGGGTTACCAATGGGGAGTTGCTGGGTCAATATATGCAGGATGCAGCAAAAGAATTTGGGGCTACAACTCCATATGGTGAGTATGCAGCCACCTTAAAACAATGGATTAAACCCCAGATTATGACTTGATTTAGATGCCACATCGGTATCAGAACTGCATTTGGATCAGGAAAAAATGCACATCAGCACATGCACATGTTCTTCTGGAATGTGATGAAATTGGTCAAGTTGGTCCATTTTTTTCTACACGTTAGCCAGGTTCAAAATCAGTACACACCCTCCTACTATCTCAAACTGGCTGCCAAAAAGCTGCAGACAGTTCTTTGTCTACAAAAAATAAATAGAGCAAATACATTAGCATGGCTTTTGTTGAACTGGGACCTCCGAGCACCAATACGCAGAATACAAATAACTTTAGAGTAACTGCCAGAAATAACAGTTTATAGTCCAATAGAGGTGGTACACATAGAAGGAAATGAAACAAGTTGTAATGAAAATCCTTAAGTGTTATTACATAGCACTTTCTTCTCCCTCACCTTCACCCCACATAGCACAGGAACAGCATATGTCAGGCCAGTAAATCAGATCCAGCTCCCTCTGTGAACCTCTAAGGATCAATACTGCTTTGAATGAGCTTATCTGCACCCTGTGTTCTGCTGCAGCGTCAATATTCAGGGCATCTGTAAAGATGTCACAGGGGAAATCCATTGTTCAATAACCCAGTAAGAGAATCCGATTTATGCAAGAGTTTGGCAGCACTAGTGGTAGCTTGTCTTCTTTATGTCCTCCACAGGGATTGTTTGGAGTTTGGAGTTTTTATGCATCCCTGAATGTGTCTATTGATGTGTTGTCTCTTTTAATTTCATTTATACGTGAACTCTTTTCTGTAGGCAAGACTGTTCTCATTCTCATCTGTGTAAGTCTTATATTGTATGGCCCATCATTAAGATTTAAAATCATTGTAGTATTCATTAAACAGCTAAACAATAGTCAGTGTATTGTCGAGTAGTTTGAGGCAGAGTTGTGAAAGGTGTGCACACACAAACGACAAAAAACATTCTCACAATTAGCTCTAGCTAGTCTCAATACTTATTGATTTAGATGAAAGATTAATGCTCACCATACATAGCCTTCACTATGTTAATCAATGCAACACAATACAGCTAATGCATTCCCCACTATATTAGTCGTGTTCACATGGCGTGACAGTCAGAACAATATTTGCCCTCCTCCGACTAGCAGCACATGCTACCAAGCGATAGCTCCTACCCATATTGTTTCAAAGCTCAAAAGTGGCACCTATTGGAATAACCAGTGTCCTACATACAGAAATGGATCCTACATTGACATATCCATCTAACAGAAACAATACTCTGCATTATCCAAAGGTCACTGTTCTCACACAGTGTTCATTAGAACTAATTTAAATTGAATAAATGGTACCTGTGAAAAAGGGGATAATTTAAAGGTTAACCTTTTATCATGTGCGAAATGAGCAGCTCTGAATTGTCATTTGAGTGTGAACACACACTTTTTCTGTGATTTTACAAACCTTTAAAATTAAAGCAAATAAAACATTTTACTACGGATAAAAAAATAATGGAAAGGACATAAATTGTCTCAATGTTACACAAAACTAAATAAATTAAATTTTGTTTTAAGAAAGGTCCAGACAATCTAATGTACAACATCAGTCCTCTTTTATCAGTCTACAAGTGATGACTGATTGATGACATAATTTCAAACTTGAATCCTAGTGTGGTTTTGCAGTGTCTGTCTTATAGTCACAGTACATACATATACATTCTGAGGTCAGGGACTCCAGATTCCTTGAACACATTTCCCTCCAGGTCACTTACTTTCTGCTGTGGTCCCAGATCTAAAGCTGCCACTATTAGCAAGTCTGCTGATTAGGCACAGAAAACGTATTTACATCATTATTGATACTTTTTATGCAGCTGTCATTTTCTGCTTTTGTTGGGTGTTTTTAGACCCATAGTGCATTTTAGAAAGTTAAAATGTACGATCTGAAGTAATGCAGACTCACACTAACTCACTAATTGGACTGTTTTGATGATGCCATCCTGCATCTTCATGACCAATATAGTAAATTTAAATTTCAGTCTTGGACAGCAGGTCAGTCTCCAATTAAATCCTTCTTATGTGTGATTAAGGGTCTTGTTGCGTATACAAACTGTAAATGTGTTTAAGACTTAGACTTCTTTAATGTCCATAAAACTTACATAAAATGGAAAATTGTCTTAAGTTTTCTGATTTCTTCTCGTTCTTGCAGGAAGCACTTTGATCAAGGTGGGGGACTGTGAGAAAAGATTAGGAGCAGCTGAAAGGGATTTCCTCCAGACATCGGCCATTAGCTTTCTTACCCCTCTCAGGAACTTTCTGGAAGGAGACTGGAGGACCATTTCCGTGAGTCTGGAACACCACACGCAACCTGCTACTGTTCTTAATAAGGCCATTCAGATAATCCACATAGATCATCCAAAATGTTTAAGAAAAAGTTTTGATGCTTAACATCTGTATATGACTTTTATCACCATAAACTGAGCAGATTTGTAAATGAATAATTTACGTTTAAGATATTTGTACATTATACAATGTGTTCTCTCTATTATCTATTAGATGTTTTATGGGTTTGAAAGCTTACCTGCACAATATGAGTTGATAAAAATACGCAGATGGCCAGCAGAGTGTAAAGCTGAATTTACAGTTGTCAGATATTTACATACACCTAAGCCAAATACATTTAAACTCACAATTTTTGACATTTAACCCTTGTAAATATCTCCTTTCCTAGGTCAGTTAGGATCACTACTTCATGTAAAGAACGTGAAACATCAGAATAAAAGTAGAGAGAAAGATTTATTTTAGCTTTTATTTCTTTTATAACATTCCCAGCGGGTCAGAAGTTTAACTAGACTGTCAAATCAGAAGCATTTAAAGCGATGGCATGTATTTCTGGAATTTTCCAAGCTATTAAAATTACAGTCAAATGCAAATGCAAATACAATCCACTGGAATGTGGATATAGTACTTTACAAGTGAAATAATCCATCTGCTCATCTGTTAATTCTTGTTAGAAAACTCACTTGTGTCATGTATGAAGTAGATGTAAATGGCCTTGTTTATATAGTGCGCCTTTCAACCTATTGGTACTCAAAGCGCTTTACATTACAGACGCATCTACACATTCGCTCACACATTCACACACCAGTGTCATGCACTGGGAGCAACTGGGGGTTCAGTGTCTTGCTCAAGGACACTTCGGCATGTGGCACATTAGTTTGTTAACATTAAATATATGAGGTGGTTTAAAAAACTTTAGTTTATATGAACTTCCGACTTCAAGAATATATTTGTGGGATTTTGTTGGTATGTACCTTCTCAAAAATTGCCCTACACATGCAGTATGAGTCAAAACTGGAAATCAAATGGGAAGATGAAGAAAGCCTCAGTAGTCTTTACCTTTCTAGCCTCACTGCAAACCTTATGCTGTATAGTATAGATTCAGCTTTAAAAGATGTGCTCAGCAAACATTCTGCACTGTATATACCAGAATCTTTAAATACTGGATTTTACAGTGTACAGTAAAAACCCTCAGTGAGCAGTCAAGCCTTTTATCTGTAAAGACGTGCTATTAACCACAAGAGGTCAGTATGGTTGTTTTATTTTTGAATGCCTCTACTGTATTTCCTACATGTTCATATCTTGGATGGCCTGATTACTGTTTTTCCAGCTCCCCTGTAAGATTGAATCCAGATTGAATTGCACCATGTCCACCCATGCTTCCTTTCATGGCAGCAACAGTGAATGTTGCCATTGCCGTTGCTCTCTGCTAAGCTTAACTGCTCATTGGTTGTGTCATTTTGTAGAAAGAGCGACGTCTTCTGGAGAATCTTCGCCTGGACCTTGATGCATGTAAAGCACGTGTGAAGAAGGCGAAGATGGCTGAAGCCAAGGCAGCAGTGAGTCCCTGCCCACAGTCGCGTCCTTACACTCATTCAGACAAACATTGTGATTGATATTTTGCTGGTGCTGACATTAACTATGACTAACTGTCTGTATATTCACAACCTTTGCAGTGCGAGGGTGAAGTGAGTATAACGAATATTTGTTGATTCATACACTTGGGTTGTTTTTCCTGTCTTGCTTGTATTTATTTTTCTGTGTCATGAAGTCATTACTGGAAATAAACCATTCCACATGGAAAAAGCAAAGCAGTGGACACAAAAATGAAAGTGATGTGAACTGGATTATTTGAGATTTGGATTTGATGGAACTCTCCCAGCCAAACATTTATTCAATTTAACTGAACATAGTAAAATGCAGTGAACAGACTGCATACTCCATGCAGTCTGGAAGACAATTAAACACGTTACCAGGACCAAACAGACGGCCTATTCAAAATCAGTGAATCACTGAATACTACTACTGTTAAACATATTGGAATTATATCAACTCATCTGAAAAGCAATCACAAGGCTTAAAGTTCTACAGCATACTATTTACAGATTAAATTGCTCTGTAGCTGTTTGTGCCAGGCCTTGGAGATATGACAGAGACAATGTGGATGCTGTTCTTTACATTGGCATTGCATACACTTCAGTGTGTTGCCTTGATCTGATTAATGCTAATGCTTTGATTGAACATTATATGACAAGTATGACAATTTTGTCAACCAATGCATTATGTGTGAGGGTGACTAGGGCTTAAATTTGTTGCCGTCTGTCTGTTTCATACACTGGAGCTTTAGTCAGATATAAGTAAGATATAAGCAAGTCAGATATAAGTAACAGAAATGGAAATATTTTATTTTCCCTTCTGGGAAATAGGTGCAAATAGATTTCGACTTGAGAGCCAGGTAAAGTAATAAATATTTAAAGAACCTAATTCTTGAGCCTTCAGACTGATGGCAGGTGGTTGTGCACTTCTGATATTTTGCACTTAAGTCTAACCTTCTTTTTACATCATTACGAATTCTGAACAAAAATCCATTTTGTGGTTTACCCAACATTAGCACAAACCAAGCCCTAATTTGTCATGTTGTTTTTACCATTTCACCATGGCTCAGGAAGCTCCGTCTGCTTTCTTGTTTTATTTTGACAGAATAAAAAAGTCTGACTTTAATCAGATCTCTTGTTTTCAGGGTGATGATTTAAAAACCCACACACAACTGACAAAGGCAGACTTTTGCAACCTGTGGGCATGTTGGCATGTGCATGATAAATTGCAGTTGACTAGCCTTAAAGCTAAAGATACCAATGACTTTCCCCTTTAAAGGGATTAGTCAGGTCAGTGAATTATATTAGTCACTGGTTTCAGTGACGTCTTAGAGGTTGTTTACATACAGCTGTGTTGCATCATCTCTCTGCACCTTTCTTTCATGAGTTCAAACACACCTAATGTGAAAGTATGTTGACAGGTGGTAAACAGCTGACACTGATTCTGGTGCATTCAATTCTGCTGGTTTAGCATTGAAGCAGTGAAGCATCAATCAATTACTCATATAACAAACCAGGAATTTTTGTCGACAACGTCGGACATCAATACTGATGTTGAAATGAATCAACGTCTGATGCTGTCGTAAGCATATTATATCATACAAAAGCTACAAAGAGATTAACTTCAGGCTGCCAATGCGCGATGTCTCTTTGTATGTACCGAATACTAGATACTAGATCTATTCAGCGTGGCTATTTTTCAAAGTTCAGTCCTAATTTTCTTTCAGGGCCCCTCTGAGTCAGCTTCTGTCTCTCCCTCTTCTTCTCCATATTTCTACTAAATGTGTTTCCTTTTCCAAATGGAAAAGGAAACACATTTTAACGATAATGACAGCTCCACACCAAGGACAACATTCCACAAGCTTTAGTTGCTAGTCCGGCTCCAGGAACCGGCGTTGGCTGACCCAGCGTCGCCCCTGTGGTCCCCCTGGCAAGTCCAGAGCCGCCAGAAAGTCCTGATGACTGAATCATGGAGCCTTAAGCAAAGGGCTGTCATTTACCCCTAAACACAATCAAAGCAATAGTGGTTGTTTTGTGATCTAGTTACATAGTGAACCATCAAAAAGATTCTGAAGTAAAATATTTGTATAGTGGTGCTTTAACTACCAGCCACATCTACCAACCCAGCTATTGCCAGGCAACATCTGTGGCATTAAAACTGTCCTTTCAAATTAAGACTGGGTTGCACATTTACTTAACAAATTTAAATTAATGAGGCAAAGAAAATTCAAGTTCAGGTTTTCCAGACTTTAACAGAAATACACTTTGAATGGAAAAAATAGATAAATATAATTGAGATAAAGGTAAATTTAAATTTTCTTTCACTAATATTAATACTGGACTAACTATAGATTATACAGTTATATTAGACTTTAGCTCATCGAGACCGTGGTTGTGTTTCTGCTGTGCTTTTCTGATTGTTTGCCTGCATTTGGTGATGAATAAGCTAGCTTAAGCCACTGTATAGCCATGTGTACAGTGAGTGCACAATACGACAAATATTTAATAACTCTTCTGTTTCTCGTAGATGGCTCCAGATTTTCAAGAAACCAGGCCACGCAATTATGTGCTGTCTGCCAGTGCCTCTGCGGTAAGAAGACATTTCTGCTTTACTGAACGAAATTGAAATTGAGATACCCCCTTAAAAGCGGCGTAAATGGGTCATGTTTCAGTTTATTTAGTTCACTGAGAGTTCTCACGTTTAGATAGCACAATTTATGACCAATACACAGGTCACTGACAATGAAAGGCTGGTAGTGGTGGGTGGCGATACAACTCATGTTTCTATTATGACTGTTAAATCGGCCTTTGTGCATTTTACGCCAGTAAATATTGTGTCATGTGTGAATCTGTACTTCATCAATGATCAACAGAAGGTGTGTCCACATGATTAGAACGGTGATTACGGGCTCCGAGTTTACATGCCAAACCTCTGTGTCATGACTTATTTGAATGATTATACACACCACACCGCTGACAACAAGCTTCCGGCACAGTTTTGTTGCTCATTAACTTTTTTCAGTTTGTATGTACTTATGTACTTTTGATTGCTTTGCGACATTTTTTGTCCCTTTTGTTGACATTAATTTAGCTTTCCATTTCATAGATCACACTTTGTTTTATGTGCACGAAATATGTTTTATTTATTACAGCAAAACAACACATTAAGAGCTTAACACCAGGATGAATGGGAACCATCTGACATTTGAGAACCACACCTAGTTCAACATGCTGTGTGTAATAAAATGTGTAATAAAATGGCAAAATTTCAGTGTGAAGATTAGGAACAATTTCAATTCAATTCAATTTTATTTATATAGCATCAATAACAATACAAATCGTCTCAAGACGCTTTACAAAAACCCGGCCTGAAACCCCCAGAGCAAGCCTGAAGGCGACGGTGGCAAGGAAAAACTCCCTTTTAACAGGAAGAAACCTTGAGCAGAACGCAGCTCATATGGAGGGACCCATCTGCCTAAGGCCAGCCGGGTACAGACAGAAGAAAGAGAGAAGAGAACAGCAAGATAAACATACATCTGTCATAGATACACATATCTGACTAAAGCGTACATGTGGAATCTTATGATAACAACAACCCTGAAACCAAGCTTTACCTTCGAAATATGTTCCACACACATTTTACACCTTCAGCTACTTGGACAATGAATATAATATGTATTTAAGTAATGTGCTTAGCCATTACATCACATTAGTCAAGGCTTTCTTGGATATTGTTTATATTGACTTACACTTTCCTTTTCTTGTTTCGCTTTATGATTTGGCCTATCAGCTTTGGACAGAGGAAGTGGAGAAAGTAAGTACTAAGGCTTTGGTTGGCAATCTTATCTCTATATACAAATGTACACCACTTTAGCAATTCAAACATTCAAAGTAACTTAGAGTAAATCATCTATCACGAATTAAAGGTGTGTCTGTGTGCCAACTGAAACATGTACTCACATTATTTTTATGATGTTGTCAGCCTGTTCTGTTTATCACCAGATTTTCTCTTCGAGTGTGTCTATAGATTCAAGTCTAAATTTGTCCAATTTGATTTTGATGGAACAATTCCATTAATATTATACTTATCGTTCCAGGCTGAACATGAGCTCCGAGTGGCCCAGACGGAGTTTGATCGCCAAGGAGAGGTCACACGGTTGCTTTTGGAGGGCATCAGTAGTACACATGTATGTGAGCCGCTCATACCCCCACCACTCCCTCACACCCACAAAACGTTTATTTTATGTAGAATTACAGAATTATATTTAACACTTTGATATAAATTATCCAATGTTGTTGTTCTTATATATTTAGTGCCCTGTTGCTTTAAACCAAGCCTTTTTTAAGCTGGGAAGGCTATAGTGCAACCTTCAGAGACATGTACGATAAGGGTAACAAGTTCTCAACAAGCTCTTTGCCTGTAATAAAACCTAGTAAATACTTTGATAAGAGTCATGCTCCTGGACTCTTCAAATGTTTTGACATTAGTATTTCAGGAATCAAGAATCAAGAATACTTTATTCTCATTATGTGAGAACGTAACAAAATTTTGGGCAGTTGATATTATATTCCAATATATTCCAAAATGTTTTACATACTGTTGTAACCAAATTATTACCAATGCATTATAAAGCCCCTCCCTCGGGCCCATTTAATTGATTTGATCTCTGACCACATCTTGAAGTAATTTTGGAGCCTTTTGACCACATTCCTTTGGTAGTGCGAACGCATAATGAGGTCACGTTAAAGACCATCTTTTCAGCAAGGGTGTTCTTGTGTCAGTGGTGTCTTAGTCATTCAGGAAAAAAAAATGCATTTTAAATGATCGCTTGAAAAAAAGCCCTGTAAGTTTGTTCATTAGTGCTGAGAGCTTTCCAAAATATTCTGTACTTGTAGCTGTAAAATAAGTAGAGTAAGTAACTAGAATTAACAAGTGAAAGTATTTAATTGAGTACATGATTCTGTCATTAATAAACATTTTGACAGGTTGTTAATTCTTGATCCAATCTTGCTGACGTATAAGGAGGCACGCAGATTTAAGTGTACTTCTGCAGAAATCCATGGTGTCTTTATTTACTGGAGATTGTGGTGCATATGGCAGCAATCTGAGTTTTGCGCACGTTTCTGTAACTAATGTCAGGGTGGAGATAAATAAATAAACCGCAAGTCATGACGCACACAAAATAAACAGCGCTCTTTGTGTCGGTGTTTATTTGCAGATCAGGTTGGGAACGCACGAGGAAATGCTTTTTAATGCCAGCTGTGAAGCATTTAAGGAACTCTTACTCCAGTAAAGGATCTGTGAACTTTTCTATGGAGATCAGATCCACGTGTCTTTGAGAGTAACTGTTGTTCTGTTTCCTCAGGTTAATCACCTGCGTTGCCTGCATGAGTTTGTGGAGGCCCAAGCAGCTTATTATAAGCAGTGCCACTTCCACATGCAGGAACTACAGAAGGAGCTCGCGAGGTGAGAGCCAGATGGTACAATGATATGCGTGAGATGCTCTTACTTGAGGAGTAGCTATTCATCTTCATCAGCGTTGAGAACTGGCCTTCAGCTAGTGCCTTGTGTACCCAAGCTGTAGATCTCTATGCCAGTTAGAATGTTAAAGATTAACTCGAATTAGTTGCTGTAAAAAAATATAAAAAAAAAAATGATATTGATATTGCTCAGTGGACATTTTGTCCAAGATCAAGTGATCAGTGAGACATTCTAAGAACCCTAATGGAGGAACAGCTTGAGTGCTTTTCCACTTGACAGACCAGGTGTTTATTAAAAAAAAAAAAATAAAAAATAAAAGATTTCGACATGAATGCACTATGAACTACCTGCAATCAAGAATCTTGTTTTAGCCAGCTCACTGCAGCAAATGTTTATTTTGCCATTCCTCTCAGCAGATAATATTTGCAGGATGACTATTAAAATAATGAATAGTGCTGCTGATGGAGGCGTTCTAGTGAACACACCTCTCCTGTTTAGTCTAATTTATGTTCTCTTCAGGATTATCACTGCAGAATCACAATTAACTTTGTTATGTAGCAGCATAATGTACAAATTGATGAAAATCTATAATTGGATTTTTGATACACATAGTTAATTTGGCTTGTGTTGCTAAATGAGCGTCTTCCAGTTATATTAAATAAGATTAATGAAGAAAAAAATACTTTTGTAGTTTAACTTTTAATAATTAGTCAAGTATTGTGATCAAGAGATTATGCATTTTGAGAGTCTTATAGATATACCAATATACTGTACACTTAGTAGAGACAATAGAGGTTTTTGTGTTAGATGAATACTAAAAAAAAATCCAAAAATGGACAAAAACTTGGATTAATCCTCTGTACCCCTAAGGTCATATGCAAATCCAGTTATGTTGTTTTTGGTTTTGTCAAATCATGACAGATCATTTTCACTGTCTTATGCTCTCAGTTCTGATGAGGATGTGTGAGTATGACCCATAATATGTTTATCGTCCTGTATGCTGATCCAATATATCTTTCTCTTTGTGTGTGTTTTTTCATGACCCATACATTTGCCTGCATTCTGATGCTTCATAGAATCTTATTAACTACAGAATACAAAGCGCTGCAATTTGGGACTCACTATCTTAAGTTATTTTCCTTTTCTTGAGGTCGTAGGAGGGATTTCTTCTTAAAGTGCCATATTTTTGGCCCGTGCTACGACAAGGGCGACCAGTTCCCTGACACTTTGGTACACTTCTGACCTTGAAATGCAGCTTGTTATTTTGATATCCAGTGCAGCACATTTGGGAGGAGTATTTTGTATGAATGTATGAATACTTTGGTGTTCGGTGTTCATACCTCCATAAATATGTATGCTAAATGCGGTTAGAAAGGAGCCTGGTGTGCTGCCAGGCTCAGTTCAGATCAGAATATGCGTCTGCTGTCATCTGGATTTCGTAAACAAATTCAATCCTCAGATTACTTGTATGACTAGATCTTTTTACTCTTCTGTCCGTCGCTGCATACACAGTGCAAACAATTAGATTGGCCTGGCAGATCTTTGCCATTTCAGATCAGAGCGGCATTAAGCACATCAGTCCACTGTGTTTACCTACAATAAAGCACATGCAAATTACCACCCACTGCATCAAAATGACCACGCACATTAGAAACATCAGTTGCTACCAAATACCATCACTGTTGTTAGTCGTGGCCTTCTCCATGTGTTATTTCTTCAGATGCGTTTACAACTTGGCACAGGGTAGAAAACATACCGTCATAAACAGCCACAATGTTTTTATCATTTATTTCTGTCCAAACTCTGTGCTGCTGTAGTTGTGCTGCTCTGTACCTTCATGACAACAGTGTAATTTTTTTAAAGAAACACCCACTACATCTTTACATCTGTTTTCCTGTTTTGCACAGTTGTTTTTGAGAGCCGGGCATGAGGTGGCTGTAATGTATGAATCATTACACCCGCTTTATTTTCCACTGCAGCCGGTCCTTTAGCATTCCTCTGCTGAGTGTAAATACAGTAGATACAATAAAACTCTAAATGTTTTATTTTATTAGTTTATTATGACTACTTTTTAAGATATCCAACAAGTCTTGTCTTCAGTCCAGTTGTGTGCTTTCAGTCTTTTGTTTTTTATTTCTTCTTTTTGTTTGTTTGCGTGTTATATGCACTAGATGTTCCGACTAGTCATATCTGCCCACTGTTCCTCAGGCTACCCAATGCTTTTACACTGAACTCCACTCACTCCATGGCTACTCCCGGCTCTGTGTCTGAGGCCATCAGCAGCCCTGTGGAGACAGACACACTGAAGATTGAGGAAGTCCAGGCACCAGCCACAGGAACCCGCAAGGCCAAAGTACTTTACGATTACGATGCTGCTGACTCTAGTGAGCTCTCCCTTCTTGCTGATGAGGTGAGGTTGCATCATCTACCTGTAGCTAACTAGACTGTTGGCCACTGGCCAGGAATCTCTCTAGGTACATCATGTGACATTTGTAGACGAAGTAATGCACCTTCACTTTCTTCTAAACCTTTTATTTTCTAACTTTACATATTTTCCGATAAATGATGGTTTATATTTGGATACTTCTTGGGAATTTCTGACGCCAAGATATTGAAAGTCTCATCAGGACAGGTTCTGGTTAACATCTTGTGTGTGTGTGTGTGTGTGTGTGTGTGTGAGATAGGCTGCTTCAATTTGAACCCCATAGTATCACACACAAGCATTTTTTGCAGTCGTGTACAGCATAAAATATTGACTCGTTGTTGTTTAAAGGCGGAAGTGGAGGAGGTGATGAGATGACAGAGCAGTCTGTCTAACAGGACAATCCAGTATTTCCCATGTTGTTGTTGAGTTTCAGATGTGGTGATGTGGTGATGTGGTGAAAGCCATGTAATGTGATTCATTTCCATTCTCTTCAAAACTCATAGGTTGTTTGTGCACTGTATTATATCCTCTGCTTTTGTTCTGACGGCAGAGGATTTCCTTCCCCTTTTCCAGGTTTTGGTTCCTTGTTATCTTCTCTCACACAGTGTACCCGTGTCCCAATGAATGATGATGCAATGGAGTCACAGCACAGTAGACTCATTGTTTTAGTGTTAAAGGGGCTCTGTGGACGTGTCTTGTAAACAAAGTTGTATTTACGGTCATTTCCTGCCGTACAAAATATTTGCTAAAAACCTACATTGCATACAGCCATGTTTGCTGGCCTTATTTTCAGCTGTTCCTGGCACATTGCTGTGTTTCTTGGCAGATTAAACCAACTCCCATTTTGTTTTTTCAAAGTTTACTCAGTGCAGCTTTCATGCTGTGTACACCAACCAGCCATAAAATTATCATGAGTTATAGGTGAATGAATAACACTGATTATTTCATTATCATGATTTAATCAACTTTGACAAAAGGACAGAATTTGTTGGCTAGACAGCTGGGTCAGAGCATCTCCAAAATCGCAGCTCTTGTGGGGTGTTCCCAGTCTGCAGTGGTCAGTCCTTATCAAAAGTGGACCAAGGAAGAAAAAGTGTTGAACCAGCAGGTCATGGGTCATTGATGCACGTGGGGTCTGAGCTGCTGTAGGTCAAATTTGGGGAAAATGGTAATGATAGAAGGGTGTCAGACCACACATATCTGCTTGGTACCACAACACACATTCAGAAGTCTAGTGGAATCTATCTTGAGCATCTGGGAGGAATTTAAGCTCATTCCTCAGGACAGAACCACTTCAGTTCTGAGATGTTGGTGGGTTTCCTCACATGAACTGCTTCAGGTCATTTCACAGCATTTCTATTGGATTAAGGTCAGGACTTTGACTTGTCCATTCCAAAACAATCATTTCATAACCATTCTTTTTGTGTCCTTGGGCTCATTGTCTTGCTGTATGACCCAGTCTCTCTTAAGGTTCAGCTCATGGACAGATGTCTTCACATTTTACAACTGGCTGGTATAATTCTGAATTCATTGGTCCATCAATGGTGGCAAGCCATCCTGGCCTAGGTACAGCAAAACGGGCTCAGACAAGGACATTACCACTCCTGTCCACAAAACATTTTCTCAATAGTCTTCTGGCTTTTCCACATGATGTTTAGCAAAGTGCAGACGGGCAGAAATGTTCTTCTTGGAGAGCAGTAGCTTTGTCCTTGCCACTCTGCCGTTATACCATGGTTGTCCAGTGTTTTCCTGGTGGTGCATTCATGACCATAAACATTAGCCGATGTGAGAGAGGCCTTTAGTTACTTAGAAGTTACCATGGGTTCCTTTGTGACCACTCAGACTATTATGTATCTTGCTTACTCCCAGACAGTTTTTAAACAAATCAGGGCACTGAACAACGTCACATTGATTGGAAACACTTCTAATCAGATGGACTCTAATGGCCTTGAAATTAACATGAAATTCTAGAGACACACTTAATTTAGCATCTCACAAATTGGTAATACTCATGAATAAATGTTCATGAATAAAGATATCATTTTCATTTTTTGATTGGACTCTCTTTGTCTGCTTCCAGGACTTGAGGCTAAAATCTTATAATAACCCTCCAGCCCTCTAAGGGACACTCTACTTCTTGGAAATCTTAGAAAATTGTGTGCTAACCGAACAGTTTTATAATTGTGTATTATTCCCTAAGTTCTCAGACAAAGAATTTCTTGTCCACAGCAGCTGCGCCTCCCACCCATGAAACGAGAGTTATTTATTTTTTTATTTATTGTTTCACCACTTGCTGACCTTTATCCTGGCTGGACACTTAGAATGCCTGGCATAAAAGTATCTCTGTCTTCTGTTTTTCCAGCTCATTACAGTTTACACAATACCTGGAATGGACTCTGACTGGCTGGTTGGAGAGAGAGGAAACCAGAAAGGGAAAGTGCCCGTCACATACCTGGAGCTTCTCAGCTAGAGAACACACATGGGTGCATGGGCATGAGTGTGAGTGGGCACAATTAAAGCCATGAGGATATTTCTTTTACTTTCACACTGTTAACACTAACCTGTACCCCCAATAACACTCCTCCGCAAGATGCAACAGCAAAAGCTTTCTTATTTGTGCGCTTCTTTGAACACAATGAAATATTCACACCACGTCGACAAGACTGGAAATAGAAATAAGTACAGAAAATTGCTTTGGAACATGTCTAACATTCCTTGTTGATTGATTAGCTTGGTGATTTATTATTACCCTTTTTTTTCTATTTATTGGAGTTTATTTATGTTTTTATGTGAAGTGTCTTTATTATGTTTAAAAGAACTTGAATGGAGGCACGGGGAGTTCCAAAAGTCTAAAGTATGATGTGTTTCTGTTATGTTTAACCCTGTTATGTTTAACCTTGGTTTGAAGTTTGTAAGCTTGCATTGTTGTGTAATGTCTTGAAATGTTTCAAGAGTTTTTCTTCAGAAGGTAGCAGTACAGATGAAACAAACATGCATGTTTTGCGTTCTCCTGGTCAATGGGGTGAAGAAGAAAGCGTGAAAAGAAATGTTGACTTGATGTAGAAATCCATATAGTTTATTTTAAATCCGTGGGTGAAAGATGTGATGGCTTTCTTATCAGTTTTGTTCCTCCCCTTGTATCCGGTTTGACGCAAATATTATTGCATTTTTGTGTGTTGTGTCTTTTTTGATGAAACCACTAAGTAAGATAAATAAAGTTGTAAACTGTAGCGTACACTGGAGACCTGCAAAATAGTTAGTCATGGATGCTTTTCCATTTTTGACTCTTGGAAAGATCTGCCTTAACTGCTAATTTAAATGAATGTAACACCTCTGTTGTTTTAAGGGACATTCATTTTGAGGGAAAGTCAGATGAAACATTAACTAGAAATAATGTTGCTTCTTTGAATTGTCTGCTCCTTCTTCCTCCCACATCTTTCCACTGCAGATGCCTCATCAAACCATTCGAACTCCCACTGCAAATAAACAGGGATACTCCCATCTACCTGCCTTAAAACCAATGGGAGGCAGCTGCTAAGAATATCTGCTATAAATAAAGAGAATGTGCTATTCATACCGCATATATCCACAGACTTAATGTTCATCCCACCCAGCATGCCAAACGTAACCTCTAATTATACAAGTGTTTGCCCTTAAGTGTCTTTTGATTTTACAGCATTCCTGTCCGTTTGTTAATACTTTAAAGTGTCTACAGTCTCAGTGCTGCATGTGCTACACTGGTAGCCTGTCCTACTGGGCATGTATGTGTGCGTATATGAGTCTGCAAGTCTGTTTGTTTGAGATCTGTACATGCATGCACTGTCTTTTTTTTGTGTGTGTGTGTGTGTGTGTGTGTGTGTGTGTGTATCCAGCTTAGTCTCATGAGTTCTTGTGAAATGAGCATGAGTATTTGACACACAGCAGTCAGATGAATAATTCTTGGCAGAAGGATGAAATCCGCATCATGTAAACTCTTGTGCTCATTTCACGCATTTGTGTTTTTTTCTAAACAACTGTACCTCATCTTGTATTATTATTTTGTCTAAATATTTTATTGCCTGTTTCCCTGCTGAACGAATGAAGTGTATGGTATTTAATAAAAAAGTCGGACTATTTCCTTTATTTATTTATTTATTTTTTATTTATTTTACAGCTACCATATACTGCGATCAGCCAGAGCATTATGGTCACAATCACTGGTCTCCATGGCACTTGTCAGTGGGTGGGATATATTAGGGAGCAAGTGAACGTTGTGTCCTAGATTGTGATGGGTAATTGACTGGGTCAGAGCATCTCCAAAACTGAAGCGCTTGTGGGGTGTTCTCAGTCTGCAGTGGTCAGTGTCTATCATAAGGGTTGGAGCCCATGTAGTCCTCTCCAACAAATGAGCTACTGTAGCTAAAATTGCTGAGAAAGTTAATGCTGATTCTGATAGAACAGTGTCAGAACACACAGTACTCCATGGGGCTGCAAAGCTTCAGGGTGCCCCTTACTGTTGCTATGTGTCTATTCTGCCACAATGTTCAGGTGGTGGTACATATAAAAGTAATATTCATATAAATGCCAGGACCCAGCCTTCCTCTAAGCATCACAATGATTCACTTCACCAGTTGGTGGTTTAGATGTTGTGGCTGATCGGTGTGTACACTGGAAACCATCTGAAAGACCACAAGGATTGAAAGCTAAAGCCAATAAAGAACTCCTTTAAGCTGCAGTTCCTCTAAATGACTGCGAAATTCAACAACAGAGGCCAATATTTCTTCAGAAGGATCATTTCCATTTCTGTTGCTGAAAGATATGCTGCTGATTGTGACAGTCATTGTTCCACAAAGGCGCGTCTGTGCTCTGTTAAGTAGGTGTAATCAAGCCATAATTTATTTTGGCTCCAACTAGAGCGACCGGTAAATCCTTGCTTATTTTTTCTGTGACTCCTTCAGGTTAGCTTCAGGTTAGGGTTTTAAAACAACTAGTAGAAGAATAATAACAGCCCTGGAGCATTTCCAGTGTCCTCATGGTTTAGCTAATGAGAAGGATGTAGGAAGGTTAAAATGTGTTGATCCAGGTCCAGGCTCAAAGGTCCCATTAATTATTGTACTGTTCCCCAGAGGCTGAAACCTAATGAATTCTGTTATTATTGCTTGTGCCAATAAAACAAAATTGTAATAACTTCCTGTTACTAATCTCTAAAACAAATATTTCCTTCATCCTCATGTATTCTGAACGAGTTGAACAGCCTTTCTCTGCAAGCGAGACAAAGACTGCAACCAGACTGGTCTATAAACATCACAGAACGAGATAAAAGACTCACGCACACAGACCTCTCCAAAAACAAAAAGCAACGTTCATTTAGAGTTCTTTTACGTTTTGTTTTGTTTTTCTGGCTCTTGCGGAAGTGTTTTCTCTGAAGGTATAGCAGCTTCTTTTCCCTATGAGTGATATCAGACAGGAACAGTCATGACTAATGGCAAGTGAAGCTGAGTTTTGTTCCAAACCTCAACAACAAGCATCAAGCTGAGTCACAGGTTCTAAAGTTGGGGAAGGTCATTGGAAGATTGTCCCTGATCAGACACGATCATCACACGTGGCCCAGATCAATTAAAAGCAAACCATCTAAACTGCCCATGCGCACTGCAAGTCTATCAGGTTTCGTTCCACAGTTAGCAATGCTCGGGAAAGTCAGCTCAACATGGTGAACCATCTGTGACATGTATTGTTACTTGGAAGCTGTTGACCTAAACCTATCTTGTTTTCATTTCCCAACGATCAATAAATAGTTTTGGTTGGCATGGTGTGACTCCCACAGGGAGCGCTTAAAGGAGTCTGAAATCAAGGAGTTATTCACAGCAGAAAAAAAATAAATAAATGAATGAAGGAGGTGAATCATGGTGACTGCTCCAGAATAATCTCGGTAAACAAGTCAATATGATGTGTTACTATAAAGTTATATTGATTTGTGTAGCCTATACTAATGAATAAAATAATATATTGTTACAGTTAACATTTTCTGTCTGGAAATAACACGTTTCTAAGAGGAGGGCCCCAACGCAGGACACATGCCATCAAAAACTAACTCTTTGCAGGTTACAAAATAAAGAAGGTAAAACTCAGGGACTGGACTGGAAGATTATAAATAGAGGACTAATTAGTAAGTGAGACACACTCATGAGACACTTGTGAGACATATACAAAATTCAGGTGGGATAAACACACAGGCAGGAAGTAAGACCACCTACTGACACGCACATAGACCAGCATCTATTATTATGATCCCCACCACCCTCTGGAACAAAAACTGCGGGTCAAGAGAACATTACAGCATCGAGAAGGAGAAAGGACAAAAATATGTCAAACAAGCACCAGAACATCCAAACTGGGCTTCTTTTGTCAAAGGCACAAAAAGTTATCCCAGAATGGATAGGGAAGAAATGAACAAGAAGAAGCGTCACCCCCTATGTGGATGGAAACCAATAAAGCTTCTTGAACAAGTCCAGTTGCCCTCTATTTACCTTGCAAATATTTATGTGGATTCAGCCAATATTGATGGTAATAAATCCGGTCACAGTGACTCAAACTGCAATGAGAGCGGCAGAAGAGAAACTCTGATTGAGATCGTGCCAAAATCCGAATGGTTTTACTGGAAACTGCCACAGTCAGCTGATTACAGCAGCAGGAAAAAAGACTGTGTGCTGGTCAGCTCTGTGTACAAAAAGTACAAATAAATGTTGCAGAAACTACACTGCCTGGCCAAAAAAAAAAAAATGTCACCACCTGGATTTGACATAGCAAAAAGGTACAAGCCTCCTGTTGGATAATTACTGCATGGGTGATTATCTTTCAGCTTGCAACAAGTTATTAACCCCAACTGATGAAATGAGTAGCTTCTCATTTCTTAAACAACCATGTTGGAAGACACATCCCATGGTCGTGGAAAAGATGTTAGTCTTTTTGAGAAGGGTCAAATCATTGGCATGCATCAAGCAGAGAAAACATCTAAGGAGACTGAAGAAACAAGTAAAATTGGGTTAAGAACTGTCCAACGCATTATTAAAAACTGGAAGGATAGTGGGGAACCATCAGGGTAAGAAGAGAGGCAGATGAAGTGATGCACCCATCATGCCTAGTGTCTACTGTACAAGCCTGTGGGGGCAGTGCTATGATCTGGGGTTGCTGCAGTTGCTCAGGTCTAGGTTCAGCAACATTATGTGTCCAAAGAATGAGGTCAGCTGGCTACCTGAATATACTGAATGACCAGGTTATTCCATCAATGGATTGTTTCTTCCCTGATGGCACGGGCATATTCTAAGATGCATATTCAAATTGTGAAAGAGTGGTTCAGGGAGCATGAGACATCATTTTCACATATGGATTGACCACCACAGAGTCCAGACCTTAACCCCATTGAGAATCTTTGGGATGTCCTGGAGAAGGCTTTGTGCAGTGGTCAGACTCTCCCATCATCAATACAAGATTAATGCAACACTGAATGGAAATAAATCTGGTGACATTGCTGAAGCTTATTGAAACAACGCCACAGTGAATGTGTGCTGTAATCAAAGCTAAAGGCAGTTCAACGAAATATTAGAGTGTGACCTTTTTTTTTTGGCCAGGAAGTGTATATAAACTGGTGAACTTAACACTGTATCTGAATAACAAGAAGCCATGCAATGAGTGCAGCTTGTAGATTTCAAGAACCAATGACACTATTAGTTCCCAGGGAAAAAATGACTACAAATCATCTAGAGATAATCTTGATGTTTATCCACACTGTGTAAAGAACATTTTATTAAAAAGGAAACAGGAAATATGGTAGTTTTATTGGAAGCAAGCTGATATTTTCATGTAACTCAAAGTGCTGCTGTCTCCTATTAGCATATCCATTAGCATATCCTGTGGGGCTCTACATGTCTTTTGCACAACCTTGTTAAGTCTGGACCGTATTCAAAACAGTGCCTTAGAGTACACATTCTTGGATACACTGTACAGTCCCAGATTTTAAGTATTACTACATCAGTGAGCAACGGTGGAGTCCCGAATCCTGAATAAATGAAGGGGCAGGATATGATGCATGTTTCCTGAACACAAAGCCCCCCGCCCCCTCTTCCTTTTCCCAAGTCATGTGTTGCCTCACAACTCACCAGCTGCCACTTTGCCTTACCAGCTGCCACTTTGCCTCTCTCTGTATTACAAGCCCATGTCCTCCCTCACGGATTTTCCCCTCAAGCAGATAAACCAAATAAACTGTGTTAAGTGTTTGACATGCATCATTAGTCCTGTGAAAGGCATAAGTTTACAACTGACTTGACAAAGAACAATCCAATATCGATCACAATTATGTGTGTGGATAGTCATGAGACCAAGTGGGTGGATTTTACTGTTTATGTCTGCCAAAAACCCACAAATATGTTTTTCCTATGAGAAAGGCACAGCGGATATTTGAAAAATATTGTGGATATAAAGGCCTATCCAGCAAGAACCTTTTTAATGTTAAAACAAATGTTAGCGGTCCACATGTTATTTCTCTTTTAAAAATAAGATTTTGGTGGTTGTGCCAGGTTGGGACCCAAATAAAATATCTCAAATATCAACTTACATATAATATGAACAAACTTTGGTCCTGTATGTGAAGCCTGGAGGAAAACGGAGCAGAGGAGGAAATATTTTAAAGACTCAAATCACTCAAAAAACAAAACAACACAAAAAATGGTTAAGCTGGAAAGCCCCACAGTCAGCTGATTAGAGAAATGGAAAGAGAGAGTTGTGAATGAGTGAGGATAAAGATAGTCTTCTCTCTTGCTACGCTGAATCCCATGTCCTCCGTTCTGCTTTCAGAAGTTTCAGAATCATATATGGCTCCTTGATATGACTAGACGAGAAGCTGAAAAGACAGAAAAGACAGAATCAGAATGACATCTGTGCACAATTCTCGTATTTAACCTTTAGTTAACCTTACAGTCTGTTACCAGTTCAGCAATATAGTGTTTCACATCTGCTTAACTAGAAAGATTCTTGAACGAGGAAACATATACTTTATAGGATGTTGTCAAGAAAGCTATTTTTTTAGCAATAAGCAATAATAATGATTAATCTAGTTCCCTATGCCGTGGACTGTATTCTTGAATAGTGCAATGGTGAAGTGAAATCCGATTTAAACTTTCCAAGAAACTATTAATTACCAGGAATGCACATGCTGTAGTTAGTCCTTAGTCCTTACTCAGCATGAGAATGCGGAGGAGATGAATGTCCTGAAATAGAATCTGAAGCTTCTTACAATGATTCCAGTGAAACATGGACAACACACACTTGGTGTAAAAAAAGGCTGTGATTCCTTTTCAAGGCCGAGCTGATTCACTGCACTGTGGTACTAAAGGTGTATGAACCTGCAAATGAAAATAGTCCTCCCAAGAATACCCTAATGTGTGTCCTGAAACAAGGGCCGTGTTGGAATTCCTTTAAGACGCCACGCCAATTATCCTTCATCAGTTCTAAAGGGCTGGCAGGGAGGTGGGATTTTATTAGGAGCATCTATGGATGTTGAAAGTGACCAGGTTCTGCCACGGCCAGATACTGATTCAATCATTTTATGTAACTGCTTGTCCTCTGGAGGATGGCAGAGGGACTAATTCAAAAGAGAACCCAGAGTTTGATACCTCTAGAGCAAGCACTAAGTTGAGGGTGTAAAGCTCCCTTTTAACAGGGAGACACCTTGATCTGAACCATAGCACTTGTGGCGGGACCCATTTGTTTGAGGTCTTCTGAGCAGAGAGACAGAAAAGGAGAAAGGAGAGAGGAGAGGAGGAGAAGAGAGCAGCAGGAGGAACAGGATGGAAAGAGGGACACGTACCTAATAACAGTAACAGCAAGGGAGAAGAAATTAGAGAAGAAAGTAGAGGACAGGAGCTCATTTCATCATAAGTAGTCCCCCAGCAGCCTAGACCTATAGCTACATAACTAAGGGATGGTTCAGGGTGATACCTATAAACTCTGTCAAAAAGGAAGGTTTTATAATCTTGCTAAATATGGAACATGGTCTTGTTTTTACATAGTGCTTTTCTACCTGTTGATACTCAAGGCACTCTACAGACACGTCTACTCATTCGCTCACACAGGGACGCACTCTTCAGCGTGTGCCATGTTCCAGGGATCAAACCGCTAACGCTCTGGTTCGTGGACAACCCGTTCTACCTGATGAGCCACAGTCGCAGGAGTATAGGTCGTATAAGAACCAATGAGGAGCACCATGTCACCAGCTTTTTATGAAGGACCTTGCTGATAATGGGGCATTGATCATTTCACAGCTAATGCTTCTGATTTCTCAGCAAACAGAAGTAAAACATCCACCTTAAACTCTGAGATTGTTCATTCCTACACATGTCACTGCTCCGGCTTTACTATACAAGAAGGGATTATGACCTTTGGATGACAGCAATGTATCACTGGAGGTCTTGAGATCAACTGGAGAATTTGTACTAGCTCAGCAATGAAGTATTTCACTGCTGTTTCGTTTCCTCTTTGTAAGGGATTATGACGTTATGGGTCAAGGGTTCTGTTTGAAAACAGGAGGTCTTGAGTGATTCAGTGGTGTGGAATTTTTTTTTTTTTAACAAAGGGCTCTTTTGTATCAATAAAATGACTACTTCCTTTAATTTCACTCTGGATTTCTTTTATTGTTTTTTCAACTAACAAAGTTACACTCTCTTTAAGGTGCAAATACATCCACGTTTGTTTAGATGCGTGTATTCTTAAAAAGTCCCATTACTCTTCGCCTTTTTCAAGAACAGAAAACAACAAAACCAAGCGTGTACTGACAAGGCCTTGCAGCTTCAGACCTGGTAAAATCTCACCATGAGTCAGCATTTACCCTCACCTTCCAGGAAGTCACACACAAAAGAAGAAGAAGGAATTTGCTAAGCAAAAATCTGTCAGTGTCTATTAAATTGGTTTCAAATATTCATCCCCTGTAGACTGTAGGCCCCTCTGAAAAGATTTTTCGGCAGCAGTTATAAAGGGTTTCAACACTTATTAAAGTAAAGTAAAGCATCAACATGGCAGAGATTTATTTGCAAAGATCTGATTATATGATACTGCAACATTCAAACTCAAACTCAGCACCCCATGTTCACATTTTGAGTCATGAAAACATTAAAGTAAACGTGCAATGTTGTCATAGAAATCTTCTTCCTAATCGTCACAGTTCAGTCTTTTTAACATTTACTGCGCTACTGCAGGTAAACAACTTCTATTCCAAGTTTTGGTTTGCCTAAGTAAACTGGCGGTTGTACTCAGAAAAGTGTTCTGAGTGAAGGAGTTCATTGACACGTAACAACCCATACATAACTGCAGCTGCACTTGCCTACATTTTCTGAATAACCAGTACACAAAGCCATGTACATTCCAAGCATTGTGTTGAATAAATACCACAGACAATGTGTTGATGACTGAACGTTGGCGGTGAGATTAGGATGATCCTGTTCTTTGCATCATCGAAAGAGAACTCCGGACATTTTGGAAGGGGAAAAAATAGAAAGGGAAACCTAGAGAGAATCAGACCGTGTGAGGATTTAAAAGCGTCCAAATACACAAGAAGACATGTGTAATGAGAGGAATTGTTTTACATTCCACGTCAGCAGGCAAATTAGTTTGTATAAAAAGTTGGATTTCCTTGTGTTGTACTCTTACAGAGGCTTGTTCAAGTGCATCAACTCACAGCTGTTATTCGCCTGCTACAATCTGACGTTGAAGTTTTGAAGTTTTTCTCAGGATATTGTTGACTAAGTAGCAGGAAGTGTGGCATCAGAACTAAAACGTCAGGAGATAAATTGCAGTTCTAAGCAAACGGGGCTTTCGTAGTGTCAAATCATCAAATTATGGGTACGCTGGAGCGGGCAGTGTGTGGTGCTCTGTTGTATTGTTCAGTATTTGTGAGAACGTTTGAATGTTACAGGATGCACAGCCCACACACAAAAAGTATGCGCTGTGCATACCTGAAATAGTGGAGTCCAGCTTCTTAGAGTGTAGGTGTCAAGTGAAACCTAGCGATCAGTGTGAGTGATAAGATTTCTCTGAAAATCCATAGCTATTAAAAGGCCGATCCCACTAGTTGTACCAACTGGTATCGTAAGATAATCTGGTATCACTCTCGATGTGCAGCAATTACACAACAATATATTCAAATACTCTATGCGAAGCAGCCAAACCAGTGACATATCTGTTTCCTTTTATAAACAGTACAGCTTCAAAGGGAACAGGAGCTGCTGTCAAATAATAATAAACAACATGCAGTTTCAATTAAAACACAAAAACATCTAAATTTACCAAATACTGTGGTGGTTTTCAGCCTAGCTTTGGAATGTGCTTATATACGCACAAACCTATTGGCCCTGACCAGCCAGATGGAAAAGATTTTGCCTTTGGTGAAAGACTATATGCTTAAGAAAGGCTGGAAAAAATAAAAAGAAGGGACCAAAACAGAGTGGTACTGCTCAGTCAGCGATACTCTGAACTGAGTATCAAAAGCAGGATAGTCACTGTTGAACAGCAGGAAGTTGTGGGAATTCAGTTACCACTATGTTGTCAACATGATCCAAGTAAGCACAATAGATAATGAGTCAGAAAATTCCTAGAGACTTTTTTAAGTAACTTACGGAGAACAGGCTACGTTCTCGAAGATGTAGGATTAAATGACAGATACTGGTTCTGGTGAAACTAATCAGGTTAGTTTGGTACTTCCCTGGCAGTAGACTTGCAAAACGCGGTCAATGTTGGCAAAAGAACTTTAAACATGCAGCAGTTTAAGAGTTGTAAAGATGATGGTAGGCCGTTTTCAGGTGTTTTCCAGCACTAATCGGACCTCTGCTGTTGCTTTTTCAGATAGTCCAGCATGATGAAGGAGTGGGAGACATCAATCTGACTGGCTGTTCGGCTTAGACAATCAGTGCACAAGGAGGGATATGGAAGTGACAAAAATTAATAGAACAACAAATGTGAAAGGGCACACAAAAGGCTTTTCTCGTTTTACCTCTAACCTGGAAATTTAAAAATGAGGATATGGTACCTGTCGATACTGGAAGCCAGTTAACAACTCTAAGACTGGAGGTACAGTATGTTGAAAGAGACGGTGTGATTTATTTATTTTTTATTCTGGCAAAGCAAGAACTCCGTAGAGGGTTATAGTGAGATGGTGGTTAGCACTGATGCCTCACAGCAAGAAAGTTCCGGGTTCGAATCCATGGGCTGACTGGGCCTTTCTGTGCGGAGTTTGAATGTTCACCCTGTGTCTGCGTGAGTTCTCTCCGGGTGCTCCAGCTTCCTCCCTCCAGCTTCCAAGCGGTTACAGAAGATGAATGAAGATTACAACTCAGCAGTAACAAGAAAGGAGGAGGACAAGCTAAGAGGTTAAATAAGAATCTTCTGCTGTATGCATTAATAATTGAAAATGATTAGTATTTGTATAAACTGTAAAAATAAGAAAAAGAAAGAAAACATTAATACAGCATCTTAAAAGTAACACCTCGCTGTTCCTTATCAACAATAGCCTTGTTACAAACTGCTGAATAAATGTTTTGGCAGCTGCTCTGCAGTGTAATTATGACTTTGGGTGTCGGTTTCTCAGCCGGGACGAGTTCCCTGCAGCTGGCCAAGATCTATGGACATTACTGATCAAGGCCAAAAATGAGAGAGAGCTCAAAAACTAAACTAAAATAAAATACAAAAGTGTGGTTTGGTCAATGAGCACAAGTGAATAATGAATAATGACAAGCAGTTGAGGGAGACAACAGGCCAGTGCATAAAGCAGAATAAACAGAACTCCTGACAGACACACACTAAAAAACTGTTTTGTTTGCTCACAGACTGTGATAGAAATGAATGAAGCAATGCCCACAGGTTGTATGAACATTACTCGTAATATGTGGAAGTAATTCATGTGGAAGTGGCAAAGTTAATTTGATTTGAGAGTGATTGAGATACCAGTATACAGTATACAGTATACAGTCACAGACAGCTGGTGTGAATTACACCATTCATAAACTGTGGTACAGAGGAAGCGGACATAGGTTGACCACAATTTCACAAGGCTCAACAGACCACAAATACTGATTATTGTAGGGGGCCTAGCTTTCATGCTCATATCCTGCAGCTGCAGACGGAAAGGTCAAGTGTACAGACTACTTAGAGAACTTTCTGTCGCTGTCTCTGATTCTCAGACACTTCCTCCACAACCCACTCAAAGTGACACATTCTCAAATCAGAGCCTCTGGCTGTTTGTAACAGACTGTCTTGCTCTTTGGATTGAGAAACTGGAGATTAGGAAAGGAATTACTGTAAAGAGTGTGATTGTATTAAAGGTAAAGACTGTGCACATGAGAGATTTGATGCAATTGCCTGATTTACTAACAGTGGAAACATTTGGGGAACGCATCTGTTAACAGTTATTATCAGATGACAAATAATTACAGGATTGTATTGAAATCCGTTTCAATTTACAAACAGAAACCTGAATATAGACATGACAACATAACAACTTGTCCTTTACATTTTACAGGTAAAATGCTGTGCATCTGTAAAATGCTTTGTCAACAAAAACTGTGTTCCTGGATTTAATTTTGTAATTCTGGATTTGTATTTTTAAAAATACACACAGTCATGTGGAAAAACCGATTTAGAAAAATCAGTTTAGAAAGAACTGAGACTGCAAAAACAGAGAGAGGAATTCCTCTTCCAGTTCCACAGTTCCAGTAGTTCCCGCCCACTTACCCTGACTTGGGTGGAGCATTCATGTGGAATATCCAACAAATACTGTCCCAAACCCACTTTGTCAACATGGGCTTACTGAAAAATGCCATATACAGTGTGTGTGTGTATATATAGATAGATAGATAGATAGATAGATAGATAGATATAAGCATACATTCAAAAGAAAAAAGCCCTGGTTGACTTAGTGACACTTGTAGTTACGGTTTATTTCAGCAGGTCACAGAATTCTGAGGACAGCAAAACATACTTTTTCCATTATGATAAAAAAGTTAGGCCATCCTGGCACCAGAAAAAAATAAGTGCTGGGAACCCCTTTATTCACCTATTCGTTTGCCTAACAGGCAAATTATTACATATCACATTCTGAATTACTACAGTGAATAAAATATACTGAAAGATAATGTTCATTCACTCATTCATCTTCTGTAGCCATTTGTCCTGTGTAAGGTCGTGGGGGGGCTGGAGCCTATCCCAGCTGTCATCGGGCGAGAGGCGGGGTACACCCTGGACAGGACTTTTCACAATATATATTGTGGCAGTTAGCGCTGATGCCTCACAGTAGGAAGGTTCCAGGTTCGAATCCATGGGACAACTGGGCCATTCTGTGTGGGGTTCTCTAAAGGGAACTCCGGCTTCCTACCACCATCCAAAGACATGCTGGTTAGGTTCGTTGGTGATTCTAAATTACGTAGGTGTGAGTGTGAATGGTTGTCTGTCTCTCTGTGTTAGCCCTGTGATAGACTGGTGATTGCACAGGTACACCCTGTCCAGGGACAGACATGAGAGCTATAATAATATCACATGGTTGGACGTTGAATAAAGTCTGCATGAAGAAATTGTCTTTTTACACACTATGTAGAGCACCTCATCAAACACTGCTCAAAAGAGCATCCTGCTTTGTCTATTATCAATCACAAATCTCACATCTCTCTCAAAGCTGTAGATAGGTAGGTAGAGCGGGTTGTCTACAAACCAGAGGGTCAGCGGTTTGATCCCCGGAGTGTGCCGCATGCTGCATGCGCAAGTGTCCTTGAGCAAGACACCAGCAACCCCCAGTGTGTGAATGTGTGTGTGCCTGTATGAGCGAATGGGTAGATGCGTCTGTGACTGTCAAGCGCTTTGAGTACCAAAAGGTAGAAAAGCGCTACATTTACCATTTACCTGTTGCCTGATGATTCTACAATGATGCAATGAGTGCATGAATGTGATTCAACCCTTGAAATACAGACACTAGTCTGCTGTCCCTAGATTGAACAATAAACAACTGCTGAGACATCTGAACCATTTACGTCATTAAAGTCTCATCATGCAGACAGTCTGCCTCTACCAAGCCACGGTAAAAGATGATTAACCAGACCGCATCTGGTCACTAAAGCAAGGCTTTATGACATTTGATCTTGGCTATATATCTCGAGAGCACATGATTCAACACATAAGTACAAATGAAAGATAAGATAATCCTCAAATTTATCTCACAGTGGTGAAAAAAAACATCTTGAGATGTAATTTGTGAAAGGAGAGAAGAATAAGAGCCCGAGGCATGATTTAAGTTTGTTCAGTCTCTTTTTGTTTGCTGCTGAGATGCGGCCGCTCCAACAGATCACGCTGCTTGTGCACAATGAACAATAAAATTCACATCTTCCCGAAAAGACTGCAAATTTATGTGGGCAACACAGCCACAAAAACCATCAGGAAACCTCAAAACAGGGTTTTATACCTCTCTCTATATTCCTGCTGAATAGGATGCATTTTAAGCCAAAGTTGTGTGTGTGTTTTAAACTCGAGTAGAGAAAGAATCCAGAAAACATACAGAATGCCTAGCATTGGCTGGAAAAGGCTGGACTGAAAGACAGCAAAGAGACACAGATCATGGCTGCACAGGAACAGGCTCTAAGTGCAATATCATTAGAAGCTGGATCTGCTACACCAGGTGTAACCCTAGGTGCAGGCTCTGCAAAGAAGCCTCTGAAACAATTCAGCACATAACAGCAGAGTGAATAGTGTCCTGGAACATCTGTGTCAAAATGGGAAAAGAAGTACAGATGGCCGAGCCAAGATCATCTGGGACTTCCAGATACAGACCGACAAGCAGGTGATGGCTAACCAACCAAACAAACAGAAGAGGGCCTTAATGTTAGATCTAGCAACCTCAGGAGCCTGGGAGCTTGAGGATCTTAACACAATATCTTAGCTGTTACTAGTACAGGTCCTGTGGACTTGACCAAGCCCAGATCATAGCACTTGCCTCTACACGCTTGTACAGTAGGCACTAGGCATGATGGGTACATCACTTCATCTGCCTCTCTTCTTACCCTGATGCCCCCATCACTCTGGAACAGGGTAAATCTGGACTCATCAGACCACATGACCTTCTTCCATTACTCCAGAGTCCAATCTTTATGCTCCCTAGCAAATTGAAGCCTTTTTATCTGGTTAGCCTCACTGATTAGTGGTTTTCTTAAGGCTACATAGCTGTTTGGTCCCAATCCCTTGAGTTCCCTTCACATTGTATGCTTTTGTATGCATTATATGCTCTTACTTTCACTATTAAACATAGCCCTGAGTTCTACTGTTGTTTTTCTTCAATTTGATTTCAGTTTTTAATAATGCGTTGGACAGTTCTTAACCCAGTTTTAGTAGTTTCTCCAATCTCCTTAGATGTTTTCTCTGCTTGATGCATGCCAGTGATTTGACCCTTCTCAAACAGACTAACATCTTTTCCATGACCACAGGATGTGTCTTTAGACATGATTGTTTAAGAAATGAGAAGCTACTCACTGCATCAGTTGGGGTTAAATAACTTGTTGCCAGCTGAAAGATAATCACCCATGCAGTAATTATCCAATAGGAGGCTCGTACCTATTTGCTTAGTTAAATCCAGGTGGTGACTTTTTTTTTTTTTTTTTTTGGCCAGGCAGTGTGTGCACATGCACATGTTTCTTGCAGTGTAAATAAACATGACCACTGCTGGGTTTTCACTTCGGCTTTTTCAGTTCATCTTCGTCTCTTTCTTCCCACTTCCTTTTTGTCATTACTCCCCTCATCAACTCCATATGAATACGTGACCAGTTTGTACAAAGCAATTTCAAGTTCAGTGGATCAAGATGTTGAAATCTGTCACATGAAAGTTGTCTGACGCAAGTGACTGCCATCTCTCATGTCATAGTCATAAGACCTACGATTTTGGCTGCGGTATAACAAATACACCCCACTTCCACCTAAGCTGCTGAGTATGGTCTTTGTACTGATTGCTTTTCTTTCTTAACATGCTCAAAATGGTCTTGGCCTTTGCTTCTTTGAGTCCGACCATTTTTAACAAGTGTGTTATAAATTCCCCTTTAATTCCAGCATTTGTCCTTTCTTATGTCCAGCAACATTTCCTTGAAGTCCATCTCAACAGAAACACTTAATTAGCTATAATTCAAATAAGTGGTGAAAACCTATGCCTCAAAATCTTGAGTGTGAATAAATCTCACACAATAAAAAGAACAACATACTTGCAAGTTTTGTTTACATTTTGCATCATTCACAATGATACAATATACTGGAAAATGGACAGTTCTTGTATTTAATCTTCAGGGCTTTGCAAATTAAAACAACGGCACACATCACATATCTTGCCCAATAGGCCTTGTAAGATTAATCATCCTGGATATCCCGAGAAACTTTGCACGACTATGGAAAAAAGGCTCTGTCTCAGCCAGGAGAGGTGGAGCAAAATAAGGGAGAAAACCAAAAGCACAGAATGTGACTTAGTCATACTGATGAGTAAAAGGTCAAGGCTTACCAGCAATCCACAGGAACTGTGCCTACAGGAAACCTTACTACAACCAAATTGTGACTGCAACCAGCTTGGTGAGACAATGGCTGCAACACAACATAATTGTTCCCCTTCAACTCAAGAGTTTTACAGATTCACTCCCTTAATTTTTAGTCACAGATGGCTACCAAAAATCCCCAAACATGAAACATTGGATATATAAGGTCAAGAGTAAGGTCAAAAATGGAACCACACATTTCTATTGTGGACTCGAAAACAATACAATGATTTGTCTTTACATCAAAGTTTTTTATTGAGTTTTATTTCAGAAACTGTGTCCAAAAGGTGGCCTCCCCCCCAACTCAGCACACACACATGTTTATATGGCTATCTCTCTGAGAATATACATTAACATAATGCATTTACCCTGTCATTAACCATCTCAACTAAGTGCCCTAACCTTAACCACTCCAAAATCAGTGTTTCCCTATTCAGGAACACAGCTTTAGTTGACAATTGCACCACCCGTCCCCAATTTCCTAGTCTTGAGCTTAGTGTGCCCATGAAAATAGCATAAGTCAGACCCACACAAACATACACAGATATAAAAGTTCACAATTTATACGATAGTTTTGTACAAATTAGTGAAAATCCAATCGCATAGCACCATTTTAGGAGTATAGAATGTCCCGCAAGCAATGAATTAAATAATTAAATTAAAAATAAAAACAATATATCTTTAAGCTTGTTAAATACTTCTACATAGGCATACATATAAAACAGCATGTAAAAAATGAAAGAGAAAGCATGTTTATACATTTAAAATGAACCCCATGGAAAAAATGTAAAATTGGGCAACATATAAATATGGCAGTGAAAAAACTGATCCTATATCATTCATCACCACATCTAGAATATACTATTCTGACATTACTTAAGCATGCAGGTCTGCTTTCAGACAAACCGGATGACTGTGGTCCCCATGCTGACTGTACTATGTTTTACTTTTCCGGTAGATCCAGTTTTAATAAATTAGTTTCACAACAACTTTGAGACATTAGCGATGAAGTGAGCGCACGTCTTGGAAATAATCTCCCCCTCCATAGACTGAATCCAAGCATGAGTCAGTGGGATTCTGATAAAACGGACGCACTACTGTTTTAAACATGATGAAGCACACGGTCAGCAACATCTACAAAGATTACGTTAACGCACATCTACAAACATTCCACATAAATTACACTGTGACAGGCTTACAGCAGAACAGTGTGGGCGTGGGATGGGTTTATTGTGTCTGACTGCCGGTAAGTCTCCACTGTTTTTACTACTCCTCAAACCTGGCTTATCAAATTCACTAAGATGGCTATGACAACACATCAAGGCACACACGAGTGAAAACTGTACAGCAGCCTTGTATGGAGCACTGCGGAGAGACTTGTACACTCTATGAGTGTACAACATCAATCTCGTTCGAGGGAACACAATTTAGACGGTACTGCTGTAAAAATTACTCAGTGTATGAATCACCTGGATCAGAATCTGAACTTCCTGTTAATTCTTGCCTTCTGTTTTCCAATGTTGTCAGAAGAAAGCATTTGGCTATGTTATCTCCTGCAGGGGCCACCTTTCAAAAGATGAAAACTTCACTGCAACAGTTGAAACTAACTCATCAGAATCCAAAGCCTTTTCACACAGTTTGTGCCGATTTTACATGTATACCAACAGTTGGGACATGTTTAATGGCTAGCATTAGATTTGTTCACTGGAGTTGTTACCATAGGCACACAGTCATGATTGCATAACCAGAAAAATTATGGCCTAATTTCTGGGCAGTCTGTGCCAAATTTAGAGTAAGATGCAGTATCTATCCAAAATGAAACAATGTGTCTTAACATGTATAATACAAAATCCCCCTTGATCATGTGTTTGACCATAGTTTACTAAACAAGAACTATCTACATCTTTTCCATTACGTTCACATTGGACCAATCTGTCAGAAAACATTTTAAAAAGGCCCATCACAAGAGCCTGACGATCAAGTAATCAGCTAAGTCTTTCTGTTCCCAAGATCATGATAAAAATGCAAATGTTTATTAAATTAAGTGGGAGGATGTATTTAATGAGGTGTGGGGTTACAGATGTAAGGCGCAGCTAAGATAATATTTATGCTGTTAGATGTATGTAGTATAGTATATTATAGTACAATTATTATTTACGTAGCAGTATGTCAGCGTGAGCTGTTGTCACTGAATTAAAATAATGCAGCTTATAACTTCTGTGATAAAGCAAATCTGCTGTCGAGCAGACATTAGTAGCTTCTTCAGTAGCTTCTGGCTGTTGAAAATCCATCAGCGGGTGTATACTTTTCAGGAGCTGTAATAGTATAATTCAGCCATAAAACTACACTGGTAGTACTGCAAGCAAACTTGAGATCAGATGTGTGTGATTGCAACTGTCTCATCACATTACTAAGGAAGAAGTTCTGCACCGAAGAACACCTGGTGTTCATTTTTAGCAATATATTTTCGATGAGATGACAACACGCGCAGTTTGTCTTTAGCGTCCAAGGAGAACAAGCCTGATGTGTATAGGGATTTACTGAGATCCTTCTTGCATTGTACCGTGTCAATAGCTGATAGGAGATGCATATCCGAATCGTAGGTGTTTGATAAACGGAGCACCTTGCTGTTGAGTTGTAGCACACTTTCCACACACTCTTCATCCCCAAACTCGTAGGTTATCTGCAGGAAGACTCTATAGACGCCTTTTCTAGGAACCACAAGGTCTCCTTGGTAGTAGCTGAAACCTCCATGGCAGTACGCATTTCCAGTCTTATTTTCCCACTGAAGATATTTCCCATTGGTGTTATTGCTGGTAGGAGCTATGGATTACAGCAGAAAAGCAAAGGAGAGATTTTGAAAGTTCATGCTTCTATATTATTACATAAAATATGTCATATTTAAGTAGAACTGATAACATATTCAAGGACAGACAGGCAACAATTTGTGATTAACCCTTCATAGGGCACTCATTGAAATACTTCAGGCCTATTCAGGCACTTGTCAACATACACATTATCACATTAGACAACATTAGGCCACTTCATTGTGGTACTTAATAAGGCAGTCATGCTCAGCGTTCATGCAGTAGACCTTGCAGACCACATTTGACTTAAGAATATTGCCTTGATCTTTGCTGATTGGCTGGATGAAACCCACATGTTTCCCTACCTTGCTAAGAGGCACAGGAACGCAATTTAAAATGTGTGTGGAAGTTACCAAATATTGTTCCTCGCCCTGTATAGGGTTAACAGCAATGTGTGCACGTCCTAATCGCAGTTATACTCAACAGTGCCTCCTTTGATAGTTGAGCAAATTAATCTGTGTAAGCTGCTGGTGTTAATTCTTTGCTGCGTACTTTAGCTGCCTACCTAATTATTCTAGATGTTTGTGTTGCCCTTTTATGTTATCTGTATAAATGAATATATTCACTTAATACAAAGTCCTGTGAAAATACTTTAGGCAAATTAAGAAAGCTTTAACTTGAATTTGCTTTACACAAAGTGAACTAAATAAAAATTATAAGAATTAACTACCACAAATCTAATAAGAAACCAGTAACCAAGTCAACAAAATGAACAAGTTACAGGAGAGCTTTTCCTTTTTCTTTTATGACCACTTGTGAGTCATTTGTCGTCTGCGGCTTTGTGGCTAATGTGTGCAATAGTACATTTAGTGGTTTTCCTCTATAAACATTAGTGACTTTGCAGAAAAGTATAATAAAGCTCCATGTTGTACCTGTTAGCATGGCACTTGGATGGTTTTGCTGGTCTTGAAGTTTTGAAGCTTGTTGTCCATTGACGCCGCCATCTACAAGAGATCAAAAAATAAATAAATGTTTTACACTTACACAAGCCCTTTTTTATTCCCTGGCAATAAACCAACATAGCTTTCACTGTCTCTATCATTGTACAAGTCAAGACATTTACCTGATGAACTGGGGTCAGGCTTTGTCTTGGCCTGTAAGGAAACAAAGACAACGTCAACAACATTTGTTATAACTAACAGCAACAAAACAAAAATATGAATCAAACATAACACATAGAGGAAATAAAAAAGAACAGAAACTACGATAAATGCAGAATAAATCAAGACATAATGCTAATTATTCTCGGTGGGTCTTGGGCTTAGGGGTACTGTGAAGCGTCTTCAGGCAGTTTTATTTTGCTTTTGACGCCATATAAATAAAATACAGAGATTGAATGATGAATGCAACTACTACACAATTACAGGACTTTCTTTTAAGAACTTGTAGGATGAATATGTTTTAATTAACGAACAGCCCCTTTACGGTAGCAGAAACATACAAAACATGAAAAAAAGAAGAAGAAGAAGAAGAAGACGTCCCAGCAGGTCAGCGGCCGGGAACGCCTGGGACAGTGTGGCGCTGTTACTAAGCAACGAAACTAACAGTAATTTCAAGATGGCTTCGTCCCGTCACTGACACCCCTGTTACTTTCACCCCATCAAATGCAAATGTCACACGCAATCATTCATAATACAAAAACGTAAGTATATACTTGTTAAAATACAAACACCTCAAAATCAGTTGTGGTGGTTGCGATGGGAACATTAGCGCTTGTTTCTTCTTCGGCACTTTATATATAGACACACACACACACACACACACACACACACACACACACACACACACAGTTAGCTTTGAGTTTCCAAGCTAGCTGCGCGTGACTACCAGAAGCTGCGGATCATTTCGTTGAACTTCCGTACTTCGGTCAAAGTTGTAGCCAGATTTAGTAAACGCCTGTGGATTGAGGAAATATACTTTGACCTCCCTTACTTAGAAAGCGTAAATGACCGCAAATATCATAACCAAAACATGATAAAACAAGGACTTATCGACATTTTGCGTAGTTTTATAAAACCACACAGGTTGATGCAAAAGTATGCTGTACTTCAAAACAATCCGCAGCTTTAAATCGAACCACCGACCCACCAAGAGTGGGCTATCCAGATTTGTACATGCAGAATTTAACCGTGTAAAAGTTACCTGGCTGTCCGGTGACGGGTGGCATCGTCCTCCGAGTCCCACCGTGATCACTAAAGCCAGAGCTCCCGAAACGAGCACAAGAGCCGCCAACGCTATGAACTGAGCCATTCGCTGAAGTCTCCTTTCTTTCTGACGGAGAAACTGAATAAAAGCGTCGTGCGCTTGGAGTCCTGCCTCCACTCCTCCCTCGCAGCAGCGACAGCAGCTGTTTGATTCCATGCTTCTGGCTTCCCATTTGCGCCTCGGCTGCCCAGCATCTCCATTTATCAGTGTGGCTTCGCCCACGTTGAAAACCACTGCATTGGCAGGGAGTCTCGGTTTAAACGAGTTTCGCCGAGTGTCGAGACTCAGACGCGAACTTCCTCTTTCTTGGGGTTTATTTTCCATAGAATGCGAACGGCTCGTCTTCATTATTAGAGACAGCATGCCTCTCACACCCTCGCTTTAAATAGCTGGTTTAGCCTCTACCAACAAAAGTTTGGGAGAGGCTGTCCCTCACGACATGACATATTAATGAGTGGACCTATGCTGCTAAGAAAACCCCCCTCAGTAAAGACTGAGATTTGTAGCTTCTCTTTTGATGGACAGATGTAGATACAATCAGAAACACCTGCACATAATTCGAGGTAAAAGCTTTTACTGCGTTTGTGAATGAATGGAGTTATCGCGTCAAACCCCTTAAATTATCCACCCGGATTGCACATCTAATCCCCATTTATGAGAGTTTAGATAAACGGCAATGGCAGCCACTGTCGCAACTGATCTAAAATGTGTGGCAGTCTCAGATTAAGCCCTAGATTATCTAAATAACATCACAACATCATTTAAAACAGATACAAACAACTACAGTGTACGTCATCAAAACAAAATGGTAGTGAGAACAACCACACACCTTCTGGTTGTCAAATCTTAATCCATGAAGTTAAAGCTTTGTGTCTGGGGATGCGTTTAGAATCAAGCAAAAGACGGCAGCGGCAGGAGATTAATTCAGGATAGGAGTCAAACTTCTCTCCACTGCCTCTGTACACTGGAAAGACCATCTATAACGCTCACGTTCATTCAAAGCAGCCTATATGACTTATACTTGACCGTGTAATGTTTGCATAAAATGTATTCTTATTACAGAGTACAGAACCCATCCTCTATGCTCTAAAAGGAAACGTAATTTGAAAAATTCACATGACATCTTTGGGAAAGGCCCGAACCAAAGAAAAAAAAGGAATAAGCCAATATTCTTCTGTCATAAGTTATTTAAGTGGTCAAATTAGTGGTCAAACCGATTGGCACTGTCAGCATTTTCAAAGTATGGCGACAACAACATCAAGACGTTATGTATTTGGTGCTGAAAGGCTTTAAATTGTGGCAGAAGCATTTGAAAGCCTTGGGTTAAGATAATTTGGAGAACCTGCAGCTTAGTGAGCAGCAGAAGCGGAACCTGTAGAGGCAATTCGTACATTTTTTTTCTAAAAATAAAGTGCAAACAATAACTGCGTTAACAGATTAAAGTAGAAATGTAGAAAAGTACGTATAGTATAGTTAATAAATCATAACTTTCAAGGTCCTCTTTGCTCAGATGTGTCATGTGATTTTCCTTGATCGTTTAAGATGACGTATGCATAGTTTGCCTTCACATGAATTATTATACGGCCATCAGGGAATACGTTTCCCATGAAAGGGCAAACATGCTTAGATAGGTGTCACATTTCAAAGTAACACCCACATGAATGGTAGGATCACTTTTGATAGGTACTGACCACTGCAGACTGGAAACACTCCACAAAAGCTGCAGTTTTGGAGATGGTCTAGCATGACCTTTTGGCCCTTGTCAAAGTTGCTCAAATCCTTCCACTTTTTTTCTGCTTTAAAAAGATAAATTAAAAAAGATCAATATTCACTTTCTGCCTAATATATCCCACCCATTGACAGGTGCCATTATAACATGATAATCAATGTTATTCAGGTCACCTGTCAGTGTTCACAATGTTATGGCTGGTCTTCAAAACATATCTGGGCACAATCTTTAAAATGTGGCATTGGTTCAAGTTACTGATACGTAAGACACACAGAGACAACAGTTAAACCCATTTTTATTCGAGAGTTGTGCTCTGACCTTGGGGGAATTATTTACATTGTTTTTATCCTGTGTTATGAGTCCTGGGTGTATCTTAGTCCTGCAGCTGCGTATATATATGACAAAGTCCACTGAGAATAAGAAATAAAAATACAAAAAGTTGTGGGCTGACTGCAACATCACACCCTGGAGAGTGAGAGAGTCGGTTGAGTGACAGTGTACACACAGTATTCTACCTGTACAATAATTGTGCTACTATTCACATTCATCTGTACAATAATATTTACAGTGATCACATTAGGGAAAGAGCCAGTACCTGAGGAGTTAGTTCCATAATTAGCTTTACTCATTCACCGTGGGAAAAAGAAGCGCACCCAACCAATGGTAGCCTAAATAACACAGAGAACATGGGATCCGTGTCCAGGATCAGTTTTGAAGTTCACTGATTTTACAGCATCTCAGTGGTCTAGCTGATGCAGCTTCATTGCAGGTAATAACAGCAACCGGAAGGCTGAAGATTTTTTATTTTATTTTTTTTTTTTTACTATCTGCTTCCTCTCCATAACAACAGTATCAACACTAGAATATCATTTTAGAGGTCAAATGGTCTTACTGTCTGAGTCACAGAGCTCATCCACTGTATATATGGGAAATATTTCTCAAATGGTATGTTCAAATTTTGCTGAGGTAGGCAGCAAAGAGCAGACTCCATTAAGAGAATATAGCGTTTATGCAAGCCAAGAATGTGTCACTGCAGTAGCAACAAGTGGTGAGAGTTTACAAATAACAGTTTCTGTTTCTTTGACAGAAACACTCCTCTTAAATTCTTCAGGTGAGCTGGCACGCTTTAACAAAAGACAGTAAGTTATAAACAAAAGATGAGGTCATTAAAATGCTTGTGTCAGCAGTCCTCAACTTCCCCTGTGACTCTCTCCACAAACACACAAACTATACAGGAAAACCTATTGGCCAATTTAAATTACCATTCAACAGCACATAAGATAAAACACCATGAATAAACACGTCATACATGTGCAGCATTTCTCCCGAGAATGAAACGTCAACCAATAAATAAGAACAGAATAAAAATTCATTAAATAACAATCATTGTCTCAGATTAAGATCACTGTACTAGTGATCCATTTAACTTAAACAGTCACGTCCATTTAAAAATGATCTGAAATGCTTGGCGCCGGTAAGTCCTCTAACTAGTGTCAGGATCATTGTTTCAGTAAACAGGTGTATGCTTTGCACCTGTCTTACGCCATGCCAATTACCCTAACTAATCTGCACAAATCAAAACAAAACTTTTCTTTGGATCCCGTCTCACTGATGGCCCATTCCACACAAAATTATATATAAAAAGGAAATCGTTTCAAGTGGAGACTCTGCGTCTCTTATCCACATCTTTGATCAAATCTGCTTCTTTTCTCTGTCTGTTTGCCAAGTGTTGCGAATGCCGCAGACAGGCAGGGTAACAATAAGCAGTCATACATGAAAAAGCTTTGGATTTGATCCTTTCCAGCAGCTTTTGTGCCATGTGTAAATTTAGATGTCTGGTTTTGGGGGCTGATGGAGCCTTAAGCCTTGTAGCAGTTTCCCTGCGTGGTGAGTGCAAGCTGACCATTGGGTGCCACCTCATTTGCCTCATCCTCCAATAGGCCTGACACGTCAGCATTGGGGATACTGTCATGGTAGCTGCTGAAGCTGATGTTGTCCTCTTTCAGTTCAATGGTCCAGAAGGGTGCATTGAGCTTGCGGTTCTGGTACTCCCGGTAGGTGTACACACCTCCCACAAAGCCCAGCAGCAGCACCACAACCAGAATGATCACGGCCAGAATGATGATGTTGAACTGCGTCCAGGAGACTTCTGTCAGGGCTGCCGTGGTGTTGTCGGTGGGGCTGTTCAGGCTGGTCAGCAGGGCCTGGGTGGTGGTGGCAGTGCTCAGAGTGGTGCTAGAGTTGCTGCTGGATGTGGAGGCTGGAATGCCTATTGCTGTGTTGGAGGTCAAAGTGGTGCTGGTGCGAGATGTGGATGATGTGCTGGATGTGGGGACCTCGGTTGTGGTTGTAACTGCTTGTGTGGGACTGAGCCGGGTTGCTGAGGAGGAAAAAATACCAGAAATATTTGTGAGTGACTTTGTTTCCCAACTTTGTGAAATTAACTGGTGACACCTTGTGGCAAAAACATATAACTACCTCTTACTATAGATAAACTATATTGCCAAAAGTATTCATCCAAGGCTCATCTGCCTTTACACGTATATGAATTTAAGTGACATCCCACTCTTAATCCATAGGCTTCAACATGACGTCGGTCCACCTTTTGCAGCTATAACAGCTTCAGCTCTTCTGGGAAGGCTTTCCACAAGGTTTAGTGTGTTTATGGGAATTTTTGACCATTCTTCCAGAGGCACATCTATGAGATCAGACATTGATTTTGGACGAGAAGGCCTGGCTCGCAGTCTTCTCTCTAATTCATCCCAAAGGTGTTCTATCCAGTTGAGGTCAGGACTGTGTGCATGCCAGTCAAGTTCTTCCACAACAAACTCTCCCATCGATGTCTTTATAGATCTTGCTTTGTGCACTGGTGCTCAGTCATGTTGAAACAGGAAGGGGCCAACCCCAAACTGTTGGCACAAAGTTGGGAGCATGGAATTGTCCAAAATGTCTCGGTATGCTTAAGCATTCAGTGTTCCTTTCACTAGAACCTGGGCCAAGCCCAGCTCCTGAAAAACACACCCACACTATAATCCCCCCTCCACCAAACGTCACACTTGGCTCAATGGAGTCAGACAAGTACTGTTCTGGCAACCACCAAACACAGATTCGTCCATCAGATTGCCAGAGGGAGAAGCGTGATTTGTCACTCCAAAGAAGACCTCTCCACTGCTCTAGAGTACAGTGGCAGCATGCTTTACGCCACTGCATCCAACGCTTTGCATTGCACTTGGTGATATATGGCTTGGATGCAGCTGCTCAGCCATGGAAACCCATGAAGCTCTCTATGCGATTGCCTGCAGAAAGTTGGCCACCTCTGCGCACATCTGCCGATCCCACTCTGTCATTTTATGTGGCCTGCCACTTCGTGGCTGAGTTGCTGTCATTCCCAATCACTTCCACTTTGTTATAATACCACTGACAGTCGACTGTGGAATATTTAGTAGCAAGGACATTTCACGACTGGACTTGTTGCACAAGTGGCATCCTATCACAGTACCACGCTGGAATTCACTGAGCTCCTGAGAACAACCCATTCTTTCTCATGTTTGTAGAAGCAGTCTGCATGCCTAAGTGCTAGATTTTATACACCTGTGGCCATGGAGGTGATTGGAACACCTGAATTCAATTATATGGATGGATGAGTGAATACTTTTGGCAATATAGCGTACCTAATATATCTTCTTCTACCAGTTATAAGCTCATAAGTACTGCTTTGTGTATGTTGTGTCACACAGTCTGTGTTTCTGGTAACCAGTTGTGTAAACCAGAATGTGACATAATGCCCACGTGTCTAGCACCACTTCTGCTTCTTGGGCTTGTGGTTTGTTTTTGCTATTTATTTTATTTTATTTTATTGGTTTATTTAAGACAGGGACCATGTACAAGGTTCATTAATTACGCAAAGTAAAAAGATGGCTTGTACCAGATTATAGCTAGGAGCTAATTTCCATCTGCAGTCCCTGGGCAGGTAAGAAGAATAATATAAGGTAAAATGGAATAGGAATAACAGGCATGCACACACGCGCACACACACAAACACACACACACACTCAATCAATTAAAAGTATACAGAATAATGATTAGTGCTGACAAGACTGATTACTTAAAATCCATTTTTTCACTTCATGTGCTATTATAGCAATGTTGTACGTATTGAAGACATTGCAGTTATTGTGCTAGAAATTCATTAACAGTACTTTTGTATTCTGATGACTCAGTGTGTCTGCAATGTCATTTGCAATTATTTACAGGTGTTGTTCAAAACAATTAATTCACTACTTATTGACTCTAAGCACTTTATAGTCAGCATTTGATTTATTTCAGACACGTTCTGATTGAGCATTGTCTGAACTGCTTTACATTTCTGGACTATTTTTATTGTAATTTCACACTCAAGATCCAGTCCCTGAACTAAAATAGTGAACACTAAATATTGTGCTGTATTTAGCAAAAAGGGTGTAGTTTCGACCACTGCGACAGACTTTTTCATGGATAAAAATGTAACAATAATAATTAATGAACATTAGAAAAAACTGGAGTCTGTTTACTTACATTTCATCTGGAAAGTATTCACAGCGCTTCGCTTTTTCCACATTTGGATCCAAAATAGATTCAATTATTTTTTTTCCTCAATATTCTACACACAATACTGCATAATGACAACGTGAAAAACGTTGTCATTATTTTAATTTAATTATTTCAATTTTTGCAAATTTATTAAAAATAAAAAACTAAGAAATTACATCTACATAAGTATTCACAGCCTTCGCTCAATACTTTGTTGATGCACCTTTGGCAGCAATTACAGCCTCAAATCTTTTTGAATATGATGCCACAAGTTTGGCACACCTTTCTTTGGGCAGTTTTGCCCATTCTTCTTTGCAGCACCTCTCAAGCTCTTGCAGGTTGGATTGGAAGCGTCTGTGCACAGCGATTATCGGATTCAAGTCTGGGCTCTGGCTGGGCCACTCAAGGACATTCACGGAGTTGTCTTGAAGCCACTCCTTTGACATCTTGGCTGTGTGCTTAGGGTTGTTGTCCTGCTGAAAGATGAACTGTCACCCCAGTCTGAGGTCAAGAGCGCTCTGGAGCAGGTTTTCATGCAGGATGTCTCTGTACATTGCTGCATTCATCTTTCCTTCTATCCTGACTAGTCTCCCAGTTCCTGCCATTGAAAAACATCCCCACAGTGTGATGCTGCCACCACCATGCTTCACTGTAAGGATGGTATTGGCCTGGTGATGAGCCTGGTTTAGTCCAAACATGATGCCTGGTATTGACGCCAAAGAGTTCAGTCTTTGCCTCATCAGACCAGAGAATTTTGTTTTTCATGGTCTGAGAGTCCTTCAGGTGCCTTTTGGTAAACTCCAGGCAGGTTGCCATGCACCTTTTATTAAGAACCTGATGGTTCTTGGTCACCTCCCTGATTAGCGCTGTCTAACCTCGATCGCTCAGTTTAGACAGCCGGCCAGCACTAGAAAGAGTCCTGGTGGTTCCGAACTTCTTCCATTTACGGATGGTGGAGGTCACTGCTCATTGGGACCTTTAAAGCAGGAGAAGTCTTTCTGTGCCCTTCCCCAGATTTGTGCCTCAAGACAATCCTGCCTCGGATGTCTACACACAATTCCTTTGACTTCATGCTTGGTTTGTGCTGACATGCACTGTCAACTGTGGGACCTATATAGACAGGTGTGTGCCTTTCCAAATTATGTCCAGTCAATGGAATTCACCACAGGTAGACTCCAATTAAGCTGTAGAAACATCTCAAGGATGTACATGGATTTCTTAGTTTTATATTTTTAATAAATTTGCATTTGAAAATTAATTTAATCCATTTTGGGATAAGGCTGTAACATAAAATGTGGAAAAACTGAAGCGCTGTGAATGTTTTCCGGATGCACTTTAAGTTTGTTTTGGGACCTCAATATTTTGTAACAGTGGTTCACGTTAGCAAAAAGAAACAGAAACTTTGTAAATGTTATTATTTGCACCTGTGCCTTTCCTGCCCAGTATGACATTAGCTTTATTTGACAAGTAGGGGAGTAGAAACACACTACTACTGTAATTAGTATTAAGTGCTACAGTGCACTGGTCTTCCAACTTCCATTATCTTCTCTACTTCTAAGATCTATTAAGTTTTTCCTTATTTTCTGCTAAAGGCTGAATTATGCTTCCGCGTAGTGATCACGCAATGGTCACGCAATGGCCACGCAGTTGCTTGGACGCAGTCATGAGACCGTGATGGTTCTGCGTGGGGTTTACGTGTCGAAATGCATGCCACACCGGTAGAGGGCGCTATGATTTTTTGTGACCGACCGACCGAGACTCTTGTGACGTATCTCGCCTCGTATAGTTATTTACCTTCCGGCTTTTGTCGTAGTCACAGTGAACGATGGACACCAAGACAGAGAGACTGGCGTTGGAGCTCCAAATTATTCAAGCAGAGGAAGAAATACTTCTATTGCAAATTAGGGCACGACAAAGGAGACAATGATGTTTATGAGTGGAAACCGGAAAAGCGGTCTCCAGCGGATGTAGTTAGCGGACCAATCACAGCCAATGCCGCTGCGTTGCCGCTGCGTTGCTGCTGCGTTGCTGCTGCGTTGCTGTTGCGTCGCCTCGACGCGTGTCGAGGATTTTTGGGAGGTGCACATCTGGCCCTTGCGTAGGACGCACGGGGGTCCGCAAGGACGCAATAGGTCCGTAATAGGTCCGTAATAGGTCCGTACGCACGGACGCGCTGTGTCAACGCGGAAGCATAACTTGGGCTTAAGTGTACATGGATCAGAGCATCATGTCTGGGAACTTTTGACTTGCAAAACACAGTACAAAACAGAAAACCACTAGAAAATGACCCAAAAGTCAATAGATGCCCATTCTGCCTACATATAAAAGATACATGCATGATGCATATAAAGGATAAAAAAAAAGCTTAATTTTATCATATGGTCAGAGGACAGATGTATTAATGTACAGTATTTATGCATGTATATATACTCTATCCATAACGATCATGCTTGTTTTCTTTCCTCAGGAAATGAAAACGCATGTCACAGTATATTGTAACTTGGTCTTACTTGAACGGGTGCAGTTATGAGCTCTAGCATCTCCTATGAAGCCAGGAGCACAGAGCTCGCACTGGGGCCCGTCGGTGTTGTTGATGCAGCTGAGACAGTGGCCAGTGTCGGGGTGACAGAGGTTGGCAGGACCCTGAGGGTCTGCATTTCCACTGCAGTCACATGGGACACAAGCCCCAGAAGCTTTGTAGAACCCGGCACTGCACTCGTCACAGTGTGGGCCCCTGTACCGGTGAAGGCACTGGTCACACACTGGAGAACCACTGGTATCTGCACAGAAAAAACAAATGTGCATGTCAGCTGTTGATCTTTGCTAATGATGTAGCTACAAGTCAAAACAAATCTTAAATAAAATTTACTTTCCAGGACATCACCAAGACCTGGAGCTTCGTTTTGTAGGGAAATATGAACAGCTTGAATTGAAGGTTTAGCTGAGTCTGTCTGAAACCCCTCTAGAGTCAACCTTGGTAGGAATATCACAAAAACTGTAATTTACTTAATTTGCTCTTTTTTAAAGTTATTACAGCACTTATACAACACTAAATGTAGAACGTTATAATGAAAATCAGCTAAACATTAATACTTTTCTCTTTAGTTGAAGAATTCCAAGTGTAACAGCTGGTGTTGTGCCACTAGGTGGCTCAAGTCGACAGTATATGGACATAGGAGAGAGACGTGCTCTATAAAAGTCTTGAGATTTGCCCTCAGTGGAAATGCTGTTGGATCCCAGGAGTTCATGTCACATCCTGGGCCTTAACATTAATACTCTGTGTAGGCCACCTAAACTGGAGAAAAACCTGTCTGGTGTGGTTGGTTCTACCTACTTAACTCCTTCAATCGGCCCAGCTGGAGTTTGAGTTTGTCGCGTCCAGCTGTACATGAGGTGATTCATTGTTCATAGCAACAAGTGTATGTCCTTTTTAAGTGTCAGCTTTCTCAACCAGCCTGTGGCCCCTAGTAATATGATACAATGACACCTTCTGGCATGTCGAACCGGAACTGCAGCATCAGTACCCTACCTTCAACAGTACTGTGTCCCCAAGGGGAAAGTTCTTATTTATCTTGTCTTATTTACAGCAATCAAGCGTCTGATATTTTCTTCAAATCTTTGCAGAGTCTGGTTATGTTATATCTACTTAACAGCTTCTTTAAAGTATAATCAGAGGTATACATTAAATAATTGTGATCAAAACTTTTAGATTTCAATATCCAAGTTATCTGCAAACATTGTAATGGCGAGTTATCCTTTTGTGTTTCTAATTTACTGATATGATGCTGTTGTATGAACACACACCAGGATTAAGACCCTTGTTTATAATAGATCAGTTTGATAGAGTAACAGAGAGAAAGTCAATCAGCAACTATTCATTGTTAGCCTTTTTTCAAGCAAAAATACTGATTAGATCAAGCTGCAAAGCTGTGAGATTTTTTCATATAACTCAATATACTATATATGAGCATTTGACTGTTGGTTGGAAAATGTTCAGGATATCACTTAATGAATAATTTATTCCCACATCTTGTGAATGAAACAACTGAGTATTTTTATTCAGGCAGCCTGCAAATCTGTATCAATCGTTTTGATACAGATTTCTATTTAACTCTCAGGACAGGCATTGATTCAGTAAGAAGTATCTCTTATTTAGAGTATTTCACTTTCTGTATATGTTTAGTAATTTTTTTATTTATGCATTAAAGTAAAAAGTTAAAATAAAAGCATGTTTCCTAAGACCAGATGTCTCCATGACCTCCTGCTCCTTCTGTTGGATTTAAAGGTGCCCCTAAGCCAAATGAGGTCTCTATTACCTCCAGCATGTTTGTCCTGTGGTCTCCTCCCTGTGAGTTTCTCCAGAAAACTGTTTTCCAATCATCAACAAACCTTTTAAACGCCCTCACTTCCCCTCACCTAGACTGAGAAAACCAGGGTGCAGGAATATACCAATAGTGAACTGAACCTTGGCTGTGAGAGGTTAAAGTAGTGACCCAAAGGTGGACCACTGGACAGTCTGCATTCAAACACCTTTCATCACAGCAAAGCATTAGTGTTTAATGGTTCAGACACAGATAACTGCCTTCCAATGGCCTAGATGTTGGCCTCTCTCTAGTGTAGTCATGCGACTGTGTTGTATTCCTGCACTGAGCAGGATGCTTCTGATAAGCTTAATTTAACCTCTGCTGGGGGTTCAAAGGCAGTCAGCCTGCACTGTTATATAACCAAGAGGAAACAAGAGCTGCTCTGTACTGTGCTGAACAAGGCCAAAGGACCTGACCTGCCTGTTTACCATCATCTTCCACTTTCCAGCGGTCTGGTAATAGCAGACCAGGTATGCTGTGTCTGACAAAATCAATTAGAGGTAGAGGAAAACTATAAGGTTAAAGAAAAATAATTAAAACAAATGAATATATCTGATGGAACTCAGTATAAACCTGAAAGACTCCAGCCGTACTATACCACTGAGTAAAGATACAATCATACATGGATGATTTAGTATGTGTGACCCACATTCTAAACTGGTGCAATGCTCCATTTCACCTCTCTATGTGTCAGTATGGAAGGATATTAGTGTACTGCTACAGGCCTCATCAGCACATTTAGGAAGCATCTACCCCCCAGTGTGCAGCCATGATACTGCATTGTGGCATCTTCTCATTTGCCACTGTTGCCGGGGCAACCTCTACCTAGAGTCTACCTCTCTTTCTCTCTCTTTTCTACAGCCACACACACAGTTAACACGAGAGCAGCTCTCCCAGTGCACCGTCTGGAGCATATTTCTGGTCCCTTCCTGCTCTTCTTAAGGTGATGCTGTCTAAACAGAGAATGTGATGCTTCCCATCCCATCCCCCCCCCCCTCCATGTCTGTTCCTGCCTGACTGGCGCTGAAATGGTCCAGCTGTGCTCATGCTGTCCCAGCTCAGCTCAGCCTGGTTCATGTCCCTTCCCCTCCTACGCAGTGCAACCTCCGCTGCGGCCCCTGGCAGGGGCAAACATAACCTGACAGCCTAAGTGCATCTATACATGGCTGTTGCCATGTAGGCCACTACCAATGGGTGGGGAGCATGATGCGGAAAAGCTGTCTATGATTGGTCCAGAAAGGGGAAGGGCATAGTGAGAGAACATTAATAAGAGTGTAGAGTGAACACAGTGATGCAATCTTGCAAAAACCTCTAATAAGCTGTTTTCAGAAAGGGTTCAAGTATAGTCTGACATGGATAAGCTGCGGTCATAGCCACAGCGTGATGTTTGAGCCGGATGAAATGAAGGAAAGGAAGCCTGAAGGAAAGGCTGATGACACGCACAATCCACGTAACATGGCTCCTGGCCATGATGTAATTATGGTCTTAGAGATTGAGTTAATCACTTTTTAACTGGTCATCCTGTAAACACATTTGAACCAGGTGGCTCAATATTCTTGTCCAAGATCAGCATCCTTACCACGAGCAGAACACTATGAAATGTTTTGCCGTGAAGCTGAAATTAAAATGAATTATTATTAACTATTTTGAATTTTAACGATTTTCATGCAATTCAAATTTGCTGCACTTCTGTTTTTTGTTATCATGAACTGATTTGAAAATAATTTGTAAACTTTTTGGGATCCAGCCTTTTCATCAGGAATAACCCACAGGCCTCTTACGTGAGCTCCTCTAGCTCTACATCAACCCTCATCATGTCAAGGGTCAATAACAATTTGCATTGTTAAATAGAAATTAGTTGAATTGAATTGAATATTAATTATTTGGATTTGGAACCAGACCCTAGGCATTTCAGTCATTAAATTCTTACATTAAGCAGACTCTTTCCATTACCCAACTCATCTATTCTTTGAACCACTTATTTCAACATTAATAATCTATCACAACAATTTGCTTTTAGGATTATTATTTGGCATATGGATCCAGATATCTACATTGACAATTTATCTGATTTTACTTTTAGCTAGATAACTGGTTGTAGCTTTGCAAAATGCAATTTCAACAGTTTCAACTTTGGGCAAATTTGTCCATTTATAAGTTAGTTATATATTCCCCAAATAATCATAAAAATAAATAAAAAAGTAAAATAAATTATAATGAAAATAACCTATTAAAGAAGTAATTAGAGATTTTAACCAGACTTCTTTTAATTAGAGGACAAACTTAACTGGGTTACTCCAGATGACTAGGAAGGAATTCTTCAGGCATTGAAGTGTAGTTGGTATCAAGGGATGGTGTGCTCTAACTAAAATCACTGGGTTAATGAAAATATGTTGATCCTGATTTCAGTACCAGCTCAGCTGTTTAATTAGATGCTGAGAGGCATTTCTCAAACAGCTGGCGGAAGCTTGAAGTGACAACTTTTTCTCACCGAGGCCTTGAGATTACATCGGAAAAATACTCTGTGTTCCACTGTGAGTTATGACATGTCAATGACAGGCAGTAACATGACTTCAAGAATCCGCCCAAGTTCGCATAAAAGAGAGTTTACGGTGTACTAATGGAGGAAATGTTCTTTTGACTCACATTAAACTCTTGTGTGCTGTTTTTGACCTGGTGCTTCCCTTCAGGCTTTGTAAGCTGCTGCAATACTGGGAAATTTTAGGAAGAACTGAGCTGGATTAGGAACATGACTATAGTTCAACCCAGATCTCAACTCAACAGAGACCTTTGGGTGTGCTGTGTTAAGTAGGGCAGCAGCAGCCTGGAGGTGAAAGAAGTGGGGTCATATGGGGAGGTCAACATTAATCCTACACTGTCTGGAAACAGATTGTCAGCACTCTGGTTTACAGATGGAGATTATTTAATACATTGTTTTAAACTTAGAAAATTAACAAGAATGCTTAAAACAAAGAATTACTGAAATATTATAGACTGAATCGGGCGCAAATAGATTATGGTTACGTGGCTCGTAATGAAAAATCACACAGCCCTTAAACGGAAGTATAGGTCTGTTGGCTTCATGTAGGTTGAAATTATGTCAAGCAACAGGAGTTATAGCATATAATACAACGCTTTTATGGTAATACACACAGTAGGCAGCAACATGCAGTCAACTATAATCAATTTAGTCAGATTAGGGAATGGCGTGTAGAATTGATCCCCAAATCAATGCTGATGGTGCTCTTTTTTAAAATCTTTTTAGCGACTTTTGGAGAGTCACATTTCACCACAATAGAAAGCCTCTGGATATGTGTTGCTTCTAAACTACTCATTTTGGAATGGTACTTAGAAATGTAGAGGGTGACAATTTTTGGTTTAGGAACTGTAAGACTATGGGCCTAATATTTGATATACTACATATTTGATTTTTAGCAGGAAGTACAGGGTCACTGATCACACACTTGTCTCAGTTTGTCTTTCCAAAATAAAATAAATTGAGAAGCATGTTGACTACCATGTAGATTGAAAATGTGCCAACAACTAGCCTGACTTTATATGAAATGAAAATGAGTATCTCTTATATTACCATAAAAAGGATTTATTAAGCTGTAGAAGTGTTTTGATATTCAAAATTTGGTTTTAAACATTCCACTGTCAAATATGATTGAAATAATGGATTCCCTTTACAAGCATTTATTACACTCTTAACTGGCATGAGATACAATACTCAGCTTAGTATTTAATAAATACTATTTAGTGATATCTGACAGTTAAAGCTGAGTTTTTTAACGGGTAGAGGATCTGAAGATGAAAAATGCCAGTGCGAAAAGACTAGACCAACTGTCAAAAATCATAACATTAAAACTACAGGTATGAACAGAACAACCCAACATCAAATAACTGACTGTGACTGCGTAACTTGAATGGCACATACGTTGAGGGTCTGCCTCAAAGGCAATCTTCTGAGAAACCTTAAGAGCTATCAGTAGTTAGAAGCTAGGAAGAACTATGAACTGTCCTGAATCATATCGACCTGTTGGTCTTAAGTTTATTCACTCTAGTTGATCACATTGTTCTGGATATATGTGTGTATTTGAATGTTCAGGTTAGGTGGAGATGTAATTTTGGAACTTTGTCTTTGCTTACTTTTGTCACTTCTGATTCTCCTCTCTTACACTGATTCTCTAAGCTGAACAGTCAGTCAGAGTCATCTCTCTCACTGACTTGTTCCGCTGAAGATTCAACAAGCAGAATTGTCTGAAAAGCTGGCGACAGGGGTCCGCCTAATGCCAACCGTACGACCGTCTGCTAAATTTGTCACGGCCCTAAGATGTGAAGGGTGAAGTATCTAAAGAATGGTTTTAAGAACAAAAAGAAAAGACTAGAAGAGATTTACTTTTCAGGGAGCATTCTGGCTATCATTTTTAACAGCATAAACAATCTGAAATTTAAAAGAAAAATGAAAGAGGCAGCGTTGAACTACCAGACCACAGTGGAAGGAAATCACATGCTGTCTAAAAGAATAAAAGCCAATCAGACATTTTTAAACAACCGGTAAAACCAGTACACAAAACTGAAGGATGGCGAAGTAAATTTTGTGGTGTACATCAAGTTCCGTGGAATCTCCTCTGATTACCTGGCAATCGTTGAAATTATCCCTACAATGAAATACATTTCCTGATTGAATATTTAACATGAGTTAAAAGATGTGTACGGTTCATAGCTACTATTTCGCTATTTCCCATGTTTTCTAGTTTGATAGTGGAAAATGTATTGGAGGACATCAACACAGCAGATGGTGTCTATAAAGCCAGTCATTGTTGTTCAATCGCTGCAACAAAGCATTCGATGAGTAACTGAGCTAAATGTGTCAGCAGGGACTGACCGGTGTGACATGTGCCGGTGGAGGTGGAGTTGGAGCAGGGGCACGGTACACAGGCTTCGGTCAGGGCAGTTCCAGGGCTGCGGTAGAAACCAGGCATACACTCTTCACAGTTTGATCCTTGGGTGTTGCCCTCACAGTTCATACACATTCCTAGAGGCAAGGACAAAGGTCACATGATTAGCTTTTTTTCTTCCTGGATCTGCTTACATCAGAAAGCGAGATTAGTCAGGTTATATAAGTCTCACCACTGTAACTGCACGCAAAGTCAGAGCCTCTTTTACTCACAAAAGATAACATGTGACTTTATTACGCAACCACACATTTGTATGAATCCAGCTTTGTGAATCAAGAGTTATTAACAATTCCTAAAAGCCCGTAATGGAGGCCAGTCGATGATCAATAACTGCGTAGGATTTTATTTTTTTTACCCAAGTCTAGGACAGTTGAAATCTATCATACGTTTTATTAACAATATACATCATATAATATATAACAATAAATAATATAATCATGACCACCCAATCAAAGAAAGCTCATAAAGGAAACCCAGCTGAGATTATATGATGTGCAATTATTTATTAATTAAAATTATTTTAACTGACTTTACACATTTTCATTAGGTCCCAGCTGTATAAAAATATAATTTACACTAATCTACGAATTGTAGGAATCGTAACATAGTTGTTATTTGTGATATTGCCCAGTCTTCATGGCCTTCAGCATTTATCCACTCCTACCTGAATGAACAATTCTCCAACCTGCCTATGATTCCTCTTACGTTCTCAAACTGTCATGTAACATCATCAGCTGTATGCTGTATTTGTATCATCATCAGATTCTACATGTTTAGTCAGATCTGTATCTATGACAGATATATGTTTATCGCGTTTCTCCTGCTGTTCTCTGCTCTCTTTTCTGTCTGTACCCGCCTGGCCTTAGGGCAGATTAGGGGAGTCTTGAGACAATCTGTATTGTTATTGACGCTATATAAATAAAATTTAATTGAATTGAAATATCAGTCACTGAGAACTGGACCAAAACAAGAAGCTGATGGATGGATTAACTAATTTAAAATGACTGACTCATTAAAGCTTGTGTAATTTATGGTTAAAATCTCGATGGGTTCACTTTGAGCTGTTGCTTCCTGTGTAACTGCTGTTTAATAAAAGGAAGATGGTGCAGACTGAAAGTCCACAAAAAGATTGATCAGCATACTGGAACTGATGCAGCACAATATACTGTAATAACATCTCCTGACAGCCGGGAGCTCAACATTTTAAACTCTACTCACTGCTGACAAGATCCGGGGACAGGACTCGTAAATTAAATACTGTGGCCTTCTATTGAAAACTTAATTAAATGCATATTAAAGTTGTTTTTAAAAAAAAAAAAAACCTGCATATACACATGTATTTGCATCTTTATTGTGCTGTAATGTCTTTTACTTTTTTTTTTGTCATCAAAGTGATGCAGCAGGTCAAGGTCAGACATGGAGAAAATAAAATACTTTGTGTGGATTGCATGATAAAATAAAAAATAAAATAGAAAACACTTCTTTAGATGAGACATCACAAAAAAGGAGCGACTATTTAAGAAAAAACAATTTACAAAGGAACAAACTTTACAAAGAGCACAAAAAAGCAATCTTCTACTCTGATATAATGTACAGCATTGCAGAGTACAGCTGAAATAGAAGAGTAAAAAGAGTAAAGTAGACAAATTGGAAAAATAAGTAATTTGTATTATATATATTTTTATATACAAGTATGCAATATTGCTAGTGGAACAGGAGAGAGATGTGACTGTCCTGAAAGTGCCAGAAGCTACTCATTGCTTCCGTGTGTTTATGAGTACCAAACCTGATAAAGGTGTAGAGCCGTTTAAGGTATGTTTTTCCATCTTAGCATGGTACCTGCAAAACTATTTTAGGATGCAAAAACTCTCTGTGGTGTGGAGTTCTTCACCTAAACCACATCAGGTTGTGCATATATCAGCATAGGTTGCCACGTTATATTGCTCATCAGTTGCACAGCAGAATTGGATCAAGTTAATGGTTTCCCCACAAGGCACTGATTTAGCAGTAAGAGGAAATATGAACCCATCGAATATCTGTACACAAGCGCGATTGTTTGTTTCAGAATGGCAAAGGTTATTCTTCTGTTCTTCAAGGGACAAATGGTCTAACAACTAAGGAATTATTCTTGTTGTGCTTTCAATATTTAGTTGTAGCATAATTTTAGGGAATTATTGCAAAAAAGACACAGATTAACATATTATTCAAAGCATTTAAAATATGTGGAATAATCTCTTAAAGTAGTTTTGTATACAAATCTTCCGACAGGCTCCACGCAGCACTCATCACCAAGATAAAACTCCCTTTAAAGTTGACAGGTGAAAATGCTCATTTTTGATGGCGTGTTCAAGGACATTCAGGCATCTCAGGTGACATTTTGAGGGCCATACTTAATTCTGCCTTTACAGATCACACAAAGTTAGCAGATCTTCATTTTTTTACATGTTTTATGTATTTATATATTATATTTGCTTTTTATTTTATTACATAGACAAAAAAATTACCAACCCTTTAAAAGGCTTGTTGTTCATGTAAATATTTGTAAAGATATTACCACTATTGTGGCTCTATGATCAGAAATACAGGTTATGTAGACATGACTCAACCTGTCTACATGCTTCTACTATAGCTTTTCAAAATGTGGGTTTCAACCACGTGCGGTGAAATTTAACCGTCATTGTGGCACGCCCTACACATTACAGGTTAAACTGTTGGCTGAAGAACGCCTTTCCGTGGCAAAGAAGTCACTCATCATACTAAACAGTGGACAGGTGAAGACAAATAACAGCTTTCACACAGAATTTGCTGATAAGGGGTGCATTTTTAAGTGAAATGAGACTAAATAAACAGTTATATTTATCATGCTAAATTAATTCTTGAGTTATTCTTGAGAAAGATGAAGATTTCAGTTCAAAACAATAGGTCAGTGTGGAGATAATGCGTCCTGTTTGAAATAACGAGTCCCTGTTGAGTTTATTCGAACCACGCGGTGTTTGGGATACTGTAAAATTTGCATTTGAACAATGTTCTCTTGTGTAAGCAGACTTGGAGCCAGTCTCTAAAGGGAGCTGTCAAACCTGAGTTATGTTAATCCACAGCACTTTGAACACTGTGACCAGGCAAAGGCTACAGCACTCCATCTGCCTCTGCATTATAAGGGAAAGACATATGGCTTCTAAAACTGCCCTCCCCCTTCGTCACTGTCCCACTCTACCTTAACTCTCTCTCAAGCTTAGCTGGTCACTAGCGTGTGGTTTTCCACATCTCAGAGCCTGACTGCATGCAATCAAGGACACCGGGGGAAATAAATTCCACATTTAATCACACACAAATTAAATCTGGATTTGTGGTATTCTACATGTTTAACACTTTACACTTAGCTTGAATGTGATGCAACAGCTTACATAGTCCTTCTCAAATATATTATTTTCTGCTGTGGCTGTACAGTAAATATTTACTTTGGAGAAACTGGTAGTGTACTGCCAAGTCTCTATTTAAACACAGCAGATTAGCCTCAGTGCATAGTACCAAAGTGTTAGACTGAAAGAGTCCAGTTTTCTTTGAGCACTAAATGAGCATTTCTTTGGCAAAAATGGGATGGATACGCTTTAGCTTTCTAATGCAATGTCCAATTGCAAAGGAGTTTCTTGCTGAAAGGACCAGATACAGCTGCCCCTTTCATTACAGGCACCAGTAGATCAGTGTTGTCATTATAAGGGTTTTAGTACAGAAACTATAGCCTATTGAAATCCCAATGGGTGTTTTTTTTTTTTTTCAGTGTTTCAGATTTAGTTACAGACATAAATACATAGTCTCTAATAAAAGATATTTGCATTTGATTCATTTGTTAAAAACGGATTTTTACCAGTAATTGGCTGTCAGCGTTTGGCTTAAAGGCACTTGTAGATGATTGAAATGTAGGGAACCTGGGACTCCAGCAGTCAGGCTGATCTTCCAGCCAAACTATCGCCATGCACACCGTTAGGGACTCTACCAAAACCTAAGAAATTCATTTTAAACGAGTCGTGGCGTGTGTTTATAATAACCATAGTTAAGCAGATAAAAGGCATGGCTGAAGAGGCCAGAGAGGAAGTCACCACTCTCTTCAGCTGCAGAAGGAATAATCTCTCCTCCTAAAGTTTATCTGTTTGCTTTTTTCTTATATAACTATATATCATTTCTGAAATGAACTGTTCAGTTTTGTAACTCTGTCATCTGGTTTCCATATTGCAGCCCTAGAGCCCCCAGACCATTTCATTTAATAAAATGACACCAGTATTGAATGAACTCGTATTTACAATATGAAAAGGAGTAGGTACTCCTGTATACTGTTCTCCAAAAAAGGTTAAATGAGATCAAGATCTCAGATCAAAATACTTTTTAAATTCTTACGCCTAACCCTAGACAAAATCATAGTGATGACTATATTAAATTTAAAACAACTACACCCAGACCCAAACAAATGCCCACATCCCTCCAGTGGATAATTCACAACTGGCACCAGCAGTCCTGAAAGCTAAAATGTATTACACAAAAAAAGTTTAATTGGGATGATTATTACAATACATTTATTAAAATACCAATGTGGAATAGTCCAACTGCAGAATTTCATTTGTCCATGGCACACTCACCAGACTGTGGATGGCAGTAGTTTGTGTGGTTGTTACACTGGCAAGGCCGACAGCCCGTGCTGCTGAAGTGGAAGAAACCTGGGTGGCAATCATCACACTTGGGTCCAGACACTCCCGTCTTGCACACGCATATCCCTGAGCTGGAGGGGACAGAATAGACGACAAAAATTAATAAAACAGTTCACAAAATAGAGTCTTTTAAAGCATTTTAATGGAACAGAACACCACGCTGGGAATGTCTGTGGAGCTCTGTGTGTGCTTTTTGGATTGCAGTCATGGCAGCTGATGTCCAGACTGTTGCAGACTCCTGCAGATTTTTGCATTCATCCATCTGCTTTGAATAAGTGTACTGTAGGTATAAAGGGAAACACTCAACACCTCTTCCATCCAGAATCCTCATATCAATTTCTCCACTAACATGCTTGGTATGTTGTGCTGGGCGAGTGATCAGGTACTATCATACCTGATAGTATGAACCGTTTTCTCCTAAATTCACCATTTTATCTGAATATGAAACACTTGGAATAAGTAGTGTAACTGGGGCAACAATTCCTTTACTGTAACTCAGCTCTATCACCCCAGTTGCTGTAGGCCAGGGGTGCCCACACTTTTTTGGCTCGCGAGCTACTTTTACAACGACCAAGTCAAAGCGATCTACCCATACTAATTGTTGCTACAGTGTTAAAAGCTCTATCCATCTCTGTTTTTATTCTTATCAAGAAAAATTGCTGCACTGCACCTTTAGAAAAATAGCACTGTCTCTTTAAGAAAGACGGGGCTGTGCATGTGTGCCGCTGAACTGAGGGCATGTTGCAAATATAAAGTAAAAAATAAATAAAGATGAACGTTTGTCTTGCTGCTTGTTTTGGAGGTGCAACAGATAAATGTTTTAGACTAACATCTAAAACATTTTTTTCAATGGCACGCGATCTACCCGCACTGTCTTCGCGATCTACCGGTCGATCGCGATCGACGTAATGGGCACCCCTGCTGTAGGCATTATCAATCACTGTACACTCAATTGTTTGTAGACTATACAAATATCCTGCTGAATATGTTCTCTTAGAGAAATTAAATGGATCCATATGAAATTATATAAAATTATTATCAGCTAAAATATCTGTATATTTGTTCGAGCTCCGAAGTATTGACTTCGTCATCAAGATCAGTATAAGTCAGACTATAAACAGAACTAAACGCAAAAAAACAGAAGCAATGAGCAGGCAAGCTTTATTGACTTCATGTGTTTTACATAACCTTGAATGATTGTTCTCAGCTGAGAAAATTTCAGTGGGTAATGCCTCCAAGAATGCTTCAGCAAAGATAAATCTAATTACATTTGAGCACTTCAGCAATAACAGACCCATAAATTAGTTACATAATTTGTTAAAGTGTCTTTTTTCTGGGTGTGGGAGCTTTCACCATCACATGTGGCTGGCTGTTAATATATATAAATATATAAAGTAGGTGTAAGCTCATACATACACTGATCAGGCAAAACATTAAACCCCACTGACAGGAGAAGTAAATAACATTGACCATCTTGTGACAATTCAATGTTCTGTTGGAAAACTTTTGGACCTGGCATTCATGTGGATGTTACTTAGACATGTAGCACCTACCTAGACCAGACCAGACACCCCCACCCCATAGCAATGACACTCCTTGAAGGCGGCAAACATCCCCAGCAGGATGCAGCCTGACACAGGCACACACACAAAAACGCTTTAGGAACAACTAAAAAAAAAACATTAAGAACAGCACAAGGTGTTGACCTGGCCTCTATATTCACTAGATCCCAAAACTGATCCACAGAGGCCCCTCCCTGCAACCCAGAGGACCCAAAGGTCCCCACTAACAACAACAAACAAATATATATATATATATATATATATATATATACACATTTTTTTTTTTAATTTATTTATGTACAGCATTGAGCCCACCAACACTCGAGATAATTTCCTCTGAAGAGTACAATGCCAAGTCAAGCCTGATCAGCCCTCAAACCCAGACAATAAACCGAAAACATAATCTCAAGACAATGACTTCAAAACAACTGAAGTAAATCAAGAGTGACATGGAGCACTTTCCATGAGCATGTGTGTGGGTCTTCATACAAACAGGGCTTTGTTAAAACAACTGCACTCAATGCAAATGAAGAGGCCCATGGCGACGCTTAGCAGGGCGTGGGCAATGCTGAGGACAAGGAAGGGAAATCAACAGTTCTCATTCCTCTGGCTCAAAACACACATACATACACATCCAGCATTATCAACTAAAATGTCCACATCATGACCCCAATACAGTGAAGTCAGAGAGACACTGCCACAGAGAAAGTGAGCAAAAACCCAATCTTCATCAAGTACTTATTTTTCAGCTGTCCTCATAGCCATTGCAGTAAAGATAATCTGTATTCCTAAACATTTTACAACTGCCACCTTTTCCGAATTTGATGACATTTTCTCCTAATCATCTTTTGCCTGCTACAATTCCCAAACAAAAACTAATCTCATTCATTTCTGTGAGCTAATAAGATATTTGCTAATGACCTAACAGATCTTGTTTTGTGTTTAGCAAAAGGGGATTTCCCCGTAATAAACAAGGAAAAACTAAAGCACTGACTGTGCATTTGACTGCCATAACTTTTTGTTAAATAGTTTCCATATTTGACAAGGTCTCATTACAGAGGGAGCACTGACGTGATAAAATACACAACATCTAGGAGTGGTTCTTGCCCGTATTGTTCTTGCTGTGTGACTGAAATAAATCTTTTCATGATGCCTGTTTGTGGCTGATTTACTGTTCTGCACAATTAAAACCATTCCATTGACATTTCAGCTTTTAAAAGGTCTCCATCAGACTGCAAACACGCTCCTGAATACACCAGTGGAAGGCTTTTTGGACTGTAGACCGCGCAACCTAAGTATGTTGGGAACAAGAAGGGCACGAAAACATAATTTTCTTAGTAGTGGCACTGATTTACTTCCTTTATGTCTGGGTGCGCTCTAAACCCTGCAAGGCACGTCACTGGGTTGCGCCAGATGGGTGGGGTTTCTGCATCATTTATATTCAGCATACAAATGGCACATGCCTCTAGTGCTCATCGACGACTTGATGACAAGAAAACAAAGAACCACGTGTAACAGACAAGAGACACTGCGGAACACATAAACTGGCATGGCTGAGACCAGCTTCTGTTCTGTCCTACCAGAAACTCACGCTGTGCAAAGACAAGCAGGACGGTTGCGCACAGCATGTTTGACATTGTTAATATATGGTCTTGGCTGATATTGACTCTTTTTTATCACATAGTGGTAAAACACACCTTTAGAAAGCCTTCAGAATGCATGCATTTTCTTTTTTTTTTGTTTTGTTTTGTCATAATGTGAACATTCATTCATTCATTCGTTCATTTTCTGTAACTGCTTGTCCTCTGAAAGGTCGCAGGCGGGCTGGAGCCTATCCCAGCTGTCATTGGGTGAGAGGCAGGGTACACCCTGGACAGGTCTCCAGTCTATCAGGGCTAACACAGAGAGACAGACAACCATTCAGACTCACATGCACACCTATGGCCAATTTAGAATCACCAGTGAACCAAACCAGCATGTCTTTAGACGGTGGGAGAGACAGGGAGACACAGGGAGAACCTTCTTGCTATGAGGCATCAGTGCTAACCACCACACCACTGTGTGGCCCATAGATAGAATACATACCAGAAAAGACTGGTTTACACCAAGCGGCCATAAAATGATGACCTAATATTGTGCAGGTCAACCTTTTATCTGTAAAACAGCTCTGATCTGTCAAGGCAAGTACTCCACTAGGCCTCTGAAGGTGTGCTGTGGTAGCAGATCCTTTAAGTCCTGCAAGTTGTGAGGTAGGGCCTCCATAGATCAGACCTTTAGTCCAGCACATCCCACAGATGCTTGATAGGATTGAGATTGATGGGAATTTGGAGGTCAAGCCAACACCTCGAATTTGTTGTTGTGTTCAAATCAAATCATTCCTGAATATTTTTTGCTTTCTGGAGCATTATTCTGCTGAAGGAGACTGCTGCAATCAGAGAATATGTTTTCCATGAAAGGGTGTACATGGTCTGCAACAATGCTGTACGTGTTAGCACGTACCACCTACCTAACAATGAGTTAGCCATCATGTAACAATTAATACACGTGACAGGAGTCAGAAAATAGCCATTGTGATGTACATCAATTGGAAAATGCAATCAGTGACCAAAAACCCAACCCATCACGGTGTTCTATAATGCTCTTTAAGCTGAAAATTTTAGTTCTCACTTCATTAAGAGGTTCGTCTTCAAATAAGCAGCCAGCAAGCTCATCAGGCATACTAATGGCAAAGCAGAGGATGAACTAGAGGGCTCTCAGGCGGACATAAATGACAAGATTGTGAAGACCTTCTCCCTTAGTGCTTGGTAATCCTGGCGATAATTGGGAAGGAGGGGGGGTTTGTTATTGTTTTGGTGTGATTTCCCTTCACTGATGGCCCAGTGAAGGGAAAACTCGCTCGGCGTCAGATCTGCACGTTAAGTAGGTCAGTATTACATGGGCAACAAAGCTTAACCCCATTCTGTGGCTACAGGCAGCACTGACTATCACTTCTTACATGTGTCGGATCAGGGGAGACAGAGGCAAACATCCTCCCTGCTACAGAGAAGTCGTTGCCAGTTTAATCACCAAGAGGTGAACGGTTGGCAGAAATAAATAGGGAACTACATTAAGCAGGTTTAGCTGCATTGTTGGGTGCGCAGCCAAGTCCTGAAAGGGTGTGTTAGGCAAAAGCAGGCCTTGTGATCTCTCCTTCACTGTCCTGGCTCATCTCAACAATGGCTGCCCTCAACACAAGCATGGACACGTGCAACTATTTATAGGAAAAAACAGCATTCCAAGTCATGTAGTAAAGGTCTCTGTAAAGTTTGAGCTGGTATATCAGGATTATATAACTGATTCATGGAAGAGGAGGGGGGGTCAAACATTAAATACAAAGCATTTCACAAGGCTAAGCGACCGGGACTGAAGAAATGTTAAAAATTGAAATGGACAGCTCACAAAACACTCCACTGAAACCTTGGAGAATTGACTTATTCTCAATATTAACGTTGCCAGACCTTTGGGAGGTATACTTGTCTAACATCTTAGCCAGCCAGATGTGAAGAGCATTATTTCAATTACATAATACAGCTTGAGCTTACAATAATCACAGCATTTAAATGAGTAATCAACTGAAAAAGAAAACATATCCAAACTAATTGGCCATGAAAGTTATGTTAATAACAGTACAGTGAGACCAACGTTTTGGCAACATTAACACGTGACGCATAAGTAAAGACTTGCTTTTGCTTTAATTCACAGTGTTTATATGTAAATAGCACAGCATTGCCATATCTTTGGAGGATGCTGAGATATTTATAAGGCATGCAGCCTCATAAGGGAGAATGCAGCGAAGTTCTGACTGGAGGTCTCCTTAGTGTGGCCATTAGTCCAGACAGCCCTAACCCTGACGTCCTGCTGCTGTCTTTACACAGCAGCATGACAAGAATCAGCTCAATGTTTCCACTTCATTAGGCAGCAACACACATTCAGTCAAATGCTAGAGTGAAAACAGAAGCTGTACTGTAGACGGACTAGTTACTGAAACCAGACATCTACTATGTTTGATCTTTAAGGATTTTTAGATCTAAAGTACAAAATGATGAATTCATGTATTTTTTAGTGTACTCTGCAAGAACAACTTGAAATAAAGCACTACATACTTGGTGCACTGTATGTAGTGCGAAAGCGAAAAATGTAACGGATAAAACCACTCTGGCAAATACTTTCTATGCCAGTACTCTAATTAATGTTCATCAAATAGACTAAAATAATATCACCCCTGCAATCAATGCAGCGTAAATACACAGTGACAACAATGATGCATCCACTTTAGAGTGACATTATGCAGAGGCGGAAACATCTGCAACCACAATCAATATTTCATTACAGACCGTGGTGCCTTTCCATACTGTATTGTAAAAAGAAATACAGACAATGCCCACAGGAGCTGACCCAAATACACTACTGATACAACTGTTATGACAGATTTAAGTGGTTAGTACAGCCCTTTTGCCAAATATTGACACAAACAGTTTGTGTACCTTCTACATGTTTTCTAGGCCCACTGCAAATAGAATGGCACATTAGAAGCGAGCAAGATGAGGAAATCTCATTAGGGCTGTTAAGAACATTGAATAAGGATGCAATTAGAGCGGTCACCTGGCTTTAGGAGTTGCTAACCCTGAAGGAATTTCATTAGTCTGGGTTTCAGTGCAGTTAAGTGTCCCAGGATGGGGTCAATCTGAGAACTTACAAATTGGATAGCAACATTTATCTCTCCATCAACAGCTACAGCTGATGAGTGATTTACCAAAAACTTTAATATCCGGGGAACGCATGGACAGGCCCAGCTGATCCATAACTTTCCAAACTACTCTACCTATCTACTTCCATGATTCTAACTTTTCTCTAATGGCCTTATGATGTCGAGTGTTCTGGGGTTTCATTTAGCACCAGCATCAGGGCAGATTTGTAACCAAATACTGGCAAATCATTACTATGAACCTCACATGCACTTTATGTTTAGCCCTATTAAGCAAATATTAGCACGCTGACATGGAAAGATTTGTTGGGTAACATGCTAAACTACACCTGAAACATCAGTATGTTTATATCACTGTTGGCATACGCATGTTGCTCACAGAATTGCTGTAGTTGTGTCAAAGTGCCAATATCCTCCATTAGAAGTGCTTGTTGGACGGTTAACCAGCCTGTTTGTGACGTCTGTATGTTTATAAATTTATAAATTTTTTGCATGCTTTGAATGTCTGAAACGTTTGCTGTTTTGAATGTACTTTATAAATAAACTGACATTGACATACTTTCAGAAACCAAGAACAGTTTAAGCTGAGAAAACAGCCAGGTTCCTGCACATAGAAGTGAATTTTGATGCCACCAAGTCCAAATTCACGCACCTGCAGTCACTGGCCAGCTGTGCAGAGTTCAAGATAGGTTTGAACTGGTGTCATTTACTCCAAGTCCTGCCTCTCTCTTACATTCAGCTTTACACCCTGCCTCCGAATGTGGCTGTGCAGAACAGCTATAAACACTCTTTTACAGCATCACCCAGACCGTACATATGTGTTGTCCTCCAATTATCCATCATTCATTGTCCAAAACAATGGCTTTGTGCCTTCATATCCCACAATCATCACGCTAGAACACTGCACTAGTTGAAACACACACACGCACACACAGAGAAAAGGGGAACTTCTAGAGGTCACTTCGTTATCAGCAATCCTGGTCAAATGTGAGTTAATCAACAACCTGAAGCCCTAAAAAGAGCTCAGTGCTTGTTTGTGCTGATGGATGTCCATTTCCCCATCGGACACACCCACTGGGAGCTACGCAGTTAAAGGCCACAGCAGGTAGACTAGCAGCAGCAAATTTATGTCCCAGTGCTGAGAACAAATTGCATCAGCTGAGGGTAAAGCAAAGTACAAAATGTACAGGAAGTGATTCTGGCCTCTCCAAATTTAATTCTGTGACACAGCTTTTTAATAAAACTGCACTCTTCTTGACATTAGCTATGCTCTGTGCTATGGCTGTCACTTTACAAACTCATTAGTTTGATCAATTGTAACCCAGGGTCTGAGGATACTGTGTGATATTTATTCATATACAGCATGGTTTGCTGCTGCTGTGCATTCTGCTTCTTTGAAGCTATAAAGAAACAGACTGACTTTCCATGAGGTAATTCTCCCTGTACGATACTGGAAAATAGATGCTCTCAAAAGAAGCTCCTGTTTTTTGATACTTAGGTATGTGTGTAATTCTTAAATTTAAACTGATGTTTTAGATTGCCAAAAATAGGTATTTTATTACATTCAGTCTTACAAACTGGAAATACCTCTTTATGATGTTATGCTGTTTATAAATGGCAAGCTATCTAGACAACAACAGTGACTCAAAAATGCAGATGATGTTCATAAATCCACAGCATGCGTGTGTAGCCAATCATATCTTTTAACTCCATCAAATACCAAAAACATATCTGGTACAATGCATATATTTGTATTTTCCTTTTTCTTATGCTAAATATATCCATCTCTACTTATATGCCAGCAAATGTAACGTAATCCAATGTTCCCTCTGGGATCAATAAAGTATTTCTGATTCTGAAAACAGAGCCTCATAGAAGAGGGCTCTGTCTGTGCTCTGTCTGTGCTCTGGCTTTGAGCTGCGTAATGTACTGCAGTTATATAATGCTGCCTCAGACAAACTGTGGGACTGCTTCTTAAAAGCAACGCAGCTCAGATTTTGTTGCAGATGTGTGATTGTTTTGTGTATAAAAATAAAAAACACACTTTTTGCGTCTGCTACAACAATCATCCATAACATTATGACCCCCTTACTTTTGTTGTGTACGTCTCCGGTTTGCCACCAACACAGCTCTGACCCATCAAGGCATAGACTGAAGGTGACTGTTGGATTGCGTCAGTCTTCACTCAGTGAGCCTTGGCCACCCATGACCCTATTTCTGGCGCACTGCTTTTCCTTAGTTGGACCATTTCAATAGGTTCTGACCACTGTAGACCGGGAACATCCCACAAGAGGTGGAGATGCTCTCACTCAGTTATCACTATTTGGCTCTTGTCAAATCCTTCCACTTGTTCATTTTTCCTAATCAGTGTTATTCACTTCACCTGTCATAATGTTATGGCTGACTGGTTTAGAAAGTCAATCAGTTCTCCAGGTATCTGGAGGTGATCTCCTACAGCCCTTTATGATCTCCCTATGTCATAAAGGGCTGCAAATGAACGAGTGAAAACTTTTTCATTTACACTGAGGTAGTGTTGTTTTTGGCGGCCTGTTTTAATTTTAGTTTTAGTCTAGTCTTTGTGTCAAGCTGTCATTTTAGTTTTTATTAGTTTTAGTCATGTTCATACTCTTTTTAGTCTAGTCAAGTTTCAGTCAACTAAAAGTCTGAGCATTTTAGTCTTATTTTAGTCAGAATTATCCATGACTATTTTCGTCTAGTTTTAGTCGACGAAAACTGATGACATTTAGTCTAGTTTTAGTCAATGAAAATTGTATTTTAGTCTCTTTTTAGTAATGCAATTCTATTTAACCCAGTCAATATAGTATAAGTACCTTGTAGTATAGACAAAACCAAAATTTTCTTTTAGCCAAACCTATTTCAAACAAGGTTCTTATATTATCTTATCTCCCTATCTTTCACCACAAGACATTCGGTTTTATTTTCCACTTCGATGTATTTAAAGTTTTTCCAAATGTCTTCTCTTCTTCTTCTACCAAAGACCCCCGGCTGGCCGGCCATCGTTCCCTTTCTCTGTCACGCTACTTCTAACTAATGCCGCGAGTGGAGCTTGAGGAAGTGACGTCGCCTGCGAGAGAAACGGGCTCTGGACGTATATACAGTCAATGCTCTGGACACAGGAAACAGAAAAACTACAAAATAATAATAATAACGCGACTAAACAAGACAAAATTACGTTGTAACATTTCGTCTCTCGTCTCGTTTTGGTCAACGAAAATGGAGAGACATTTTAGCATAGTTTTTATTTTGTAAACCACATTTAGTCTCGTTTTTATTCGTCAACGATATTGCATTATACATTTAATTATAGTCATCGTCGCATGACCAGCATTTACGTTACGTCTCGTCTCGTTTTAGTCACGTGATAAAGGTTCGTTGATGACAATATTTAGTCATAGTTTTCGTTGACGAAAGCAACACTACACTGAGGCATAGGCATTAGGAAACCACAAATGAAGAAAAGCTAAACACAGGGGGTTGCTGCAACAAGCTGGGATATCTATATGCTGCCTCGCTCTGCGAAGACATGCATGCTTTTGGCCTGGGGCTACTTCTACTGAAGGGGAATCTTAATGATCTTACAAAGAAAAAAATTAAGTTTTATTTGTATTTAATACTGAATGCCTTTTTTTGTGCTTTTAGGTAAAAGCTTTCCCAGTTTTGTGCGGAGGAAGCTGGCCTGGAACTTGACTGGCCACTTACTTAACTAGCTAGCTAGCTGCAGGCTAGGTGAAAGTAAACATATTTCCTCAAATATCACCCTACGTCTATATCCTATACCTTGTTTAGTTGACTGTGGAATGTTGATGATAAAAATGAAACTGAAATTAATATGGATTTACAGGTACAATGACAGGGGTAAAACCCATAGTGTTACATTTCCCATGAGACTAGTGTCTCCTCTATTTGTTGTCTGATGTGTAGTTTCTGAATATAAGAAGTCATGCGTTGCAATCACTGTACAATATATCCCGTTTTCACTATCACTGCAATGTTCCTTTAGCAGTGAACACGACTTAAGCAAACTGCCTTCATCCTGGCTCATTACTTAATGGGTAAGATACCTACAGCAGCAGACTGGGGGGTTTGAAAGCCGGCTAATCTGTGTAATTTACAGCGATAAGCTCCAGGAGAAGTCTAGGCTAGGTTAGCGGGGTTAGCAGAGGCCAAGCTCAGACTGTCTGAGAAGGAATGCATTAGATGTGTGACTGTGTGAAAGCCCAGAGTCCTGAAATAACCGTCCTGTCTTAGCCTTCACCTACATACCACTGAGCTCTAGACACAACACTTCAGTTTTCATATACATAAAAAACACATCCTGTGTTTCACAGGACTATACCTATTAGGATTTAGCTTATGTAAGGCTATACAGTGACGTGTTTTCAGAGAATGACAACACAAATCCTCCACAAACACATACTGTCGGCGCTGAGTCAAGCTTCTGAAAAACGGCAGCACTCCTTGTCATGGTCAGAGGCAGAAAGTACAGCCACTATTTTTACCACCTTCCTAACCCCCCCCCCCCCCACCCCCCCCCCACACACACACACAGCTTGTTTTCTCAGTCACAAGTCTTGTGACTTGTGGAGAAGCTGCACACAGTGTCTGCCGTGTGTTTTTGCCTCTGAACTTTAGATGCAAGCAGGGTCAGAACATTTTGCCGTCTCCAGTGAGGTCAGCGGGATGATGGCCTGGATCAATGTCAATAATAATGATTCTGCTGAGTAATGATGACATACATAATATTATGACATAATATCTGAGCATAGCTGTGTCCCTGAACATCTCGTGCCAGTCTTTAGCAGATAACAACACACTAATTCACGGCAGAAAGTCTGTTTGAGCTTGGCAGGCCATAACACTTGTGCGGCTAAAGATAGGACTTTAAAAAGCTGCAAGCCACGTTGCACATACATACAAATACATCACAAATTATGTCAAGAAAACTGTACACATAGTGCATACAACAAGGCTACATATGAGAAATACCTCAAAAATATTCAGTCACATGCAATATAAAACTCATAAAAATAATATGTTTCTAAGTGTAAATTACAGTGACACAGTGGCCAGTGGTCTTGTTTTTCCCACATTATGTGAATACAATGGTGTGCTGTCAGTCATTAAGTTTAGTCACTCTGAGGTCCTTACTGACTTTTAAAGTCAGTGCTTATGCGTTAGTTAAAAGTGATCTTTGTCCAATAGTGCACGCAAATGAGTGCAATCCCTTCCTTTAATGCAAATCATGTTCAAATCCAAGGACTTGTCTCACCTTGTGACGAGGGCTACTAGTGTCATCAGCACCGCGACAGTGCATCCCATCTGTAACTTTATGGCTAAACACCCCTAGTAGCATCATAACTAAACAATGTCTTGCTGCCAGCCAGTTCTCATAGCTACATTTAATCCCACTGATTATAAGCAAATGCATAGAGAGCCCATGTGACCTTCCTAGCCGCAATCCAAAATAATTTAGGATTGACCCAATATGCCATTGGCTGTGTATCAAATAATAATGGATCCAGAAACATCTAAGCTATTAAAACTGCATTAATTGATTTTTTTTTTTTTTTTTTTTTTTTACCACTGAGGACAAAGTGGTAAATAAAAAATACACATATTCCTATGTCCTAAGTTTCAGGCCACAACAAAAATACAAGTTCAATATTTACTCACCCGCTGGCTCTCTCTGGTCCCCACTAACTATACCTGGCTTTAGCGACTATACGCTCCACTATTCTGCGCCTAGTTAATTTGTCCTGGGTCATCGGCCTATTTCTGCTTGACAGCGAGATTCGTGCACAATAGTTAAGTGAGATGCACAACCACAAATAAGCCATTTGACGTGTTAAAAAATAGCTAAAAAAGGTCAGTAGTGCAGCTTTAATCTCTCAGTCCGGTTTGATGATACACAAATTAGTGATGTCCATCGTCTTATGTTATGTTAACATAAATATACATCTCCATCCTATTGTGGTCATCATAGGGTGCGTTACTTTATCTGAAAGCCAGAGGAAATAGGAAAAGCCTGCTGACCTGTCACAGAGGTGGTTCACTGCACCGAATGAATCGCAGCCGCAGGGCTGGCAGCCGCTGGTGCCGCTGGTGCCGTTGGTACCGTTGGTGTAGTATCCCTCCTCGCAGTCTTCACACTGCAGACCAGTGTAGCCCATCACACAGGAACACTGACCGGTGCTATGGTTGCACTCTTCTGGGTCCGCAATCCCCTCTACACCACTGCTGCAGTTACAAAGACCCTCTGATAGAGGGCACCGCACGGGGTATCACAATGAAATGGAAACACAAAGATTAAAATATTATATGAGAGTTAACATTCATGATATAGCTTAAAAAGTCTACAACTTATTATTACGACTGAAACATGTAGTCAAATACATTTTGTAAAAGACAGAAAACTGGTCAACAACCTTAAAAATATTGATTAACTATTTATCAAGCAGTTATTAGAAAACACTGTCCAGTAAATATAATTTCAACTTTTAAAATGTATTTAGTTGCTTTTCTCTGTCTAATATCATTGAAAAGACTATTGCTTTCGTAATGACTATTGCTACCTTCATATGGAACTTGTTAGCTTGTGGTTACGACACATGGTAAGTTGTGTACACAGAATGCTTGGCGTTTAAGCCTTAACATCAGTCATGAGAACACCGCAGCTAGGCAACTGTGAGCGTCTAGAAGCCAATGAGTCAAAAAGTTAGCTAGCTAACAAATGGCCAACGTAATTTAAGGAATGCAATGGAGTAATTAAAGGATTAGTCCACTGGGAATATCAACAATTTCCTGAGACATGTCACAACTCGTGAACTTGGTCCTATCTGAATATTTCCAGTTAAGAGGTTGTGAAATCCACTAGAGGGCACCATTCACAAGGCGCTTACTTACGAATACTGTAAACGCAACACCATGTGAAGGCACCACTTAAAGGGGAACTACTGTTTTTTTTACAACCTGGACCTTATTTCTTGCATAAAATACGATCGTTTACTCACCCATATAACTTTGGTGTTTTTGGAGTTGCTCGTCAGATATTTAGATCCACGTATATCCATATAGTGGGAGTGACTGGGGCACCGCAACGCAGCCTCTAAGTAATGCATTATCTGCAGTGAAACGCGTTCATTTCACCAATATTTTGTTATGATACGCTAGTGCTATTCCCCGTTGAGTCCGGAGTTACCTGTTATCTATTCGCGGAGATGCAGCGGTTTGTTGTTCTTTGGACAGCTGTTCCTCTCTCTGCCTTTCAACGAGCTCCTTATCTGTATCCTCTGGCTCAAAACGGTAAGGACGTCCATCATATACAAAGTCGTCGTCCACAACCTCAGAATCGGAAAAATATTCAGCCATGTTGCAAAAAAAATAGCAGTCGCAAATTACAAGTAAACAAGCTGCGCGGGGTGCACGCGGCGCTCAGAGATGACATCATCCAGGTCAGAGGTTAGTAGGTCAATCTACAGACCCCGGATGATGATAACAGGTAACTCCGGACTCATGGGGAATAGCACTAGCGTATCATAACAAAATATTGGTGAAATGAACATGTTTCGTTGCAGATGATGTGTTATTTAGAGCGTTTCAGTGCCCCAGTCACTCCCACTATATGGATATACGCAGACCTAAATATCTGACGAACGACTCCAAATAACACCAAAGTTATATGGGTCAGTAAACAATCGTATTTTATGCCAGAAATAAGGTCAAAGTTGTAAAAAACAGTAGTTCCCCTTTAACTATGACATAATACGTCATTTGAATTTCTGTTAGTAGAATGCACAGTTCACGTTGGTCTGCTTTACAACATGTATTAAATACAACACATTACACAATATGGTGGACCAGCGTTAATGCCACTTCTAGTTGTGGTCGATCAGTCAAGCTTCGATAAAACATAACAAATAAAAACAGGCAAGTGCCACTGCTGACCCACATTCATACCCCCTACCCAGTGGACAGCGATGCAGTGAGTTTTGGAAACATTCAAGTCATTATTCTAACATATGTCATAAAACCTGCTTAGTCCAACATGACATAGGCACCATTTATAATGCGCAATACATAAAAAACAGTAACACTTGGAGCCGTTGCATCTTTCCCTTGACACTGCCCATCCATTTACAGTCTTCTGCTGTCACTGGCCCCTGGGAGCTGCCCAAGACAACGTGCTAATGGCTAATTCATTTTTGCTCATCCAGATTTTTCTTTCCAATCCAGGATATTTTTTAAAAAAAAGCCATATTGTCGTTGCTTAGCCTGCTTCTATAACCGCTGCTGTATAATTTATGGTTCTTTCTCGTGGATTCATGTCTAAAACAAAGCTGGTAAACCATGTTAAGTGATGACTGCTGTGCTCAATGTGAAGGATTTCTTCCGTTCAAACTGGTGGTCTTCCCGAAACCAGAGGAAATGATGACAGACATGTAGATGACCCCAAAGACTACAGAGTGGTAATCTATTATTCATCTGATCTCAGGTTAGGTGTGGCGACTGAAGCCTCGACTTCATGTCTCTCATTCTTCTCGCCAGTCAGACAAAGAAAACAAACGAATAAGAGGGCAAAATCGGCACATTTTTTTCATATGTGGCGAAGAAACATCTGCTGTTTTTTTAGTTTATTCTCATCCAGGCAAACCCATTTCCATTGCTGCCTCAACCTTTATGTAAATAAGAAAGGGATGTGGTTATAAAAGCCAGTTGAGTAAGGACTGTCATGGCCTCTGCTACAGCAACATCCACTGAAGAAATGTCGGCCATGATCACGTCTGAGAATGTGTTAGATCCAGTGAATGCATGTCACCTCTTTCTCTCTGACACACACATTACAGTTAATTCTCTAAATGTCCTCTAGGTGTGGGATAGGGGCCCCGTGGTGTGACTCTGCAAAGCTACACAACAGGTTTGATGTAGATTGGACTGGATATGTGTGTAGCGGGGAAAAGGTGGGGAAGGGTTCAGCTCTCTTCCTGTCTAACTGACAGTGAAGTGGTGAGACTGGTATTCAGACACAGGCAGCAGCAGGTCTCAAAGCTCCTCTCTTGCCCAATTCACAGCATGCTATAGTGAAAATAATTGCTGTGCTTACAATTTACTTTCAAGCGTCAAATCACATTATCCACTGTCGGAAAGCACACAGATTCATTTCAAGGTAAAGTAAATCTGAAACATGTGAAAACACATCTGCCTCTGCCATGTAACAGGGCAGGGCAGGGCACAGAATGTATAGGGGAAGTTGGGAGAGGCCACCTTTGTTGAAGTGATATTATCATGTGAGTGGACTTTACACTAGAACAATGGAGGCTGCTGAGGTTCTTGAGATGAGATGATCTGAACGAGGCCAGGTGAAGCTTTCGTGTATGACCTCACGCAGGGGTGTTGATTTCATTTTGTCCTCAGGGTTCAAATAACGAAAGTGAGCGAGATTTACAAGGGGAAACAGCTAAGCACGCCATAACGGAGCTCTCCTCATATGAAATACTGACGCATTAGACGTTTGTAGGTAGGCAGAATGACACCAAGCCAATTAATCGACATGTATTGTGGTTATTAAAATTCTTCTAATGCCTTAAATGTTGACCACAGATTTCTTGTTTTGTCCAATCGACAGCGAATTTTCAAAACCAGGAAGCTGGAAAATGTTTTGTGACGAGGTTTAGAGATGATTTCAAACTGAGATCTTCAAAAATACATTTAAAATACACTCAATTGCCACTTTGTTCTGTACACTAGAGAAAACAGAAGCATTCAGATGCAACACTCCTGCTCTTTAGCGTCATGAAGGTTATGGTATTCAGCATTTGTTTAAAATAACTGAGACTGCTGTTGATTTAACTGTGTTTTCATTTTGGAGGCTGTGGTTTCACATCTCCATTTAGTCAGTGGACTAGGCTAAATAACAGAAACACTTTCACTGTTTAATTCAATTCAGTTAAACAGCACCAAAACTATATCTTCCAAAACGACCATCCAATTGAATTATCACCTTTCTGACGCTGTTTCAACATAAACTGAACATTAGAACAGTCATGAAGCTAAGATTTAGTGCAGGACTGTTTTTATTTCAATACTTTTTTTTTTCCTGTAGTGTATCTAATGTTTTGGCAAGTGAGTGTGTATCTTTAACCTGCCTTTTACCACAAGACCGGCCACAATCCTGGTCCTGCATCTTTCCTCCAAAATCATGTCAAGTAAAATCCGGAGTCGTCCCTAAAGCCATTTCTGACATTAGCACACCAAACGCACCCACGATCAGCTTTTCAAAACCTCCTCCATCACTGGGATGAGTGCTCACAGTCAGGTAGTGTAAAGAACAAAGGTTCAATGTAAAAAAAAAAAAAAATAATGCCTAGACTGGACCCCCTGATGTGAGAGGAGAATATCAGTCAGAATATAAAATAGAGTAGTCTAGATTTTAAGCTCAGGAGCACAACAAAGAACACACAACGCTCTGGGGAGCTAAATGATGAGGTTTTGCAGACAATAACGGAACGTAAAGAAACACCCCCCCCCCCATGTTCTCAACAGGATGACGATTTAAACTTGGAGATCTCTTAATGACAAACAGTAAAGAACCATTTTGGATCAGATCCCCCAGCCTGTGCTGCTGTGTTGACTGGAGGAGAACAACACATCCACATGGATACTGGGATGTGTGTGTGTGTGTGTGAGGGGTGTGAGAGAGGAGGGGCGCCCACTGTCACTGCTCATTCATGGCTTGGCCCGCCTGGCCATTTTGGTTGGTTGGCCTTGTTTCTGAATATGCCATGCAAACAACAATAGAGGGGATGAGGCAGCTATCTGAGCAGCTTCCCCTATAATTCCCTGTCAGCAGCAAACATGGCTGATCTAATACTACCTGATCTCGGGTCTGGATTGATCATATGTGGATAAAGTGACTGAACAACAACAGAATCAACTTTACACCCCCTCACTGCCCCCCCCCCGTTTTTTTTCTCCACTGTAGCCTAATATGTGGCACATAGATTATCATATAATAAAACAGAATCTTCGTTAAGCAAGATGCACATTACAGAAGCGGTGCATGGTTATTATTTATTATGTGTTGATTTAATTAACATTTGAAGGGGAGCACTGTGCAAACTGAGGGTCTGCCCATTGTTGGTTTATTCGGTAGCTCTCTGCGTCAAAAGCACAGTGCCACCATCCAGCAGCCTACATTAGACGTGGATGTCTTGTTTTCTTTCTTGATCAAGACTGTGCAACAGAAACTGACAGGAAAAGGCATGATCTAATCAGAGAGATATGACAAACACAGAGCAGAAGTGTGGCGTAGTACTCACCTTGAATATTCTCTATTGAGGTAACAGATGTGCCCATATTATCTGCAGCCCAGGCATCGTTTGCTGAACGCTGGGAGACCATGGAGACCATGGTCTGCAGCATTTTCTCCGGGGTAAAAAGTGATGTTTGTGCATCCGTGGACCGTTTGCGTGCGCCGGTGAATCTGGCAACGGGCGCTGCTATTTGTTCTTTAGTGGCTGACATTATTCCAGTGTCATGGGTGGTGGTTGTAGTGGCCGGGTCCGTTGCTGGAGGCTGGAAGGTGGTTGCAGTTTTAGAGACAGGGCTCGTAGTGGTGCTCGGCCCGGGTGAAACGATGCCAGGCGCTGGTGAGAGTCCGGCCAGAGGCCCGGGAGAACGAGGCATGTCGGTGTGGAAGGTCTCCCAGGTGTCGGAGGCTGAGCGGAGCTTTCTGGAGATAGGCGACGCATCGTAGGTACGGATGCGGGGTGCAGCTTCAGAAAATCCAATACATACATACAAAATAAATATCAGAGCCGGAGATATGTACATCATTAAGGACGTTAACCTCATATTCACTTTCAGCTCTCCATGTAAGCCCCAGTAATGGTCTCTCTCAGACCGTTCCCTGAATGGACGCGTACTCCACCATTGATGTCTCCCGGCGACGTACGCTGGTGTTTGTTGCCCTATGAACCGCAGTCAACACTTCACCTGCACTGCAACCAAGCGCCAGACGCCCGTGATGGACGTGTCAGCGAGCCAATGAAAGGCCTTGAAAAACGTGGCTGGGTGCGCGTTCGTTCTTTGATTGGACAATCGTTTTTGACACCGTGTTAGGTTGAAAATTGACTTACGTCCCCACTCTTATGAAAATGATCAAAACATAAATGCTTTCATTCATAAACTCACCTATCTATTAATGGATATTTTGTAAAGATACTGTATTTCATAAAGATACTTTAACTAATGCCTATATGATAGCTTAACATTGTTTATTTGTCATAATTGTAGCTCAGGTGCTCCTCCTTATCTCATAAAAATGCCCGGTGGTGCCTTTTTTTGCTTACAAGATAACAATATTTGAAATTTCACTTGTTTATTATTTCTGTTTATGCTAGTTAAATAAGCTTGAATATTAATCGATTCAAATGTATTTATATAATTTAACCCAACTTGAAATAACCCTTCCTGAAAAAAAAAAAAAAAAACAACCAGCTATAGCCTATGTGCTGTATATCAAGTCGACGGCTAAATAATGTTAAATAATGCAAAACTAGCTGTGGGTGAAAGTCTGCCTTATTAAGTATTTATTTAATCTTATCGGCCATTGGAAATAGCAATACAGTAACTGCGAATGATGTACATTTCCCCCCTCCTTGTCACTGTCACCTGTTTAAAGAGTATAGCTATGAGATATATTTTAATATTTTAACTGTGAGAATGCGGCTCTGCTTGCTATTACTTATTATTTCAACACATCACATTGCATAACGAGGCCTCGGGTTTTAAAACATTTATTTTGAAAGGTCCCATAAGGAAGTAGGAGTATGCTATGATGTCTGTCTTGACGTTGACTCTTGTTACATTGAGATTTGATTTTGCAAATCATGAGTGTTTGTTGCCCTCTAGTGGTCTTAGGGTGGAACTACAAGTCAATTTAACGCAAACGGCTTTACTGGATGACCATATTCAGATCGTGTGCGTAGTGACAATAGCCTGGTCGTCACCATCCTACGTTTCCGCCCGAAATTTGATTTCGGTAGTGACGACCAGGCTATAGTGACAACAACAACATATAACTATTTGACTGCTATTTAAACACTTGAGTCTTGTTTGTAGGATTTGGGAGCTATAACTCAGAATCAGAATCTATTATTTGGCTACGTATTCTAGCTCATAAAATGTATCTGACTCCAATTACACGTAAAACTCTCCATGAACACACTGTAGATACAGTTTTAGTATTACAAAATATTGGTTTGTGTGCGAATGTGAGGAAGATAAATATATTTCTATACACATGTAGTACTATATTTATATATTGGAGAAAACGAGTAAATACAGTATTTCCCTATGTGCAATTGTATTGACTCAATATGAACACTAGAGGGCGCAAATACCCCGGCGCACAAAAATAATAAAGTCAGACAAAATTATATCACAACAAAACTTCCGGGGAAGACAATTCAAAATAAAACAAAACACACTGTCCTGATATTTATTTTATTTGGGACATAAGATAGAAAGAATATTTTGTCTTCATTCTGACAGCAACTTTCTATTAAATGTTTGTCATAAGGTAAAACTAGAAAATGATTAACGTTCTATTCGTCCATACAGACGTTAGGTGGCGGTAGAGGGTAGAGATCAGGTGTCGAAGTGTTTGCAGGAAGTTGCGCACCACAACTATCTCGGTACAATGGCGCCTCTAGATTTGGATAAATATGCGGAGATTGCAAAACAGTGTAAATATCTCCCAGAAAATGACCTCAAGGTAAATGCGACTCTGTACAATCGTTTTCTAAGTAAGACGCGTGGCGAGATAAGGATGTCAGCGCTAGCTCATCGCTGCTTCAGTGTTGTTACAGCGTAATTAGCCGACGTTAGCTTTAGCTAGCTAGGGATGCTAGTCTGGAGCGGAAGTTTTAATTGACAAATTCATTGTTTTGCTAAACTGTCGTGACATAAACTCAATCTCTGCTCTCCTGTCAGCTGTTATGGAAACTGGGATGAAGATGACCTGCTTTATCATGTTGTCATCGTGCGATATTAACATGGCGACATGTCAGCAGTGAACTGGTGATGCTGGTTGCCATGATGTTTGGTTGACTACTGTTTGTTATTTCCTGTCAGCATATTTGACATGGGCGTAAACTAATGAAGCCGAACGTATCTCCTGATCGCGAGTGTCTCGGTAAATTGTGGGAATCATGTTCAGTTCCTCTAGGAAAACACTTTAGTTACTATGATTATTTTTGTGAATTTATTTGCCTATATGTTATATCCGTGAAGAGCCTCAGTCACCCAGGCCGTGGGTTATCTTTATTTTCTTCCACGATGAGCAGTTCTCTAGTGACGGCCAGAGACAAGAATGGTTTGAATCGGGATGAAAGTGGCTGATTAATCGTGTCTCAGTCCACGTCTCCTGTCCAAAAATGTGATTTATTCTCCAATTTTAAATAGATGGCTCCCTTTACTCCTCTTCCAAAACATCTGTCGTCCTGGGATAAAATGTGGTCGTTGTTATGGGCAAAAGACTGTCTCTTGTCCTCTGACATTTAGGCACGCCTATTTTTTAAACTAACTCTTGCTGACTGGGTCAGAGCATCCAACAGATGAGCTGCCGTAGCTCAAATTATTGACTTGTTGAAGCAAATGCTGGTTCTGATAGAAAGGTATCACAGTTTGTTTCGTATGAAGCCACATACCACTCACGGTGTCCATGCTGACCCCTGTCCTCTGCTGAAAACACCTACATTGGACACGTGAGCATCAGAACTGGACCGCTGAGCTATTGAAGACACTCTCTCATGGAAGCCGTATTCCCTGATGGCTGTGGCCTCTTTCAGCAGCATCATGCTCCAATTAAAAAAAAAAGGTTTAAACAAAGAGTTTAAGGTGATGACTTCACATTCCTCCACATTCCCCAGATCTCAATGCAATCAAGCATCTGGGGTCTAGTAGAGTCCATGCTTCAATGGGCAAGGACTGTTTTGGCAGCAAAAAGGGGACGCACACAATATTCTGCAGGTGGTCATAATTTACGAGTGCCAACACTTCTCTGAGCCAAAGACCCTTCTTAACAGCCAGCTAACTGCACCTAACATTGCCTACCTGCATGGTTGACGTTGGTTATTTGTTGTAATCCCAGGTTCTTTGAGTAGTACATTGTAGTAAAGTTGTATCTGAGCTGGTAACAAATGCAAGTGCACAGCCTCGGTATCAAAACAAAACCCCATCAGTGGATTTAAAAAGCTATAGCATGAGCAAAAGTGTTTTTGCTCATACTATAGTCTACAGAGAACCGTGTGGACGGCGAAACTTCTGCCCAAGTAGATTTGTAGGACTTGGTACAGGTCTACCCAAGTGCTCCATCAATTTTCTGATCAGTTCATCAATGAAATGTAATATTTTTGGCCCAAAACTTTGTTGGGTTCAGTTTCTAAAATATGAAGATTTCCTTTCCTTTCATCTGCATAATTGTGTTGTTGTCGCTCTGAACTATGTAAAATGCATATTTTCTACAGTTCTTATAAAGTGCACTTCTTTGTTTTGGGATCTTAGTCACATACATTGATCTACAGCTATGCCTTTTAGAAACCCTGAAGTTTGTTTTCCTTTGGATTTTAGAGACTTTTTCACTAAAAGAACAAGATTTTAGGGAAAACACTGAACATTGACATTTAAGGGCACTGACTTCCAGCACTATGTGACCGAATCCTTATCACCTGTGTTACTCTTTGCTCTATACAGAGGTTATGTGACTACGTTTGTGATCTTCTGCTGGAGGAGTCCAACGTTCAGCCTGTTTCTACTCCTGTAACGGTGTGTGGAGACATACATGGACAGGTAAAAACAGTGTCTCAAAGCACATTTCTAAGCAACACTTAACGAAAGTGTTTTCATGCAAAATCTACGTCTGCATCTATTCTTCGGTCTGATGTACAAATAAAATGCAATGTTCCAACTCATTTTGTCTTTGGTTTTATAGTTTTACGATCTCTGTGAACTGTTTCGGACTGGTGGCCAGGTTCCAGACACAAATTACATCTTCATGGTTTGTTTGTTTCTAATCGGTGTGAACACTGTTTGGTGTTTTGGCGGAAGTGTCTGTGATTAACCTCCGTCACCTTGCAGGGGGACTTTGTCGACCGAGGATATTACAGCTTGGAGACGTTCACCTACCTGCTGGTGCTCAAAGCTAAATGGCCCGACCGCATCACTCTTCTACGTGGAAACCACGAGAGCAGACAGATCACACAAGTTTATGGTTTTTATGGTGAGATATGATTTATGGAAGCTGACGATCTGCAACTGGAAAGTTCTTTATCGCTAAGCCTCCTTTTTTTGTGTGTGTGCTTTACAGATGAGTGCCAGACCAAATATGGAAATGCAAATGCCTGGCGGTATTGCACCAAAGTGTTCGACATGTTAACAGTTGCTGCAGTAAGTTACTAAACCTTGTATTTGTTTTCATTTTGAAGCCACTAACCACTAACCACTCAGGCTCAGAAGCCACTCATGCTTGAAATTCTGAACTTAGGCTCTTGTTTAGTTTAGGTGTTTATGTGAGGTTGGACAACATGACAGCATCCCAGAAGTGAAGACAAACAACAGTTATCAATATGGCTAGGTAGTGTGCTGTAGTCACACACAATTCTTAGCAGAATATGACTCTGGTTACACACCATTTGGGTTTCATTACAGGGCCTGTTAAAAAGCACCTCCTCAGTTGGATAGTCCAACCAATCAGAGCTATTTTGTTGCAAACAAATTCAACTCCACAGCGCTCAGATGACGTGTATGTATACGTTGCTGTTACTCTTTTGTTCATCACCACATAAAGCCCACCCGAACACCTTGACTGGCCTGGTAGATCTTTGCAGGAGCATAATTAGCTTTCATCTTATCTAGTTGTGCCAGAGGAGATAGGTTGGAACCCAACACACCATGCTTTCCCAGCTTTCACCGGATTTATAGCACGCAAGGTTTTCTAACAGTGCTGTTTTGTCCTGTTTTCTGCCAGCTGATGGACGAGCAGATCCTGTGCGTCCACGGAGGCCTCTCTCCAGACATAAAGACCCTAGACCAAATTCGAACCATCGAGCGGAACCAGGAGATCCCTCACAAAGGAGCGTTTTGTGACCTGGTGTGGTCAGACCCTGAAGACGTGGATACCTGGGCCATCAGCCCCAGAGGAGCTGGCTGGCTCTTTGGAGCAAAGGTCACAAATGAGGTAAGGTTCTATTAGTTACGATCACAGGTATTTGCTTAGGTTAGATTCCTTAATACATACAGTTGAAAGATTTTTTTTTTTGTTTGTTTGTTTTTGTTGTAAAGTAGGGGACATGTTAAGGAACCATACAGATGAAAATATTTCTGGGAAACTGTACTAGATTTAACCCTCATGCATCAGTTTAATTTACTACCCTCTTGAGTCATTAAGGACAAAAATGTCCACGTTCAAAAAACTGCCATAAAAACTTAACAATTTTTTTCTGCATAAATCTGTTAACTCTAAACTACCAAAAATTAAATCATTTTGAGGACTTTAACCCCTTAAATGCTAGTTTGATTACTTAAAGTCACTGTTGTTTTTTTTACGAAAAAAAAAACAAACACAAAAAATCAGTTATTTTCCATAAAACTAATGTTGGGAGGCTCGTCTTGGAGTCTTGGATATGACCAAGATTATCTAAAATATTGACTTGATTGCATTATTAGTTTTTGTGTAGCATCAGATTTAAAATGTACTACCATTAGCCTTAGCAGACAAAAATGTCCCACTTCACAGTGGAGTCCTGTCACAAACTGTGTGAAGCTTGGTTGTCTGGTCATTTCATTCCTTTGACAACCAAGGAGCAAAATGAAGATGTTCTCCTCTGTGAAAAATCGTCGGAATAAAAACATGAGGCCAGTAACTCCCAGAGAGATGCAGGAAAGTGAAACATCCTCAGAATGAGAGTATGATGTGGACTTTGTGGTGGAGTCAGATCATTCTGCTTCCTCTTCTTCCTCTCCTGAACTTTCCACTATGAGTGGAGAGGACACAATGGATCCTGAACAGAACGGACTTCAAAAAGTAGGCAAGTCTGGTTTCCTCCTAATGCAGAGATTACCCACTATGTTCCTGTTGCCAGAGGTTGGATTTCTGGCTGACACCATACGCTGTCACCAGGATGGCATGTACTGGAAAATGAAACAGGAACATAGTGAGTAGTCTCTGCATTAGCAGCAGAAGCATTTTTTGGACATGGTGGATATTTTTGTCCTTAATGACTCAAGAGAGTAGTAAATTTTTTCACAGTGTTCTGTTGACCTATTAGATTTTTCTTTCTTTCTTTCTTTCTTTCTTTTTTTTGAATTTCAGACTTTGTGTAGAGACAGACCTTGTTACAAAAATTGTGCCACATGCACTAACACAGCCAAAATGATGGCCAGACGAAAAGGAAAGAATTGCCCAAATGGACAAAAATGTCCCTAATGATGCATGAGGGTTATGAATTTGTCCCTTTAGCCACTGCAACTAAAGATTATATTGTGCAAACCCGTAAAACGACTGCAAATCAGAAGACTATGATTCTGTCAAAGGAGAAGTGGATGTGTGAATTCCTCTTTTGGGGTTTTAACATTTTATTACTTCGTTTCTCCTCTTCCTCTCTCCTCTAGTTCGTTCACATCAACAACCTGAAGCTGATCTGCAGGGCGCATCAGCTTGTCCATGAAGGCTACAAGTTCATGTTTGACGAGAAGCTGGTCACAGTGTGGTCTGCTCCCAACTACTGTTACCGCTGTGGCAACATCGCCTCCATCATGGTCTTCAAAGATGCTAATACAAGAGAGCCAAAGCTCTTCAGAGCAGTGCCTGACTCTGAGAGAGTCATTCCTCCCCGAACAACAACCCCTTATTTCCTGTAAGCACATCAAAAGTAAAAGAGCGCAGGCATTTGCCCTTTGTTCAGGCTTCAGATACTGACTGAGACAGTGACATCAGCACTTGTGAACCCATATAAATCTTGTATAATACATTTAAAGTATTTCTTGGTGCCAATTGTCAATTGTTATTCCTGCTCTGTGCATTTAATGCCATTATTCTGCAGCTTAAATTCATTACAGTAAAGCGACATTAAGTTTGCTAAGAAGCATCACCCTGCTGTTGTATTAGAGGAAGGACTAAAATCAACTGACCCTTGTAAAATGTTCATATTTATAAAGCACCATTTTATTTTACAATAAAAAAAAGTCACTGCTGAGCAAATTGCACATGCAGTGTTATATAGAATGTTTTGTTTTATTTTGGTAATATAGTAAGGCTGGGTGTAAGATAAGAAACCACCATGAAAACACAAAAAAAATGCAACTATTAAGTTTTAGTGTTCTTATGTGTTCTATATTAAATGAGCTTGAGAGTCGACACGTTAAAATATACTCTGATCTGGCTTGTTAGAAATGTCAGTATTGTTAAATCTGTGGTACCTTCAAAATTCTCTGAAATTTACTGATGTGGAGTCAGCTCGTGTAATTTTTTCTGTGTGTGTGTGTGTGTGTGTGTGGGTGCGTGTGGGTGCGTGTGTGTATTGCCATGCTGTTTTTAAATAAAGAAATACAATATTGTAAAGTTAAACATCAATACCTGGATGAAGAGGCAAAAATGACACCATGTCACATAACACATGATACTGGATAATATATTATCGTCACGTTTAAACATAGCATGGAAATAAATAAAAAAATGCATTTGTAGTATTACAATCAGATCCTGTCACTGGATGGCCTGTATAATCATTTAACAGTCAGGATAGTTAATGATTGGAATGTCTAGATTAATCTAATCAGTGTTGCACATGTGTGCAAAGACCAAAGGAGCTTTTGAAATGCAGGACGTGAAAAGCCCTAAAATGGTTTTGTTAGTCCCTACAATGTTAAGTTAATTTCTGAAAGTCTTCCTGATGTTTTCTTTTCTTTTCTTTTATTCATCCATTAGTCAAAACTAAAAGATTGTGTAGTATATGTCAAATATCTTTACTTTTTGGTAAAAGTGATTTAAAATTATGATAATGACTGAAAACAATACTAGTACTTTTAGTTTGACAAAAAAATCACCTGATCTTTGCAACTCTAAAAGATATTTTTGGGGGTCTAATCCATTTTCTGCTGCTTATCTAGGTCCAGGTTGCTTTAACTGAATTTATTATGTGGAGCGTAGAGCTACTGGATCCCGTATTTCATCCCACAATAGGGAAGTTTTATGTCTGCGTTTAACCCATCCATTCATACACACAAGCAGAACACTTGGAGCCATAGGGCCAGCTGTGTGATCCCCAGGGAGCAATTTCAGGGGTCCTCTGAACTCTAGTTCACAAGCTCCCCCCAAAACTGTGGTATATAATCTCTGAAAATATGATGCAATATTGGTTTAATGTTTCATCAGACTTTAATTATGTGGACAGTGTGATGGGGAAGTAGATATTTATTCAGATTCTTTGTGTAATAAAAACTTCTTAACACTGTCTCCTGAAGTCTGTGAATATCCTTAATCATACAGGCCATGGTGTGTAGAAAACAAGGCAACTGGACTTGGGATATTTGTACTGGTCTGGAAGATGTTTAATCACTCACAGTTACTCTGAATAAATATGATGATTGATTGAAAAATAAATGAGATAAATCTGGAAAACCTATGAATAAACCAACCGCTGATAAAATACCAGAGAGCCTAAAATTCAACACATAATTGTCAATTGCATAACTGGTAACTGAAATGGTATTTTATATTTCGATTCTCATGTTTACTGTCACCTCCACATTATGTTAATAAAACATACAGAGGTGTGAAATACTGTCTCACATCCTGCTTTGCAACATACAACAGTCTACAATGACAGACTCAAGAGAAATAAATATCTATATATGGAACTATATAGAATTATTATAGTAGAAAGCATACAATGTTGTGTGCATACAGTGTAAAACTGTACTACAGAACCTCTACGAGTAGGAGAGTGAAAATCTTGAAGTGCAAATTGTGTTTACACTATTTGCAATAATCATATTTTATAATTTGTTTTCATTTTCTTTCATTCTCAAAATTAAGTCAGTTTTCCCAGTGAAACATTTATTTCACAATAACAGGGAAAGGCAGGGTTTGTACGGGATTTTATTTGTCCCAATCCCTACATCCCTACTACCTTATCTGCAACATGGAGCTGTTGTTAAATATATGTACTGGTAAAGTGAATTTGTCATTACATAGCTGTTTATTTATAGCATCAATTACATACAGACTTATTCAGCCCCAGAAATAGACCTTGTGTGTGTGTTTAGGTTTTTTTAAGCAAGTTTAGCTGTTGTTGCTTTTCCTGCCAACAGGGGGAGCGTGTTGCTAGCTACATTTCCACGCCCCTCAATGTTTTTATCCAATGAGCAGAGGCCTGGCCGTGACGTATCAGTCATCTGTGTTGGGTGATTACGTGTAGCTCACCAGCTAGCTGCTGCTAGCTTGTCAGTCGAGACTGTACCAGCGACTTCACTCACACCAGCTGCTATAGCAAAAGCGATTTTTAGTTGTATGTACAGAAGACGGAAACACTTAGCAGCTGAAACACCGCGGGCGGAATGCTAACCGAAGTTAATATGGTAAGAAAAAGGCGATTTCAGTGAACTAGCAAGCTCACGACAGCTAACATTACCCGGTGGTGGTAAACGTTAACTCTCATTGTTATGGCTTGAAGAGCTAGCTGGCTAGCTGTCTGTCAAAACATAGTGGGACAGTGTAATTGTACATTTCGTAATTCGATGAACACTGATTAGACTTACTGAGATTTTGCTTTGCAGCAATGTGTGACCACTTGATAAAGAAGATTAAGTTAGTTAAGATACGCTACAATCTTAGCAATGGAAGCTAATTTAGTTACAAACTCGTCCTCTTTCAAATCAGGTTTTGCTTTCTAATGCAACTGTTTTTGATGAGCTGCTTGGTTTCTCCAGTGTTAGATTTGCTGTAAGAAATCACCTGTCTGCTGCAGTTTGCACTGCAACACAGGCTTTTTACACTCACTTGACAAATCAGGTACACTAGAGAAAATGAATGCATTCTAAGATAACAGCTAAATCCTCCTTCATGACTGTTAAAATATTCAGTTTGTGTTTAAACATTGTAAGATTAATTTATGATCATTTTAGAGCATGTAGTTAGGGATGCTGTTAAAATGCATTCAAATAATCACAAAAGTATTTCTATTATTTAGCCCAGCTCACTGACTAAACTATTTGTAAAAACAATAAAAACACGTGTTGGTTCAAAACAATACACTCCAATAGTTCTACAAACCACATCCTCCAAAATGAAAATGCAAGCCAATCAACAGTTCTGTCAGTTAATAAACAAATGCTTAATACCATAACCTACGTGAAGTCAAGATTTAGTGCAGGACTGTTATATTAGAATGCATTTGTTTTCATTACCTTGGCTAATAAACTGGCAAGTTAGTGTATATGACAGCTTTTTGAAACATTTTGTGAGACTTTATCATGTCAGTTTAGCAAACACAGATATTATCTGTGAGAAAAATACAGAATAAAAGCTGGATTTTCTTTTCTAGAGGTTGTTTTATAGTAAACACACTAAATGACCTCATGCATATTTTGCCAGCATTTGCCACTGATATGATATCAAAAAAGCCCACCTATTATATCCTGATAATAATAGATGTCAAAAATAGTGGCTCTTGATCTAGCTGTTGGATTCATTACAACAATGTGATGCTGTTGCAAACACACTGTCTCTTGTTTTTCTAGCTGTAGCAGAATGGAAACACCAGTACGAACCTTTTCGAAGTGGCACTGCATAAGGACACGGCTCTGTTTCAGCCCTCGGAAAATGAAGCAGTAAACTCGGTGCATTGCTTGAAGTCTTGCACTCCCCAGAAACTACAAATTCCACTCACAAGGAGACACTGAAAGGAACACCATGTTTGCAAAGTTGAAGAAGAAGATTGCAGAGGAGGCAGCCACGGCACCTCGGAGTAGCGTCCGTATACCGCGCACCATCAGCAAGGAATCCATCACCTCGATGGGGGCAGACTCGGGGGATGACTTTGTAAGTACTCTAAAATCATTGCCACTCACTAGTCCTATGCTTCAAACATGTAGATTTTTTTTTTTGGCTCACTATTCTTTTGAGGCATAAACAACTACTACGATAGTGTATTGCAGTTGGTCTTTCAGAACAATGTAGTTTACCATGCACTGGCACATGTTTGTTTATGCAAGGAAAAAGATGACTAATTTTACATAATAAATAAGTGATTGATTCATACAAATCTTTAAATCTTTGTGGAAACATTGAGCTATAATAAACTTGATTCTCTCTCTTTTTTCACCATAAATCTTCATTTTTTAATTTTCTGTACTAATAGGGCTCTCAGGACATACACTGATCAGCCACAACATTAAAACCACCTTCCTACTATTGTGTAGGTCTCCCTCGTGCCTCCAAAACAGTTGTGACTCATCAGAGAATGGACATGGGCCTTCTGAGGGTGTCCTGTGGTGTCTGGCAACAGAATGTTGTTAGTGGGGGCCTTTGGGTCCTATGGGTTGAGAGGAAGGGCCTCTGTGGGTCATGCCAGTTTGTCCCCATCCTCAGTTTGGGATCTAGTGAATTTGGAGGCCAGGTCAACACCTTGTGCTGTTCTTCATGTTTTTTTTTAATTGTTCCTAAACCATTTTTGTGTGTGTGCCTGTGTCAGGCTGCATCCTGCTGGGGATGGCTGCTGCCATCAAGGAGTGTCATTGCTATGGGGTGGGGGGGCCTGGTCTGGTCTAGGTGGGTGCTACATGTCTAAGTAACATCCACATGAATGCCAGGTCCAAAAGTTTCCCAGCAGAACATTGTTTTGTCACAAGATGGTCAATGTTATTTACTTCTACTGTTAGTGGTTTTAATGTTGTGGCTGATCGGTGTATTTGATTACGCCTTAGTGACACTCATTAAATCTGTTTTAAGTTAAGTACAAAGAATACTGTGATAATTCATAATCACTAAAATAAAATGCTGGTGTTTTGCATGCACTATGACCTCAACCCTGAAGGAAGGTGAACTTAAAGTTGCACTGCGAGAATCACAGAATACGATGTAACACTAGCAAAGCTGAACACGCACAAATGCCATTTACTTATACATGGTAAATGGTAGCTACAGTATTTAAATGTAGGACTTGTTCCGCCTTTTTGTGACAGTTAAGCTGTTCTGAACGTAATACAGATCATTCTCAGCTCTAATTTTTAATTTTTTAATCAGATTTGTTTCATTTTTACTACTCCCAGCCTGATTTTGGCGTGACATGTCCTTTTAATAAGCTCTTAATTATTATTTTTTTTTTTTAATAGAGATGTCCTGTCCACACAGCAAAGGCAGCACTGTGATATTTAGGCCAGTGTTCTTAAGCTGTCGTCCAACTGCAGTAGTAATCCCCACTGTCGCTGGATAAAAGCATTTTACCACCTCTTCATCACTGCTAATACATAGACCTGATCATCAGTCCTCTCGATGATGTTCACAGAAGAACAAAATAACGAGCAGTTCGACAACTCAAACATGACAACAGTTTCGTTTAGGACACATGGTGACAATAGAAAGACAGAAGTCCTCCTCAGGACGAACACTGTAATTTTGTGTCCATCCTTTACGGAGATAACTGATGGATTTCTTTGTTCTATAACTTGTTATGTGTCATTTGTCACTTGAAATAATAGTAACACTGTTGGACCCTGTTAAATAGTCAGGCAGATCTAGGTAGGGCTTGGCTGTGACTGAAATCACTAAAGGGCGGGGATGACGTAGTGGGTTGGTCTCTTTTGTACTGAGTGCTTGCAAACAGGATACTGTCTGTCTTGTCTTAAGATCAATGGCTTCAGCTCCCTTCAGTATTTAACCCTACTTGATTTTTTTTCTCTTGTCACACTCATATCTCACATAATCAGTTTTTGTGCCAGATTTTTTATTTTTTTTGTTTGTGGCAGCTCATTTACTCACCTGTTACAGTACATTCTGCAGTGTGTGCTGAGGTATTTGTCAGTCTTTTCCTAAATTCTGTTGAAGACAAATGCTGCTGTCATAGCTTATAAAGGAAATCCACATCTGGGTTAAAGCTCTGGAGCTAAAAGCGTGGTGTCATCTCTCACAAGGGAGGCCAGACTCCTGAGGCTATAGTGTCGTCTCAGTTGCACTTGGCTAAATAATTTAGTGAAGTGGCTGAGTAGCAATGCACCCGGCCGATATTTGACATCATGGACGATAAAAACATGGTCCAGCGTCCAGCTTGCTTGCATGCAACACTGACTGCTGGCACCATCCTTTTTCTTTATCCATTTCATATATTCATAATTATTCAGCAACCTACTGTCCAAATACCAATGACATGGAAGTTTTTGTTGCACAACAGCGAGGTAGTGCGAAAACGGAGCAATATTCTCTGATTGACATTAAGAATGTGCTTCAGATTGAAGAATTTGAAAGCCAAAATACTTCTGAGTCTTACAACCTCTACTCTTCTCCAATTTTATTCTAAAACTGTATATTCTTCAAGGCCATCATCATAAGATTTTTGATTTGCTGTCAAATAATACGACAAAGGTGCAGGGAAACCATGGAATATCTGACCTTGCTTGAGAACTTTAAATAAGAAGAAAAGAACTGCTCATTAATTTTACTGTTGATCATCTGATTGAACTGATTAAGCGATTTGCTGTTTCAGCTCGATGATGTTTTGTGTTTGTGTCTTCAGGCATCTGATGGCAGCAGCTCCAGGGATGACCTGCCCGCTCAGCTGCTCAGAAGAAACGATCAGATCCGGAAGCTGGAGGCGAAGTTATCAGGTAGGACATGTCAGACTAAGGTTAAACAGCTGGAGCGATGCAGCCTGCCGTTCTGAAATGACAGCCTCAGGTTAAATTAAAGCCCAAGTGCAGCTTGTATCAGCGATGCACAAGGCAGCAAGGAATAAACTATGTCCTAACTGTTAATGTTGTTTCTTACGGATCTCATCGAAGGTTGAGGTAATAAACAAAGATGTAACTGTGGTGTTGATATCTTACAGTGTATTATGATGTGAAAAAATATCAGTAAACAACGTCCTGCCTATAAAGTTACATTTAAAGACAGGCCTATTAGTTCAGGACCAACGATGAAAACAACAAGAAGAATCCAACACTGTGCATGCAACAGGTACTGTATTGGATATTACAGCTTCACTGATTTGTGACTAAATCCTGTCACTAACCAGTCTGAAACCTGGGTGATTAAAAAAATAAAAAAAAAAAAAAAAAAAAAAAAATTTTAAAATGGAACCCAGTCTCTTTTTCACGGAACAATTCATTTCCTGCGATTTGATCTTTTTGTGTCACGCACCTACAAACGCTTGATGAGCCTCATTGTTGCATTGCTTACGGTTCAGTTTGCTGAGATCCAGATGCTAATCTCGCCTGAGTCAGTTTCACAGTGAGACTCTGCTGGTTCATCAGAAATGACACGTTTAAATATCAGTATATCAAGTTAACTGTGATAGTACAAAAATGTAAATTATATTTATCTGGCCGTCCTCCTGATCCTGATAGCCATTATGTCTTTTGCGGAGTTTATTCAATGTGAAAAAGTCATAAATTATTTCTAGTTTTACAGTGATGTTTCCTCCCTTTTCTCAGTATAATAACTCTTCTTTCCTTAGGGTGGCTTCAGTGAGTTGGCACCCATAGAAAAGATTAAAGGTTCTCATGCGGCCTTTAAACTACTATGGTTTTCTCAGAGAAGAAAACCATTAGCAGATTTACCTTCCATTATTTCTCAACCATGTTTTCCCTTTTGTTTTCTCCCTCTCCTTTTGTTCACTTCATCTCCTGGCCTCTCTGGGCTGTCATCTGCCTGTTTCTCCTCCTTGTTTGTGTTGTGTGTGTGTGTGCGATTGTGGGTTGGCGCGTGTGTGTGTGTGCTGTTGAAACCCCATCCCATCATCCTGCCTTCCAACACTAGACTACGCTGAGCAGCTACGAATTATGCAGAAGACCAAGGAGAAGCTTGAAATTGCATTAGAAAGGCATCAGGATTGTACGTACCTCTCCTCTCCTCCCAATTAGCTTCCTTTCTCTCATCTGTCTGTCAGCTGTAGTAACCATCACCTAGCACATCATCACTTCCTCTCAAGAAGAGAGCATTTCAGTGCAGATGCTAAAATCACTGGCTTATGTTTGCTTTGGGAGCGTTGGAAGCTTTTTCCTTTTAATCTTTTAACCTTTTATGCTTATCTTTGTTTTTAGCACATTCATTTCAGACTTATGTTTACATTGTTTGTTATGTTCACCTCATTTTGTCCCACATATGAATTTTATTTAATCATTTCCATATTTCCTACCTGTGTTGATTTCGGAAATGGCTAAATATAGCTTACTAGCTACTCTAACAACAGGTATCATTATAAAAGTATAGTATCGTCCCTGTTTTTGCTTGGCTGAGTTCGCTGCCAGTGGTAGAACTGGTATATCCACGTCTTACAATGAATTGTCATTGTAGGACTTTACCATTAGTGTATTTATGGTCGCAGCGTTTTCAATGACTCCCAGGACTAAAGTCAAATTTAGATTTCTGCACAACATGTGTCATAATCTATCTATTACATTTCTGTTTTCTTCTGTGCATATCTTCATAAATCAGACCAGCACTGGAAATACGAAATTGGAGCAGCAACAATTATTCTATTACATATTCACCTGCAATGTTCAGCAATTTTGATCATATCTAATATCTTTAAAGTTTTGGTAATGCTATTACCTTGGTCTTCAGGAAACGGTTTCATTGTTTCTAAGATGTACCACTTTCAAGTGCAAAGTTTTGGTCCAGACATAAACAAGTTACGTCACAGTCAGCCTTCGTTCCCGGTAGTTCTCTGATGTCACTTAGTTGTATCCGTATCTGAAGGTGCTACATTTCTGACACACTTTTCATTGGACATGTTACAAGTACATGTTTTAGAGGGGGCGCACAAGTGGAAACCAGTATAGCTGTGACCAGTGGACACGTTGGGTTACCTGCAGATGGATGCATAACTTTTAGCTTTTCAAAGAATTAACCATTTCCATCTTACTCACTCCATAAGTCTCCAGTGCCATCAGGGCTAAAATGTCAGGTTTCTTCTGTCTCACTATATTTGAGGAAAACCCCTTGTGATCTTAATGACCCAATAGCTGCCCCCCTTCCCAAAGCTGGCTTAATCGTTTTTGTTTAAGGTGAGCAACATTTGAGGACTGTTGTATATCCTCAAGTATAAGAACTATTTGATGTTAGTTCCTGCTGGTTGTTTGCTCTTGTAAGCACTGCAGCTTCTAGGGTTTTTAGTATTTTACTGCACTTTGTTTTATTACTTCAGTGTGGATTTGTTTTCCTTCCACAAAGGTATTGCTATTGTTAGCTTTACTGCGTCTTAGTTTTCAGTTGCCGTGCATCGCTTGCCTGTTTTTGCTTCTGGGTTGAACGCACCCCTTAATCTGACTGTAACTTTTCACAGCTACTAACGACACCTCTATCTGTGCTGTTTAATATTTATGTTCTCTTTAGTTGCATACAAACCTTTCTGTATGGTTTCCATCTTTCCTTTTCTTTCTCTCTCTGTCACTTTCACTGTTCAGCATCCATAAAGAAACTTCAAGAACAGAATGAGTCTCATCAGGCAAACCAAGCCAAAATGGCAGAGGGCATGGCTTTGGCCTTGGAAAAGAAGGATCAGGTAAATTCTGTTCTGTCTCACTTATTTCAGAGTGCTGATTTGTGGCTTGTGTACTTACCTCTTTCTATAATTTCTCTGCAGGAATGGATGGAGAAGATGGCTGATGTAGAAAAGGTTTGTCTATAAATCTGTCTTCGATGAAGTAAAAATTCTACTACACATAATTTTATAATAGAAAAGATTTAAATCCGACTCAAGTTCAAATTAAGTTCTTTCACACCTAACCTGCTTGGTCAGGTATATTTGTTCAGTTCGATTTGCCTGGTGAGAGACCAGGCAAATTTCTGTTGAAATTTGCTGTTGACTTAACAACCAGACTGAGACCTCTTGAAAAAGAAGGCGTTAGTCTGGTTCTGGTTAAACAATATCACAGCTTAATTGGGGCGTGTAAACAAAGTAGATCAACCACAGGATTGTGTGGCAGTAGATGCAAAAAGAAGCCTGATAAGAAGCATAGACAGTATATAAAGATGGAAGACATGTCACATCTTCCTCCTGCTGTACAAAATCGAAGCCAAAATATGTATGACCCCCTGGTCACACATGTGGAGGTCGAGATGTTTTATTGAGGTCTGCCTCCTGCCCAACCCAAAGTTGAGAATGTGAGCATGTGGAGCACACACCCTTGGGACTTTAATTGTGACCATCATGTGCCCTTATTATGTCAACTTTCCCCCCATATAATGGTTTTGCTCTGAGCTTGGTATTGAGGTACCAGGCTGGAGGCAAGACCTTGATATCCCGTCTATTCCCTCTGCTCACTACTGCGCTACATCTGTTTGCAAATTAACAGTAAAAACTGTCAGCATCCGTTTATCAGATATTTTTGATTCACTTCCAGGAAGCTGCCATGTCATTCATCTCTATGTACAATCTATGGTTGGGACCAAGTGAATGAAAACATGTGAAAGCACACTTAAAGGTGCCCTGTGGAGTTAATGAAATGTTTGTTTACATTCAGTGTTATTTTGCTTGCTGTTACTGCTACCTAATGAACAGTGTTAAACCATTTGCATTAAATCTCATCCCCTGATACAAACGCAATGGGGAGTAAAACATTTCAGTGACACTGCTAGAGGTCAAAACTCCACAGGGAGCCTTTAAAACTGGCTTTTTGAAACCTTCATGGATGCAGTATGTGTTGCACACGAACAATGGCATGATATAGTTGCTGTATTTGTTTAGGAGAAGGCTGCCCTGTCAGCTCGGCTAGAGGAGATGATGGAACAAAGCTTAGCACTCTTCCAGAAAAGGGATGACTTGGATGAACTGGAGGGCTTTCAGCAGCAGGAGCTCGCTAAAGTTAAACACATGGTGCGTACATGTGGAGCCTGCCAACTTATTTTTGACGTTTTGCAGTCAAGCTAAAAATTAGAGATAAGCTGGAAAGGTTATGCAGTTGTTTAAAGAACCACACTTGGGGTCACTGCATCTGTGTAACATAGTGTAGGATAAGAGAGTCGCTAAATGTATTTGAAAGAACTTTGCTGAGGTGTGATTTGAATTAACCTGGGTTCAGAGCAGTGCATGGCCCATTCTTTGATAGTGATTTATTTCCCATTTATGTCTGTCAGTTGCTGAGGAAGGAGGAGTTGCTGAGCCAGCGGGAGCGGGAGCTCCAGCAGAAGGAGGCTGAAGCTAAGTCAGCAAAACGTGGGCTGTCCGAGACTCGAGGGAAGCTCAAGGCTCTGGAACAGCAGCATGAGGAGAGCTGCAGACTCAACTCTGAGCTTGAAATAGAGAGGTAAGAAGGAATGCAACAGGCAGAAGCATGTGGTATTTGTTATGTTGTTATACCATTAATGTGGCCTTTTATTGGTGAGATGTCTTTTGGTCAAGCTTCTGTGCTTGATACTGTGGTGTCAGACATTCCACCTAACATTAAAAAAGGCAATTTAAGAATCTACAAAACATACGCCCAGAAATTACAAAAGATAAGATAATCCTTTACTTACCTCAAAGTGTGGTAAATTAAGTATAGTCTCTACCTCTGGCAATGAATCTGCATTTGTCACTGGGATTGGGATTATTGTGAAATAATGCAACAAGTCAATGCTCATCCAATCGGATTTTTGCAGAGAAGAAATGCTGCTGCTACGAGAGGAAGCAGACAAGAAGATCGGTGAGCTGGAGGGACGATGCCAGGAGCTGCAGTCAGTCATCCAGCAGGTCTCTGAGGACTTCCAGAAGGTCGGCCCTTAACACAAGCAGCACATGCTCCACTCTGCTACACCGTTCAGTCACTAATTATTTGTCGATTTTGGGAAATGTTGTTTTTCAGTCACAGAGTATGGTGTCAACATTAGAGAACTCCCTCCATGAATTACAGACTGAACATGGTGCCTTGAAGTTGCAGCAACAAAAGGTCAGAACATAAACAACAGTAAGCTGAGAATGTTTGGCTGTTGTTTGTTTTTATCTGTTCTGTGTTTGCTCACTTCTGTATGAGAGAATACAAATGGCTCACATTGCAGAAATATAACTGAATGCTCCAATGTGTTTCAAATGTTTGGGGAAATAACATGAATAATCCTGGTAGTTTTACAGATCAGAAATCCTGGACTCTGTAACTTTTTTCACGTGTCCTTTGTCCGTCGTCAGGCTGCTGTGACAGAGGAGGACAAGGACCGTGTGTTAGTGGACCTTCAGAAGAAAGTAACCTCCTTGGAGAGACGGCTGCAAGGGAACTTGAGCCAGGACGAGCATCTACAGGAGCTTTTGCAGGAGGTGAAAAACACCTACTCCAGAGTTTAGTTTGCAGTGTTTGTGGGGTTTTTTTGTTTTGTTTTTTGATTAAATGACTCCTGCAGTGATTTTAATTTGCAGTGCTGTGGTGTTAGTGACAAATTTTAAACTACTGTCAAATTAATTTCATGATGACCACACACTTACATGTAGCACAACCACCTATTCATCTGCATCTGTTGATGATTTTTCAGAAGTCCAGCCTGGAGCAAAGTCTAGAAGAGACCAGAGCAGAGCTGCTGGCTGTTCGGACAAACCATGCCGATACTGTCAGCTCTCTAGAGACACAGGTGAACCAGAGCATTTATTCATTCTGCCCTATACCCTGGTAAATCACTTATTTCACGCCTTAGTACCAGCCTGCAATGCCAATAAAAATATGTGATTCCTGGTAAAGAAGTAGCCTACCTGGTAAGGCATACTCCCTAATGGTTTATAGGGGATGTTCTGTAATGAAATACATCAAATTAGGGCCATAAGTAATGCCACACAGTTAATATGTTCACCCTGAACATATTAACTGTACTTTTATTTATTCCTGTTTGTTTCATGAATTTTTCAAATCTGCCCCAGGTATCTAGGATGAGCTGCAGCATTACTGAACTGCAGACTCTTCTACGACATAAAGACGACTCTTCGAGGGCTTACAAGGAGAGAACAGACACACAAGTAAGGTTTTACACAGCAGACAATGCTGTAAGAGTCTCAGAATGTAAAATCAAACTCAGGTCACTCTGCGGTTTCATAATTTGTAAATTCATAGCCTGTTTGTTGTTTCAGATAGCTACCCTGGAGCAACAAATTCTAGAGAGTAGTGAGAAACTGAGGAGTGCAGAGCAGCAGATCACAGAGAAACAGCAACTCATGGATAAACTGGTGAGTAACACTTGCAGTCAGAGCACAAAATGAGTTTGAGCCTCATATTTCCCAGTGGCTGGCAGAATAGATAGATTTACTATTAAACCTACAGTATGGATTTTTCCTTAGCCAACTGGGAAAATATGCCAGAAGATGTGTGGATACAAATTTTAATAAGGTGTCTTACCAGACACAAAATACATACTTAAAATTAATGAAAATTTAATTTAGAGATTAACACGAATACAAAATTCAAAATATTGAAACCAATTTGTGTTGGTGTAAAATTCTTTACTTTAGTGCCATCTGGTGGTTGTAGTAAGAATGACACTTGACAATTTGCTTCTTGGCATTCACCTATTTCTCTTAATTTCATCACAAGTATTCCACAGAGTGAATACCAGAGTTTTTTGGAAGCTGTCCTCATCATGTATCTTGTGTGTGTTGATACGTGTATTCATGCAGAAAAAAAGTATTTTTTCCTGGTTTGCTTTTCCAAGATACTGAACATAGTATTTGTGTGTGATATGCCTCCTATGGAAAATAGTGATTTTAATCTCATTCAAATTAGATAAGCATTTGTATGCACTTTTGATTATGCATTTGTATTTGTGTTTTGTCCAGCAAGGAGAGTGGAGTGCAGAGAAAGCCTTTCTGGATCAGCAGGTGTGTTTGTTAGAGCAGCAGAGTCAGGAGAAGACCAGCCGGCTTGAAGAAAGCATCTCCTCTTTACAAACAGACAAACAGAGGCTTCTGGAGAGGGTGGTATGTTTGTTTCTTGTTTTTTCCTCCTTTTAATTTAATCATCAGATTTTTGTGTGGTCTGTAACCTTATATCGCAGTCATGCTGGTAAGCTTTCCACTACGTAATGTGACTGCAGTGTAATTCGACCCAAGGCGCTGGTGAACAGAAAACCAAAGCGCATTACAATCAGGTCATTGACTACACATACTACAAAAGTCTCATGGGTGCCTTTTATCCATAGAGCCCCTGGTTTAATGCAGATTTTCCTAAAAGATGATTATTAAAGGGTTAATTAATAGTGAAATATTGTTATTGTCAATGTATTTATTACAGGCACTAATCTTGTCTAATCTTTTCTGCTTGTTTTGGTGTGGTAGGCTGATTTAGACAAGCAGATGGATGAGGTAAACTCCACTCTGAAGACACAGACAGAAGAGCTGGAGCAGTGCCGGGTAGCCTCCTATTCTCAACTCAGTTTTTTTCTAAATATGAACATGTAGTGTAAAATGTTGTATATGTTTCAACTGTTCAGTGTCAGAGTGTGTAAGTTTGGAGAAACAATGAGAATCTGATGGTCGTACACCAAAACTCATGAATATACACGTGTTCTAGAGCATACAGTAGATCAAACCTTAAAAATGGACTTCTTGAGGACCCTGCTGGAATGTTTTCAAGAGAGTAAAGAGTGTATTTGTCATCCTCACCCCCTATCTCGGTGTGTTCCCTCAGGCAGAGCTGAGCAGCCGGCAGACAGTAAGCACGGAAATTGCTAAAGCTCTGGAAGAAACCAGACGACAGAAGGAGGAGCTGCAAACACAGGTCTGTTGGTTAAACACACATCAGGCAGTATCCAGGAATAGAAAGATGACACATGTTCCTCTACAAATAATGTAGCGTTCTTCCTCTGGACGTGTATGTCAGTGAACTAGACCTTTATTAGAGCACTCTCAGATTGCAACACAGGAGTTGGTTGTCATTATTTGTATGACTGGGAGAGTGTGTATTGTGTGATGAAAAGTGTTTGCCTGTGTTTGCTGCCAGGTTGGAGAACTGACCACATCTCTACAGACGTCACAGCAGGACCTGTCTACTGCCACTAGAAAGCTAGCACTGAAAGAGGAGGATGTCTTAACACTACAGAATGGTATTCACACACACTGTAAATCCTTAATATTCAAAATACTCTTCAGGGCGCAGGTTTGATATCAGTCTGCACCTTTTGTTGCTTGTCATCATCTCTCTACTACCGCTTATCAAAATAATAACCGAAGAAATGCCTTTTAAAAATACTCCCACTTCAGTTTTTCTTTTAAAATAGTGATCTTCAGTTTAGACTAAATATGTTCTTAACATGAATCAGATGTTCTCTGTGCTGTGTGGTTTACTACTGACATTTTTGACTAAATATTACTGTGTGTAAGACTGTGGAGTTCTTTATGAGGAGATTCCACACAACTCTGCACGAATACCATTTATTCTATTGTAAAACTGAAAGCACACTGTACTTGGAAACAATTTGTGTAGCATGTTGGATTTTGTCCATCCCATTCTCTCTAGTTTGAATTAAAAAAAAAACAAAAAAAAACTATGTGTTTGTTTCAGAGGTGCAGAGTCGGCAGGCATCTCTGGTCCAGCTTCAGGAGGAGGCTGAGCAGCTGCGAGGCCAGCTGCAGCAGATGGAGCTGGATAAAAACTCCCAGTTGAGCAGCCTGAGGGAGGAGCTGCTCAGCCAGACGCAGCAGCTAGACAGCTGCCAAGCCCGGGTCAGCACCTACACACACAGTTTGAAACCTTTGAATATACACCTACATGTTTTTATATGGAGCGTACAGTGACAGAGACACTTCCCATGTTGGAGCATGCAAGGAAATTTAGGAAAAATATGTTGCTTAGTTTTGTGGTTACACTTATGCAGATAAAACTGTCCAAAACCTTTTACACTGAATAATAATTTATTATATTTCATACTTATTCTTGATGAAGTAGTTTTCTTTTGTATTCAAGACCTATGGTATTTTTCTTTTTTCAGTAAAAAGATCAATATATTGTGTTTATTTTGCACTAACTATACACCTTACATTAAAGCACTTAAACTTGAATTAATGGTTGGTGTTGATTTGTGTGGGTTGTCCAGATCTCATACCTGGAGGTTGAGGTTGAAACTCTGACAGAACAGCTTCACAGCCCTGAAGTGTGTGAGGAAGATCAGAATGGCAGTGTGACTGTGGATGATCTGGATCACATCCAGAAAGTCAACAGAGAGCTGGAGCAGCAGCTCAGCGACAAGAACAAGGTCAGCCACCTTTTTTTTTTTTTTAAGTCTATTGGTCATCTTGCTTTTTAAAAAATCCGGTATTGACTCCAAGCAGATAGCATCTGCTGATACATGCATACAAGCAGGTAAACACACGTGTTGTTTTGCAGACCATCAAGCAGCTACAGCAGAGACTGGCAGAACTGAAGAGGACTCTCCAGAAAGAACTGGTAAGACACTGAATCTCACTACAGTACTCATGTTTATCATCAGGTCTGTCTTGCTTCTTGAGACCATGACAGCTTCATAAAGGGAGGATTTTTTGCTTTGGATTGTAGTACAAGGGTCAATCTGCATTTTGCCTTTTTGGTGTAAACATGAAAAACAGACATGAGATAATGGACAGTGATATAGTCAAAATAAAAAAATAATGTGAGACCCCCAAATACAGGCTGGTAGGGAAAAAAGGCTTGATAAACTCCTGGTTTTTGTCATATCATGCATGTCAATCCAGCCTAAAGTATACGTATGTGTACCACTTTAACAATTCAACAATGTTGAATATATTAGTGCAATGCAGTAGCTTTAACAGAGCAAATAGTAGCAGATGGAAATACGACCAATTATTGTTATTACCATTATAAATTATTATATTAACAGAAGAAATTCAACATAAAAGCATGTCTCTTTTATAAGCCAGCTTCAAATAAAGACCTGTTACCTTCTGCATTTGAAGTAACTAAAGCTAAAAGAGGTCAATATTTAAAGAAAGATCTGCCTTTCCTTCTTTGTGCTCTGTAGAAACTAAAGCCCGACCCAGAACCTGAAGGGAAGGAGAAGTTTCCAGAGGGCCGAGCAGAAAAACTAGAGAGTGCTTATTCAGACACACTACCAAGATCAACGCCGAGCCCCCCAACCTCCAACACCACAGTAACAAACACCTCAGACCTCAACGACTCACGAGAAATCAACTTCGAGTATCTGAAGCATGTCGTCCTCAAGTTCATGTCATCCAGAGAGGCTGAGGTCAGTCATCAGTGCGCATTTGATACTGGTTCTGTTGTGTGTAGCACTAGAGGAGTCTGGCAGGTGTTGACTAGATGACGGGCATCGCTGTGTTACAAACTCAAACTGAATCTGTGTTGTGTGTCACACTGTGTCAGGCATATCAGCTAATACGAGCTGTATCTGTGCTGCTGAACTTCACTCGTGAGGAAGAGGATATGCTGAAGCAAACACTGGAGTACAAGGTTCGTGTTTCATTAACTCACTGTATTCAGTCTTCACCTTTGCGGACCTACCTACTCATTTGTTAAATGCAACTATTGCCATTATATTGTAGCTGCTAATAATAATTAGTTGCAGAACTATTTTGCAGTTACTGGTAATTCAGACTTTTAATTTCAGACAATTACCTCTCTGTTTCCTGTGCTCTAGATGTCCTGGTTTGGATCCAAGCCCTCTCCAAAGGGTACCATCCGGCCTTCCATCTCAGGTGCTTCCACCAGCTGGAGCTGATGAGTAGCAGAAAGAGTTGAAGTGATGGAGAGAAAGGAAAGAAAGGACACACTCTAGGAGGATGAAGTGCTTCCTGTGTGGCTCCCATCACTGAGCAGGACTCTCACTTGAAACTTTGAACAGCCTCCCACAGTTTCTCTCTGATTCTGTGTGGGAAAGACTGTTGTTTTCTGTTCCGTGGGGACGGAGAAGGGGCTGCACAGTATCACTGAGGGATAAAGGCTTTTTCATAATCGGTTGTTGATTTTAAATTGACATTATTTTCTTGTCAGTGGCTGAGGCAGACCAGTTTTTGTCATACGACACAGATCTGATGTTTTCTATTCAGTGAAAACAAGTTAGCATGTGAGAAAAGAGACATATCAGGATGAGATAACAGGCTGACTTGACTGTTATTCTTGGGACTGCCTCGTTTTTACTCTCTTTTTGGGAGAACAAACATCATTGAGAATTGATGGAACTGTCATCACTGGACAGATAGTACAGTCTTTGATTGCTGAAGAGCCTCTTTACCTTGTTAATTGGTTCTTCTTTAATTTAAAATCACAGAGGGCTTCTTTAATGATACTGAAGCTGCCTTGGCTTCAGTGACACTGAGAGTTTATTTAATAGTTCCTGTCAAATAGATATAAATAGCACACACTGGTGTCAAAGGAACCAAATTGTCTACGTGTAAAAACATATCACTTTAAGTCATTTATTTCAAAACTACAAAGATCTTTTAACTATCAAGAGAATCCACATCAGCTTTAATGTCAACTGGCACCACCAGATCCCAGAACTTTCTATGGACGTGAAAAGGCTGCTTAAGTTTCTTTAACAGTCATATACCATGACATTAGTAATTACCTTTCATATTGATATCTGTATTTAAACAAGGTTGAACTAAAGCTTGACAAAGCTTGTCTAACTCCAAAAATCAATGAAGATATTTTAGATTTAAAAAAAATAAATAAATAAATCTAATGACGGAGTTCTTGTTGAGGATCTCTTAATCTGACAGTAAAAACATTAATTTCTTTTTATTATTAACTTTTTAGTTCTCTGCAACACATTTGAATCTCTTCACTACAATATTTGTGTCTATATACTCCCGATGTGTGTGGAAAGCTAAAATCATAAAAGCTCTAGTCAAAACTAACTTTTTAAAATTTAAAATTTTTGACTGGTGTGCTTAAAAAACAAGCTGCTCGACCATTAGACCATTAGTTTTACAACGAGTTGATCCCCCAGGGGAAAAGTCTACTCTGTTATATGTTTTGGCAAATGAAAATCAAAACAGTGGCCCCAACGTAAACCACTTTTCAGCTAAAATGTCTGACTAGTAGAAATTGATGTGAGATTATACATATTTTAGAAGCACAGCCCATGGGCTCCGTTCTGAGAGAAAAAAATGCATGCAATCTATACATGTAGACTGTTTTGGGTCCTTTAACACCAGTGTGAATGTATGGACTGTATTTGTGCAGTTGGACAATAATAATAAGTGTGATAAAATAAGTGAATATAGCATTCACTTATTTTATAAGTGAATGCTATATTCATATATGATGAATGAAGGAGATGTTCTACCTTTACCTGCCTTTGCTAATGTAAATGAAAGTACATTCCACATGTCTATTTATATATAGAAATATGTACATACTGTATGCATTGAGAACTTTATAAATCAGTGGATGTAAATGGTTTGACATGGCCAGTTTGCAGTATTTATCATCATCATATACCAGAATCCTTTATGTTTCTGCCTCAGCTTCTCACCCTGCGCCAGTCACTATCTCCAACCCTGATGTCAGTCATAACACAATATATGTTTTTCTGCCACTCGAAGTTGTGTCTGTTTTAATGTATTCTCTGTATATTGAGGCGTGGGATCACATCTTTGAATGCAGAATTAATTGTCATCATGTGTTACTAATGACAGGTAGCAGACTGATGTAGTCATGCAGACTCCTTTCGGTAAATATACTGTCTCCATGAGAATAGGGAAAGAAAGGGTGAATGCATTTTTTAACTTGGTTGATTCTGCTGTGTTAAACCCTGAGACACAACTGTGCAATCACTACAGCTTTTCTGTCTTCTGCTTTTAAAATTTTAATGATTTAAGTGATTGCTTCTACTGCTGTTGTTTCCTTTCCCACATTTATTAAAAATAAACCCAGGATCACATCTTCAAATGCTGCATATTTATTTGGAAATTCAGTCCCACATCAGATTCACATGGTGAATCAGAACATTTAGCTTGAAAATAAATTATTTAATTAAGATTAATATATTAATATAGATTTGATTTATAGATTAAATATACAGCATAGTTACTTTTCCACGTATTGAAATGTTTACCATTGGAAACTACTTTGTATTTCCGCGGTGATAATACAAAGTGTTGTTTTTCCGTCCATGACTGTGCCACATGCGGTTTGGTTGCTACAGGGGGCGCTGTTTTTCTTTTGTCAAAGCGAAATTTTCTATTCGAAGAAGAAATTCTCCGGAAGCTACTTCTTCTGAGCACGCGGTGCGTCCGGCCTTTCCAACAGGGCAACGAGAAGGAACATGGTGGGGAGCTCACACTCTTCTCTTAAATATGATTATTTTGACATTTAGCAGTCAATTAAATGCGTTTAATCAGACTTATATGTACACATAAGATTCTCGGGTACTTGTTTGTGCATATGCCGATAGGTAGGCTACTGCTGGGGTTGAATAAAATGTTAAAATACGGAGCGCTAGTAACGACCGATGGCGCTAAGCTGAGTTGCTACTCGGATGCTAATGAAAATATGGCAGGCTAGCGATAGCTTGCTGGCTAGTATGGTTGACATTTCATGTACATGCGTCGTGTCTTTGTACTAAATGTTTCCGATAGCTTAGATGAACGATGTATTCCACAAAGACATAATAATTTAAAGCTGTAATGTGTCGGTCTTTAACTTAAACCAGATAGATGATCTAGGCCTACTTGTGTCGGTAATGACGGGCTCCACTCATGGCACAAGTGCGGTTATCATTTGTAACGCCGCGTTTGAAACAAATGCAGCCATCTTCTCTTCTTTGGTTTTTCTCGTCTAAGATGATAATTGTTGAGCTGATGTTTTGCTGATGCATTCACAACTGCTTACCAAAAGACTGAGACTTGATGACCTGAATGAGTATTGATAATGGTGTTTACATGGACAGCAATTATTCTAGTTAAGACAGTATTTTGAGGTGTCTGCTCACTAGAGTTAAACTAGATCAGTTTAATATATATATATTACCACACTGCAGAAAAGTCCACCTGATTTCCTCCAACACTAAAATGCCTGAGCTAGCCACCTACTAACAAGTTTTATGTCTAGCATTGAATATTATATGATCTGACCTAAGTAACAAAGCCTTGGTTTGTGCTGTTCATATGGAAGAAACATGCATGCAACACTGTTCTGTATAAATTGCTAGACAGTAATGCACGTTTTCTAATACAATTGTCCAGGCCAAGATCAAGGCAAGAGATCTGCGGGGCAAGAAAAAGGAGGAGCTGCTGAAGCAGCTGGACGACCTGAAAAATGAACTGTCCCAGCTCCGTGTGGCCAAAGTTACTGGTGGAGCTGCTTCCAAGCTCTCCAAGATGTAAGTACTGGATGTACCTTGGAAAATTTTTCAACATAATTGAAGGACACATGCCTATTGATGAACCAGACTGGATTTGACATCACTGCCATTGACTATCGTCTTGGGTGAATGTACAGAACAACACGTTGCGCATTCATTTTCAGCCTGATGGCCTAAATATGCTGTGATCACAATACGTTACTAATGGGACTCATATGAACAGTTTAAACTCACTGCTGTTTTACATGTAAAGAACACTCAGCCATTGTAGCTGATAGTCTACTACTGAATATATAGATACATAGATATGGTTGGGAGTATTAACATTTGCAGGCTTCAGCAGATAAATAATTCAGCGTACAACACTTGAACTGTATAGTCATTAAAATGATTTATGTTCAGCCACATTTGCCTCAAATCAGAATTCAGTTGCACAAGTGCCTGACTTTGCTTTTCATTCTTAACAGCCGCGTTGTTCGCAAATCCATCGCCAGAGTCCTGACTGTAATCAACCAGACACAAAAGGAGAACCTGAGGAAGTTCTACAAGGTGAGCGCAGACGGTTGTCTTTTGATTTTTCAAATACAGCTCCTCATTTGGCACATACAATAGCATGCCTGCTTGGGACTTGTCTTCTTTGGTTTTTCTCGTCTAAGATGATAATTGTTGAGCTGATGTTTTGCTGATGCATTCACAACTGCTTACCAAAAGACTGAGACTTGATGACCTGAATGAGTATTGATAATGGTGTTTACATGGACTGCAATGATTCTAGTTAAGACAGTATTTTGAGGTGTCTGCTCACTGGAGTAAAACTAGATCAGTTTAATATATATATATATTACCACACTGCAGAAAAGTCCACCTGATTCCCTCCAACACTAAAATGCACCTCTCATATTGCTGCCCTTAATTTTTTCATCAGTTGTGTTCAGTTTGTTGGAAGTATTTTGAGAACTTAGATTTCTTTTTAGGAGGAACAGCCTTTATGAGTCATCTGACATCACAAAATGGTAGCAAGGAGAAATTTTTGCTTATATGCTTGAAAATGCAATCAATTGGAAGTAATATGTAGTTGTATATCTCTCTCAAAGCTCTAAGTTCGTTTTATAATATTTTGTGTGTACAAATGTAAAAAGCTTAATTTATCTGTTCTAGCCTTGAATATCTCCAGAAGGAGCCGGACATCTCAATTCATTTACTGTTATAAATTAGAATATTGCAGTCAGTGTGAACATGGTGGATGACAGTGTGATGCTCTCCCCTTCTGAAGCATCAGATGTCATTTGTCCTGAGCTAGCCACCTACTAACAAGTTTTATGTCTAGCATTGAATATTATATGATCTGACCTAAGTAACAAAGCCTTGGTTTGTGCTCTCCATATGGAAGAAACATGCATGCAACACTGTTCTGTATAAATTGCTAGACAGTACATTTAATCCTAGGTCTTGTCGACTGTTGGAGAGTTTTTTTCTGGCATAATAGATTTTAAGCACAACTGAATCTTTGTTTTCAGGGCAAGAAGTACAAGCCCCTGGATCTGAGACCCAAGAAGACCAGAGCTCTGCGTCGCCGGCTCAACAAGCATGAAGAGAGCCTGCGCACCAAGAAACAGCAGAGGAAAGACCTCCTCTACTCCATGCGCAAATTTGCTGTCAAAGCTTAAAAGCTTTTTCTAGGGACAAAATAAAATCTGTGTAAAAAAGACTATTTGTTGTGTTGTATGGTTTTGTAAGAGAGATGCATGTTCTTTATTTCTGCAATCTTGGAATATATTGGGTACTAACGGGAACTGAAATCACTTGTCCATCACACTCGGCTTTCTACAAAACTCCCACCTGTCTCAGGAAGATCTTTGGAGGAAAAATGAATGAATATCTAGGCTGCATAAGGCATCTAATGACGTTTTTTTTTTTTTTTTTTTTTTTTGCTGCCCCGCCTATTCATTAATATGTTGTCTCCACAGACTCTAGCATTAAATTAACAAATTAAGGTGTGACCATAAGTCAAAAACACCTTTTACTCTGCTGACCCTTGTTATAACTTAATTTCTCTTGACATTCTTTTTCACCAAATATCTAATTCCTCAGAATCAAGTTGATTATCTTGGTAGCAATAAAAAAGGATTTTTGCTGCACTTTGGAGAGTTCCTTCATCACAATCACAAACTCGTATTTTACCCCACTTCCTGCTGTTAACGTAGCCTTTGAACTAGTTTTTGTTTGCAGACGCTTTCTGTCTTCAGCCCAATACAGTGACGGTAAATACTCAAGGCCCTTGGAAATATTCAAGCTCTGCTGCAACATGTCTTTCTGGTAAGGGTGGTGTTGCTCTGGACATTAAACCGAACACTCTGAGCACGGTGGTCCTCAAGAATGCCTGGAATTGCAAACACCTTTATTCTAATTACTTTCCTTCCCTCACCATGCTGTCAGTGCCTCTTTAGTTACCCTACAACACATAACTTGTCACTATCCTCTGCAGTGGTGCGCACTGTCACCATGAGCCTCCAGGCTGTCTTCCTCACCCTGTCCGTTGGTTTCAGCGCGTTTTCTTCATCTCTCACCCCTCATCCGAGCTCTGCTAAGAAGTCAGGCTGCTTCAAAGTCAACAACTGCAAATGCATTATGAAGGATGGCAGCGGAGTGATAGACATGAAAGCTATGGGAGATGCAGATGGCTTCCTGGGGCGTTGGATGCGTGTGCCGGCAAACAACGTGCCAGCCAATGCAGAGGTCCTCTTGTCTTTCAGCCCATGCCAGCATTTCTCACAGCCTGAGGACCTGTTAGGTACTGAGTGTACCGACGTCGCTGCATGCCTCATTGTCAGGTAGAGTAGACGAGACTCTCTGCTAAAGACTTCTCTGAACATTTATTTTTTTGTTCTTTTAGAGTTTATGCCTACAGCTGCATACAGCTACACATTTGCACTTCACATCCTCTCTCAGTAACTCTTAAGTTGTTCTAGGTTGCTGCTGTGCCACAAGGTTAAAACATTAGGTCGAAATAAAGTGTTCATGGCAGTGCTGTGTGTCACTGATAGACTTTTAATTATTTTTGGGCTCATAGTGTCACCTCTGGTTTCTTTGTTGACAGTAGGAAAACTAATGCGTGATACCAGCCTTTGAACCTTTACCCTATTTTGCATGTTACACTTTTTTTTTTTTTTTTTACTCTACTGGTCTTATTCAGATTAAATTATTTTTGACAGCATGTGACAAAGGGTAATTCATCATGTTGCACTGAGAAAATAAAACGCCTCTTTCTGGAAAGAGAAATTTTTGTTTTCTGTGGACCACAGTATAAGTATGAAGAACTCAGAAACTCGTGTCTGTTTTATTTGTTCACACCTGATTTCAGCCTGCATCTCCTCCATCATGACTGTTAAGATGAGCTACAGATGTACAGACGTTGTAATGGGAACTTCAGAGTTGGCCAGGATCCATAAGTGAATTGTTGAACGCTTGGCGTGAATTCGCTCGTGAAGTTGCAGCCTAGCTAGTCTTCTCACAGAATGACGAGCACTGATCTGAATGTTAATGTGCCTTCAGGGCTTTCTGCCATTGTTGCACAAGGTTAACGTTATAAAATGATCTAATTGAACCCAAATCACAATATTTTTCTAAACCTAACCAACTAGTTTTAGTGCCTAAACCTTATCATAAAACAACATTCCATTGACAGCGGAAACATTATTCGAATTAATCAATGTATAAAGGGTCATAAGATGAAGCTGAGGGGTCATGAGAGGATTAATGAAGCAGGAAAGATTCCATTTAGACGTCTTTACCGTGTTGCCTGGAGTCGACCAACTTCTGAACAGTTATTCCAGCCCAGGACCATTGGACTACATTCCACAATTCCTCCGCATTTCTTTGTTTTGCCTCAGAAACAGCCCCTAGATCCAAAAAGAACAATCTTGCTTTCATCAGTCCACAAAATGTTTCACCTTTTATCTCTAGGCCAGTCGACGTGTTCTTTGGTAAATTGTAACCTCTACAGCACATGTTGACAGTGGGACTTTATGGGGGCTTCTTGCCGACAGCTTGGCTTCACATAGGTGTCTTCTAACTGTTGCATGACTCACAGGTAACTTAAGACCGTTTTTGATTTCCCTGGAGATGATCTTTGGCTGAGTCTTTGCCATTTTGGTTATTCTTTGCATGCATGAGACCATTTTAGCTCATCAGCCTATCATATACTTCTTTACATGTTTTCTCCCCTTTAATCACCTTTTTTCAAAGTGCAGCGTTCTTCTGAGCAATGTCTGGAACCACCCATTTTGCTCAGATTTTCAGAGAGGAATGCTCTATAACCAGCATGTAGAGCAGTTGCTGCCTTCATCCTTAAATAAGAGCCACCTGTTTCACACCTATTGTTTTCACAGAACGAATGACCTCACTAACTGAACTCCACACTGCTATTATTTTGAACATGTCCCTTTCGACTGTTGGGTCTGTTGGTTTTCTATTACTCTGCTACGCTTACTTTGAACAAAACTGCATCTGCAATTTGATTTTGTTCATTTTATATTAAATGTTTACTTATCTTTAAAAACAAAAGACCTGCTAATTGGAGTAGGGGCTCAAGGGGCCCCTCCAACAGATTTTTGTCAAGTTTTAAATAATCAGCACTTTACATAACAGAGAAACCATTCTGTATATGTTTATTTTTTACAATACTTACGTTACTAACGAAAGTTACGATGTAACTACGGTTCTATGAGTCCCGGATGACCGCCAGAGGCGGTGCTTTAAGCACTGGATAACTCCGCTCGCGCTAGCGCATGTCGAGTACGAATAACAACAACGTCACCTGTGACCCCTGCATGACCCCCGGGAGGCTATATCTTCCGGTGTCAGCAGGTGATCGGCTCCCAAAATCTTCACGTGAGCGCGCAAGGATTCTGAGTGACAGAGCGCTCTGGCGGTCATCCGGGACTCATAGAACCGTAGTTACATCGTAACTTTCGTTCTATTTCGTCCCTCCTGACCGCCAGAGGCGGTGCTTTAAGCACTGGATGACATATACCAACAGTGTCATGAAGAATCCCACAACCCACCTACTAACGAGAGGTCGAAGACCCAGGGCAAAGAACCACGCCCAGCGGGTGGGGAGCGGCCACATTAAGCCGGTAATATCGATGAAAAGTACCGGGCGAAGACCAAGAAGCTGCTGCACAGATGTCATCCAGGGGTAGCCCAGGACGTGGAGACACCACGAGTGGAGTGGCATCTGACCCCCGCCGGCAACGCTCGACCGTTGACCCTGTAAGCACAAGAGATGGTGTCCACAATCCAATGGGAAAGGCGCTGTTTGGAGAGGGCACAACCCCTGTTATGCCCCCCATAGCAAACAAACAACTGTTCTGTCTGCCGCACATGTGCAGTGGCACTGATATAAGCAACCAGGGCCCGCACAGGACATAAAACACGCAGCCCATCATCAGCCACTGGGGGATCAAATCGCGCCAGGCGGATAGGACGGTTGACATGGTCACGGGGCAAGGTCTTCGGCAGAAACGCAACATTAGGCCACAGGGTCACCCCTGACCCCTCAGGCCCCCAACGCAGGCAGGACTCGCTGACAGACAAAGCATGTAACTCCCCCACCCGTTTCGCTGAGGTGATAGCCAGAAGAAAGGCTGTCTTTAATGATAGCCACTTGAGGTCAGCCCGGGCGAGAGGTTCAAAGGGTGAAGAAGACAGAGCCTCCAGCACCAGGGAGAGGTCCCACGCTGGAACCCTGGGGGACACAGAGGGCCACAGCCTCAATGCCCCCCTCAGAAATAGGGACACCAACCGCTGGCTCCCTACGGTAGCATTGTCTATCAGGTTATGCTGCCAAGAAATCGCTGCCACGTACACCTTCAAAGTGGAAGGTGCTCGGCCGTCGTCCAGGAGAGACTGAAGAAAGTCCAGAACGGTGGCCACTGGACAAGAAGTGGGGTCCTCCCCCCTGTCAGCGCACCAGGCAGAGAATCTCCTCCACTTGCTCTCATACTGGAGACGGGTGGACGATGCACGAGCATGCGAGATGGTTCGTCGAACAGGCTCAGTGCAAGCGCTCAGCAGCGTGTCGGGCCCTGCAACAGCCAGGCCCACAACTGGAGACGGCAGGGGTCGGGGTGCCAAACCCGGCCCTCCAGCTGTGATAGGAGATCTTTCCTCCCTGGGAGACGCCATGGCGAGCTGCAGCAAAGCTCCCGCAGCAGTGGAAACCAAAGCCTCCCTGGCCAGAACGGGGCCACCAGGAGGAGGCGGTGGCCCCGATGAAGGACCCGCTGCAGCGTCGGGAGGATCAGAGGCAGCGGTGGAAAGGCGTACAGGAACACGCTGGGCCACTCGTGTCCCAAGGCATCTTGTCCCAGAGGACTGTCCTCCTCCATCCAGGAAAACCACAGGGGACAATGGGTTGACTCCCTCGAGGCAAAAAGATCCACCTCTGCCCTGCCGAAAACGCCCCAGATCAGCTCGACCACCTCTGGGTGTAGTCTCCACTCCCCCGGCGGAAGCTTGTGTCGAGAAAGGAAATCTGCCACCTGATTCCGCTCCCCCGGAAGCCCCCGCAAACTCAACAGACGGGGCGTGGCCCATGTCAGCAGGCGCTGGGACACCTGCAACAGTTGTGCCGACTTGGTGCTCCCCTGATGGTTGATCTGGGAGACCACTGCCTTGTTGTCTGACTGAACCAGCACATGTTTCCCCTGCAGGTGCTGTAGAAAGTGCCGGAGTGCCAGGTGGACAGCCCGCAGCTCCAGCACATTGATGTGCCGTGTGCAGTCCCGACGAGACCAACGTCCCTGGGCGGATCTGCCGCGCCAAACTGCACCCCATCCTATCTGGGACGCATCTGTTGCAACCGTCTCTCGGAATGAAGGAAGGACCCCCAGAGGCGCACCCCCCAGTAGGAACGCCCTGTCCTGCCATGGCTCCAGGGCGCGGACACACACCCGAGACACTCTGATGAGCTTGTGCTTGTGAAGCCTCTGGTCCAGACGGAAGCTGTTCAGCCATATTTGAAGCGGGCGGAGCAGCAACAGGCCGGAAGGTATGGCAGTCGATGCGGCCGTCAGTTTGCCCAGAAGCTGCAGGAACTGAATGTAAGGCAGCCGCCTGCCCCTCTTGAAGGAAGGAAGGAGCTGGAGGATGTCGTTCACGCGCTTCTCTGACAGGTAGGCCTTCATGGCAACTGAATCCAGAACCAGACCCAAATAGGCAGCCCGCTGAGTGGGAACCAGGCAACTTTTCGCAATGTTGACCCTGAGGCCCAGTCGGGACACATGCGACAGAAGACGGTTGGTGTCCCGAATCACCTGGGCCCGGGAAGGCGCACACACCAACCAATCGTCGAGGTAAGGCAAGATCTTCATGCCCCCCGCCTGCAGAGGTGCCAAGGCCGCTGCAACACAGCGGGTAAACACCCTTGGAGACAGGGAGAGCCCAAAGGGGAGCACCCTGAACTGGTAATGGTGACCCTGGAAGGCAAACCTCAGAAAGGCCTGATGACGAGCAGCGATTGGGACATGGAAGTATGCATCCTTCAGATCTATGGAAGTGAACCACTCGTTGGGGCTGACTACACGCTGAACAGCTGCTACAGTCAGCATGTGGAACGGCAGAACTTTTAAGTACCTGTTCAGGCCTCGCAGGTCCAGGATGGGTCGAAGTCCGCCGTCCTTCTTGCCGACCAGGAAGTACGTCGAGTAGAACCCCCCGGGATGAAGGAGGGGGTCCACCGGTACGATGGCACCCTTGTCCAGGAGGGACGACAGCTCCTGGGTTAAGGTCTGGGCCTTGGCAGGGTCGCCGATAGAGGTCATCCTCACCCGGCCAAAGGCAGGGGGCTGGTGTCGGAATTGCAATTCGTAGCCCCGGGTCAAGGTGGAAACTACCCAGGGATCTGAACAGCAGGCAGCCCAGTGGCTGAGCTGCTGCTGGGAAAAGCATCCGACGACCGGCCCCGTGGCCCTAGCGCCGCTGCCCCCGGGCCCCGAAGGAACCGGAAGAACGGCGGTCGGGCTTGGAGGCCTGCTGCTGACGAGGTGAGCGTCGCACGGTGGAGCGAAAGTCATCCGCTGGCTTCTTTGCACCCCGTCGCGACGGCTGCCGACCACCCCGGGGAGGCAGCTGTGGAGGACGTGGGGGAGCAGATGGAAAAGCCCTCGGCCCGCTGGAGGTAGGCGTCCAGTGCATCCAACGCTGCAGAGCCAAACAGCTCACCAGGTGTCGCCGGCACCCTGCGAAGGGCCCTACGAGTCACCTCCGTCAGGGGTGATTGGGCCAGCCAGACGTGGCGACGAGTGTGGACGAGCGTGGACATGAGTCGACCCAATTCTCTCGTCTGGCAGGCAAAAGTCTGCAGTGAGGCATCGCAGATGTCACGGACGGAGTCATCCACCTGAGCCCCCTGCAGCGAAGTCGAGAGAGCCAGAAGGAAGTGGGATAGGGTGTTCCCAAGGCGGCCGATGCGCGCTGCCGTGTTGTAAGCTTTACAGACGTAATCATCCGTAACTTTACACTGGGCAGAAGGACACCGGGGATCCGACTTCATTGCCTCATCCGGAGACACGATCAGGGCAGCAATCGCAGGCTCCACCGATGGCATGTGGAGAAGGCCTACTGCCTCAGCACCCTCCATGGCGGCTAAGGCCCGCTCGTCCGACCCCGGCCTGGTGAGGGCTGACGTGTCTCCCCAGCAGGAGTGCAGCTCCTTCAAAAAATCAGGAGAGTGTGGCACCAAAGTCTTCGCCGTTGGGGGGTTGCGCCTGTAGAAAGCGCTAGGAGCCTTTTGCTCACTCGGAGGATCAAGCTGCAGGCGCGCCAGGGCAGCTCGGATGATTGCCTCCATGGAAGAGTCCTCAGAGCCCCGCCGGGAACCCGAGGCTGAAGAATGTGAGGAGCCTGCCGCAGTCGGAGTCGCCAACTCAGCCTGGGAATCATTAAACTGGCTGGACGAAGCTGCAATGGAGATGGCATCGTCCACTGGCAGCGGTGACCCCTGAACAGCTGCACCAGCAGCATGTGGCATCCTACCAGCAGGCTGCAGGCCAAGAAGAAGTGCCTTCATCTCCTCCATATCAGCTGCCAGACGGTCAACCTTAGAGGAGAGCTGATCGTCTGTCTTCCTCCGTCGTTTTCCTGCGGGGACACTATCCACACCCCATGAGGCAGACCTCTTGTGTGCATCCCGACAAGAATCCGCCCCCCCAGACTGGAATGAAGGCAGGCAAGATAGTGGGTCCAGTTGGGCCAGCCTGGCCAGCCTTACTGATCTTGGCATGATGGCACAATTTATGCAGGCTTCATCTGTGATGGCCTCCCGCAGGTGATCCATGCCAAGACAGGACACACACCGATCATGGCCATCCTCAGGCTCCAGGGACACCATACAGTTGCTACAAGCATGCTCCATCCGGGACCGGATGGAGAGGTAGCCAAGAAAAAATCAAAAAGACACAAAAAGAGAAGACAAAGTGTCGCGTCGCCGGGACGGAAACGCCAACACCTTGAAACGCCAAGCCGAGTTGGGAGAGGGGGCGGGTGCGCAACCTTCACCAACAAGGTCAGTAGTTTAACTAGTTTTTTTTTTTTTTTTTACACCCAACTGAGCTCGAAGAGGGGCTGAACCCTACCTCAAGAACACAGTTGAATCCTTCAATAATACTGTGAACACTAAAGAGAGAACACAAAACAAGCAGAGATTAGCACAAAACAGCATCATCCTGCTAGTAAAGTTGTATGCAATGCTGGAAGGTGAGGTGCGGAAACACCACCAAACCAGCCAGCCACCTTTACAGAGCAGGTAACATACAGCGTGCAATTTGCTGGCGACAGCCTCTGGGAGGACGAGCGTCTGCCCGTTACTCCCGCTACAGAGGCACGAGACTGCACAAGCCAGCAGCACGGCAGTGATAACCATACCAGTACAATTGAATGGCTATACTCTACTTACGTACACCTCTACGCGCGGTCACGAGAAGAATGAAGGGAGCCGATCACCTGCTGACACCGGAAGATATAGCCTCCCGGGGGTCATGCAGGGGTCACAGGTGACGTTGTTGTTATTCGTACTCGACATGCGCTAGCGCGAGCGGAGTTATCCAGTGCTTAAAGCACCGCCTCTGGCGGTCAGGAGGGACGAAATAGAACTGTGGTGCATGCTGCAGATTGTAAGTGTACCGACACCTGCAGCATACTCACCTAACATTTAGAGGCTATGCTAAATGCTCATAACACTTAGTTGTTGCTTTTCTTTATTTGCATTACTGTTGGTACAGGTAATGATAGGATTGATCAGCTATGATTTTCTGGAGGTTTTGGGCAGCCAAAGTTACCATTTGGCAGCCCAAGGTAGAAATTTAATTTTAATTCCACGTTCATTTGGGCTGACCCAATACAGTATCCTGATCCTTGCACCTTCGTAGTAAACTTAGACTTGTTACCTTTATTATTAGACCAAAAAAATAAAAGTTAACCCTGTATTTGCTGAGATATGCACAATTTATTTTGGGTGTTTCATTTTCAAGCACAAGTCTGAAAATCTGAGTTTGTTTATTCGTATACATTTTGTCTATGGAAAAATTTCCCAATCAGTTTTCTTTGCTAAACTGTCAGGTGACTCAGTGATTTATATGACAGGTATCACAGGCTCAACCAATACACCAGTCACTACATCAACTATGGAAGACATGAAGGAAATGAATTCCACTATAACGACACTCTGAAGACGCTGTCTGTCTCATACTTTGGTGAGCTGAACAGAAAACATCTTATTCATGCCACTGATCATATATGTATGACCTTACAGTGAATCTCTTTCTTCTCATCCTGTCCCAGCTCAAGATGAGCAGCCGCTGACCGTAGTGCATTACCACTGTAATCCAAACCAGTCAGTGTCCATCATCCGAGAGCAGAGGTTCAAGACAGAGGAGCCCCTCCAGATCTGGGTGGAGAGCCCCTGTGCTTGTCCAAATGCCTGTGCTGTGGGGGATCTGGGTCTGGGCACCATCTTCCTCATCATCCTCTCCGTCAGTGCTGCTGCATACTTCATCCTCGGTAATGTTTTGTGTTGTACAGAACCAAGATATGACCAAGAAAACAAAGCATCAAAATGAAGGAAACAAGAATACTTTATTTTTTCTTCAGGCACCTGCGAAGAAGTTTAGTCCCAGATTCCAGGTTATTTACCGATAACTTTACATTTAAAGATAAAAGAAAGTCATTATGAAAATAATTTTGCATTTAGGTATGAGTGCAAATAAGATTATTTGGTACACAAGTGTTTACAAAAAGAGGAGTTTACAATTAGACCAAAAAAAGACAAGGACCCTCTGGACAACTTAAAAGTATCCAGTAAATTGCATGGCACTTGCTCATTACATTATGATATATTACATTCAAGTGGGAATGTTGATCTTGTAGCATCAGAGGAAACTTGCAACCTTACAGTCTTACCTTACTTTTCCATTCTGTACTGTGTTCAGGTCGGGTGCAGACTAAAAGAGGAAGGGGAAACAAATGTCTGCAGAAAATGTCTGCATCCCCGAATTACAGTTCCCCAAAGTTTATCTCATAACTCGGACTGATTCTAACATTTTGAACTTTTAGAGAAACTGGCTTACAGATATGCCTGAAAAAAAAACCTAGCACAGTGCTTTCTGCTGACAGGCTCCTGTGCGCTGAGGCCTTTTCGGAGCAGCAGTGGAGTCCAAATCTCTCCGGAGCACAGTGTGTGGTGCATGATCTGCTACCTCTGTACTGAAAGAAGGCCAGCAAGAAGACACTACACAGATGTGACCCGCTGAGCAGTGAGCTCTGGAACACTGCAAGATGTCTCAGCCTGTGAAGTTTTTTGAACTCAAGCTGTGAGGCAGTATGGAGAGCTGGGGCTCTGTTCTACAGTATGCATAATGAGAATTGAACTTTTTTCTTTAAACCAGAAAAATGACATGTTTTGGCCACTTGGAGGCAGCAGAGACAAGTAGTGAGTGCAGCAACAAGCGATCATCACCTTCTGTGAAACTGATTTTGCCACACAATCTCTAGTCAGGCTTTCAATGCATTGAGAAAGTGAACGGCGATAAGCAAGGTGGCATAAGAAGTTTAATTGTTATTATTTATCCTTAATACTAAATGTTGAAATTACTGTTTTGAAATTAACTTTCTTTTCTTGTTCTTATGGTTGCTGTGATCTATAATATTGATCATAGCAGCTTTAGATAACTTGGCATTTGTTACGTACAGTGCAACAAAGCCTTTAAAAGATCCACACATCTTTAATGAAGCAATTTCCTCATTGGCTCTTTTTATTTTTTCAGCAATTGTAACACAGATACAGATATCCATTAAAAGTAAGTAATAATAAAACAGATCATCCTGAAATGGACTGAATTAACAGAAATATTGTTGAGAACTTGTAAAAGCACCTTTGGTCTTACCACTTATTGATCCCGAAGGTCAAAAATGAATAAACGAGAAATGAGCTACAATCATAAAAATACCTTTGGGTGGTTTTATAGAGATTTTTCTTTCTTTCTTTCTTTCTTTCTTTCTTTCTTTCTTGTTACCTGTGAGTGCATGGAAGAAAGCCGATGGTAAACCATATGTCACAGATACTTATTCATTCATTTTCTGTAACCGCTTGTCCTCTGGAGGGTCGCGGGGGCGTAGGGGGGCTGGAGCCCATCCCAGCTGTCATTGGGCGAGAGGCGGGGTACATCACAGATATCAATTTCAAATATCAAAATCACACCACATGTGTTACAGATTCAAGCAAATCTAAATACTGATGTATGTCCATGGTATTGTGTGCGTGGGTGTCATGTCACGCTGGAGACATCCACTGACTCTGAACAAAAACATATTGATAGGCGTTGCGCCTCGTGTGATCCCATCGTAAGTCCTTCTCTGGTTATGTTTAGGTCTAATTAATGATTTCATAGTTCTGCAATGTTATATTTTTCTTTTCTCTCCTGTGTGGCCTCATCTTGTCTCTACAGCTGTCCTTTATCCCAGTTTTGTTTTGAAACAAATACACCTGTTCCACTAAAAGTCCTTTGTGGTGCATCAGTTACCCACTGGTATCCTGTTGCTGGACATATTATCAAGTGGCCCTGTGGTACATAAACACTTATTCTCCTGTGGTCTTTAGGTCCCTCACACCAGAGACTTGATAGATATCTCTTGGACAGTCTCTACAGCATAACATTATGTTCTTAGCATGTGTGTGTGTGTGTGTGTGTGTGTGTGTGTGAGGAAGGTCTCTGTAGACAGCTGCAGACCTGTTTGGTCATTGTTGTTTTCTGTCCTGCCCATGTGGAGGTTCTTTAGGGGTTAATCGACTCAGTCTGTTTTTTGGCTCTGAACTCTGCCGTCTCCAGTGTGATGTCATCGGAGAATGGCTGTGGTGTGCTGGTCTCCACTGCTTTGTCAAGGGTTCAAGTCGAGTCAGTTTGATCTCACGTTCCTGAGTTCTAGTCTGCTGAAATCCTGCAAGGAACACAGAAACATAATAAGCAGAGAATAGTCAAGTCACTAAACACATTCTATTGTTTGACAACAGCGACTATTTCCTCCCAGCATCCACTAGTAATGTTAACGCAGCTTTGATACGTCCATGACTTCTTCAGGAGTTGAGGTGAGTTGGTGGTGCCGAGGCAGACAGCTCACCACCAGTGACGGTATCCACCTTTCACTCAAAGCAACCTTGCCATTACAGTTTTTCCCTGTTTTATACATGGAAGAATTATCATCCTAAATCACAGTTTCCAAACACAAATTACATAATTTAGTACACCTAGAAACACTGCCCCTCAAAACACAACTCTCCGATCGCTTATGCAACGACTGTGTAGTCTCGGACATGGACAACACCATCCTAAAGTTTGAGGACGACACCATGGTGATATGATGCATCACTGGCGGGTATGTAGCAGCCAGTCTGGTTGCATGGTGTGCGGACAACAACCTCACAGTCAACAAGGACACGACCAAGGAGATGACATGAGGAAGGAGAGGAGCCCTCATCAAATACTGTTTATCCGGGAGCTTGAAGGAGAGGGGAGGAGAGGATGAGCAGCTTTAAGTACCTGGGTGCTCACATCAGTGAGGACCTCACCTGGGCACTAAACACCACACAGCTGGTTAAGAAGGCTCAACAGCAGCTGTACTTCCTGAGGAGGTTGAGGAAGTTCGGCATGTCGCAGAAGATCCTCAGCAACTTTTACAGCTGCATTGTTGAGAGCATCTTTACCAGCTGCATCGCCGTCTGGTACAGCAGCACTACAGTCATGGACCTCAAACGCCTGCAGAGAGTGGTGAAGACTCCACTGCCCTCTCTGCAGACCATCTACCTGTGTAGAGTCCACTGGAGAGCTCCCTCCATCATCAAGGACCCCACCCACCTCCAACACGGACTGTTCACACTTCTTTCCGGAGGTACAGGAGTGTGAAATGCAGGACAACAAGACTAAAGACTTTTCCTCACTGCCATGTGCATATACTCCACTGTTCACTTTTCAGTTTCTGTTCACACCTTCAGTTCATTATTGACATTTCAGTCCATTGGTCACATTTTCAATTGCAAATGTACAGTTGTACGACTTATTTTATATTTTGTAATATCTGTACATATGTTCTACTTTTAAGATTTTATATTGCTAGACATTTTAGTGGATAGCATAGAACAATTTCATTGCACAGGGAGACATGTTTCTATGCTGTGCATGGCAATAAACTCTCTGAATCTTGAATCTCATGTTGCAACTATGAACACTCAACTGAAAAAATACTTTAGTCATGTTTCAGTTCAGCAGAAAAAATTGTAGTAATGAATTAATATCAAATTTTTTTTACAGAGTTTTGCTACATGTTACTTTAAAAATTAAAATTTTCCAACAGTTTTTGGAAATGTGTAGGGAAAATTGTAATATTACATAACTTAAAGCCTTAATAAAATGTAATCCAAATCCCAGATTGTCTAATGTGGATATATGTTGCATGCATTTTAATGTGCATTCATTAAAGTTGAAACCTGTATGAACTGTATTGCATAAAATGCTTCTGTCCACCTTGAGATTACGAATAGAATATTCTCTCTTTCCTTCCAGTTCTGTCTTGGTCTCCACCATCTCCTGAGAACAAATCTTTAGCCTCTAAATGCTCTACTCTGTTCAGCAGCTAGTCACTGCTTGCCATTTAGTGGTGGGGAGGAAGTGTACAGTGGTTTTATCAGACCACAGAGTGTTAATGAGAGCAATGAGACTGAACTATAACAGTAGCTGTGGTCCTGAAAACCAATGTACTTATAGGCAAGTCTTACCACTTTGCAGCCATATTGGCAATGCTCCAGAGAAGTTATTTCAGAATCAGAAGACTGGATCCCTATCGAAATAAACAATGTATACAATCCCCAGTCAAATATGATAAAAACTGTCTAAAGGTTTTGATGACATTGTCTCTAGCTAAAGTTTAAAAAGCCTTTTTGTGTCTTTATGGTTCAATCCAGAGTGGTGTGACATGACCAACATCTCTGATGTGGCATGAGGAACATCTCTGGATCATGCCAGCAGGCCATTTGAGCAAATGCCAAAAATTTCATGTTATGGATACAGTAATGAGCACACAATGATGAGCACACATACACTTACTTAGAAGTCTGTCTGCACCTGTTTCCACCACCAGATCTTTGAAACAGTTTTAAACCTCAACCATGTGCTTGTGTCAGTGCAACAACCTGATTGGCTTGACGTTTCTAAGTTCAGCTGTTTGAATACAGATGTTTCGACTGTACAGCAACTTTGCCATAGCATTTTATTTAGGATTCTTTGAGTTCACTATATCAGAGGCCTTAAAAATCTCAAAAGACGTCAATAAAAACTGTAAAATATGTTTACTTATTGACTGTTTATTTACGTATTTTATATTTATAGTCACTTTATGATCTCCTGTTTGATTTATCGACTGAATATTTGACTTTTATTGACTGAAATACGTTTTTAATTGTAGCACTCTAAATCCAGTTATGTGTTCATGTGCAATGATAATAGAGGCATATCTATCTTATCTTAAAACACTCCATAAACTTAAAAGAAATTGCAGGGGGAGTACTCACAGTGATAAACCCCAGAGAACCCATATATTCCACATTATAGCCGTTCTTATTGAAGTGCAGCTTTAAATACCCAAAACATCCCTGTATCTCCATCTGTCATTACTCTGACGTTTCACAGATTGTATTTTTTTATTTTTTATTTTTACAGAACATAATATAACTTCATCCTCTTTGACATTTTTGCAGCACTGAATTCCTCCGTGAATATAACAGATCCTATTTAGACCCAGCGGTCATGACTTTATATGCACTGCAGTTGTTCTAATTGCTTGGGAAAATAGTTTTTGTTTCCCCACCCTGTAACTGACATTACTTCTGAGACCTATTTTGAGGCCTGCTTTAGTTTTTGGAAAGGAGGGTGAAACCCACAAATTTTATTCAAGGAATGTTTCATGAAAGTGATGCAACCTCTACAGCCACCAAGAGCTCATACCTTGTCTCCTCAGTCTCAGAGTCACGCTCCTCATCTTCACAAAGCGATGAAGGCAGATACAGATGGAGTTCTGGAACTTGCGTGGAGCCGGGCTGTCCGTGGCGAGCCTGATTCTTATTGTCACAGGAGGTTGTGGGTGTTTCTGGGAGGAGAATGTTTTTCCAAAGAGTCAATCACTCTCAAAGATGCTACTTTAAATTCAGTTACATCCACTCTGCAGATGTCATTTAGAGCTTTGCAACAATCCAAACACTATGATCTGACTGAACTGGATGATAGATCGAGCATAACTACATCTGAACAACTGTGTCTACTTATCACTAGAGGATATCCAAAAGGCAATTACCCAAACTGCAATAAAAAACACCCACCAATCCAAATAATATCGATGCCAATGTGAATTATACATAAAACAATGCGAAACAGAGCAACTTTCATGTCAATTGGCAAGAAATTGGATTACTCGTTTGAGTCACCACGAATGAGCACAGCTGTTCCTGCCCACGGCCAGGAGAAAACTTCATATATGCATGTTGTCTGGATGTGATTATAGAAATGTGCAGGCAGATGGAAGCTGTTGTGCGTGTGTGTTGATTAAAAAGGTTTTTCAAGTGGGTTCAAGTGTGAATAAACAGCAGATTTAAGAAACCCGTTAGTTAGACTTACACAGTGAGATAATCTAGTCTTTCTTTCATGTTCTTGTCAGTGGAAGACCTCCCTCAGGCTGGTTTGATGCAAAAACATTCTAATATTAAACTATCTGTTCTTCAGTGCAGCATTGTCCCCTCAATTATATATTTTACTTGTCTTGCAGTCCCATTATTATACTGATGGGCATACTTGCAAGTATCCAGGGTCAAGAAGATGTATAATAAGATTATTAGAAGGAGTTAGAAAACTAAAAATTTGTGTATAGATTTGTGAGTCTTTGTCGAGACTGAATGATGTAAACATAACCTTAATACTATGTGATTCATTCACCTGTGACTGGTTTTCTGCAGTAGCTTACAGTGGGAGCTACACCATGTGGGGTCATCTCAGATCTGCTCCCAGTCCTGGACCTTGTCCTTGATGCTGGTTTTGCCCTGTTCTCCCGCCTTACATTGAGACTGCTTAGCAGTGTCGGCCTCCCATCTCCTTCCACCTTGTTCTGCTGTGCCACCCTTTGTGTCACCCTCCCACTGCTGGGCCTCTGCTGGAGGGTGCAACAGAACCCCTGTACTATGACAGCAATTGATCATATTAATAATTTCTTCGTATAATACGAACAACAGTCATTACCACCACAATCAGATATGGCATCTTTACATTTTAAGCTTAAAATGAAATAATGAAGTTAAAACAGAATACCAGGAGAACAAAGAAATAATGATCAGCTGAAATAATGACAGAAGCTAAAGGACACAACAAGAGACGATTACATGGCAAAAAAAAGTTTAAAAGAAAGGAAGGCCATGCTATTTCTGTTTCCTCATCTTTTCCTCTTTCCAGCCTGTCAATATCACTGTGATATCTACTGAACGTCACCATTCTTGTCCAATGCTCGCCTTCTCAATTCCCTGTCCCCATGCTGTTCCACCACCATCAGCATCTAGACTCTCCTGTCGCTATCGTCTTTCATGGCCTGGGGCTCAACTCAGTCGCTCTTTGGAGTCAAAACTCTTTGATTGCTCATGTTTCCACAATAAATGTTCATTCTGCACTCCCTTTTGATCTGTTTCTATTGAAATTACCATTAGGGACTAGCGTTTCCATCGAGCAGTGTACCGGGTTGGGCTGGGCTTTAATGTAGAATCACAGTATCAGACAGATGAATGCTTCAGCCCAGGGTTTCTTAGAGACCATCACACCTCCTCCACCACCACCCTATCTTCTTTTCATTGTTCATCACAATTCCATCATTTCCCTTGGTGAAGAGCGCACATGTACCAGGCTGTCTACATAATGTTAAAGAAATAATTAACCTTCCTCCATTGCTCCAACATCCACTCCTGATAAGTGTCAGAGAAGCCCCTTTTTCAGAGGAGCCTATGGTGAGGTAAGGTTTGTCCCCTCTTGGACAAGTACTAATAGGTGCTCAGTGCTGCTGACAGGGAGCTCCCCAGCCTTGCAGCCTTGAGATTTTTTGAGATTTCTTTTTCATCTGATTGGCTGGACATCACCATTTGGCCACTGTCAAAGTCTCTCAGGTCTTTACACCTATTCATTTCTTCCACATTCAACACGTTGGCAATGAGAAGCTACTCATTGCATCAGTTGGGGTTAAATAACTTGTTGCCAGATGAAAGACAATCACCCATGCAGTAATTATCCAATAGGAGGTTCGTACCTATTTGCTTAGTTAAATCCAGGTAGTGACTTTTTTTTTTGGCCAGGCAGTGTATCTCAGACCTGGCCTTGCACAATTTAACAAGATAATTAACATAAATTGTGAGTGGTCATACATTTTTGGTTTGTAACATAAAACAACACACATTAATAAAACCTCCCTTTACATTTCACAACACAAACATAAATGACATGACCTAACCCAAGACAAAAGTAGCACAACACAACAAAAAAACATTATATAAATGAGAGGAGAGATGGTGTGACACAAAGAAAGTATGACGCAAATAACTTGATACCAAGAAATTCAGTTACACAGCACACACAAGAAAGGCAACATTAAACAAGTTTGAAATGTTCTGTCTAGTCCTGGGTTGGCGTACCATAACACTTTTCTTTTTAAGGTCCTACAGTGTTGTGGAATTAATCCGATGTTTAACTGACTGACAGCCAACATGTAGTCACCTTGTAGACCCAGACGTTCAGAGCCTGTGGAGAACAGCCTTGTGTTGCCTGAGGTCCCAGGTCTTGGTGGAAGCAGGGTGAACGGTGTGCTGTCATGAAAGTGTTTGGATGGAATGCTCCTTCCCTGATAGCTGTGGACATACATCCTTTCATCTGCACCCCACTCTCCTCGATGCTTCGTCCTGTCATTCATCACACGGCCAACATGTTTATCTGCAAATACAGATGGTGCACAGTCAGTGGAAAGCCATTGAACAACACTGTCAGAGTCACACAATGAGTTTATTTGTCTCTTAAAGTTAAAAGTCAAATTCATAGGCCTTTATATGGATTTCAAAACTTGAGATGATGACATTTTATAAATGGGCGTTCCCTGTGTTTTTGGATTTTGCAATAAGGAATGAATGTAATACATAAAGATAAAAAAAATACTTCAAAGCATGTTGTAAATCTGGACTGAATTTATTGTTACGGAGCTGAAACATTCCTAAAAAAAACTGCCACCTCTAAGTGAAACCAGGATTTACACTGGATTCATTATGTTACAACATAACGTGTCAACCACATGGTCTGGCCTGAAAATTTCTTACTCTGCAAACAGGAAGCTTTTCCTTTTTTTAATATCTCTTTATTTTGGTAGATCTACTACAGATGGATGACAAACAAAAGAACATATTGTGTCTCAGTGATGTGTTGTTCCATCATGACCGTGAGGATGAATGAATAAAGAGTGCTGCCTCACAGATACTGTAGGTCCAAAATCTCTCATAAACAAGTGTTTAATGACATTATTAGGGATGGGATGATAATTCCGAGTACTGTCGCTTTGGGTTAATTCATTTTCAGTCTCATCAAACCCCTCACTAGTGTGCCTTATCAATAGAGAGGTTGCCTACCCACCTTTCTTCCTTAGACTTTGTCTGCTATGGGAACTCCTAAAGGCATACCAATGCACTAAAACACCATTCAATTATAAATGTCAGCATAATTGTCTGTGGAAACCCACTGTGTTTTCAAAACGCATAGACCTCATCTAAAAAATTAAAACTGAACACAGATGGTTGGTTTTTCCTTGTGCAATGACAGCAAATTTGTTGTGTTTTTGCCACTCTGGCTAGCTTCGACGACTACCGCACCTTTATGGTGAATAAAGTTTACAGTGTATGTGGCTGAGGGAAGGTCATTCAGTGCTATGTAAGGAGTTTATACGATACACCGTATAGCGTAGCTGCACACTAAGAAAAAGAAAGTTACTGACGTATCTGATAAAGTTAATGCCAAACCACATAATTCGCAGGTCCGTGAAAACAATTATGATAGGAGAGAGGGGCAATTAAGGCCTTCAGACAGAGACATTTTTATAATATTTTATAAAATGTTTTTCTTTAACGCTTCTCTGTCAGCAAAAACAATGCATTCTACTGAAAAACTTTCTACTGAAAAACTGAAAAACTACTGAAAAAACACTTTTAAGTGCGTCAAAAGTACACAGCCTATCTGATGGTAATGTCAGATACAAAACATGCAGTTGTGCTGTAATGTTAACCATGTGTTTTCCTTAAAGCTAATTTTCAAAAGCCAGCACAGACACCGCTGCTGGGACTCGCTGGATTTTGTTATTTATATGCTTACTGACAAAGACACACATTATTGAAGGGGAAAAAAGCAACAAAATACTCACGAACAACTGGCACAGCAGGTCTAAGAGGGTACAGCTTTGCAGTACACACAATAGAATGCACATGACTTTTGCAATGCCATGGGAAAAATACCAATAGTTTCACAGTGACAATGCTTTTACTGGGTATTATTGTACTCACACTCCCAGTGTTGCAATAACGGACACCGAACAAAAAGTACAGAGAATGTCGACTCTGAGGATACTCATTTTGGTGGATTGATGAGATTATCAGTATGCTCACGATCATTACTGATTATTTTCATAGTTGAAATTAAATGAGGCGACTTGGATTTACTAAATAATCCATACTATAACATTTCCACCACTGTGCTTTACAAACGGTGTAAGGTTTGTTATTTCCAGAAAAGCTGCCTTTTTCCAAAATGAATGATCTTTCCATCTGTGTTATATTGGCAGTTAGCTCTAATCTGCAGTCTCTTTCTGATCTGATTGTGATTGTATAGTATACTTTAACCTTTTCACGTGACTGTATTACTGTATGTTATGTACACTTTTTTGGTGAGTATTGAATCAATGTGCAATTTAGAACTGAAGGAAAATTACTTTTGGGCAGGAAGTTTTAGCTTCATAAAAATTAAATGTGAAAATTCCAATAAAGAGATGAGCTATAAACCATAAGAATTTCAATTTGTGTAGAATACACCTGACCCTAAAAGTGAGGGTAAATTCCAAATGTTTCTTTGGTCTTCAGCATTGACTGTTTTCAGACTTCCTATATAAATCTGGTCCAGTAAGGACCTTAAAGAACAAACCCAGAGATGGACTTAACTATATATTTCTACCTATTATCGAGGGTCACACTGTCAGCACAATATTGAATTGATTTATTCTTTGGGGAATAGCTCTGTGTAAAATCTAAGAGGATCTGGCAGATGTTTCCTTCTATCCTGGGACAATTCTGCACAACAGTTCACACAGGTTTTACAAGCCCATTTTAACCGCCTGACACATTTTAAAGAAAAACAGAAGGCACACACCTCTGGAACGGATTCAGCCGTTTGGTTTCAGTGACTTGGACAAGCAGGGTTATCAACTGCATTTTAACAAGAAGCATGTGTGTGTCATTAGGGCTTGGGTTACACTTCATTACACTGCCTTTCAGCAAGACTCTTGCTCTGATAATAATTCTCTGACAGCTCTTACCTGCCCTCATTCAGGTCTTTCAGCAGTTGTCTCTGAGGAATCATATAGTGCAGAGTTGAATGAAATCCCATTCTGTAATATTCCTCTGAGTACAGATCCACACCCAAACTCTGATTTTACAAGCAGGCCTGTTACTGTAGATCCACTCCACTGTTGCTAAGGGACCGTGAGCTCACTCTCTGGGTTTGTTTGGGGTTGGTAGGGGTGTTGGGGGGAGGGAGTGTCATAGTTTTCTCCTGTCATAGTAACAAACCTGGTGTGTGTGACACAATGGCTTGCGGTTGATATTTTATCAAGGTTTTGTTGCTCTCTGGTTACCATGATGAACATCTGCAGCTCCAGTTCAACAATGTGCTAAAAACAGCTGATGGAGTTAATCAGCGTGCATTCACTGCCAGACTCGGCATTTTATTTGACCTCTGGTTTCCTCTTTCTCCTTAGGTCATTTGGTGGGAAAAGTGCCGCAGGAACATGGCAGAAACGCTGAAATGCTTGTCAGTCCTGTGCCAAGGTAGTTGTGGGAAAAGTCATTAATGAGTAAAAATGAGATCCAAACCAACTGAAGTAAACTATCCATTAAGTGCAGAGTTTATGAAGATGCTCATGCAAGCCAGACATATTAACATAAAATGTATATGGATGCTCATTTTGTGATGTTATGACATAAACAGCAGAGAAATATAGGAATGAAATCAGACTAGATCTGTCTAAAATCTGGAAATGTTACAGAAATATATTTTAAAAATGATTTCTTTGAAAAACAAAACAAAACACCAGAGCATAAAAGTTCTGTAATGCAATTAAACTCTTCATGCCTCTTAAATACCCATGTGATCCAGTTGTATTGCACCTAGTTCACTCAATGCAGGCTTTATGTGATAAACGAGTCATTTCTAATCTTAAGAAGAGGTGACCATTTTTTTTAACACACACATTTTATTTTTTTCGTTGACATGACATGACATGACATGACATGACATGTCTGTCTGTCTCTCTTTGGTTGTCTTCTCACAGTATTAGGCCACTATCCTATTTCTGAATACCAAATCTTCAGTGCACCGTCAGGCTCCACAGTGGCTCCAGCTGTTGCAAGGACATGTGTGAAGCAACTGCAAAGTCTTTAGAATGAGTGGAATCCAAATACCCATCGGTCCACATGGACTCGTTTCCACCGCAGACAGCGGGTGTTTCATGAACCCAAGCCTTCATCAGCCAGGGTAGTAATTCAAAAAGGTGAGTGACTAAATGTAAAAGGTCATGCGTGAGGAGCCAGCTTAATATTTCTCAGTGGATTTAGGGTGCTTATATCACCACATCATATTGTTATAACTTAAAAGGAGGACAGGTGCAGAAGGAATTTATACAGTCTGCACTACGCCTGTCTTCACTTTTACTTTCACTTGGGACTGAATCCAACAGAGAAGCATTTCTTGGCTTTCGGGGGCTGTTGTCTGTTTTCATTTACACATCAATTACATCAGCAGGACAGAGCTCGCTTTTTGATGACATCCAGGTGAGATCTGGCAAAGAGCACAGAAGCTGAGCTGACAGTACAGACACCAAAATCACCGGGCTGGGTTTATTCTTTGAATGCAACAATTGATGAATACAGGTCACTGAGCTGTAGTCTGCCTGTTAGACATGTGCATCTACTGTATAACCTGCTTTATGTTGGTCCCTTTCACCTCAGTTTTTGTCCCACTACAGACAAAGGGGTCGTAGATGATAATGCTGGCTTGTCTGGTCAGTCCCTCTTCAGTCTCAAACAAGATATCCGGGGCAGGCGCCCACTATTGCTGGTGGTTAGTCACGGTCCACATTCATAGCTTCAGCTACTTTCTGCTACGGCCTCACAATGTCTTGTTGTCCAAAGAAAGCTACAAAGACATTCATTCACTTATCCAGTAGCTATAGGTCTACATGGTAGATGTTGGATACAGTCTATAGTTGGAACATGCTGTCTGGCTGACTGTGTTCTTTGAATTTTCTCTGCATGTGTTGTCTTGCAAAAAACGTATGGTGGGCTTATTTATCCATCTCTTTGTGGTCTATCTAAGTGGCATAATTACAGTATAAGAGTTGTTAAATGCAAAACAAGTTGATCTCAAAACATTTAATGCATTTTTATCAATGAAACTGTACATGTGTTGACCGGGACCAGCTGCAACAATAAGGGTTTTCAACAGGAATCCTATGATAGTTCCTCATATTCAGTGCATTTGATACTCTCCTAATAATTATTCCGTTTCATTTAAAAATGCGTAAAGGAAGACTTACAGTAATCTTACATAAAACTAGTCCACGGCAAAACATTTAACATTAACAATTCCACCTTTGTACTGCCAAATGTACTATACACTGTAGCCTCATAGTGGTGATAGCACATCTCTAGACTAACCTTACCACAGAAAGAGGGCTTGCAGGTTTGGAACTGATTCAGAAGGATGTTTATGTTTAGCACATTAGAAAGTCAGCCTCATCTGCAGCATTATAGTAGAAACCATGTGTGTCTGCCTTCCACAAGCCTTTGGGGATAATACTTCACACAACCTTTCACCACTGCTGCCGCAAGCACAAAGCTCCGAAATGTTTCTCACCTGCTATTAACTAGCCCGGACAGTTGAATATTGAGCAGAGTCTACTGTGCTGAAGGACAGCTCAATAACATTTATTCAGGGAAAAAATGTCATCAGTCTTCTGCTCCTTTCTGGAACTGCAGTTTTTATGTATTGTTGGAAGAAGAAACTAATTATCCCTGTGGGGAAATCGGGTTTCAGCAATAATAAACAGTAACAATAAATACTATAGTTTTCCCTCATTATTCTCTCTCCCTCCAGACTCTTTGACCCATTATACCTCAAACAGCCACAATTCGCTGTATTCATTTCATCATTTTTTCCACTTAAAAATGAAATACATATCATCCCTGCTCAGTTTGTCAACCTTTAAGAAACCCTATCTCCTCCTCCTGAAGCCCCTCTCAAATGCCATTAGTATAAACACAATGTATGAGCTTCATCACTGTGTATCCATTTTGAAGTGTCACTCTAAAGGTAAAGAATAGTTTATTGGCTTAGTCAAAAGTATCCCTTTACCACTGCATGCTAGAATATAGTATATATATTATATATTCTGAGGGGACATCATATCAGATTAGCCAGGGGCTTTATTACGTACCCCCATAAATTACTCAGTACCATGTCATGTTCAAAAACATCATAGCTACAGCCATGTACTCAGCTCTGAAGTGCACTGAGCCTTAATGCTCACAATGACATGCCAACATGTTCTGGTAGATTATGTGGACTATGTCAAGTTTAGTTCAGTAAAATAGAAGTTACAGCTGCGATTGATGATACTGATTTGCGGGTTGCTAATGAAATTGTGAATGAGAAGCCAGTAGATTATTTATTATGACTCAACCTGAGGTAAAACTGAATATCAGAAACAAATGTCATGTGTAGATATTTGACTAAAAAAATAAAAAAATAAAGTCAACCTGACAGTGATGCTCAAGAAAAGCCATAAGATAACTAAAGTTGTAAGGAACACTTTTTGGGGACCATGTACAAAATTTCATGGCAGTGTGTTTATTGACAAGTAACTTAAATTGTCAACTATGGAGCCATGCAAAATAAATTCAACAATTATTGATACACTTCCTACAGGAGACAGCATAAAGCATGCATGAGCATTTTGATGGAAAAGCATTAGATCAGAGATGCTTTAAAAAGAAATCTGAAACAATAAGTTACTTCATCTTGGTGTTTGTTGTTACTGTTAGCAATCAAAGAATAAATACTGTATGGAAAATGAACGTGCAGTGAATATAAATTGTATACACAGAGTAAGTAAGTAGTATTTCTTTGGCGTGAGGATTTAGATGAAATGTTACCCATGGTTACATCCAGTGACGTCCCAAAACAGCAATGTGCTGCAACACCCTGATTGTTAATATGGGTGGATACTTAATGAGGGGGATCAGTGTCCTCTGTCAACACAGAAAAATGAGGCATCAGCATTTCCATTTGTACACTGGGATGAAAGTTTGTGGTTGTATGATAGCTACTGTACTTAGCAGTACAAAACAAAATCAACACGAAACCACTGGGTTGGTTTAGTTAGTTAATGAATGACCTAAATAAAATAAATGACACTTCCTCAGCTAAATGTATATCCACGCTGCCTGCTTCAGAACACAACTTTCTGATGAAAAGACCTCCCAGTATTGCTCTCATCTTCTTGTCAATAATTCCATTCAGAGACAAAGTCTCAGCACTTTTGGTTTTATTGCTGGTGCAGCCAACTACTCAGCAACTCTTAGGCAAAGTGTTTATTAATTTAAACTGGGTGTGTAAATGGCTGCCGTCCATGGAGTGCACAGGACTGTTTCCCCTGAAAAACGGGTGTGGTAATGAGACCTACTCCGGATGACGTATTGTCGGTTTGATGTACTGTCAGTTTTCAGGGAATCCGATGGTTAATGTGAATGGAAATGCTGTGAAGCGGAAATTTATGTTGTTAAAAAAAAGGACCTCTGGTAACACCTAGCTTATTGGTGTGCTTATGTGGTATCATCAAAACACTGTGAACATGTGTGTGGCCTGAACATGAAAAGCCCTTTTAAAAAGACAAGAAAAAGCCAACAAGACTATTAATGCACACCCACACCACTGGCTCTGTCAGTATTCAGGCCCAGTGGTGCTTAGATAAGTGCTAACATCAACATGTCTTCATACTTACACTGATTTGGAAATGCATTTGACACGGCACCTTTAAATCCTGGAGTACCTGAGGATGGCATGGTAGAAACAGTCTGGCTATTTAGAGATGCCAGTGGGTAGATTACGTTCCCACGGACACAGTTAGCCAGTTGGCTTGCTGCAGGCAGTTCATAAAAATGCAGTATAGTGTGTACACTGAGAGGTCATCAATAGAAGATGATGAATGTGGACTTTCTCTGAGTGTTAGTGTAGTCTTTGGAAATGTCACCAATTTCCCACTGACACAAAGATTCTTGGCAACCAGATTTTCTCCAAAACAGATACAGTATTTGATGCTGTGAAGTCAGCTGCAATGCTGGAAAAAGACATTTCCACTCAACAACATTTTTCCCCCCAACTGTTTCAAATTTGAGTAATGTTGGACAAAGCTCATTCTGAAATCATCATCTTTCACAGCACTTTGCATGATCAGTTATGCAATTCTTGCATTTGTTGCACAAATGAAACAGTTTATGTCTGGAAAATCCAAGTGAGTCCTCAATTATCACAGTTGCAGTACAGGCCCTTTTGACTTTTTTTCTCCCAAACATCCCCTCTTCCCAAGAAATCCCCTCTGTGAAAAGAATCCCAGTGTGGGCTGAAGAGAGAAAATGTGGAAATATTTCATCACACTGTTGCACTTGTCTAAATGATCTCCATGCTTTGTCCTTCCCAATATAATTTCAGGGGGTTTCCTGGTCTGAACCATGATGTCATTGTGATTTCTCTCACTCTCAGCATGTTGGATGTGTTGTGCTCTGTGGGTGGGAGGGGGTCGAGGGTGTGTGGGGGGGTGTGTGTGTGTGTGGGGGGCTTTACTGGGTCAGGACTCCCACCCACTCCTCTTGGATCCCCACAGTACTGATGAGGTGTTTCATTACACCTTGTGTACACTTGTGTGACTTCAGCTGCGAGAAACATTATATTGTTTCACCATTTCAGTTGCCGCAGGTTTTGGGTAAAGGGAGCACTGTGAAAGGTGCTGTTAGTCTGAAGCAGTGTTTGCAATGAGAGAGTGTTTAAACAAACTGAAAGAAGTACAGGACAGATGAATATGGTCTGCTATAGGCATGGAAGATTTGTCTCTTTGGTCCAAGCACAACAAACACTAAAAGCAAAACAATCCATGATGAGGCAGGGGGGATCGGACAGTAATGAAAGTATTAAAAGAGGAGGTACAAGGTTAGGAGAGTCGGCAGTGTGCCGATACAATATGGCAATGTGAATCATACAACAACAACAAAAAGAAGAATCTCAGCATATCGGTAAAACATGATAATGATTGGGATTTTAAATTAAGTTTGTCCTTGTTATGTGTTTATTTTGGGTCAATTATACTTAAGATTTATGCAGATTAGATTATTTCATATGTCAGGTTTGGACCACTCATACATTTCAGAGAAAAATCTATATACACCAAAGTTTTGTCTTTAATTGCATGATTTTACACTGTAATACTGAAGATATATAACAGCTGGTACTTGACTGGATGACAATCAGAGAGGCCTTTGAGTTTCTTTTAAAAGTTCACTCAAGTCTGTGCAGATATACTGGCAATGGCTTTGGTTCCCGGAGCAAAATAACATAAAAGTTGTTCTCACATAAATTAAAAATGACTTCACTGCGTGAAATTATTAAAAACACTTTGCACAGGGAAAAGTCCTACTATGGAATGCAGAAGCATAATAACAGTTAATTAGATGACAATGTGTTATGTGAAAACATTTATCTACAAAATTTAATAATGCATTTCTGCAGAACCGAAAATGTCGTACGTTTGATTCATTAGCCAGACTGAAAGACGATTTCAGTGTGATAATAGTGTTGTTAGAGGAGGAAATTGTCTGCCTACTGCCAAACATATCATCTTGGGTGTTCTTGACTCAAAATTAATTTTTATTTTGAATCGTATGTTGGAAGTACAGAGGGATGAACAGCACAGTTATGATGAAGATTTTACCTGCGGCATATTTTTGTGTGCAGCACACGATCATCATGTTCTTCTAATTTTTTTGGCATTATATAAATATTATACATGTGTAAAAATCCTACTACTCTATATAAAACCTGCACTGTCTTCCCACTGGAAATACAAAACATATCATTCTGGAGTGCTCAGTAAAGTAGTAGTCGCGGCAGTAACTAGTTGCGGTAGTAGTGCTGGTCTTTCTGACCTGAGCAAAGCCGTGCCTGTTTGTGAGCCCTCGTCATGGGTTGTATTTTTCCCAGCCGATGCGGTCACTTCAGGTTATTTTTAGGATTTCATTTTCTACTAATCCGTACAGATAAAATAAACTAAAAAGCTTCTTTGCTGTCATCTTCCCATAGTCCACTCAGACTTGTAAGCCTTTGGTCTCCGAGGCTGGAGACCACCGATGAAGTTAAAGAAGTTTACTTAACCTTTAGTTAAACATCTGTTATTCAACATTTAGTGGCTCATCTCATTACATGTGTCAAAGCTCCAAGTTAGAGTTAAATGATTTCATAATCCCACGAATGTAGCTGGTTGGTACATGTTGTTACTCGTCTCCTGATCTTTACATGGAGCAGTGTAGATGCATGTGGTGTGAATGTGGGATTGTTCAAGCCTCTCTTTGCTACCTGCACTTATTGAGGACAGATTGAAGTTTTTATCGTGGAGAAAGACATTTCTCCTGGGAGGAACAGAACAGGCAAGGATTTCCACGCATTCTTGCCAGTGTGGACCGTATATCATGTCTGTTATAAAACCCCTGTGCTTCTGGTGTTGAATTGTGGTGCTTTTCAAAACGGAAGCAATGAATGCTTTTGCCCATGATTTGGGAGCTCTGAGAAAATAACCTTCAGCAGAATCCAACAGCAATCTCACAGTCTTGATTTATTTCTCATTGTGAGGTCTGGTCTTTAGGGAGAGTTGGGTCGCAATTTCTGACAATGAGCCAAGTGATTACCGCAGCAGTGTGTGTATGTGTCTGAGACTGCACTGCAATCCAAAGTAAACTTCTCCTGTCCCACTGAACCACTCCTGTGGGCTTGCACACACACATACAGTACATACATACACACTTATAAATATTATTAAATGCTAGGAAATTTTTTACATGGATCAAATTATGCATTGGTGTAATGACAGGTGTTAAGTGAAAATGATTTGCCAGCTCTACATAGGATCTTTTCATTCCTTTAGTTTCACGGCCTGCAGATTTACTGCCACAGATAAAGACTCTATGCACAGCCTACCCTAAAGAAAAGGGAATGTTGGGCTTGGATGTATTGTAAGTTTTGATTAGATGGTCAGAGTCGGATATCACGTGTTGATAGTACCACCACAACACTAATTTGATTAATTGTACGTGATCAAGTCAAATCAAATTCTGTACAATCGATTTTATAAAGGTTAAACAAGGTTAAAGTGTCGACAGTGTTGTGAGCCCAGATGGCCAAAAAGGTTGAAGGCCCACTTATGCCAGTTACCGCGACAAGTTAACAAGTAGCCATAGGGAGGAATATTAATACTATTAATATGTTAAAAAACCTCAGTTACAAGGTCTGCAGGCCAATGGGAAGAAACTAGGGTCACCTTTGTTAAAAATGGGAATGAATCACGATAGCTGCTGATCACTTTCCTCAAGTGTCCATGATTGTTTTTACTTCCTGTCTTTACCACCTTCTTGCCCCTGCCCTTCTTAGTGTTCCCTGTGTCTTGTTACCTGTCAGTTTATTGTCTATTTTTGGTCCAGGAGTTTCCCTTTCCAGCAGCTGGTCTGTCTGTGTATTTTAACCATGTGCTCCTAGTGGCATGCCTTCCTTTCTGCATTCCTCCTCGGCTAAGCGTGTTCCCTGTGCCTTTCAGTTGCTTTCCTGGATTTTTGCAAGTGTCTGCTTGTGTCTTCTAGTGTTTGTGTTTCCCCACTTGGGCTTTTGTTTTCTTGCACCAGCTATTAGTAGTATTTCAATTCAGACGTCTTGGACTTCCCTCTTTTTGAATTTTCTAAATTGTTTTTTGTGGGCATTTTTCAACTATTCAACACAATATATGTGATGCCATTGCAACATATACAGGGTGTCTTTAGCTCTGTACTTGAGAGCAATTGATTTTAATATTTTTGTTGTTACATGATTAATATATTCCTTTCAGCATAGTTTGTTTTAGCATTCAGTTTCCAAAGACTGTGTTTTTACAAGATTCATTCATTTATGTCAAGCTTTTTCTTCCTGCTCATTTCATCTTTGCCGAAACACACACTTTAAAATTCTTCATGTATCATAACAGCTTCCTTTCTGCCATGGAAATATGTCCAAATTTATACTTTTTGAGGCTTTTGTTTGGGTGTTTTATGCTTTATTAGTAGAGCAGATAAATTAAAGGATAGATTATAGATGACATGCAGCAAAGCTCCCACATCTGACCTGACCAGCTAAACATGGATGTAATTGTTTTACATTTGAATGGGTCTTGAATGGGTTTTGTTTACTTTTTAACATTGTCTCTTTACAGTCTGGTATGTTCCTGCAGAGAGGGGTAACTCAAATTAAATTTTTTTCTAGTACTAATTTCCTGCAACTGTTCTTTCTTCACTATTTATTTTCAAGGCAAACATACTCACCCACACAACTAGATCTTAATAATAATAATAACAGTTAAATCCCTTGTCATAATGATGACTTGGCGGTGAATGCAATAATTTTTTCTAGGGTCTGTTGCAAACGGAACATGAGGTGCAAAAAAAAGCTGCAAGGCCTCTGACTCCTAATGAAAACCATCCAAAATCTGAACGTTCATAATAAACCATTTAATCCAGTAATCTGGTTATTTCCCATCGTCTGATGAAAGTATGGACATCTTTGTTGCACATGTCCATAGGGTGGGTCTCATGTACAGATCTAATAGTCTTTTTTTGAAATCAAAAAGCTTATCTTGATTGTTTCAAAATGTGGTATTTCTTTGGTTCTTCTACTGATAATGATCTTTTACGTATATCGCTGAATCGTCCATCACTTGATTTACAGATCCTTTCAAATCCTGGCGATACATTAAAATACAATGTATTGTTCTAATGATATTGTTTGTAATTCCTGATGTTCCTGATAAGCTGCAATCTTAAAAAAATCATGGCTTTACCAAAAACTGTATTAGTGTGTATAGCTGCAGTATAATTCACCAAGGCAGAAGAAACCTATAGACAAAAATGTGCTAAATGTCAAGAACAGACAAAAACAGTAATGAACACAATATGAAAAAGACATCCAAAAGACATCCACTTACAATTTAACAGCTGCTTGTTATCCAAAACTATCAGGTTTGTATCATACAAAACTCTATCGGTGTTTTCAAAATTATCAGACAGTTCCACGCTACATATATGTGACATTAGAAATGTAAGCACTACTGATATTTTGTGACTTATTAAAGTTCCTTAAATGTGTATTTATCCCCATTTATTATATTACAGCTGTGTGCACGTTATGTCAATTAAATACAATTTAAAGGCACAATGTGATAGCAGCAGAAGATACAGAAGAAAATGCATTAATCTGCATATATACATGCTCAGTTATTTTATAATGATTTCAATAATGTATGTGAACACACAATACATACTGTAGATCTAATGCACATGTGCAAGCTAATTTGTTAGTGTGTCTTTCCTATATTTATTTTGTTTTGCTGACAAATGACCGAAGTAGTTCATACCTGTACGTTTAGTGTCTTCTTAAACTCCAGCCATCATCATTGTCTCTTTGCCGTAGCAAAACTCTTACATTCCCTTGTTTCCCTTCCTACAATGATGTTCCTGCAGCCATATTTCCTCATCTCTTCTGCTTTCCTGTTCTGTCAAAATGACTTTATTTTCAATTTCTACATCATCATTGTGTTCCAATGATCTATGTGCTCACCCTCTTTGGGCCAATCAATCCCAAGTCCCTGTGCTTTAAATTCACTGTATATCTGTCACTCTGCTTTCAGGTCATCTATTGTGCAACCCTCCTCCTCATCCCAGGAGTCTTAATCAAAGGTCTACTTCATCCACCTACCAACTACATCTGCGGCTCCACCGCCACCATCACTCTTTGGAGTTTAACTGCCAAAATACTTTCCTTGTCTTCATTCAGCATTCCCGCTTGATCTCTCCTCTGTGAAATGTTTACATGAGAGTTTTTTGGTCAGATTGTTTTATCATTATAAACACCAGGGAAATCAGGAAAGAGGGCGACTGTCTGTAAACATGCATGTAAATGGCCGGCTTTGGAAGTGTTTTATGAGGAAAGAAGCGCATTTATAATGTTTATATCGTGTATTTTGGTAAGTAACACTGAACTTTACTTTATGTACAAGAAAACCTCATAGGATGTTTTTACAAACGGCTTATTAGTTGTGCCAGATGTCAGTGACCCCACTGTTATCCCAATTTTCATAAACATCCTGCTTAAAAAGCAAATATTCCCCATTTGATACTTAAATAAAAGTAGCCATGCTACAATGTAGAAATACTCCTCCATCATAGCATATTATATCATTATTGGAATATAATTATAAATGTATTAGTGGATGTGTCACTTGATGTTTCAGATGACTTGATGTAGCACTGCAGTGACTATGAATGACATCCAGCATCAATGGAATTTGATCTCAATCTATGCAACACATCAAAATTTTTTGATGATTATATTTTGTTGTTTTAATCTTCAGCCTGAATCTGCAAAGTAAATAAGTTAGCAAATAAATGTATTGGAATACAAAATGGGCCTCTGGAGTAGGAGATTAAAGTAGCATATAATGAAAACAGAACTTTTTACTGCTGCACACGAGTAACGTTTAACATATTTCCAGAAGAAAAAAAAATTGGCTCTGCAAACCCAACAAAAACACATCACTTCCTGTGAACCTTCCTTCCTGTGAGCCGAAGATCAGACATACAGCATGCCGACTACAGGCTCAAGGACTGTTCTTCTTCATGTTATTTAATGTTTGGTAGGTATTGTGAAAGTCATAAAGTGATCTGAGGCTGTAGATTATTTCTTTGGTTCATTATCTCTGCAGAAGCACAAATTTTCAATTTTCTGAATCCTGCAGGGTTCTCTGTATCCTCTCCATTTCCTGCATAAGACATAACTCAGACAATTCCTCAGGAAAAAAGAAGTCGTGGAATTATTCAAGCTTTCATTCTCACCGTCTTTGTTTTGCAAGTGAAATGAAGCATGCTCTGCCAACATCTGGCAGTAAATCTGCTTTCATATTTGACTCTTTATCATTCAGCGTGCAGGGATCCGCCACATGATCCCTGCCTCTGAGGACGGCAGGATGCAGAAACTAGATTCTTCTCACTGATATGCTTGGCAGAGCCAACCTGGTGGGTGAAATCACTGCTAAGAAGGAAGTCTGAGCTTGTCTGTTCTCGTCTCCAGAGGAAGAATTACAGCACACTTTTATCCCTAGAACTGGGGCTTTGCATGTGAGACGACTTCAGAAATATCTGCTGAGATGTGTAAGCCTTTAGAAGGCTGTGAGACCTCTGCGTGTACATGACCACAGGCTGCTTTCTTTTACTCTGAATGCTTGTACTCTGAGGTCAATGCATAAGTCCACATGTTAAAGGGGAGAGATATGATTCCCTTTTGTTTTTCTTCTGTCCATATGTGTTTTCAGGGTGTCATATACTGTATATTCTCCACTAATTTAATGAATCACACATTTAACACAGATGATAACAAATGTAAGCAGTATTTCATTTTAGAACATGTTTTAGAACATGTTTTGAGATGCACTGGCTGATGCATCTCAAAACACGAGAATGGTTTTGAGATGCATCAGCCAACATGACCCATTAAGCAAGTTAAACAAAGCACAAGTCACCTTGGAGGTAATGCATCTCTTTGTAGTTCCAATCATGGTCACTTGTCCGAGCTGGTAATTTGACATCTGTTAGAGGCCCCATTAGGTGTTGAATATTTGGCAGGTCCCCATGGATCTGGAGGCATTAAGTGGATTAAAAATGCCAAACCTCGACACATCCAGTGGTGAAACTGATCTGCACCGCTGGATGGGTGTCGATGTGAACTAGCCAGAGGGGATTACACAGGGTTTCCCCACTACTGACACCAGAGCGGAATTGATTTAGGCAGCAGTTGGCCTCAATGCATCATGTCTGCTGTCAAGAGTATGCCACGTTCTTACAGAGTAGTGGCACTCTTCATAAGTGGGTCATTTACAGCCCTATAAAAGTGACCCGGCGACAAGGCAGTTACCATTAGCTGGATGGGCTCTGTCTTAAAAGCTTTTCTATCGGCATGGTTCAATTAACCTCCAAGCAAGCAAAATTAGTTGTTGGGGCTCCTGCTGGCCCCCATTATACACACTGGTTTTGTTATTTTCTCAATCTGTCAGAATCCAGTTTGCAGTCTAAAGCTGACATCACAGGAGTTGTTAGGAGACAGTCAATTGCAAGTTTTAAGATGAAACCCCCAAAACAATTATAATTTTGGAGAAAGAACAAATAATATTCTCTGCCTGCTTGTCTTGTCTGTGTTATCTTTATTCCGTTTATCAGCAGTCCAGATTCAACTCAGACTTTCCTCATTTGCCACATGGTCTAATTTCTCTCCATCTGGTTTGTGACTTTTCGATTAGATATTTGTCACTTTTTATGGTGTATGCACCACATGTTAGCTAGCATGAGATCCAGAATAGCTGCACTAATAATGCCACTATTTGAGGAGCAGTGTTTCCATATCTCTGAGAGTGTGGTCCAAATGTCTGAGCTTGAGATGTTCAGTGGAGCTGAGGTTGGGGCCAAGACAGTCAGCACTCCTTGGTCTTCTCTGGTCTTCAAATTCTTCAAGGCTTTGAGGTGTTTGGACTCATTGTGCTGCTGGTGTATGAATCATTCTCCACAAAGACGTAAACCAGAGGGTGTAGCATGTCTCTGAAGAATGGAGGGAAGAATGGAGCACCTCTTCTCCTTGGTCAGGGTGGAGTCGATTCATTGCAGATGTCCAACTCCAAAACGCCGCCAGACTTAAATGTTTCCACCGCTGTGAGTTTGATATACTGTGGCATAACTGCCTCTCCTGTTTGTCTCCATGCAAACATTTACTTCTGACACAGATGTCAAACTTGGATTCATCAGTAAATGAGTCCTTTTTCCATCATCCAATGTGAAATACTGGTATGTTTTTACAGCCCAAGTGGTTGACCTTGTTTCCCCTCCTGAAGAGTCGTCTAAGGTCGCTACTAGACAGCCTTTTTCTGTTGATTAACTTCGACAAACCCCTAAAGGGTAGATTCAATCCAACTGAGTTTGCAAGCTTATAGAACAGTATAGTGTATGTATCCGTTAGCCCACTATTTACATGCAATCATACCTCACCAAAAGGTAGCCAGAAATAGCAACACTGCTGTAACTTGGAGGATCCTGTGTTCCTACCTTATATTGCCATTTTGTGTATGCAGTGTAGTATTTTGGAGCTTTTCTTTATTATTATATTTCTTTATCATCAATTATTAGCTTCAATCTTAGACCACATTTATACCTTAGTGACCTGTGAAATTAGTAACACTGCCCTCAACAGCTGAAAATAGAATTTGACAATCCAGAGGACAAAGCAATGTTACCATTCAGTCCAGTTTCAGTCCAGCTGATGGATTCAAGCCCATTATTCACTATCCTTTTAGCTTTCATAATGCTGAACTGTTGACTAGACAGTAGCTACATTTGTCGTTGTGCTGTAAGCAGGCCATTTGCATGATTTGTAGTCGTTTGAGCCATTAAAATGTCAAGCTTTAAGTAAATGATCCAACACAACTGCGGTGGAAACTATTATTAGCTGCTCTCTGAAAGCACCATCATGGACTGAATGAGAAGACTGCAGTACAAGTTCTTGAGGACAAAAGGGAAGGAAATCTAAGATTGGTTTACAGAGCACTATTTGTCAAATGTGCTCTTGATTGGTTAAGTCATGGCACGCTTTAATTTAAAAAGTGTTTTGTTTTTGATGGGATTGACTCAGTGCTGAAGCAGACCCATGACTTTCATCCTGCTGATTCTTCTCAGACAGCAGACATGATAATAGCACCCCTTCTCTCACCCTCCACTTTGATGAGGAGTCTTTCACCCTCCAAGATTTGTCATCGTTTTTAATGATGATTCAAAAACTGCCCAGATCATTTCCAGAAGTCCCCTCCTGTACTGTCTGATTAATGCAGCCTTTGTGAGTGGGCGCACGCACACAGGAGAAATATGTGTCGTAGCCTTTAGCCTCCAGACAACAGCTGTCTGTGGTGCATGCAGTGGTGGCGCTGGACAAAAAAAGGAGTATCTGATCATCACTACAATGGTCTCATTCTTTATTAGCTTAGAATCAGGCTTCTGTGACCCAGCCAGCATTCCTCAAGGCAGAGAGACTGGCTTTGTGCTGAATGTCAAATATGTCTGGGATTGCAAAAAATAAAAATAAAAAATCAAAGCTTTGATTTTTTATTTTTTTTTATTTTGACAAAGCGAAGGTATACAAATGCATTAAAACCTTTAGAAGAACATAATTAGGAATTAAAGTGTCATATAGACAGGGGGTGGGTATGAATCTTTTTTTTTGTTTGTTTAAAAGTAGCACAGAACACATTCTCTTTTATTGATTGCTTTGTGGAGAAATTGTTTCTCTACATTTAACCCAACAATTCATTAACACAGCAGTGTGTAGCACCTGGGACTTGCTCAAGGTACCTCAGCATCATCAACCTGTGAACCTGTGTTCCCAAAGCTGCTTAACTAACTACTACTCCTGCCGAAACACACAACGTCACTTGACATTATGAGATAAACATGGCAGTGGTGGGATTGGAACACAAGCCTCCATAGAGGCTTAATCCAGCGCCTTACACCACTTGGCCACACCATCATAGAAACAGGAGGGGAGGTGTGTGTCAAGCTGTAATGTAGAGCATGTAACTACAACATACCTACACTGTAGTTTGGGCACATATGTATAGTCTGGCCTTTTGGTTTGGTCTGAAGTCGTGCAATCTTGATTCTTTTACAACAGATCCGCATTAGACTGATTGTGTTTGCTCTATCAGCCAAAAGAATTTCCTGACGTTGAGAACAAGTCAGTTTAGTGTCAGATGAGACAACACCTAAACACGTCTTCACACCCCCAACAGCTGCAAAGTCCTATTGATATCTGCCTTCACTGGAGCTGGCAACAAGTGTTGGGTGTGGCAGTGTGACGGATGGCAGGGCTGATTGAGGTTGAAGTCGCTATGGTGTTATAGCTCTGTGTACCAGCCATGGGCAGCTGTTGGGATGGACTGAGTGACTGTGTGGGTTGCATTAGTCCTCATGTTGACTGAACCCTGCAGTACATTGTTGTTGGCCTTAAACCAACTTCAGGTCACTCCTGAACCCTCCGCTACAGCCATCGTCATGTTTTCCGTCCCGACACGTTCCGGTTCTCTTTTCCATCTCATGCTGAGCCATCATAACATCAATATAGTTTTCTATATATTTGTTATTTTGGTTCTCAAAAATAAGCAGATAAGATGTTGCCAGTGTTAACGTGGTCTGGAAGTCATTTGTAGATTATTTTTTTTCAAGGGGATTTCTCTGTCAGGGTCTGGCTTGTAAAACAGTCATCAGTGTTGTTCAGAGAAGAGAAGAAACGTCCTGGTAGAGTCACATGATGTGATCCCACTGATAGATACCAATTTGTTCGCTCTGAGCACCAGTGTGTGTAAGTGTGTTTAGCACAGTAACTGAGACACTGATAAAGATAACATTTAGACTTGGAGATGACCTGGAGTTTATGATGGGGTATGTGCAATGAAACTTGAATCCTTGCTCTGGGGAGCATGGGCCACTGCGAGAGCAGAACAAAAAACAAAACATTAAGTGCAGATGGGGGTGGGATGGTGGGGGGTATTAAACATACAACAAACCGCAATTCAAACATGTAAGGGAACACACTAACTTTGCATAAGTGTACAGAAAAACATACAAAGGAGAAGTACATGAATACATACAAGTATTTTGGAAAAACATTCAAAAGTGTATGCACACTGGTGTAGGCTTTTTTCAGTTCGCCCATGGTCAAAGTGGCTCAGGTCGTTACCCCTGCCTATTTCTCCTACATCCAACACACTATCCCACTTGTCACCTTTGTAAGTATGCTGTTAATTCTGTCATTTCTGTGCTCCTTTTTTAGTATTATACTGTTGTTTTGTTTTTGCTCTTACTATTTATGGCTGGACTGACCAGTTATCTCATCCACAACACTTCATTGCACTATTAACCCTGTTAATAGTGTTAATCCTGCAATTGACAAATAAACCTGAATCTGAATCTATCCATGAGAAGGTATTGTCCACTTATCATCTGTCATCCTGATACATACCATTGTTATGAGATAATTATATCTATAATGAACTACACAAAAACAATTTTTTATCTACCAGGTATCGTTGCCATGACTAAATATATGAACAAAATAAAAACTTTGACAAAATAATCTTACTCAGACTTTATTATTAGAGTATACTTGGACTCAGTCTTGAGCTTCTGACTTCTGGAAAGCAATAAAGGAATACTGTATGTCTGACTGGAAAAATGTGGAAGACAAATGCCTTCATCTCCACCTGCAGCAGTAAATCAGGATCTGGTGCTACACTGACAGTGTATACAGCTTGGTTCGAATGCATTTGAAAGAATGCATTCTCAGTTCAGCTCAGTTTATCTTCTCATTTATGAATCTATTACTTTAATAACTTATAATGTAAATAAAGCAATACAAAGCATTCATCCAGATGCACAGTTCTATTGTTCTTGATTGTTGGCAGATGTACTTCCCTGTCACCAGAGTGGGACAGCTGGAGCTTGCTTCCTTGCCAAAACATTAAAAAGGTCTCTTTTATCTATTTTGGAAGAGTATCTTAGGTTCTTCTTGGTGTTTTATGCAAGGCTCTTTATATTTGCCAGAGTACCTCTTATAATCTAATCTGAAAGCCTCTATTGTGTTCACAACAAACTGCAGCATGGGCAAGAGTTCAACACTTTATCTCTCATGGATGTATTTGGAAGAATATTTGAATTGCAGAGATAATCCTTGTTCAGATTTGTTTATGCCCCGCAGTGTTTTGCCTCAATCACATGCCAAAATCAGTGGGTGTTTAGGGGCATAATCGTCTGCGCCTCTGCTGCAAAATGTTGATGTGAGGTCTTGCTACAACCACTCCTCCTCCATAATTTCCAAAGGCCTCCATTGTATTTCATACAATGGCCTTCTTTAGTGTATTCCTCAGTCACTAGCCTAAACTTCAGGAAAGCCCCCTCTACAAAAGAACATGGGGCCTTACTGAGTGTGTGCCAGCTTACATAGACAAGCTCAGAGAAAAGCACTTCATAATTGGATTGTTATTGAGTATTAGACCCTCGGGGGATTATTTTACACATGAGATTTCATGAAGCTTAGGAGGTTGACAGAAGGTTGACCAAGCATACATTTCTATGCAGCTTTGAAAGGGTGGCTTGCATGTTCACTGTCCTTGATCTGCTCCTACATCCTGTTCAGCCAACCCTTTGTCTTAGCTGACTGCTACAGGAAATAACCCAAAAGGCTTTTAATTAAAGTCACATTGAAGTTTAGCACAACACTAGAGCTGTCACGAGCCCCATTTCCATGTACACATACTTCATGGGGAGCACTGGTGTTTGCAATATGGTTATGCAGAGAGCTCTAAATTTAAACCTTACTGGATCTCAATAGTTTCAGTGATGTCCATGACAAAAATGTGCAGTGCTCCACAAAGTTCATGCATTTCGCACATCCTGAGTCAGGATAAAGTACCAACTTAAAACTCAAGTCCGAAACATTGTGGATGAGTCCTACGGCCTGTGCTCATCTCATCAATGTAATGCCAGGTGAGTGTTTAGATACAGAGTTTGAAAATTTACAGAATTGTCTGTTATGATTTTATCAGGTCGACTCATCAGATTCACAGTGACTCTAGTAATGTCGCACACTTCAGCATTATGGATCCTTGTTTATAATGAGATTAATACTCAGAGGCCCTGATGAATTATTGCAGGGCTGGGTGTGTGTTCGGGAATGTGGTTGGATCATGCAATGGAAGGTCCCCATAATGGGAGACCTCGGCATAGCAGAGGCCCGTGAGGGGGTGTGCGATGAGAGCAACTTCCTACGTTAGCCCATTTACTTATTAAACATAAAAAGATATGGCTCAATAGCGCAGATTCTGGCTCTGCAGTGGCACGTAAAATGGGAACAAAAGCTTTACATCGGGGGTACTGCAAGGGCATGATGGTACATGATGAGTATGTGATGGTGGTAAACAGGAGGCCCTGCTAATGTGCACAGGATTAGGCCAAGTCTTGATTAGGCCTCAGGAGAGCTTTTGTGTTGGCAATTAGGCCCTGGGACCAAAGTAGCATAGGTCATGTGAATTGTCAGTGCTCATCACCACAGCTAGCATAAACATTATTGTTCCATTACACCATGTCAACATTTTGTGACAGAGTTCAGGATTAGACACACCATTAGCGCTTCACTCATCAACATTTGCCCTACAGCTATTAATGAACTTCAGTGTCTGAGTGAAAAACTCTGAACTGAGATCTTCTTTAAATAGACTTGGGGAGTTGATTTTGTCAAATGAGGACCACATGCATGGAAGTACCACACCCACCAGTGGGCTTTTGGTTTATTTCTGTGTCTCCCTCCAGGATTGCATGACTTTGAGCTGAAGTTGAAGATTTTCATCCCAGCCAAGAATGCAGGCCTTATTACGATGACCCAGGGCGGCTCATTGTGTATTTTGGGACTGAGATCAAGCAAAGCATGGCAACCTTTACCCCAGAACTGAACACAGCTCATGAGAGTTCTGTTGCCCAGAAATCAGTCACTGGTCATCATTACTTGAACACGAGGTGGTCAAGGCGGGTCCTGCTATCCCATGGCATTTAATGGACACTGTGGACTGATTTACGAGGCTTACAACACACTTTTATAATGGAAGTTTTATTTCATGGCACAGACACACACACAACTGGTTTCAAGTGCCGTGTTGCATTTCATGACATTATTATTTCTGTACAAAGACCTGAAAAATGACTTCTGTCACAAATGAACTAAAAATAAGCCCTCCTGATAATTCAAGAATGGATTATGAATAAAGTTACCTCATGTGTCTTAAAGCTTTAAAACATTAAAGTGAGGACACTAATGGTGCGCTGCACCTTCTGGCATGATTGATCTTACTTGTTAATGTGCATTGTGGTAAAAATACTAAAATACTTAACAATTACAATAAATGTAGTGGTTATGCAAATGTTATTAAAATGGCAAAAGCTGTATACAGATATTTAACAAAATGGTTGTATGATACTGTCAAATTAATTCATGTATATATACAAACCTTTAAAAAGCTTAGAAATGTGTGTGCATTAGTTTTTGGAGTTCATAATATAATCAACACACCTCTCAAAACATTGTCAATGGTATAGAGACAGATAGCATTATTAGGCCGGAAGAATAATCAAAGCAGATTCATCAAAGTGCTTGGTGACAGGATGGAGTAGATGGGCATCAGTTAAGTTTTCCAAACATTACCAGGAAGCAGAACTGCTCAAGTGGCAGATGTAATCTCACAGGTTGACTTACATGCAATGGGATACCAGATAACACTTAGATACAACTGTAATTACTTAAGATTAGGAGGCCAAATGATGGTTGCTTAATGTAGCCACACTACGCTAGCAGGAAAGTAAGCTCCCATCACACCAACAAAGAAAGCAAGCAAAAAAGAAAACACAGCAAAACAAAGTTTATCAAAATGATACATCCAAAATGCAAACTTCAACAAGTTCAAACAGAAACAAATAGTTGGTGTCAAAAATGCTCTTTCTAGAAAAGGCCAATTCATGGTTTCGGCATGTAGACTTTGAATGCAGGCTGTGGACATTGTTATTACAATTTAGGGTTATTAATTAACATACTGGTTATTAATTGTATTATTCTGTAGGTCATTGCTACTCATATCAGAGCCTGTAACCTTTAGCTGGAGTAAGTTGCCTTCCCATCAAAAACACAACCTTGCATATTCTTGCTGCAGAATGACTTCCCACCAGGAGTTGTACGCGACTTGTGTGCCCTTGTGCAGTTTTAGTAATGAATTTTAGGTCATACTAAGCCTTCCTGACATGCAGGTGAGGAAAGCATGAATTGGTCTTAAACCAACCTGTGGACATGTCATAAATGACAGTGGAGAAATTTTGATGCTTCTAAATGCACTCAACCTGTGAGATAACATACACTGTTTCCTCTCCATTCTATCAACATATTGTACAGTCGCATCATGTGTGTCAGGTACACAGTGAGGTCAGGTGTTTGAGGAGCATGCATTGGTATTGGAAGGCTGGTATAGGTTCATCCTCTGCCCTGCTGAGTCCAATATGGCTGCTTCTAGGCTGTCAAATACTGAGATTCCTCTTTCTATTTATGTGCCAAACTGGCAGGCCTACTTTGAGCTTATCTGTAGTACAAATTTACTGAGCTCACTGGTCCAAAAAGTTTACCCGATATGTGAGCTGATGGCCATTGTCCCAGGCATACAAAACCTTTTCCTTGGGGTTGTAGTCAATCTGGGTGGTGAAGGAGTACTCATTGGTGAAGGGGAGGCGTGGAATGGCTTCAGTGTTAGTGTGGGTGTCATAAGCATAGTTCACTTCGCCGTCTTTCTGATTGTACACATTGACAGCATACAAGACGCCACAGATGATGAAGCAGTTTCCGTAAGAGTTCCTCTTAAGACCTGTCCTGTAGGTGGTTTCCTTTTTCAAGGATAGGTCTCCAGGATCCAGTTTACTGATGACAATCACCTCCTGCTGGCTGTAGTCATAGTCCATGGAAGGGTAGATCACCCACAAGCCACTTTCGTCCACTGCAAAGTCAATGTCTGAGTGGCCCCTCCACTTCCAGGGGGTGGTGTCCTCGTAAACCACGTCATGCAGCAGTGTCCAGGCTGCCACGTACCGCATCCTCAGATCATACTTGATGATGTTCTTGGTGAAGGCTCTGTTGTAGTAGAAAGCTCCGTTGTAAACCACATGGCCTGTGCCTATCCAGTTGTAAGGCAATTTGTAAAGGTTGCCCCAACGCCCTAGAAGGAAAAAGGAAATTTTGAACTTTATGTTAGCTTGCTTGTTACGTACAATGGTTGAATACACAATTCTCATTTGCCAAGAAACACATTCTGTTGCGAAATCGCATAGCATTGTGTCTCGTCTGATGCAATCTGCCTCCTTCAAGGCCAGAACCTGTCATTGTGGAAGGATCTGTTATGCCAGTTATGCCCTGAGCTCCAGACACCCTCTTTATATCAGGACATAGAGCATAAACATTAGACCAAATGTCCCTTAATAAACATTTTTAGTTGACATCACAATGTCTATTCTACAGTTCACTTCAGTCGAGAAGTGAATCTGTCTGACACTTTTTATTACTTCTTCTTTCAAAATCCGGCTTTAACTTTAAAGGATGCAATAATCATGACAATCATGGTAATTATCTAGCTTCATTTTCTAGTTGGAAGATGGAGTATTTTGATTTCTTTTGACCTGGCCATCAGTTTTGCAAAGCCATACATATATGTATTATATTTGTAATTAATTACCACTAATAATGCAACTTTGAAAAGAAAATGCTCAAACATTCAAATGCTCTGGCCTGACATACATGCATTTTGCATTTATGCTACAATGACACTTGTCTTAGACTTGACTCAGACGACAGGTCTGCAAGATGGTCAAGAGGGGCCAACATGTGCTAAACATGACTTTTGAAATAGTTAGAATGACTCGTGTGTTTGATCTACTGCCAACAGGATAGTGAGCGGGTCATTATTGCAAAGTAAAATAAACCCTTTCAGGATGTTTCGGAGCAAGGGAGATACATCATGCGTTACTTATTATGAATTGGATACATGGAGTTGTTCGTGCTAAGCTGATATTATGGCCTTCATAAATCCAATGACACTGTTTTTACAATGTCAGACTGTATACACACTGGCTTCACGTGACAATGCCACAGTTTGTTTAGGAGTTCACTCCTGAACAAACACACTCTGTACTATTGGTGTCATTTTCTAATCACATCCTATATGCTGTCCTAACTTTCTAAGCTCAGGAAGTCTGATTTAGATAATGATGATAACTGAAAGCCAGTAAAGGACAAAAACAATGTGCAGTAGAACACCCCCCATATGCTCCTTCCCACACACCAGCCCCATCCCTAAGGACAACCCACACTTTTAATCCCTCTCTGCTGTGCCTAGTTCAAAGGAAAGGCCAGAGCACATGTCAGAGAACAGCAGGCGTCACCGCCACTCACTGAGATACCTAGTCATCCGCACACAGCTGTGAGCTCACTTCACTGCAGGACACCTCACATGTAAGTGCATTAAGAAAGCCCATTGTCCAAACACATCTAGATCAACAAGCCAAGTCCTACGAGGGGAGATCATCTTAACTCTCTTAAAGAGTGTAATCCGGTTCCTGAGTTGATTTGGATTTGGACGCAGTGGATTTTCCCACCCACCAGAGCCGTGAAACAAACAAGACCTGCATTCCACAGATCTCATCAATCTCTGATAACTCATTGGATAATCAACATGAATCAATGTCACAGATGTTGTTAAAGAAAACATAGCTATGCACTAAAACAAGGTGATATGAGAGCTGGGCCAATACGTTGGGAAGATTATGAAACTTTAAGTTGCCTGTATGCAACAAAAATAGTGTGAACATATTAAAATCAATCCTACCTTACAACAACATTAAGTCACCTTAAACATTAATAAAAATGGCTGGCTTTATATATTTCAAATCTGAGAAATTAGTTGCATTATGGCATGCAAACATTTAAATGAGTGGTTTGGATGTGGTTAGACAGTGCTTTGCTGTATATTAATGTTCTCTCGGTGTTTGAGTTTTTACAGTCTTAGTTTTGGTGATCGAGCAAAACAGTCAAATTTTATTTTGTCTGACAAAGTCTCTGTAAGGTTCATGCTGATAGGAGACAGGTACCGACTGAAACTGGTAAAGAGTGTTAACATTCGGGTTGCATACCTTCGATCATCAGTTTGTGGATCAAGGAAATGTTGTACTAACAACATGTTTTTTCAGGCGTAATAAAAATATTTAAGGGTTAAGAAAACTGAAGGAAGACCATAGTCTTTTCCTTTCCAGTAAGACCAGTAACATTGTAACAACGACATCGAGTGCCAAGGTCTTTGTCTGGAAATATTAGTCGGTAAGTGAACAGTCAGTTCTTGCTGAAATTGTGTTGGATGTGGGACAAATGAGTGTGCAAAGACTTGAACAAGGGCCAGACAACAGTGTCGGACTGCCTCCAAAATGATAAGCCTTGTGGGACAAACCATAAACTTGAGACAGGGCGTTGATGGATACGTTGGAATACGTTTAAATCTATGGCAACCTCAATTTCAGCTTTCAGGACATAGTGTGTCTAATTTCTTGGTGCCAAATACTTCAGGGCACCTTCATCATGTTTTGGTCCTTCAGTATATAATTCAAACCTGATCTTTTAGGATACAGTCTGTTGATATATGTAGGAAGCTGAACTAAAAATCTGAGATTGCTAAATAATAGGTAATCCTAGTTTGTTGAGTATTTACGCTTGAGGCACAAAGTCTCAAGCTTAAACACAGCGATAGTCCAGATCTTTTGCAGCATACCTTGCTTAAAGTTGTCCAAATTGCGGAACTCCACAAGGTTGTTGCCGTAATAATAGTTGGTGACGTAGATCTTGGAGTCCTTAGCCAGGGGATCCTTCATCCAAGCTCCTTCATTGCGCCCATAACTGTGCTGCTTCTCTGGCTGCTCAATGGACGCAAGAGTCCCTTCACAGTTGAGGATCTTTCCTAGAAGTAACAAGCACAACACTCAACATGTACGCCTGGGAAAGAAGGACTTGCATTAACATGGGCTTAAATCAATTTCACACTCAAACATGTCCTGGCAGAGTGAAACGACACGCTCATTTGCCCCTAAACCACTGCAGTCACGGCCTGCAACAAAATACTGTGAGGTATTCAGCACATACCTGCTCTGTGGAGAGTGGGTCGACTGTTGTTGTTGGAGTTGTCCAGCACCAGAACAATTGTCGGAGCTGGTCTTTCAGTTGCTGGTGTACTTTGGGTGGTCGTAGTAGTAGGAGGCATTGTAGCGGTGGAGGTTGCGGCGCTAGTGGTTGTGGTGGTGGCTGTAGTTGTAGTAGTGGGAGATTCAGTGGGGTCATTGGGCTCAGGTACTGTAGCCTCCACTGCTTCCAGGACCATTTCAGCCCCTCCATCCTCAGACTGCTTTTCTGTGACGTGATGGACCGTGTACGTTTTGGCAGAGTGGTCTGAGATGGAAGAGAGGGGATAGAAGAATTAGATATCTATAACTCTTCATTACAAACACACCAGATTTCCAAACAAGATCAGGAAGCCCTGATGCTGAGTGGTGAGGTAGGAAAGTAACACTGTTAGCTTTTTATAGCTGCACACAAACAGCCTCTTGTTCTTGTTAGTGATGGGTACTGGAATGACGCAGGAATGGGTAGAGATAATTTCTCTAAAATTTAACTAGACTGCCTTTTGACTCTCTTTTGCTCCCTGTGTATTCAGTGTGCAGCTCCCCAAAGGGCAGACATTTAATAGCCTGCTGTGTTGCAGAATCTCTCATTAGCAATGCAACGCCCACATAAAACCAACTTCTCTCCTCTCCATTTCTTTCTCCTCATTCCTTCCTAATCTTCCCCGTTCAGCTGCCTAACAGCTTATTTCTTAATCAAGTTTATTCAAGCAGCACGTTGCTGTCAACAGAAATGTGTGCCAAATGCTTTTCAGAATGTTTTTACAGCTCCCACCACAGTTTTCAGCTGATAGTGTTCAAGTCTGCGTGCTTGAATTTAGAAGGCGTTCACATTGTCTAGCAGCCAGTGTACACTTGTCTCTATAAAAATATAAGCATAAATGTTCACTCATTTTTTCTTCTTCTTCTTTTTATTTATTTATTTCGCAATGAAATGTCTGTCCGGAACAACAACTATTAAAGTTTTATTTCATTAATAAAACCAAGTGGAAATGTGTTAGTGTTTAGCAATGAACTGCAACTATCTGTGGAATCACACACGGGCTGTGAAAAGCTATTCTGCTGCCCTCCTACTACTTCTTCTTTAGAAGCTGGTCAAACAGTGGCAAACAGCATCATGTCGCATTTTGTAACACTATAAATTAGTGTCAGTTTTACAAAAGGAAAGGGTAGCAGAGTGGCAACAAAACAGGACTCCTACTGAGATAGTGAGAGGCCAGTGTATTGTAAGTTCTCTGAGCTCTGAGCAGAGAGTGTTGTAAACCCCATTTGTAATATGAAGAACAAAAAAAGACAAAGAAATGTACAGCTAACTACATGATGAAATGAAATTCTACTGATGGAAAAATGTCTCTAATTTATATTGGTTTATTTCTATATTTGCATGCATCGCTTTTTAATTTGTTTTATTTCATGTTATTTTTTTCAACATTTGTTTTATTTTTATTTATATATTTATACCTTTCTTCATCAAGGCAACTGCACTGGAGGTTTCTTTAACGTTTTTTGGTTATACCAAAACCTGGATGACTGAGGACCTTAACAGACAAAAGTGATGTAGATCATTATTGTTGAAATAAATTCAAAAGATTAATTTAAGTGTCTTTGCTTTAAGAGGACAGCACATTGTACACCTAATTTCTCTGAAGTGTACTCAGGCCTTTGATTGTCTAAAATCTTGCCTGAGACGGATTGGATACATTTTACTGGATCCTTATTTTATTTTTTAATAATATGTGCTTCTTTCTTTGTAGATCCAGTGTTCTGTAGGTACTCGAGGTCCCACGGTAAAATAACTCTGTATCAGACTGTCTCAAAGGCCGTCTCCTTCTGGTCCTCATCTGTCTGGCAGCACAGATGTCAGACAGATGTGGAAGAGACTGCAGCAGTGCTACATAAGTGAGCATCTTCTTTACCCTCATACTTTAAACACATGGACCTGATATGGGCTTGTAGAAAGAAGAATAGTATGAGAAGGTTTTATACAGTTGACAGCTCTTGGTTTTTAGAAAGCCATTAATCATTTTAAGAAGTTGTTCCTGGAATTTGATGTGGCTGAAATTCCCAAACCAATCTAGAAAAACATACTGGTTCAAAACATTGTGTTGCTGAGTGGAGGGCACATGAAAGAGGACATCAGCTAATTGTCACCAGTTGGGGAACCCAACCAGGTTTTGTAAAGCAGATGGGACACAGACTGTACTACTTTTAGCCTACACAGATCAAAGACATGCTTGAAGCATTTTGATTACATGATGAAGATTTTCAAGTCATGTTAAAGGGCCTTGGCACTTTTTAGTATGTTTTAACCCATATGTCCCCTCTTTAATGCTCGATATGACTGCTGGCAGTTTTGCAGGTCAAATTTTCGATCTTCGCAAAAAGAACATTGTACTGCATTTGGTTCAGATCAGTCTGCTCTTACTGCTGTACGATAGTTCCTTCCCTGATTGTGGAATGCTCAGCTCTTTTGGGCTTTGGTTTTCTTTGTTTCATTTAAATTCTGTGACTAATTGCTAGAGACAGATTTGCATTTAAAGGTACAGTTCAGAATGCTTGTCTGCTGTATGTCTGGAGTCCCTCAGTCCCTTCACTTTTTCAGCACTCTTTAACAAGGAAAAGTCCCAGCAGTCCACCTTTGTCCTGGCTGTCAGAGGCTTTCGTGTTTAAATCACAATCATTATTGTTAATGCTGAGTTTATTTTTTTTTAATCTGGAGCACACACACGAACGAAGGTGGTCAATCAAATCGTTGGGCATGTTTTATGTTGTAATGGACAGAAGAGTTCCAGCAACATAGTCATCTGAGCATCATCTGAGTGTGATGAAATTAAAGGGAAAAGCCACCAGCTAGTCAGGTTGCAGTTCCCATTTTTGTCTGTCAAGAGTGACATGACCAACAACAAATGTCATCACATTTGATCCTATTTGCGTAGAATTTAGAAATAATTACCACATGACTTCTAGTGTTGTAGGCAAAAATTTGTTTTAAAAATTAACAGTGACCTTCCTGAAATCCAAGATAACATTTGTGCCAAATTTGAAGAAATCTACTCAAGAAGGGATTAAGATATATTGTTCACAAGGATAGGGTGAATGGACAACCACATCTGTCAGTACATGGGCACAGTTAAGATGAATTCTAAAGGAGATGGAAATGCAGGCCTCCATGTTAAATACAGTACATAAATACACTCATGTAGGGGGTGAATGGCCAAGCCCCCCCCCCCCCCCCCCCGTTTGATTTTATTCCTTTTGGAGGCTACTGTTTCTGCCTATTTTTCCAGTTCACCTAATGTTGTGCAATGTTTTTTTCCTCCACATGCTTCACAGTGGTACCTTGCACTTCACCTGGGAACACTGCATTAGCATGGTACTTGAAAGTTTTCCACTTGTTATCACTGCCTTATGGCAAAGTTACAGTTTCTGCATTTCTGAAATGGTTCAAAGAGTCTGCCCGAAGGAAATTCCATCATTTTTTGACTCTCTGCTGACGTCTGTGTGTGGCTCAAGATTTGAGAACTTCTGCACAGCAAGAGTGTCATCTGTGCATGTGCCAGTTGAATGCAATAAGAGTAAGTAGTTGCACACAAAGTTTTGCTTTGTTTTGATTGTTCATACAAGCACAGAGTTCACTGTGATGTTTTTATACCTCTGATTATAGCATGTCAGTGCAGTTTATCCATATGCGTTCTAGATTTTCGCAGCTGATCCACATTTGAGTGCCACAAAGCATGCAGGTGCACCCACCTCTCCTGGTCCCGGGATCAAATCTTTGCTAGAGATTATGGAAATGCAGCCAGACAGTTTCAGTGACTTGACAGGGGTGGCTGGGCTCTCAGATTCACATACATGGCAGAACACATGGTCTGACAGCGTTATGTGCGCGTGCCCTGTGCAAACGCAGCATACCTATTCACTCAACTAGATTTAAAGAGGATTGGAATGAGTCAGGAAATGTTTTCTCTGCATTGGTGAGGGTCCCCACTCTTTATTGTGAGGAGTGAAGCTGAGGCATGTCATGGACATGGCAGCGTTGCATTGAGACAGCATTCCATCAGCTCCATGTAATTTGTCAATAAAAGATTTGGGTTTCCTGCTCGTTGAATGCACCAGCAATCCAATTGTGTGCTCACTAGACCAGCTTTGCCAAAAACAACACCAGAATCAATCTTGTATTGTGTGCCACACAGCAATGGATTCCCTGTTTTATTGCCTTGCACTTAAGTGTAAAGTTTGCAATACAATCACAGCCTTATCTCACACTTGTGTAAAACAACGTCTCCGGAAAACTTAATAATGTCCTCTACTGGAAACTAAATCCACTTTATAAAGACTCTGCTTCCGCGCTGATGGTTGATCCTGATCCCGCAAAGAGCCATGTGGGGTCAGACTAGATTGAGGAAGAAACTAATTTGGATCATTTTCAACACCCACAATGGATGAAACACAGATGATCGCACACAGATGGGAGTGCAAACTCAGTTAAAGTGTGAGCATATTGTTTGCTTTAGGTCATGGAGAGTGGTCATCTATGAACACACCACTATGCTGGGAAAATATGCAGAATGTCCAAGCCAAGCTGAAACTCTCACCTCCTCTGTGTTCATCATCGTTGGTTTTGGAAGCCTTGTAGTATGTGATGCCCCTCACCACACCAGGCTGGTGGCCAACTACCCTGGGTCTGGCCGTAGCGTCAGGCTTGACCGGTTTACCAGGTTTAATGACCTCTTTCTTGGGCTTGACGATCTTTTCTTTGGGTGATTTAGGAGGGGGTTTGGCAGCAGGGGTCTTTTTGTTGGGTATTTTTCCAGCCTCCTTAGTTTTCTCGTCATTTGTGTCCTGTGAATGCATTCAGGTTATGTCAGGACACTTGCATTATCAGACTTGAGTTCTATATGTGCTGGTGTGCTCTTGACCTGTGCTTTGTTCTCAGATGAGTCTTTCTGTAGCAGCTGCAGACTGAGGCTGGAGATCTCCTTCTTGATGCTCATCATAATGTTGGAGTAGTTCTCATATCTCTTAAACTGGTTGGTGAGGCTCACCATGCTGTCACGGACAAACTCATTTTCCCTTGTAAGGTTTGTCTTGATTGTCTACAACAGATAAAATAACATAATCAAATAAATCTCTTCCCAGTAGCTCATCTCCTAGCAAACCTTTCTTTATAATTATATATGAGGTGAGTGTGGCTTTTTCCTACCTCCTCAAGGGTGTTCATCTGAGACACCACCTTGTTGATGTAGGAATGGACTTTCATTAGATCCATGCTGTAAAGTGTTCCCTCGAGGAGGTCCACCATAGATTGGAGCTGGTCATTCATGCCATAAAAGGAGAAAAACTAACATTATTCACCATCTCCTGAAGAGAAACCGACAGTTTTATGTGCCTCTGTTCAATTGCAGTAATACCTTGAGTGCCCTCCCCAAACATTTACTCTGATTGCCGTTATTGACATCCACACTCAGCCCAATAGACAGGCAAATGCATTGAGTTTAAGGTTCATTCTGAGAGCATCTCAGCCATTTTGGACCTTTCGTTTACAGTGTAATCACTGCCTTCAGCCTTGATTTACTGGGTTAATCTATAGGTTAAAGCGAAGTCTGATCAAACGTCTGGAACTACCTTTTGTTTCATATTGTACGTCGCATGCTCCACCCTTCTGAAAAATGTACGTGTGCTTTTAGTATGTGTGGTAGGCATGTGCATGCCAATGTGACATGTTAAAGAGAATTAAAGAATGACGAAGACCTAGAAAACGGAAAGGCCTCTTTGATCAGCTGAATGATTTTCTTGTTGTTTTGTAAGTGCCAGTACTACTTAACTCCTGCAGTATTCAGTCCATTTTATTTGATTTCAATTAAATGCCACAAAATAGTGAAAAAACTTAAAACTTAAGTAAATGTTTACAAATTGATCGTACTGTCCAACTATCAGTCCAAAACCGCAGATATTTAGTCTACTGTTTAAAAGACAGCCGAACCAGCCGTGTATTTGGAGTTGTGTTTTGGGCCAAGTGGGATAATTTACAAGTTGGCCCAAAATACAACTCCAAATACACGGCTGGTTCAGTCCGATATTCACTCTCTTTTAGCTCTGTTTTTGGTCTCTAGGCAAGGCAAGGCAAGGCATTTTTATTTATATAGCGCATTTCATACCAAGAGGCAACTCAATGTGCTTTACATAAAAACAGAACAAATTAGAACACACAGTTAAAAGCAAGAACAAAGAAAAAGAAAAAAGAAAAAAGAAAAAGAAAAGTGTATTATATTATACATATATTAAAACGATTAAGAGGACTTACAGTGTAAATCCAAGATTACGATTTAAAATGATTTAAAAGGGCTCAGCCATATGCACATGAAAAAAGAAATGTTTTTAACCTGGATTTAAAAGTGCTTACAGTTGGGGCTGATTTCAGCTCTGCTGGTAGTTTGTTCCATTTGTGTGCAGCGTAACAGCTAAATGCTGCTTCACCGTGTTTGGTTTTAACTCTGTGCTCCACTATCTGACCTGAGTCAGTCGATCTCAGAGCTCGACTGGGTTTATACATTGCTAACATGTCATTCATGTATTCTGGACCTAAACCATTCAGTGATTTGTAAACCAGTAGCAGAACTTTAAAATCTATTCTGTAGCTGACTGGGAGCCAATGTAAAGACTTAAGAACTGGGGTGATATGCTCTGATTTCTTTGTTCTGGTTAAAACTCGAGCTGCAGCGTTCTGGATGAGCTGCAGCTGTTTGATACTTTTTTGGGGGAGTCCAGTCAGAAGACCGTTACAGTAGTCAAGTCTATTGGAAATGAAAGCATGAATCAGCTTCTCCTGATCTGTTTGCGACATGAAGCCCTTAATTCTGGATATGTTCTTAAGTTGATAAAAGGCTGTTTTGGTGATTGATTTGATATGACTGTTAAAGGTCAGATCTGAGTCTATCAGCACACCAAGGTTTCGGACCTGGTCTTTAGTTTCTAGAGACAGTGACTCAAGGTGTTTACTGACAGTAACCCTCTTCTCTTTATTGCCAAAAACAATGACCTCAGTTTTTTCTTGATTTAACTGCAGGAAGTTTTGGTTCATCCAATTTTTGACTTTCTCTAAACAGTGACACAATGACTCTATTTGACTGCAGTCATCTGGAGACAATGCAAGATATATCTGTGTGTCATCTGCATAACTATGATAGTTGACATTTGAATTCTGGATAATTTGACCCAAAGGCAACATATATAGGCTGAACAGAAGGGGTCCAAGAACTGACCCCTGAGGAACTCCATATGTCATAGCCACTGGATCGGATTTATAGCTTCCAATGGTCACAAAATAACTCCGCTCCTCCAAGTAGGACCTGAACCAATCTAGTACTGTTCCGCTGAGTCCTGCCCAGGTTTCCAACCTGTTCAGCAGTATACTGTGGTCTACAGTGTCGAAAGCAGCACTGAGATCCAACAGGACCAGAACTGACACCTTGCCTGAGTCAGTGTTCAACCTTATATCATTCAACACTCTAATGAGAGCTGTTTCTGTACTGTGGTGAGGTCGAAAGCCTGATTGAAATTTATCAAAGTAGTAAAGGAAATATCTGGGTCTTTACCAGCTGAGTGCTCCACTGTGTTAACTAGCTAGTTAGTAAATGTGTCTGTCTGTTGTCTGGTGTTCAGCAAGTAGTGTACAGGATTGTTTCTTAAATGAATGACTCCTACCAGGCAAATGTGTAAAAAAGCATCCATCTCCTCACCTTTAGTAACTCAGGGGCCTGTTTCTTCAGCTTCTCCATCTTCCACTCATTCTCACAGGGGTTAAGGGAGGACGGCGGGGCCGTGCAGGAGCACTTACAGTCCGATCCAGAGCTGACCGTCTCCACTGTGTAGAAGTCCTCCACACGTACACTGCCACTCCGCAGCCGCAGGCAGGCGTCCTTGCTCAGAGGCCGCATGATGCACTTACAGCGGCAGTCAGAGCCTTCTGAAGTCATCCGGACAGGCTCAGTCTCCCCAAAGATCTGGAAGACAGAATGTGTGCCTTTTTCAAATCAAAAGAAAATGCTCCGTATAATAATTTGTTTTGGACCACTTAGAAATGGGTCTTCATTATGGTCTGATTGAAAAGCAGCAGTTAAGGGCTTCAAAAATTTAAGACATAAGACAAAAGTGAATTTCAATGACCTTATATGCACTATGTTTTTATCCCAAAACAAACAATGTTACAGTTTTTTTAGGGTGCGTGTTGAGCTCCACTGTTTCTTCCTCCACCACTAAATCCTGAGGTCTTTGCTGTCATCGATTCCATTAGTCTAATCCCTACTGGACTTCTATAAATACTGAATCCATTTTTTATTGCAATGAAACAAAAGCAAGGGAAGGAAAGCGATCTTGAAAAATAACCACATGCTTCCCTTCCTTTTGAATGTCAGTTGGTGTGACTCAGAAGAAAGCCTCAGAGACAAACATTACTCATTCAGCTGAGCAGCTGGCTTTTGGCTGCAATGTATGATGACAGGGGCTTACTTAATAAACAAGAGGCAATGCATGGCAGCTTCAGCATACATTCCTTGCTTTTCCCTTGCGACACAAGTGCAACCTGACATAAGGCGAGGATAACTTTCACACCAAAATTCAAAGATGTATGACGCATTTGATGAAATGTTCAAGAGCTTATGGTGAGTTGGCAGACTCAGCTCTGCTCCTCCATTCTATCAATTAAAGTCCAACATACCTTATCTAACAGTAAAATGTGTTCTTGTTAAAGAGAAATGACCTCTCACGCCTGCCCCATTGTTAGCCGACTGTAACAAAAGTGCGTTCAGATTGAATGCAATATTTATGAAATACGCAGTATGATGCCAAAGTCCACATACAGATGCAATTAGATGTAAAAAGCTAAAGCTCTTAAATGTAAAAGGCAAGAGGAAAAAAAAAGAGAAAGACACAGGGACATAGAGGAGAGAACTGCAGTTGTGTCTGCTAGACTTGGAGATCAGTCAGAGCTGCCACGCAAACAGCACAGGAACACCTTGCAAACAGACAGTCTATCCCAAGTGTGTTATGTTCCTAAAACAAATAAAGTGGCATCATTTGCGCAAATAACGCAGCATTAATATTAGCTCTGAGCCCAGTCTTAATAGCTCTGCATCCTGTCACCCTTAGCTACTGATGGGAACACCAAATTAATAAACAGCATGATACAAGTTTGACCATGAAGGTTAGTCCTTCATCCCCCCCTCCTTCTAATACCATGGCGATACCTTTACCTGCATGTTTTTGTCTCTTGGTGTAAACCCTGACTGTTGGATCATGGCTGTTGGATCATGTGTTAGAGGAAGTTTGGGCTGTCATCTCTCTGTGGTGAGATTTAGGGACGTCTATAAACCGCAGGACAGGCGCACATGTGGTATCACTTCACAGAGATTCTTCATTAATGAGCTGTGATCCTGTCCTCATGTGACTGAAGTTCAGAGGTAGGATTCTACGAACCAGTCTGTCTTTGCAGTTTAGTGATTTCAGACCAAACAGACATCCTGACACAGATTTACTAACTTATATGACCTCATCTGTATGAGACAGCACACGGACATACCCATTCTGATTGGCAAACCAAAATATTAGTCTTCTTACAAAATGACAATTTTTCAACTATTAATGGAGAATTCTTTACAGTATAACAATGGTTATTGCTGTGTCACTTAAATGGGCTTTAAGGTGCTTCGCATTGCATTGCCTAGCCTCAAATTTAAGGGGTCAGTTTATTAGTTATGTGGAGTACTAGTCATACAATGGCAAAAACGTTTGTATAATGTCACATGCAGCTCTGGTGTATCTTTGACGAGTCTGGTGAAATGACAGCCATATTAATTACATGTCAAGTCTTGTCCTATCCAGGTTTGGAAATGTATAACACAAGTCTTAACAAACTTGGCCCATGCAGTTACAAACATAAGGCTGTTTGAAAAGATCCTACCTCTACCTCTGCTGCTTCTGTTTTGAGCATCCCTTTTTAAATTTGCCTGCTATGACAGGTAACACTAACCTGCTCCACTATCGACTTTAAACGTGTTGAGCTAACTGGCATTCGTGATTCAGAATAGAGGGAATGCTTACATATAGAGTAACTTATAGTACATACGGCAGAGAACAAAGTACAGCAGGTACTTAGTGGCCATGTGCATGTTAGAGCTGATGTTATTGGTTTCCATAGTTATGATTTTGCCTTTGTCAGTGCAGCTGTGGGCTTAGTGAAGGTAAGGGGGCAGCATTGGTGGAGGTGGTGGTGGTGGTGGGAGCTCATTAGTGAAGGAATGCAGTCTGAGTGATGGGGAAGGCTTGGAGGTGGGGAGAGTGCTTTCCCCTCCATTACAGCAGATATACAGGGAGGGGGTCTGATACAGGGCAGGACTCCTGTGTGCGGAGCTAAGCCAATCCTGAGCGATGTCAAGTGAAAAGGCAGCAGGTTGACAAATGCTACAGCCACATGAAAACAGGGTGGATTAGCAGATTAAACTTCTTTAGCAGGGGCTATGCCTACGGGCCTGCTGAGCCTTATTGTTCAGCCCCAGTCAAACACCAACCACTGCAAAGCAAAATCAGCTTAGGCTGCTGTAAGTTGGAGAAGTCAGAGGAATTCCAGCCAGATTTACTTTGGTACTTCATATGCAGTCAAGAAGAACTACGCCGTAACAGTTCAAGGCCTTTCTGCAGGAGAAAGATTTGGCAGTAGCTTATCATGAAATATCTGAATCTTTCTGCCAGTCAGAGCAGCTGCTTCCTCCTCCTGTCAAATCCTATGTGCTGGTATGCCTAACTGACCATCCAGCATCTCATGCCAAGCTGACCTATCAGCATGATAACAGGCAACACAATTAAGACTGCAAATAATTAAGAGTACTGGGTATTTAACGCATGCTTTGAGTCTTGAGTCTTTGGCATTGACCTCTCAAGTGCAGTCAAGTTTCGGGTCAAAAAGAACACAGCTCAAATGTGAACTCATGTCTGCACAATGAAAGGAAAAGAGCCTGCACGCCGCCGAGAGCTCTATTAGATCAACTGCTGCAGTCTTTAACAGCTAACACACCCTGACAGTGATGAAGTGAAACCCTGGTTGTTAAAAACACATGATGTGCCACATTAAAGGCTGCATTCACAAGCCACAGAATTAAAGCCAGGGTTTTATTAGCACCGGCCTGTTCTATCTGCAGCTGCATCCATATAAACAAGGATATCCTCAACTTTTTCTGCTTTGCAGCTGGTAATATCTGCTTGTACTATCACAACTCTATAGTGAAGAAGGCAGGTACGGAATGCTCGGGTGCATGTCCTTACCTTCCTCAAACAAAACCTTAATTCTGACCTGCAGTTAATTTTCTTTGTTTTGAGCTGTTGACATTAAAGGCCCCATTGATTCTAATCAGTCTAAAGCCTGTGAAGCTTGTGATTTAAAGGATGGACTATCCCTTTAAAATTCACATCATCTCCTGTCGAGGGCACTCAAGACCAAAAGCGGGGCCCGCATTCCAGTCCAAAGAGTCCGCCTGATTCTTAATCTAATTAGAGGTGCTTATGATAAACAGGCTTACCGTGCCACTGTAAAGATAAGCTTGGCGGAATTTTATTAAAGCTTTTGGTCTGGAGATGAACCACAGGGTCAGCGGCTCGGACAAAACCACCGGCATTAACGCGGGGATGTTAATTAGCTGAGGACAAAGTATTATCAAGCACTCGCTGCTTTTGGGGGTACACATCGACATTCCAGCTGGGTCTGCTTATGTGTCTAGATACCCTCTGAACTTTCAGTCCTGGATGGCTCAAAAATAAGAGAAAGACTGACACATGAGAATCTTTATTTTTATACCGAGTGACTTAATGAATGAATCCTGCAAAAGATCATCCGTTGCAATAGTAAAATTAAACAGGAAAACATTTTACAGGATTTTTACACATTTCCAAACATGGTTGTTTTCCAAGTCTCCCAGTTAAATCATAAGTATGTTTAAGGGTGAAATCCCTCTGTAAACACAGATACAAATCAAGCTGTCGTTGTGGCTCCCTAATGAAACCCACACACTATAATTCATTAGCACAAAGAGATACTCCCCTAATTATTAGTGTGTGTGTTTTGTTACTTCAGCAATGACTGGAATGATCAATGTCTTGCCAATGCCTTTTCCCCAGATGATTTCTTACAACAGATGTGTAAGAGCTGATAAAAAGCTGCAGATTTTTATCACCGCTCCTTGATACAGACAGTGAACTCCATGGTGAACACATTTATTATTTAGGGCAAAGAAAAAGGGACCAAAAGAGATGACTTGGATGACTGAATTCAAGATGATACATTTATGCAGTATATATGCACAAAAATGTTAAATGTACCAAGAAAGATGATGCAGACAGAGATGACATGAGGTTTGAAACTATGTGAAGTCATGTACCATTTGCAACAGATCCTGTAGCATAGCTGATGGTTCAAGCAATGTCAGACCTTGATAAATACCCAACACTGTGCAATCCTCACCCTCACACAGTGGGCTAAGAACAGGTCTTTCCTCTGGTCAGTGCCTCGGTGTGAAATAGTTATTAGTCTTTCTAATTTCCAACAGCTTGCCACTTTGTTTTAACCACAAACACAGAGACTTGATTCTCTGCAGACCGACACTGTTGACTGTTCATCAAGCCCCATGTGACACCCCCAATTAAAGTCTTGTTGGCACAACATAACATGACAAAATGTCATTTCATGCACACTCAACTGCTATAAGGCCCCATGTAGCACCTGCAAGTCCATACATATTTAATTAGACCTAGTCTCTGCCACCACCTGAGTGCCATGCCGTCTCTCCGAGGCAGACTGAGCGTCCCAGTCGGCTGTCTCCTTCTCCCTACCCCCTAGCTGACCTTGCACTGATTGTCCTCGGGTTTGTTGACAACCAAAACATAAAGCAGGTGCACGCGCTGGTTCCCACGCCACCCTCTGGTGCCCTCTGCGCCCTCCTCTGAGCAGGCTTTGTCTTTCATTAATGCCAGTGTCACCAGTCTGGCTACAGTAACAGTAACAGGGCGTCTGTGGCCACGAGACTGACGTCGTGACATTGTTGCTGCACTGTGAGGAATGGAGACGTGAGGATAGACGTGACATAGTAACACTGATGCAGAGCCAAAAAAACAGCGGGTGGTATCTAACCCTGAGACGTTGTAACAAAGTCTATCACCTTCTTGGACTGATCTTTGGAAAATCAGTGTTTGGTCTGTCTGAATCAGTAAAGGGATATTCATATCAATTATGACTTCTGTAAAAACCCCAAGGAGACAAGACCACTATTACAATACTGGTGAATCAAGTAAGACACTGCATCTCCAAAACTAAAGCATGGTCTTGTTGCAGCTTTCTCACTCACTTGAAGAAATTAGTTGGCTTTAAGAATCACGCTTTTGATGAAATACATTTAAATATATTGCCTAAAGTCAAGTCAATCAGTGTATTCAGTCACTAGTTAGCATTTACTGACACTAGTTCATCTGGTTTTACTTTATTTTTTTTTTTATTTACAATCATATTCCACTGATGTAGTAAACACAATCACTTAGATGTTGGGCATCGAAATATATTTTTCCAAATGGCTCTCACAGCCAGCTGTTTGGTTTTCACATTTATTTACTCTTTTTTTTTCTTGAAATTACATTACATTTTTACATTATAATGTCGATATGGGTGAGAATATTGCCAAATAATAATACTAATAATAATAAAAGAAAGAAATATCCATGTCTGCCTTTTATCACATTTTTTGTGTTTTGGCATTTTGGCCTAAGTATTCAGTTTATACTACATGACAAACGTATGTAGAAACCTGATCATTCCAGCCATATGTGCTGTATAGCTCCCACTCTTCTGGTGACACAAAGTTAGTGGCACAGACTGTTGCATTAAGATTTTCACTTGTGGGATATTTTAACAGCACTACCACAGCCAATGTTTTACACTAGTGATAATACTGCCACCACTAACTGAGGGGCTTTACCTTTCACTGACCTACAGTGCAACTGATCTGGCCTCCCTGACTGTATCCAGACCAGACAGTTGTTAACAGTCACACACCATACATGGCAAAACGTTGACGCAATAGTACCTCTGGTCTTCATGTAATGTGCACCATACATGACTGAGGGAGAGTGAAGGGTTACTGTAGTCCAGCAGCTGTACAAACACGGGCAGCCAGATATTAGCGTAACCCCACTGAGTGCCATCTCTCCCACACTCTGCTGGCACCGGTCCTGCGCACACTGGAGGTGTAATTACGTGCACCTATGGTTACTCGTGTCACACACACACACAAGCCTTCATTGGGAGGATTACCTCGAATCACGAGAAATGACACATAACCCGAACCATCTGCCAATCTTAGACAGCAAATTTAAAGGTAGGGCCGGAGGGAAATGCTGGGTATTGGTCCAGTGGCTTATTTGTCTGAAGCAGAGGGACACGGTCAGGGAACATGGTGCAGGTTGTCATGAAACATTTCTGGCTCTGATCAAAAGAGCGTGCACATGTTTGCGTTTGTGCGTTTTGCGTCTTACCTTGCTGTGCGAGGACGCGTCCTTACACAAAACCAGCAGACAGGCCAACAAGTTCGTGTATCTCCACATTTTCTCCTCAAAGTGTGTCTGGGCGTGAAGTTCAGAAATCCAAAGCAACAGTCACTGCGATCGGTCCATTAAGTGAAGTGGCGCGCTTATTTAAACCCCATTAGCACTTCACACAGAGGATGATCCTACACTATGTGTCCGTCTGTACGTAGCCTATACAGTATGGATGAATGCGCTGTGTCGTTCGCCCTGTCTGCACCGCGCGCTCTGACTTTTGCCAGGCGCACATTGCGCATCATCCATCATCCGCTGTCCTCCGGATGGGAGGGGTTTGCATACAAACATCCAGTCCCCCAGCATGGACAGGGAAACCATGTTTGGCATTAAAAATATAAGATCGCTTTAATTAAAAACATTGAAGGCCGACTATAAAATTTGATTTTATTCATATAAGCGTCATTTTAATTCAGTTCAAATGATATCCCACATTAATGTCTCTTTCGGATGTGGTCAGTAATGAACAGAGCGCAGTTTCCGAAGAACACCGCACTGATTAGAAATTTGAAGGGCCTTTGGCGCCACCTTCTGGCAAAATGATAGCTTGCAACTCCTACATATTTGAGGAACTTCTGAGCGGTAATGTAAAATAAGCTACGGGAGCCCAATGTGTTTTCTAAATGCCTCTGTAGTGTGCACATATTTCCCATGCTGGAATACTTCAAAGATTTTAATTTAGTGGTCGATTTATTTTGTGCATAATTTAAGCACAATCTGAACTGATTTTGCTCTAACGTTAAATTGACACTTGACCCCCATGCAGGACCCCGAGACATAAAGCAAGTATTGCCTGTATGAAATCCTTTTGTATTCTGCTAAAACTAATTGTTTACAGTTTACAGCATAACATTCATAATGCTTAGTGCTAAGAAAACATGTTTGGTGCAGATACGTATATTGTCTGATGAAACGTGTGGAGCAGCATGAGAAGCAGAATTTGTCCAAAAGTCAATCCCTGTATGGACTACTGTGATCAGGTCACCATCAGCTGTAGAAACAGATAAGTCTGCTGGTTTGAATTAAAAACTGTGTTTGCCGTGTGCTTGAGTTTCTGGTGAGTTCTTCTTGGTGAATGTTTCTTAAGAACCTGAGCTGTGATTTAGTTGGGGAAACGTCAATGAAATTAGAACTAAACAGTTTACACGCAGTAACCCAGGGGCTTCAGGGTCCCAGGGCTGTTAGCCCACATTTCCTGGTTGGCCCTCAAACATGTGGGAAAGAGCTATGATACAGAGCAGATAGTGGAGACATCTGCAGGAGATTAAGAGACAACACTTTAAATTTAATATTCATGTCAAGATTGTAGATGGATGGATTACATGTTCCAAAATGAATGTGTTTATATGCAGACTAGTATCCTGCTTATGATATGATTTGTGAACTTTGTTGCTTTTGTGTTGCATATGCAGACATCTTATTCTGGTTTTATGAAATCCAGAAATTCTACCTGGAACACTCCAATAGAAGCCAATGGCGTGTAAACATGTTATTTAGATTTCTGAACAGTCTCTCCCTGGACTTCATTGCAATGCAAAAAGTGAGAAATTAGGCACAACTGTAGATATTTGATCAGAAAAATCAATAATGTAAGGACCAGAGGAATATAAAATATAAGGTTTCTCAAGTTCTGTGGAATCTGCAAATCCTGGAGAAGATTAAAACCAGGAAAATAAATTATTTTTTTATGACACAAAAATAAAGATAATTTCTAGACTATTCGTAGGCTACTAAGGACTTGATTGATGAGGCTGGCATCAAAGGATGGCACGCAGCCATATTCCTGATCGATGTAGACTGTCGAGGTTTCCCCGCAACATCAGTGCGCTATTTCCTAAAAAAGATCAATCCTAAACCAGTGTGGAAGGCCGCTGGGGAGATAGCCACAGTAGCCGAGACCAGCTCCAGGTGGTTGTGGCTGACAAGGAACCGCAGCTGGAACCCCTCTGCAGGTGAAGGCTAACTCAGCCTTCGCTGCCCCACTCAGGAGAGGTGTACAGGTGAAGGGGCGAAACACATGTGACCCTGAGATACCTGCTGAAGATGCAGGAGGGGTATGCTGACCGCTCTTCCAGAGTTCCATCATGGGAGAGATGTTCATTTGCCACGTCCTAAGTTGCTCCTGCAGTCTCTGCTTGTAGCAAAGCGTCTGTGATGTTTATTTCATCTCTCACTAACATAATTGTGAACTTCCTAAAAGAAGGAATTAAAGCCCCCATTCAGTCAGTCCACTAGACATTTCAATTGACTCTTATCCTAATTGTATTTCATATGTATTTAAACTAAAAAAAAAATCAGTAAACTTTTTAAAATCACATAATTTCATTTTGAAAGTTCAACTGCATAAACACCCTGCCATTAAGTACAAGCTCAGAGAAACTTATGTAACTTAAAATATATGTTATGTCAGAAGAGGCACTCTTGTACACTTAAACTGTGTTGATCTCAGATAACAACAAATCTTCCTTCAGCAGATGGTTGTGCTTTGGTCTCAACATACATTAAGCTGACCAGAAAACTGTGAAATTATATAAGGTAAACAAATGTGTGAGTGGAAGGGATACCATAGCATGCCATGTGACATTAAACACACACTTTCATTGTTCATAGAGGAAAAATAATTGTAAATCAGTTGATAAAAGTAAAAATATTTCCTTGTTCTTTTGAGTGCTAAAAAATAATAGACTAAAAGAAGACTAACGGAGCAAACTGATGGGACAAACAAACACTAATGCAAAGTATAACAACAGTGATGTAGGTATAAAGGTGAATTTCTGTCAAAAAATAACAAAACAAAAACACATCATTTTAAAAGTGATTTGGAGTTTGAGAGATTGCAGCATCAGCATTGCAACATGTTTCAGAGGGAATTCGGTGCAAATCACAAGTTGTCCACCAGATGGCGCTACGCCCTCCAAACTATTTAAGTTACTGAAAAACATTCTCACAAAAATCAAATGTCTCTTTCTGAAAACAAGTAAAACGAGTAGCTTTTCAGTTGGTTGCTAGCTTTTTGTTGACAAGTACCACAATCAATGCTGTTATTAGCGTTTGGGTACTAATAACCAGGAAACTCCATGTCCCATAATGCCCTCTGAGTGAAGTCCCTTCAAATTGCGTAATCTCTGTTGTGTGCTGGTGCTGCTTTCAATGGTGTGGGACTGACCAAAATTAACAATATTAGCTTAATTATCGCCTCTATATTATATAGATTTTTATATGTTAACGACGAAAAGCAAAATATTGTAAATACTGTTTTAAAATACATATAGATAAAGATAAAATAAATAAAGGAGACTTCTTTTTAATTCAAAAAGAGTGTGCAAATTGCCCTAAAAACGCTAGCTAAACCACACATGCGCATACGGTTGAAAATTTACTTGTGGACGTAGGCAGTAACGAAAAAAGTTAACTGTAAATACTTAACAACAAATATTCTCATTTATTTTGTTTCAGGTATTTAATTGGCCCCCTAACTTCGTTTATAGGGTAAATTGCTTAGGGTGCAACTTTTTGTTGTAAAGTGTGACATTTCCTTAACATTTCAATATTATTCGGAAGGAGGCATGGATTGTAGCTTATAAAGTATGCTAAAGTAACCTTCCTAATTGGATATAGTTGAGAAGCTGCTGTCTTCCTTCCTACTCTCAGACCTTGAACGCACCATCCCTGGGGGGTGTGGATCCAGTTATTCCTCGCTGACTGAAAGCCGAAGGCTAAAGTATGGGACGACGGTCCGAGCGGTGAGCCAGTCAAGCAGAGGACAGGGACAAAAGCAGCGGCAGCTCGAGTCACCTCAGACCGCACCACCACCACCACCACCACCACCACCATCATCACTGCCATCCCACCTTCATCAACGTCCACAGTGTGCGTGGGTTTTTTTCGTGGAGGTAAGGGGCGACATCGGGCTGATTCCGGATCAGCCCATGCAGGAGGATGGAGATAGAGAAGAGGACGAATGGGTTCGACTTCCCGGAGAGAAACACCGCCAAGTCTGTAAACGGTAGGCAAACACGACCCCACGCACAAAACACACGCGTGTCCACGTCTTTACTGTGCTGTCCGGGACGCGTCCCCTCACCTCCACACAGGAGAGCATGGCAGCGTTATTTTGGATCAACCCCTCATCACCACTGCTGCATGAGCATTTTAGCCAGCTCTCTGAGCACCTTCTGCTGCAAGTGGGAATTTATTCAGGAAAGAAAAGCGCAGCAGAGTTTGTAATATTTTTATTTCTAACAAACAAAATTTAAGACTGCGAATGCGTTGTGGAGCGAAATGGCTGTAGATAAGTAATAGAGTGCATTTTGTCATGGTGGAAATGAGTTGTTTATGATCCTGGTGTGTTTGCCTGCCTCCTGAGTTGTGTGTTTGTGTGTGTGTGATAGCTGTGTGGAGCAGGGCTCGCTGGGAACAGAGGTCGGAATGTTTTTATTTGGAGGTGGTCAGTCAGGCTCGGGGAAATCGTAAAAGGTGAACTTTTGAACTTGGAGAGCGCCCTGAAGCCATTATCTTTTTTTAGTCCCCAAAATCCGGTGTTGCATGTGCTGCACATGATGGAAAAGATGAAGGCGAAGGGGGAGGGAGACGCTGCGATAAGACAAGATGGGTTCATCAGCTGGTTGAGTTTAACAGGCCTCTGGACACGTTCTACAGCGTTTCTTTTTTTTTTTTTTTTTTTTTTATTACTTATTTTTTTTGGCATGACACCTACTTCTGCAGGGAAAAAGTTCTCCCTGAGCTTCTCACTCTCTTTGCCAAAAATGTATTACCTGTAATCCATGATAGTGACCAGCTCCAGGCCCAGGTTAAGCCCCACAGTGCCTTGCAGCAGTCTGTCCCAGGCGCCAGTCCCATATCGTGCCCCCATGCGGGTGACTGAAGATTTATTGACATTTCCAAGATTAAAATTCCTTTAACCCTGCCGGCCCTGAGCACACTCTGTGACTGATGTGGACACTGACGTGGACTGCGTGTTATGATTCACCTAATAAGCCTCATCATGAAGATATAAGAAGGCCTTGAAGGAAAATGGGAAAGATTTGTCTTTTTGTCTCCGTGAGAGGACACGAAATGTGCAACTTGATCAAAATAAATAAACAAATAAAGAAAAAATAAAATAAAATAAAGAAAAAGGAAAAAAAATACACAAATTTATACATCATTGACTTGTTTTGGGCCATTTCACCTAAAATAATTAGTTGGATAAGTGATAAGTAAGTCCACAGAAAATCGTCACCAGTTTTGTTAATTTATAATTTAAAGTATATTTTAAAATAGATTATCTCATAAAATATTGTTTGTATCGTAGAGATCTTGCTGAAGATTTTTGTACATTTTGTTTCTATTTTCTGACATTTTACAAATTCATTGATGACTTCAAATAACCTACAGATTCATCACTAATGAAAATAATTATTTGCCTTTTTGCTAATCTTAAATGGGATATTATTTAGTTTTTTTTTATGGCAGACTATAAAACATAGTTAAGAAATGCATAAATAACAGCTCACATAAATAGGCACAGAAAGTAATACACCAAAGAAAGCTGAATATTTTATCTTGAAATATTGATTTCAAAATTAATTTCTGTTGATTTCAAATCACCAAATCAAGACCCTTTTTTAAACTGTACTTCTACTAACACAATCAATGGAAAATGATACCTTGTAGATATGTATTTGACTGGGTTCAATGTTTTCTAAGTCAAATAATATACGATGTGATAACTCAACGACAATAGTTTCTTAAAGACGGATGCATGCAGTGATTTTTCCGCTTTTCTTTATCTTATCATATCTTGTTTTATATATTGAATGTATATCTATATATTAAAATCACTTTATTTACGGAACAGTCAAGAGCATTTTTAGATCTTAAACTGTTGAAAGAAGCAAGACATTGGATGACATCACCTTCAGAAACTAATTTTTCACTTCAATATTTTCCTGCCTGTAATGTCAGGGACAATTAATTATAATGAGGATAACTGTGCCAACAAAGACGGACGCTCCAGATGTTGGAAGTCCAGCTGCTGACTGGAGAAAAGTGCACAAGATTGGACTGTTGAAGCCTTTTGATCAGCTCACATTTGTTGCATAGAGACAAATCAGCCTGAAGCTCCATGCACCTTCTCTACATAAACACATTACACACATTTGCGGAAGAAATTCAATTTCCATTGATCTTTGATTTGACCAGGAATTTGGCATTTTCTCCCCTCCCGCTCCCTGCTTGACGAAGTGTGCTTTTTTTTTTAAATGTAATTGAACTCTGTGGAAGGAGAAGGGGCAAGAAAGAAAGGAGGAACCCAGGTTGGGTGGAGGGGTTAAATAGTTGTGTGGGCCAGTGTTTTGGTCTTGGGGGTTTCTGCATGCTGGCATGATAAGGCAGATAGGCTGAAAGAAAGTGCTTTGTCAGCCCCTGCTCCGGCTCCAATGGTGGTGGGGTCGTCCTCTCCCTCAGGGCAGGGTGAAGGGGACGGCTGGCAGTGGGTGGGGCAGGGACAGGATGTGACCCCCACTCGTCCCCTCCTGCTGTGACGTTTGAATGATGAGCCAGGAGGAGTACAGTAGAGGAGGAGTGTCTGCTGTTGCTCCTGCTGGTGGGTGGAGTGAGGAGGTAGGGGGCTCGCAGGCAGATGTAATTCATCATGTTCTGTTTTCTTGGGCTCCTTCTTAACTCGACTCCTTCTGCTATCAAGAGATCTGTCACCGGCACAATGAGAAGAGCACCAAAACATTTCTGCTTCAAACAGTACCTGAAAAAGTATCTGTTTGATCTGTTAATCTTTGCAGCTCCATAATGAATAGTTTTCCCAAATTAAGCATCTTATTCTGATTTTTGACAGGTTGTTTTCCAAAATACACTATAAGGATTTTTAATAACAGTAAATGTAATAGTTGAATCCACAGTTCATTTTAACTGAATTATTCAAGCCTGAAGGAAAAGTCTGGCAGGGGTAATCAATCAGATGTCTCCTTTGTGTTCTGTCACCGTCGGGGCCCAAATCACATCCAACAAGATACAACATTGAAACTGATGGATGGATGGTTCTGTGAAACTAAAATCTGCAAGATAATTTCAAGGGATTCAGGAAGACGTCTTCACACAGGCAGATTAGCATATCAAACAAAGTGATACATTTGACAGCTCCACGGCAGACGGTTTTGCAGATTTACTGATTTTTAAATTTTTTTTTATTTTAGGGTGTGTCATCATGAAAAAAAAAAATAGATTTAATGATGAAAGAAGACTTAAACTTGATAATTTGACCCCATTATGGATCTATTTATTGCGTCAGCAGTAACGTGAACGGGCCAAACTAATTATGCACAATCAAATTTAAACTTTAAGATCTAAACCAAGACACGTCTGCTCACAGTTGGATTTTTTTACTTGCTGTGCATATGCAGAATAAAAAGAGGATAAAATATATTAGATTTTTTTGTTGTTGCTTGATTTAACTTTAGATATTTAAGTTGGAATAAATATATATATATATATATATATATATATATATATATATATATATATATATAAAAATGAAAACATTAAAAATAAACTATCCATATAATACACTGAAAATTATTGCTATCGGCTTCATGTATATGTATTAATTCACTAAATCTACGTCTCCAAAAAATGTAAATATATGTACTGGAATGAAATTTGTTTGTGTATATAGTAGAATATTACAAAATGAGAGAGAAAAGAATCATTAGTGATAGTTAAATAGTTAAAGGTAAAAACGTCCTTGTGATAAATTTTAGGAATTATTTTAAGATGCAAACTTTTTATTTTACTGCATAATATCAAATAGTATGCGTGAAAGGACAGCTTCGTGATATTTATGATATATAAAGCCATATACCAATAAGACTTTATTAATCCGGGTCGCAATCAGGATTAGGATTTTAGCAGGAAGAGAGAAAATCACTAAAAGACTAAATGAAAACAATAAGTTAGTTAGAGGCTGGTGTTGTAGAGGAAGGTCCTCATCTGTTCAAGAGGTCCGGAGGTTTACCAACCTTCATCCTGATGCTGCTGTTTCCAGGCAACACATGTGTGTCAGGTCAGAATGATAAGGGTCACATGGTGATGTAACGGCAGCAGCAGAGCCAGGCAATGCCACCGCTGACCCCAGTGCAGGTTTTAGAGATAATCATTCAAGTCCTTCTTCTCTCTTATCTTATCAATGCAGCATTCACACTGCAGTGTTGGTACGTTTGCATTACCACACAATCTCCAGTGTTTTTCTTAGCGTTTAGCCTACAGTCCAAGGCTGTTGATCAGAAAGCTTGCTTTACTGACCAATTTGGCGCAGCTACTTCAGTCTTATGCTTTTGAAACAATGAAAAACATGACATAAATCTCGTTTTCAGTTTAATTTTCATTTCATTTAAAAAACAGGATTACAAAAGAAATAAATGAACTAAATGAAATAACGAACTTTCTTCTGTTTTAACTCTTATTTGCACAGTTCTGGCTGCATATGTCACTGTTAAAAAAGCAAAGATATAAAGTTAGAAACATATGAGTGGCAAATCTGTTTCAGTGTGAAAGAAAGATTAGTTACAGTAAAGTACCTTTCTGCAGCCAGAAAGACTTTGGAAACGATGGAAGGATTGTGTTGCCTCTACTGTTTCTGCTGTTTGACTTTATGTCCACTTTTATAAAAATCTATTTTGTAATGTTAATTCTGAATAATATTTAAACAAGCTTAGTCATTTAGTCAATTAACCGATAAAAAGAATATTGTTTTGACAACTGGTTAAGGCTTTTCTTCCAGCAAAAAATGCTCTCAAAATGCCAGGTGAATGGTTTGTCAATATAACATGTACTGATGTTTTTTTTTTTGTTTTGTTTTTTTTACTTGAATGGCATTTTTATGGTTTTCAGATGTTTCATAAATAGTCATCAGGTGACTTCCTAAGTTGTTTCCATTTGCCTTCGCATCACCTGTGACTGATTGAAAGTTTAAAGGGAATATTATTCACCGTTCACTTTGACATCCTAAGCGCTTTTCCATTTAAATGTCCAAAACATTTCCATCACTTCATTTTTGCTGACCCACGGCGGGCTCACAACTCTCCTCCCGAGGCTTTGCTTGTGTTTGTGTTGTTGTGTGAGCACTGTGATGGACACGTGGGGGATGTGGTAGGTTAGTGCTATGGGAACGGTGACCAGGGTCAGTGGGATGTTGCTCTTGAAGCATTAATGGCCCTGCTCTCCGCTGACCTCGGCGTAACCCAGGAAAGTATTTACAGCCTCCACTTGATCCATGAGCTACAGGGCTTGGGACAGCACCGAGGCTGCTCTGAGAGGTTTGTTGGGCTGATCCTGGCACAGGCTGAGACTCTAACAGCTGCTAATGAGCTGCAAGGGGAGGATGATGAGGGAGGAAGCGGCACGCTGCTATATTTTAAACGGGAAAGGTATTACAGTAAGTAAATGGGGAGGGGGGGGGCACATGTTACAGCAATGTTGAATCTGTGGCCCATGCTTTTGTCAGGCCTCTGTGATATTCAACACGTAGCCTAGCCAGAGGCCATAAATGTCTTCAATTTGAGTTTGAATTTGGGTGGAGGATGAGTTTACAGGCAGCTGTAAAGCTCTGAACTTGGTATGCAGAGTAGGGATGGCTTTCCTGTGAAGCTGCAGCGCTGTAGGATGCAGTTGTTAGGGGGTTATAAAAGAGCAGCTGAGGAGTTAGGATATTTCCATGTTGGAGGGGAAAACACGGGCCCCCTGTTAGCAGTCACAACAGATAGGTGACGCTTTGAATTCGAGAATCACTATAGCACGCAAAGGGATTTGTCTGTTGTGTGTGAGGCAAAAGTCTAAGTGCCCAGAGCAGTGGACACTTCTGTTTGTGCCTGACTGTGAAGCTGATCACCAGGCACTGGAGTCATTTCACAGTCAACAGATAAAACACACAGAACTGTGCACATGGACTGTTTTGACAAGAATCTGCTAAACGGTTACTGTTCTCATTACCTCAGCACACACACAAATATGCCGATAGATGTTAGTAAACTCTGCCTGATCATCTGATCATTTAGGGTTGGATGGGTATGAAAGGACCACTTTTTTTTTTTTTTAAACAGAATAAATATAAAAATGTCCTGAATTCAATAAAATACCTGTGGAGATCCTGTGAAATAGTTATTTGATTGCTTTAAGTGTAGTGGAAGTTTTTAGGTAGCAGTGCAATGAAACTGGTGACCAAGACCCCCAGAGTGTGATTTGTTAAGTTTGTAAAATGTTAGAAATAATGAAAAATACCATTCACAGTTTTAAATGTGTTTTAAATTTTAACTTGAAAAATTATTACTTTTCAGTGTATATATAAAACCTTTCAGACTTCTGAGAACATGAACTACTGATAAATTGTCTTTGTTAAATTAATTGATTGTCACAACTCTTTATGATTCTGATGATGACTTTCCACCGGATCATTTCTTTACATTAGAAAAATAATTTTTTTTTTAGAGGGCAATTTGGAGATTTAAATGGATCAGTTTCTGAGCTGTGCGATGTTGAAGTGGAACCAGAGAGCTCCAGCAAGACATTATTGTTTCCTAACTTGAAGATTTGACTGGTTTCCGTCAACATACGTTTGGTATACACATTAGTACATTGTGCATACTGTTTTTTATTTATATTTTTTGTCACGTTTTTATTGTATTACAGAGCAAGTTATCGTAACTTCTGTAAAAAAATTGAAAAAGTTGCCAGATCTGTTTGGAAAATCTTGAAATTTAATAGTAATGATCTGATTTTATACACATGATGATGATACACTATCTATGCAGGATTATTATCTTCGCCAATAATTTTCTTTAGCAATGAAATAATTAAAAAAAAAAATGCAGTCAAAAAAGTTTCTCACAACTGACTCACGATTTTGACTGACTGCGTCTGTATAAAAAATGTGCCTTATAATTGATAGGATATTCCATTGTTTTATTTGGACAGGAGCCTCGTATATCATTAGATGTAGTTGGAAAGGTCATAAGAATATCACAAAAGGCGACCTGTACATTAAAATAATTGTTTTTATTTTAGATGATAAAATACCCTCATTTTAAAAACGATCCTCCATATTGCAGTCAGGAATTCATTCTGTAATTTAAGTATATGGAACACTTGCAGCTCTACTAGCAGATCCGACTGGTCAGGAGTGTTTTTGCTCTGTCTTGTGAGATGATTATTATCAGATGGCTGCTATAGGCCTGAGTTTGCACAGTGCAGTACGCTCGCTGGCTCTGCGAGGCAGTAAAACTCTGACCCCTGGTATGATGAAAGGGAAGTTGCTCCTTTGAGCGTGTCAAGCAGCGGTGACAGAGTCAGCCTTCCTCCCACCCCTCTGACCACGGGGTGACCCTCAGCCCGGCCGCCCATCGGGATTAGCGCAGATAAAGACGTACGTTGATTAGCTTTGTAAAACGTACACTGATGACTGCGCTATTGAGAAGTCACCTTGTTGTTTGAAGGCTTATTACATGAAGTGGGTGATCAAATTAACTCATATCTATGAAATATTAATAATATTATCAAAAAAGGTAAATGAATGGCACTTAATAAGAAGAATGTGTCTTTTGCATGTTAGAGTATTCATTTCCAAAGTGCTTAATCTGTTTTACTAGTAGTTATTCTAAATTAATTTCTGCAAGTGTCTCTTCTTTTATATTTTAATGTTGTATTCAATCTCGACATAAAAGTGTAATAAAAAATTAAAGACCTTCCAGATTTATAGAGAAGCCTGGCAATTCCACCTCGAGCGCTGAGTGGCTCCCTTGAGACAGAAAGAAACATCTGACAAAACCAGACTGAGGATGAGTTGGCAGTCTGCCTCGACTGGCTGCGGCAGTTTAATTGGTACGTCATCATTGCTAGTAAAACAATAACCCCAGTTTGACTTGTCTTTTTGGCGCTGTGCTGTGCTGAGCTGTGCAGGAGTGTTGGTTTCCAGATACAGTTTTGGAATGGAACTCTTCAAGGGAACAGTGGTAGTAAGCTTACCTGGCAACCTGTGCTTAAAGGCTTAGACAATGTACATTAATGTACATTAATAGTCTTATGCATGTCATTGCATTATTTCAGCTTAAAATGTTTACTTGTATCTGTTCCGAGTGTCTACAAGTGGACTGTGGACGAAATATTTAAAGCCCAACATAAAACTTAAAGTGTCCTGATTATGTTTAATTTCCGTATTTTTACGATGTTTCTGGCATCACAAATAGTAGTAATAAAAAAAACCACTCACTCAAACATCTGAGAACCTGGCCTCTGTCACTTCCCGATGAGCGGACCCGTGTGAAGCGCTCCGTGAACTTGAGTGGCAGTGAGAGGCCAGCACCACGGGGCCGTGCGCTTTCTCAGCCAGAAGCAGCGGGGAGGACGGGGTAGACGCTGTGCTGCGCTGTGTTACACAGTGAGGTCAAGGGTCAGGTGTAAGGGGCCAAAGGGATGACCGCCGAGCAGCCTGTGAATCCGGCGCTGGAGTTCCTTCACAATCTGTCAAATGTAATATCCACAGTGGAGCGCTGAGTGGCTCTAAGCCCGACTAGAACTGCAAATTAGGACCCAGACTTTGCTGAAGAGACCGCACATATCCTTGATATGGAATGGCTGTAGGCAGCTATTTTATTTAGCGTTTACTTGTGAGACCAAGAACACACGTAGGCAAAAGTTGTTGGTTTTTTTTTAATTATTATTATGGAAGAATTTGCAGAATGAGAGCTGTCTAAATCATTACTCAGGAACACTCTCCTCTTTGGTGGACACAGCTTCTGGAGACATTATGTATTAACAGCCTGCTCTTAACTGCTGAATTTTCAGCAACTCCTCCATGTAGAACACTTGAGGTTTGAAAGTGTTTTGAGGCCGTCTTGCATACACAGCATGTTTCTGATCCCTCCACAAATGATGTTTAGGTCAGCGGACTGTGAGGGCCATGTCACAGCAGTTGATGGTGGATTTTGATGATTGTTTTGTTGTAGTAGCTAGCATCTTTCACTTTTGCGTGCACCGGATATTTAGCTCGATAACATGTTCTTTTCCCTCAAAGGGATCAAATTGACCTCTATCTGTCCACAAAATTCCCGCTTATCCAGATGTTACTCTGACCATCCTGCAGCTCCTCTGCAGTCATATGTCCAGCAGACATATAGATTCATATTATTCTGTTCTAGGTCTTGTTTTGACTTCCACAGTTCCCCTTGACTGCCATTCCTTGATCGCAACCGTGGACATGGCGAAGCTGGATGATTTGAGCATCTCAAAATGAAGCGGATGCCTTCAAAGCATTGGAAGCCTATCAGTGTGTTGCTTGCCACAAGGTTTGAAGAGAGAGAATTTATAAGCTTGGGGATATGGCGATTTTTGACCTGCCTCTGAAGCCGTAACACAAGTCAACACACAACATACAACTTGTCAAAGAAGTACTGAGACTTTCTAAGGTGGTCAAAGTGTGAAATACAACTGAAAAAGCAGAAATGCCCCTTTTAATGTCTGTTTGCAACGGAGATATATTTACTTAAAACGACACAAACTCTTGCACATAAAGATATAATGTTATACAACTCTAGGATTCAACAGTATATTCACTGACCCTATACAGTTGAGCTTTGCTAGCAGCCAGCTGGGTACAGTGATCGAGGAGCAGTAGCAGTCCAGCTACAACCAGGTGGCCACACAACAGTGGCAACGTCTCCCCTCTCCACTTGGTTATAACCCCATCTGCTCCTTCAAGGCTGTCTGAGGCAAACTGAAACTCCTTACTGTCATGCATGGGCGTCTCTGCTGCAGCGGGGGTTGGGGATCAAGTGGTGCCCAAGGGGTAAAGCAACCCTCTCTGCTCTGACCTCTCGGCAAGCACAGGATTCATTATGTCCTGCTGCTGCAGAGTGAAAACAATGATCTATCTGTGGCCACTGCTTCCTCTCATTCATCTTGTAGTCGTGAGAGGTGATGGATTGATTGATTGATTGATTGATTGATTGATTGGTGGATTGACTGAGCAAGAAGAGAGCTGACGTCACACGACCCACAGCTGTATTGTTCAAGTGTAATTTCCCATCTGTGTTGTCCGCACTAGACCAGACCATCACTAGCTGTTTCCATACTATACACAGGTGGGTAATACGCTGTGGTGGATATTTGGGCTGATTTTGATGTCGTTACATTTCTGAAGGTAGTGCATTTTCCTTTCAGTAAACTTAACTTTAAAAAAAAAAAAAGGCTGAGGCTCTTAAGCCGGGCATACACTGTGCGATTGTCGGCTATTTGCCACTCGTGTGACTATTTTTTGAATCGGGCTGAATTTCGGCTCAGTCGCGTGTCGTGCTTCATGCAGTATACGTGGGGAAACGAGGAGAGATTAACACCTCACGACGAGCTCCCGATCACAAATCGTGTGCTCGCAAGTCAGTCTTGCGTCAGCCGCGTCGGAGCATCGGGCCGTATAGTGTGAGAACATGATTCGTGGGCTGCGAACTTTTGAACTCAGCGATCTAGTCGTGCAGTTTGAGATGGAGCTGAATCAAAGAATTTAAAATATCGCACAGGGTATGCCTGACTTTAGTTCACAGATACAAAGACAAATCTACCCAATACTAAAACCTTTCACAAGCTGATGATAGGTTTAATCAGTCCCAACTACTATTCATTACTTGGTGAGCTATTTATTATTTATGTGTTCAAGATGACACACATGTAAGTTTTTAAATTTTCTTCATCACTTTAATGATCGTCAAAACATTTTGTCAAGGACCTTCAGCTGAGAGTTAGACCCCTAGCTAATACTGGCACAATTACAGAAATGTTGATTGATTCGGGTTTTTCCTCAATGTGAATGAATCAATGAAAGTTAAAAAAAAAGAACATATTAAAGTTATGGTCATGATGGTTGACAACTAACATTTTATTTAAAGTAGTAAAATATTGCATAATACGGTAGTTCAGCCAGCTGGGGGAAAACATTCTCACTCTAGTACGGAGAAGCTAATATTAAACTATTTCAGTAACTGATAGTTGACCATATTAACAATCAGAAGTCGATTAATCATTGAAATTAAAGAAAAATATATTTTTCATATACTGCTTTTAACTAACTAACTAAATATTTGCATCAAAACCATGCATAAAATAAATGATGCCTCAGTTTAATTTTAAGTTAACTAGCAACAACAGATAAGGGCTTTATTTTAATTACAATGTTGATCGCGATTTTAAGCAGCAAAGCTTTAGTAAATAACATTTTAACATTTTAATCTCTTCACAGCAGATTTATATGATAGTGGTTTTATGTAAAATAACATTCAAACCTGATGGATTGACTTGCTCACTGTAGTTAGTCCAGCGGCTGGATACAGCTGCTCAGCTCCAACAGATGTCTATAAATACTGAGTACCAACTTTATCAGTTCAGGAAAAATATCAGGGTGTACTTCCACAACAAATATGCATGTACACTCAAAGCAGATGTACTTCATCACTGTAGACTCAATGGGTCGTATCAGAGGAGTCCTTTGAAGAATTTGCTTTAAAATAGTAATCATGCAAATATATTTTGTGAGCCATTTTGATAAATAACAAATTATTAGTGGTTCATATAGACCAATAAAACCTCTGGAAGTTAAAAATTAATAGATAAAATCAATGAAAATGAATGGTTTGATCAGCTAAAACATCAGTGATATGCTCTGATATTCTGGTTTTAGTCAAAAGACAGGCTGCCAATTTCTGAAAAGTTGCTAAATTTAACAAAATGTGATTTAAACATGAAAGTTGGCTTGTTTTTAGGCAAAAAATGTTCAGCTCTTGTGTCTGAGTTATCAGGAGGCTGCAGCTCAGTCAAAGAGGGACAGGGAATATCCTGTTAATGGGCTTATTCATGGTAACAGGGAGGCTCTGCGGGGGTATCAGAGGTTCAAAGAAACACTCAGAACGCACTCAGACCTGACTTCTATGGTGTTTGGCCCAATAACTAGGTCGCTGTGGCATCAAATTCTGTCTTTAAACCAGCTCACTGACTCTTTTCACTATGTTTCTGTCATCCCTCGTCTGTCTGCTCTGTTTGGTGTTTTAAAGCATGCCTTCCCATTGTCACAAGCGATAAATGGTGATCGTGCGGGTTGCAGCACTGAGTTTGGACTGGCCCAGGGCCGGCAGGCTGGCAGGTAGGGGCCAGCCTACTCGGATAACAGACTGGCGATGCCCTCCGCTGGCCATGCGGAACCCCAGCCATCTGGGACAGAAGAGCCGGGACAGTGATGGACTGATACAGGGGCTGCTGAATATCGGGGAGGGATTCCTGGGCAGTAGCTAATGGCTTCAGGTTGAGGATCTGTTGCATGTACATCATAGTTGAAGCCTCAACATTGTGGCCTCATGCACAAACAAGTCCAGCCATATGGTACATCCTAGTAAGGAATGTGGCTGGTGTTTGGTATTATTAAGTACAGCATTGGGGTGAGTTTTATTGACCCTAATGTTGTGCCAGATGTTTTTTTTTTGTGGATTTGCTGTTAGAAGTGCTAACGGCATGCTATTTTTATTTAAGTGAGCAAGAAAGAGTAGAGAGGTGTGTGTGTCTCTTTATCACTGATAGAGCTTGTTCCTTCTTGTTTGCGGCGTCAGGCTGATTTAGAGACATTTACCCTGAAGTTCTTTTTTATACAGTGTATTTATAATTCTTTTTGCATACCTGCTAATACAGGCTAATACATGACATTTTACAAACTTTTTTAAAAAATGTAATATTCATATTTTGATTTAAAAAAAAAAAAAAAAAAAACTGAAATCCTCTTGCCATTTATATTGCTGCCTACTTTGAGCCGGCACATTTCAAACAAAAGGCAGTGTTGCATGTGTCGCCTGTAACATCTGGGCACATCTGAAGCTTTTGTGTACTGCTTGCCACCATTAAGGTAACAACGTAACTGTTCCTGATTTCGCTAAATGCTGAAATCTAAAAATATTTGTTTGGCTATTTAAAATGTAAAATATATCCCACGAAATGATCTCTGCATTCTTACACTTGCACCTGCCAACTTACCTTCAGTCTCCTTGTAGGAGCCCAGAGCTGCCTGTGATGGCTGCCTGATACAGTATTGAGTCATTTTTGTAAAACGCCACATTGAGCATGCATAGCATCCATAAGGAGGGAGACGGAGGGGACAAGAGGCAGTATGTTATTTTGATGAGGAGCTGATTGCGCCGGAGGTTGCAGAGGTTTTAAAGGTGAAAGGTTAAAGATGCAGCCTTTCTTTGTCAACACACAATGGGCCACAGCGGTGCAGGCTCCGGCTGTATTGGCTGCTGCTGGAAGCCTTCCCAGCCTCAGGCTATAATGGTCAATAAGCTGTCATGAGGATTAGCAACAGAGACCACACACTGGAGAGCTGCATTCTTCTCTACTGCTGGTCTATTATCAGGGAAAACTGCAGCATTGGAGTATGGACTGAAACAAGGCTTAATCCTGATCCTAGCAATGCAGCTCTTAAGAGCTGACCAGAGAGTCGCTAACAGAAAATTGGAAAATGATGCGTGGGAGGACTGATTGACCACTAGCTTCTCAGTGTGTCCTTGAACAGACATTGGCCTTCTGTTGCAAGATCATTTTGACAGAAGTCTGTAGCACGTGCTTGTGTGTTTTTTTATTTTTTTTTATTATTTTTTTACCTCTTCAAGCCTGCCAACATTTCCAATCATTCGACTGAACATCGTCTTGCAAACAAACTTGAAACAGCTTGTGCTGTGTGATCCATCTGTGTCTGCTTCTATTTTAGGCATTACAGTTTTGAAGACAAGGTGATTTGACATGCTTCGCCTCATAAGTTTGACAAAAATAAGAGCAGATATTAGACTGACTGTGATGTGATCACTGATGTCAAGCTAGTTTTACGTCTCCGTCTGACCATATGGGCACACATTGAAACTGTTGTGTCATCGTCTTGTGTTTTTAAAATACTATTTTCAGGTATTGGTTCTTTGAGCTTCCCCGCCAGTGCCAAGCAAATAAGTCTTTTGTTGTAGCATTCACTGCATTGAAAAGTGTCATTTAAAAATTCAACGGCAGTCTCTCTTTTCAGAAACAATGTCTCCGTTACTCTGGATGAGCCACGGGACACATCTATTAGCATTGTGCTAGCATTGTTGCAGTCTCACAGGGCTACTAGTATGGCGGCAGTCCTCTTAATTGCTGTGAGCAGCACAAATGAGATTCCATTCATCTCCATTGCTGTGTGTGTGTATGTGTGTATGTGTGTGTGTGTGTGTGTGTGTGTCTGTGTGATGTGAGCCTTGGAACCAAGCTAGGGTATCCATGCCTTCCAGATAGTTTTGGTTTTAATCACCCTGTAAAGTTTGTGCTGCCACCTAAACACATAATGTGTGGAGAAAAAGAATAGTTTCTTGATAGACAAATGTCTGAACTGGTATTTTAAAAGACAATCCACATTCACCTGCATTGTCTTTGAGTGAAGGCAGATCTCAGAGTTCCTGTAATGTCGCGGTGGGGGGTGGTCACAGACATTTGTCCTTGTTGCGTGTGGGTTGCACATCAATATAAGCGTATGTCTGTTCAGTGGGAGGCTGACTGAGGCACGTGTGTGTTGGTGTATGCTCCAGGGAGAACATATGCCAGTGTTGACTGTGGGGCTGGGGTGAAGTAAGGAGGGGGGGGGCAGCTGGCGTGTGTCGGGTCAGGGGTCTACAGCTGTTGATAGCAGGGTGGTACACTGACACAGATCGGGGGAGTCGGGGGTGGGGGGGTTGATCTGATGCAACGACAGCCCACACTCTGCACCAGTCTGGATGTGAGTGATGGAGCTCGCCGGGTGCTGTGTAAGTGAGAAGTGGTCACTCAGTGACCGCACAGATGGCCGGCCTGCTGACGGAGGCGAGATGGGGAAAAAAGTGGGTATAAAATAAAGCTCAGACAGCAAGAGGGTAACCAATATGAAGCAAACAGATTGTTCAGGGTTATGGGTGTCAGATGATATATCAGGACAGTGTGGTCCACCTCTCTTGTACACTCACTTATCAGTTCATTAGGTACATTAGTGAAAATGAATGCGCTTTAATGTAACAGTCCTGCTTCAGAAGATTCTGTGATATTTAGCATTTATTTAAAATGACTGAAAGAGCTTTTGATTAAACTGTATTTTCATTTTGGAGGCTGTGGTTTGTAGAACTATTGAACTGTACTGTGTTGTACCGACACATGTTCCTATTATTCTGACAGCCCCAAACTCTTAAGTGTTTCATTCAGTCCAGTTTAACAGCACCGCAAACTACATCCTCCAAAGTGATCATCCAGTTGAACTACCACCTTTCTGATGCCGTTTCAATGTGAACTGAACATTAGAAGGAGGATTCTTTCATTCAGTTTAGTCCCTTTCACTAGTGCACCTAATGTTTTGGCAGGTGATTATAATATGCAGTTAGATTGTTTACTGCCTAGTTGAGAAATATGATCCTCTTTTGGGAATTATTGTCCTCTTGGTACCTCACATTAGATGGCCAGGTAATGCAAAGGTTCTCTAAGTGGAGATTTTACCAGGATGGTTTGCTTCACTTTGATGAAAATGAGGCTAAATTAGTGCTTCAGATAAATTGACGCGGGGTTGTGAATACATTTTTTTTTAATGATTTACACAGGGCCACCACTTTCTCAGTAGAGAGAGTGAAATAATGATTCCCTTGTACAAGTTGCTCGAGCACAACTCCTATAGTCTGTGATGTGATTCTTCATTGGAGGGTAATCCAGATTTGACCTAAATCTTTATGGTTTTAATTCTTCAAAGCTGATTTTAAATGTATCTGCAACAAGAGCAACAATTCCTTCAATCTAGACACACGTGATAAAACAGAAAACAGAGTAAAGCTTAAATCCAGTGTTAAAAGAGAAGTGGAGCCACAATACACCGTGTGGTATTTGATTTGAAATTGAAATGGACTTAAATTGAACTTAAACCTAATTGCCTATTTAAAAAGTTAAAGCTTGATTTAAAAAAAAGCTTTTTTTTTCTTATAGAAGCCTGTGACTCTCACACTTGCAGGTATATTGGGGTAGGCCCCAGCATTCGTGCATCGGCAACGCTTAAAGTGGAGCTGTATTCCCTGTTGATATCTAACTTAACAGTGATGTTCGTGTGCAATCATTGTAGGTTGCAGCATAGAAGAAATGACACCTGTATCAATGCAGTAATATATATACAGTGAATTCATCTTTTTGGATGCATGCATGTATGCTGGCCTGGATAAGTGAAGCTGTATTTGATGAACAGAAAGGGGACTGCTTAAATTTGAATAATACTTAGACATCTGCGTGCATTTATTTAACGGTGTGTGAAAATAATCTGTCATGGGTCTAGGTTGTGTTCAGGTGTGGTGGAAACGTAAAAAGGAATCCACAAAGGGAACTTTTGTTCCTTTTTATTTCCTTTAGTTCCTGGAACTGTTTGGCTGGATTTGTAGGAACGGGTTAATGGTCCTGCTGCATTGTTTCTTGACATGTTTCTGATCCAATGTTACAAAGAAAAATACAAAAGAAAAGTTTTCTATAAGTATTACATAAATAATGGGGAAAAAAACTTTCTCATTTGAATGCAGTAGCCATATTGGAAAATATAATGAAACAAATACACCATTTGGAATATTTATTGCAGTGATGGCCTTGCATCCTGAAAAACTCTTTTCCAGTGGGGGTTTCATCTTTGAAAAACATTTTATGTTATTATTGCCTTTTTGAAAGAGTACGAGCGAAATGATTTTCAGAGACACAGTTGGGGGCTTTTGAATGCTCCCTAAACTATGTCAATGGCATTTGTTGGCACGTTCTGTAGTATTTTTCTTAATGGCAATAGACCTGGAAGAAGCTTATAGAATCAGATAGTGAAGAATATAACCTTAAAGCTACTGGACATAAATGAATTCTTAACATTAAAGGGGTTAAAACACACTTACAGATTTGTGAAACACTGAGTTATAAAAACAGCAGACAATTCTGATTTAACGTCATTTGCTCACAAGCGGAATACAAGTTTCATAAATGTATGTGTAGTGGCTTTAGATTTTAGGCCTAGTCGTCTGTGGTCTGCATTATATAACGGCTTCTAGATACAGTGTGTAATTACAGAACCTCAGAAACTTGCGCACACAGGAAGGTGTTGTCCTGAATATGACTCCATCCAACCTTAGATCACTTGAAAGATCATGAAGAATTACTTCTTGAAAATAGTCGGAACTTTGATTGTAATAAAATAAAACGTCGTTTTAAAATGAGCCTTAAGCTCACTCTCAGTTTGAGTATTGTCCATCTCTTTCTCTGTGAATAGTATCTAAAAGCTAACCTTTGTATTTCTGTGTGCCTTCTCTCCAGGTTTTTACAGTGACCATCCGCTGGAGTCCGAACACAACGACAGCATGGGTGAGTTCACAAACATTTCCTCAGACTCAGAATCTCAATTGACTTTACTTGCTCTGTAGCTTTCCTTCTCCATTCTTTAAGGAATTGCCATGCAGCATTGGCTGGCTTTTCACTACATTATCGTGGAAAATGTGGAAAACTTCTCTGGTCATACCAGAGACTGCCTCCTTTTTACGTTCTGCCATTAAATAATTTCATCAGATAAAGAGCTCTATCTAGTGGTTAAGTTGAGGGTTGTGCGTTTAAGAAATGGGCTATAGTTCCCAGTCAAATCCACAAGAGGGGAGTATAAACTCACCAATAATCACAGCCTCTTCCATGATCAGCTGCCAGCTTCCATGATCTGTCACAGAGAGGGTGAATTAAAATTCAGCAGATGAAAATGAAATGTGTGAAAACGGCTTCAGATTATGACTGGGTAAAAGGTCTGTCACCGTCTGTGTTGATTTGTCTCGGCCAAGAGATCACAGAGGATGGCTGGCAAATAAAAGTCCATCATTTTAATGCTATCAACAGAGGCGTCTCTACACGGTGGAAGATGCGCAGCGCTAAAATGTGATGTGTAAAAATGTCAGAAATGTGTGACTCTTGGCCTCAGAGGAAACTGGCAGCAGAGGGGCCAGGGGTGAGGCAGTGGTCCAATGTTAAGGTCCAGGTTCAGGCGAAGTTCACTCAGGGCTCCCCTGGCTGCCATCGCAGCGCCAGGTGGCACCGAGGAGGGGGTCAGAGGTCGGACACAGTTCAGAAACTGGTGACCTCACCGTGACTCTGCGCTGACCTGATTGTGTGCAGCTCTCCTCGTCCTCCCTCATCGACCCTTTATAAACCTGTGAGCGGGGAAAGGAAGGGGGTTGTTGCTAAGAAGTGGAAGGAAGCTGGAGAGGAACTATTAAACCTGCACACACACTGAATGGGTGGTATTGTTAGCTTGCTGCGGGAAGAGGCATGGATTTATGAGGCAGAGCCTGATTGGGTTGTAAACTTGACGAGGTTGGGCCCACTGCCTCGGCCACTCACTCTCTCTCTGCTGGCCCTATTCTCCTCCCAAGATGCCTTGGTGCATGCACTGGGCAAGGGTGATGCTGAGGTCAAGGGGGGCTGATGCAGGGCTCCTCAGGCTTGTAAACGCTCTGACAGGGGTGGGAATTCAGAGACCCCCATTCAGTGACCAAAAATCCCAGGTCAGGGGCCAAATAGCTGAGTTAGCAACAGCTGTTTTCAACATAGCCCAGTACATCAACTCCTAATTTCTCCTAAACTCAGATTTCTCAGTTGCGGAATTTATTTATTCATTTGTGTCATCTGAACCCTACATCAGAATTCTTCTCCCTGAACTTGCATCACCATGCTCATGAAGCTGCAGATGGTCATTTATTGGGGATTGATTTGTGGTTCACAGGGTTATAAACCTATGACAGTGTGATGTCTTGGGCACAGATGTAGCTCTTTAGGGGTCCATTAAAAGCCAGAGCTACTCACTTCATCACTAACGCATCCATTTCCATTAATTATCCCTCTCTCTTCCTCATCTCCTGGATGTAAAATGTGTTCTTTCTCGCCTAAAAGTTAATTCCGGTCTCTTGAACTCATATCTTTCACATTAAAATTTGTTTTGCTCCTTTGCTCGTCCTCTCTGGTCACCTCTGGACTGACCCAGCTATTTCCCCTACTTCTAACTCATCCCCCCCCCCTCCTCCAGTGACCGAGGGCTGCAGTGGGGTTATCAGGGTTGTTTGGTGACAACCTCTGTTCCGTGGTTAATCATTACCAGCTGGGGATGGGACTTTCTCTTCTCAACTTTGCCCCTGAGTTTCTGGACTGACTAAATCATTATTTGTTGTTTCTAATTTAGTCCAGTAAACTGAAACTGTTTTCTTGCTTTGGGAAACGGAGGTTAAGTAATGTTAAATATAGATTTTGTTGTATTCCCTTTCCTAGATGATCAATGTGGTTTATAGTACCGACTTAAAACAACCTTTGATTTGTAGAAAGGTATTTTCTTCAGTGTAGTTATATTTAGTTTAGTTGCATTGGTCATTCATTGATTTTAACCCACCTCGTGAGGGCAGCCAGGCCTCCTGCAGCACTGCACAGCACAGACCATAAGGGGGCAGTAGATCCATGTCAGACCTCCATGTGATGTATGCTCCCACGTGCCACCTGGACCCAATGAACTCAACACCCATATGGAACTACTTGGCTGGAGCCCAGCACATGCCTTTCCTTTGTCCTCACATAACTGGACTAACTTCTTGTGCCTGTGTCCAAAAGTCATTCAAGATCACCAGGTTTTCATTTTCCTATGTGCTACATAGCAGAGCAGTCAAACACTTGACGCTGCTTCACATCGCCTTTGTTCTTTTGTGGTGTTTTTTTCCTCCTTTAAAGTGGAATTCAGTGTTAGCCCGAGGGCAGTGTTTGACTGAAGTGAATGTATAGATAAGCAGACGAAGAATAAAGAGGAAAAAAAGGCGACTAGTAGCCATTTTCTTTCACTTGATTTTTTTTTTCTCTTCTCCCATGGGTGCGCCAGCCTTTTGCACTCCCAACATGGCGTGAGTGCCGCAGAGTGTTTTTAAGGAGTTGCTGCTGCCGCTGCTGCTGCTGACCTGTGTGCTTTCTTATCATTTTAGCCTTTAATAATTCATGATTAGCCTAGATTTGATTCACTGTCTCTTTTTCGCTCGCTTGATGCAACTCGCGTTGGCGTTAGACTCGGGGTCAGCCTGCGGAGTGTTTCCAGGTCAGGGAGAAGTGGGTCACGCTGTTCCCAGTGTCAGTGCCTATAACTTCACAGTGTGTGATGACAAAGCCCAACTCCACAGGGATAAACAAGCGGACTTTTGTGTGGCCCTAATATATGTAGCAAACAGCATCCAAACTCGCCGCATCCAGGCCTCTGTAGATATACTACTTTACTCAAAGCTACACCGCTGACGTTACATTTACGCATTCTCTTGTAGATTAATCCCCGCATTTCAAGTCAATAATGTATCACAATTTCCAGAGAGCTTTCAAATAAAGCTGCGGGAGCTTCATTTCATAGAAGGCTAGGTTGTTTGAAGGTGGCTCTAAACACTCGGTAAGAGGATTTATTTAAAAAGAAGGAGACATTTTAAATGTATGCCTTAAAATATTGGCATCTATTTTAGTCTCCAGCTGTTTTGTGCAAAAATGTGCGCTTTTCTAATAATGAATTTCCAAAATCTACCAAAGAAAGTATCGAAATATTTATTTTATACATATATTTTACTCAAGGCTTCCTGTCTGTGTCCGTAATGGTGGACAAATAGCTTTTGCGCCTTATAATAGCAGCTGAGAGAAGTGACCCGGGCTGCTACTCATTGTTCCCTTCGACACTTTTCCACTGTAAATAAATTAAACCAGCACACGTTTGGTCTGGCTGGAAGACGTCAGTGTGTTTGAAATTTCCCAGCATGTTAATGTAACCTTACAGGGCAATTACAGCGAGATTATTCCCATATGTCTATATCTCCTCCAGTTACATACTGAAATAGGGTTACGAGGCTGATTAACTTTCCAAGAACTGCGGGCACAGATTGTTTCACTTTTAAAAAGTATACATGTTTGAGATGTTTGGCTTGGATTAAAGCAGGGTTGAGTATGTTTCTCTGTTTCTCCTCACAGCTAGATTTTAGCTACAGTATATTTAGATGACTGTCCTGTAATTACCAAATCCCCATTCAACCCCCTCAGCAGCCATGTCTGTCTTTAAAAATGCCCTTGACAAGGTTTCCTCTGGCCTTGGAGTTCCTTGAATATCGGAGAGGTGGCAATTGTAGGTTAGGAGTTCTCAGAATACAGAAAGGACAGCAGCTGACAAGATTTTCTAGCTTGTTTCCTGCTTTTGTGGCGATATGTGATTTTAAAAACGGGAAAGCACAGAGCATTGACTAACAGGAACCACGTTGAGGGTTGCACTTAGTAATGGAAAATCAGAGGAAAAAGTTGTGAAATTTAACATCTGGGTCATTGTGGGAAGCCTGCTTTCGGCAACATGCTGAGCCCCCTACCTGCTTTGTCCGCTCTGACTGCCAGCTAAAACGCCTACACCGAGGCTACAACAGAACATAAAATAAAATAAAATGAATGCCCATAATACAAGTTTCAGTCCTCATTTACTGTACAACACCAGTATTATTATTACACCAGTAATACATCATGTCATTGTTTTAAAGTGATCTACATTATGAAAGGCAATTTAAGTGCCACTCCTTAATATCTGTCCAATAAGAATTTGTCTTCCAGGAGGCTTGCATGGACATTGTATTAAACCTATGAGGTGTGAAGGTACTTTAGATGTGTTTCTCCTTTACATCACAGTGATGCATATTACATTTAGAGCATATATTACCAACTAGATTAAAAAACAGCAAAGTAATCCAAGATGTCATTGAATGTCTCATCATATTTGTCTCTTTTTATTTATTTAATTCATCAAAACAGTATCATTTTGACGATGTCCGTACCAAAGCTGAGTTATCTTACCAGCACCAACATTGGTCATTTCAGCATCAACGTCACCCAGCTTCTTACATGAGTGCCGTCAGTTTTCCTAAGTCTTAAGAATACCACAGTCTTGATGGTTTTTACATGCATTTTTCTTTTGACCACATTTTTCGCTGCTGTTGATTTTCGTCCAGAGTGGAAATCACAGAGGCCTGAAAACTGCAAGATTACCAGAACTCATCACAGTGAGCCTGTTTGTTGTGAGACAGACAGTATATGTTATTGCTTTGTGGCAGCTGGGCGCAGACGTTTCAGGTCAATCTGCACCGACAGCTGTGCAACCACAATGCATAAAATAACTGTTATTAAAAATTCAAACAAAAACAGACATTCACTGTGGTTGATGGCCGCACGCACACTGTAAATGAGGTGTGACTGCTCATTGTATGGAAGGTAGAATATTCTCACACATAAACATTATTCTGTGGTGTAGTATGATGGAAATATCAGATACTGTTGTTACTATGTTAATATAACCTTATATTTAGAGCATATGTAATACCATAAACTGAAGCATTAGAGAAGTCCAGCGGTATTTTGTTAACCATTTTGATGTGGGATTGTAGTGCTCCAAAACGCAAAAAAAACAAACAAAAAAAAAAGGCTTAATTTAGCCAATTTATAAATAAAATAATAATTTCTAATTTGCCAATTCTGGGGTCTAGTAGGATGAGAATAGTTTGGGTTTTTATTTGTCCAATTCAGAGGTACCAGCCTCTGAAATTTCTACCTCCGTCCTTACACAGTACTGAAATGGAATCATGCAACGACAGACAGCATCCTTGTACCTCTTGATAATCCACCACACTGCAGTGTGCAGTTAGTACTTTCTACTGAAAGAAAAGTATTAGTACAGTTCTCCTTGAATTTTCAACGTCTTTATTTCTGGGGAGATTTTTTTCTTGAATTTTTTAAGAATCTGAATATTTCACAAGTGTAAAATGCTATTCATTGGCAGTATGTTGAAATTCTCAGAGAGAGAAAATCTCAAAATGCGTATGAATGAAACTAGTTAAGTGTCTATGTAGCCCCATAAATGAGTGAGAAAATACAGTATTTAAAACCAATATTAAAGCCACCGTAAGACTGTATGATACAATGAACACTGATTTCGGTAAAACCCATACTATATGTTTGTATTGCCTTCTTAGGTCAGCCCATACAGGTGTGTCAAAGTTTACCTTTATTTCCACATGTAGCATCAGGTCTTTGTGTGCACATCAGGTGCCTCTTGGCCTCCTAAGCGTATTGGTTACCGGGGTGTTTGAACCGCAGTCTGCATTCATTGATCAGTGAGTTATTCTTGTGTAAACCCACCGACAGCAATGAATGTTTATTGCAGCCTTAAGACTGAACTGTGTCGCAGCTGATCTGGTGCCTGATGAAATGTGTCCCAGAGTATCCCACCGACTGACCGCCACAGGTTTCAGTCCATGTGCGGATTGTGGTTCTGCATTGTGATTTGAATAAATTCAGAATTGCACTGCAACACGGTTGACGGCTTCCGGAAGATGTGCTGTGGTGTGCCTCAGGGTACAGTCAACGGTCGATGGTTTTGGTCAGAGCTCAAACTCACCGACAGCGTTGAATGTTCCCCATGGTCACCAGGAATTAGTTTCTTTTGACTGATGGCAGCAATTTGACCAGTCAGAGAAAAAAAGAATCAATATAGGTTAGATATAAGTAAAAACAAAAAGGTAGGCTATTGGGTTTGTTTTTGTTCATTTTCAGGCTCTCTTTGTCGCTGCAGTTTGACTCAGAAGAATGGAAAATCACAGGAACACTTGCCTGTCCCTTGCTTACTGGTTTCTCTCCAGACCACATATATTTAAATGTCTGCAGTTCGAATCAAATGAGATATTTTGGTTTTGCAAGCCTGCCATGATGTCAGACTTGCCAGTATTTTATAATGTCCACCTCAGCTGTCAGCAGGTGGTTACAACAGTGGAAAATAGTCACTTTGTAAGGCTAATCATCACCAAGAAAGACAAGCTAGATATAGTTGCGTGCTGTGTGTATCACAATCCCTTGTGTGTCAGTGTGTGTGTTCTTCTGTGTTTCTTGGCCTGTGTGGAGCAATTTCATGCCAAGATGTGTTACCACCCATGTCGGCATCGAGGCTCGAATGACGTTGACGAGGAGCCAGCAGGAGCGAGCTAGGAGAGGTGGTGATGCAAAGGTTTGGGTTTCCTTAAATAGCCCTGCAGACGTAGTGAACTCCATCATCGTTGTCATCATCCGCACCTTCTGCAAGACTAGTAACAAAACTCTCATCTGTCTCCGTCGAGACTACGATTCCTTCACCTTCAGCCTGCAGCAAGAAGAACAAAAAAGGCGTAAAAAAAAATTAGAAAAGGAATGAATAAAAATAACAAAGGACAACGTCAGTCAGGCTCATGGAAGGAGGCGAATTGGTACTAGTGTGATCAGAGGACGCCGCTGTGCCCCACAGCTTAAACTGGTGCACCGCAGTGTCGAGCTAGTTAGAGATTACTGTTCCCTTTACCCTGTGCTGAACCTCAGCTACTGCTCTGGGAGTGTGCCTTCCTGTGTTCGCCTCTTTGAGGTTGGAAAATCGTGCAGTCATGTTTTATTAATGCTCCCTCTGTCTGTCTGCTCCTTTTTTGTGTCTTTCTCTCCCCCATTTTGCTGCCTGCTTCCTTCAACACTGAAGCAGAGATTTGGAACACTGTATTTTGTTTGCTCTGCATCCTCTTTTCATGTCGAATTGAGACATTTTATGTAGGTTGGGGTTTTGATTTGAAACGGTACTGAAACCTGTTAGGGAGGTAGTGAATATATGATGCAACTCATTGTAGAGAGATTTGTTGCAGTTCTGCAGGATTTGTGATTTCTGTTAGAAAAATCTGATGGAAAATGGGAGAATTGGATCTGCAGATTTTCTGAGTGTTCTAAACACACCGCAGGCTTTCAGAAAGGAGCCACACTCTACTGCTTTCTGCATAATGAATGATCACTTTAGGAAGAGAGTGGCACATTTTATTCTCTCCCACTTTGACATAGTTCACTGACCATGGAGGAGACATCACTGTAACCACAAAATAATACTGAAACATTTCTCAATTTCCTGTGTTCCATGAATTATTTTCATCATTGTCAGAGTTCCCACTTTACGTCCAAAAAAAAGCCCGAAACTCTCCAAATGAATTCACCTTGAAAATTATTTTCACCTTGAGTTTAGATAACCAGCATGGTGCTGGACAAAGGCTCTTGAATAAATGGATTAATAATTCTTAAACTCTATTTTTTTTGGACAGTACATTTGTGGCACATTGATATTCCCACTTCAGTGTGCAAGCCAGAGTCAGGTATCACTCTCATTTCCTCAGTTTTTCTTATCTCAATGAGGCTCTCACTAGCTAGCAGTCGCCCTTTCGTTTCAAAGAATAAATTCTCCCACGTTTTCCTAATTTCCCTCTGTGTTTTCACTCACAGACAAGGTGGGAAGTAATAGTTTTTCAGTCCCCCTGGCTCAGACTACAATGGCTTCCCTCCTTGGCACTTATGCTGTTTTGGCTGCATGCCCGAGACACACAGAGGCTTTTTTCATTCTTAAATATCTCTCCCTCCTTCCACGGCCTTTTTTTCCTCCTGACTTGACTTCCGCTCCCCCAGAAATTGGGAGAACTTACGGTTAACGGATGTTAACTTGCTACATGAACACTGACTTAATCATCAGTTTGAGGCGTGGCTGTACTTCCGCGTCAGTTTTTTTTTTCTTTTTTTGATAATACCACAGCTGGCGGGGTCCCTAGAAATTTTGCATAACTGACAAACTTGCAAAAGTCTAGCATGTAAAAATAGCAGGGCAAACATGAGAGCTTGACAGGGCCAGAGTGAAGAGTGCAACGCTGTGACTGAACCAGTGTGAACCCTGCGTCGTCAGCACATTCCAGGGGTTGGACAATGAGAAGCACACTGTGTACTCGCTGTCGTGTTGCTTGCATAGCTGGCTGGTCTGCAGCCACGACTCTGCTGCCTGAAACATGGCCAATTCAGCACAGATGCACAAATTCTGCAAAATGAGCTTAAATTTTTAAAGTCACAGGGTTTAGCGTGTCTTTATTTGAAAAGGTGAATTTGAGGTTAAGAATTAGATAAGGTCCCGCTCTTTAGTCAGCTCTTGTGTGCAGGCTTAGCGATGTAACCCTGCTTTTGTGATTTATTTCCTCTGGTAGAATAAAGCTTGTGAAAACGTTCTAGGACCTTAACACTGAAAACTGAAGTTGTGGTTTGTGTGGGAATACTTTCTCAGACTAGAAGCCCTGGGGAATTGAGTTTGTCCACGGGGAAGAGGAACTCATACTGTTTCTCTTTGTTACATTTGAGGTTAGTCAGATAGGAGTCACATAAAATCTGAGCTAGCTAGAAACCAAACTCTTGAGTCAGTATGTGATGTGGGAGTCCCTGGTCTGGAAGGTGAATGGATTCATCCATTCAAGTCATCCCAAAACTCCACACCCTGACATTCCACTGCACTGTTACAGTATAAACCCTCCTACAGTTTCCTATCATGGTCCAACTGTTTTCAGGAGAAAGCTGATTTCTTTTACTTTTTATTTCCGACGTGTAGGATCAGTTCCCGTAACTCAACATTAAAAAATTGCTTAATAGCTTGTCCATTTTCTCTGACCGTACAAATGTTATGCACATAACATAACTGGCCGCAGTTAACCTGACACTCCCAGCATAGCTCAGATGCTTGGTCTAAAATACTTAGCCTGGGAGGCTGCCAGCATATGCTCTCACACACTTTCCCATCTCATCATGCCCCTTGACAATTATTATTATTATTATTATACAATCCGCCGGCACTGTGAGACATCTCGTAATGGAAGCGCACGAAGAGATTAAATCGCTAGAATCAGTTGCGTCATGAGTGATCCTCTTCATGGGCAAACTCAATCAAATTCAACAAATATGCCTTAATTGCTGTGTCAGTTGCAAAATAGGCTTTAAGTCAGATTGGACATTTTAATATCTGCTCAAATTAAGAAGTTTATAATGAGATTTAGCGGTGCAGTCTGGTCGCTCAGTATCCTATTTAAGTGTCGCACTGCTGCGTTTGTTGTCATACATTTGTAAAGTGGAACAGTTTAAATGTGAATGTCAATAAATTAGGGTAAGATAAATAGTGTTAGGAGACCAGTAATTGGCTTGTCAGTAACTAATATTTGCCACATACGGTGCATAAAGTTGGACTTGCTTACAGATCTTGAATTAACTAATTCACCCCTTTTCATGGTTTCTTTCTTATACAGAACTCTGATGCTGTCCTGTGTATTTATAAATGAATAGGCTGAATAATGTCATAATTAATCTAATTGTTAACACTGGAGGTAATGATTATTCCCAGAAATTCAAAGAGGAAAATTGCGAGTGATCATTTTTTCTGACCTGTTTTGCTTTGCTTGCGACAGTAGAGACTAAAGGAATCATGGTTAGATAAAAGAAGAGGACATGAGACAAAGGTTGTTGCACTCTGATGTTGTGGTGGTATTGCGTGTGCTGAATTCACCCTCATCATCATCTTTTAGAAAAGTACAAAATGGTGGCAGAAAATACAGCTCTCACTTTTAAAAGATATTAAAAATCCTTCCTGATGACGAAACTTCAGAATATTACAGAACACTTCGGTGAAGCATTGTTTGACAAGCCTCTGTGTATTTCTTTGAGTCTTTGAGTGTGAAAAGCTATTTAAAAGCTATTTAAAAGCCCCACTGACTGAACCTGCAGTGGCCAGCCCGTCCATGCTGCAGCGTAGGGACTCCTTCAGGCGGAGTGCCAAGCCTTTCCAGAAACACCCTGCCTCCACGTGCCATGGATCATCATGCCAACGCTCCAGGGATTTCATTTGCAACCTTAACCACGGCCGAGCCAGCGCCTATCTCTGCTGCCAGCTCCTTCGAAAGAATTAACCCGTGGCTCTGTCTTGACGGTGACATACTGTTTTCTCTAGCGTACCGCCCCGCTCCTTGCGACTTACCTTTCTCCCCCTTCCTCTCATCAGTTCCTCCTCGCAGAAGCCTGTATTCTCGGCCTTTCCGCGGGTGATTGACGTGCTTGTCTCCCTGCTCTGTTTTTCTCCCGTTTCTCTCTTTCCTGTGCACCTTTGAACCCCGTGTTGATGCACTTGATCACATCCCGTCAGTCTGGCTGTAGTTGACTTATCCACTCCCGCAGCATGCCTGCGAGAAGTGCACTGTATGTCACCCTCCTCTCTCTTCTCCAAAGCTTTGTCGGCTCATTTCAGTCTTGAGCGCTGAGGCTGATGAATATGTATCCCGGGCTCTTTTCGCAGCAGTTTTGAGGATCTCTAACAAAGCGGGATGAGAGAGCCCTTTGTGGTTGTCTTCTGGATTTAACCGTGACATTTCTCTGGAGCCTGCTGCCACTTTTTATCTTTAACAGACTTTATCCCCAGGTCAGACTCGCGGGCCCTTTCCAACTCAAAGCTCACACCCACAATCCGAGCTGCATCAACCATATCTTGTTATTTGGGAACGCGTAGTCTGTTTGACTCGTAGGGCCTTAATTGAGTCATTACAGCAGTGTCGAAATATCTTGCCGAACACAAACGAAGACCTAAATGTATCCTCAAGGAAGCCTAAACAAAAGGGTTATACAACGCTCACTTATGGCGCGTAATCCATGTGTTTAATCTGTCGAGTCGCCGCAGTGCAGTGGTGGGATCGTCGACGAGCGTGGGGATCAGCGCTTTCTTCGTCTCGCCAGCACTCGATCTTGCTGCAATCCCGGACTGCAGCAGTAAACGACAAGGAGCCGAGAACCGGGCCATCGCCATCGCCATCTCAAAACACCCTACCCACAACGTAGGGGAGCCGCACACTGAGAGATTTGAAAATGGCACAGAGCAGGGGAGCAGAGGACTGAAAATCAGAGGCGGCAATTCTGATTTCATATTTCTGTTATCAGTGGGAGCCAGCAGGGTGAGCCAGCATGGGAATGACCTGGATACAGATCGACCTTTATTCTGCCAAGATGCTGCCTGTGCCACAATACGGCCAAGTCGATTGAAATCCCGTTGCTTATGTGCTTATTAAAAATATAACTAAGGAGAAGGAATATGATTAGGTTGTTGGATGATGCAAAGTATTTTATTTCAGTCTGAGGTGCACCCACAAAAATAATTCTGTAGCAGCTACCAATGCAGAACACGAAAGATTGTGATTAACCCTAATACTTTCCCACACCACACTGTCCTCCATTTTTTGCTTCAGTTAAAACCAGAGTCGATTACGCTGCCATTGTTAGCGCCTTGCTACACCTACTGGACTAAACAAGGCTGTTGTCCTCCTCTGTGTTTTGTCTACAGTGCCATTTTATTCCTGTAAAGCCGCGTTACCCGCTTTTTTTTTATTATTATTATTATTATTTTGTATGACAAACATTACAAAGAATTGTGCCCCGTCCCAGTAGGGGAGCGTGTCGCCGCGTCGCACCAACAGGGACACTGTGTCCTTAATGCGCTACACTGTGCTTTGTGCTCTGTTGACCTGATCAACTCTGCCTAAGCCAAAGTTAAGCCCATCTTTTTGTCCTACTGTATTTGTGAAAGACGGGCGACGGTTCGCTCTGCTGTGGATGAAACACACAGAGCGCATGCATGATATTTTTAGAGATGCATTAAAGCGCGAGCCTCCGCGGTAGATGAACACTGCGGCACAAGTCGGAGATGTTCGAGTTGAATATTGCGGCGCTTTGAATTGGCTGATCCTCTGCATAGCAGTTTGACGACTGTGCAGCAGAGTTGTTGAGGCCAGTGCTTTGGAGAGTTGCTCAAAGACTTAACCCTCCTCCCCGGCACCTTCCCCCTCTCTAGCAGAGGAAAATCTCTGCTGAATTCATGTCTCCTTTCAGATTTCTAAGAGGCGTTAAACCTTTCTGGATTAAAGAAGGTAATCTGACAGGCAGAAGATTGTATTAGCCGGAGTGTTGGCAGAGCTTTTAATTTCTCCTCTCTTTTCATTTCCCCCTCTCAGCCTGCGTCTCCTGCTGACCTGCTAGATGGTATTATTGTGTTTTTCTTTTGAATTACAGCAAAAACATCCACATCTTCCCCGGTATTCACTCTCTTCTCTCCCTCTCACATGCTCTCTATCCCACTCTTTCCGTATCTCTGCTTCCTACCTCTCTCTCCGGCTCTTCCAGCAGTGACAGCATACTTGTGTGAACCCATGATTTATCATTTGCTAATCCGTGCTGATTATGGAGCTTTCCACACGGCCCTTATCTGTTGCTGAGCCCGCTTTTCACTCCATAGCTGCCAATTATCTTTCAGGCAGCCTGCAAACAGACCTGTCTCTGTCAGCCAGCTGCAGAACCGCCACCGAGGCCTCTTACTCTTTATATACACAAGTATGCATCCACAGACGTACCAGTGACAGGCTGGCTGGGTACATGTATTTTTGGTCCAAGTACTTGTTGAAATGTCAGATTGAGAGATCAAATTCAATATTGACAATGTTCTGCACTTTCACCTCAAGCTTAACTCCCATTCAGCGTCACCTGCAGAGGGCAGGGATGTGTGAATTGGTAGTTGAAGATGAGAGCTGGGAACTGTCACTGAAAAGCGGCCTTCATCTTAGGCACTTAAACTGCTTCACAAACTGGGGCCAGTCACAACCTTTCTTCACTTCTCAGGTGGCAAGGATAAATAACTAGCTGAAATTAAAATGCTGTTCAGTATTTGTTGTAATCTCTTGGTCTGAATAATTGCCTTGGGAAGCCCTTAATGCAGAACACTGATATGAATTTAGTTGCATGCGTTTTACTTATTTGACGTGACATGCTGAAGCTTATATATTTGTATTTTGGCATCAAGGTCAACATTTTGCTAGCGTGCCCAGTCTGCCACCCGCTTAGTCAGGATGGAGAGCCGGGACGGCGATGCCTCGCAGTGACTCATCCAACACTTCCTGTAGCCAAGCGGTGGGACAGCCAAGGTTGGCGTAAGGCAGCATGAGGTTACAGGGAGCGAGGGCTCGCCCGCGGGGAGGGTATGCAGATCGCGGTGTGCTCAGCTGATGTGGCGTCCAATCGTCAGCATAATGGGAAGTGACGTGCACATCAGAGCAATGTGGGTCAGAGCGCCAGACGACCAGCCCGCGGCCTGTATCTGCTCCGCCTGTCTAATCTGCTGTAGCCCGACCAGGCGAGACTCTCTAATCGACCCTGATATTCACTGAACACACATTACCATCTCCCCTCACGCTCCGGAACGCAAACACACACGCAGCAGTTCTCTATCTGAGACATGTAAGAGATTCAAATGTAGTGGGTGTTCAAGGAATGCAATTCTCTTGGAAGACGCTAAATCATAATTAATAGTGAAGGAGGTAGGGAATAACCTCGTAAAAAAGAGACACACTCCTGGTTTGAGTCAAACATGCTTGCTTGAGTAAAACACGGCTTCAGGCCCCGGCAACAATCTTTTTTGTGCAGACTGGCAGACCAATTTCTTTTTTTTTTTTTTGTTCTTAACCAAGACAAATTTGAATTTACTGCAAGCATAAGTCATTCATATTTCACACTTTCCTTTATCTTCCCATCTCTGCTCATCTTTCTTTTATGTAACAACCAGCATATTTACGCTATTCTGTGCGGTTTTTGAAATATTTATGTGGAGCGCTATATATAAATCCCAAGGTCTGTGGTTCCTCTGCAGTGTGATACGGGCTGAGCTGTGATTTTTCAGCGGGTGAAAATGGGTCGGATGGACATAGAGCTTAACAGGATTCCCATGACATGGTCAGAGGCTGGCGTCTAAAGAGAGGAAGAGGAAGGGAAAGGCTGGGGAGGGGGCAGCACGGAGCGATGGTAAAGGGGGAAACAGAACAGACTTTTGCGAGTGTTTGCTTAGCACCTGTGTACGGACTTAACAACTCCATCGTAGCCAGAGGGAAGTGACACATGGGGGCCTTGAAGTGTTTTGACATTTTCTGCTCAAACAGGTTTTTTTACGGCTGGGGGAAGAGGCCCAGAGGAGTTCAGCCTGTGCGAATCTGCCTCTGCCTCATCAAAGGCAGTAATTTCCTGTTCATTTCAGACCCCCATCCCCCAACCCAGAGCTCTTGTCTGCTAATCCCACCCCTGCAAACTGCTCCCACTCCCATACCCCCACCCCCACATCGGGCCCCCCTGCTGGTGTCCTGCCCGCCTGTACTTCAGCTTGCTACACTCCAGGGCTGGGGACTGGGAGGCTATATGCTTTGTGTCAGCAGGCTCGCGGCTGAGCGCTAACAAATCCTCATTGTCCCGCGCGGGAGTGGTGACAGAAGAGGAGGAGGGGGGCATCGCTGTCTGGTTTCTATTCAAATCCAGGTACACACACACAGGCCTGGGAGGGAACAAGGGGTGCAGAGGGGCTTACACCGCTCCAAGCCTGGGACCAAAGTCCATCCAGGCCTCAGTTCACGCCAGGCTGAGGTGCGGGGGTCACAGGAGCCGCTTACACAACTGCTGCCTTCTCTGAACAGACCGTCTGATCAACAAGTGATTCTGGACTTCATAAAACCACCAACGTGTCGCCATTTTAGAAACAAAATAAATCAAAATTCTCAAGTTCACCTCCACAGAGACCACGTTTTATCAATGTGTCAACAACGGACTTTGGCTACCTGTCCTATCGGTATCAATCGGTTACCAAGTCTGTGCGCTCGCTAATTTTGTAAAAACACTGTGTTTTTTCCTCATTTGGAGACAGAACACTTCTGTATTAGCAGCTGCATGTAGGCTGAAGTCCATAGTTCAGCAGCCAGCGTTACAGTGACGGCCTCACTGAAAGGCTCTGTTGATTGCAGTTCTGGAGTGTATGACTTCAGTTGCCAGCCACTGCCGGTGGTGAGGGCTGAGATGTGTATCTGGGAAACAAGACTCTACATGTACAGACATTTCGGGGAATGACTTGTACTTTGCTTTCATCCTGAAAGTCTCAGATGCGCAACATGTACACACAAACACTTTTTTTTTTTTTTTTTTTTTTTCAGACCGTAGCCTGGGCTGTTGTTGTTTTTTTTGTTTTTTTTTTTTCTTCCTAAAGCAGTGACACTTGTTTTTCACTTCCTACAGCAGCTGTTTAGAGCTTCAGAAAGCTACTTTTACTAATCATCACTAAGCAGTCAAATATCAGCCCAGACTTATTTACGCGTGTGTTGTTTGTTCGTCCTGGTGTTAAGCCTGTGTGATGGCCGTTGATGTGTTTTTAGTTTTTTTTTTTCCTGAAGCACCAGCCGTTGTGTACATCTGTGATCCGGCGAGATGTTTTTGTCAGTTGTTGCTACTCCCTCACGCACGCAGCTTTTTTGCAGTGGATTAAGAGCTTTGGGCGAAAGCAGACCGGGACAAAAAAAAAAATATAGGGACGGCCAGAATTTCCTGTCACTAAATACATTCCATACTCAGCGACCCCCACGCAAAGCCAGCGGGGAAAACCAGCAAAAAAAGGGAATAGAAAAAAACAACCTCTGTGAAAATTACAGTTTCTCCTATTCTTCCTCTTTTGTCGCTGTCTATATTTAACCTCCTCCTACGTTTACACTTCCTTTGCTGCGTTTTCTTCCCTTCACCTCAGTCGCTCATGTTAAGTTGAGCAAGTTGTCTTACATTTGAGTTTGAATTCTGAACCTTTAAGTAAAGGCACTGGACAAAATTTCTAAGTAACCTGGCCCCGAAAGATTTTCACAATGATGCAAGGGAAATTATTTTTAGCTCATTCAAGCGTTGCCTCAGCTGCCTGATTTTAGACCTGCAAAGCATGCTGGGGGTTTTCAAAGTGGGAGAGTTGCAAGGTGAGCACTTTGAGAGGCGGCCATGAAGTGAAGCATGGTCACCCCCTAACCCTAACCGCAACTCTAACCCTCACCCTAATACTAAAGGCGGGGTGCCCCCCCTACCGCCCCCCTCCCCTCGTGGAGCGGAGCAGCAGCTGGCTGACCTGTCCCTCCGCTGCAGCCTCTAATGGCTGACCTGCCCTGTCTGGACGGCCCTGCTCGCTTTTGTCTACTGTCTGGCTCAGTTCCTCTCCAGTCAAACATCGCTACTGGCTACCGCAGTCCGCATTCCCACAGAGCAAGCTTTAGAAAAAATAACACACTTACTTACGCAGACAGACACACAAGCACACACACTTTTCACACTTGGCACACTTTGTCCGGCGTGCACAATCTCTCTGTGTCCCTCTACTCTCGCACATACATCCTTTTCAAAACTCTCCCACACACACACGGAGGCTCTGTCTGGTTTCACACACAGTTTTAGACAAACTGTACCGAGCACAAATTCTCACGCGCGCATCATCACCAAAAGAAAATGCATGATATCACTGAAAAACATTTTTTAACTTTTGTAGGAATTGTATTTTTTTTTTTTTTTCAATGAAACAGTTTGCAGAATAAGAATAAGTTTAAAAGTGGATAAAGGCAAGTGGTTTAATCAGTGAAGCTGGAAATGAAAAGCCAGAGAAGGACAAGCATCTCAAATACTTACCTAAATCATGGCCAGAAGTTCAGCAGTTCAGAAGACTGTGGTGACTGGACGGCAGGAAAAAAAAAGAAAATCAAACACGACAGTGAAAAAGCTTCCATATTCGTGTAGACGGGCTAAAAAGTTGCCGCTGAAATGGGTTGAACGGGTTCCTCTCTGTCTGCCTGTCTCTCTCTGTCTCTCTCCCAGACACACACACACACACACAAACACTTGCGGATACACACTTCTGACACACAGTTTTTGAGTCTGATCTCCCTGCCTCCAGTGGGAACTCAGCCAGTAGTTTGCAAATACAAGTGCCTTACTAATCTCTTTCTCTTTCTCTCTCTCTCGCCCTTCCTACCTCCCGTTCCTTCCGTGCTTCTACATAAATAAACAAGCACACACATTCCCACATCCATGACCCCCCCCCCCCCCCCCCTTTCTCACCACCATCACACACACACGCACACACACACACGCACACACAAGAAGCCTGGCTACAACGCAAGTTATTGAACTGCTCCACATTTTCTTGCATGCACTATATATGAGGCAGTTGATGGACAGCAGCACATAGTCATGTGTGGAGCGAGGGGTGCTGTGATTGGCTGAAGGCCTGGGAGCCAAGGGGGGGCAGGGGCTGCTGTGATTGGCCCGAGCTCAGACCATTGAATGCAGAGGGCTTCTCTATTGAATGGCTGCAGCTCTGGGTGGAGCTTGAATGACACTACTGGGGAGGGAAAAAAAAAACAACATCCTGAGAGATTTTGTGCTTTTATTGGAGCGTTACTGTTGTGGTTGGACTGCATGGAGGTTCATATATATATATACTTCAGTTGAGAAGCTGAAACCGTGTCTTTTTTTGCAAAGAAAACAAATGGCTTAAATAGTTTTCAGCAGCAAAACTTGTGTTGGTCATATCAGATATGCCAGCCTCTCACTGGTTCCAGTGAATGTGAGAACTTGCTGCTTTTCCTTGTTTTATATCGTCATAATTTGAACCTTGGAAGAAATGGTTTCTGGGAGTTTAGTTATTGGCTTTTTATTACTGTTTTCTGACATTTTTCAAACCAATAACTGAATTGTATTATCTGAAATATGACTAGCAAATTGATTGATTGGCAATGGTGAGAGAAGTCATTAGTTCACTAACGTAGGAAGCTTATCTGCAACTCACTGAGGATAATGAATTATTTCCACTCTCTTTAGATCATTTCACAAAAATGGGATATACATTTCAGTTATATAAGAGCCTGAAAAAAACTTGAAAGGAGGTCATGGCGCAGGATATTAACGAGCCTCGGTAATCCACCGTCTCCCTCAGATCGCCCAAATCTCACCAACCTGACTGAAGCTTGTGGCAGTGTGCAACGTTATTCTATAGCAGTAGTGTAGCGGTAGAGTGGACAGTCGCGTGTAATGACCCTGCGCTCTGGTGCGGCACTTATCAAATTGGAGGCTGCAGACTTATCAACATGTTTGTCCTGCTGCCTTCTAATGGCTGCAGGGATTTCATGAACTGAGGAAGCATTTCATGCACTATAAAGCAGCTGTTCACAACAGATAGACCAAGAATCGCACATATTCATTTGTGGACGAATTCATACCGCTTTAACAGTGTTGCTGCTCTGAACATGAGAATCAAATGCTCATGTACATCTCAAAGACCGTTCCGTTATTTATGCGCCCTTGTATCTTGTACAATCGTCAGAAAGCAGAGTGACGTCGTGTCAGAAACAGATGCGCTTCTAGGACGCTTTAATGCAACTTCTGTTTCCCACAAACACCAAGAACCCGGTTTGCACTGTCTCTGCCTCCACCTGTGCATCGTGCTCAAGTGCCACAATAACGCAGTGACTGAGGTAAAGGCAGTTTCAGGGAAACACTAAACTGTCAGAGCAGTGCTAAACACTGGCACACGAGTGCACCTGCCAATACTTTGTCCCGGGTCTCTCCAGTATTTCAAATTTATCTTGCATTGACTCTTTTGTTGTTCCTCTTTGGAAATCTAATAATTTGCTTAAAGTTATTTTGAATGATCCTAGATTTGTTTGTCTGGCCTTACATAAGTTGGCAGATTGTCTATGAAATGCCTATTTTGGGCATGATGTCGTCCACCAAAAAAAAATAAAATAAAAATGAACACATTCACTTGCAAATTTAAGGATGGAAAAATCCTTTTATTTTGATACCTTATGATACCTATTTGAGATTAAGTAAACAAGATATACTGATCTTTGAACCAAAAAATACAGAAACTACATTGGATCATTTGGTTACAATTTTGTGACTTGTCTGACCTTTAATTAAACAATCAACTCTGATGCTCCAACATTTAAACTGAATTTGTTTTACCACAAATATAAGGTAATAGCTAATCTTAAGCGTTGTTTATACCTCTGCGGGGACATAGATGCTGTGTCTTTTTTGCCAATCTGTTTCATTTTTGTTTCTACTTCACCTCCTTCACTTTCTACTTCCTGCTTCACTTTCAACAACGGCGACTGAAACCTTCACCAAAATTTCACTGAAGACTAGTCCTACAAATGTTTGTATCTCCAAACCTCCACAGTTAACCTTTCCTCGATGTGTTCCATCTTTATCGATCCAAAACAGTCGATTCGAAAATTGCGGAGATGGACAAGCAGACGGAAATACTACTGCGGAAACACGCTGCTACCAAGCAGTCAATCACAGCTCTTGCGATCTGCGTCGCTCCTATGTGTAGTTCCATTTCTGGGGAGGTGCACATCAGGCTACGGCTCTAGGGTCTGTGTAGGGTCTGGGCTGTTGTCAAATTGACGCATAAATTAATCACAAAAATACATAGGTAGTCCAGCTCAAGGCTAACAAGCCAGGCTAAAATACCCTTTAGACTGTCCAAACATAGTATCTGATTTGAACTAACTACTGTCCATTTCTATTTATGGAATAATAATCCTAAAACTCCTTCAGTTACAGTTTTTCAGCTTAGAGCTCTATACCCTTCCATTTAGCTAACTAGTGTCCAAACCTTGCTCTCAGCTTCACAGTTTCTGCTGCGTATGCTTTTAAGGTAGTGCTTTGGATTTCTTACGTGTGTGTATTCATCTTTTGTTCACGAAGACTGTCATTATCTTAAATGCCGGAGTAGCTCTACTTGCTGGTTGTATTTATCACAGTTTTTGAGCAATGACACTTTGTTTACTGGTCAATAAATCTTTTCCTGCTCTAAACCATGCTGGTTGTTGCATATAAATAACAAAAAGTCCAGTCCAGTCCAGTAATTGACATAATTCACCATCAATCTTTATGTCCCTTACCCAGCTTAAAGATTTTGCTGCTGAATACCACATAAATAAATTTTGGTTAAAACATGATTTAAGCTTTTCACACTGAAGTGTCCTAACAAGTGTAGTAACACGAATATGTCTGATTTCCTTCCCTGTGAGTGATGACGGCATAGCAAGGCCTGGAGCGCGGCCAAGTGCTTTCATTCACACCTGATTAGATCACTCTGACCTGGATAACATGAAGCGCTCCACGCTTGGCAACACGCTGCCGCACAAGCCCTTTGTTTGGCATTAACAAAATACTGCTGCGGCACCGCTTGCCTCCCAGTCACACTGAGATGATATTAAAGCAGATACCTCTGCGAATGTCAGGGCGGCGAAGTCGCTCCACCTGTCCACTTGCCTCCCCATCATGCCTCGCATGTCGTTTACTCACCTGAATCCCACCCTCGCTCGCTGGGTGCAGACTCATACAGATGTGCCGTCGCCAGATATGTCTGAAAAGTTAAGGTCTCACTTGCAGGTTGCATGTGATTGAAATGAGAAAAACTAGAGCTTTGTTGGCAGTCACGTGTCCTCCTGTTTCTGCTGTCAAACCTAATGCACGACATGTCCGGATTATGAAAGAGATTATACCACTGTCCTAGAAGTATTGGGAGACGACTTCCTCAGAAAACATTAAAGGATGCAGGATTGTAAAAGCTGCATATGTGGTGCCTCGTCGTTTCTAACATTTTGGGTCTATTATTGAAAAGACTGTTTGCAGAATGCCTGTTATATGGTTGCTTTGTGTATTCCTCTGTTTTCTGAAGGAGACATTTTACTTTGCAGAAAGAGACAGCCTCTATTGGCTTGTTCCCCAATATTTATTACAAATAGCTTCTTTAAACTTATGCTTTAAAAGTTGAGTATTATGCATGCTGACGTTGCCTAGTGGGTTGCAATGTCTGTATTCCTGGTAAGAAATGCTTAAAGAGCCGTTCTTCCTCTGGTATGAGATTATTTTATTTTTCTGTGCCTGATCATTGCAGATAAGAAAAATGCACTTCTAACAACTGTGGAACTGTCTTGTTGATACATTAGCTAAAAGTGTAGTCATCAATTAATCCAAGATTCACGTGGATGTTGTGGAATAAGAGCATTTTCGATTGCTACATGATGAAGGAATTAGTTGTATGGTTAGACCCTGCACAAAATGTAGTATTTCCTGCAGTACAGAGGTAAAATATGTTTCACACTTTACATTATTAATACATTTATAAGCAGCACTCTCTGTTTCTGAAATAATTCATAAGGATAGCAGGTTCTGATTTGTGATTCAAAGAACATTTTCTGCACAAGGTTTTCCAGCCAATTTTGATAATTACTTGCTTTGCCTGCTAGTATTTAGCCCAAAATGTTAAGAATGCTGTGACAAATGTAGCTATATTGAAGGTGGACATTGATTTTTCATGCACGCGTTCAAACTGTTTTCATTGCTGTTGCCTTTCAGACAAGTCTGCTGTTGTTATGCTTTGTTTACCCTGGTTGACAGTCTTTGTGCTAAGCTAGGCTAAAATATCCTGGAGCTGTGCTGGACAGTCTAGAAGATGAAACTGGTATCTGTAGACTGTTCTTTTAAGGCATAAAAGTTTTAAAGTTATGCTAATGAGTTGCTCGATGAAAGCCACAATTTCACAGTGATGTTGGGGTGTTTTTTTTTTAGACCGTGGCTCAAATTGCAACTCCTCCTTTAACACTCAACGCTATGTCTTCACATTAGCATGTTGTTCTCTGTCGAACACGGCATCTTGGTAAGGGATCAGCTAATTTTCCTGGCGGGCCTGTCTCTAAAACACCTCTTTGTTGTGCTAATGCGCTCTCTGTGATAGCATCTCCATCCATAACCTTCTCCATGTGTACAGATAACCTGGAGGGGGTGGAGTGGTGTATATAGGGTGCTGGGAGTTGGGTAGTGGGGGTCGGAGGGGGTGTTGTTGCTGCATGTCCTGCAGCTGTGCCTACGATGACAAGCCTGTCCTCAACCTGCCCTTTGCCAGACTAAACACAACACACAACTTTACCTGCAGGGCTTCCTGCCTGCCTTCCCGTTTGCAGTTCCACTTGTCTTGCAACTTTAGCAAGAATGTTTCAGGACCTCAGCAGCACATCTTGATATTGCAAGCTGTAGTTGAAGCAGCTGTGGCTGTGTGATTGGTAGGTTGGCTGCCTGCAATGTGCACTGGCCTGACTGAATGCACTGAACCAGGTTTTTGTGCCAATAGCAGTTCTAAGGGAGTCATGCTTGATCTTTCTGGGCCACATGGAAACTAGGTCACTGTGCTGTGCTGTCAGTTGTGTCTCTCTTGTTGTGTGTGTGTGTGTTTGAAATAGCACTGCGAAATATGGCTTTTACATAAGGATGGGATGGGTTCCACAGATATGCAGTATTGCTGTTGCGCAGATTCTCTCAAACTGCAGCACAGCCCCACCGCCACCTCCTTGCAATGCCACACTGGGAGAGAGCGAGATAGAAAGAAACAGGGGCAGAGAGAGAGATGAAATTCTCATCCTTGATTCAGATCCCTAAGAACGCTTGGGAAGGCAGGATCTTATTATCACAGCAAATTTGCAATGTGCAGAATGGAAGAGATTAGATGCGTCTTGCCTTTGAAGTGTATTTTCCAACCATTGTGCGATGGCAAATTCCATCAAGTGTTGGAGGGAGCTGTGATAAGAGGCACGGGTTATGAATGCTGGCGCATTAAAAGCCGTCATTTGAGCAATAAGATGAAACACTCCCAAACTCCTGCTAAATGAAAAAGTATTTCCCCTCATTTCAGCACTGTCATTCAGAACCGTGTTGTGGAAAAGCCAAAGATACTGAAATAACAAGGTGCATTGCATGGCCTGGATAAATATGTCAGAATATCTGGACTGTGGATTATACTGCTGTTGATGATGGGGTATTGACTAGTGGAAAGGAGACTCCCATTTGGTTTGGTCCTTTTTCATATTCTATCTCCCACTTTGGCCAGAAAGATCTGAGACCTGAGCTGAAAACAACAAGAATGGCTCAGATTTCTTGAGGTTCTGCAAGGCTTTGATCAGACCACCTTGACACGTCCTCCTCAGCTCTTTGGCCTTCACTTTGAATACCGTGGTTTCTGAGGGTTCGGATGTCAAGATGGGACCAGCAGGGATAATGCAAGGGTGAGCAGAAACGTCACCAAAGTGACTCCACTACTCCCACACCCTCCTTTTTTCCTCAGGCGCTAGTGAACTGAAGGGTGAAAGGTCGTCCCAGGGGACCCAGCTGAGGAGTGACATCCCCGGCCTGTGCCTCAGATACAGTTGCAGCTTCAGACCAAACACAAACAGTGCAGAGCTCAGGGAAGTGTCTCAACACGACGGGACTCACACTGCTTTACATTTGGTCTACTTTGTCTTGTTCCTGTCCTCTTCGAGATCAAAGAGCGTTGCGGTTTAGGTTTGCAATGCCAAAATTGTTCAATGAGTCATTTATTAAATGGTAATCATCTAAATTTCCATTTTTTTCCTTTTAATATTCATTCTGTCTTTGATCCTGAGTGCACATGGGCGTGAAGCTTTAGCTGCGTCTAGAAGCTAAAGGCTAAGACTGTGAGTTAGCTCATCAGTTTGCTGTGCATGTACTATTGCAGGAAAAAAAAAAAAGGTAGAGAGACTCACTACATTTACATGCAGGTTATTGTTGGCTTTTTGTAATAATCTGTGTAAACCTTGTTTCTATTATCATGGATAGGGATTACAGAAACAAAACAGCTACAACAGGATACTTTAGATTCCAGCTTGTGATTCACACATTACATCATAAATGTATTTTTGCCGCAGCGCTCCAAAAAAATTTGTCATGTTTTTGAAGCCTTGTGCGGATAGTGTGTGTTGTGTTTTTGCAGACAAACTTTTTGGAAAGTGTTTGGAAAGCTTTTGGAAATTCTGACTCTCCGGCAGAGGTTGCAAGCATGGCAACTGCATTACACGGAATTATAGTCTTCATCTAACATCTAAAGTTACTTCAATAAAAAGATTGGATCTAATATTGGTCTTACTTACATGGCATGAACCGAAGCCTCAGACAAGAGTCGGATGCTCCCCACATGCTGCTGGTGAAATATTGAGTTGGTTTTTGGGGAAGCCTTCCCACTGAGCTTGGCGGGGGTATTTTTAGACTGCAGTCACTAAGTTGAGGTCTGAGAAAAGCTTATGATCCCCCACCCTTTTCCGTTCCCAATTTCTCTTTTCTGTATGCTCCACGTGTCTCCGAATTGACCTGTCTCATCCCTTTAAGGATTGCTGGAAGTTTATCTGAGAGGATAAATGTAAGGATGATGTTTAGTGTTTCCTCAGTCGTGTGATGTAAATACAGTGTCTGCATCATTAAAGGCTTCATGAACTGTTTTATATATGAAGGCTTAATGTCTCCATGCTGACAGCTAACTGATTCCTCCCAGGTGTTTCTATCTCTGCTTCCATATGTGTGCATATGGAAGCGTCGCACTTTCCTTCTGTTTTCTTGTTGAAGTGGAACAGTGGCAGTGCTGTGCGCACATTCGCAAGGGCCTCCATGCACGGAATAATTCATTTGATGCTTTGATAAGTGATAATGGACCCAGTAAGGTATAATTCATATGCCCCAGATCTCTTTAGAGACTATGGCTTCCACAAAGTGTCCCACTACCTCCCTGAGTACCCCCCTCTTTCAGGACTCTCTCTTCTGGTTGAAGAGGCCCCATTTATTATTTAAATCCCTCCATAATTCATCCATTCACCACCAATACACCCTCCGTTGCTCATTCTTCATTCCTCATCTAGTGCAAATTAGCATGAGCGCCGTATGTGTGGAAAACGGAACAGAGAAAGTAAGCAAGCAGAAAGAGATAGCAGCAGCTCAGTCCAATGGAGACGGCTCGGTGCTTATTCCTTCAGTCCTCCCCGTGATGTGATGCCATGTGACATATTGAGTCTAATTTGTTGCCTAAAGAACCAAACAGCTGTGGCCTATTTTGTTTAGCTGTTGTTCGGGTGATGTCACCATTTCTGCCTCGTAAGGCTGCCTCGCTCTCGGCGCTCGGTGTGAGGATGTCAGGAGCATTTCGCTAAGCTGCTGATGAGGAGGGCAGGGGTTGTGTAGCCTTTAGATTAATCTGATAAGTCAACTGGGGCAGTTATGTGCACTTTTTAAGACATCTATTAACCAGCATTAGATATTCACACATGTCCCGTTGCTATAATTGACATGACTTCCTTTTTATATAATGAAGAAGGACTTAAGAAGGCATTCTGTTATGATGCTTTGGGATGTGGGGGTGGTATTACATTGTCTTAACTGTACAAGAATATGACTGTTACTATTGTTATCTTCCACCATTGTTCTCACAACATGTCGTCACCGTTTCATAATTTATTGTTTTTAAGGAAACCATTTCAAAAAAACATTTTCTGACACTTCCAACACCCTGCAGACCTTTTGGTTTGGCTAACTAGATAAACAGGGACTTTGCTTTTAGAAAAATATCCGAGTTGCACAAGGAATGCAACTACATTTGGATTATTTTATTATTCTACAGACGCAGGTTGGTTTTAGTAATGGTAAAGCTTGCATGTACGCGCACATACATACAACTTTGTTGCCGTACGCAGTATGCAGCCAAACTGCGATGTGGAAATGCCAATAATCTTATTTTCACCACTACCATTCTTTTTAGAAGAGCTACAAGTACTTAGATTTAGGCACTTCCCAGTGCCAAGTACCATATAAACAGAGTTAATAATATTTAAGCTGCTATCTGACAAAGTCAGTATAGAATACTCCAAAGGAGCGTGGGTATTGCCTTCATAAAATAAACTTACATAATTTTTCCTATTTTTCATATGCTCGGCTAACATACTGACGGACATAAACAGGCATATATGATATATTTATGTATGTTTTTTTTCTTTCTTTGTAAGTAAAGCATTTTTGAAGAAGTCTCTGAAGCACTGTCACAGCAGGAATTGCATCTGATCCCAGAGCATCTTTGGAGCTCCCTTTTCTAGTTAAACTCCTGAAACGGAACCAAAATAGGCACGAGTGTCCACTGGTGAGCAGCAAGATAGTTGGGGATCTCATAATCAGAAACGCCCAAATAATCAGAGAGCCCGCTGCATCATGGGACACCCTACTAGCATGCAGTCGGTGCTCTTAAAGTGGATCGGCACTTCTTGCTTAATCTTATTATTGGCTGTTTCAGCTACATCTGAATGTCATCCAAGAGGGAATCGGTCGAGTACAGCGGAATGTTTAAAATGTCCCAACTTTTTTTGTGTCACTGTCATTTCTTTCAGCTTTAAGACCATCATTAATAGCAAACTAACCTTCACTGACTTTTTTGTTCTTCTTCTTTTGGGTGTATTGTAGGTTGGCCAACCAGAAGTGGTTTACCAACATTGAAAGTGCATTATCATATACTACATGAACAGAATAGAATAAAATAGAATCCAGACTTCACTGCCATTTGCACAGGTATAAGAAAGTACAGATACATTGGAATTCTTGTGTGACGTTCCTTAAGTCAGCTTTTTTATAAAAAACTAAAAACAAAGGTAAATATATTAAGTAGTAGCGGAAAAATATACACACTATTATCACTGAAATATACACACTCTGTAAAACTATCAACATATAAAAATACACAGATTATTGCACATTGCACTGAAAATATTGCTCATTGTAGTGTACAATGCAGTATGGAAGAACTTCTATGATAAGGTTAATTTGTCAGTTTACATTTGAACATCTGAAAATAGGGGACTGTGACAAAATGGTTTTAATCCCTAATGTTTCGTATGAAACAAGATGTCAGTACAAGGAAAAACGGCTCTTTAATCAGGACAAATGTTCCAGCTATAACATGACAGTTTGATCATCTGGTGTGCGTACATCATTGTCACTAATCAAATGGTATCTACTGTACCAGAAGGTGCAGCTGAGAACTCCAGTATATATCATGAGAACTGCTGTTTTAGAGTTGTATAGACTCTGGGGCCTAGCTTTGCTGGCAGCCCCTACAGTGACAGCGAATAGTGCATAGTAGGTGCATACCTGTTCCTTCCTGCAGTGCAGGCCTCAGCACGTCGGGCAGAGTGTCCTGGCTTAGCACACAGACATAACATTGCCAGAGAAGACGGTTTCAGCCTCACTACTGAAATATGTCCTGACATTCCATCTCTGTTATTCGTGTGTATTGATAAGAGCTCTGTTTTCTGTTTTCACAGATGCAATCAATGAAAGTAGTCTAGGTAAGTGAAACACTTTCTCATGAAGTGCTGTTTGATTGAGATGATGACTATATTGTCAGTAGACTGAAATACTGCGGTGTGATATATATATTTTTTTCCCTTTTCCTCAACTTCCACCGCTGTTATTATCACTACTACTGCTACTACTCCTATCAGCTATGATCTAGTGGCTTATTGAAATGCACACACACACACACACACACACACACACACACACACACACACACACACACACAGTTAGGGTGGCCCTGTAGTTACCATTAAATAATATTTGTCTAAGAATGTGTAGTTTAACATTTTTGAATCATTATCTGCCCGGTGACACATTTACCAGGTTGTGCTCCGTCTCCGTTAGCTTCTCTGTGACACTTTGCTGAGTTCAGACTGCTGACTCACCCACTTGCTCTGTGGAGGTTTCACGCTCTTTCGGGGGCTCATTCTCCTGCAGTCCCCAGCATTTACTGACAAACATACCTGTTGTCCGATGCCTTATTTGTTATCTTATTTCCAGATGACACAGCTATTTTATACTGTGAATGCAATAAAATAAAGTATCCGTATCTAATAAGGTTTGGGTAGATGTTCAGAGGTATTAGCAGAAAAATGTACTAACATGATCATGAGTTACAGCAATCTTATGCTGAATGAGTGTTATATGATCACAACATGTTACAGTACTACTCATAATACTGCACTGAACTGTTTTTTCTGTCTAAGCTACCTGAACTAAATTAACTAGTTTATAATATAGTTTATATTCGAAATGTTGATGTTCAAAGCAATTGTAGAAGTATTAAGTAACAGAAAATTCTTCTATCTATCTATTACTGCAGTAGATATTTATACGAGCACTAGCACTACAGTATGGACAGGTAAAATATGCAATAAGTTAGCCAGAATCCGCCAACCCAGAGAGATGTGGTACATTATCTGACAGATGAGTAAACTCCAGGTCATTTCCCAGGGTTTTTTCCTGTATCGTTGGTACCCAGACATTTACGTAGGTATGTGCCTGCACTGATTCTAATGTGTGATTAACACGGCGAAGATACAGGTTGTGGGCTGCAGCATGGAGGCTTGTCACATTCCTGTCTTCCACCTACTGCGGAGGGGAACGTTCCTGGGTAGACCTGCCTCGGCGCTGTCTATTCATAATTCTCAGCGTTTGCTTTAATCCGCTTGAAGTGTAAGATGAGTGGGTTTAACAGCATTAGAATGTTTCACACAGTGTCAGGTATGTGGTGAAATTATGCTCATATACAGGATGTTACTGGGAGAGGTATGGGAGCTGTTCTGAGTTGTGGCTGCTCTGCACTGCAGAAAAAAAAGTACTAATGTAAGTAAATATTTAGTTTCAACTGTCTGCTTCTGTAAAACCATATTGATGTTAAATATAACCCCATATAACTAGCTCGAGAAGCTTTAATACCCAATTTGTATCATAGGATTTTCCGTAAGTGTGAGTGAAATGGAAAAAAGGGTTTCTGTCATTATCCCAGCTGTAATTACAAGTAGGAAATGAGGGGTCCATGGCTACAAATCCACGATGCTCAGCAGCTCAAATCCATAAAACATAAACCGTAATATATATGACGTATGGCAGGCTGGGTTGAGTGGGGGGACCTTTAAGAGCAGCAGGAACAGTTGAAGTGTCTTATCACATCTTAAGAGGGGTCGCCTTCGGCCTCTTCTGTGCAAATACATAGCTCAGTAGTAAATTGAAGCTAGCACCAACGTTAACGCAAAACAGCCACGAAGATGATGCGCAGTTGTATGTATACTTCAGCGTCAATAAGAGAGTGCAAGACGATGTTGAATTTGCACCACCTGCAGCAGTCCGTTCATTTTTAGTCAGTGTTTGATCTGTGACTGAGTGTTGACCTTTTTTTTTTTTTTTTTGCTTTCATGCCAAACTTTTGAATCTTCTTAAAATGTGACAGGAGTTTGGGCAGTTAGTGACTTCGCAGTGTACTCTGGGAAGTTGTGTCGGCTCTTTCCGCACTTCTCTGAGGTTTTATGTGCTTAACAATTAAATTAAGACAGTGAAACTTTTACTGAAGCCAAGCGTCGCTTATGGAACAAATGCTCACAGACTTTCCATGATTCTCTGAGAGTGTAACAGTAGCACAAGTGGAGAAAAGGCAGACTCTGTGTCAAGTAAGGCCTCTGCAGCAGAACCTTTGAGTGTATAGAATTACTCATTTGTAATGCCAGATTTAGTTATTTCTTCCTGTCAACATTCATATCTGGATTTAACTAGCAGATTATTGTTAATTCATTGTTAAATTGATTGCAGTCATAATTTGTAAATGTTGTGTGCACCGATCGCTTGGAGAGGAAATTAGACAAATTTTACATTTAAGAATTGGTTACAGCCATGCTCATTGAAGGAACTACTACAAACAGGCATTTTGTTGCTGTTTGGCTCATGAAAACAGCACGGTTTTCATCCAGTACAATTTCTCGGCATGTCGTCTGACACTCACATCTCAGCCTCACAGCCCTAAAGTTTGAAGTAAAGCAGACCCAGTCCATTGCCTCATTGTCTCCACATTGAATCCTGTATGAGTGGCCTCTCCTAGTGTCCCTGCCTCCCTGATTAGAGGTCTCCTCAGGGCGTAATGACAGAATTGTGTTACTGTCAGTTCCTGCAGCTCACAGTGGGCTAATAGTCACGTTAGCCCACGCAGCATGTCATTAGCTCTCCACCCGTAGCCCAATGAGGGGCAAGTCTGTCATTTTGAGGCTAAATCACAGGGCAGGCAGGCCGGAGATCACAGTCACACCGGTGCTCTGAAGCTCCAGCGTTTCCGCCCACCCTTCCTCGCCGCACTTAATATGCACCGACTTACACATACTGTATTAACATGGAGGAATTACTGCGACATGGGCTAGAGGAAGGCAAATGGAAGTCAAAGAGAGGCGCTCTGATGGGCCGCTGATACCGAGATCATTCCATCAAAATCGTAATTTGAAACACACTGCTCATTTCTGACTGTGATTGGATGATTCATGGTTATCACTCGGATGATTAGCAGGCTTGCGTAGCATCTATCAGAGCTTGGGCTAATCTGCTTTGATTATTAGCCTCTAAGCCTTCCTTCCATGCTGGGCTTGTCGAGCACAGAGTGATGAGAAATTACACTCCCCTCATATTTGTATTAATCTATCTCTGCTTACTTGTCAGACTGATAATTGCATCGCCCGTAGTCCGGATCGCCCCCTCAAAAATGTATTTGCGGTTTTCCTCCAGCCTCGCACGCACAAACATTCCTTCACACTTGTGTTTAATGTTACCGTGTATTAATTAATTGTTGCAGTGTAAATACTATTAGATGAAATGTGCAGATAATTGGTGCAGACACGGTGACAACAGCTACAAATAGAAATCTCCTCCCGAACTGCGTGAGATCAGTTTCAGGTGTTCAGTTTTTCCACCCTAAGGGAGGCTGGCTCAATCTGGCCTTCTTCTTTGTGGTATTCTACCCGACGTTGGTAGCCATGCACACCATTAAACCTGAAATGCGGCTGTTTGTGATTACATTACATGTGTCGATGCTGAAAGTACAAGGCTCTTAAAGATAGCGAAAGCTCTTCATGAGGGGAATACATTAACCACTGGACAGGCTTTGGCATGAAAATCAGCCGCCTGTATTGAGCATCTGTTACATGTATGCATGCCATATCAGAATCATTTTACCCTGTTTCTCCACACAATAAAAACTTCTGCGCATTTTACAGCTTATTGGTCACAGTGGGCTTTTAATACCAACCACAACTTGCCCTGCGGCTAAAACTTCATGGGAAATAAGCTGAGCACGATATATTTAACAAATTTTTCAGGCCTGTGGCTCCATAAGTAGATAAGAAGTGGATCGGTTTTTGATCCACGTGAGCCAGATCTTAGCAAAGCTGTGGGTCGATCCTTGAGTCGGGGGGGACGAGCTGGTAATTATGAGCGAGCGTGACCGTGTTATACAATACGCGCGCATCTTTACTCAGCGCCATGACCTTCTCTGCTGAGATTTGCGTCTGCCTAACTTTGCCCTTTACCGGGGCATGTTGTGTAAGTGAAGGGGCACAACGTGAATAACATTGGTATTTGCGCAACAGCCTGTGCTGAGTGGAGAGCTAACTGGAGCAGGAGAATGGCGCTGTTCGGCGAGGTTCACGGCTGTTATTCCTACAGGCCATGAGCGTGAAAGGAGCTAATGCCATCTGACAGTTCTGGAGCAAGAAGAGGAGGGCTGGACAGAAAAGGAGGAGAGAGAGAGAAGAGCAGGGGGTAGGGGGGGTGTTAAGAGATAGAGGGGGTGGTGGTGAGAGTATATGGGGGGGGGGGTGTTGGATGAGAGAGAAATAGGGGATGAGCTAGATATGGACAAAGCAGGGATGAGGGATATGGGAGGGGAAGGGCTAAAGAGGCGATACTGTAGAGACCTCTATTGTTACCCGCTGCAGAAAATGGCCTCAGAGCCACTGCTATTTTTTATTTATTTTTTTTTTAATCAGAGTGACATATTAAAAGTCCAAATATCCCAACATGTTCTCCAAATATTCAGACAAAGTCCAGACCTCAAAGCTGGCGCTGAAGGTGGGCTCCACCTTTTAGTCATAGATATTCAATCAAACACTTATCAGAGAGCAGCACATCCAGGCTCCCCCTGTGTGTTCACGCAGTGGGACAGATTCACCAACGGCTGCCATTTTGAAAATCTGCCTTTGAGGGAATTCCAGAAAATCTCTCAAAGCATCGCGGACATTTTGGTACGGTGCGTGTCCAAGGTTTGTGGGAGCACAGACACCGGCCGGCCGCGTTGATATGAGAACCGTTTTTTTTTTTTTTTCTTTTTCTTTTCTTTTCCCGAATCCTTAAATAAGTTGTACTTAAGCCCTGACAGACCGACAAAAGATGGGAAAAGGAGGAGTGGCAGTGAGGAGATAGACGGCAGACAGATGGAGGGAAGAGGGAGTGGGAAGTGAGGTGGGATCCCACTGTAATTTGACAGGCTCCAGTCCCGCTCGGGCTTCAGCGGCAGTTCTTTTGAAGGAGGCGTAGCAGACACCCTGCTGCCAACCTAACCTGTCATTAGCGACATGGCAGAAAGACACAGAGATGCTGCGTCTTGTTGTCTTTTAAGATGTGTTAAGAGGTGCTAGATTTTACGTCCAGTTGTGGCTTCATGGCTTGTGGAGAGGGAAAAAAAAAAGTCTTCATATGTGTGCTTACATGGATACGCCTCACTCTCCATCCTTCAGCACTCATATTACACACAGGATCAGCATTTTATTTTTACAGCCATGTGTGTCATGGAGTGTTTCACAGTTATATTGTTTGTATGTTGGTTATAATAACACTAACACAACAAAGGGCCATAAACTGAGGTTGTTATATGCCCTTTAATGTAACCACTAATAAATCCAAGCACATTTTATTATGACTGTGTTCATTCAAGCACGATAAATGAGAATGAGAGTGGGAAACCTTTCCAGAGGCTCTTCCCCCAGCAGCACTGATAAACCTCCATCAACCACAGAGTAGAGGCTTCGTGTCAGTCGGGTTCATGAGGTTTGGGGTGGGGTCTCGGCTGCGAAGCTACCTCTAAAACCTGATACTATTGGTTTGTGTTTGGGCTTGTCTGAATTTGTGATGTGTGTGAGGACTTTAAATCACTTTTTCTTTCTCAATAACTGTGCAGCTAGTCTGAGAAATACTTACCATGCACAGCCATGAAAAAAAAAAAAACCTCTTCCCAAAATGGACATATAATGTACTTTATCTTTTGAGAGCTAGATCCAGATCTGTAAGATGGATTCACCGGTCCAACAGTCAGCCACCGCTGGGCGAAAAACCACCTCTGTTAACAGAAACCAAAAGAACATCAAAGGTGGTGTTGGTTGTTTGGCAGCAGATAAGACGATTCGGAGGCAGAGCGCGCCCCTCAGCACCCTCCATCATTAAAGCGGCTGGCCCACATCTATAGATTATAATGCCTGCCGCGCTGCCTCTCAGGTCGCACAGCGCTCCGCTTTGATCAGCCTGTTGGTATTTGTGAGTGAACAAGTCAGCTCATGCTGCTGACTTATCTGGCTCTTTGTCTGGTGTAGGGGAGAGCTCATGGGGCTTTGTGTTTGTGTGATACTGCCCTCTGGTGGAGAAGTGTGGCACAGCTTTATCCCCATCAAGCACCCACTTTCTTTTGATGGGATGGTGCTGCATTAAGGTCATGGCATATGTGAAGATGATCGTTCTCCATATGATTTGTGTTCTTTACCATCTAAAAGCCAGGGAGGCAACATTTTCTCACATAACACAATTATTCAAATTCATGTCTTCCTTGTTTCCCAACTAAACTTGAATACAGTGTAACATATTAATCCAATATATTTATCCTGTTTAAAAATATAATGCATCTAAAATACCACATACAAGTCTTTCTTTGAGACTTTTTAACAGAGGGGACTGTAAGCACTCAGGTCCTTAGGCTCCAGGTTCATTGTGTGGACCCATATGAATAAGAGTTAACATTGAAGAGTTAACTTGTAGCTCAAACAGCATAACCTCTGGTTTACTGGAGAACATTCTTAATGTACGTTATATTCTAATGTACCCACAATGCACAGAGAGTCAGAGTAGAGATTATTTTATTTTGGAACTCACCTCTACTTTTGTCCCATTAAATTTATGACTTTTCTCTAGCTTTTGTATCTTAAAGCGGCATTAAATCCGTGTGTATGTTTTTATGATTCTAAATATCTGAGTAAGAACAAATACTGAGCGGCTCGGTTTCAGGGCATTGGTTAGACAGTATGTTTCTGCTGAAACAGTGAGGTCAGTTATTAAGACAAGGGGATTCCCTCCTCCTCTCCTCAGTCTTGTGACAAAGGCGTGGTTTCACCTTTGACCTCCATTCGTGCTGACTCACCTTGGTCAGTTCCAGGAAAATGATATTTATTTCAGTTCAGCCGAAGAGACCTGGGCCCGTATTCCTAAAGATTCTGAGAATCCTCTCAGAGAGCTCCTAACCCTCAACTGGTCAATGAGAATATAAGTGTTTTGAGAGGTAGATTTGGCCCCAATGTCACACTGCAAGCCAAGAACCAGGCATGGGAAAATATAGTACAACAGATAAATGCCTCCGTTCTGCCATTTTCTCCTCTGCTTAAGAATCTTCTAAGCCTCTTAAAAGTCCTCCTCCTTGCTCTTAACAGATCTCACCTTAGGAGCTCTCTTAAGAGCTAAGATTATTTAGGAATACCTTTTATCTTTACCAGGATCTACTCTTAACTTTGAGGGGAAATTCTTAGAAAACATCATGATTCTAAGAATTTTCTTAGAATTTGGCACCTAGGAGCAAGTCTTTGCACTAAGAATCTTTAGGAATATGGCACCTGGTCTATAGCATGGTGGTAACAGAGATACTGTGAGGTACAATAGACACACAGACACTGACCACTCCAGAAATATTTGAATCCACCTTGCATGAATGATGATGCCATATTTGTCTCGCTGTTGTGGATAACTGACCCAAATGTCACCCTGATCTTTGATATTTTGAGTGGTTACAGTAGTTTGGCGTGATCATCAGGGATTTGTCTCTCACAATCGAACATCTTTGTTTAGAGCTGCTAGTTCGTACTTCAGTTCAACACAGTGAGTGATCTGTTGAAAGACGAATGTGGGTTATTGGTGTTTTCCAGTAGTGGTGAAAAGAATTCTGGGAGATCAGTGGCTGAAGAGGCAGTGGATGAATCAGGCTGAGGGAGAGTGGGTATTAAAAAAAAAAAAAAAAAAAAATGTAAATAAGAACGCTTCATGCTTCATGACTGGAGTGTAGTGAACATCAGGCTGGTGAGATGTCAGAGGGATGCTTCTTTTTACACCTACATTGTAGAAAATACTACAGCAGACAGTTAGGCCTGTCGTAGTTAAACATTGTTAGTGATATTAATAATAATAATGGCTCCATTCTGTGTCCTATGTGACATCAATACATTTACAAAAAACATGCATTTCATTTTTAAATGGCAACCAAAACCCCCTGTGATACTATATATAGAATGGCATATTTTTTTAGTTTTGTAATACATGCTGTGGTTTATTCAGATGGCTCCAAACTAGATTTTTGTTGTGCAAAATCCTTAACAATATCCTTTAAATTCTGTCACTTTACTTGTCACAGTGGCTTTATTGTCAAACAACTGCAATGCTACCCAATCCTCTGTAGATCTCTATTTAGATTTCAGGGTTTCTCTTGTGTCCCAGAAACCTATATCAATCATCATGTGGAGTCTGGTAACTGTCCTCCCATATAAAACTAAGCCATAGAACGTTTATGTAAGTAGCTCATCAGGACCCATAGTTTTATTTTATTTTGAGCAACCTCTATGTGAAACGGCATCTACAATCAGCAGCGCCTTCTAGTGGCCATTGTAACTATGACTGGCTCAAATCAGAAAGTCTGAGAACACTCTACTTTAGACAATGCATGCACCTTCATTTAAAAGATATCCAGGTCTTTTAATTATCAGGCTGAATTATTTTGGCGGTACGTGAGTGAAAGATATGGAAAACTCCTCCCCGCTGAATAAGTTAAACGCTTAATGAATGGCTATTGATAATGACTCATGTGGCAGGCTGTTTTAGTGGTCATTAACTGTGAGATGGTAGCCAGGTCACCTCAGTTTTATATGACCTTTGGAAGTTCAGGAAGGGAACGGCTGCATTGATCTTCTGCTCATCAGGCCTTCCAAAACGCAAATGCATCCGGGGAATGTAGCGCAGATCATTGTAAACCTAATCTGCAAGAGTGGACACGACCCGGACACGCCGAGGTCAGCTCCCGTGCAGCCGCAGCCTACCCGTACAAACAGAGCCAGCAGCCTCTGGCTTGACGCAGAGAGTCCCAACAGCAGAGCAGTCATATCTTCGTGTGTGAAGAATGTCCATTTAGCGCTGAGTATTGTAATGTTGTAATGTACTTTATTTGTATAGCACTTTACAACAACCCACAGGTGAACCAAAGTGCTTTGCAAGAAATCAAACAACGATTAAAAAACACATCGGAAAAGTAGGCACCAAGGAGGCAGTTAATTGAGTGGTTCTGAACTTTGATAGACAAAAATATCTAAACAAATATAAAAATATGTCTCGGAAATCTTTTTCATCATCTTTTCACTCATCAGATGTGACTTTGGACCACTCCTGGGTCTCATCCCCCATGTTGGTAAGCACCGAATTAATCAATCACCTAATCAATCAGCTGGTAAATATTTAGAGAATTGATTTATTATATAAGTTCAGAAAAGAAAAAGAAAAGCTGTAGTTGCAACTGAGCAATTATACATAGAATGCCGGTTATATAATAATTAAAATTTGAATAAAACAAGTCGATATCAGCAACTCTTCCATCCACTTGTTTTTCCTCTGGAACTGTATTGACCCATTTCCACAAAAAACTTGAGATGAATAAAATAACCGTTTCTTTAGAATTTTTTTTTCAAACATTTGCAATAAATACTTGTCAAAAAAGCAAAGCAATTAATTGATTAGCAGCTCGGTCCCACAGTTCTAACCCCAGTTCTTTTTTTTTTTTTTTTTTTTTCTTTTACTGTAATAATACATTGTCGCTTTTGACAAAGAAAATGTTATGTTACTCAGGTTTATTGAATACATCTAGGAGAACACAAAGCACTGTTATTTGGTCTTTCTGTTCGGTGCGTGGGTACAAAATAAAACTGCACGCAAGTCTCAAAAAATGAATCAAGTTTTCCCACACTTAATGCGGCCTTATTCATCCGTAACAGAATTACAGATCTGCAAAGAAGAGAATCATTTGAGAGGAACTTTTTTCGTCTCCTCTTACTTAGCTTTCTAAGGACTCGTCATTGAGAGCAACTTTTCCATTAAGAGACATTCTTGACGGTGGTCTTACTGGCCTTCAGGCAAGGTGAGGCAGCTTATTTTGGGTTTCAGGCTATAGGCAGACACTCCCAAAGCTCTGGAAGGAAAAGAAACAAGAATCGAATTAGATTGTGGTGCTATAATGTAATTGTGGGAAAATATCTAAAGCTGAAAGCGAGGATCATCCATCTCGCCGGTTCTCTTCAAATGCACTATGGTCCTTCTCTTTTTGAATCAGTCGTTCACTGATACTCAGTAGAAGAAATAGAAACTGCAGATGCTTTGGGGAATGAATGTTGTTGAATGTATATTTGTAAGAAAACAAGAGCAGTGTGGCCTATTCCTGTTTTTCTTGAAGCTCTTTGTCTGAACAGTGGAGAGGTTTGTGACAGTGTGTGGAGGGGGGAGGGGCGCAAACAAAAGAGATGCCCTTTGTTACTCTAGTGTTCAGGGAAATGCAGAAAACAAGCCACAAAACAGCTCATTCGAACTGACATTGAATCAAATTAGCATTTCAACTAACAACTTTGGCTTGTTTTAAAGAGCACTTTTAAAGAAAGTCCAGTGCACACAAACAAGCATAAGGTGTCAGAAATGCTCAGATCACGTTTTCGCTTTTCTTGAGAGTGACAACAAAATACTTTTAGCAGTTTGTTACGTCTTTTAATGTCAGAGGCAAATGTCAAACATGACTAACTGGAGAGGATGGAGGTAGGATAGTTTACTAGTGCAGTTTGATGCAGTTTGATGTTACCTAAACACAGTATATCTGTAATGGAGCAGGCTACCATTTATTATGAGATGCATAAAACTAATAAATTCTAACTAAAAAGTTAGAAATATGCCCATATGCTTTGATCAGTTTGATAATCCTACACATATGCCAGACTCTGTTTGATAAATCTCAATCATTATGGGAACGAGTGCATGTGCACATGGTTAATTTCTACTACCAAAATCATAATTTAATGAACGTAGATAGGGATCTTACATTACTCACAGCAGTTCTGGTTATTGTTCCTGTAACACAAATTCATTACATGTAACTTTAAACCATCATCTTACAGATATTTTGTTTATCATTATCGATAAATATCAGAAGGATGATTAATGATTAATCTGTAGGAATCATATAGAAACAGATTGTACAAAGTCCTGCGCAATTCAGGATCATGTCCAAACAAGTATGTTTGTGACTGTGAATAACAAGTCTGATAAAATGAATGATTAAGCTTATTAAAGACTGTAAAGTCAAATTATATGTTGACACAGTTTGGTCAGTTGTGTGTTTGTTAATTTGAATTTTTAACTGGAAACTTAAAGGGGAAGGTTCATTTGCTTTAAGGACAACTGTGCCCTGGTAGCATTTGCTTGTTACACATCATAGCCTCTGTGTTTTCAGTTGAAAACAAACATCTCCGTTCTCTCTCCAGAACAAACGCAAAATGACTTCAAATTAGGGTTGTGATGTTTGCGAATGAACTAGATCTGTTGACTGGCTCCTTAAAACGAACGATGGGAACCGAGTCGCATTTGCGAGATATTCTATTTATTTTTATTTTTATTTTTTTTTGCTGTGTTAGCTCTTTGAAAGGAACACATCCACAATATCCGGCTCCTTTCAAAGAGCCTTACATCCTATCTCTACTAAAAATACATCTCTGCATTCATATTTTGCCCTTTTCAAAATGTTCAACAAAGCGTTGAACAAAGCGTATATATGTGCATATATATATAACATCTGTATATTTAATCATATACCATCCTATCCTTTTTATCTAACCTGGTATCGAATGTATACGTTTGTCATTTTTTGCAGAATCCCTTTGCATTTAACAAAAGAAGCCATGGTCTTCAAATGTTTTTTGCATTTATGTATTTATTAGATGGCAAAAGCAGAAGTACAACAAAGGCGCTGTCCTGATTCAAACAGAATGTTGTGGTTCAGAGTATGATATAGTATATAAGATGAGAAGGGAACAGTCAAAAGATTGGCATGCATCAAGCAGAGAAAACATCTAAGGAGATTGTAGAAACTACTGAAATTGGGTTAAGAACTGTCCAACGCATTATTAAAAACTGGAAGGATAGTGGGGAACCATCGTCTTCAAGGAAGAAATATGGTCGGAAAAAAATCCTGATTGATCGGCAATCACTTAAACGTTTGGTGAAATCAAATAGAAGAAAAACAACAGTAGAACTCAGGGCTATGTTTAATAGTGAAAGTAAGAACATTTCCACACGTACAGTACAAAGGGAACTCAAGGGATTGGGACTGAACAGCTGGATGGAAATAAATCTTATGTCATTCTTTGACAGTGGTTAATCATTCCATGGGACAATATACTGCACACTAAACTAGATGAAGACTTAGGGACTTGGTAGTCACCGTACAGACAGGGAATCCTGCTTGACCACACATTACCTGGAAGCCCAACATGGCAGTGACTCGTCTGTGTGAATGGTGCCACTCTCCTTTAGATATTATCTTAACGTTTTGGCTAATTAATTATTAATTAATTATTAGATATTATTACATTGTCAGCTGCTTCATAATTTATGTTGAATCTATCGTGGGTTGTTCACGATTTAGTCCCTTTTAACACAAATTAAGCTTTTTCCGCTGTATTTTTGCATGCACCAACATATTTCTCTATCAAATTATAGATAGTTTGAAGTCACATAACCTTTCCATTCAAACAGTGCAAACCATTTTAAGATCTCAACACCACAGTATCAATGACAGCAGCAGTATTTTCTTACATTTTAATAAGAGTACACACCAGCTGAATTTTTCCTTTTAGAGGTATAGATGTAGAATGTGCTGCACACTGTCCAGATAACAAAATATGTTCATTTGTTGCTTTTATTTTATATAGTTTCAAAATCATGCAGGAATTTTAATTTAAAAAACACATGCAATATGCAGTTGCGGTAGTACCAGTATTTGTTTTCTTATTCTTTAATTCATAGTCAAGAAATGGATTCACTTGGTCGTAAAATCGTGGAATTTGTATCTGTGGTTGTACCCCAAAGAACCCCATATCAAATTAAGATGTGATTAAAAGGAAATCTGAACTCCCAAATGCCAAAAAAATCTATCATTTTAATATTAAATTAAAAATAATTTCTTGCTTATCATATCTTAAGTTGTTATTTATGAGGAGCCCTTAATCAGTGAGTGTGACCTGTGGTAGAATTAAACATGTTTGTTATTTAGTGAAAAAAATGTACTAACCAGAGAAGAAGTGAACATTGATGTTGGATGGGTGTACCAGCAGGACATCCTGCATGTTGCAGGCCGTTGGGAGTGGCACCCCAGCCTCAGGTAGTGCCTCTCGCCACATGACAGCAGGTAACCAGCAGAGCGTCGGCCCTGCCCTGCGTCCAGTTGACTTCAAGGTTAAAGGCAACATGGCTGATTCGTCTTCGCCGCACGGGAGGAAAGGTGCTAAGGTCAAGGGTGACATATGGCGCTCCCACCCGTCCCTCCCCCACTACACGGGTCATGTTTGATTTCCTATTAGTATCGACAAGCAAGGTTATTCAATTCGGAGTGAAAATATGTTATCAGAGCCTGTGTCTGACTGAAAAAATATATATATATGTTTGCCAAGAAAACGGTATCCCCTACTGGGCTTCCTACCAATGTGTAACCTTTGAAAAGGTCTGTGAACCAGGAGTGTAATGGTAAATAAAAGAGTATTAAAGGTTTATGTCAGCTTGAAGACTGTCTTTGGAAGTCTGCATATATAAATTAGGTTTAGTTTGGTTTCCTCTCCCATATTCTCCAACTCTTAACTGGTGAACTATGTAACACTCAAATCTACATGTAAAGACATATCCAATTACAACACCTTGGCCAGGTCCTTCCCATAAGCCTTGCCTTTGACACGGTGACATATGGTAGCAGACTATTATGGTATTAGTGTAAAGTGGGAGACGGTGAGACTGACTTTGATCACACCAGCAGGTTCCACGTGTCTTCATATTTCTACCTTATTACCAAACTACGCAGCTTGACAGCTCCACTGGTGTTTCAGTGAACCCCCCTGATCCCAGTGCGCGTCTCAGTTTTCTTTCTTCCTGAATGCATTCACATGAACCATCTTTCAGTGTTGCGTTTAAATGTGAAAAGCTTCTTATATGTGACTTAGTACGGCCAGGGTCATTAGCATTCACATGGGGGGTAGGGCCCGTGGGGGTGGGGGGTTGTGGGTGACCACCGCTGCTGTGAGAGTGAACAAGTGGTATTAGGCAGGGTGGAGCTGTGAAGAGGGTGGGCTGGGAGGCTGACTGGCTGATCAGGACAGGCTTGTCCAGTGTAGTGAGGTTGGGATCAGGAACAGAGGAGGCTGCTGGGTGTGTAGGCAGGATCAGGTTGGGAAGTAGAGTTTAGGGTGTGGGCCACTGGTGAAACACTGGATGCTTCTCATTATGGTCCCCTAGCCAGATCACTGGAGGGGATGAAGGAAGAGAACCCACTGGATGGTAAGATAACTCTGTAGCTCTTGGAGGGTTTAAGGCTGGTTAACCAGGATATGAGCTGAATCATGCTGACAAACATATATGTAAGAAGATTTGAGCTCCACCATTAGTGCAACATCAATTTGAACAGGGTGGCCATTCATATCAGAAAGGTTTCTAGAGCCTTGTCGTGTTGTGTTGGAAGGTCTGGGTTTAGTTTTCAAGGATTAAGCCCAATACCAGTTTTGCCTTAATAGGGACAATACATACACACAAGAAGAGAATATAGAATAAAATTATACAAAAAAAAATTAGTCAATTAAATTGGAATTGAAAAGTCAATGAAAAGTCAGTCAACACCGTTTATCTCTTGGTAGCTTTTGGTGTGTGATTTTTGGTGCTGCAGTACCACAATATCACAATTATTTGGGGTCCAACTATTCAACCTTTTCAATTCATAGTAAGTGTAAGATGCAAATACCATTTTCTTCGACGTTTGGACTTGGTTAATCTCTCTGCTGTCTTGTTGAGATGAGCTGGCAACAGTAGATTTTTGTCATTGTCAAATGAACCATCAGGTTTTTTTCGGTCTACTATGTTACATATTCTGCTGGATACATAAAATGAGAAATGAGCATTGGAATAAGGGGGACGCATATCAAAAATACAGACAGGTTATATTGTTATATTAGAAAGTAAGGAACCAGGATGCTGAATGAATTTTCTAAAATTCATTTATCAGGATGTCTGTCTGTGGTTAATACATCCAACAAAGTACTGTCTAGTAAAAGTGTTTGCCAATATCCTGGGCAACGGGATTTTATAATCAATCATGGTGTCCTGGAAATACCTGACTTGTAACTTTGTAATTTAATGCCGCATTAGTCCGATATAGAGGAATATGAACTGGAGGTGTCTCCTTCAAAGAGATCCACCCAAACATTTCTCATGTTCTTCACCTTTTTAGCCCTCAGTTTCTTTGGCTTTCCAATGTCCTCAGTATGTAACCAAGCAAGCTGTGAAACTTCAGCTTTAACCTTCTTCCCCTGTTCCACTAAGTGCTTCAATTAGTTAATGTCTGTGTGTTTTGTCAGCTTGAACTAGTGTTTATGCTTGGGCATGCACTTTGGTCCTCCTCAGAAGAGCCAGAGGCATGGTTGAAGGGAAGGCTAATTTGGGTGAGGGCAGAGAGGAGGAGGAGGAGGGCGGGGGTGGGGGGGATTGTTGAACGCTAGCGAAAATAGGACTATCAGTTCCACTCAGATAACCCCTAGCTGTCATTGGACCTCAAGCCAAGCGGTGACCCCAGGGGCTTGAACTCTGCTGGTCATGTGACCAGGCAGTAAAGTGACCAGTGGTGTTGCTGGGCTCCGGCTGCGGTCAGAGAAGGGCAGGCTGTCGAAGAAAGAGGTTGCTGGGAGAGAGAACAGGGAGAAAGGGCAAGGAAGTCATGAGGCAACCAGGCCGGGTGGCTTTTCTTTAGCCGAGTCCGTGCTTGAATGGGGTCCAGGCACACTGGGAGAAGCATGAAATGGATACATGGGAAGGTAAGGAAGGCTAGCTGAGAAAGCTATTACTTTCTTTTCCTTGGCCACACTGACCATAATTACATGAATGAATGGGAGAGGAGATCTGTGTGTCATTAATAAGGTAATGTGGTTGTACTGCTTTCTGGTGACTTTATATTTTCTTGTTTACTTTAGCTGCTGGGTTGAGGAGGCTTTTTTTATTTGATACAAGTTAGACCTATTGTGTTGCTGATTCCCCCAACATAGCTTCATATCCAACTAATATATGCTATAGGATATTTGAGAAAACATTAAATTCTTACCAATGAATCAAATGAAAATAATGCAAGACCTGTTAGTTGTAGGTATATCATCCTCAGATGTACGCTTCGGTTGCTAGGATTAGCCCTTTAAATTGTGGATAGTTAATGATTTTCAGGCCGGGATAATGAGCAGAGAGAAATTCCTGCATTTCACAGTGATCAATGCTTTCAAGTGCTTTGATTACGTGTGTGTGTTATGACATATCGCGGCGTGATGGTGAATTGCACAGCGCACATCCATATGTATTGATCTTTGGTATGTGGCTGTGGGTTTGTTCACAGTCAGCAGTGTTGATATTATGGAGAATCACCCCGTTGGCCATTCACCGCTAACCTGAACCTGAAAGCACATTCACATATTGTTCATTTCTTTGTCTTTTTCTATTTTTAACTCTCATGTTGTCATTTCACAATGAGGACTTTTTTTTTACTCTATTTGAACTTTGTTGATAGTGCTCCTCTCAAATTGCTTTTGGGTTTGAGGCTTTTCGTAGTTACGTTTGGCTGTTACCTCAATTTGTTCCAACTGCTGGAATAATAAGTAAGATAAAAAAATGAGTAACCTTCACGTTGCAGTTTCCATACTACATTCCCACTCACTAAACTGCCCTTCCCTCCCTATATCCCTCCCCTTGTATTGCAGGAATTTGGAATGTGATCCTTCTCACTCTTAAGATACCCCTCATGGTAAAGCAAGTGAATCACTAATGTATCCCAGCCTTCTTATTATTGCTAAGTGTGTTCAACTTGCAATTTTTATTTGTTGTACATATTTATATTTAGGTAATGCCCTTAAATTACCCAAGAGTTTAAGGACACTAAAAGCATGTATTTTCTGGTAGGGTGTCCTTCATTTGATATTTCCCTCTAAGGACTTTGGTGTAGCATGTGAAGGAAACATGTTACTGTATTCAACCCCTCCCCCTTCATGTTAATCCTTCAGCTTGGAACCTTGTTGGTTTGTGCTCTAGCTGAGGGAGCGTTAACGGCACGATATTACGGCTACACCTTCTGATTTTATTTTGTTCTGTGTTGTGAGAAGCAATGTATAAAGGCAAAAATAAGAATAAGCGCGAGAGAAAGGGAGCTTGTTTGGTCATTCATGTGGACATCGATGCAGGGAACAGAGGCTGTGTGAAGATCAATAGTAACAGTGGGGGAAGGTCAGGGACTCCTGTGACTCTGTAATGCTTGCCTATAAATAGCCAATGACAAGAGGCAGCTTTTCCCTTAATTTCACTGAAACATATCCTTCTGACCGGGCCCAGCTGTGTCAAACCAAACCATCGGGTCCATCATGTAGAGAACCTTTGTCTTTCAATGGTGTGTTATTTCAACTGCCCCAGCACCCTTCCCCCAGCACAAACATCCACATACACACTCACACAGGACTGAACTTATCTGATGCATTGCAAATGTGCTTTTTGTCATTATGCTTATTTGTTTTTGCAGACAGGAGAAGTTTTACATAAGATGGTCAGCTCAGACGAAACAAGCTCCTCGCTATTTTTTTAATTTTTTAGGGTATTCATGTTATATCGGTTTATTCCTCAGGCCCTGCTGGCTCTGGGAAGTCCCTCCCCCTTCCACGGAAGAGACTCAACATTCATTAACAGTGTTTTTATATGTATCACAAAGCATGGGCTGTAAAACTCACACATGGTTCATATCAGTGCGCACTGGCTGTTTAGACCTGACATTTAAGAGAAGTAGCTCAGGGCCTAAACAAGTTTCAGCTGTCTTTTAAAGCGGGGGTTTCATGCTCTGCAAAGGAAATGGAAAGAGGAACGAGTCACAGGCCTCAACAGTGATGTTTAACATGCCTCATTTCCGCTAAGTCTAAACAGCACGTGTCCCACGAATTCTGCCGCAGTAAAAATAACACGTTTCTCACTTTTACCCTGTTTACATTTCTCTGTTCTCTGTAAATAAGAAAACAAAATCAGTGGCACGCAATGGAATCACTCTTCAGCAATGTAAAATGGAACAGTCTCTTAAAGAAACTATTTTAATGTGGATCTCATCTAGATTGTGACCTAGAAGAACCACTTTTCTAAAAGGTGTGATTTTGATCTTGTCTTTGATTAAAAAATGAAGCAACCAGCTAAATAACAAAGTTTGGATACTGAACAGTAATCCTTGGTGTTGAACTAAATGTGAAATCCCAAACCGTGTGTTCTGTGTGTGACATGAGAATCCATTTCTTTAGACTAATACACATGCACCAAAGCCCCCCCCCCCCCCCCCCCCCATGCAAACAAAAATTCTTATTTGTGATTTACATTGACTTGAAAAAGAAACATTTCAATGACCTTTTCAGATGCTAACAAAGCCGAGACAGTGAGACAGACTCCTACTGCCTAGGCCCTTTCCCACATTATTTAACAAAGTAGCCTCACATGTGGCTCACATTAGCATCACATTAATATGTAGCCTATCTTCAGTGCAGTATTACTCAATGCTAATGATTTAGCCTCTAAGCCTGGTTGTATATTATAATGACAGCGATGTCAACAGGTCGCCGTGTTCTCGTGGATGAGCCCGCTCTGCAACTGCATGTAACTTTAAAGATTAGCATCACAGTGTGGGCTACCAGGAATGCTAGATCAGAGTCCCAGAGGCTCTTCAGATGTCTTTAACCTCTGTGATTGTGTTGATGTGTGTGTGTCCATGTACATACCAGTCATAGTCTTGGGTGGGGTGAGAATGGAGGGGGGTGCTCCCCCAGGTAGGACAGATAAGTTTCAGAGGAGAAGAAGAGATATGAGGAGGAGTAAAGGGGAAGAAGAAAGGCAGAGAGATGAGAAGGGAGGGAGGGAGGGTGTCAGCAGCGGAAAAGTACAGCAGATTCCTGCAACCCCCGCTCCCTGTCTCAGCTGGGCACGATTGTAATGGAAAGCCCAAGACAAAACCCAAAGAGAAAACCCCTTCAGTGGCAGGCCATGCTCTGTCAGCCACTCTAAAGGCTGCTTTACACTATACACTGGCCTTTGTGTGTGTGTGGAGCGTGGACAATAGGGAGATTTGGCCACGATACATCTCTGTTCTCAGCATGAGACAGCTCAGAGAAGGTGGGCACCTTTCTGTAGGGAAGCATGAAAAGTCAGCAGCATGCTGTGTTTTTGGGACGGCACTGAAAATCGTGTCGCTCCTGCACTTAAAATCCATTTCCCCCAGTGTGAGATGTAAAGAGCATTTGTTTTATAACTCCATACGACCAGTGATTGACATCTCACTCAGTCAGCCGGTTTACAGTGAACAATTGCCAGGACATGTTGGGAGCAGTGGGGGAAACAAGAGTCCCGTTTGTCTTTGCCACTGACAGGGGCTTAAAATGCTTGACTTGCATCTCCTGTTTTGCGTTAGAGTTTGGAATGAAACCCAGGCTGACCTCTAGGAAACAATGCAGCCTTTAATGAGTCTCGGGGGTGGGGATGACTGTGTGTGTGGAGGGGTGACACAGAACATCGGGGGTTCCGGCACCAGAGCTGGAGAGAGGGAGAGAGAAGGTTATATAATAGAGGGAGTTCAAGACTCTTTATTATCACCTCTGGGGAATTCATCATCACGTCTTGTTTTATGACCTTGTGAAAGAGTCACACCGTTTGATTTGAACAAAAAGAGCCTTCATACGACAAATATTGTTCCAAAACTGTGAAATTCTTCAGTCTCATGTAAAATGATCAATATGGAAACATTTGGCCAGATCCCTCCACTAATTCTGAATGCCTACATTCAGACAGAGTTCATTTATAGTGCTTAAATAATGAGCACATTTAAGAGATATTTGAGCGGTTAAATTGTGTGCTTCCAGGCACTTAGAGGTGGGAGTGCAGATTAAAAATGGAGGCAGAGATTTCCTGACATTAAGTCCTTAACAGATATCCAGTGTATTCCGCATTTTACACAAGACCCTCCACTTCCCCAGCTTGTGACCCAGGCTGTTGAAAATGTGTAATCCACTGGTACAAGTTGAGATAAGCCAGGTGATATCCTTAGGCACGATGTCATTGGGGTTATTGTGTCAGACTAGACAAGGAACCACACAAGGCTTTTTTATATCTGTTTCTACATGCGTAGCAAAATGATCTTTAGCCAAGGTGTCATCAAATACTGTCATCAGAGCAGAAGAGAATTCAACACAGTGCATCAACTGCTAATTTAAAGCCCTTACACTGGCTGCCCATCGGTTTCCAAATTGATTTTAAAAGAATCTTTGTGCTTCCAGACTACAATCCATAACAGACTCTCAGGTCCCTCTTCTCACGTTTCAGTTGTTCCAAAGTGCAAAGATTATTGTATTTACACTTTAAAGTGCTCTAGTTCCATTTATTAGTTTCCCACTGTTTGCTTCTTTTGTGCATTAGTCTCAGATTGTTATGTTTGCATTTGCACTCATTCTCTGCAATGAAGCATTTTGAATTGCACTATTTTGTGCATTCAAGATTGTTAACGGCTGAGGTTATCCTGTCCATGCACTGTGGGACCTCCAAATACAAACAGAAATACCATATTTTATGGATCTATGAAATATAATATGACATTTGTTGAATGCCTCTTTTGCACAGTGAAAGAAGTATAGAAAACATGTTTTCAATCATTTAAATGAAATGTGCCTTTTCTGAAAAAGTTGTCATCATTACAGAATATTTCTCACTGAATTCCTACTTTTTTCAGATGCTTTTAAATGGAAGACAGATTTTCTTTTTGTATCCATAACTATTAATTTTGCACTGAGTTCAGACTCGTGGGAAAAGTTCCATTAGATGTTCAATATGTCACCAGACTGGCACAGAGTCAGGGCCAGACATGCAGGCGGAACCTTTAGGAAGTCAAATCCTGATGAAACTGCCATGAATATTTAACTATCATCTTCAGGTGGAAGAAGGAGGAGTCATAGGACGTGACACGCTGAGATCAAGTGTGAGTGGAGGTGTGAATCGGCCCGTTTATAGTGTGGCCATGCACTTGAAAGACAGGGTGATAGATTTGGCAAATAAGCTTGAGTAAAGGCAGCTAGTGGCTATTGTGTTTTTGAGCTCATTGAAGGAAGTCAGGCGTTTCACATGGGGTGGCCAGTGAAATATATGGTTTTAATGTATTCTCTGAATGAGCATGTGGGCTGCCAAATGGCCAGCTGAGGAGGTGAGGGACGCATGTCCTGCATTTGATCTACCACATGGTTTATGATGCTAGGCGGAGGTGCTCAATATACAGTAAAGGCATAGTTTCTTGTAGGTGTGCTTCTGCTGAGTTCCCAGAAGTACAGAAGTTTGTTGAGTCTTTTTTTCTCTGACTTCATGACGGTGTCGCTCTGCTTTATTCTAAAGCTTATGAGCTGAAAAGCTCTTTATATTCAGACTGCAGCTGAAGCTCTGTTGAACTGCCCTTCAACTCAAATTTCAGAATGTTCTGTCCCCCTTCTGCTTGCATCCTCCCTTACCACAGAGCCACGTTAACAACATTAACAGGAAACATGCCAATTTGAAATAAACCAGAATTTTCAGCTGATTCTGATCATATCTGTTTGATCATTTGTCCTGCAATCTGTATTATTCAACTTATTTTATAGTGCTGGCAGACCATGTACATTAGATGGTAAAAAAAGACAAAAACCACTGATATCAGAAAGATAATTATGTTTGTCAGACAACGGCAATGTTAACTGTGTAAACACAGGTGTAGAATGGTGCTGTGTTTCGCCGCAGAAACTATGTGACCCCAAAAACATCTGCTAGTTTGAAGGGTTTGAAAACTTAGTAGCAAAATAAAGCCTTACGTTATTAAGAGTTAGGGTTAAGATGTATGTATACAATATTTTCTGACATTTTATGGTTTTAACAAATGATCAAGTACATATCCCGAGGTCTCACTACTTGCTCACTGAAAATAAATTTTTTTTTATGAACGACTAAACAGCAGTGGGGGGCGTCTCTGTGCCTGGTAGCGCTTCTTCTCCTCTGAGTCGATTTAACCTCTGCGCAGTATAGAGTTAATCACCAAAATAGTTAAATTCTAATCCCAGGACGGGCTCACCGTGTGACGCCCCATTGTCTCTGTACAGTATGGCTGCCCCTGCGGTCTTCTTTAAGCAGCAAAGTTAAAACCTCGCACCATTTAAATGGTAATCTGCCTCTCGGCTTTAGAAGTCCTCTATTCACCATTCATTATCTGGGAGAGGCTTTATGCCATGGGCCCCCACCACCCCATTCCACCTCCTTCTAATTACCTTTAGTACATGAACCCTGCAGCCCGCTATGAAAACCCCCTCTCTCTGGGAGGCTTAGCTCTGAGCTCAGTCACATGCCTCTGATGAGCTGCCCCTTAAAATTATATACACATACAAAAGCTTAATCCCGCTCATTTGAATATTAAAGATTATGTTACTACGACATGTTTATTGTCAAAACATTGCGCCATCTAATCAGGGAAGGGTTACTGGGTCAACCATTTAGAACAGTCCTAATATCGAGTTTCCACAAACCACGTCCCTCGAGGTAAACAGCATCATCTGTGTGTCTGTGTTGGGTACTTCTGCCTCTTCATCCACACACACAGTAGGTTCAGTGGTAGTATTGTTTAACATGACGACAGTTTTTATATTTTATATTTGCAAGTTACATTTTTGTCTGGGACATTTTGAAACTTAGTTTTTCTACTCTTTGACTTTTCTAGAAGTTATTGTTGCCAGAGAGTCCAGGATGAATAAGTAAATATTGGTCTGTCAGTCAAATAGTGCTGAAATGATTAGTTGCCTTTTAATCATTTTAATCATTTATCACAAGCACGTTACTAAAAACCTGTTTGCAGCTCAAATATGGGAATTAGCAAACAACATCCTGACTCTACCTTTGACTTTAGCAAACTGTACTTATAAATCAGTTAATTGAAATATCAGAGCTCCAGTTTTAGAATAAAAAATAACCATTTATAGCTTTATTTGGAACCTAATGGCACATTAAATAGACCAACTAGGAGTCTGCGAATTTTCTAGGAGAAACTAGGAGAAAATGCTTGCAGGATGTGATTATTTGTCTGCATCCGTGCACCAATACCCGAGCAGTCCTGTAGTGTGACCAAGGCTTAAGATGGATAGTGCAAACAGCACATAAAGTAAACAACGATGCAGCAGCGACCTGCGTCTGCCTTTATTATTGGCTTTCCCACCACAGAATCCCATAGGAGGGTAAAGGTATCCCGCTTGTGTGCAGAGCAGTTTGGTGAATTACACAAGAGTCTTACATTAATCAGATGACCAGGTTAATCTCCAGCCTCAGCAGGCAGCATTAACCTGCTGGACAGCAGCCTCAGACCTATTATGCCTCCTTCTGCTCATCGTGAAAGCACACGGGCTGCTGTCCACTGTTCTTGTTTATCTGGACCACAGACATTCTTTTGTTGGACATCACATCAGTTTGGGATCAAATATCTGCATCTGCATTTGAGTTCATCTCCAGCTCAAACATGGCCAGGCTGTGAGTGTACTCAAGATTCAGGAGCTCAAATGGCACAAAGAGGGCTTCACGGTCCTAGTTGCTATGCAACAAAAAATGAACAATTTACAGGCAGTATAGAAGGCTAACTAGCTCACCTAAAGTAAAGGGGGAAATGTGGAAAACGAAGAGGGAATTTGAGCGATTGCTGGGCTGACTGTTAAAAAGTAGTATGCTCTGTATCATGTCTTCACAGGAAGTCATTTTAACGTTCTCTGCTGCGGTGGCACCCAAAGTTGGACATCATCCAAAACAGCCGCAGTAGGGTTCTCATAGAATTCTAAGCATGGCCTCAACAGAGAGGAAAACTGAAGCTTTAATTAGTTTGGCCTGTTCAACCAACTTTTCCTTTTTTAATTTAAACAATTTATGGATGTCAAAACTTTGAAGGGAAGCTATGCTTTTATTTGTTTCAGCCCTCTCTGAATACTTGGTTTCCAATGACGTCAGCTAGTTACATATTTCTTTATACTGCATCTTCTCTGGGCACAGAGTCACGAAGTCAAACTGCTGTCTTCATGGTAACCTTAAAGAACCAGACTAATGCAGCCAGTTTTCAGCCAGAGGACAAACAAAGAGTATGAGACTAAATGCTCTCATGTCTGAGAAACTCTGGTATCAAAATCTGTAGCGGTATTTCCTGTTTTACAGTATGTCAACCTCAGGAATGGTTGTACTGTGTGCTCCCATTACTTTCTTAACATCCATTCAAAGCCCCCCGCTCCACCCTGTCCATCAGTTACGAGCAATTCCAGATGTAGTTGTCAACTGACCATCAGCAACACTGCCTAAGAATGAGCCTCCACCAAAACAGCAATGTGTTATCAGTCTAATCGCTTACCTGGTCTTGATAGGTTAAAACCTGCTGATCCCTGATACAGATCAGCTGCAAGCCACGTTCCTGCTGCCGCAAGCTTTGCCATTTGCTCTCTGTTGCCATAGAGTCCAACCCATCTGCTCTGTGCTTTTGGTAGCGAGGGGGCGATGAGGGGTGCTGGAGGGCTTCTTGGTGTGACAATCAAGTGTGTGTGTGCACTCTTGATGAGGCTCAGCACTGTGGACAGCAGAGAATATGCGCTCCAACATAATTCTCAGCTTCCTCTGTGATTTCGATTATGTACGTATGTGGCCCGGAGGTAGACGGGGGATTAAGAGAAGATTTTCAACAGCTTTCCCAGATTGCTGTCTTAACAGTTTGAGAGCACCTTTGTGATTAGCAAAGTCGCTTCACCAGGATGGTCCTATGTAGCCGTCTTTCTTTGATCCTCTCCCACCCGTCACATGCGATACTTTCTCCGTACATCCATATGTCTTTTTGAGTCAGTGTAAGACTTGGGACCATTTCTTTTCTTGCCGTCTTAATGCCTCGGTCAGCAAGCTGTCAAGGCTGCTTTACAAACCCCGTCAGCGTCACTTTTACTGCTATTTTTAATGTACTTTGTTCACGACATCCTGTTCTGCGTAACTTCCTTGCTGTGAGCCCATTCCTCATTCGATATCCCCCCACATGTGTTCCAAATTACCACCCTCACTTATTCCTGTCCTAACAACTTTTCACAGTTTGGAGTGATCAGCAAAATGTGTGTGCTTGACAAAACAAGGTTAATGGTTAATGACTGAGAGGGTGCCTGGCTGAAACATCTGTGCAAAGAGAGGACTTATGACCTTTAAGGGATACTACAGGTGGTGGGTGGAATTATATGTCTCATACCAATTCAGTGGAGAAAATGTAGTAGTGTACGTTTAGATGCGCTCAAATGGTTTCCTAGAAAGATGCCTCTTCATGTGATACTGCTATTGTCAAGAAAGAAAGGAGAGCCTGTAAACAAATCAGTGGTGTCGTTTTAGCTCATCAGAGCTGCTGAATAAAACATACCTAAGACATCTCCTCTCTCCGTCCTGCTGCCTGTTACACCTCCACTTTCACAAAATGAGAGTCAGAGCTTAAGAATCCTTTGGATTAGCCAGCGCCTGGCTAGCACTTAAGCCCCAGCCGCCCCCATGATCTCAATTAAAAACTTGTGCCTTCAGCGAGGTTTTCTGCACCCACATTTTTTTTAAAAAAAACGATGTGGAGGAATTAGTGCAAAGACGTGGCTGGAAATGGTTCTAAATCCCTTTTTCCTTTTCTCCTCCCCTCTCCAGATGATCCAGCTGACCAGCGTACTTGCCTTATCTGTGGAGATCGTGCAACAGGCCTGCACTATGGCATTATATCTTGCGAAGGCTGCAAGGGCTTCTTCAAGCGCAGTATCTGCAATAAGCGGGTGTACCGCTGCAGCCGTGACAAGAACTGCGAGATGTCACGCAAGCAGCGCAACCGCTGCCAGTACTGCCGCCTGCTCAAGTGTCTGCAGATGGGGATGAACCGCAAAGGTAAAGTGTGGCCACCTCTGTCGTTTCAGGTCACGCGAATGTGACAGAATGTCAGTTTATGCTGATGGTCAAACATCTGCACGATTTCCTCCCTATTTTAGTGAAATGAAAATTATTTTTAGTTACTCATCTTTTTTATTGACATGACCAATATGCACAAGCCAAGAAATACAGAATTAATCTTTTGGTTGAAACTTTGGTCAGCCTTTACTGAGTTGTATTCTTTATTATGTGCTTCAGTTTAACTGATTAACATATGTGCTGTCATTCCAAATATTAATATAATGCTTTCAGCATATATATCATCCTGATGGTAGTTTACAATCAGAATCTGTAAAGATTAAATCTGGAGCATGAAATAATAAATGCATAAAGTCATTGTAATGATATGCAGCAATGAACAGTTTAACACGGTGCAGGGCTTTACCGGTCTGTTGTGGCCTCTGAGCTGAGGATGGCTGATCTACGGAGGCTCCTTCACCTTTACTCCAGTTTATAATCAGGCTTTGTATTCCAGGCCAATTGTCAGCAATACTACCAGTATGATAAATGAACACTTCAGTCAGTGGGTAGAGTGTGTAATCGAGAATTAATTCATCTGACCTTTTTGGTCCTAATCATTTATATTTAAAAAATTCTCCAATACCAAACATACGATATTTTACTTTTGGAAACTTCAAACACACTTGCAAAGAGCAATTCGACTGCTCAGTTCGGCTAAACTGTATCAGTTCTACCAATAAATCTTTTGTTAAACATATGTCTGGAATACTCTGTGACGGGCCTTAGGTTTAGCATTAACAAAGCAGACTGGAGCTGCAGTTTGTTCTCATCCACCGCCTCAGATTTTTATTTCCGTGAGCATAGGCTGCCCCCTAATGGGGAAAAGATGTAAGTGACCTGTTGTAAGTGAGCTGTCTCATTATTCTCCAAATAATTTGATTAAGGGAAGCTTCCCTCAACCCATGAAATAAATTTACTCAACTGCAAACAAACCGTTCCAGACAGAAACAGGAAAATATATAGTTGGGCGTTTCTAGGGAGAAATCACCACACAAAAAAAGGAAGAACAGTGTAATTAGTTTCATCCACTAGGTAGAGCTGCGATGCCAATCGTGTTCGGTTAAAGGACTAAATGTTAAAATCTTTATTCTGTTTTGTCGTGCAGCAATCAGGGAGGATGGCATGCCAGGAGGGAGGAACAAAAGCATTGGACCTGTACAGGTAAATCGTCAGAAATGTTGTTTTTGTGACACGCACTGACCTTCTCCCATCATACAAGTCCAAACATTATTCTGGCTCAGTCGCAGAGGTAGCTTACTTACCATGAACGCATTCATAGCACAAGCCATTCTCCTAAATAACAGAGGTGGAGTACTCTAATGCTACTCATTATGGTGTAATGATAGTCGTGAAGCATGTAATGAGAGTGAGCCCTGACCTTGTTATATCATCAGTATAATCACGTATTCGTGGATTATTCCCCATTCAGTTCAGCTTCATTGTTAACACCGGTGAGAGAACAAATGGTCAGGAAAATGTGTGACATGAGGAGAAGTGCCACTGAGTCACTATTCAGGAGGTATGTGGTCAATTCATTCCGATTCAATTCAGCAAGTCAAAACACAGAAATGTCCGCCTCCATTAAGACACTGCTTTATTTCTAAACCCCAATGAAAGGAGGACCTCTCTGTCATTAATATGAAATGAATTGCCTGTTTCAGTATATGTGCTGAATTGATAGAAATGAAAGTGAATTGAACCCAGCCACAGATACAAGACTCCACATTTTCTGGCATGCTAAAGCCATTCAAAATTGCTTTTGTCTGTGTTTTCTCCCTACACTGACCTGTACGGATTCTATTATTTTAGGTGTGTGCATCACTCACTCCAACACACGCTCACACACATACCTCCATTATTTCTTTCTTTCTCTGGCTCCCTACTTCATTGTGTGATTGCGTCCTTGCTCCTCAACATTTTAGTGAAAAGCAGCGTCGTGCTAGTCAATGCTAATCAATGGAACAGAGACGCGCACAGATTTTTGTTGCGAGAGGAAGGGCTGCAAGCTTAAAAAACAAATCCATTTTCGTTTCAGATCACAGAGGAGGAGATTGAGCGGATCATGTCGGGGCAGGAGTTCAAAGAGGACGCCCCTGAGCACACCTGGGGCAACAATGGCGACAGTGACCACAGCTCTCCCAGCAACGGAGCATCAGAGGGCAACCAGCCATCACCCGCCTCTACTCTGTCATCCAAGTGAGTTGTTCATCTCATCCACTCAGCCACGCAGCGTAGGCACTTGCCCCATCACTGAGATAATGAGCTGGCCCTGACAGTCTAACACCTCGTTCCCATCTCACCCAGACTTTAGTTAAGGTATTCATCAGCCGAAGAATGCTTGAATATGCAGCTCCTCAGGCTTGGTTATCATAGCAAACACAAAGAACTCTCTGCACTATCTGCTGTTCTTGCTATGGAGACAAGTGCATTGTCTATCTGCACTCATCAAGGACAAATATTGTCTAGGTGCTTGCATGATGGCATTTCTTTTAGTCTCAGTTTGTGTAAACATTAGGTTTATCTCAGCAGCCACACCGCCTGATAGCTATTCAGAGGAGGAGATGTTTTATCAAATTAAATCTTAGCAGAAATGAACAGCAATCAGACAAAGCCCGTGTAGCGTACGCTGCGGTATGCAAGTACAAACAGCAGAGTTTCGTCTACAAGTTTAGAAAAAATGCAAAGATTTTGAATGGAAAAAAACCTTGGATGAAGATTAAAGGTTGGGAGGTTAAAGGAACGGTGTGTAGGTCCATATATAAACGTCTCTTTAAAGCCGATACATATCTAACCTTTGACCTTTGTGTGCACCCAGTCGCTCTGTAGAAATGAACGGCTACACGGCAGCCCTCAGGGACCAGTACATCAACACCTCCATGTCCACACACTACCAGCTCCTGCCTCACCTCTTCAGCTATGCTGCCCAGTCTGGCCTGCTGGCCCCTCAGCCCCGCAGCCTGTACCCACAGTCCCACCCTCTGGTGCTGCAGCTGGTGGCTGCTGAAGACCTGGCCCCCCTGGCCACTCCCATGCTCATAGAAGACGGGTGAGTCATGCAGAATATATATGTAAACATAATGTAGAGACTTAATGATGCATTGTCATGGTCACTATAGTATTGCAGCTGGTTAATGTGTAGCATTTAGTTCTCATCCTAACTGTTTGGCATCGTGTGTATCCCAGGTACAAGGTGACACAGGTGGAGCTGTTCGCCCTGCTGTGTCGCCTGGCGGACGAGCTGCTCTTCCGCCAGATCTCCTGGATCAAGAAGCTGCCCTTCTTCTGCGAGCTCTCCATTGAAGACTACACCTGCCTGCTCAGCTCCACCTGGCAGGAGCTCATCCTGCTCTCCTGCCTCACCATCTACAGCGCCCAGATATTCGGGGACCTGGCTGACGTCACTGCCAAGTACACGCCGTCTGACGACGAGCTGCAGGGGTGAGTAGCAAATATTTGGGATCGGAAACTTTGTTTTTAACTGGCTACATTTATTGTAAGGTGGCTTTTATTTATTAGATTTGGAAAGGAACTGCGGAAAATCCCATAGTTTTCCTTTTAATATTATTTGCATGTAGTGCTGCAACCCTACCCTAAGACTTAGCCTCTATATTTAATTTGTAACCATTAAAAAAGCACCTTTAATTATTTAAATCTCCAACATTTATACGTAAACACTGGGTTAAGTAGCTATGTGTGATGTGAAATGTGAAATGTGTCATTTGTTAGCATCTTTTATTCAATGGGTAACTATTGGCTAACATGGTTATGTTTCACATCAGTATTTACAATAAAGAATGACCCTGTGTGTGTTGATAATATTTCACCTACAGTAGCTATAAATTCTCCCTGGTTCTCTTTTGTGCGGGCTATCTCTCCATTAGCATAGATACCATATTAAATGTTAGATTTATCCTCCTGAAGCTGTGCCAAATTCAGTATTTCACTAAAAAGGATGGTGTGTATCAGGAATTAAATGTTCCCCGCTGCAACAACTAACCTCTAAGTGGTGAGATGTTCCACTCAGTGAGCTCATTATCTCTGGAAGAGGTTGAATTTCCCTCTATCCCACCAGGGGAAGTATTGTTGTTGGGTGAGGGCCAGTGAAGTGGTCCGTGAACAGGACCACTCCCCTGGACAGAGCTGTGGCTAGCACCGTCTGGCATGTGAAAATATATACATGTCCCACGCTAGGCAGAACATGATGCATTGAGGGGGCAAATCAGACTCAAATTATCTAACCTTGTGACACATAAACTCCTAATATACTGTGTTGGCTTTCTGCTTTGGTCAGTTTGGGGGTTTTAGTAGTGGGTATTTGATTTACAGTAGCAGTGCTAAAGTTTGTTGGCGAGATTATAAAGTAGTCAGAGGCTGAAAGGCAGGGAATTGTGGTTTGATGAGTAGAATTAAACTTTTTGGATCTTTCTACCTCCTTCAAAAAGCTGTGGGATGAGCAAGATGTTTCTAAGCACTTTCCTTACATCTGACACATTCCCTCCCTAATTTGTGGCATTTTCACTGAAGCATGGAAGCTTAAGATAATGGCGCTGGGGGGATTTTTCCCATTTGTTTTTGACATGCTGCTCCATTTCACAGTGGATTTTAATGTGGACAGTAAACCTATTAAACCCAGTCTCTTTTGTTTTGTTTCAAGTTATAGACTCAAATAGAACTAAGCCTAACCACCCAGGGATAGTTATTCACTGCCGCAGTTTTACAGCTTTATTGACAAATCTTGTTCCTCAGCTTCAGCGAGGACGGGATGGAAGTGATGGAGAGGTTGATATATCTGTTTCGCAAGTTCCACCAGCTGAAGATCAGCAATGAGGAGTATGCCTGCATGAAAGCCATCAACTTCCTCAACCAAGGTAATAATGAAAGCTCTGGTGTCTCTGGGATCCAAGATCATATTGCCGCATTTCCCCCGCATGACTCTGTCGTACCTTTCCTCCATCTGTAGATATCAGGGGACTGTCCAACATCTCCCAGCTTGAGCAGCTGAACAAGCGCTACTGGTATGTGTGCCAGGACTACGCTGAGTATAAGTACCCGCACCAGCCCAAACGCTTCCCTGAGATCATGATGTGTCTGCCGGAGATCCGCTGCATTGCCGGTAAGGCGTCCAACTGCTGTGTGGGCTATTATCTAACTTAAGTCTTTTTAAGTTTTACCAACAATAATGCACATTTTCACACAATTTTCCTCAAAAAACACCTTTTATTTATTTCTCTGAGAACAATGTTATTTTAGATTGGTGGTGCAATATGATCACTTCCCCTACATTTACCTGTTACCTGGAATTTCAGCTTGGATTTCACAGCCTTGCACTTTTCTAACTCTTTCAGCTTTGGTGTTTAAGCAAATGGCAAAATAGTAGCTAATGAATGCATGTAATGTCTAATGTCTAATGTCCATTACCCTAAGATCATCTGGTGTTTAAGAGCTGTGTGTCCTGTTTTTTTCCCCACAGGGAAGCTTGTGAATGTACCCCTAGAGCAGCTCCCTCTCTTGTTCAAAGCAGTATTGCACTCCTGCAAATCCAGCCTGACCAGCTACAGGACCGGCCCATCGCCCTGCGTGACCGCCTCATCCGGAAACTAAACCCTCCCCGGCCGCCCGAGTCGAGGGACTGGTCTCCCCTCTTGTGAATGTGACAAGCAGCTAGTTTGTTTTTTTGTAACTTTTTTCCTTTATATATTTATTACACGACAGAGCTGAATGTATGCTGATTTACACTGTGCACATGCTTCTGTACAAAACAAATGCTCGTAGATGCATTGGTCTTTGGAGTTTACAAGTGTGTATCCAGTTTGCTCAATGTGTCAGTGTTGCCATTGTTAGAGCTAGACTTTAAAAGAGTTTATTTTATTCAGACGGGGCGGCTAGACACACGTGACGAGTGTTTTGAGACTACCTCAGGAAGATGTTGTTGCTATTTTCAGGTACCTTTTCTTGCTGTTAAATGAAGAGTTGCCCAGTCTAAAACCAAATCCCTGTGGATGCTTTGCCACCTCAATCAGAGACTGAATGTCGGAAGGAGCTGCATAAATCAGGTTTTGAAAAACTGTGTTTTGTTACACTGAAAATGCAAAATTTATTACGGAAATTGAGCTACTTTATCTGCATAGACTCTCAGACATCCTGCTTATGGGAGGCGGTCTTGTCAATTTAACATTCCATGAGTTAAGGTGACATTTGTTGGATCTTTGGGATTATTGAAAAAGGAGCATACGGGTATTTTCTACAATCATAGACTGGGGATGTATGGCTTTATTGCAGGGGAAGGGGAGGATAGCTAGGTTTGCTGTTTTTTGTTTTATTGTTTTTCTTTCTTGACCAAAGTGTTATGCAATGCTTTTCTCAAATACCCATGGATGGGTAGGGAGCTGATAGCTCAGCAAAAAAAAAAAAATGAAAAAAAAAAATCTTTCTTATCAATGAAGGATCAGGATGAGAAATGAATCACTCTGTCAGAGGGGGGATCCTCTGCTGAACAGACAAGTATGTCGCCGGATTTCATTCTAAATGCTGCTAAACATGCGTCCATTCTTGTGCACACACATATATGCATAGAGCAGACGTGATGCTTCTCATCAGTGCTGGCTGCGTGAGGGTAAAGTGGCAGTCCGTGAAATTTTCAGTTTTTGTCAAGCGAGCCAAAAATAGAAAAGGCACAAGCTTCACGGGTCAAAGCAACATATGCTCTACCTACTAGAACCAAACTGAAGCAAGGTATGGTTCATTGCCCCAGTTCAATTAAATCTGATGTGCTAGTTTCTGTTGACTTGCTTAGCTTCAAACCGATCAGTTTTGGAGAAAGTTGGACTGGTTTTGGGTCTTGGAAAGTTCAATCAAAATGTTGCACAAACCCAAGGCCAGTCTCAGTTTAAATCAGACTTCATCTGGATATGCATCCCATGGACACTAGAAAGTGTGGATTTAATACTTGGTTCAGGTCTGGTCCTCAGGGTTTTAGTGGGCGAGCTTAGCCCAAAGACCAGCAAGTTAAATTTCTTTCTAAAGAAGTGGTTTCATTTTCCTCCTCTTGCGGACTATCACTTTACCCTGGCTACGGATGGACTCTGGCCATGTCTCAATGTATTCAGGCGAGTTTTAGAGGATTTAGGTGATCTGGCTTACATACCCTCTGTGATAGATATGCACATGTTTTAAAAAGAATAACCATAGAGAATGGTCTTTATTTTTGAAGTATGAAATGATAATTACGGGCCGCTTGAAGTGTCTTCTCCGATCCCTCAAGTTTTTATCCGTTTCACGATGTACAAACAAGTTGAAATGCAGACAAAATGCAGTCCTCGCAACGACTCTCTTTTTTGCACACGACGGTGAGGTTTGGAGACCTTGACCCTTGACCGTGGCCACTGCCCACCCAGTGTGTTCCTCTCAGGTCCCTGCCGACCTGGATCTAAACAGGGTAAAGTGAGTGTTATGTATTGCATTCAGGAGTTCCTCAGTGACCATACTGATGTACTTGTAGTATTAGTAGATGTAGGTTCCAGGACATTGTAGGTCCTCATGTAGAAAAGTGTTTTTTTTTTCTTTTCCACTTTATTTCCCTGAAGGTCCCCACCCACATCTTCATTCAGTGAAAGTGGATGTAGTTTGAAGGTGAGGCACACAGGGCGGATTTTTTTTTCTCTCTCTTGGCATTGGGGATGGGCGAATCGAGAGGCAGTGGCATCTTGAGAATGTCATGGCTTGCCTCTCTTTGTTCCCATCCATCTCTCTGTGTGCAGCCTTAACAACACCACCAGTCTAATGCAGCGTTCCTCTTTCAAATGCTTCAGTTAGCCTTTTTTTTTTTCATCTTTTGATTTTTATACATTTTCATGTACCTTTGTAGTTATCGTGAATGTTTTGGGTTTTTATTGTTTTTCGCATATTCACTGTCCTTTTTTTGGGGGGGTGAAGACAACCCCTATCATTTTCTAAACTTTGAATTTTTAACTTTTATTTTTTGGGCATAAACTCATTCCCTTGTCAACTGCTTGTGATCTGTCAAAGAAAGTATTACTCAGGCTATGTCAGCCATGTTTTAAATGGGCAATACTGACATCTTGGAGCTTTTCGTGTATTCGCTGAATTGTTTTTTCATTTCAAGTGTGTAGCCATCGTTGGGTCTAAATTACAGTACATGTTGACTTCATCTGCTCTTTCTCTTGAGATATCTTTGTTTTTCATCCCAAACAATGGAGTTAAATGGAATTTCATTTATCACGCTCACATTATTAAAAAATATTTTCGTGTCCAGGCCATTAGGTAGGACACACATTGGAAGTGCATTCTACCAAAATGTGAAAACTGTACACAGTGTACTAGCTGAAGATTTTTCACTTCCATTGTGTGCAGAGAAATGTCCCGACACACAAAATCAAAAAGTCTAATCTCCATAGCCACATACCAGTAGACCCCATAATCTCAGGGACAGATAACAATTGTATGAGCTTTTTTTTTTTTTTTTTGAATGAAAAAAAATCCCCTTCGATTTGTTGCTCTACCGCTGCTATGAAACCACCGCAAGAAACACGTTGGCTGTCAGGTTCTGGTGCCTGATGTTTAACAGTCCTCCTGTACGGAAACACTGTGGAAAATGTAGGCTACTAGAGAAATGTTCAAGGGTGGCCGACAACAAAGTCACATCAGGAATGCATTGAACATCACACACTGTGGAGATCTGACAGTGGAAGAGGATCTGAAGGGGGATTTAGATTTTTTTCCCTTTAATGTTGCAGAAAATAATATCTGCTAATCAACAACAAATAAAACCTCACTATGGCCTGCTTACTCCCATGCTCACACTTCCTGTCATTTTTTTTTTTTACATACACACACGCGGAAGAAAGTGCTTTTCATTTTATTTCCTGTATTTGTATTTTATTTTTGCAGACAAGGGATATGTCATATGCAATTTCTGTACTGAAACTACCTCTTTATTTGTCATCATGTTGCTTACTTACAAAAAAATTGTCTTATTTATTGGTTGCATTGCACCAATGTTCTGTTATTTTGTGTCTCTTGTTTCACTCAGATTTATATGAAGCGCTGATACCTGTTTTTCTTTCTTTTTTTAAATGCATAAACATGTTGCCTCATATTGCTCTCTACCTCAGACACTCCTGCTCGCAGTCAGCAACTTGCATTTTCCCTGAACTCCACACCAAACACTATCTCTTGTTTCAGGGAGTTCTTCCTTTTTCTTTCTTCTTTTTGTTTTATCATTTCCTTCATTTCTTGTTACGTTAGCGTCATCTTATATTTCACTTCTGCCCTGTTATCATGACTCCAATACCAAAGATGAAAGAATGTCAATGGCAATGTCAGCGTACTGATTAAGCATTCACGTGATGTATTCTCATTGCAGTTACCCAGTGCTTTATTTTTCCAGTGTTGACTTATCAGAAAATGTCTTCTTATCTTGTGAATGGCTGTTTGCTGTGTACACTGTACTCACCACCATCATGATACGCCAGTGTGTGTTTATGTGTGTGTGTGTGTGTGTTTTCTCATTGTGCTCCGTGATTCCTGTTCATTACTTGAGGCAGTTCGAGGTGACGTGGGGTGGAAACAGTGGGGACTCTATTATATCTGACTCTGTCAATGCTGCTTGTGATCGATTGATAATCGAAGAATGTAACAGTGGTCAAACTGACATCTGCCCCGTGTTTGCATGCTTTCGCTCGCGCGTGTGACCCTGACACTGTGGCACGCGACCACAGACAGACTGCTGCTGTGTTATCACTGGGGTTGGACTCATGATACAGAACGTGATGACACCCAACAACTGGGTGCTCTTAAGAATGATTCTGCCCACTTACATCCTGGGTTTATGCTGCATTCCACTTAGGATACCTTTAACACTCTTTGCAGAATTCTAGAGGATGTAGCGTACACTTATTTGGAAGGGAAAGTAAATGAATCTAAAATGTTCCCTTTTTAATCCTACTTTGCCGTTTTACTCCTTGGACTCCTGTTGCAGTCCTTTCCCATATTTCATTAATGAAATGTGTGGAAATCATTAGGAATAACGATATTCCAGAAAAAGTAGTGAAGTGGGAAAACGCTGAAGTTGAAGGTTTTGCACAGTTTATTGCAGCGGTAGTAAGAGAGAAACCACCAAACACTAATTTGTTAGAACAGGCCAGTATAGGGAAACCATCATGTGTCCAACTGTAGTGCTGTAACACTGTCAGAACCCTGTTGTGCAGGAGCACAAAATGAGAGGAGTTTGGAGGATGCAGGAGTAGAAAAAATGGTGACATATCTCAGGGACGAAATAGATTTACACACTGTCATCAGACAACTGAAATGCCTTTATGTTTTTTTTTTTTCTTCAGAAATCTCTTGTCTGCTCTTGTTTACTTTACTACCTGTGAAGAATGTGATCCATTACGTGTTAAAAGCATGTTTAGAATGTGTTAGGACTTGAAACCAAATAAATGTGAACGTTATGCAAGTGTACACGGATTGTGCTCCAGTTTCTGTCTTTGGCTTTTATGTGCAAGGGATTCTAGGTGATGGGCAGAGGGGGGTCATTAAGATCAACACAAAAAAATTAGTTTCAGCCCATTTGGTTTAAACATGCCAAGTCTGCTCATTTACTGCAAGTCATGGCAACACAGTAGAGATGGGTTTTACGGCTCTTTAAAGGGAGCTAGATCTTGTGGATCAAAGACTGGCTCATTTTGATATTTATGTATTTTTAAGATGCCAGCCTGGGTTTTTTTTTTCTGGAAAAGAGTCACTGGATTTGGATCAGAACAATTCAAATCCCACCAATATATACTCTATGCCAGGGGTTCCCAAACTTTTCCATGCCAAGGCCCCCCAACAGCATTAGCTTCTGGCTGTGGACCCCCTTTGCAAACCTACAGACAATGCTACAAAATATGTGAAGATCTTTTAGAATGTTTTTTCTTACTTTTATTCACTATTCAATAACTATTACATTTGTTAAGAATAAGTGCTGCCTCATATTTTCTGATTTTAGTTGGCCAGGAGTTCTTATGTTTTTTTTTTTTTGCAGCAGTGTCCTCCACGACAGGGCTGTTGGTCTGTTCCTTCGGTCTCTTTCTTGTCAAATACCAGTCCATTTTGTGCTAGCTACATGCTAGCTTGAGGAGCAAAGCAGCTTGATAAATGGTGCCACCGCCAGGTCTACACAGATCATGAGGTCATGAGCGGTGTTTTGACTGGCAGGGTATCAGAAAGATGAGCATGGCAAATAACATTTAGATATGATATATTATTAATAATTATGTTTTATGATAATGATTTTAAAAATAATTAGATTATATTTTTTATTTTTGTATTTTTTTTCCTTATCTTCCCTCCAATTGTCTGAGGCCCCCCCTAGCGCCCCCTGGCGGCTGCAGCCCCCACTTTGAAAACCACTGCTCTATGCTATGCTCACCACTACCACCAAAGCTATAATATTCTGGCTAATATTACACTTTGCTTTACCGTCTTTGCCGCTGCGTCTTTGGCTCATTTTTTTCTTTGTGAGTCGCCAGCCACTCGCTTCAAATGAGACGCATCCTTCCCCTTTTTGAGACGCTGCGCACAGGGACACTCACATGGAGGCAGCATAGACAACTCAGATGACGCCATGCGATATTTGCACATCAAATAATCACCTTGTGTCTGTTCTCCATCTCACAACTGCGACTCCCTTCCCATTGTTTGTTTTAAAGAGCCGGTAAATAGATTCAGTTCGTTTGTGAACGTTACAACTACAACACAGGCTCTCAGAACACGGATTTGACTGCTATTGGCTACTGTACAATTGCAAGATTGCCACTAATCCCCAATATGAAAATGAATCTAAATTTGTTACATCACTTTTTAATTTGCCACATTTCGTCCTATTTATGTTCCTATTCCAAAAGGATGCAAAATAATAATGAAAATAGTTTTTCAGATACTTTCTCTACTCTATCAGCAAAAGAGGTGCATCTCCAAGAATTACATCTATAAGAAATGAGCCACAGTGTTATTGTTTCATTACCACAAATTCACACAAACTAAATTATTTTGACTCAATACACTAGTATTCTGAATATGCAGCAGATACAGGCAGCATATAAGAAGTGGTGGGAAATGACCCACTCCTGTGCCAAATCTGTCCCGCCGGCAAAAGCATCTGTCCGCCTGACATAAGCCTTAATCTTCACTCACTTGTGGCGTAATTCTATTTTCACAGATATGCCTTTGATAGAAATGTACAAGACTTGTAAATGTAATACTGCTTAAACTCTACACTTGTAGAGTACCACAGCAAACACATGCAGTATATGAGTGATTTTTTTTTGCAAAAATCTGCTGTTGCAACTCCGTAAGCCATCAGTTAGACATGACACCTGTTCTCAGAGACAAGCCAAGAACTAGTGTGTCATTCGCAAACGAGCCGGCGAGAGACAAAGAGGCGATTTTTTTGTTGCGAACAAGTAGAGAGGATTCCCGTCAGGGAGAGACGACACTCCAAAGACGGGGAGTGTAGTGGTACAGGCCAGGTACACACAGAATGACAGATAGATGGGGGAGCTGGATTTAAAAGCAAGGGCGTCGGGGAAAAAGTGAAGAAATGAGCGAAAACTGGACATCCAAGCTGAGGCATCTGGTATTTCTGAATGCCAACCCGCACTTAAGACTTTTATCTTAAGTGTCATAATGTTAAGACTGTGACCTGTATTTATTTGATTAGTTAGCTGTGGTTCAGTTGTTCATTTAAAGCTTTGATTAAAATGTTAAACAACAGCTGTACTTTTGTGTGATGAAAACAAATTCAGAAAATAGGGTTTTTATAAAAACAGCAAATTAAAAAGTGCCTACCAACACCCAAACCATTCATAATCACTAAATTAAAATACAATAAAATAGAAGGCTCCCAGACTAAATGAAGAGCCGTTCGGGAGTCAAAACAGCCAGCTCTTCTAAGGGAGTCAAGCTGAAACAGTTGAATCTTCGAAAAGAGCTGAACTTCTCATACCAAGTACAATCTGTGTTACAAATCTACTTCAATCGAAATAACTAAATGAAAACTAACCTGTGTTTGTGGGATGGCTGCCAGAAAAAAATCATCTCTATTAAAAAAGGTCTCCCCATGTTGAAACTCACTGATGGAAAAGCAAACGTTCCCATCCAGCTCAGTGGAAATAAAGTAAAAACGTGTATTTCCCCAAATGTCAAACTATTCTTTTAACCATCTGCTCTGATCATATTCTTTTTTTTACTATATGTGCATATAACACAAATTCGAGAAATAATGTAAGGCTTAAAGCTTGACCAACCTTGGTTTACGGTTTTTGGTGAAATAAGTAATTGTCAGATCCGCAGTGCCGAATAATGACAACTCCAGAACAAGATTTTTGTTCAGGACTTGCTTAACCTTCAGACCCTGTGTGCACAATGATAACTCTATACACACACACTAGGCTATCACCGCGGATAAATTGGATTTCACTGGGCAGACGCTCACAGTAATATCTCATATACAAAAGCAGATAAACTCAGGTGCTGTCATCCAGCGACTTAAAGACTTTACAGTTGATAATGGCACAAACTAGAAAATCACAGGTTTTTGATATAGTAAATTCAATTAACCCCATCGGTCCAGAATGATAATATTTCGAAAATTAGTTGAAATATTAGAAAAATATGTCCAGAAAAATAAAATAAACTGTTACTCCATATGGCTGGAAGACCAATTAGATTGACACCGACACAAACACAAAATGCACATATAAGGCAAGGACCCCTTTGTGCGTAATTAAAAGACACTATGTTACATTTAAAAATAAAAATGAGTAAATTTGTAGGTGGCCCTGCCTAAATAGTATACTGAAATGAAGTATAGCCACACTGCCCACATTTCACTACAGCTCAGAAATGAAAAATATGTTAATCTTATTTAATTTCAAGAGCAAAGGCACAGATTATCCTATATCCTGGACTGTATTTCATAAATAAAACCCTGTTGTCACTCCTAAACACCAAGCCACCTTCTGTACACACACTTACGCACACAATCTTGTCAGTGAGTGATGGTTGTCAGGGGGGCTGCTGATTCCATCATGAGTGTGGAGGTCCAGGAGGCATCACTTTATCTCCTCAAGGCTGACAGAGTGGTTTTTGACAGGCTGTCCTAACCCTCCTGCAGCCCCCCCACCATTCCAGTGAGCGTCTAATCAGATCACAGCCAGTCAAGGCTGCTGATCCCCCTGGGCACAACAACACCGCTGACGGGCTTGAGGCCTGTGGGGGCTGCGGGGGTGGGGTCAGAGGATGTATTTCGTACATGATTACATAAGAGGGCAGGACCTGAGCCTACTATCTGCTCAGAGATAACCATCGTGCAGGCTAAGGGACGTGGTATTATCAGTGTGCTGGGTTTTTATTAGCTTGATGTGTTGGTGTTTCTGGTCTCACCTTGGCACACGACATCAGATGCTGCCCTTCACAAATACCAACCACTGTGATTGTGTTATCTGCACCAAAAGTCCAACATCCTCTTTCTCTCTGATAAAACACATAGATGCTTTACCCCTGGCCTGGTCCTCAAATTGACAGTACAGCCCCTCCTTTGATTAGGATCATAGAGATCAGTGATCTCAGTATCACCATGTACTGAGGTACTTAAACAACCTGTAAGTCCACTGGCTTCTTTTATATCATTCAAGATGCACCTTAAATATTGTTTATCTATATAAACCATCAAATGACTATGTGAGGTGTAAAAGGGGATTCTTTTAGTGATGCATCCACAGAGTACTATGATTATTACCATCTTTCAGGTTATTATGTATTATATACTTTTTGCAGTGCAGAACTGGTCAGTTTGCGCTACGACAAGTGACAGAAATGAAAGCAATTTTAGAATTGAGCATTAAATTATTGAATACATATGGGTTACCCTCCCCTGCACTGATGTTTGTGACTAACTCAGGTGCTCCTACCATATGTCTTCCAACACACACATCATGTGTTCAAATTGATTTCCTTGTCAGTGTCTGTGCATTCAGTTCGTTTCACTCCACTATGAAAATTAGAGCGTGCGTCACATTCGACGGCTAATCCATCACGTCCAACATTTGTTTTCAAAGCCCAATATTGTCTGTAACAGTGCAGGTGGGACAAAAGAATTCTGCTGAAAACTGACTGCATGCTCCTCTGAGAAGCTGGCCTTTTGTCAGCTCTCTCTAAACCGTATGGCTGTAAAGAAACGTGGCAGGTAGTTCGTACGCGACAGCGTAGTCGTTCAAAAAAAGGCTGACTGCGTGGGTGCACTTGGAGTTGTACAGACTAGTCAGCTAGTCAGTTGGTAGACATGACACTTGACACAGCATCATGTCAACTAGTCACTGATCACGTGACAATAACAGCATAAAATTGAATGCACAGCGGTCAATTAACAACATCACCAAATGTCCCGTGGGAACAGAGAGAAGGAGGCTGCAAATCAACAATTTGATGGCGAATTTCATTGGGAAAGTTATTAGACCTTTAGCAGAAATACTGCATCTATCTCATCTAACAACACGCTGTGGAGTACTATTAAATGCTACTGATGGTGCTGAGGTGCTGCCTGTTTTTATACAGGCAATACATATGTGCAGGACACAGTATGTAGCGCAGGAGCTGTCTCTTCTCAGTGTATGTATTCAGGTCAAGAATATACATTTTATTGTTTTTATTATACTGAGTTTTTATTACTGATGTCATCAGCAACTAATTGGTGTCAACTTGACTTTAATGGCATAATCATCGACTTAGCATTCACCGCAATGTTTTTCATGTAATATATTGCGTCACTTGTGTGTCACTAATGGAGCTGCTCTGACCTCGGATCTGAAAACTGTTCGCAAACATAGAGAGCTGATTCAGTCAGTTGATTTGTTTGAAGAATACCACGTACTGCGTGACGAAAACACACTCGCACAAAGATGCACTGCCTCTCTGTTTGATTAAACTGATTTGTGATGTTGAAGGACAGTGCCGGGCTATAAATAATATGCCATTTTAAAATGTTTGTGTTGTAACAGTCATGACAGACAGCTTCACATAGACCACACATAAGCAGTAATGTAAGTACAAGTGTATTATAATTCTCCATGGTCATTACACTGTGTTTAGCTGAAAAGATATGGATACATCCTCTCAGGTCAGCTCATGTCACACAGTTTTTGTTGGTTGGACTCTAGGCTTCAGCTCGCTGAATTTGACATAAAATAACTGATATGTTGGAATAGTAATAAAATATACTGTAGATAAATGTGGTATACTATTGTGGTATTATAGATTTAATATCCTCATGGATAAAGTAAGAACACTTTTGGCCTCTTTAGATTTTCAATGCCAAAGTCCCTCAAGCGCAAAATGTTTAAATGTTGTTTGTACTCAACGCTTTTCCATGTGACTGGTGAAATTATGAAAAGAACAACAAATGTTCATTTCAATTACTTCTAAGGCGTTACTTCTTTGATCATCACCTTTTTCTTTAGGCATTGTTCCAAAGATGATCCTTTTTGAGTTTGCTCATTCAGACATGTTAGGACATACCATTTTTTCCACAGCTTAACTTTAGATGTTTGTAAAGTTTCAGAAGGAACTGTACCCTTGGCTACTAAAGGTTTCTGTGTGTCATTTCAACGTTCCTGCACAAAAAAAGCAACACAATGTAAAAACAGTGGCGTTTACGGATAATTTCACAGCTGACAGAAGCAAGAGGATAAATGCAAGAGCATTCTGTTTGCTCACATTGGCCCACATTTCATCACAGACAAAAGCAGTTCTAAGTATACGGCCAAGGCAGCTAAAGAGCTTTTCAAGGTGAACGGATGGAATATCCTCAGTTGGCCGAATCAGTCTCAAAGGCGGAGATGCAGTCCACATGCTCACGACCGGACTAAAGGGAACGCTTAACCTTTGAGCTCTGTGCGTTCCAAATGCATCATCTTTCAGTTCTCTATAGTCCTTTCTGATGGACATGTGTGAATATGCATGACTGTCTAAATGCCTACACTGCACATTAGCACATAGAGTCCGTAGCCCCAGATTTTTCCAATCGATAATAATATTTTGTAGAAAGCAAAACTGACTGCTTTGCTGTAATAATAGGCAAAAAAGATAATACTGAGAAACTAAGCAAAAGTCAATTTAACAGTTTTGAATGGTGTGAATAACTGAATATCAAAGTCCTTCATATTTTCCACCACTCACCAAAATCAATAGGGCCTCAATAGGGCCAATAAATCAATAAAATTTAGAATATTAAGAAGTTTCAAAGCGTCATCTCACCACGTTCCTCTCTGCAGATCCTCACACATCCGTTTGGTTTTGGCCTACTATATTTACGTCAGTCGGGACACATGTCAAGGCTAGAACTGGCTGTGCAGCTCTGCCTAGACTCTCCCTCTTTTGGCTTTTCCTGCCTCGTGTTTTAGCGGAGCGCACACTCCACCACGCTCCTGAAGTGTGCCTTCACCAGGTGTGGTCCTCCTCCGCCCGTCCCACCTCCCCCTCTCCCTCTCATCTCATTCCCCTTGGCCCTGACATGCTGCGACCTAGACGCCGATAACAGGACAACAGCCCGGCCATTCCTCATCCCTCGCCAACTGACACACTTCCAAAGCGGGGATAACCTTGTTCCCTCATATTTCTCCAGTGCCTCTGCTGCCATTTGCTCTGTGTTCGTGAAAGTGCTCTTTCAGGATTTCACCTCTTTATGTCCTCCTTTTGCTCATTTTTAATGATCAGTTCAGGACATAACCATGCAAACTGATGATACAACGCACATGTGACTTTTGACCAGTGATGTCTTTTGTAGAAATTATTATTTGTTCATGGCAAATGTGGCAGCAATGCACAACTGCGATTCCAGCTAGTCCTTACCGCAGATGTAGTGGATAATTATCCAGAGATGTTGAGCTGAGCATATGTCTTTGAAGGTTCATGGTATAGCCAAAGATAAAGGTAAATGTTTCACCTTGAGCCTGGAGTCTCTGGCCAGTAAAGGGTCATCTTCAAGAAACCTTACAAATCCAGTTGCCCTTGTTACAGCTTGTTTTTTTGTTTGTTTGTTTTTTTTGGATAAGCTGAGCATACAGAAAGAACAAGACTATAGTGCCTCAAAGAATGCCTACCTATGTTGTACTCCGGATTAACTGACATACCACATAATATGTATTTACAGTATCCACAGTATCTGCATGATACATTTATGAATTATATGCTAACTGGGATGTCGTTAACAGTTGTAATTTGTGTATTAGACAAGGTATACAAACTCCTTTTGTCCACTGCAAAATAACCTTTAATTCTGGCATGCTAAAGCCTCACCTCTCGGACTAATTCAAGTTGGTGGTTGATCTGAACCAAACAGGAAACTATTAATTTCTGGTGCCCATGTGATTGTATCACCGTCACACATGCCCCACACGTGCTGATAATGCATCCAGTAGACCTCAGTTCTACACGTGTCTCTTGTATGAAAGGGAGCAGGCATTTACTATTCTATCACTGAGTTATAGGTATACACAGAAACAGTGTGTGCGCCTTTGAATGTACTCACTAATAGCATAATTAGTCAGGGGCATCCGGACCAAGACATGCCCCCTGACTGCACTGGATTTATTTGCATAGACTGAAATCTTGATAGGAATAGACATGAAAAGAGACTCATTTGATTTTAATTGAGTTCACATTTTGTCACTGTGTTTTGTGAGTAAATGCATTCAGTTCTGCCTTTTTCTCTCCAGTGTTTTGCTCGTTCTCCGGTATGATGTCCGTGATTTTCTAAAGGCCTCTTTTATGAGAGCTAATTGCCAACCAGCTTGCTGCAGCCTTGAAAATGAATGTGATTCTGGCATAAATCTACACTTGAACATCTGGTGTCCAGATAATAACATTTCTCAGCACCGCACTCATAATGTGATAAAAATAAATAAATAAATAAATTAAAAAAAATGTTCAACAGAAGATAGTGACAAGACTGGTCATTATCTGGTGGGGAGAAGAGATTTTAAAAACCCAGATGGTCGCCCGTTATATTTCCAATTTTCAGTTGTTATGAAATACATGCAAAAACATGTAAGATCTGCCGCGAAATGAACAAAGGGGAGTGTGGGTCAAGGATTATTTGAGGAGGGTTTGGATAATGTTTGGCATGGTTTACAGCAAAATCTGCACTCGTAGATTTTCTTTTATTTTAGTGTAGCTTTACAGTTTTCTTAAAGGAGAGGTGCTGAAAGATAAGTTGAGGATTTTTCTTATTGTCTACAAATCCCACATACATCGTGTCTTCTCCCTCTGTGCCTTATAGCTCCATTGCTCCACTAAAACGCGCCATTAAGACACTCTATTGCTCTGGGGACATGCTGTTCCATTACCATGAACACACACTGTAGTTTATTTCTCACACGCAACATCCTGATGCCACAAATACTCACCGGAACACCACATGATGAGTAATTCGTAGCTAAAAAATAGTCTCTAATTTCTATGAGTCCAGCTTTATCACAGTTTTTTTATTTAATTCTCTGCATAATCACAGGTTTTTCTTATTAAAAATGTCCTGACACCGCTGATGCAGCTTAAGCTTACGCTTCATCCAAAGAATTGTTTATTGTTTATTGTTTATTTGGATCCCCATTAGCTGCAGCAGAACTGCAGCTATTCTTCCTGGGGTCCGACACAAAGAAGCTTTATTACAAGCACTTCCACCCTGTAAACCTGGAATCCGTGTGTAGAAAAAGTACAGAGCATATACTGTAATGCTGCATTTAATAATCTTTAGCGCCCCTTGTTATTACAGAGCTACTGTGATTCTACATTCGGTCAGTTGATCAAATCGAAAATTATTATTCTGAATTTCTGGAATGCAAAAACTTAAAAAGTGCATGCTGGAACACAGGGATAGGAAATGAGAAATGTTATACCACATTGTTTGCAACTTTATTTGCATTCCTGGGAAGAAAAATAGTACATGTCCATGTGTCTGCATGGTCTAGTTTAGACTGGTCTAGACCGTGTTGGCTAGACTAATGGTAAGTGGTTTAACATATTTACACAGTTGCAGTACAAGGGATTGTTTTACCCATAAAAGAAATGTACAGCCAATCTGATGTATTTTGCCGCATTGTCAAACATGTTAGCTTCATAATCAATCAATACAGTATAGCTCATAATCAATACAGTATACACTCTACTGCCGAAAGTATTCGCTCATCTGCCTTTACACGTATATGAATTTAAGTGACATCCCATTCTTAATCCATAGGCTTCAACATGACGTCGGTCCACCTTTTGCAGCTATAACAGCTTCAACTCTTCTGGGAAGGCTTTCCACAAGGTTTAGTGTGTTTATGGGAATGTTTCACTATTCTTCCAGAAGCACATCTATGAGGTCAGACACTGATTTTGGACGAGAAGCCCTGGCTCACAGTCTTCTCTCTAATTCATCCCAAAGGTGTTCTGTCGGGTTGAGGTCAGGACTCTGTGCATGCCAGTCAAGTTCTTCCACAACAAACTCTCCCATCGATGTCTTTATAGATCTTGCTTTGTGCACTGGTGCGCAGTCATGTTGAAACAGGAAGGGGCCAACCTCAAACTGTTGGCACAAAGTTGGGAGCATGGAATTGTCCAAAATCTCTTGGTATGCTGAATATCTGTAGGTCACATGAAGTTTGGAGGTCTGTAGCAGACTATGAGCCTCAGCATCCACTGACCCCACTCTTTCATTTTACGTGGCCTGCCACTTTGTGGCTGAGTTGCTGTCGTTCCCAATTGCTTCCCCTTTGTATAATACCACTGACAGTTGACTGTGGAATATTTAGTAGCAAGGAAATTTCACGACTGGACTTGTTGCACAGGTGGCATCCTATCACAGTATGTTGGAATTCACTGAGCTCCTGAGAGCGACCCATTCTTTCACAAATGTTTGTAGAAGCAGTCTGCATGACTAGGTGCTTGATTTTATACACCTGTGACCATGGAAGTGATTGGAACACCTGAATTCAATTATTTGGATGGATGAGTGAATACTTTTGGCAATATAGTGCATTAATAAGCACTGAGCTGGCTCTTTCACATGGGAATTCATGCAGACCAAGTGGCTCATTCAGGAGCCGCTGCCCAGTGTGATGGATTACTATGCAGGAGATATATTTAAGTGCGATCAAGGTTGCAATTGAGTTCAGCCTTAACTAACAGTATTTTCCTATTGTTAACTGAACACAAAAGCCAAGTTCTTAAAGTAGAACTGTCAAGAATAGGGACTGTTCAAAATCAGGAACCTTGTCAAGGGCAAGAAGTGGTGGTAATTTATTATTTGCCCCCCCCCCCCCCCCCCCTTTCAAACACACACACTCCTACACCCCCACCCCTTTGCATTCATTGTTGCACAGCTCACGCAAGTACCCCATTACATACACTTCTAACATGATGTTGTTATTCAGTGGCAATGTCCTGATCATGACTTGCCTCACAGCATGTTGAAAAATATTTTGGCTGCCCATTTAGAAAAGAAGGGCTATGTTAGGTTGATTACAAAAACGTCACTGTATAACTCCGCTCATTGAAATCTAAATTGTAACTCGAAACATTTCTTTCATTTTCTTCCCCATGTATTTATAGCCGCAAAGCCACCCACAGCCATGTACACCTATCAGGCGTAACATTATGACCATTGACAGGAAAGGTGAATAATGTTGACCATCTTATAACAATCCAATGTTCTGCTGGGAAACTTCTGGAACTGGCATTCATGTGGATGTTACTTAGACATGTAGCACCCACCTAGACCAGACCAGGCACCCCCACCTCATAGCAATGACACTCCTTGATGGCAGCAGCCATCCCCAGGAGGATGCAGCCTGACACAGGAACACACACAAAAACAGTTTAGGAACAACTCAAAAAAACATGAAGAACAGTACAAGGTGTTGACCTGGCCTCCAAATTCACTAGATCCCAAACTGATCAAGTATCTGTGGGATGATCCACAGAGGCCCTTCCCTTCATTCGATAGGACCCAAAGGCCCCCACTAACAACATTCTGTTGCCAGACACCACAGAACACCCTCAGAAGGACCATGAACATTCTCTGATGAGGCACAATATTAGGCAGGGGGTCATAATGTTATGCCTGACTGGTGTATTTGTGGAAGTAGAAATACGATATCTCTTTCTTTAATCTACCATATGTAACTAACACTCATCAGCAGATGTCATCTTGAGCAATTCTGCCGTAGGACTTTTTAATCAGGCAAAGTGATATTTAGCACACGATGAATGACAGGAGCCTGATCATGCATATGAACATTAGTTTCATTAACTTATTTTGTTATTTTACTGTACTTTTGGAGGAGGAACTGATTGTTCATGAGTTGGTAGAATTTGTAGGAGATGGTGGCGGTAGTGTGTTTGGAGGGAGGTTTTCTAGATTTTGCACACAGACGTTCAGACCGTCAGTGAGTGTCTAAATCGAACCTGACTGAAACTCGGGCTGCTGCAGAGAAGGAACAACAACAGCCAGACACAAGCACAACACATCCTGCCACCACATTGTCTAAAACCACACTGTTGTACAGGACCAGCTGCAACGGTGTGCCACTGGACTGAGTTGTCATGAGGTCTTCTTTATTTATTAGCTATGGCCTCCTCATCCTGCAGGGACACTCATATTGCCTTGATATATTGAAAGAGGTGGACCTGGTCCTGACAGAGTCACCGATGGAATAAGTTTGCTTCGACAGCAAGTCTTGGACAAATTGACAATTGTTTGAGATCTGTACCACTTGTAGGTGATCTCTCACCAATGTGGAAAGCTTTATAAATGCCAGCCTCAGAGGTATACCCACATCTTGCATTTATTATCATTCTGGGATTTAAGGAAAAAAATTCAGTCTGGTTTGTATTTCTTTGGACAAATTCCAACTGTCTTAGATGGCACTAAGCCAAGGATGCCGCATGTGTGTCCTTGCAAAATTATGCAAACTTGTTTGATGAAACATTCGCACATGGGGAGGCTTGCCGAATGTGTGATATAACTTAGTGATAAAATAATAATAATAATAATAAATACATATACAGTATATTATTATACATTATACAATGTAGCTCTTACAGAAATGTATAAAACCAACATAAAAGTGGCTTGGGTGCAGTGGTACAGAACAATACAGTGATCAAGACTGTACAATAAAGGCTGTCTGTTGCTGCATACTGCTACAAGAGTAAAAACGATGTGGCAGATAAAGTCAGACTGACATGTCAGAGAATGGACCATGCAAGAAAGCCCAAGTCAGACAACAAATATTATCAACGTATTTGTAGATCTCCTTCATAGAATGAAGCAGGCATGATTAAAATGTGTCCTTCAGAACTATTTTCAGCTGTAGATTGTTAGCTTGGAGGTTGTTGTTGTTGAAGTTTAATTTACAGAACCAAATGACGTGTAGAAAGTGGTTGCAATCTATTTTATATAAGTCTTTGATACACCTTTACAGGTTTGAAGCTCTTAATAAAAGATTATTTGTGGGACTGTTCTGGTCACATTGCACTATACTGTCTTGAACCGTCTTCTGTTGGACACATTACAGGTGTCTTAGTTCTGTCATTGCTGTGTGTGGTGTTTCGTAGCACCATGGTCCTTGAATAACATTGTTTCTTTGTACGTGGTGTGTGTTTTATGTGGTTGAAATTAGAATAAAAACCTCTTGATTGTGGTCCTCATGTCAGTCACTTTGACTTTATTTGTGAACAGAGCCACTGAGATGGTGGGGAGTCACTGGCATCATATCGATTTGTCTTAAGTGTAGGACATCATCACTGGGTGTTATGTATGTTGATATGATGTGTGATGTGCATGGGATGTTTTTTTTCTTACCCAATGTACTGCAATCAATTACAGCTCCGAGCTTTAACTTAACCAGAATATGATGAGTTGGTGGTCACATCCACATTACTCCAGCCACACGTGGTTTACTGGAAACACCAACTGGTCCAGTGCATGCTACATTACAGACATTTTGCTGATAGGGCAAGTATCAGGTTAATACAAACATCAAGCTTTAATGAAATGTTCCAGATGTGATGGCCTTGCACCACCCCTGAACCATAAACATAGATGTAAACTCCACAAGTCAGAGACAGAACAAGTTCAGTCACATCTGTCACATTCATTTACAAAATGATCCTCACTTATTAGAAGAGCCAAACTGAGGGCACAAAGATGCACTAAAAAGGTCTAATAGTTATTGGCTATTTCTGGATGAAAGAAACATCACTTTGAATGGGAGGTATTTTGAACCATGGATCTAGGGCTCATCTGTTAAACTCCAGTGTCATGTTTTCCCAAATTGACTTCAGTTTGCTTACATCCCCTTTACCATTTATCTGTTTTCATGGTTTGAAGTGTTTCCATTCAGACTTTAAGAAATCACAAAACCCTATAATAGCACTTTCAGTGAAATGAAAGCCAACTTTATCGTCACAGGAGAAATTAAAAGCCATCAGATGGCAAGATACAATACATTGGCCCACACAAGGCCAAAGTATAGGTATTACAAAATAGAAAAGAGAGAAAAAAGGTAGTGAATTGCAAAGTCGACAACCATAGTTGAAAATCACTGGCAAACTTAATTCTGTTCTCAAACTTTAGTCACATTTGTGCAGCAAGGCGAAGCTTTCCATCTGTAAGATCTGTGGAAATAACCGAATAGTGTTTGCATGGATCATCTAATATAAGATTAGAGATATTAAAATGACTAAAACACTAAAATATGATTTGCTTAGAGGAACCAAATAAACAAATGCATGATCACACCATCTATTAGAAATGTCTGGTTTTGTAGTTACACTGTGTACCTGACTCTAGATTGTGTGGCATCTGTGTTCATTGTGTGACATTTGGGTTTCTTTGAGGAAAATTATATTAAAATCTTTCCTTTTGAAAATATTCAGTCGTTAGATGGTGTGCAAACATGTATGTTTACTGATTTTGTTCACACCTCATGTTTCAATTATTAGCAGCACTGTGTTAGGCAATGGTTGACATATACCAGCAGGGGGCAAGAGTTAATCAGACAAGTTAATAGCAATGATTTATTATGCTCCACAATAAATCCACCATTCAGTGCAATGCTAATGAAGGTCAGGCTTCAGTGAGTTTTAAGAAGCAGCGTGATCTAGGGATCAGCAGATAGATTCAAGTTTTTTGTTCTGACCTTGTAGGACGACACTAAGGAAAAACCCTGCCAAGTTTGCTTTCTCTCCATGCTATTGTAATCATTCTATTTAATTTCCCTTTTCTAAGTGGTTTGTTGTGGTTGTGCCCCGGCTTGGTCAAGGACAAACATGAGGACACTGAATGTGGGTTGTTTTAACATAAAATCTTGCCATCCTCCTTTTGTTATTGTGTATTTGAAAGCCCTGAAACACTCACCTGTTCACACAGTCCTCCTCTCTGGTACAGATTAACCAATTAGTACAATGTACAGGTTGTGACTGCGCATCATGAAACACAGGGCCTTTTTTGATGATTTTAAAATCATTAAAACCAATGATCAGATCACTGGTAGTTGGCAATATCCTCAATAATATGATTTATATGAAATTCTTTTTAAATGATTGAGTAATATAAGTGAAATAAAGTAAAAAGTTAACCAGTCTTCAGTCAAGAATTGAAGGACAAGTTTAAAGCGCAGGCCAAATACAGGCAGGACCTAACAGGATGACACAATGAGCAACTTTGAAGCTATTGCTAAGGACATTTTCTATTAATGTAGCCGTCCTGATCCGTTTAGTTCGATAAACTTTCAGGTTTGTAGAGACTTCTGTTTGGTATACTCTATAATCCAGACAATGAGTGTAAGGGTAACGTGGTTAAGGGGTACCTCTTGTGCAATACGTCACATTCATATACAAAGGAGTACAACGCTACTCCGAAGTGAAAAACAAAACATCTTAAATGCCCCTTGGTGGCTGCTTACAGTATAGCTCATAAGCCCTGCCCCCTGTGTATTTGCAAGTGGGCCATTCCCAAATATGGTTTCCTTTATGTGAAATTCTTTTTTATCACACTGACGTTTGCTCAAGTGTTAATTTTTTTCTGGCAAGTTTGTTCTTGATTAGTTAATTTGATGCTATATAAGGTACGTATGTCATACGGAATATGTCAAGGGAGGCATGATCATCATTTGTGGTGCTGCAGGGACAGTAAGGTAATCCAAACACACAAATCCAAAAGAGACTGGTGAAGACTAAAAACCAAGGACAAACCACAAGGAAAAATCCAAAGAGGTAATTGCACAGGGGAAATATAACAGATGGCTTGACAAGGGGTAACAGAACAGGGGTATCATCTCAATCTGACAGTGAACAAAAGCAAAGACAGGGCTATATATGCATGGGCATAGGGGTTGACCAGACAGAGGTGAAACTAATGAGGGCCAAGCACACAAGGAGAAACCGATTCAACAATCAAAGGGGCAAAAACACAGGAAGTAACACAAGACAAGAAAAATAAAACAAGAACCCTAAGGAAAACCAAACGGTCACAGAAGACATTCAACATTTAAAACCATGACACAGGCTGGGTAAGAGAATTCAATACCACATGACATTCATATCAAAGTTTGAATCAAAGACCAAGGTGCATAGCAAACCATGTATTTGGTGAATAACATCTTCTACTCTCAAGTCTTTGTCCTTGCATACTTAGAACTGACAGTTTTAGCATTATTGAACTTAGATTGGGACCTCCAAATGTGCTCACCTTCTTATTTCAACAGATACAAAATGAATGGACTGCCACAGCCACAACATTATGACCACTAACAGGAAAAGTAAATAACATTGACCATCTTGTGACAATTCAATGCTCTGCTGGGAACTTTCGGACCTGGCATTCATGTAGATGTAACTTAGACATGTAGCACCCACCTAGACCAGACCAGGCAGCCCCACCCCAATGACACTCCTTGATGGCAGCATCCATCCCCAGCAGGATTCAGCCCGACACAAGCACACACTGTTGCAAAAGAATCACACAATGCGTTGAAAAACAAGAAACAATAAGACACAGCAGGAGATTAAAATGTTTAATTCATTTGTATTTTACTGTTTGTAATCACTTTAATTATTGACCAGTGGGAAATATTTTACTATAGAAGATACCGGTAGTATGTGTTCAGCTATGTTTTTGTAGTCTCAGGGTGCAGTTGTTTTCATGTGTGCCATATTTGACCACTTATGAAGCTGAACTTTACTACAATAAGTGTCTAAAACTGTGATATAAATGGTTTTACACTGAAAAAAGTCTACAGGCAACGCAGAATAAACTTAAACTCAGTAACAAGATATTCACCAGAGTTTCAGCCCTCACGTTTCTGGTATTCTTCACAACAAAAGCGTACTATCTGTGCATTGTTGTGAACTGTGTTCAGAAGGGAACCATGTTAAAGTCCTCCCCAAAAGGTCTTCGACTACATCTAAACCCTTAGTCAATTTAACCTCATAGTAACACATTTCTTTCATATGCAGTGTGTACAGGCAACACTGCTGACAGTGTTCAAGTACTGTTTATAATGCTAATCTACAAACCTTGAAGGTATATTGACATAGTGATTACAAGCCCTTAATTTACTGCATTAATAACCAGTGATGCAGGCAGACTTGAGCAGGAGAAAATCATTTCATATTTTTTTAGTTTATCCGCACAGTTTTATTGTCGTGGTTTCATTTAAAACTGCATCAACACACATTCCTGTGTGGAAACAACTGGCTACATGTCCAGCCGACACGGCGGCTCCTGGAAAAAATGATGTTTACTGCCAAATATTCTATCTTCTTCATTAGCTAGTTTCTAAGTTGCGCTGCATTCATGCGGCGGTTTTATCCAAGGTGCTTCATAATTAGCCTCTCACTCACCCATTCATATGCACCAGTGGCAGCAAGCTCACATTCAAGGCAGTGGCTCAAGGACACTTTGACAAATGGACCAACAGAGTCTGGGACTGAACCTCCGACAATTACATTGGTTGTGTGGGACAAGCAGTGAGCTAAAAGAGGCCATGAAAGCTTCTTAGAGCTACAGAACACCCATTTATTGATAATGGTTCTTCTACAGAGATCTTAATTGTCATTGATATTACTTTAAACATTTTTTAACCAAGGTCTTTGTATGATTGAGCAAATGCACATACATAAAAATACATATAAATACATACACCATACAGCAAAGTTGCATTAATAAACTCATACTATCGTTCTCAATACATCCAAGCTTTTGAGCAACTTATTTATTTTTTTGAATTGGCCTCATTTCACTTTTTAAACATTTTTTGCTAACATTAGCTACATTTCTGAGTAAGCCATATTCAGGCAGATTTCTTTCTTCATAGCTGTTTTATTTTATGTATTTTTTATTGAACGAGCACCAGTAATGCCACTGTGTTCTTCAGAAGAGAGCATGCTGCTGATCATTCAGGGAGGAACAAGCTCAAATCTGTACGTAAACACAGAACCTCATTCTCCTGCAGCTTTCACCCAGAGTGATTGCAGCACTATCTTCTTTTATCCACAAAGATCCTGCCACTCCAGCAGAAAAGGGCCGTGGGTGTGCAGGGAGGGGTGCATAAAATGAAGAAAAAATAAATTATGAAGTCAAAACACCAGCCAGGCCTTAGCCCTTCCCCTTTATTTATTGTACAAATATATCTGCGAGACAGAGACAGAGCTTGTCTGATGCTGGGGCTCCGCTGACCTGTAGCCACAGCACACTTGCAAAACAAAATAGTGCCAGAGACAAACAGCAGATAGGCCATATTTCCTGGCCCCTGTGACAGAGGGCCCAGGCTCAGTGGGGGGCCCCTCCCTCATTGAGCCTGGCTTGTTTTGAGGCCTGTGCTCCCTATTAGTGGGACGAGCAGATATAGGTTAAGCGAGGACTTTGCTGTGACTCTGGGAGGTCAGGGGTGAAACAGGTTGATGAATAGAACCTGTCCCCCTGCATGGGCCCTCTGCTGAGCAAACAGTCTAATATCAGAGTTGTGCTGTGCTCAGCTTAATGATATTTGCATTCAACTTTTATACTATCAATTACCAAGCATGATGGAAAAGTTACGAAAGTTGGAGCAATGGCACAGAACTGATTGGACGTAATTGTGTTATATTATACAAAATTTCCCAGTATCAATATCAACCACAGTAGTTTAGAGATTCAGATCTGCATCTTATTTTGATGAATGAAAACTAGAAGATTAACTGTAGTCACTGAGGGTATGTATACTGTCAATATACACTATGTGATTAACTGACTAATTAAAGATAAGATGGGGAAAAAATGACTAAACTTCCTAAACTTATACAAAACTGCGCAAAATGTTTGTGTGATTGTATGATATTTTACAGTTTTGATGTCATAACTTTAGTTTAGTTTAAAACCCAGATAACCCATTCATCTCACCAGGAGGTGGTGCCAAATCAGAAACATTCCAGTTCGCAAATGGTGGCTTTAAAATATTATCCAGTTGTGTGTTTTACTGTCGTTTTATCTTAAGCTTCAACATTGAAGTGTGACACGGGCCTGCCTGTTGCCAGGGGCCTGCTTCAAGTTATTTGCATCCTCACAGCTTTAAACATCTTCAACCTAGGAATGTGCATTTTAAAAAAAAGAATAGCTATGTGAGCCAGGATGATGGTTTCAACAGAGTTGAGAATATATGCAGTCCAAACCTTTCAAAGTCTTTCCTTGCAATATACTGAAGAAATGAAAAGGAAACTGAATTGAATTCTTGATAGATCACAGGCAATTTAATTATTTCCTCAATAACACGATAACAGCGAAACATTCAACACGACATAAAGAAGGAAGCATAGTTTAACATTTAATGCATAAGGCATTCCTGCATTATAGGTTTTACAGGGGAGTTTGGGTTAGCTGGATGAGTGCCCATAACTTCTGACTTAAGCATTAAAGTCAACATTGATGTCTTACTTATTTTTATGACAACTTTATGTACAGGCTTTAACTGCTTACACCCTCAAACTGCTTGTATTAACTATTAACCCATGGATGAACTGAAGATGTAACGTGCCAGTCTCAGATTTGCATGTCCAAGATGTGTTTTCCACACTTTAAGAAACAGTTAGGCTATTCATTTGAAAATCATTAGTCCTTTACATGTCACAGGAAATGTTACTGATCCGGGAAAATTTACCAAGAGTGGCTGTCCAGTGAGACAGAGGAGCCAGCAGCAAGCAGAGAAATCGTATACTTCACTGCAGAGGCTGAACCCATGCTGACAGGCCAGGAAGTGACAGCAGTCAAAAAACGGTGAATGGATGGGAGAGCTGTGTGCTTACTGCAGTCATCGCGGTGTTTTTCCTTTCCTAATAGTCGAGTGTCCTCATCTTTGTTCATGTTTCCACACAGTGACCCTCAGCAGCCTGACGGATCCTCAGCAACCGCCCACTTCTTCCTGTCTCGGCTAACAATAGGCAGTTTGAGGTTTCATCGCGCTTACCAAGCAAAATGCCCTGTCAGAGTCAATTATTATTAATGCAGATTCATTCTGCTGAAACATGCTGTATGTGCCGGGACTACTGTGTATACACTGAGCGAGTGCAGATAAATATAGAAAACTACATAATGAAACCGTGTACATTGTTTCAGCAGCCTGTGTAAACATAAGCTGATTCTGTATGGACAGCATATTTTATTAGGACAATATATAATATCCATATAATAATCATAATAACGGCACTAATAACAATAAGATTAACCACATTATTATTATTATTATTATTATTATTATTATTATTATTATTATTATTATTGCTCTACAGGTGACAGGATTTTCTTATCATCCGTAAAAGAGCAAATTTTAGGCCCACTCTCTATAAAATCTCCACCTTGACTGAGTAGCCTACTACTTTTACAAATAACTAAAGCCTATAATTAACATACAACATTAATAAACGCTACATTTTATTTTTCAAACCACTGTTCTTTCTACGGCTCGCTGTGGCTTCTCCATCGGCCCTATCTGCTCAAGCCAGCGTCTGTCACGTGAGTCCGCATGGACCAATAGCAGCGCGGCAACCTAACTTTGGCGATAAGGGAGGCAGCGTAAAGAGCGAGCGGTCTGAAGGATTTTCACTCTGAGCCGCTTTGAGCTATTCAGGTGGTCATCATCACACACGTATACTGGCCCCGAAGCAGCTCCATTGCTGACAGCGTCCATCCGGATTTGTACTGGTCTTTTTTTTTCTTTTTCTTTTTTTTTTTTTCTTTTGTTCTCATCAGCAGCTCATGCAAGTCTGCAGCAATACCCACGTTCAGGTTTTACTTATCAGACAATCATCACTGACTGGCTGCTGTACCCTGTTCAGATGTTGGGAGACAAGGCTCACGGTAAGTGTGTCCAGTTTTCTGTTCTGCCACTTGTACGACCTTGATAGATATTATAGGCTTTGCCTTTAAAACTTCTTGTTCCTTTTAAGAAATCAATTTCAGCTTCAACATTCAAGAAAATATGGAACTTCTTAAGATTCTTAAAGGCCTGGACCTGCAGACAAAAACTCCGGAGTACCCTGCGATCACTAATGTGTCGTTCAAGATTAATAATTAATAGATAATGGAAGAATATTATTACTATTATTTTTATTTAGTAAAACTTACTTTTAACCACAGTGTAATTAACTTTAGAAACAAAGCAAATTATTTTTTTAAGAAAATCTAAATTATAATACCAGAATATGTGACATTTTAGTGATAATAATTAAATAAAAAATAATAACTAATAAAAAGAAAATTATATACTTAATTATATATCATAATGCCTGCATTGTGCCTGGCTACTGCAATGAAATCTGTTGAATCACTGTCGCTAAAAAATGCAACTAAAAATAAAATAGAATAAAAACAAAAAACACTACTACTGCTGCTACTACTACTACTACTAATAATAATAATAATAAAAAATAGAAATAAAATAATAATAAAACACATGTGTTGCTGATGGCGCGCGGCACCACTCTTTCATCCTCAAACCACCCACGAGACTCCTTGTAGCGTGCACGTCGTCCTCCGTTCGAGTAGCTACATCACGTCTTCCTTGTAATTTACCTACATTTATTTGGATACACCTTTTAATTGAACTTTAGTGCCGTGTCAAATTTAGTATTTCGTAATTTCGTGCGGCGACCGTATCCTATTTTACACGGTGGTTTCACCGCTACGGGACAGCGAACCAAGCTGAACGTAGCAAAGAAAAAATGACTTCCCAATGCTCATCTATTTCCTCCACATTTAGCGCTAAATGTGTAGCGTGAGCTACTGGTGAGTTATTCCTTTTTATTACACTCACTCATATTTCATTTGTTGTCATTTATTTGCCACCTGTCAAATTTCCTCATCAGGTGTCAACAGCCAGTAGGATAGCCAACGTTCACACAAAGTGCAAGCTGCTAAAAGTGTCTGGAAAAAAAATAAAGTAAATAAATAAATAAATCTAAACAAGATATGTTCAGATGGATCCAGTAGTACTTTGGCTGCTATAGCAAAATGTAAAAAAGAGAGCAATATATTGATCTCGATACTCATATAACTTCTATAGCCTATAAATATATTTTACATGTGTTTATAAGTCCATACAATTGGCCTGCATACAGACACAATCGCTTTTTTTATCATCATATATTTTTTTCATCATATGTTTTAAAGACGCAAATGTTTGCTATATTCACAATATACAACTCAACACAGAAATAGGTCACATATGTCACATATGTCGCCCATTAAATAGTACATATTAAAATTCTCAGTTTAGATCAATTTAGGCCATCGCATTTAAATAATTTCGAATAATTTCGATCAAATAAATAAATAAATAGCCCAAGCTATTTTCGTCGACGCAAAGATCTGGGGTTAAATTTCAGACTAACTTGTATTGAATGGGAAAGGAAAACATTCTACAAGAATCTCTTAAAACCCCATAAAAATGAATTAAAAAAGGACAGATACTATGAAATATGTTTTGACTGTAATGAATAAATAAAGCAATAAGACGATGCCATATTAGTTAAGGCCTATTCATGTAAGAACGAGCACATACGCATTATTTTTTCTGCAGTTGGTTTGTTTAATTTATTTATTTATTTTTACTATATACATATATATTATAAAACGCGACATAAAATCCTACATGAAATATTAGCATTGTGCGCTCAAAGCGCGCACTTGGTGGGTGCATGTGTCTTGTGTATGTGCAGGTGTGACTTTGAAGGTTATGGAATACACGTATGATGATGACCTGGAAGAGCTGTGTCCTGTGTGCGGAGACAAAGTGTCCGGGTACCACTACGGCCTGCTAACCTGCGAGAGCTGCAAGGTAAACCGTCCGCACTTCATCCTCACGAAAAGTTGCGGTCAACCTTAAACGTATCGAAGTAGCTACTAGGCCCACTTACAATCCTAAAAAGCAACACCCGTTCTGGCATTGTATTGATAATAATTATGTTTTCATACCGTTTAACTGTTAAAAGTGAATGCCTCTTTTCGATTTATTTAGAATTCATTACTATTTCAAATTGTTTTTTTTTTTCTGTCATCCTTAAACAAATAAATAGGCCAATAAGAAAATGCAACGGTACATTTACTGGACGTAACTAAAAAAGTTAAAAGGCACTGGTTTCTCCGCTGATTCTAAAATCTTGTCTGTACTCAGGGCTTCTTCAAGAGGACAGTGCAGAACAACAAGAGATATACATGTGCGGAAAACCAGGAGTGTAAAATAGACAAGACCCAGAGGAAGAGATGTCCTTTCTGTCGCTTCCAAAAATGTCTCAACGTCGGGATGCGGCTAGAAGGTACAGTAAACCACCAGACCGGAATTAGAATGGATTTTATTCATACTTGCTATCATTCCAACTATTACTACCACTGCTCATACTAACCATAATACTTATAATTATAATATTTTCTCATTATGCACTTACATATATACTTTTGAGGGGAGAAAATAATAGGGACTTGAGTTTTGCCATTGCTATCCTATACATTTAATACGATTTGTAATGTTATCTGCACATGTCTCTGCATTTATTTTAAAAATGTCAGAGTTTTATTTTATGATTAAAACAGTTAAAATATTCTCATTAAATATTTCTTGATTTGTGGGCTGGTGGCTTTCATGTTGTTACTTACACGCATGGGGTGGGATTAATTATGAGACTGCAATCCAAAGGAAAGCACCTGCTTCCGTAGCAGAAAAAAGGACACATTCTTGACTTACTGATAAAAACCCGGAGCCTCCCCAGGGAAAAAGGAGTAGAGCTGCACAAACTCTGGGGATTCTTCTCAGCCCTAAAAAGGGAAGCAAAAATGAGCAACATGTCTTTTATTTACTCTGTGGGAATAGTTGAGGATAGTTCTGAAATGAGCTCTGATTTTAGTCTCTGTTACAGTTCAGTGCTCATCCGAAATTTTTGCAAAGTGGATCCTGGCAGCGCAGTAGAAAGCAGTAGAGTTCCATCTGTAAATCTGTTACTCACTTCTCGTCTCTTGTGTGACAGCGGTGCGTGCAGATCGCATGCGTGGGGGGAGGAACAAATTTGGCCCCATGTACAAGAGAGACAGGGCCTTGAAGCAGCAGAAGAAGGCTTTGATACGATCCAACGGCTTCAAGCTGGAGAGCGCGGCCCCTCCACCGGCCTCCCCTCTTCAGGCTGACTATGGCTTCACTGGCTCTCTGCACACACTGCCCACCATCTCTAAAAGTCTGCTTCCCTCCACCCCAAGCTCCATCACACCCACAGACTACGAGGCCAACCTTTATGGACCACCATCCTTGGGTATGTCCATGCAGTCTCATGTACCCCTCACCACCCAGTACCAGTACACAGCCTTTCCAGGCAGGGCAATTAAAGCTGAGTGCCCTGACTACACCAGCTCCCCTGAGTCACTGACAGGATACCCCTACCCAGACATGTACCCCTCAACCTCACCGCAGCCGCCCAGCCTGCCGCCACTAGTGCTGGAGCTGCTGCGCTGCGATCCAGACGAGCTGGTGGTGCAGAATAAGATTGTTGCCCATCTGCAGCAAGAGCAGAATGGCCGGGGCCGGCAGGACAAGCCAACCACGTACAGCCTCATGTGTCGCATGGCAGACCAGACTCTCTTCTCCATAGTGGAGTGGGCTCGGAGCTGCATCTTCTTCAAGGAGTTGAGGGTGAGTACCAAATTCTTTGACCCAACCCTACAATTGCACAAGTCGACATGCACACACTCGATGGGAAATTATGGGAAATTTCAAAGCTGGACACAACACGGCTTCAGTCAGTTAGTTTTTCTGTGGTTTATGGATACTCTACACACGGTCCAGGAATTTTTCAATTATGTCCAAATAAATATGACATTCCTATATAGTAAAAATTTTCAGAATCAGAATTCATGTGTGCATTCAGCTGCACAGATTAAAAAAAAAAAAAGAATCATCAGTATATATATTCATCAGTTCTTTTTATCCATTGAATCTCATGCTTATCCTCTTGTCCATATATCTACTATATTTCTAAGAATTCAAAAATCACAACTGAAATTTAATTTTTTTTTTTTCTAAAAAAAAAAAGCAGATGGATCAACCAGTGTCATAACTAGCACACTTTAACACTGCCTGGGCAAAATAGACAGTTTGTTTTTTTAAAAAAAGTTTATAATGTCAGTAATTTTTTTTGTACTTGTGACTCTTTATCTTGAAATGTTAATAGCACTAAAAAAAATTAAAAAAAAGAATATTGTCACCCAAAACTTGCCTGCTGAACAGAGAAAAGAGAAAACATGTTACTTTTGATGAGGCCATTTGTTTTAGGTCTGCAGCATTGTAGTTCACAGGTCGCTGGCCCTTTCAGTAAACATAATATATGAATGAACGGGCTTATAGCCCACATTATCAGACATTATTGTGAAGAAATTAATACACGCAATCATACAGTATATCATAATAGCACATGATGATTATTACCAAGTTGGTAACAGCAGCTTTTGGAAATACAGAAAACTGAAAAATTTGCTTTGCAGACAGGTATTTGATTTTCAATATCAGGCTTAAATTTGTCTGTCGACATATATTGCATTATCCTGTATCGTGACCATTTTACACACAAAATCTTCAATAGCTGAGACGTTTATTAAAAAAGATGTTTCTTTTTAATGTTTCTACCTTATTTCCATTCATCATTTATGTCATTTTTTGCTTAATGTGCTGTGACAGACAACTCAGCATAACCTTTTATGTTGCTCCTCTAAAAAGACAAAGTTGCACTAACTAATGAGGAATGAGCCTGAAGTCTTTCAGTAATGTGGTGGAATCTGTTCAGCCTTGTGAGAGTAATTACTCCTGGCAGATGTTCTGTGTGTTTTCTCTGTGCTGAACGGTAGCTGATCAAACCACACACACAACACAAACACCTCAGAGGATAATGACTGGACATACATCAGGGTCCCAATCCATCATCCCCAGCATTTGTCTCTGTGAGTTGTGGCACAGACACAGTTCAGATAATTTAGTAGCACAGTAAAATTGAAATCAATACAGTTGTTGTGGTTTACTTTACTGCTGCAGACAATATGGCTGATACACCTAATGCTCCAAGCAAAAATGGATAATTCTAATTCTGTCCTGACAAACCAGACCTGCAACACAACAGCGAAGGAAATATCGCCGTCTTCTGTGAATCATGATATGATCAGTCTGTGCTGACAAACAAACATCTGTCAACAGGCCATGGTCAAACCGATTTAACCAATTAAACAGCTTAAATAGCAACAAAAGGTTGATTCTGGCCTTGGTGAGATTCCTTGGAGTCTTTTCATCAAATGCATCTTATTTACTCAGGCACAGGCGGAGTCGTTCTGCTCCTTTCTTGCTTCACACTCAATCACTTGTTGACATTCAGTCCTGGGACTGCCAAAGGTTTGTAGATGTGGTCACCGGGAGCTACACAGTCTTCTCCTGCAAGACACTAGATTAATATTAATAAGTTTCTAAAAAAAAAAAAAATGTATTCAACAAACTTTATACATATAACAACCTAACTAACAATACAAATACAAATACTATGAACCCAATCACACCACCAATCTCTTTCCAGCAAAGAGACATTGAAAAAGGAAAGTAATTTAATGTATCAATATTTTTTAAAAAAAATACTCCTATGTTTGATACATACACTATGCAAGAGTTAGTTGTGAAAAACAAAACTATGAAAATGAAAATATGGATAAACCAAGTATGAAAATGAATAAAAAACCATGTCTAAATCTTAGTTTCCGAGAATCTCGAGAAGGATGAGTCTTTCTTGTTGTAACTTTTTCTATCTTCCTTGTCTCAGAAACAAAGATCACACTGTGGTGGTGATGACATTTGTTGCATCTTTGCTCGCTAACACAACAAGGTATCTTTACAGTGCCTGTGTTAGAAGAACACTTGGCTGAACTGCTCCTCTGCATAACTGATACCTGAGGAAAGCACAAACGCAATCTCTCTTTTATTATGAAGAAATTAATACACGCAATCATACAGTATATCATAATAGCACATGATGATTATTACATTTAAAGTCGCGTTTGTCAATAACACCTCCTGCCTTAAGTAGTCCCTACATTCATTTGAGTGTGTTAAGACAAACAAACACACTCATTGCTAAGTCACAAAGTATGTGTTGCTGGCTGCAACCGTATCATCATGTTATTTAATTTGTGCATACTTTCTACATTTTGTCATTTGTCATTTTATATTAGTAGTTTAGTAGCACCAGTGGTAGCGAGACAGCAGTGAGTGGCGCATCGACATCACATCATCAAGCTGCCATGTAGATGTGAGAATTTTGTTGCTTAACAATGAATTATACCTTCTTTTTTATAGATGGCAGAGTATAGATATCAGTTATCAGAATTCAGGTTTATTCCTTTAAAGAAAGTGTAAACTGGCATCAATTAAAGTCCCTGCTAGGAAAGTATAGGCAGGCTCTGGCAGTATTCCAAAAATTGAAAAATGTACAACTTCAAGTTTTAGATTTTTTTTGTAAAACAACATTTTCTGGCAGCATAACAGATGTGTGGCCCTGTTTTGCCTTTACAGAGCCTCCATTTATGCACATCTAATGTATTTTTGTTGACAGTCAGACCGCTTTTATGCACAGTGGATAGCCAACATGGGAACAAAACGGTGCATATTTTGCCAAGAAAGCCTCTGGCTGAAAGAGCTGTTTCCCTCGGCTGAATAATTACATTCCATGCAGACGACAACAGGGGAATGTCAGCTCTCCACTGCAGTTCTGCTCTGCGCTTGGCTACATTGTTATTAAATTGTTCACAGAATGGAAGCTATGGATTGCTGCAGTTACCGAGACGTGGTCTTTGTCAAGTCTTGTGTTTTTCCTTCCATTTACCTGTTGAACATGGAAGATATTGCTGAGGTACACACAATGACCATACTTGTTGAGCCAGAGGTAGTGTACTACATACAGTAAATTGAAAAGTATCACAGCTTTCATCATTTAAAAACAGACAATTAAAAGTACTTTCAATGGCCTTGGGGTAATTATTACATGCAACTAGTCTAGCTGACGATGGCAAGGCAAGGCAAGGCATTTTTATTTATATAGCGCATTTCATACCAAGAGGCAACTCAATGTGCTTTACATAAAAACAGAACAAATTAGAACACACAGTTAAAAGCAAGAACAAAGAAAAAGAAAAAAGAAAAAAGAAAAAAGAAAAAAGAAAAAAGAAAAAGAAAAGTGTATTATATTATACATATATTAAAACGATTAAGAGGACTTACAGTGTAAATCCAAGATTACGATTTAAAATGATTTAAAAGGGCTCAGCCATATGCACATGAAAAAAGAAATGTTTTTAACCTGGATTTAAAAGTGCTTACAGTTGGGGCTGATTTCAGCTCTGCTGGTAGTTTGTTCCATTTGTGTGCAGCGTAACAGCTAAATGCTGCTTCACCGTGTTTGGTTTTAACTCTGTGCTCCACTATCTGACCTGAGTCAGTCGATCTCAGAGCTCGACTGGGTTTATACATTGCTAACATGTCATTCATGTATTCTGGACCTAAACCATTCAGTGATTTGTAAACCAGTAGCAGAACTTTAAAATCTATTCTGTAGCTGACTGGGAGCCAATGTAAAGACTTAAGAACTGGGGTGATATGCTCTGATTTCTTTGTTCTGGTTAAAACTCGAGCTGCAGCGTTCTGGATGAGCTGCAGCTGTTTGATACTTTTTTGGGGGAGTCCAGTCAGAAGACCGTTACAGTAGTCAAGTCTATTGGAAATGAAAGCATGAATCAGCTTCTCCTGATCTGTTTGCGACATGAAGCCCTTAATTCTGGATATGTTCTTAAGTTGATAAAAGGCTGTTTTGGTGATTGATTTGATATGACTGTTAAAGGTCAGATCTGAGTCTATCAGCACACCAAGGTTTCGGACCTGGTCTTTAGTTTCTAGAGACAGTGACTCAAGGTGTTTACTGACAGTAACCCTCTTCTCTTTATTGCCAAAAACAATGACCTCAGTTTTTTCTTGATTTAACTGCAGGAAGTTTTGGTTCATCCAATTTTTGACTTTCTCTAAACAGTGACACAATGACTCTATTTGACTGCAGTCATCTGGAGACAATGCAAGATATATCTGTGTGTCATCTGCATAACTATGATAGTTGACATTTGAATTCTGGATAATTTGACCCAAAGGCAACATATATAGGCTGAACAGAAGGGGTCCAAGAACTGACCCCTGAGGAACTCCATATGTCATAGCCACTGGATCGGATTTATAGCTTCCAATGGTCACAAAATAACTCCGCTCCTCCAAGTAGGACCTGAACCAATCTAGTACTGTTCCGCTGAGTCCTGCCCAGGTTTCCAACCTGTTCAGCAGTATACTGTGGTCTACAGTGTCGAAAGCAGCACTGAGATCCAACAGGACCAGAACTGACACCTTGCCTGAGTCAGTGTTCAACCTTATATCATTCAACACTCTAATGAGAGCTGTTTCTGTACTGTGGTGAGGTCGAAAGCCTGATTGAAATTTATCAAAGAGTCCACTGGAGTTTAAAAAGTTGCTAATTTGATTAAAAACCACTTTCTCAATGATCTTGGCTATAAAAGGGAGATTTGAGATAGGTCTGTAGTTGGTTAACATGGAAGCATCCAGCGTTCTCTTTTTTAAGAGTGGTTTGATGGCAGCTACTTTTAGGGCTTTAGGAAACGCGCCTGATTGAAGTGAGCAATTTATTATTTGCTGCAGATCTGTTTGGACAGAGCTTACAATAGTTTTAAAAAAGTCAGATGGCATTGTGTCAAGACAGTATGTCGATGGTTTAAGATGCTGAACTGTGTGCTCTATGGTTTTTTGGCCAATTGTATTAAATTCTGACATCCTAGCTGATTTATTCCTAGGTGGTTTTAAGGATGGTGTCATTTTATTATTTCGACGATTTGTGTCGATATTTTGTCTTATAGATGTGATTTTTTCATTGAAAAAGCAAGCAAATTCATTGCATTTTTCTGTGGAAGAAAGTTCTGAAACTATCTCTTTTGGGGGGGTTGTAAGCTTATCAACCAAAGCAAACAGAGTGCGAGTGTTGTTGATATTCTTATTAATCATTTCAGATAAGTGTTGCTGTCTAGCCTTGAGTAACCCGTGGTTAAAATTAAAAATACTTTGTTTGTAGAGGTCATGGTGAATTTGAAGTTTAGTTTTTCTCCATTTACGCTCAGCTTTCCTGCATTCTGTTTTCAAAGCCTTCACCATCATAGTGTTCCTCCATGGTGTTCTCTGTCTGCTCAAGATCATCTTAGTTTTAATAGGTGCAACAGTATCCATGACATTTGAGATTTTCAAGTTGAAATTATCCAAGAGTTCATCAACTGTCTCTGCACTCACGGCTGGTGACATAGCTATAGCCTCCATAAACTTAGCACTGGTATTCTCATTTATGTACCTTTTTCTAACAGACAAAGAGGTTAACTGAGTGTTTGGAGTTATCTGTAAGTCAAAGAACACACAGAAATGATCTGAAAGAGCCAAGTCCTTAATATCAACAGAAGAAATGTCAACACCTTTGGAGATAACCAGATCCAGAGTGTGGCCTCGAGTGTGTGTGGGCCCTTTCACATGTTGGGAGAGGCCAAAAGTGTCCAGTAGAGAACAAAGTTCTTTGGCATTTGTGTCCATGTTATTGTCTATGTGAATATTAAAATCCCCTGTTATGATAAAAAAGTTGTAGTCCGTGCAGATAACTGACAGCAGTTCAGCAAACTCATCAAAGAATTTTCCTGGGTATTTTGGTGGTCTATAAATGATTAGAAAAATAACTTTTGGATCCCCCCTGGGCTGTTTACTTGCTATGCATCACTCTCGCATGTTCTATCTTGTGTTTCTGGTGTATATGTGTGTACTGGCATTAGTAGTTAACATGTTTTTCAAATTTGCTTCAATTAATTTGACCAAATAGTGAATATTTCTCTGTCTCGACTGGATCGGGAAAATGAGAGCCTCACTGGAACACACTAAGCATCACCATAAACATATACTGAACACAGCTACACAGTTAAAAAGGAAACACTTCTTGAGCACAGTCCACAAAATGGTTGCATCACTTGCTGCATCTCAGTTCAGAATATAAATAATTGCTTGAGGAGTGTAAATGTCTGACACTGTATTTGACCCAGCTGTTCCTGGACTTGTTGCAGATAGGATTGCTACTTGCCAGTTTTTACCAGAACCAGTTTTTAAACATTGGAACTAACATGATGTATTTGTGCAAAGTCATTAATGCCAGATTGTTTGGCTGATAGGAAATGCCTGTCCCCTCTGCAGCAAACAGCTATCTTTAATAATGGAAATGTCATTAACAGGACTTAAATGGCATCACAGTACGCACACTTCATTTTGCCTACCCAATAAAAATGGTCAAATAAGGGCCAACAGTGTATTATAGCTCAGTCTAATTATTGTTCAATACAAATGGTTGAACCTGCTGTATTGTGATGTCCGTCATTTAAAAACACAAAAAATGCTAATAATGCCAGTCCTGGGTTAATAAGTTTTCAAGGTTTATCAAAATCCAGAATAGCAGTATAAAGATAAATTGTTATATAACACGGTCCAAACTCAGTGTTACGTGAGGAAACAATAGTTGTCCATGAAGCCTTTTATAGTGCTGATTGATGAAACAAATATTTCTGGATAGATTATAGAATATAGACCCCAGTTTCTAGATTTTGTGGTTTAATAGGGGCCTTAACTAAGTTCTGTACACATAAGAAGCAAAGAACTAACAGATAAACCTGTGCAAACCTCCACTGTTCACACTTTCATCACATTTTAATTTGCTTTCTCGTTCATACACCTTCCAAAAAATAACTGACAGACATGACTCTGGAAATTCTTCTTCTGCTGGTCAGCAGACAGAGCTTCTGTTGCTTCATGTCATAAAATGGGTCTCTCACAATTAAAACATGACACTTGATAGATACGCAACCTGGTATATCAGTTTGCTTCCACTCTGGAAAGATGTGAACATGAGAATCAATGTGAGGGAAGAAATAAAGTCCCTGCACACAGCACGTTGGAGGTTTTTTTTAGAGTGATATTTTGGCTGCAGCCGAGTGTCCAACTCCTCCTGGAGAGGAAGCGCAGGAGGTCACAGAGACCTCTTGCTTCCTTAACCCATTTCTTTATCACTGAATACCCGGACCCCCACCACTTAACCAGTCCAGATGAGTATGTGGCCAACAAGATTGGACCCTCTCCTCTGCAACTGATGTATAGTTTCATTCAGGTAGACAGTAATTCTGTCAACTCCATGTCAGATGAATGTGTGTCTGGGCCTATTAGCAGCTGTGGCTGCAGAATTACTGACCGTCGTGTCCTTCAATTTACAGACAATATTGTAGCAAGAGGGGGAATTCAATCTGAAAACACACACACCCATCCCCCAGAGAACAGCAGATGTGACTGGGAAAGGTGGGGGTGTTAGGGAGAGGTGAGCAGGTTGAAGAGGTCTCAGGCAACGCTCGTAAATACACAACACAGGGCAAAATGGCCAGAGCAGCTACACCCAAGCACATACACCCGTAAGCACACACACACACATACACAGATACCACCTTCATATCCTCATTCACCATTTTCTTTCACTTCATCTGTTTTTGTCACATGTTTTAGTGAGATTTGGTGCTGGACTGACAGAATGACACTGGTGTAATTTTTGATCAAAAACAACTTTAAGGTCTGAGTGATTTTATACATAGAAGAAATTCAGGACTATAACAACACAATGATATAAAATACAGCTGAGAAATCCTTTCAAATGGAGGATATTGATTCCCTCCATGTAACAAAACCATCAACAGAAGAATAATCAGATGAAGAATAATCAATCAGGATAAGAAAGAAACAAAATACAGTACATAGGCTATGAAAAGAGAGAAATTCTGATTGTAGACTGGCTTCAATCTATGGCCCCTCTTTGTCTTCCTTTTTGTTTGTCTCTCATTTTCTTTATCTGCTTTTTCCCTTGTCTGTCTGTGCTTCCTGAAGGTGGGAGATCAAATGAAGCTGCTACACAACTGCTGGTCAGAACTTCTGGTCCTGGATCATATTTTCAGACAAGTGCAACATGGAAAGGAAGACAGTATCCTGCTGGTGACTGGCCAGGAGGTAACAACTCCCTCGCACAACTTCCCATTAGCACAATACACAGGCTGCTTCATTCACTTAGACGACACTGCACCTCATTCAGGGCTCTTTTCAGATCTCTAGGCTAAAGCTTCAGCGTAGAAGCTAATGTGTAGTGTATTTCCTTGATCTATTTAAAAGGAGCAGATTTTATGTTTTCCCAATTGATAGTCATTTGAAGCCTTAAATTTTGATAGAATTGCAGAAATTTTGACTCGAGTCACTAATGGTCTATATTTTTATGCCCACAGCTACATGAAGAGCACATGTGTATTATACAGAGCTCTGTGTTTTATCAGTCCTTAAAACAGATGAAAGTGAAATTCTTTTAATGGTGAGCTGCTCTGCAAGACGCAGTGACCCACCATGTCTATTTAGTGATGAGAAAACTATGGAATGCACTTAAAATGTAGATTCCATTTGAACTAACATGTACACCATAGCAATGGATGAGGAGTGACTGACAGGTCTATTGATATTGCAATGATAAAACAACTCTATCAGCATCCAATATATATATATATATATATATATATATATATATATATATATATATATATATATATATATATATAGAGAGAGAGAGAGAGAGAGAGAGTGAGAGAGGTATATATAATAATATAATAATTCATTTTTTACTCAATACGAGTTGTTTTGACCACATTTCTACATCCTAGACTTGTTTATGTGTACAGTTCTCATGACTAAATAGAATATGGCTTTAACACAAACAGTAATATTATAAACATTCCCTCAGTTTGCAAATAAAACATTACACAGTATAAAAAGGAAGAAGGAAGAAAGAAGAAAAGAAGGAAACAATTCATATGAAATTATCTGAAAGAAGAGATTTAGTGGGTGGAATACAAATACAATTTACTGTAGCGTAACTGACTTTTAAATTTAGATGGGATTTCCAACTTCATTTATCATCAGCTTACTTTGAGTGTGTGTGTGTGTGTTTTTGTGTGTGCGTGTGTGTGTGTTGTACAATTCACTAAATTTGCTAAAATCTCTTTTTTTAAATTCTCTTTTGAAATATTACTAAAGCTATATTTTTTTTATCATCATGTAACATCATTTGCAAATGAAATAAATGTGAATATTTTAGAAACCTCACATACAGAATAAACAATAATGGGCCTAAGACTTAACCTTGAGGAATCCCACAAATGGCCTTCAATGGTTATGAAGTCAAATTATTTATTTTAAAACTATGAAAAATATGATATAATTTTTCTCCAAAGTCCTCCAAAACTGCTTGAGATTTGACTTTTAGAAGATCCCCATTTGAGAGGGCTTGCAACAAAGTCTGTAAAAGGCGACTGAGAAATAACCAGCCATTTTTGGTTGCAGGTGGAGGTGTCGTCCATACTGTCCCAAGCAGAGGTAACTCTGTCCAGTCTGGTCCAGAGAGGTCAGGAGCTGGCAGCGAGGTTTCGGGTGCTGCAGGTCGACCGCAGAGAGATCGCCTGCCTGAAATTTCTCCTCCTTTTCAACCCTAGTGAGTCAGCTTCATGTTTTTGTTCCATTATTGCAATGAGATGATGGTTTGAATGAAAAAAGCAAATGAAACTTGTGCATAATGATAAACATCAAAAATGATGTTTTATGAAAAGAGCCCTGTTGTCACTGCTTCCATCTGACCTACTATGATGTTTTCCATAAGTTGGTATCTGGTTTGTGAGGCTCAAGCAGCTGAAGTAGAAAAAACATTGCATATATTTCATGTGGGCTACAAGTTCTAATCTTCTGAATATTTACATTTAAAATGCAGCAAGAATTAGTGATCCTCGACTGACCTTTATGCAATTAAATGTGTTTTGAAATGCTTGAAATTTTTATGTGTAGCCAGTGGAAGAGGTGACGCTAATGTCAGTCAGCTTCATGAGGCTGCGTGGCCATACTGATACTGTGTTTACTCAGAACTGAATAGCAACACTGACATCTTAATGAAAATATGACACAACTGCAGATAATCTGCAGAACCTATTTATCCATAAGGTTACAAGTGTTTTCCAAAGTGGTCTTTTCCCCTCCAATAAATTCACTTAATTAAATTTCTAGGCTTGACAAAAGCTAATAAGAATAAAGGCATCCTCCTCCATTGTCCACTAATGGCATTTTAAAAAAGCGTAATGGATGGGTCTATCATTTGATAGGTAGGCCGACATTCATGTAATGGCTTGTGCAGATGGAGAAAGCATAAATGTGGCTTGCCCAGATTCCCAGAAGTGTTTGCTGTTTAGAGACGGCAGAGCAGGGAACAAAGAGCTTTTGAATGGGGAGAGCACTTGTCATAGGCAGAAAATATTTGCTGTATTTGCCAGCAGCTTCTTTCCTCGCGCTCTTGGTCTCCTCATCTTCAGAGTCAGGTTTGTCGGGGGTAATTTAATTGCCCTTAAGCAGTTTGAAAAGATGATTCAGAACCGTGATTCAAAGCATTTAATTACTGTGTGAATGGATTCTACAAGATGGGCTCAGCTGATGCTGAATGCCTGTCCACTGGAGGGCTTAGCCATTGTCTCACATAGACACACACAGACACACAGACACGTACACACACACACAGTCACCTTATTTAATACATGACATATAGATAAAGCATGCTATCATGAAGCTTAAAACATACTATATCAAGCCCAGTATTCAGTTTAATTTAAATGTAATTGCATTTTATTGATTTACTATCAATAACAATTAAAGTTGTCTCAATACGCTTTACAGAACCCAGAGCCTGAAAACTCCAAAGCAAGATGAATCAGTTGCTCATTCAAGCTGATTCATTTCTTCTTTCTGATATTCTGGCATAGAACTTTGTTATTCACCTGTAAAACGCCTTGAAAACTACCAGTTAGTTTCCATCAAGTGTGCAAATCTCCAAATTCTGATGCTAAATTTGTTCCACTTACCATGTTTTTCAGCACAAATCCCAAAAATTCAGTCTGACATTTTACCCACCTGTCAATAGATCCATATTTCCACTGACTGCATCATGAACTATGTGCCCCTTCCGTGTTTGTGCAGATGTAAAGCTGCTGGAGAATCAGGCATTTGTGGAGGGTGTCCAGGAGCAGGTGAACGGCGCTCTGCTGGAGTACACCTTGTCCACCTACCCCCAGTTCCAGGAGAAGTTCAGCCAGCTGGTGGTGCGGCTGCCGGAGGTGCGCTCCCTCAGCACGCAGGCCGAGGACTACCTGTGCTACATGCATCTGAGCGGAGAAGTGCCCTGCAACAACCTGCTGATTGAGATGTTGCACGCCAAGAGAGCATGCGTGTGAGGGACACGCACGCGCAGGATCCTGTGTCGATTATGTGTCGTTTGTCAAGGTGAGACTGTGTGTGTGGACGGGAATGTGTGAGTGAGATGGAAAAATCAAATGAAGACAGATGGGTTCACACTGGGTTGTCTTTGTGAGGGCTTTTTGTTTGAGTTGGAGAGGAGAAAATATTATTTAGAGTTTGGAATCCTAAAACTCCATCGGAACTGACGGTAGTTTTGAGATTCTGAATGTTAGTGTTTTCATATCCTGCAGACCTACATTAATGTGACATTTATAAACTGGATTTTGTACCTTGCTTTCACACATCTAAAATTACATTGTATTGTTTTTGACCAAATAGACGATGGACCCAACATCAAGATTTTCTATACTCCACAGAGCTGCCCAGCAGATATTTATACTCAGAGGAAGAAGCTCTTAACTGCCCCAGTGCTAAACATAGTGTCCAATGAATGTCGTCTACAGCTACCTGCTTCATTTTGTGAAATTAACATCTAAATATCTGTCTGATATCACTACAGGATGCTTAAATGGGACTTGTGTGTCTGGGGGAGGCTGTCCCATTCTGTGTCAGATCACAGAATGAGGCTATTTACCAGTTGAGCTAATGTGCACTTTTTACATCAGTTTGTCGCCTCTTTTCAGAAATCAAATTTTAGTGTTAAAACGAGTTATATTTTATCCCAGTGGCTGACGTACCTTAGATCATAGTTTTGTTAGTTTTTGTTTCTTTTGACGATGCCAGACTTCAGGACACACTGTGGTCTCATCAGACTAGATTAGCATGGCTTGTATCACTGCACTCTTCATCTCCAGTTCTACAGAAAACCTAAGATACTAAAGTTCTAAAAGTTTTGTTTTAATCTATTTACTAGATGTTAATATATTGATATACAGCAACAAAACCAGACTTGTTAAGGGGAACTGATTATAATTCATTTAGCAAGAAAACTGATAATTGAAGGGAGAGAGACAGATAAGAAAGAGAGAGGGACACACAGACAAAGAAAGCATGAGATGAAAAAAAGAAAAAAAAAAGAGCCAAGAAGAAAGAGAAACAGCAGTGCTCTGTGGGTGAAAAAGAAAAATGAAGCCAGAGCAGATAGGAGCTGAAAGTAGAAGGGAAAAAAAGGCACATCAATGTCCATAAGGTGGAGGTGAATAACAAAGACCGTCAACTTCTTTTCATGTGAAAAGCCGACTGAAACATCCGTAACGTTTGAACTTCAAATTTCTGTCTGTCATGACACGCGAAGGGAAAAGGTGTATCTGGCCACTGTTGGTTTCAAATTTCTTTGTAGTATTGCGTTTATTTATTGACGAGGATCAACGGCTCGAGAAAGCAACGGCCCGTCAAAATTGAAGGTGTCAAGTGCACACTCACATTTTGCTGATATTTGGTGACTTTTTTGAATCCATGTATTTGTATGTTTTTTTATACATATATATATATATTAACAAAGACAATTAATTTCCTGCTGCAAATTAAATGTTGAAAATGTAATATGAACACATTTTTTTTATTCATTCATTCAGTCTAAAAGCATGGAAGTGGAAATTAAGTGTTTTTCCAAAAGACAGCCTGCGACATCCTGTACAGCTGGCTCAATCTCTTCCTCACTTGTTGTTTTTGGTTGTTGGTTTTCATCGTGGATAGGCAACCAGCAAGCTTTGAAGATCAACGTCTGAGAACAACCCCATACCTTTGCAAATCACTTTACAAATAAGAGGTGCATGTAGAAATTCAGATGGTGGAGCCAGGCAAGGTGAGACAGTATCTAATGCACAGAATTATTATTAGAACACTTTAACAATTTAACAAAGGCACGTTAGTCCTTAATCCATATTTATTTTGTTAGGGTTTATCACGTGTCACTGAAACTCTCTTAATGTTTAGAACTGAAACAGACTTACCGGTGGACATTTCAGACCTTATCAGCACCACTCACACTATTAGAAACCTGAAGTCAGGGTAAAACACTGTCCTGTGTTTGTAGCAACGTTCTGTGGCATTCGCTGTGTTGAAAAGTAACACTCGTCTATGTTGTCCCTCACTGGTCTCCCACATGTCAGACCGGTTTTTCAAAGCACATGACTCTCAGCGATGATGACAATGGAACTGATCATCAGTCACGATCAGGACAGACTGAAACAAAGACTCAGAGCAGTGTGTTTGTAATATTCTGCAGCTCAACAGGCTCTCTACGGCATTTCATTTCAAATCATTCCCCGTCCATCCAATGCTCGCCAGTGCTCACCGTCTAGGTATCGTAGACAATCACTCCACCTGCCTTAACTTAATGTCTGCCTGAACACACACACGCGCGCACACACACACACACACACCTTGGTTTTTCCAGTTGAGACAGCTGTGTGTTATCACTCTGTACAGTATATTTATGTTGTGAAGTGAATATCTACTGCAAGATGAAGATACATTTCAACACAGAAAAAGTTCTCTGCTTTATGTTGAGGTCAAATCGCTACTGTTGTGGAACTGATTCTCTTGATATTGCTTTCTTTGTTATTTCTTTGGTATTGCTCTTAGTTCACTCTTTTTTTTTTTTTTTCCTGTGAATTGAAAGTCCGTCTTGAACTGAAGCACTGTTCTCCTTAAAAGAGAAGGTGACCAAAACATTGGTTTTCTTTAAATATATTTTATTGTAATAGCGTCAAACCAATAAAATTCAATGAAGTAAAGCTCCAACTGTGTCGACTATTTTTGTTCACCAGCTGTGCACAAGATAGAGAGCTCATATTTACAAGATTTAACACGGCAGCCATAGGGTTGAGCCTTGTCACACTGCAGAAACATTCATATCAACTATGTTCTAAATCTTTAAACATCAGTTAAAATCCTCACAGGGATCTCTCTAAGACAGAAAGCAATCTCACTGGGGCATTTGTAATTTCCCCAACATGTTTTTCATGTTTTAAGCGGTTACATTTCATAGCAGAACAAAATTCTTCAGAGGGAAATGGATGTAGTCCTCAATTGTCCATCTACATCATCTAAGTGTCTAAACATACAGCATGTCGATCAGGTTGTAGAACACACCATGATGTCTAAACAGACACAGTTTAGATTGTAGCAGGCCTTGGGAACACAGCAGCTAACATAGCATAACACCTATTTTAAGATCTACGTCAGCTTGTGCAGCATATCCACAAAGGGAGCATCAAAATGGCTGCAGCTTCTAATAACACACCACGTTTCTGCATTGTCTGAAAAACAACACTCAGGTACAGTACTTTAGGAATCAGGGCATGTTGATAGGTACTAAACAGAAACAGGATACGTCGTCCTTTTTCCTCAAGTCTTCAGAACACGCCAGTCTGTGTTTTACACTAATCATCAACAGTTTTCTGGCCAGTGAGCTGTGAGGATACAGTTTTATTTTATTTTTACAACACTGAACACACTTTCTGGCAAGGCATCATTAAACTTGCTGATCCATGCTGAAACACTACTGAAACTGCAGCACGACATGTCATGTGCTCTTGTTCTAGTATGCTAAGCTGGACTTTCTATTGGAGCTATTTACACTTATCAGGAGGACGGAATTGAAATCAGTCACATACTGCATTTGGTTATGAGATCATTTTTAGAGAATATAAAATATTATGGGGATTAAAGTCAACTTTTGCACCATCAGTGTCCAAATGATCTGGAAAAGACCAGTAGAAAATGCCTGGTAAAGGCAGTCGCTGTGTAAGTGTAGGTAAGCTAGGAATGATTTACAGTAAATAAAGGCAAAAATAAAAAGGTTTTAAATTTAGTGTTAGTTCACCCATAATCACTAAACTTACATAAATTCAGCTGTTGGTCTGCAGTTTCCCTTCATCAGTTGTAAATACGTGGTGCTGAGAGGTCTGCCGTCACCCTGTATAATAATCCATTTGCAACGTTGTCTCATTACAACTTTGAACAGGTTTCTGTAACTTATTGTGAACTAGTATGTGATTTAGGGGGAATGAACCTTGGGTTGATATGACATGGTCAAAACACGCTAACAGAGATATTGATAAGAGAGCATGAGACGTAAAACAATACCTTGTTTGGTCAATTAGAATTTGTGTTTGATGAAAACAAATAAAAGGTTAATTACCCAGTAATACAAAATGACATGTTCACCTCCTCTCACAATAAAACCACCCTGGATCTAGGAATATTTTACATTTCCAAGGGTTATCCACTGGACATAAGATGCCTCCTACATCACTGAAGGAGCATTCTCAGTGTTTGTTCAGCGTGGGCTTTCATTTCCACGCTGATCACTCAGACAGTGTGAACTGCCCATTGCACCAGGATTGGCTGTAAGATAGTTGTGACATCACACATCCTTCATCTTAGATTTTAGGTCAGCTTAGGCCAACTTTCTGCAGAAGGAATCTGAAAATAGTCTTCTTGTGTCTTAATTCTGAACAAACACTATTCTGTGTCTGCACTGGAACTTTGCAATATTGTAAAACTACACAACTCAGAGTGAGATATTAAATTATTGAGTGTTTGGGGGAATATTGATTTGATGTGAGAACAGTGCAGTGACAGTTCTCAGTAGGAGAAGGTGGAGTATCTTTAAAATCTCTTCCAGAGTCTCCACACAGCGTCTGTGCATCTCTAGTGGTCTCTTCCTCCACTGACGATGTGCGTGTCTAGTAGCCGATTACAGGACCAGCTTCATTTGCCATTCAACATCCTGGGGAGAAATAAAATGAAAGGCATTAGCTATGACTCAGTATGATGTTTGTTTGAATTTTTTTTTTTGCATTATGGGAGCGTGATTGTGTTTGTGTACAAAAGAGAACAGATGAAGGATGAGAGGAGTGAAAGGCAGAGTGTGAGAGAGCAGGTGTTGGAGTGGTTAATGGCTGATAGCGTGAATAGCCAGCGCCGTCCCTTCCCGATTAAGGGAATGAACTTCTGCTTTGTCTCGCAAACAATGAGCATCCAACAGCACTCAAACACCGTCCATCAGGCGTTCCTCGCAGACGCCTAAACATTTAATGAATCTATTACAAACTTCCTCCTCCCGACTGCTGGGCAATTTAGAGCTATTGACAGTGACTTAACCCGGTGGAAATACGGGGACCATCTGTTGTGTCCGTCTGCACATTCACGTAAACAAAAGAGATCGAAGCAGTTTTCACACAGGCCTAATGCTGGGCGCTGTGCAGGTAAACAGAGACTATGGGAGGAAAATAAAAGCCTTTTCGCTCCTCTGGTCAACGCTTTGAATCACATGTGAATCTTCCTTATGTGGACTGTGTTTATACGCTTGGCTCTGACCCATGAAACGAAGCTCATCCTACAGAGACATAACAAGCATAAAATGTACCCTGAAAAGAATTCCACATTAAAACAGCATTTATAGACCATACACTTTTAAAGCAGAACATTATCAAAAGCTGAATGAAGTATGTGAGTCACTTCAGTCAACTCAAATGTCGAATGAGGAATTTCAATGAGCATAAATGCAGACGCTTATTTAACTACTCTGTATGTAGTGTGATTTGAATGCAGATAAAGAGAAAGCAAGTGGAGCTCAATGAACTCCTAACACGGGAGGCAGCCACGGCACAGAGGCCACAGGTGGATGCTGGCATTTGAAAGGTACAGGCGACAAACAATACACAGTCAGTTTTTTTTTTTTTTTTTTTTCTCCACAGAACCATATAGGGGATGGCATTGACCAAACTCATCTCGCAACGCGTGAACACTGGGGTTTATTTGGCATTGGAGCGCCTGCTGCAGCACATCAGAGACCCAGGGTTCAAGATTCAGACACAAATACAACCTCACAGCACATGACAAGGCTCTTCTGAGACAGTTGATTCTTTTTATGCCAAAATCACAATTTGGGAGTTAGTCAGTTTGCTTTGGACACCGCAAACAAACCAAAATCAGCATGAACATAGTCAGAGATTTGTAAAATTCTGCCATTGCTGTTATTTTTAAAGCTGGAAGTAATCATATTTGACCTGTGGGAGAGCCGTAGATCAGATGTCAATCAAGTCCCCAAACGTACCTCTCTTTAAAGCCTAATATTTTCATAAAGTCCACCAGCACACTAATCAGAAGAAGTAACTTTAGCTAACGACATCATTGTTATTGATGAGAAAAAGACTTTGTCTGTGGTATAGATTTAATATGGGCAGGCTGTTTTATAGTTCATGCTCCAAAGTCAATTAGTTATCTGCATGTTGCTCTTGCCAAAACCGAACCGAGCTCATGTGAAGAGAAACGGATCAGCACATGTGATGGCGGTGTCAGAAAACAGATCATCCAACAATGTCCTCGACACATATCCTTAGTAGATCCATTCACAGAGAGAACCCTGCAGGCCCAACATATCGTACAATCCCAAGACTTGTCTTTTTCAGGGTGTAGGTTGCTAGCTACGAGGTGGTTCTTGTTACCTGTAGCGAGGGAATTTTGAAAGCATGCAGGCAGCAGAAGAGGAGCCGAATGCCTCATGAAATACTGTTGTGCTGCCAAACACAGGAGTTTGACAAATGGTCCGTATCCAGTGACTCATATTAGCGCAGTCCCAGGATCAAGACAATTACAGGTGAGTATCTGGTCATCAACAGACCCTAGACCTGTGAGTTTCAGGTGGGCACCACCCACAGATTCCTAATAAAAACCTAAACTCAATTGGGTTAAATGGTGAAACGTCCTGTAGCCTTTATTCCAGATATTTGGATAAACCCCCATTTACTAAATCCTCTGCTTTATTTCTAGCAATCTGTAGGTGTAGGTGTAAACCGGACTCAGCCATCTGTAACTTGTAAACTTTATTCAGCAGCACCAGGGCTGACATGATAACCTACATTATGCTGAGTGGACAGTGCTTGTGTTTTACAAAGCTCACTATAATAACCTTCCACTAAAAGGTTTCTGCAGACACATAGTAGCAGTCAGGTCATATTCTAGCATGGACACACAGTTCACAGATGATGAAATGACTGTTTGAGTGTCCATCTGAGCAGCCTTAGAGAGTTTAGAGCTCGTTTCGGCAACTGTTTGACCAAGATTTAGTGACCATTGAGTATCAGTTAAATTGTGAATAAGATTCTTGATTTTCAATGTATGTCCATTCATTTATAGCTATAGACTGAAAGTGAAGTAAAGTGTGGAGCACCGCTGCTGTTCACTGTGTAGTTCAATCCCTGCTGTTCACAGCAGAACAAAACAACTCCTGGCTATAATTCAGTCATACCACTTCACTATTAACCTTCTGCAATGCTGTCTTTGTTATTGTATTTTCATTATTTATCGCTGCTCTCCATCTCTTCGCTCCATGTCAGACTCCATCTCTTCCCTCTCAAAGCATTTCAAAGCTACCATCAGGGCTTAGACCAAATAGTTTATAGTACGTTTTCACATTTATCCTTTGTATGCTCTATGTGTAGTCTTGTTTTTGCAGCTTATGCTGCAGGGGAAACAATACAATCTCCCTGACGATTCAAGAACAAGAACATCAAGTGAGGTTAGCTTTTTACCTGATGGCTTGAACCCTGTCAGCTGCACCACCTGTTTAAATCAAAAACACACACAACACATAGGATCCAATCAATGTCCTAAAACATAATCTATAACACTGTGTAGTGATGAGGAATTCATGTTGCTTACTTGGTTTCCCGATGCTGGCCTCAAAGAGAAACTCACAAAGCTCTCCTTCCTGAAACTTTCTGAAAGGAAAAAGCGCACACAATTGAATTTAAAGTTTTCAGTTGTCTTTCAAACCCACACATTTGTTTATGCAAGGCCAAAACAAATTCATAGAAGCAGGGTGCAATACAAAGGTTTAATGAAATGCACAGACAGAAACTATTACTGTTCTTTTGTGTGTCTGCATGTGCGTGTGTTTATTACAGATGTCCTTTGTTCGTCCTTGTATTTCTGAACAATGAGTCATTTAATCGTGGCCTCGTGTCAGCAGGGCAGATTGCTACTGATGGCATGAACTCCCGGCTGTATGGAAGAGCCAACCAAGACCAGCAAGACCGAGAGGGCAAATGACTATGTTTGGCCAGCAAAGTACTAACTACAGATTAAGGTGGTCATGGGCAAATGCTTATGGCTCTATATGCTGCATACAGCAAACTTTTTGAGGCAGAAAGTTGGTCTGAAGTTGCACCGCTGGGAACTGATTATACTCCAGAAAAGGATCTGAGCAAAGATATCGTTCGGATGGGTCTTTATGTGGTGAGGAATGGAAGAGTAACAGAAACATGATCATACACGTCATCTGAGCGCCATGGGGTTATTTATTATTTGTCGACAATAAAATGGCTCTGATTGGTTGGAAGACTATCCAATTGCGTGCAGATGTATTTTTTTCTCTGTATCGGTTGAAACACGTGGCTGTGGCTCAGCAGGTAGAGCAGCTTTCCATGAAATGAAGGGTTCCCCGGGACATGCCACATGCCAAAGTGTCCTTGAGCAAGACACTGAACTGCCAGTTGCGCCCAGTGGTTAGCACTGGTGTGTGAATGTGTGTGTGCTTGTGCGAGCCAATGGGCAGATGTGTCTGTGACTGTACAGTGCCTTGAGTTCCAACAGGTAGAAAAGCGCTATATAAAAACAAGACCATTAACCATTAAATAATGAAATCCAAATGTTGTGTTACCAGACTCTTGGCTCCACCAGGCTAGTGCATAGGAGAAAATAGGGGGAGATTTATTGAGCCTGTTGCAAATGCATTATGTGCTGCTGATTAAGATATGATGTTGGACAACAACAAAACACCTGGTGCTGCACGTTATTCTCACTGCTCAGAAGACACAGTGTAATGTGAATTTTGATTATTTCTCATACACATGTATTGCGGTTGGTTTGTCAGAGGGTGCTGCAAATCTTTGGGCACGAAAAGTGGACAGTAAACTTTTAATCCCAGCTTGCTCTTGTCTTCTTCTTCAGATACGACAGTAAAATTATCTGCAAATCCTTACAAAATACCCCCTATCCTCATCCTTGAGTACGGAGCACATCACACCAGCCTACCGTTCTTGATGACCAATGAAGTGGAGGTAGAGCTGGAGGGTCCAGAAGTCTCACTGGTCTCAGGGCTGGAGGGAGCCGGTGGACTGCGGCCCCAGGATGTAATTGGGGCCCTCTGAGAAGGTAGGAAGCTGGTTGGCTGGGAGCAGTTCTAAAAATACATCACAATCCAATCAGAGTCCGAGTTCTAGTACCAAGAGAGAATTTATTTTCTGTCCTTAGTGGCCAGATCATTGCTGCAAGCTTTTTGCTCACTCACCGTGAAAGATAAGGCCTTTCTCTTTTCTTTGATCCTCTTTATAGCATTCCTCACCTAAATGAGAAGCAGTCCACTGGTTTGTCCAAAAGGCTGGCAGCCTCACGTATTGTACAAAGATACAGTCTGATATTCTCCCGCAGAGGCGACAGCAGGACTAACAATGGACTGAATGTCTCCTTACCTCACTGTTGTAAACAGCATAGACCAAGAAGATATAAAGACCCTATGGTGAGGAGAGAGACACATTAAGAAGCATGTATGGAGAAGAATTAACTCTATTCATACGTTTATTGATAAGATAGATCATCAAGTCCATTTAGTGCTACACTGTCACCTTAGTCAGACTATACTTTTCTCTTTATCAACATAGGGAGATGCATATAATGGAAAAAGAACTCTTCATGCTCTCTGTCTGTATGTTTTTTTTACTCCTGGCACGTGCTGCAGCAGGGGACAGCACTCAATCTCAGCTAAACTGAATTGTTTTACTACTAACATTTGGCTGTGAAATCACAGATTGTTGGTCTCTTGTACATCCAGAAGTTACAACATAGAAAGAAGACTCCTTCCCCCAACCATCACGCTGAAGAGGTAGCAGCAGAAAAAGACCATGTTTGTATGGATGCCATTCTGTTAATTCAGAAGGCAAACAAACAAAACAAAGCCGAAGGGTTTGTAGGTTTTTACACCTACACACTGTTCTGTCACTTCTGTCGAATTCTATACCGTAAAACTGTGGCATTGCACCAGCTGTCTGTCAGCTATAGCGTGCTAGAAAAATTAGCCCTCAAAGCTGCAGTGGGATTTTTTTATGAATCTTGTGATAATGCAGATATACAATGAACATCCATAACGTTCAAGCTCTCGTCTAAATATGTTTGTGTTTTGCAGCAAGCCAAAGTTTCAAATCTCTGTCTGTCCCACACTGAGGCTCCATTAGCAATACATTTTACGTCAACCCACGGAAGAGGGGAACAATAGTGTTGGACACAAAGTCGACTACACCAATTAGGAGTACGGTGGGGCCTTCGGTGTTTTAAGTAAACATAGTTATAGTCCGTTATATCAGTATGAGATTAAGCTCCAGATAAAAAAAAATTAAAAAAAAGCAGAAAAAGTTGCTCAGGTGCAGAATTACAGTCTGAAAGAGGGAGAATCAACAGCAAGGACAAACACAGATCACTGTTAATGCTTTTCCTCAACAGAGCCCTGAAAGAAAGAAGGGCCATGGACTGTAGACTGTAGAATAACACTATATGCATGCATTAACAGTGTTTGTGTAAATACTTCCACTGCCAGTAGGTGTAGACCTGTAGTTCTGGGGTGTATCTTCAACTTACAGTACATTACATACGGGACCAGTATCATACAGTACAGTACCAGTATCTCATCTTACCCCTAAACATTTTTTATTGTACAGTCTATGGTTAAACTGAACTGATTCACTGTGATGGTTTATTTCATTTCACCATGTATACGTTTTACTTAATCTGTGTTCTTCACTTCATATATATTAGAATATGGTATTTTTTCACTCACATTGTTTCAAAATTGTACATTATTTTGAAAATAAGTGACTTAACGTAACACACAAATGTGTTTTTTATCTGCTGTTCTGTATGTACTGTCATGTGATTAAAAAATCAAGGATCTACTGAGGCCACTTTTAGCTGTAAACTCCAAGATCAAAGCTTGAATCAGTTGAGGAAGCTACTTGGGTAGCACAACACGCAAGCTACAATCTACATTATTTGAGGTTATTTAAGGTCATTAAAGAAACGAAATAGCTCCCTGAACTTTCAACATCTCCACATGTTCCTTTCCCTGTAATGACAAAGCTTGATTTGAACATTTATTTGTCAACAGACAGATCAAGCAGTGATGTTTAAGGCAATAATGTGAGGCAAAGTGTTCTGATTAGGTTCGGCCGATTATGTTCTTAATCGTGGTTAGCATAACACAGTCAGATATGTGGACTGTTATTCATGTTACTGAAGGACGTTTTAAGACACATAAATCTAGAAGTGACTCCATCTGTGTTTTTGTTTTTTGTTATTTATAAAATGTCTCTTGGGTAGAGACAACTTCCTGTGCCACTATAGCCGCCGTTGACCAAGTGTTATGTCTTCACAGTCCTCCACTTTGCTGAAGCTGCAGAAGATTCAGGCGTCAGCTTATGCTGCGAGAAAGACAGTTTTGGTGCAGACTTTTCATGAAGACTTTGCTCTTTAGCATTTAAAATGGAGTATTAATTGAACAGGTGAACATGAGTATATTTTCAGAATTAATGGTCACATCAACAGCCAGACGTTTTGCCAAATTATCCCTCACTAGCTGCTTTGTGTCTTTTTTTAATAGAAGAATATGGTCTGGCCCAACGTCATCCTCCTAGCTACACGAGGAAGCACTCCTACTGTAGTGTTATCTGCCCCCAGCAGTAAATCTAAATTAACTAGCAGCTCTCTGGGGGTCACCCAGGGGCTAGCTCATTTTGATTAACTGAAGAGTCAGTAAGGGGAAAGAGGACTGGAAGGGGTGAGAAAGGACAGGGAGAGAGAGAAAGACAGAGAAAAGGAGAGAGATGTGCAGAAAGCATAAGAAAAAGAGGGACAGTGTGTGGAAAATGGGAAGATAGAAAGAGAGAGGAACTGAGCGCTGTTTTTATCAGGGGAGGAGAGCTGGAGGTAGATGTGGTATGTCCTGTCGTTCAAAGCACTGGCTGCCGCCTCCCACACCAACACACATGCACACAGAGGTGCACGAGAACACACCCACAGTTCCAAATGTAAGATGAGCAGATAAAGATGTGTGCAACAGAGATCCATTTATAAAGTAGTGGAAAATACTAATGGTATTGAGATGAATGAGCACGAAGCTATGGCACACAGATATTCTCAAATGTGAGGACATGGAAGCATGCAAGTGAAGAAATCCCATATCAGCCTCTAATTAAAATGTAGGAACATATCAGAAAAGGTGTTATCTTAATGCTAAAGTGATTTGCTTATTGTGACAACACTATTCTATACTTTCATTGTGTATCGATTTGTTCCTATCAAATGTTTTGCCCATAACATTAACATTAAACTGAGTTACAGTCATGCAGCCTCTTAAAGGTTAGCTTATTGGTCCACTTAACAATAATAATAATAATAATACATTTTATTTATAGGCGGCTTTCACGACACCAAGGTCACCGTACAAAATTGTTTAAAATAAAACACAATTCAAATACACGAAATAAACACAATTAAAGTACACACAAGCATAATATAGAACATATAGTTACATACAAATGACAGATAGAATGGGAGATAGAAGTGAGACTATGGAATGGAGTAGGGCTGTCTGAATAAATAAGTTTTGAGCTGAGATTTGAAGGTAGTGACTGAGTCTGAATTTTTTAAGTGTTCTGGGAGGGCGTTCCAGAGGCAGGGGGCTGAATGGCAGAAGGCTCTGAACCCCATGGTGGTCAAGCGAGCAGGTGGGATGGTGAGTTGTTGTGAAGAGGATGACCTAAGAGTGCGGGCAGGAATGTTTATTTGGAGCAGGTTAGTGAGGTAGTGAGGGGTGAGGTTGTTTAATGCCTTGAAGGTGAGAAGTAGGATTTTGTAGTTGATACGGAATTTGACAGGAAGCCAGTGGAGTTGCTGCAGGACAGGTGTTATGTGACTTATGGAGGGGGTTCTAGTGATGATACGTGCGGCACAGTTTTGAACCAGTTGTAGCTTATGGATGGATTTGTCAGGTAAACCAAATAAAAGCGAGTTGCAATAGTCCAGACGGGACGTGACCAGGCTATGGACAAATGACTTAGCAAGTCATTTGTCATCAGTCCATTGATTCCTGCAGTGGTCCAAGCTCTATGTCTGCCATTTTTACTCTGTACTCTTCTTTTATAAACGTCCACCTACTGAAACTAAATGACCTCTAGTTTTCGATCATTAGAAAAAAATATTATTTTATTACTTCATTTTTGTAATCTTATTCTGTATACATTTTCTTGCTATAAGCTGCTGTAATGACTGAAAAAAAATAGTGTTATTTTACCGGATCTTGGAAAAACTACCGCTGAATGCTGCTAACAAATAAAATGAAATTCAAACTACCTGTCAAATTAAGGAAAAAATAGATTTCAATTTAAGTTGATTCAGACCCTTTTTTGTGGAACAATGTGTGCTTTTCTTGGGACATTTGCAGAACAAACATCATATATCGTCAGTATGCCTGCGTCAAATGTGTGAGGATGATGCATCATGGTGTGTATTATATATCAGACTTTATCATGATACCATTCCATTTTTGAAACAAGTCATTACACACAATTTAAAACTTCATGGCTGAAATGAACCAGTCGGCATGTGATCCAAGCAGCTACTGTGATGTTGTTTTCCCCTAATCTAACACCACTGTGCAGGCAGACATATCTTTGTGTACCTGGAAGGAATTGAGAGCGATGAAGACGTAGGCGACCACGACAGACAGATGGACCAGCACTCCACACAGCCAGGTCAGACCCAGGACGGGCAGCAGAATGAGAACTGGACGGGTCACGGCCCTACAAACACACACAGAATGCACATGGAGTACATGATCCATATGGGCACACACTGAGCATCTGCTTGATGTACTCGTATACACATATATACAGATGCAATAGACCGAGGTCTGATAGACTGCTGAAACAAAGCCTCAAGCTGTGTCGTGGCACAATTTGATTCCAGAGTGCTCTGCTTTCTTTTTCAACTATGTTAGAAAACATGCAGACAGACAGAAGGACCCAGCAAAGTGGTTTTTCAAGTTATTTTGATGACATTTTCTTCTCAGATATTTCCTCCTTGAATCTTCATCAAAGATCTCTGCACAGCTATAGATTTTACCGCCTACCACAGCCATACTCCTGTTCCTTTGCAATCATCCTTTCAATGATCCTGGTGCTTATACGGCCAATAACCATTTCACGGGGCAAGGCAGAAAAGGTTGCCTTTGTTCAATCCACCATTGTTGTCACACTGCCGCACCTGGGTAGAGAGATTGAGTTTTCAGACTGCAATGTGTCTGCAAGGACAAAGCAGGCACTCTCTTCCCTTTTATTTTTGAAAGTCGTTTTCCCTCTAATCTCCTGAATTGGCATAACACTCTAGAGCTGGCATAGACATCTACTTTCAGTCTGTTTGTGAGGGAATGAAGACGGGGGAACAGCGTTGTGGCATTTCGATCATGCTTAGACAAATATGAAAAATAGAAATATGGACAGAAGAGAGCTGCTGAATGCTGGGTTGAAGGACAGTTTACCTGAATATGAAAATATCAGAGATATTAAATCCTAGTCATACCTTTCTCATAAGAGAAATTAGTAGTATTTTATAATTATATTCTATTGACTTGTGTTTATTGAAGTACTTAAAGACGTCTGTCCCTACTAATGTACTTAGTAGGAATCAGCTTAGACAGCAAGATAGTCATTACATTAAGATGAGGAGTCACTTAAATTACCAAAACTTGGTTCCTCACTTACATCCAGTGGTGTCTAGAGACAGATTGTTTGGTTTTATTTTTGAGATGTACTTGTCTGAGGTCTCTGTTTCCACCCAAATACAGCAGAGGTGAGTGGAATTTCATTTGGACTTCTCACACAACTGAAGAAAAATCATTCATTTTCTGTAACCGCTTGTCCTCTGGAGGGTCTGGGGGGGGATGGGGGGAGGGGCTATCCCTGTCATCGGGCGAGAGGCGGGGTACACCCTGGACAGGTCTCCAGTCTATCGCAGGGCTAACACAGAGAGACATACAACCATTCACACTCACATTCACACCTACGGCCAATTTAGAATCACCAGTTAACCTAATGAGCATGTCTTTGGATGGTGGGAGGAAGCTGGAGTACCTGGAGAGAACCCACGCAGACACAGGGAGAACATGCAAACTCCACACAGAAAGGCCCAGTCGGCCCATGGATTCGAACCTGGAACATTCTTTCTGTGAGGCATCAGTGCTAACCACCACAGCACTGTGCCACAACTGAAGAATGTCAAAAATCAATCTCACCTGTATGTGTATGCCTCCATATGCGGTTTATCAGAAATCCTTGCACTAAACCACGGCAAGCATCTGATGCTATGCTGCTAGAAATCTCACAAGCTTGTACACATAGCCATGCTGTGGCAGAATTACTAGAAAGATGTGTACTATCATCTTGCAACCATGGCAACGTAAAAAGGTCTGACACATTGAAAAGGGTATGCTGTTCAGCATCCGACTGGCAATCATACAGCACATATGTAAATTAGGAGCGGAGCAACTGTAGCGATATCCGGACCCGGATAAGCGGAAGACGACGACGACGACGGCAACTGTAGCGAGAAGAGAGATTCTGGTAATGGTAAAGATGTGAGGACAAGACTGGTAATGTCTAAACTATCAGAAACACTTCAGTGAGCCACACTATTCCACTAGACAACATGATCCTTCATTACCATGAACACACACACAAACACAGTTGTTTATCTGTACTTGGTGATACATACACTTCCCTGCTGCCATAAATACTCACCAGCGCACCAAATGGGGATTACTTGGCCAAAAAAAAAATATTGCATTCAAACACAAGGAGAAAACAAAACGTAATAGTATCTCTGTAATATGTAGAGAAAAAAAAACTAAGGCAAAAAATTAACTCCATGGGGTATAAGAACTGCTTTTTAACAAAGATGAAGAACGCACATGTTACAGAATATGCCTTCAGATAGACTCTCAGTGATTAGAAATAGTTTGAAAGTTAAAATTTGTTGTATCTATTTAAACTATCTATTGAACAATGGGAAATGGATGTCACAACATGAACATGCTCATGATAGAATGAAGTTTTAAGTAAAGACAGACCCAAACATGTATTGTAGACACACACACACATGCACACACACCCAGGGCTTCACGCACAGACACACAATTGTGCTGGGACCAGGTGTTAAGCTGATAAGCCCTTGTGGCTCCCACAGAAAACTCCCAATCTCTCACACTGTCGTTATTGGCTATGGGCCGCTCAACCAAAAAGAAAATAGTAAGCCTGTATGTAAGTGTGAGAGACAGACAGAGAGTGTGAGAGAGAGCGTGGGCGTGCGACAGAAAAGAAAGATTCATAAAAGACAGCAGGAGGAGAGAGAGCGACAGGGAGAGCTAGAGAAGCTGTTGTATCTCACCAGGTGAGGTCAAAGGTCTGCATCTTTGATGCCGAGCTTGGACTGAGCATCTTGGAACGGCGGCGAGCGCTAGAAACGGTCACCATGACAACCCGACACAGCACAACTGCGTTGACCTGCAGGCAGAGGACGACAGCGTCAACATGGCCTCCGACAAACACGAGGAGGGCAGAGCCACTTGGCCTCAAGCTCACATAAAGAGGAGGGAAATTTTAGCCTCTTGCCCAGGCTGCAGGAAATCACATCACACAGTATTCAGTGATGAACATTATTTACTATATCGTCACTGCTCCTGGGCTTTCTGAATGTAAAAACAGAATGTAAAGAAAGCACAGGAAGAAAAAGCTTGTTTGGAATAAACCTGGCTTACTGTATGTCACTTATTATGCACCTCTTTAAGGGTGGACTTCTCTCAGAAATAAACTCAGCTATTTAGTTTAAAATTCATAGCGTGTATTTGTAATGAACCTTTGATTAGTGAAGGATGAGTTGCGGGTGGGTTAAATAATACACCCTAATGAGGAAAATATTAATTATACTGCTTATGTGCACATCAAACTTGTCTTTTTGATGGATTATTCTACAGGTACTACTGCATATCTACCGTGTTGGAGAGTGTTCTCATGAAAAGCAATAACTTCATAATTTCCTAATAAATCCTTTGGGAATTACCATGACATTTATCCCTGAACGTCTTCACCTGGAATACTGGTAACTGTTGTGTCACTTATCTATGTGTTATAAATAAACCCAGCTATGTTTAAAATTCACTGCATGAGTTGTGAGTTGGTTAAATCATACACTATTAAAGGGGAAATTATTAATTACATTCAAGTGTCAAGTGCATAACTTTTAACATTTTAGTATCATCAAATATTTAATGATATTCTAGGAATAATATTCATTTCACTAATACATTGCTGCTTTGCACTACTATAAATATAGCTTGTCTCCCTCCTTAACACTTAAAATAAACAAAATATTTTAAAAAGTCATCACAAACGCAATAAAACACACATGGGTTATCTTTCAAGACAAAAGGTTGTTCAAACAGGCCCACAAGTTGACACAGCTGCATCTGCCATTAACACAGTAGTTATAAAAAAAAAAAAAGTGAGGACACACACTGACGCAAAGTAAGATTACATACCGCCAAGACAAATATTACAGGTCCCACAAAGGCCCAGATTGTGTCAGTCTTCACACTGAGCCAGCAGTGATCGTCTGCCTTGTACTTGTCCGCTGATATTGCCAGCGTTACGCCAACTATCAGGACAGGAAGCCCTGAAAAACAGTTCAATAAAAGCAAATGAAATGTGGCGGTGTTGTGACAGCAAAATAAGCAGCATGTTTAGAGATGTATTTGTGCAACCGTGGCTGCGGCAGGGGCGACTATTTTGTCCTCTGTGCCTGTTTAGTCTGAAGGGTAAGATTCAGCACATCTGCGCAGAGAGATGAGAGGAACACCTGAAGACTGAGTGTTTATGCTACATAGTCACGCCATGTTCTCAGCTCATCATGCGACAAAACACCCAACACTCACAGATGGATTTGAGCACAAGAACAGTAGCAGCTGCAGGATGTTTTTAAAAAAAAAAAAAAAAAAAATGGGTTAAGGTTACAGTATAACATAACACATTTTTTTTTTTTTTCAAATGCTGATATAAGTTAACATCAATAAAGCATGATTAGATTAATTTTATTATGCTGGAAATAACTAGCTGCCTAAAAAGAGGGCAAAGGGGCAGAAACACAGGAACAGAGCCACAGTGAGTTCTGTTTTGCGTTGGTGCACAGTTTGATATCTTGGTGACTTTCCATGCCATAATGGAAGCACTACTTTACAGTCCTGGTGCAAGGAATGGACGTAGCTCGTGTGGCCATCCACTTGTCAGATGTGAGCAGGTCAACGGTTCAGCGCGGCCTTGTTCATCAGCATTGTGGTCATCGCATTTGGTGTAGGCACACCCACAGAAAACTCACTAAAATGACAGAAACATATTTTGCATGTACGCATATATGTTTTATCCTGCTTGCTTCTCATTTGTCTGCTTCTCCTCGCCTTCCATCTGTCCCCCAAGTCTGTTCCTCCACCTGCCTGGCCTCAATCAGATGATCATATGAGCTGGGTTCTGCTTAGAATTCCCTTCTGCTAAAAGGAAGTTTTTCCTTGTTTTCTTGGCTTGCTGTGTGGACTTCAGGCTCATGGTTCTTCACAGTAAGTATACTGATGAATGCCATCAATCACTCTGGAGAGTTCTTTATCATCTAAGGCCTTTTTAAAGCGAGTGAGGTTGCACGCATGGCAGATCCACTGTTAACATTTTGTTTAACCTGCACCAACTGTAAACTAACTCTATAAACTGCTTCGCTTATGTGCAAATCAAACTTGGATTCTTCTACAAGTTGTACTGCAAATCTGCCATGTTGGATACTGAAACATCGAAAACACACAGTCTCGGGAAAAATAATAATAACTGCTTAATAAATCTCTCAGGACAATTCTGACCATCATCCCCGAGTGTCTCCTTGCCAGTCTACCTTTAAGGTGGAAATATTACGTTAAAGCAGGCAGCTGCACGATCCCAGACTGTTAGTGCTCTTATTGCCATTCTTGCATGTAAAATAGACAAATCTAAAAACAAGAAATTAAGCATAAAAAACTAGTTGGTGTGATATTTGCATATGGTACTATATAGATAAAATGGTCATAGCATCATAGCCAAAATACAAATTCAACTGAAAATAATCATCATCTACTCTTGAGCTGCTGTATTCATATTCTGCAGACAGACAGGTGTTGGTAGGTGAACTGTACCCTCACCATACCAAAACTCAAGCCTGACACAAGACCGATTCAAAAACATTTGCAGTCTTACTTTACAGACCAGTAAAGAAGTTATACTGACAATCACTGCAGCACCGATTGAATGATTAAATATCTAAATTATTTTTCAAGAGTGCATGCAGTACAAAGTGTAATGGAATTCATTAAATTGTAGATATAATTGTATTCACTGAAGCTGAAGCTCATGGTTTTTTTAGTCTGTCGGTCTTTTAATCACACCGTTCTACGAAAATTCTGTCTTTTGAATCCACATGACTGAGTGGAATGGAATACTTTCTACAATAGGGTCTTTCTTTTAAGTACAACATGTGGTTTCTAAGATGAGCAGACATTTTTTTCAAAAACTGAAATACCATTAATATCTTTATATATTTGATTTCACCCTGATAATCAATGTAGGAATGATTTACTGACTCGGGACTTATCACCATTACAAGTTTGCCAAGAAAATATATAAAAAATTGAAATGTAGTAATTCAGATCCAGTTGTTTTATCTAAACTGATCAGTTATTATCAACTGAATGATGCAGAAGCAGTGTAGAAGGCAAGCTTTTGAAACACTGCAACAGAAAGAGAAATTTGCAGCACCACATGTTGGTTAAAGTGAATTTTCTAAGGGGGCAGTGTATGGCACAGATTGTACAAAATTAGTATTACAAATGAAAATATCAGTTTAACACTGAAAAAAGACAAATCTATGAAAAGTGTCCACACATTTCAGAATCTAGCTACATGTTATCTCAACATGATCTGACAATGTTCCAAAGAGCGTCTCATGGTGTCAGGAATGTTTGGCTTTTTCCAAACTAAATGTTCTGTGGTGCTAAGGCCAGGTGACTGTGGAGGAAGTCCATGATGTTCAGCACTTAGTCTCCTTTCATTGAAGTGTGTTTGGGCTCATTATCTTGCTGCAGTATGAATCCTTTCCCACAAAGAAACCAGAGGGTGTAGCAAGTCCCAGAAGAATGGACTGCTACTTGTCCTTGGTCTCCAAATAGAACTGGTGCAAAAGTAGCAACACATTCCCAGACATGAATATTCCCACTAACATGTTTCATTTTGTGGGTTCATCCTCTGTGAAATGTTGACTTAGCCCACCCCAACTGTTTGGCCTCATCACCCCTCCTGAGAGGTGGTCCAGAGACACTAGTCATTCAAAGAAATCGCTGGACACCCTTGTTGTGACTGGACTGACTGACTGAAGTCTTTCTTTTAGCAAAGTCTGTATCTGTCATAAAGTTGTGTTGTTCTGTATTTGTGACGAAATCTGCTGTACAGGTTTGGTGATAGTGAGGCCTTTTGGTCTGCCTCATCCTGCTCATGACGCAACTGATCTCAATGCATTTAGTGGGTGGCTGTTGCTCAGCAGGTACAGCGGGTTGTCCATGAACCAAAGGGTTAGCAGTTCAATCCATGGCACATTAACCACATGCCAACTTGTCCTTGAGAAAGACACTGAACCCCAACAAGTGTCTGTGTGCTTGTGTGAACAAGTGGGTAAATGTGACATTGTGGCTGTAAAGTGCTTTGAGTACCACCACGTGAAGAAGCGTTATATAAATACAAGCCATTTAAAATAACAGCCACCTTTTACTAAATAGGCCACTTGATATTATTTAAATTAAAATTAATGTATTCTGATTGCATTTGATTTGGCTGCATGCAATTTGGTCCATAATTCGCAGTTTTCACTAGGCAGAAGTAAAGATCACCAGTTTAGCTGAAGTTTTTCAAATCTAATCAGCAGGTTCGTCCCTTATCCATAGAGCCCACTTTTGTAAAACTGTTACTGAATGATTTGGAGAAGAATCTGAAAGTATCTCAGCATTCAGTTCGACTTAATTTTCCAGAATGGGTCAAGGAGCTGAGACACTATAGCCATGTAAAGCTGCCTGTCTCTACCCTCCTCAACCTGTGTCCCCCCATGAACTCTCTCCAACATTTTATCTGGGGGAAAGCTTGGCAGCAGCAGCACGTCTCATTCTTCCAAGAGCTGAACTAGGTAATTTAAAGTAGTTTCTACTCACAATACACAAGTGAGGTCATTTGGGATGTCTGACCTCACATTAACTGTAAATGTGAACGCTTTTGTGCTACGTCCTTCGAGCAAACTAGCAGAGACAGAATAATTTGTCACACTTTCTTGTTCCTCTTGTTTGCTCTGTATTTCTACTAAAAGAGTCATCTGATTGTTGCTCCTAATCCAGATTTGACAAAGATTCAAACAGCTCGCAAAAGACTGCAGAAACACTGCTTGTTTTTATGATTCAATTGAAAAGACACAGATGCAGTGCCAAAGGTGAGCTGCTGAAGGAAAGCACATGCATATATGTGTAATGCCAGTCACGTTTTGTTAAATGCCACAAAGAAACAAGTCCACATAAATGCTGTTTTGTTTTACATTAAATCCAGTTTGATGAATATGTCTTTTTTGCATTAATGCAAGAATGCATCAAGAGATATTAAGATGATGTTTCTTCCTTAATTACAGCATTTCATTAACAAAGGTATTTGTTGAAATTATTGCTTAATATTGTAACCTATTCATCAGGAAGTAGGACACTATCATGATGCAAGGTTGTGGTGTATGGGATCATGACAATGTGAAAACATGATTTCATTTTTATTTCCTTAATTACTATAAACTAGTATTAGTTACAATAATGACGGTTGCCGATATGTCACAGTAGAAGGTTTAGAATCAAATATCTCTCTAACCTCTAATGTACTGTCAGTTCTTGGATCAGTTTCTCTTTAAATCCGACAAAGAGTGACTTGAGCTCAGAGTTTACCCCAGCCAATGATGTAGTAGAGCTTCATCCTGCGATCCTCGCTGATGTTGACAGACACAACTTTGCTCCAAAGCAGCAAACCCTCCACCAGCATCCAGGAGAAGGAGGCCATGAAGAAGAGGTGGAGGAGCGCAGTAACCAAGAAGCACGCAACCTGCAGAATTAAAGATGTGCAGAAATAAGTGAGGGCTCCCCCAAAGACACATCCCATGGTCGTGGAAAAGATGTTCGTCTGTTTGAGAAGGGTCAAATCACTGGCATGAATCAAGCAGAGAAAACATCTAAGGAGATTGGAGAAACTGGGTTAAGAACTGTCCAAAGCATTATTAAAAACTGGGGTTGCTGCAGATGGTCAGGTCTAGGTTCAGCAACATTATGTGTCCAAAGAATGAGGTCAGCTGACTACCTGAATATACTGAATGACCAGGTTATTCTATCAATGGATTATTTCTTCCCTGATGGCACGGGCATATTCCAAGATTACAATGCCAGGATTCATCGGGCTCAAATTGTGAAAGAGTGGTTCAGGGAGCATTAGACATAATTTTCACACACGGAAAGCTAAAGGCGGTCCAACGAAATATTAGAGTGTATGACCTTTTTGTTTTGGTGTTGACTTTTCTTTTGGCCAGGCAGTGTATGTAACACTGACTTTAATAGTTACGTCGATGGCACAATTACAAACCTTTGGAGAGCCTAAGAACATAGTTTAGAATCACTCACAGGATAATTAGCTGCTCCTAGAGGTACCAAGTTCTAAACGGAAGCTCAGAGGGGACAGAGCTTTCTCTGTTGCTGCTCCCAAATTGTGGAATGACCTACCACTCCACATCAGACAAGCCCCCTTACTGTCCATTTTTAAAACTTGTCTTAAAACCCATTTTTATTCCTTGGCCTTCAACCCAGCATGAGACTCTGTTTTTTTCTGCTTTTGTTTAGTGCTTTTATTGTTTTTATTGTTTTCAGTGCTTTTAGTGTTTTACTGTATTCATTATTTTATTTGTTTTATTGTTTTTAATAGTTTGTCTCACCAATGTACAGCACTTTGTTTCAGCCGTGGTTGTTTTTAAAGTGCTTTATAAATAAAGTTGAGTTGAGTTGAGAGTATAGAAGCTGACTAAAGACACTACATACAATTTCAGTTGGTTCCAAGACTGAAAGACACTTCATCTGAAAAGTTCATACAGGCCTTCAGCTACAACAACTCATTCCAAACTTGCTAAACTCCTAAACCAACTAAAACCAGCCCAGCTCCACTGGCTCAAAACAGAGAGTAATTTTGGTCCAGATGCGTCAAACACTGCAGAATGTCTTTCTCTCTTCATCCCCTTGTGCTCATTAAGATTAACATTGTCCTGTTGCTTTATAAGACTGTCCAAAACAAAGTGAAAAGAAAATTGAAGATGCTTTTAACAGCATTCCTTAAACTATCAAGTGTGACCTAAGTGAAGACAAAAACATATCAGCTGCCCTTATCTTTTAACTACTGTGTCATCTGAACAACATTTTAGTGGTTGATCTTTGAGCTTAATATTGTGCACTGCATTTTATTCGACATAAGACCTTGCAGGGTGTCCTTGAACACAACAAACGTAGCTATGTTGAATATATGTAGTATATTTGCATTTTTTACGCATCTCTTTCTGTTTTCTGTTGTTTTAAAGCTCTTGTATGAAAGGTGCTATACAAATAGAGATTATTATTGTCATAATTTTAATATGCATTATGATTATTAATAATAATTATTATAAAAAGGAGCACAGAAGGAAATGGTACCTGTTCTCAGTGTAATGAAACAGGCTCCGGTTAATGTTTTGTAGGTCATAAAATGAAAATAATGAACTGAAAGCTGTTGCTGATGATTGTCACTTTGAACGATCCTTTCCACATTACACATATTCATTTAATCCAATGTCTACATAAAAAATATTGATTAGCGCAGCTTTAAAATGTTAAACTAAGCTTTCCCTGGCTAAAAATCCAGCTAGCGACATCCTTCAGTCAGGAACATGCTGTCAGTTTTAATCAGAACCAAGGATGTTGAAGATTTAAATCAACTAAAATGTGTCTTTTAAATATCTTTTTACAGTAATTATAAATTTGTGAAGTATTGTCCTGCAGCTGTGTTGTGTTGTATTTTATTGACATACAGCACAATACAAACTAAGGTTTGGGTAACTAACTAAGTAGGCCTAGCTGATAGTTGGAATAATAGTAAAACTAATAGAATTAACACTGCAAATGTGTCATATGTTGAGACTCACCTCATTTTCAGATGCCCAGTCACTGCACATCAACAACAGCTCAGCAATGCCCAGAGCCACTATCAGGTTTTTATGGACGGTGGTACGGTCTGATTTAGGGACACTGCACAGAGATGTACACATACAAGCACACAGAGCATGTAATAGGTGAGTGGAGCTCTCACAGTAGTTTTCAGGGCAAATGTTCAGTTTTTCTTTTTCATTTATTGATGTGAATCTGGCAGGGTTTTTTTTTATTTTTTTTTTAAATGCTTTTCACCCTTGATGCTTTACAGAGTGCACTCTGTGACGTTTGTGACTCACCCCACAGCGATGAAGAGGATGAAGGTGAAGAGGAGGCCACACATAGATACTCCACAGCCGATGAACGTCAGCACCTGCAGAGCTTTTTCGTTCTCCGGACTCAGCTAACAGAAACACACACACACAAACACAGTGTATGCTGTATAAATAGCAGCACGTACTCTAGATGAAAGCCTACACAAAATCCACTGTGATAATTGCAGAGAGGAATGTTACCTGGGTTTCATAAACCTGTAGCAGTAGGGCAAAATTGGTGGTGTGGTTGCAGTAGCACACAGTGTATCCATACTGTTTGGACACAACTTCACAGCCCTTGGTATTCCACCATCCTCCTGCTTCTGGCCTAGTTAGACACAAACAGCGCATACTTACAGATCTACATACCCACAGGAATGACAGGAATTAAAATACTGTAATTTCTAAAGGCTTTTTCAGCATGTGTCACATTTTCTTTTGATATGAAAGAAGTTTAGCTGTGCTATTACAGAGGAATCTGAGAAATGCAAACTGCCCACACTCATCATTTGGTACTTACGTGAGATCAAAATCCCAGAAGGCGCACACCGGATCATACATGGTGCCAGCGTGATTCTGTAGGAAATATAGAATATCTGATGCGCATGACATTCAACTGAGAAGTAAATAGATGATTGAGACAATTTCTTAAAGGATAGATGAGATATATTTTGTGAAACCTGTACTCTGTGCTGGAGCTGGAAGCGAACGGCCATGCTAACCGGCTGGTCGTCACCCAGCACTGTGGTGGAAATAACAGAAGAGCCCAGGACAGTTCCCAAATATCTGGGTATGTGCACAAATTTGTAAGTTACAGAAATGAATACAAGGAACAAGCTACAACCAAAAACATCTGTCAGTTACCAACCGTGTTATGTTCACATCTTAACACAGGGATTCTAGATTATGTGTAGTAAGCCTATTATCTTAAAGGTTCCCTTATATTTTTTTTATAAAAATTTATGCAAAGGCATAATTCACCATCTACCTTTTGTCAGATCCTTGTAATTAGACAAAATAGCAGTAGGCTAATTGTCAAGAAAATGACAATGACATTGTACGTAGAATGACATATTCAGTGTAGGTAGTGTAGTAGTTTCCCACTCAATTCATGTCATTCATGTCAACAAATGTGAACACAAAAGTCTTTTTTTTCTAAATGCTTCAACATTTTATATTTGCCTCATAGCGAAAGCTAATATGCTAAAATGTCATAGCATATATAGAGTGATATATTGGACATATTTTTTTAAGATTAACACGTTATGCTTGCGAGGTTGATGTTATTGAAATACTCTTTGTGTCTTTTTATTAGCCGTTAGTGTTTTTTTATTATAACTTAAAGCTAAAATTGTCAAATAAAAACACTATTATAAAATATTTTTAAACTACTAAGTTTAACAGTCCTTAAGCTCACAAGTCATTTGCAGACTCTACTACTTTGTATTTCACCTCTGGCTGCCATCAGTGACAGTGGGCTCCATAGTGATGTTCTCCTCAGGATTGAAAAGAGGCCGCAAGGATCCGTACCATGTGTTGACCAGTGTCAGCTTCTGGAAACCTGTGCATTCAACACAACAACAAGATTAATGTTTCTTCAACTTGCAAGAGACAGACAAACAAAACCATACTAAGAGAAATGCACTTCATTAAGAATCACTTGTTCACAACGAAGACTTGTTGCAAAACCCAACAACCTCAGTGTGCATTTTACTGTACGACCTTGAGAGTGTAAGCAGGTGAATGCCACACATTCACAAGTCTGTCGTTATTGCATTGTCCACTGCATTCACTTGCTAATCCTAGCTCTGAATAAGTGCTTGCTGTAAGAGAAAGTGGAGGAACGTGATTGTTTTTTGCAGCTATCTCCCACCGTTGTTATGGAGATCCTGTATCTTCTGATGTGGAACTGAAATACAGTCTAGGCCGGTGTGTTTCTCTCTCTCGGGCCCACAGAAGACGGATCCTTTGGATCCTTCCTGAAGCTTCTGCTGCTGCACCTCCAGTTCTGAAAAGGAGAGGACAGAATAGATTTACAGAGTTTCAGTTCAGTTTCAGAAAAAAAATTGAAAAATGAACACGTGCTGTTTTAAATCGAGAATAGTTGACATAATAGTGTGTAATATGTGTTGATCTGACAAGTTTTTGAAATGAGGGATGATTTGCAGAAACACTGGCAACCAAATGAGAACCATGCTGCCATAAAGCAAACATAAATAAGTAAATAAAAACATATGGTCCTGGCTTCTGTTTTTGGCACATGCAGAACAGCTGAAAAAAATAAAATGAAAAACGGAAGAGGGTGGTCTTCACAACCTGCATGGTTTACAGTCAAGCAGTTCAATATGTATTACAACAGCTTTATTGGTTAAGCCATGCTTGAGGCCTATAATCAGCCTGATGAGGTCGCGTTGTTTTGATTCAGCCTGATGCTAGCCATCACAATTTGGATGTAACATTAGGTGTTGACATTATGTCACATGGAGTCTAGCCTACATGTAATGTCAGATATGATGTTACTAACATCAAGGCTCTGGGACTGCTCCTTTACAGTTACTTTGTCAACATTTTGCCAACCATAAGTTGAATCTTCAGCAAAGGTGCCAGTACAAATACAATCCTAACCATCAAATGATGGTTGACGTCATGATGTTACTCAGTAAAATCAATTTATAAATGTCATATTTAAACCCCGTCTTTAAATGAATCAAACAGCAGTTGCAATAAGTTCCACAGAAGAAAAAGAAGAAATGTTTTTTTTTTCTTGCTAACAAAATATAACATAAGCTGGATTCAATTAGATTTTTAAATTGTGATTTTGTCTTGTTTGATTAACTTTATTGTTTAATGGATGCAATGAACTTGTAATAAGACTACATCGGTTCAAGGGTGAGTTATCCTTTGGTATGTATTGTTTAATCAGTAATTTAAGGAATACATACAGCAAAGATGTCTTCCCACAATCCTGTCTTTCTTTTTTGTTTTTTAACGCTTTTTTAATTTTGAATAACCAAACTATCAAAACAATGGCAATGGTCTGAATTTCAGTTAAAATGGATTAACCTGAGCTGAAACATTGTTACCATGGCAACTTCAGCATATTTCTGCTGAACTGTAAGAAGCCAGTGCTTTATTCTGTCACAGGAATCTACTAGATGTTCTTCTTGCTATATCCTTAGGAACAATGCAGAGATAAGGACAGTATGGGTAGTTTTGAACTATTTTTTAGTAGTAGTGGTGGATGTAATTATCATATTTATTTCATTATTTTGCTTCATTTATTGTATGTAAATGGCAGTGCAATGGATGAAACATAAGAACTATTTTCATTAACATTCTTTTCAAAACCACACCAGCAAACTGTGGGCTCAGTGATTATCATGGAGATTCATTCTGGTAAAAATCACTAACTTAAGTTGTATGTAATAAACTGTAAGTTTGTGTGTAGATCAAGGTTTGTAATGGTTGTGACGGGACTGAATCAGCATTCACTCACAATTCTAAGGAAGACTGAGAGCTTGAAGGGATTTTGTTAATCAAACAATTAAAACGGTGTCCAGCACATAGTCAGTCAGCAAGTATGTGACCAATGACAGAAAAGGTAAGAACCTATTGTTATATGTTCCTGCTGGAAGATATATGTTGGAAACAGAGGTTGCGCTAGACTTTTTCGTTGTCTGCCATTTTGACTGACAAGGTCATAAAAATCCCGTCATAATCTATTTTTACCCGTCACTTTAATTTTTTAAAATGATAATAATGACATATTCAGTAGCATTTAATTTTCATTAATTTTTAATTAATATTCAGTCGCGGTGGAAAAAAAGATTCGGCTCATATAACCGGCCGTCAAAGACAACTCAAGAATCATGAATCTAGACGTCTATTTAACCGGATCAGTTGAGTCCTACCATGTTTGATTGATAATCAATAAACTGCACCATTCAAGCATCTTACATCTCACTCGGCAGAGAAACAAAACGTACTACCCGACTTGACCACTAGCAAACTAAGGCACTCAGACACTCACCAACTTACGCACAATACGCAGAGAAACGAAACTTAACCGACTCATAACCGCTGCTCGTGGATCCCTGCTTAACCGAAAATCAGCAGCCACTCACTCGGCCGGCAGAGAGACGAAACTTAACCGACTCTTACACTACTAATCAAGAGAGACAAGAGCCAATTAATTTGTTCACTCGTCACCAAGTGGTCTGGGGTGTGACTTGTAATCTGTCAAAATGACGGAAGGCCTTCAGATTTTTCCGTCATCGTTTTAAAAAAACGGTCAATGACAGAAAATATTCGGTTAACACGACCCCTGGTTTTCTTTTTGTAGGTTTGGAAAGTGAACTCACCAGAAATGTACCTATTATTACTCCTCATAGAAAACTGCCCATTCTCAACCCAGTTAAGACTGTGCTGCTCAGCGTTGAAGCAAGAGGCCAGCTGTGAACTGGGATGGATGCTTTCAACAATTACAGCTTGTATGATTCTTTCTTTCAAAATTTGTTCACAACCTGTTGGACAGTTTTACTAGCATTTCCTGTCCCACTGGAGATAATTTCTCAGAGATCTTAGCCATTTTGGTTTATCGTCACCAATAGAACTTACTGTGAGAGCGATAGGAATAAAAAAATAAAATTAGAAAATGAACTCTTCACCAAACTTTGGGAAAAGCATTTTTGTCAAAGTATGCAAATCCCGTGTATCTTGGCAAATCTCTGGTCTATTGACGCTTGCTCTGTATGGCTACAGAGAGCTTTTGACTACAATAATTTGCCCCATTGCAGGTCGTTGGAACATTTTTGGGTAGTTATAGTTTTCAGCTGTATTTGTCTCATCCTCACATTGCTGACACATCTGAGCGGGTGTGATGTGGGTTTGACAATTAGTTAGCAAACATAGTGTGAACAATAAGTACGAACAGAAGACAAAACCCAAAAAAAGTGAATTCCGGTCTTAAAATGAATTCCAGTTAATTATATAGCCTCATTTTGTAAAATGTGGATTTTACTCACTGTTGTCATTGATGAATCTTTTCTGAAGGTCAGCTGTTACATAATAGCATATTTTTTTCAGAGTTTTTCTAAGACTCCTCATTGATGAGCCCAGATCCTGGATAAAACGTGTCCAACCCCTTCATATCAAAATTCCTTCGCTCTACCTTTATGCTTTGACATGTCTGTGTTTGTGTGGACGTGACTCACTGATGTTGGGGCTGTGAATGGTCAGGTGATCGGTCTCTGCCATCAAGCGAGGGCTCAGACTGGTCACCATCCGGTCAATACTCTTGATCACGTCCATGGGGCCATTCACCACCTAAAACACACAGAGCACCGGTGTCTCAGCAGCAGCAAAGCTCACCCGCTCTGCCCTGCTCAGCGCATTCATGAAAACTAAAAAGGTCCACTTCAAAATGATCATTCATTGCCACACAATCAAAAAATGCTTTCAGTGCCAATAACTGTTTGGCAGAGTCTACACAGTTTAGCTGAAGAGGGCACACACAGCTCAATAGATAGGCCTATAATGCAAGGTACAATCATAGATTTTGCCATTGTCTGTTTTGGAACCCTGCATTCTGATTTCAATATACCAATCTAAGAGCTGAACCCTGGAGACAGAGCTAGGGGCAGAGCGAGGGAGGCTCGTGGATGAGTGCAGCTTCAGTTTTTCAGATTGCTTCTCATCCATTGAGTCTGTGTGGAGGTGGCCTTGGAGCACTGAGAGGCCTGGAGGGGGGAGGCAAAGCACTGAAAGAAACACAGCACTTGTCATAAGGCAGCCTCCATACACATCCATACACTCCACACACATCGATAATGCAGAAGTAGAAGTGAAGAAAACAAACAAACTTGGTAATAAGAGTTTGAAATAAATGCATCGTACGAACTGAGATGGATGTTTACGACCAAAATTGAAAGAAAATTGGATGCTTAAGCTACGGCAGAGTTTGCATTTGCCTCCTATGCTCTTTATTATTACTGTGCTGGTGATCAGCGCGTACTGTACTGTACGTAGAGGCATATTGCCCTCTAGGGGTTTAGGAATGAAAAAAAAACTGCAGCCTAACTAACTACATGCAAATCCTTTTCTCCACATTGGTGTAGCTCTGAAACAACAATAACCTCAGTTCTTCCAAACAGGGATACTATTATCATACCTTCGATCAGTACTACTAATCCTATGCCAGTACTCTTTTACAGAACTGGAAAAAAATATCTGTAAACCTCATTAAACTTAATGGAAACATCATGTGACGCCATTAAAAAATGAGTCAGCACGTTACTGTCTGAGGGGATGTAGTAGAATATTATGAGCAGGCATTTCCACAAGACTTGTTCACGGGACAAGATGGACACACTGCTGTGCTAGCTGATGTTAACCGTGAAAGAAAGAACAAACGAAATAATGAGATGCTGGTTGAAACTATTCCATTCAAATGTCTCATAGTTAGACTAACATCCCTTTAGCTATTTAGTATTTAATCATCATTATCAATTTAACTTACCGTTGCCTTGCCTTTTTTTCTCATCATTCTCTTTCTTTTTCTCTCTCTCTTTCTCTCCCAGAGTGATAAACTATTTACAACTCATTTTATATTGGGAATTGACATACTGAGCATACTCAGAGTCGTGCACACGATATGTAAGTTGGTGGGCCCCTTAAGGAGGTTTCCTACTGTGATTGAAAACTTATCACACACCACTGCTGTGGTTTAAAGTTTCTCAGCCGTCCTACTAGACTGGGGCCCCAGGCAGTTGGCTTCCTTGCCTGTTGGACTGCCAGTGATCAAATGTACTTGTAACAGAAGCGCTGACTATTATAATGGTGCTGACTGACAAAACTGAATTTAATGGGATTCAGTCATGTCACAGTTGATATGTCATATTATTGCATCAGATATTGTCTCATGTAGTGTTTGTGATGGGGAGCTGTGTTTAACACAGATTCACCCTGTATGTCACATCCCCATCAAACCGCTGAGTGAGCCCTCACGCTCCATATTGAAGCATCTGCATTCACTACAGTAATAATCAGTAATCCTGATGCAACATTTTAAGGCTCTCAGCTAAAGAGGCACTCTATCAGTTTTACATATCAAGGTCAGTTAACTCGTCACAGAAAGTGCTATTCGGGCCTTGAAAACAGTTGTATAAATCTGTGCTTTTCAAGGTCTGGGCTGGAGAGCTGTATTACAAATTCGGGCGACCGTTTAAAGGACAAAGGACACAGTTAGAACATTTTAACATTCACCAAGCCAGTTTTTATACCAAGACTGTTGGATGATTCATTAGTTTAGCTAAGAGTAACACATAAACTTGTGAGGTTATACTGTAAATGCTAGAATTAAAAAGTATACTCTAACAACCAAGTACCTTTTCAGAAAAAAAAACAAAATATCTGCATAATGACCATTAACAATGAACTAAACAGGCTCATGCTGCCTTAATGGCAGCACATTGTATCAGGATTAAAGAATGAAAAATGTGGATGCACTTCTTCAACATATAAAAAGATGACAAAACTTAGAGCCTCTTCATTTTCAATGACTGGATCAAGGCTGAAAACTGCGTTATCCTATTTGCACTACACTTTGTAAGTCAAGTATAGTTACACAAACTGCACAAATATGGAAATTCTACATGCATCTGCATTGATGAAAAGTACAACTGTGCTACACTGAGTGCACTACCTCTTTGATGGCCTGCCACTTGAGGGCGTTGTCTTCACCGATGACGCTGTCGGCCACACTGATGAAGTTCTGGCTGAGCTCCTGGATGTCGCCCTGGCTGTGGTTGGTGATGTGGCCAAGCGGCTGTGCGGTGACGTCGGCGGCCAGAGACAGCAGCTGGATGAGGGACACCATGTCTGCTGGCTGCAGTCCCTCTTGCTGGGTGTCCTCAAGTGCCTGGGCAGAGACATCCAGCAGGGTGGACGCCTGGTCCAGGCTGCTTAGCACCGATGGCTGCTGGCTCAGCCTTGGCTGAGAGTTGAGACAGAAAAGCTGGGTGTCATATATCAACTCCAAAAATTGGTTTATTATGAATCATCAGACTTCTGCAATATTTTATGTGACAGGTAATTTAGTTTATCTGATTGTATGATTCCTTTTGAGTTATTTATGCCTTTTTAATGATGTGGGTTAGTTCTTCTAATGTGTTTTATTTATATTTAATTATGTGTGAAATTTTAACCAGGTCATCCTTGTGTCCAGAACATTTGTGCTAAAATCTAAAGAAATCTTTCAATGGTTGAACAAATAGACCAATAAACACACAACACAAAAACCTAATACCTCCCAGCAACAGCAACAACAAACTAGTGTCTAGGATAAATGTTGTCAAGAGTGAATTCAGTTTAACCAGTGAGTGACATTAGATGAAGTGTTGGTCTACCTGGCTGTTGTTGGAAAGCTTCATCAGCTGGTTCATAAAGGCAGTGGGCTGAGAGCTCTGAGAATCACTCATTTGCTTCATCTTCAGGTAACGCTCTGTGCCAAAAACAACGTAAGATCAGTGTGGGCGAGGTCCAGTGATTTCAGGATGCTCTGCCGCCCAGACAACACCTAATTCTACCCTGATACTAGTGAAGCATCTTAGAATAAAACATGGAAGCCAAAGGGATTTCCATTGCTTAAAGTAAAGATAGAATAATGTAGTCACAACAGGCAAATTCTTTATACATTTGTAATATTATCAGTCACTCAAGGACTTTAAATCCAGTAGCCCTGCTTTTCAACAACTGAACAATTCTTTTCTGTAACACTTAATAATACAGTCTGAGATTATATTATGAATCAGGTAAAAATACTTCCTACCAGTGTTTAATAACGCTACAGTAAAAGAAAATAAAACCAAGGGAAGCAAGGACCAACAAAAAAACAAACAAACGTGTATTTTTAAGGAACAGCAGTACTTTTTTACTAATTACTTTGTAAATCCTGTCTATGTACTGGGTGCAGTACTGGGAAACCAAATTGAAGTTTGAGACAATTTTGTTGCCAACCTTGCTCTTACCGTTGTTATGAGTAAAACAAGTTTCCTCATTAAATATTAAAGATCAGTTTAACTACCAGTCAGACGGTGAGAAACACCTACATATTATTTTTACAGTAAAGAACAAAATTGAAGATATCAAAACACATCGAAAAAAAAATTACACACTGTAAAATTATTTAGAAAAGATATAGAAGATTTAAATAGTTATAAGACACACTTTCTGTTTGGTATAGGGTTATTTTCCTTTAGGTATCTGGACTCAAGAAAACATAGCTATAGCACTGGGTAAGGCGTTATAAAGTAACCTTGTTTCAGATACAAATCAACACATTCTTCTTTATTCATAGACTTCAATCTGTGAGGATCAGTGTATATATTCTAGTGTTGGTCCAATGAAACAAACCTGAGCATGCCTGCTGCACCATCTCGTAGATGCTGGATGAGACTCACCTTTGCTGCTTCGGCAGATGAACGGCAGTGGATCAGAGCAGTCTGTTAGGCTCAGTTGTGGGAGTTGATCTGACCAGCCCTGAAGCGTCCTGCAGCCCTGTAGCTCCATCTGCTGGTGCACTGCTGCTCTCACATTTGTATTGTCACATTCACACCCACACACACACACACACATGCACACACACACACACACACAGTGGGCGCAAAACAAGACATGAATCAGCTTGAGCATCTCTACAGTTCAGGAAAAATGAAAAGTGATAAACAGCTGATGATATTACCAGCTTGACTTAAAGGAGGTTTTCAGGAGCAGTAAGGTGCAATTGAAGGTCGATAACAAACCATCATGAATTTAATACTAATCACATCACAGCTATTTCAGTTAGAATAAAAATCTAAAGTGAATGAAACAAGTGAAAATCTTTTCTTTGCTATAATGTAGGAGAAGCTTCTGCATGGATCTTGTGAGAGTAAAGGAAACAGTGGGGGAGTGACTGTTCATCACCACATGGTTAGAGCTCTTTTCTTCTCCAAGCAGCCCCCGCACAGCTGAAGCTCTGGGAATCCCCTCCACCCATCCACCCTCCCCGCTTCTGTCTCACTTTCACTATATGTCATTCTCTCCTGCTGTTTCTAGGAGCATCCCTGTCTCACTGTCCTCTCTCCCACATGTCTGGGTATAGCAGACCTCCTCTGGGAGAAGTTCATCCAGAGCGATTTGAAATCCGTTCCACTTGAGTTACCATAGAGAGTTTGACCTGCAGAGCAGTCATTAATACTTCCTATGACGCTTGAGCACGACACTGGCACTAGATTGTTGGATAATTGGTCCTTACTGTTTGTGGTAACCAGATGAAATCACTTCCACCATAGTTTGGATAAACTGGATGGAACTTTCGTATCATTAAATTTCTCTCATGTACATCCTGTCTGTGCATACTTTGCTTATTGTGCCACAGCACAAACATCAGACTGAAATTAACTGACAGATTTTACAATAATAATATATACTTGACTAATAGATGCCAACGTCTGCCCTGTTCCAGATTATTATGTATCGACAATGTACTATAGACAGCTAGACAGCACTCAGATGACAAGTACGCTGTTACTCTTCACCACAAAAAGCCCGTCCTATCCCAGCTGTCATCGGGCAAGAGGCGGGGTACACCCACATCCACTAAGCTATATCAGTTGTTTATGTGTCATTTTTAGTTGTTCATTACGATCTTTACGAAGATTTATCCATTATTATCTGTTCAGCTCAGAGTATATGATGTCTCCAACTCTGTGAGTACCACACCAATTTATTTCTGGCCTTCTGAGTTGTTGTTTTGACTTGAGGATGCGTTCAGGTGAATTTTCCCCAGTTGAGAACAACTTTTTCTGAAGACACACGGACTTAAAGCTCTTGATTACGTAACCAGTACAGTATGCCAGTATAGATTAAACATAGGAAATAACTTCCTTCTTTAGATTATAGATTTGTCAATCTATTAGAGAGACAACAAAAAACAAAGGAAATATATAAATAGCCCAGGCTCTCTAAGAGCGTGCAGAGCATGATGCAGAGACAACGTGCAGCATAGATATGGCCACAACATGTGCAATAAAACAGTGTAAAACGAATGACTGCAAGCTATGTATTTGAATTTGTTCATTTATAAAAAAAAAAATATGTTAATAATACGCACATTCAAATCACCACATTTAGGCAAGAGTTTGTGACTTTTGTGTCATCCTAGGTCACTGACAATATTTAAAAGGTGAAAACGATAAATGGCTTGTATTTATGTAGCGCTCTTCTACCTGTTGGTACTCTGAGAGCTTTACAGTCACAGTGTCACATTTACCCACTCATTCACACAAGTGCACACACCAGCCACTTTTGCCAAGCACTGGGAGAAACTGGGCATGCGGTCCATGTGCTGAGGATCAAACCATTAACCCTACTGAGCCACAGGCTCCCAAAGGCCAAGCCATGCAGTTCTTCTATGAAGGGAACTCTTAGAAGCCCCAGTTGGAGCATTTTGAGTGAGACAAAGTGATCTTACCTGGGCAAAACAGAATAGCCTGCACATCTTTGACCACAGGATGCCTACTTAAGAGTTCAAGGTTCCACTTGAAAAGTGTTTCCTGGGTCATGGGAGAACACGCATTGAGGGCACGGACATGTCTTCTTTCCAACGTGATGTTCCAAACATTTAGGTCAGTAATATTTCCAACAAAAGGCTCTGTGAAATTTCCGCCAAAGGAGTCTTGGTCCTGACCCAGGATTAGAATCCCATCCCCGTAGATAGCCCTGGAAGTGTCTGTGCCAGAGCCTGCGTCTCTCCTGTCTCCATCCACATAGATAGCCCAGTTGTTGCTGCTCTGGCGCCATGTGACACAGATGTGATGCCATGCTCCGTCATTTGGGAAGGAGGCCTTATATGGCAGGTGTTTCCCATGGATGATGAGCGCCAGGAGGATGCGACCCTGCGCGTCCACTTGGCCTCGCAGCTGAAACTCATTGGTAAAGACACGTGCAGCGTAGGAGAAGATGGTGGACACCTCATTCCACACTGGTTCCCACTGAACTCGAACACACACACTGACAGATGATAGTGCAGGGAAGGACATGTTGACTTTAACAAAGCCCTCATGGGACTCCTTTGGGAAGTTCATGGCTGAGAACTTCAAATCTAAACAAGAGAGGAAGGAGAATTTGTGATGTTTTATTTAAAAAAAAAAAAAAAAAAGAAAAGAAAAAAAAGTTGCTTGTAGATTCACCGATTTTACTCACACTGCCTGGAGAGGGCCATAGGCTTGGAGGCTGTTCGGCTGGGATCCCTGACCCAGACTGGTAAGCGGAGTCCAGTCTGCCTAAGCAGCCTCAAGGCTTCTTCCCGATCCTCCGACTGGTCCAGCATGACGAGGGAGCTGAACTGACCTCGGCAGAAGCTGTCAGCCCCAGAGAAGGACAGCGAGTCATTAACCAGCTGGAAGGCCCAGCTTGATGTTAGATGGACCAATTTGTGTTGTCCTGCAAAATCAGGCATATAAATTAGGACATGATACAATAAGTGAAATTGAGGCAAATATTAATCAAATGTGAATATCAGATTGATTTTTTTTTGAAAGCTTGCATGGACAAGCCAGTAGTATGAACTGGACGCTTAAAGTGATTAACAGCCTCACCATGTGAGTCCTCCACGGTTTCTGGCCCAGCATGTGTTGGCTCACTTTCACATACCACCTACAAGAGGAAAAAAAAAAATTTGCTTTATTAAATCTTTTAGCCAAAAATAAAGTAAAATGCCAAAAAAATGACAAACAATGCCAAAAATAAAATGCTTTTTGATGACTTAGATCACGTTTTCAAAGTTAATTCAATGTAAAAGGCATAACATAAGTTAAAAATGAATGCGCACCATTCTTGTTTATTGTGCAGTACAGAATGAGAAAGACATTACCTCCAACAAAAAGAGTATGAGTCCAGTAAGCAGGGCTCCGGTCATCTCTAAGCCAGTGTGGTCTCCAGCTTAATTACGCCACTCAGTTCACCTAAAAAATAATATTTCCACTGAGTCCAGATGTACGTAACTTATTAGGCAGTAACAACTCAAATGAAGCCAAGAGTATCTCATGGCAAGACAAGCCAGAAGCATTTTAGTGCGTCACTCCTCAACAGAACGTTTTCAAAAATTCTGGAGATTGTTTTGTCCCAATTCATTGTTGTCCTCTAGTCAGTTGTAGAATCCCTTCTTTTCTCCACAAGAGAACAAAGTCTCTGTGTAATGTTGGAACAAACGCCACGTGTATGGGACAATCACACCCAAATGCAGTCCAGACTCCTCATCCAGTAACTCTGCTTCAATGTCCACCATATCCAGCAGTCTCTGATCTCCTGACTGGGAGGGAGCCAGCGATCCCAGTGCATGTGTCCAAGAGTCCCAGTCTGTCTCCTGCCTCATTCTCCTTCCAGACCCGACACCCCTCCCTCCCTACCACCCTGAAGCCATCTGCCTTTGTCATGTAAATGGAGTCATTTTTTAAAAGAACCCTACTTACGCAAGCAGTGTCAAGCATTTGGCACAGAGAGTTCATCAACAGCAGCAGGGTGGCAGACAGTTTTACCACACAGCCTTTATTTATGCCTTCTATAGCACTCTCTAAAGTTAATTGGAACACTGGTTTCATTGCTGTACTTCATAGTCAATAAAAGATTAGTACTACTCATGTACATTAGTGTGTAGTAAACCATAAAGTTAGTCTTTTTGGATGGCATTCATTGGGTGGTTTTGTGAGCAGCGCTTGCAAAACTTGGCTACATGTAAATATCTTCTGAATTAACAATATGGCTTCTGTATCAGTGCACATTAACAGATGGATGAGAAGGTATAAATGTAACAGTTTTACACATAGGACCCCAAAATACAGATTTGAGCAAATGAAAAATACGCTGCCAAGGGACTGAGTAAAGAAAATGATTAAAGAATCTGAGGTCCTGCCAGTCAAGCAAAATATTCACACTCATAAGTGCGGTTTACACCTCTGCGGGGCAAAGACCCCGTAACCTATGCACGTAGCCTACTCCGGTGCGAGTCATTCATAATTGTGTGCTTGTCAGTCTGGCTTGCTCTGTAAAAACCCAACCCAAACGCTAGTCAGTGGTGTGTCTTTTTTGCCAGTCTGGTTCATTTTTGTTTCACTTTCAACAATGGTGACTGAAACTTTCGCCAAAATTTTGCCAAATTTTTGCTGAAGACAAGTCATACAACTGTTTGTATCTCCAAACCTCCTTAGTTAACCTTTTCTCGATGTGTTCCATATTTATTGATTCAAAACAATCAATTCGAAAATTGCAGAGATGGAGAAGCAGACAGAAATAACAAAGCAGAAATACGCTACTACCAAGCGGACCAATCACAGCTCTTGTGCTCTGTGCCGCCGTGACACGTAGTTACATTTCTGGGGAGGTGCACATCAGGCTACGGTTCTGCGTAGGGTCTAGCCCAGGGGTGTCAAACTCGTTTTAGTTCAATGTGATCTAAAGCGGGCCGGGCCAGAAGTATTATAGTACAATAACCTATAAATAACAACAGCTCCAAATGTTTCCCTTTGCCTTAGTGCAAAGAAGTACAAGTACATCATGAAAATGATGTTTACATTTACTGAGCAATCCTTTTACAAAACATTTATGAACCTGGAATTTATTTTCTGAGTAATCACTCTTTGCATTGGAGGTGAGCTGATGACGGGTCTCTTAGAGTATTACATTTGGGATGTGTGCATAGCAGCAGTTAGAATGTCTGACTCTTTCTAGGGTGCAGAGAGACCTGGTTAGCTTCATATACAGCTATGCTGCCCATGAGAGCTCAGCATCCCATACATTAACAAAATTGTGGCCCCATAGGTCCCTACTCATTACCAGGAAATACATTATGACAAAGGTACTTCTAGAAGCACACATAACATTTATTTTTGACCAGGTGTTCCCTACCTTTGAATTTAATATCAATTAATTCCATCAATTAAGTAAATTAGTGTATGGTACCAAACCGTTGGCGCGCATGTTGAAGCCCATTTGAATCCAGTCCACAGTGTCTTAACAGTACTCACAGTTCCTGGGATGTAGAGTGCTGTTAGATATAATTTGCCAAACCCCTCCTTCATCAGTGTCCCGTCACTGTGATGTAGAAACACGTCCTCAGGCTCCGTCCGTTCGTAGGCATCCAGTAGGTTCTCAGTCTCTCATACTGCTAGCACGAGGAGCTAGCTAGCAACAATCCGCAGTGTGGTGACGGTTTAGCATCAATTAAGTAGAATTCCCGACGGAAAAAGGCTCCCACTGAGCGTCCAGTCTCTCCAGCAAACAAATACACTAAATCATACTAACTTAAATAAGTATAGCAATTGAACAAAGTTTTAGGGTGACTTTCATTCTCGCTCCGTCTTTCTCCTCTTGGTCCCACCCATCTGGAACCACGGTAGGTTAACTTGAACATCTAGCTAATCAAACAGATTGACACCTGTCCATACCATTTACAACACAAGACTATGGTGCGTTCAGGAACCATGTTGAACATAGGACATTTCACATACTTAATGAACGTTCCCAAATACCAGAAGTCTTCTATGTAATTTGCATTTAATTGGCATTTTGTACTTTGCAAATTCACGCTGCGGGCCAAATTAGATCCTCTGGCGGGCCGGTTTTGGCCCACGGGCCGTATGTTTGACACCCCTGGTAGGCTGACGCAGTAGCTGTGGCGTCAAATTGACACAGAAGTATAAACCTAATGGGTGAATTTATCCTGATGAAGCCTTTGACTTGTCAAAGCATAAAATTTGTTTGAATATGGGTATTCTTGTAAGATTCTTGACCGTTGACATTGCACTCACTGAAATAACAGCTGAAGAACAGATACTCATCAAAATACACTTAGAAAAATATTACCAATGGTACATGTAAAGTGAGGCTTATGTGAGCAATGTGGCAGTCAAGCGTTCACTCTGTGAAACTGATGACATTCTGTAAAACCACCAACCAAATGAGAAACAATAGCTGTACAAGATAATATTCTAATTCCTAAAGTTTAGAAAGGTTTGATGGTGTTTCACTAATTCCTCCACAATTTAGCTGAGGTAAGGTTCATAGATGTACACAGAAAAGTGAAATTGTTGTTAATGCTATATGTCTGTTATTGAGAAAAGTCTTCCAAAGTGGAAACAAAAGCAGAATAATAACTAAGAAAAATAGCTGCAAGTTTAGCTGTCGGTCAGGAATTTCCCTCAGTGTAAAAGGCCTATTAAGGGTTTTTCTGTTTGTAATAGAGAGTTTAGGTCAGAAAGTGGACTGTCTTTCAGTTTCGGTTTGACTAAACAATCTGTGTTTTTGTCTCACGGCTTGCTTTCTTCCCCATCTGGACTTAATGTGTAATGCAACATGGAGCTCCATTCATCATTAACAGGGTGCATAGTATAAACACCTAACTCTGACTAATATGGTTTTACCCACACCTGTCTAGACAAACTCTAACACTGGCACTTCGATGCTCGTAAGCATCACACTGTTGGAGTAAAGCCATAACAATCCTAATGCCCTGAGTCCAGCAATCCAGATAAAGACTGATTGAGACAAAGCCAGCCATTAGTATTCCACCTCAGCATCCTCTCACAGTGTGAAAACCTGGACAAGAGCCCGCAGGAACAAAGCCTCCCCCAGGCTGAGACTTATGGTCATCTCTCTCTCGTGCTGTGGAAACCCAAGCATTTACTCAACCGTGGTTGCACTAAGTAAAATGGGTTACAAACAAGAGATCTTTGGAGGTTTCTGAAATGTATCATCAATGATGTCATGGATGCAAAAGAAAAGAAGGTCATTTTACATGCAGGTGGAAAAGATAAGATATGCATGCATGTGTAAACCAAAGACTTCACTGGAACTCTCTGGAACTACTTTCTGCTGAAGAAATTATGATGAAAACTGTAGACATGTTCTTTACTTTAACCTCAATTAACCTTGTGACAAATATATAAATACAAAAAAATAAATGTTGGACTTACAGGATAGTTCAATCTATACAGGGTCAACAGTCAACAATCATTCTGTCAGATTAGGTCTTTATAGCATCATGCAACAGACTATACTGTGGTGCCCAGCCAATCCAACTTTGCCATATTTAATGATTTTTCAGTGTCATCAGGCGCTGCCAATGACCAATCAAGAAACAAGAATGTAAAAAGAAATCAATCCAAAGGTATCCAAACATTATTGAGGCTGCTTCCCGTTTTTGGTCTTAATCCCCTTTTGGGTTTGGCTATTTTAGTGCTATAGTGTCAAGCTTGCATGAGAGATTTTGTGGTTTCACATCATCTTTTCCATGTCCAAGAGAGGTCACTTACAGTTATTTAACATTTTTATTTCCATGTTTGGTGGAACCACTTTGTTTATGATGGTCGGTCCAAAGTTGATGTTAGATATGGAAAGTAAACCCAAGGAACATGGTTCAACATTTTGAATGCAATGCTTGATAACACATTGCGTTGAGCTACAGAAGCGAATGTTTGCATGTTGTAGCCACACAATCTCAGTTTTATCTGTCTCAGTCTGTCTCTGTGTCATTATTCCAAATAAAATTAAAAGTTAAACTAATAATGTCAGTAGCTGGGATAGGCTCCAGGCTACACGAAACCCTCCAGAGGATAAGCGGTTGCAAAAAATTAATGAACGAATGAAATACGCAAAGCAAAAATTAAGGCAATACAAAGAGTACAAGAAAAAGTTCGGAAACTAATCACATCAAGATATCAAAAGACATTGTTCAAGCAACACAGGTGATGAATACATTTCTTTCAATACAGATGAACTTACAGCTGACAGAGGCAAGACTGTCCCTTAAAGTCAAGGATGCTTCCTTGGTTGGATGGTCCTACCAAACTGGGCCCATTGGAGGCTAGAAAAATGCCTTCCTAGCATTTGAAGAACACATATTCCTAATCCTATGTCGAATTCTTATGTGAACTGGTTAATGCCCAACTTAACCTGAGCTTGCCACATGATGAAGGCAGTGGAGCATTTAGAAACCAGGGAGACTAAAAAGAGCTGAGTTTGTCACATTTATTTAAAGGGCAGACAAGTCTGAATGACGTGGTTATTACTTTTATAGAGACATTTTGAGTTCATGTCCAAAAGAGTGCTTAGGGCACTAGACCCAAACCATAAAGAAGAAGAAGAAGAAGAAGAAAAGAAGAAGAACAAGAGAAGAAGTTTAAGCTCAGCTCCAGTTATTGTGTATCAAATACCTTGTAAATTTGACAGCTGGTGTGGGTCAACTGAAATTCACTGCAGCGGGTCGTAAAAACAGCAGCAGTCAACAGAAATGCAAGGCAAAGGGGTGCTAAGGCATTTCACTGTGCCTCCCAGAGCAACACAACATGGCAAAATGGCCCTGACCTACTTAAATACATTAAACATTTGAAACAATTCTGTTGCAAAAATATTTTCTCAATGGGTCCTACGACTAGCTGCTTACTGCAACATGTGTAGATGTGTTAGTAGATGTGTTAATGCACATGCCATCTTATGTAGAGTCATAACAGCAACATATTTGGAGCGAAAGATGTGTGTGTGTTTATGCATACACAATATTTTCATAAGCCATGGTCCTTGGTCCTCACTGTCAATAATTGTGCAGAGTTCTCAAAGTTGGTTAACAAAAAAAAAAGACATAAAAAACTGTGCACCTCCGTAGTTGAGCATTCAGGAGAGGGCTTTTCAGATTTTTTTGCGCCTGGTTGAGCATAGTCAGCAAAGCCTAATAAATCCACCGTCTTTAACCCATATGTTTTGACCACATTGAAGAGCTGCAGTCCTTAAAAAGGCTGCAGCGTGATAAAATAGTACTCGGGTTTTTCCCAGTCATTTGAGTAATCTGCCCTGCTTTTTGCCTGAAGTCAACAAGAGCCTCTGGTCAGCACTCTCTTCATCAACGGACCACACTGAGCAGAAGCTCACAAAAGAGGCCCGGGCTAATTGACCTCCTCCCTTGGCTCACTCTTCCTTCCACTGTAACTTGGCCGCCGCTGCCACCCCAGTGAATTTCCATGACAACCTTGGGATTGTAAGAGAGGTATGGAAACGTCAAACATTCGGTGGGCTCGCATCGTCGCACACAAAAGGCCACTGACCTACATGTGGAGCGAGGATGAAGGCTTTTCCCAGAAGCACAGCCCCAGCAAAAGCAATAGAGGACGGGACAGAAACACGGTGACAACCCCCCAAGCTCCTTTCTATACTTCTCAGTTGAAGCCTTGCATTGAAGTCGACTCCTATACCAAGTAAACCTGCATAGTTACATGGCATAAAAATGCAGCATGTATTGGGCAGGGAGTTCCCTATGAAAAGCTTTCTACATTATTCTACATTTAATATATTCTAAGTATATATGTATGCAGTAGAAAGCTCGTGATTTCTGTCATACACTATATAAGGCTCAGAGGATACACATTTGTAAATCCACATAAAATGGCGGAATGCTCCTTGTAAATGTAAAGAAACACTACTGGCTGGTCAGCAGTCAGGGCCCGTGTTTGTCTGTCCTAATCTGGCAGCAGCAGATAGCATTTATGGCCGCTCATCGGCCATCAATCAGGCCCGCTACTGAGGAACTGGTCGACAGCGGCAGGGGTCACACTGTTTCCACGGAGACTGCCTTTAAAAGCAGCCACATAAATGATATAGGGTGTTGGCACGACACAAAGAGAAAGACAGAGGGAAGAGCGATGGGCGAGTCCACCGTTAGTTGTGTCCTCTTCGGAGACAGCTTTGTTTCACTCTGTTTCGTGCCAGACAATGCTGAGCTGAGTCAACCCCTCTCTGCAGAGGGACCTGATCCAGTACAAGACAAGCAAGCTTCACAACAGTAATATGGACTGCCAATAGTAGATATTTTGCAGCTGCTGTTTTCTACCTCTGACAGTGTGAGTGATTACATAGTGAAGAATTGCATTAGCAATATTCGGGATTTACAATCAGCAATTGCGACTCCCAGTAACACTCTGTTACATAGACATTTTGGAAGATGACTCGTCCACTGTCGTACTCGGAATTAAATAGGACAGCTGACATACTATATAGATTCCAGGACAGAATGTTGTGAGTTTAGTGCAGTATTTGGAGATATGTGCAGATGACTAATCTCTACATAAAAATGAGGAAGTTATTACTGTAATAATAACCTGCACTGAGCTGTGCTACAACACACAAATATCACATCAAGCTATTTAACACCACATGTACCCAGAATGATCTGTTTGAATGCAATATCTGCAGATCAACGGCAGCGTATCTGTGATCTATTGGATTCATTTAAGGCTAATTTTGTTGCTGCTAGCTGTACAGTTGAGGTGATGCTGGGACAAAAAGCAGAGCACACGTGTGAATGCCACTGGCTTGATTACGGGATGGATGCTCAGAGGGCAATAATCTCACGATAAGAGATGTCTTGGATCTCCACCATTTCGTGAAGTCGTGAAAGACAATTGACCCAGTGAGTGGTGAAAATGCAAAAATCAGAGGCAGCAAAAACCCTGAAGACCTGACATGTCTCCTGAGCTGGTCCATCCGCACAGAAAGGATTCAAGAGGTGGAGCCTAAAATGCAGTTTGACATCGAGCGGGAAAACACGCATCTTCTCTGACATCATTAATGTTTGCTTTGTAGCACACTGGAACTGCTTCAATGAAGTCCATCAAAAATGACACACAATAATATCTTGAATATACACAATATACAGTTACACAAAGCACACAGCACACATTTGGATTAAACATTTACATGTGTAAAAGTGGATTTTTTTCTAGAATTCACATATGAGTACTCTAAGAAAAACTGAATATATCTTGATATTTCATTTTGTTCTGTCCATTCTAATGTACAAGAAGATAATCTAATAAAGTCACAAGTTATCAATAAAGACTTTTCAAAATTTCCTGAGTAGAGAAAAGCAAACATAAGACATCTGGTCTGAAGGGGTTAAAAACCTTTTCAGGTCGCGTCATTAGGCAAAAAGAGTTCCCCTTGTTTGGGTGTCAGAATTTAAGAACAAAACATGACAGTGAGACAAAAGTAGAGACTGGCTTCAGCTTTTATTTCACTTTGTGGCAGCCCTTCATTTTGCTACACTGACACCATGTGGCACAATGCTGCACAGCTTCGCCGTATGTCTTGAAGACCACATTACAGCGTAGTTCTGTTTCACTTCACTCTAAGTTTTCTTCGGATTTAAGCATTCACACATATGATCTCACCCTCATCGGCTCAACTGAAAGTAAAGGAAGATACCAATCATATCAATATAGATTTTATTTCAAATGGGAAGGGAAAAGCCTGCTGAAAATTGCCATAGAAAACTTTCCACTGTTAAATTCTGCACAGGAACAGCAAACATCCGAGATAAGCCACCACAACCAAAAGATGTTTTTGAGCAGAAGAGAGCTTTAATGATTAATTCGACAGTTTCCGAGTATACTCTCTTCATTGTCTTCATTTGTCTCTTCCCGCTCATTTCTGTCATGTCTTCTATCTGATGCATACAGACCAGTATGTGTCCCAAGTACATAAATGACTCTGGTGACAAAATCTCATGGTGCTGTTGTGGTGCTATGTCACAAATTCACCACAGCATGCAGATGACTGGATATCATACCACTGGGAATTAGCTGTGTAGTTGTTTTGAAGATACATCTCAAACCAGCACCATCTTTGGTCAATGAGATACTTAGTTGGAGGAAAGAGAAATACATGATAACACAATATCTGTGTGTGTTTGTGTGTGTTTGTGTCTGTGTGTGTGAGAAAGAGGAGGAGATGAAACGTCACACAATAACTACACCTGCAGGGTTCTCATCATCCACTGGGTGGTGCTCTGGTGTAAGACTTGACATTGTACTAGATGCGTATGCATTGTGTTTGCGAGTGTGTGTGGGTGTGTTTGTGTGTGTACGTGGAAGCGTGGGTGCCCGGGAGAACCTGTCAAAACATCCATCCCAGTTGTCCCTGCACGTCTTTCCTGATCAGAGAGCAGACAGGTTTCCTGGTCTCGTTTTACCCGCAGTCACCTGCAGCCGGCCTCCGCAGAGATTACTGAGGAGGAGGCAATTACAGGAGCAAGCAACGGGAAACAGATGTGCAATTATGAGAACAGAGGTTTGCACTTAGCCCGCTCATTGCCCCAGCCCCGTCGCTGCAATTCACAATGCACTCCGCCACAGCCAAATCCACGAGCACCTAATTAAGTCCTCATCACACCTAGCGAGATACAAGCACTGATCATCACAAACACAAGTCAGAGTGAAATCCGCTGTTCGTCACTTCATGCTGGAGCAGGGAATGCATTGACTTTCTCTGCACTAATAAACTTTGTGGGAATTTCAAAATTTTAAAGATGCTTTTGCTAGACTTTGGATGTCCATGGAGCTTTAGGAGCTACATGGTGCCAGATGCCCCTGGCCTGTGTAGTGGCTACCCCTGGCACACGTATTTCACACACAAGAACAGCTCTGAAACATTTTAATTTCTCCTGATAATCAATGATTTTAAATGTCAAAGGTGATATTATTTTGTAAATCAAGCCCACACCTTTAAGCCACACTATAAACCACAATTGCCACTCGAATGTCTCTGTTCACATGTGAAGTAATTTACATTGTAAAAGGGGGTGGACCACACTCTGGGTCTTTGGTTCCATGAATGCTCTACACCTTGCTCCCCAACTTTCCACCTGTCTATGTAGCTGGCACACTACCGTTTGCACAGCTGAATATTGAAGAATAAGTAATGCATAGCAGATTTCAGTATGACCATGATTCTCACTGATAGTGCACCATCAGGAGCACTATCAAGCTAAGCAATCTAAAGATAACGCATAGAATTTGTCTGGATCTTAGAGGACAAGAGGTGTGTCATGTACTGTCTTTATTCCTACACAATTCTATTTCCAGTCAGTTCAATTGTATTCATACAGCACCACTAAAACTCAAACTGACCAAAGACCGTTTACAGAACCCAGAGCCTGAACCCACCAGAGCAAGTAGGCGATGGTGGAAATGTAAAACTTTTTTTTAAAAGGAGGGAACCTTAAGGAGAACCCAGTTCATATGGGGAGGACCCATCTGCTTTAGGCCGGTTGGTTCTACAGGACGGATCTGCTTGCTTCACTAGGTAGCATTTGAAACAAACTTGCTGCAGAAGAAGTGGTGCATGAATAGCCTTGTCCAAATGGTCCTAGCTGCACAGTTTATCCATGGATGTGTAGTGGTAATAGATGTAGTTATAGCGTGTATTAGCAGTGTAAAATGAAATGTGATTCAATAGCTTGACGTTAAACGCTGAGGCTATATAACCAGCACAGTGCTTTCACCCTATGGATTTTTCTGCAGTGTACGCAAATGATGTATTTGTGATACTGGACTCAGCAAAGCATACATACAACTACATCCAGTCCACCCTTGGTGAAACTCATAGAGTCACATTCTTGTTGAAACTTCATAAAATATTTTACCTTCAAACCATACTGTAAAATAATGTATGTATGGTATGGACTCCACGTCTAGGTGAGGGTGAAAACAGGGATTTAGCATGAGGGATAACTGAGATTGATTTCAGTCTGGCTTATTCCCCTTTAATGTCACTGTTGTGGCTCTATGGGTCTTGACTCCCTTTATTGTAGAGAGGGACGAGGATCCTGTGCAGCTTTCCAAAAATACTTCCTTTTTCCATGGTACTTTTAAATATTTGTTTGCGAGGCTGCCTGCTTTGAACGCTCATTTTACTAATTCCCTTACAGATCCTCAGTCTTGGGATACTTGCCTGCCGACCTTTTCCCCGTGCAAGTTCTTTTTGCACTCGCTGGTTTGTTAACATGTGTTCATTATGCTTCAAATGAACTAAGCCGTATGATGTGGCATCCAACCACACGAAAGTGTTAAATATACATTATAAATATTTTATCATGTGTTCCTTAGAAATTCCTAACCTCCTACTTGAAACGGTAAAGAGGAGCGTTCCTCAATGAGCTTAGACATGCAACACATGGTAGCGTCCACAAAGGTGAACCACACTGGATTAGGCTGGTAAAAGATGTGTTCCACCTGTGTGCAATATTCAGAAAAAAATAAACATTATCCACCCATCATTTATCCTCCTTTGTATCAGTGATATATCCAATTAAGCTCTACTGATGCCACAAGCATTCATATGGTGCCTGCCAAATAAAATGAGTTTCTCATACCCAACCATGCTGATCGTTAACATTTTGTGTAATGACTCGTGTGATGCTATGTGAAGAATGAAAGTAAAGGACTTGAGAGAGAAACTCAGAAGTGTGCTTAACTGTACGATTGCCGGAAGTTTCCGTAATCAAAAAAGGGCTTACAAATGTTGCTGGGGGCACTAAGAAGCACTAAAGTGCGTTATATACCTCTGCGGGACAAAAACCTACGAATGTAGCGTACACCGGTACAAGCCTCTTTTTTGTCAGTCAGATTCATTTGTTTTTCTACTTCCTGCTTCACTTTCAACTTCCTGTTTCACTTTTAACAATGGCATACATGTCATACAAATGTTTGAATGTTCTTAGTTAACCTATCCTCAGTGTGTTCCATCTTTATTGATCCAAAACAATCAATTTGAAAATTGTGGATACGGAGACGCAGCCAGAAATACTAACGCGGAAAAACGCTACTACCAAGCGGACCAATCACAGCTCTTGCGGTCTGCGTCTCCATGATGTGAAGTTACATTTCTGGGGAACTGCATGTCAGGCTACAGTGCTAGGGTCTGCATAGGGTCTGGAATGTTGCCATAGCTACGGGGTCAAATTGACGCCTGAGCATAAACCATGCATTAGTGTGAAGACTACTGGGGCATTTAATATGTGTGAGATCAACGTTTCAGGATCTATTCCAATGGTCTAACTTTTTTTTACAGCTTTGTTTAGTTTCTCGTGTTGCCAACTTGGCAAAAGAAAGAAACATGTCAACTCAGAATCAATGTCAGTATCAGTGGACACTCTGATGACTAAATCTGACAAAAACTGATGGGACCTGACACCTGTTTTCATCCCATACCAAAGTATCACAGTGAGTTCATGTACAGACTTCCACCTAAAGCAGCATTTCAGGGTTTCTTCACAACAGCGGTCTGACTGCCGGTCCTGACGGCTATTTATATGCTGACACACCTGAACTTTCTCGTCTCCTTTTGACTTATGCATGCCCCCGCTGACTGATAAAAACATGGAGGCCATGTGGAATGAGCTGTGCCTCTGCTGATGAGGGAGAGATTGAAGGACCCACATGCGTTTCCTGTGTCTCTCCGGGCTTCTGAGGAGATCTGCTGCTTACTCAGGAGTGAAAGCCTCAAATTAAAGTGTTTGTGCTGACAAAGGACAAATGGGATTTTTCCTTCGCGCAAACGGTGCAGGATTGTGTTGGCTTGCTCAAAGTGTCAGGGAAAAAAAATGTCTCCTGGTCGACACCTCTAATGAAACATGCGCATGAAATTATGGCCTGCATATTGCTCTCGATGTTTAGGCTGTACATGTATAAAGAGGTAGGCAGAGGAAGAGGGGAAAAAGAGGCAAGAAGAGAGCAAACAGAGAAAGGGATGCCGCTCCTCTCTCCTGTGTATAGATATGTCTTTTGTACCCTTGAAGTAGGAGTAAATTGAATATTCATGAGTGAGCGTGAATAAGTGCTCTGTCAGCCAGTAGTGTCACTGATAGATGAGGGGTGGACCTGCAAGGAGCTCCAATGGCCAGCCACGTCCTCCATGGAAAGCCACAGAGGCGTAGGGGTGGGGGGTGGTGGGCCATCAGGTACAGAGAAGTCTTGCCCTGGAAACAGACAGGATAGAGGGGTTAACTTCAATCTTTGCATACATTAAAGTTAAAAAGACCATGCCACAGGCAGCCCGGTGTTGTCTTGGCTCTTTCAAGCTTCCCTGACTGGGCGCCTGAGCTGGAGATCACTGGAGCTGGAGAAAAGGGGCCAAAAAGGCTGATGGAGGCAAGAGACTCTTTTCCTTTTACACATGGATGGACTAAAGTCTGGGGGTCTCCTCTGATTCCTGTTTTTCAGTCAGTGAGTGCATGGTCCAGAAACCCCCTCTAATTTCCTCTGACAAGTTCTCACAGTTGCTACTCAATCCCCAGCGTCTACCTCCTCCTCCTCTCCCCTCCGTGAGAGAAGGAGGCTGACGCACACATACAGCATCGGATAATTTCTCCGCTGATATTTTGATATGATAATTTTATTCATGATGCCACTCCTCGGCCGCTGTGCAGCTCGTCTGTACAAGTGTAAATGAGGAGTGTTCCAATTGTAAAATGTTCTGCTGTGGGGGATCAACGAGGCACTGTGGCCAAAACAAGGCAGTATACAAAGTGAGTTTTGTTCCAGTACGCATACTGGCCTGGCCCGCACCGACTCCAGTCAGTACGCCTGGCTCAACCACCATACAACAGATGGCCTCATCCTCAGGCAGAGAGAGGGAGAGGGAGGAGAGAGAGAGAGATAAAGTGAGGATGGGAGAGAGAAAGCACTGGTGCTTGACATGTCCCAGAGGTGCCAGGCTCAGTCAAAGTTATATCCAACACTGGGCCTGGATGCTACTGGAGCTCATCTAATGTTAAGGCTAACTAACTGGAAAAGCCTAAATCCCACAAAAACTGTCATAGTAGGCGGCCCCATTTCATTTCTTTCCTCTTCCTTCCATCTCATTACATATGAGGACTTTGTGTCTAAAATCATCCAAATAAAACTAACCCTTAAAAAGGACTTTTGGTAAAGTTAACCATAAAACATTTGCTGGCTGAAGCAAAGCAGCAGAGGGTGTGATACCCTGATTTTTATTATCTACTCTGAATCCTACATCGCCCCAAATGTGACTTGACATTGCCTTTCGTTATATGCCTGCACCATGCTCCATCTGAATTCATTGTCAAGTTCTTCCAGTCCAGTCTATGAATAGCAAAGTGTGTGATGGTGAGATGGAAGGCAGGATTTGACTTTGTCTCCCAGCTAACTTGTTCACTAGCCACAAACCTATTTGTGCCACTTTTCATATGTAGAACTCAGTGCAGCATTATAAATGAGGTAAGATTATCGCCACCTATACATCATAAACAAACTGATTGGGAATCTCCTTCTTCTAAACACCACTGGTTTTGTAACACAAGCTCAAAATGAATATAATCTTGACAACAACATCAGTGGCTCTTATGTTAAACATTAGAAAGCTCCTTCAAAACCACAGAAGACACTACACATATAATATAGTGATGATGACACAGAAAATCGTTTGTAAGATGCTGGGGAATCCACTAGAAGCTTCCAGTCATCCAATCAATGGTCTTTTTTAAGAACAACTGAAACACAGTCTTCCAGTTAACATCAAGACATAACGTATTGTCAAATATAGTCTAAATGGAACATGACAAGTAATTAGGTTAGCGCTAGGGTTAGGGTTTTCACTTGATGCGGCACAGGACCAAAGGTGTAGAGACACATTTGTTAAATAATCTGAATTAAAAATAACTGGGCCTTTCTGTGTGGAGTTTGCATGTTCTCCCTGTGTCTGTGTGGGTTCTCTCCGGGTACTCCAGCTTCCACCCACCGTGAAAAGACATGCTGGTTAGGTTCATTGGTGATTCTAAATTGGCCGTAGGTGTGAGTGTGAATGGTTGTCTGTCCCTGTGAATGAATGAATATACATATTGTAGAACAAATGATACCAATGTGGATGTCGTGTTCACATAGCATGGGTAAGCCATGATTGCAATTTGCACTGACTGGTCACAGTTAGACTTCTTTTGTTCATAGCATGGAGAGAATCATACCATGGGCTCCTTGGAGAGAGCAAAAGTTGCAGATATTGTGATATAAGTGTGCAAAAGTGGCAAAAGAATGTGAGAGTACTTCAAAACGTGCATACCAAGTGCCGTTTTCGCTCTCAGAAAGGCCGTGTGGGACCATAATACAGATGGTCCAATGGCCCCTCCTTGCCTCCCACTGCTCTTTGTTTTCATTCCTCGCTTTTGGTGATAATGTATTGTCTACAGGATGTGTAATGATCCTCGAGAGCAGCCGTATACCACTAACAGGCACTTCTGTCAAACACATCACCATTGCTGTGCCCATTGATTTGTGTTCCCTTTAAAATGGGCTGCTTCCACCACGTCGGGCACAGCCATAATTGCATCTTGCCTAAATGATTCAAATAAGGTGGTCTGTTGCTCTTACCTCCTCCTCCCCTCCCTCCCCCTGTCACTGTCACCCTCACTTATTTCATTACGGATTCAGCAGACTTGATAAAACAGCAGGGGTGCACCATTCCACGGCGCTTAGCCAGCCCGGCCGAGACAAAGAAGTGGTCAAGCGGGGCAACAAATCACACCAAATGGAGCGTTTGCTCTTTGTGCAGCCTAGTTATGGAAAACTGATAGCAGCATCCAGAATACTGAATAGGTGTAATAAATGCTGAAGAAGGGGGATTCTTCTACTAATTGGGTGGGAGTGGGGGGATGGAAGCACGGGCATTCCCCTTTTTGTATCTGAAAATGAGTTCTGTGAAATAGTCTAATAGCCGGTACACAGTTAAAAGGGGCAGTGCAATCCCCCAACCCTCCTGCTTCTCCTCAAAGCCATCCCATCCTGTCTCCGGGCTGACAGATAAACATGTTCTTTGCTGGCTAATTGCAGAACCTGTTTCTAGCCATTCTCAAGTGACAGGTTTGCTGTGCCTTCCTGAAGCCTCAGATCTCCCGGACCCCGTGATGCTGGAGCAAAAAGGGAAAAAGTGGAGGATTATGTACAGTACCTTGAAGAGCACCGTGCAACTTTCCAAATGAGTGCCGAAGTTTGCAGGTAAAAGAGACAGCTGTCAGACAAGCGTTGACGGATTAACTAACACACGACAGGTGCACCAGGAAGTATGACAGCATCTGTCTGACGATATCAGCGTCAAATAGGGAAAAACACCAAACAGACAATGTAAAAGGTAACCCAAGAAATTCATATCTTAGCATAGCAAGTCTCCTTTTCACAATGAAATAAAGATGTTCAAAATCAATATGCAGCCATATGCATCAATATACATGTGCTGTGGGTCCCGAAAGTATTCCATGGAAGTACCTTTGTCTGAATGGACTGCAAGTGGTCATAAAAGATGCAGGCCCTCAGCTGGACACTGACTCCCTCCAGTCAGATGAATAATAGTACAAAGGGCTGCTAAATCATTGAGAAAGCTGCTCTGCTCTGTCCAGACTGCGCTGGTCCAGCACAACACCGCTAACAGATCAATGTGGAGGACATAAGAGGCATTGAGGCCCACGATTCTCAAGACTAAGCTTCAGCTCGCTTTCAGAGGGAGCAGTCAGAACTCACGAGGACTTTCAACTCAAGCATCTGTGGGAGGAAAAAAAGGGATGATTAGTTGGAAGCATCAAAACCAGCTCTGCATGATAAAAGCGGAAGTGGTGTTTCGATAAATCTGAAGCGGATGAAATTCTTAGAAGTCAAACGGATAAGGTGATCTGTCCTTTTAGATATGAGAGGACAGACGCGTAGACAAATTGTCCTCTTTTCTCAGACCAGTGATGATCATCATAAGAAGCGGTGCGGGTCTGCATGTCTCGCACTGTTGACGGAGTGACCCAAATGTGGGGCAAGGTCATTGCAAACCAATTTCATCTGGATGTTAGCTAAGAGAGTGGGCTGTAGCTGGAAGAGAGAGGGAGAGAAAGCATGTTGTTTAAGTAAAACCCTCAAGAACATTATGATTTATTTAAGTGAGGAGAAAATATGAATAATGTATTGGCTATACGGAGCATGAATCTCTTTTGTACTAATTGTCAGGAAGGCTTGCATCCAGTGTGTGAGGGGTGGAGGGGCTGGAGGACCCAGAGATCACAGGGGCGCTGCGGCTCAAAGCCGCCGGTCCTACAGCCACAGCCATTGACTTGCAAATGAGCTCAAGGAGGCTAATTAATGGGGGGGCTAATGAAAGCAGTGGTTGGACTCGAGTGAAGAAATAATCTGGGACCCCTATTTCACTTTCCCCCTCTATTTCTGACTTTCCCTCTCTCTCTCTCTCTCTCTCTCTCTCTCTCTCTCGCGCTCTCTCTCTCTCCCCAGTTCCCTGGCTTGATCGTCCCCTCTCTTCCCACAAGATGGCTCGTGCCATTGAAGTTGATTGCAGAACGCATCAATATGTGAACAAAGTTGTTGGTGGTGGGGTGCAGTGGCGGCGGTGTTGGGGGTGTTAGTAGAATTAGCATTCATTTGAAGAGAGCCCCCCCTCCCTCCCTCCAGCTTTGTTATTTATTCTGTAGCTTTTGGCATATTTTCTGGTTCCCCACTCCCACGAGGAGAGATGGAGGGAGATGGAGCAGGGTGTTTAAGATGTGTGACGGGCTGTAATGGTAACTTTTGCACTTCTTCTTTCTTGTTTGCTCTGCAGAGAGCAGAGAGTACGACAGCGAACCGAGAAGTCACCCACTCCTTCTGGTTGGAGTGGTTGGAGGGTGGAAGTATGCTCTTGGATCAGATGCTCTGCCCTGCAGTCGTCTCTTCGTTTTTTGAAGCAATGTGAATCTTCTCAGTGCCAGTGGAAGTCTCTTGTAACTGCTACTACTGCTACTGCTACTACTGCTATTACGTGGAAACATTAACCCTTAAAAATGTCTCTTACATAGAGCGCATACCGTAGCCACTTACTAAAATGTAGCCTCAATGATTCAGTCACAATCTGCAACATAACAAGTCATGATTTTGAACTCTAGTGGCTATTACAGTATTTTGGTATTTTTGAAATGGTCAGTGTGCAAAAGCAAGTAGTTCCAACCTTTTATCATTTTTAGCTAACTTTTCCATCTTTCCGTCGTTTCCACTAACTAAAGTAACTGCTTGTTTGGTATCATTAGCTGTACGTCACAATGGTTACCCATTACTATCAGCTAAATATTAAACGGTTGATGTTGTTTAAGTGCTTATCTGCTGCTATTTCAACTGTTCATCCATGACTTTTAGTTACCTTTTTCACCTGTTTATAAAGTGCTTTTAGCTAGCTGTTCAGATGAAGGTATGGGAGAAGCGGATACCATATAACAAGATAAGGTTTCATTCTTCCATCTGAAAGATGCTCATTGGCGCATATGCCATGATAGTTCCAACCCTCTTTCATGAGGTATCTTGCTGCAGTTTTTGGTATTCCTTTCAGCCAAGTAGGGTAGCTAGGTTAGCCAGGTTGGCGAATTTCTTGTTGACTCCATGCACAAAATCCAATGATTAAGACTAATTATATAATACTTCCATGTTTTATAAATCCCACCTTTACTTCTGGGCCAGTGGGAGTCCTGTGCTGAATGCAGATAATGTAGCAATGTGGTTTGGTCACTGTGCCAAAATGGCTTCAGAGCTCAGCATTGTTCCCGGGGCTTGGTTGAGACTTCCCTGCTTGCTAAGACATTTTTACATCCTCTCGCTCTTCAGTTGCTACAGCTGGCTCAGTGTGTGGATAGATCATTTTTGAATCAATTTCTGTATTGCTTTTCAAGCTACTCCACAGTCTTTCCACTCACCATCTGGCAACTGCAGAAGTTCCCTTGATTGGGAATCACAATACTATCCTAATTGTTTCACCTTCACATGCAACAACGTAAAACTAGTCACACACTTAGTTGCACAAGTATAATGGCTCTTCAAAAAAAATAAAAAATAAATAGAATCTCTAAAATAAAGACGCAAACTAAACGCAGCTCAGTCACAATAGCTACATATGTTAAATACTGCAGAAAATCTGCAACTATCTTATAAATATGTAACACTTAAGGTCTATTTATCATAGGTGTGAACATTTAGTCCAGTTCAACACCCTAAGATTTCTGCAGCTGTGGGAATTAGTAAATTAGTAAAGATCCTGGACAAAAGTCTGACTGAACACCAGAAACAGTTGCTGTATGTGAACACCCAGGACCTGTACTGCAGAGGTGCAAAAGTTTCCATTGCACCTTCAGTTAAAATTTGTTTAATAAATGCATCACCATATACTGTATTTGTGAGTGGTGAGTGAGAACTCTGCTGGCAGCGCTGCATGATGGATAGAGTAATGATCATGCAACAACGATTAGTCTGACAGTCATGCACTCAGTAAAACAACAATGAAAGTTGTTCGGGTCTGTTGCACCGATCTACTCACAGAATCCACTGGAAGGTGATCAGGGACAGCCGAGCTATGGAGAAAGACCAGGTGCCCTCACACTTGACACCAGAAACAAAGTCAAGGTCAAAGAGGTTTTTATTGTCATTTCAACCATATATAGTAGCTGTTGTACATAGTGAGATGAGAGGACGTTCCTAAAGGGACCATGGTGCTACATGAAGACATAGGACTAAGTACAATACAAGGGACTGAGCATAAAGTGTGCGTGTGCAAGTTTATGCAGACAATACAAAACAGTGCAAACATCGGAAGCAGTGCAAGCCATCCTTTAACAGAGATTACTCTTACCTCCTCCCCCACACAGCCATTTATACTCACAAAACCATTGCAATAGCTACCATTACTGCGTCCACTACTACTGTACTGCTACTAGCACAAAAGGTATTACTTTTACTACCATCGCTGTTAATACTAATTCCTCTGCTACCCTGCCTCCTTTTGTTGTTCCTGGTGCTAATTCAACCTACCTTTCCAACTGTGGCTAGAACTACTCCTACTGCATCTTCAAATACTACAACTACTTCAAAGATTTGAACTTGACAGGACATAGACATGTGAACTAGTTCATGCTGAGTGAACACTTTTTATTTTATTTTTTTTTAAGAAAATGTATCTTTTCTAGTTTATTCTGTAGCTTTTGGCACATTTTCTGGTGCTTATCTCCCAGGAGGAGAGATGGAGGGAGATGGAGCAGGGTGTTTAAGCTGCATGACGGGCTGTAATTGTAGCTTCTTCACTTCTTCTCTCTTGTTTGCACTGGAGAGAGAGAGAGTTAGGCGGCGGTGAATAGAGAAGTCACCCCCACCACCGCTTCTCCCCCTCTCTGTGGTTGGTTGGAGGGTGGAGGCGCGTGCTTGGATCAGATGCTCTGCCCCGCAGTTGTGTCTTGTTTCTTTGAAGCAGTGTGACTCCTCTCAGCCACTCCGGCAGCCCCCGGCGCTGCCACCGTCTGCAGGGTCCTGCTGCACAGAACCATGCCGCTGTTTGAAGACATGGAGCGAAAGCCTTTTCTGCTCGACCCCTGCTACCGCCACAGGCATACACACACACGCACACGAATGCTCTCTCACACACACACACACACCAACTCATACAATCAAAATCAGTCTCAGCTTCTTCTTGCTACCCTTTGATATGTGCTCAGGCTCTGACTCCCACCCTCTCAGTAATAAGTAACATCAGTGGCCACACAGAGTAACATGATATTTCATTTAGATATATTTTTATCAAGTATTCATGCTAGGTAAGGAGTAACAGATCTGGATTCATGTTGAAGTTTAGTGCTGCTGACACTGCTGTATTTGTTTTTTTTAAATGTGAAGTTCAGAACATGCAGTCTGGCCTAATCTGAATGATTTTTGGGAAGTTTGATGAGCTGTTTAAACTACTGTATAGCTTTAAAGCTGCTTTTTTTCAAAATAAGTTCTGTATGTTAACACTGAAACTAATGACTCTGGGTAATGTGAAAGGTGTTACCCATATAGTGATAACCCCAATTATCACAAACTGCAGTTTCCCTCAGCTCTAAGATCATTTTAGCATGTTTCAGCTAACTGTCTTGGTTTTTGAACTGCAGCTTTCCTGTTTTGGTACATTCTCACGTCTCATCCATGTCATCCGTGCCAAAAGAAAGCTCCCATGAACCCACTATGCACTACATGCCTAGCACAACACGGGGAAGCAACCAAAGTTCATTCAGCTCAGTTTTATTTCTGTTGCACCCAGTAATAACACAGGCCTGTTTCCTCTCAGGGTACTTTACATAGCAAGACCAAGATGTTACATCGTATTTAGGGACTAATTGGTGAACATGGTGGAGCATTTAGCGGCTAAAGAGACAGATTTTTCTTAGCGGTGGATGGAGACCAAACCTGAGCTAGAAGAGCTTAATATGTGTCAGATGGACATAAAATAAATATGAATGCAGCCATTTATAGACATTAAAGCCATTCCACTACTACTCACAATACTATAGGTACTGTCAAAACTAACTCTCCCTCTATTCTGACGGCAACCTTGGCTTTATAGATTTTAATTTGACAGGATGTCAACATGTGAACTAGTTCAGCGTAGGCAATGACTTAATGGTGAACATAGTGGAGCGTATAGCAGCTAAAGAGAGACCAAAGCTGTACTTAATAATTATCAGATGGGCAGAAATTAAATATCTTAGTGTTGCTCCCAAGTTGATTTATTCAGAAAATGTAGCTCTCACCAGAGCAATTTCTATCTTCGTCGTCAGTTCTGCTGTACTGATGCAGAGAATGCCACCGTGGAGCTCTAGTCACAGGGAGGTTTAACACAGTCTGGACAACCTCTTCATCTCTAACATAATCAATATCTGGAGTACCTGTGGTGATCTAGTGTAGGAACACACTTAAGGATTTTGTGTATTATTGCCAGTAACAATATACTGAGTAATTAGGAACGCTCAACAATTCATTTGCCAATTGCACTGATGATATAAATTATCAGAATAATATCTAAAACCTGTAATAAACAGTAATCTGTCTTATATGGTCTTTTTCAGTCAGGTAGTGCACAATATTTGTCCCTGACTACCTCTTGGTGTGGCCTCTCTGGTGGTTCCTCTCTTCACTGCATCTCCTGGCCTCTGGGTTACTGGATCATTGGGCTGGTAGGGACCCCTGCCCTGCCCTGCCTCCGTGCAGCTCTTCCTCATGCTCCCCAGGTATGCGAACCCCTTCTACCCTCTGCCTTGCAACCCCTCTTGCCCCATCTTCCCCACCAGGGACCAGGGGCTGAGATGGATGGTGAGGCAGAGCATAGCCCCCCAGACGGCCTGATTTATGGATCCTCCTTTCCATCTAGGCAGAGCAGAGGCCCCTAGGGGCCGAGGCATGAAGAGCGCTGGGGACACCCGCCGTCTCAGACCTGACGGCCCCGGGCTCCCAGTCCACCGTGATGCCAAGTACCAAACGGCCACTCCAGAATGGTCGCCATCCGTCATGTGGGCAGCCGGGGATCTTCCTTAAAGAGCGGAAACACACACAGCAGAAACAATGAGACTCGCTCCCTTCCTCCCTCGCCTCTTCCCACAGACATTGATCTCCACTGCAACAATTTATTATATCACCTCTGCTATGGCTGCTGTTGGGGGGATGGTGAAAGAGTCTTTCATGCTTTTGTTTAACGGTCGGTGCAATCACTATAAATATAGCAGCATCGCAGGTAACCGAGTGGAACATTTTCTGTGCCGTACTGGCAGCATATAGATATTTTTACACTTTTCTGAGGAATTCTGACTTAGTATATGCAATGATAATATGTAATGCGGTAAATGTACAATCACTGAGTAAACCTACTTACACTAATATAGTCTAATAATTAGAATATTTGAAATACAACTACACATTCACCAGCAACATCAGTCATTTAGGTTTGTGTCCACTGAATGAATGCAAGTCCAATATAGATAGATAGATAGATAGATAGATAGATAGATAGATAGATACTTTATTTATCCCAAGGGAAATTCAGTGTCCAGTAGCTTTATCCCATAAAAAAAACAGATGCGTAATAATAATAATAATAATAAAACTATATATATAATTCCAGTCCAGTTGGTTCCTCTAATGTTAAGTGAGTATTAGGAGTTTGTAAACATAAACAGCTGGTGGTACTAAATCCCCAGTTGATGCCATTAAACTATTGCAGAAGAAAGGACCACATAATTAAAAGAGCACCAGTCAAGCCTCACATTTTTCGTGTGTGTCTGAGAAGGCTTTTCCTCAGAGCTTCATACTGATCTGAGGTCTTTGTCTGCATTCTGTCTCCAGTAGAAAGCATCAGTGGACGCTGAAGCCTCCTTTTCTTTTTTATTGTTTCCACCTTAGTCCTAATCAAGGTACTTGATGTGTGACCAAATTCACATTACCCAGACTCATAAGATTAGTTTTTAATGCAAAATTCATTACTGTAGCTTTAAATTTTGCTTTCAGAATCAGTTAAATGAGATTTCAAAATGACACTACCGAGCAGGGAGCAACAGAATACGTCTTACTGCATCTTGAATACAGGGCTACACTTCTGTGTTAGCTGGAGAGCGTGGTAGCAAGGTTACAAGCCAAGGTCTGTGGATGCCAGAAGCTCACTGCCTCAGGCATCACTAAGCAAAAATGCAAAACAGACTTTTTGGATTATATAATCCACTATAATTGGACTGTTGCATTTTAACTGGGGAGGATTTTCATGAGAAATCAACAAAAGCCTGTCAAGAACAACACAACACTGAGAAAAAAAATCACAGCATCAGATGAATTCTCTACTGAACAGTCAGACAGCGTTTTGTCTGCACAGCACAGATATTTCTCTCTTTATTAGCTCTTTCTGATTCCCAGCGCTGTTATTTTTCCTTGAATCTCAACGGGCCATTAGCGAGCACACAGACGAAAATTGACAATGGGAGAAAGACAATATGGGAAGGATCAGTGGTGCTGTTCTCTGTGTTATCAGTGTTTTTTGAAAGTGTTATTTCAATTAAAAAGTGGATAAACTGCTGATTAATTCAGCACACTTCCCAATTACAGATCAAACGGGCCTCCTGGGGGCTGCAAAGCCCCAAAGATGGCAGATGCCGTGCACACATTCAGGCATATTTCATACGGCTATGAAATATTGAGCTGTTGTGTGGCGTTGTGGTACCGCTGGGTGTCTGTGTTGTTGGGGCTGTATGTAAATCTGGCTGTGACACCCCTGTCTGCAGCAGGAGACTGATATCTGGGACATGTTGGGAGATACTACAGGGAGAATGATGCAATCTCAAGCTAAGACGCTCCAGACAAGTTGCGTCTCTGACATTCTGCTCGCTACGGCGGAGCAACGTTGGTGCAACTTTGGAGGCAAATGAATGCGAGATGTGCAGTGATGTGGGTAAAAGGTCACCGGAAATGAGCCTGTAAAGCAAAACCGCAGTTTGTAATTGTATATGAAGAGAAACAGAAATGAGAAATAACAGACAGAATATCTTAAATATTCCACCAATCAGAATGGTCATTTAGAAAAGTGTGCTATTTCTAAGCTTTGGTATGATTATATTTGACTAAATTTGGCCCCGTTAAGTGACATTGTGTATTTTTCATATCACCAACAACTCTCATGAAAAAAAGAAAAAAAGGTACACTTACAAATATTAGGCCTTTATGCATTTCAAGGCCTATACCTCTCTGCCATGGATCTCCACTGTTGTCCAAAAACTATATAAAAAAATCATTCTGTTGTGGTTTACTTTGATTAAACCAAGCAAACAACTGAGAAGGTACCAACACACGGCAGCTCTTCAGCAGAGTATCATTAATTAAAATGTGCACGGTCAGTGGAATAATAAAACAAAATGATGCATGCTTCCTAATAAACCAGCACACACGCCTCCAAATTAAAAAGGGTTAAGGCAAAAAAAGAAAATTTACACCATAATGTTGTCATTTTACAATCACTATAACTGACTTACCAAATATAGATAATTTGGTCAAATACAAAGTGTCATTTGCTTGGATTTCTGACAATGTATTACTTGCATAAACCAACAACCGCCTAAATCTAACCCCTTTTAACTACATCTAAGGTTTGAAAATGACATTAGAACAAGTTTTCACAAGTTAACTATACGCTGTGTCTCTAGCAGGTGAGGTTTTGCAGTGTAGAAGTTTTAGATGCTGTGCACCGAAGCCGGATTTTTCTCTTTTCCTAAGTTAAGCATTAGTGGGGGCTTTAACTTCCAGTAGTGTCAACCTATCCTGATGATACCTTCTTACACTACAAGATTCATGGCGAGCATTGCCAGCCTTCCCTCCCTTAGTGTGTCCATAACTCATTTGAGTGTAAGAGCAAACAAACTGCTGTAACAGCTCTCTGGACAGGAGTTTGCTTGGTCCAGTTATATGATGCTGTTCTTCTCTCGCTGTGCCTCCTCCCAAACGAGCCTGCGGCACTTTGTAACCACCACTTTATGTCCCAAAAGGCGACGGACCAATAGTTGCTGAAATCCGATGTGACCATAACACATAAATCATCTTTTAAGCACTGAAAAGAGCAGGTGCGGGCATAAACAGTGTCGACGCTGCTTTCTCAGTGATGTAAATAATTTATCAAACCTGCACACACAGACACACACACACACACACGGCACTGTTTATTCCACCCCAGTCAGTGTGTAATCCTCAGACGCCATTTTAGTGGAGGGCCTGTCAAGACATGCACACAGGCACTCGCACACACACACACACTCCCACACACACACACGGTCAGTGTTTTAGAGGCGGCCCTGTCTGTCGCCGTAATGAATCCCACTGTGATCGCTCTGGCAGTTGTGGTCATCACTCTCCGACCAACACACATACACACGGATGCATGCGCGCGCAAACTCCCCCTACACACGCACACACATACAGCACACGCACACAGAGGTCCTGCTGACTGTCTGCTCATTCATCATGCGACCCCTCATGGAGTTGCTTGTGGGAGTCTGGGGATGCGATGGAGATGGAAGGACTGAGGAGGAGGGGGTGGGTCGGTGGTGGAGGTGTGCAGCGGTGGAGGTGGGGGGTGGGTGTTGGGGGGGGGTGTTGGAGAAAAGGGTGAGGGGGGAGTGTGAGAGCTTGGGTGAGAGCGAGGGAGGGATTTGAACAGGCAGTCAGAGAGGGATGTGTCTGTACAGGCGAGGGACAGTGTCTCATAGAAGAGGAAGTGCCCTCATAGCTCTGTGCCTGGGGACTGACTTATAGGCAGAATAGCAGGGATGGGGAGGTGAGGGGCACTCGTGGGACCACAACCACCCCCCATTCCTCTCTCCGCTCTCCTGGAGAAGAAACGACATAACTATCCACAATATAGATTTTAATCAGGCTTGATTTTGGCCACGCACAGTCCTGCAAAGAATTCTCCCTCTCTTATCTCCTGGCCATTATTCTGACGAGTGTTTCTTCGTGCTCTGCCCGCCAGCAGCTAGACGTTAGCTTCCTCAGAAGCGTTAAGTGCATATCTAAATAGTTGATGAGCACTAAGCTGTTGGGGGAAAGTGTCGCCGGCGGCGCCTCATTGAACGCTGCCTCAGAGACACCCAGTGGGACTGCTTTAAACAACCTGGCATCCCGCTGCTCGGCAACCTGGGAAAGGAGATGGTTCCGAGCCCATCACGTTCATCTTTTAAGATAATTATCAGAAGACACTACTGTGTTTTTAGTTTTTGTTCCGTTCACTGATGGAGGTAAAGTGCAGATGAAGAGGAGGCATATAGGGAGATTCTGGGATTGTCTGATGCTGTTATTCTCCATAAATGTACTACACTGCGGTGTAAACATTTTGGTGATTGTGGTGATCTCTTCAACCTGCTTTGATAGTGAGTGAGTGATTTCCTAGAATTCCCAGCCATTATAAGAACTTTCAATTCATTTTTCTAAATAATGCTTGTTGTGAATTTTACTTTTTTTTGTCATATGAGAAATTTAAAAAAGACTGTTTCTGTTTATAGCCCAGAATAACCATTTTTCTCATGCAAACCTTTTTTTCATGTTTCATTATTAGACTCCAGTAATGTAGCCTGTCTACACTGTACACGTGTCCAGTTATAAGAAGAGAACACCATAAGTACATTACTATGTTCAATAACTTACTAATGATTTAATGTAATGAATAATAGTACCATCATGTATTTGTATGTTAACAGATGTAAACATTTTCAATAAAAAACAAATACAATGTTGCCATGGATACGTGACAGCATATTTTTGGATAATTTCGGAAAAATTAGTTAGTAACAGTTAAATTATTATAATAATTATAAGATCCGTATGCTTACTTATGATCTTGGTTGATATTACAAGATAGATTTCACATAGGCTATTATGTGATAGTGGGCCATACATGCAAGTGGTACAAAATGAACTGTTCAAATGTAAACGCATGAAAAACAAGGCTGATGTTGTCATGCGTCCATGGAAACAACATGCATCCTGTTTCGCGTGAAAGAAAAGATTTAACATAGCATGGCATTTTCCAAAATTCTCATTTTCATTACTCATATTCATTACATTAAATCAGGCAGCACAATGGCCCCTGTCCTCTCAAGATCTGCTCTCGTAATTATACATCGATAATTAGTAAAGTGCAAATAGAGGTTTAAAATGACATCCATCAGCGTGAAGTACAGCTCAGACATACTTATTTAGCAGATTGTGGGAAATGTACAATGTCATATTGCCAGTGTTTCAAACAGTCTTCCATGTCGGTGCATTCAGGTAACCTGGAGGCCAGAACAACTTCCCCGTCTACAAATGTTTTGTGGTAGAGAGTTGGTCTGGAGTCTCTCCGTTGTAAACTGATTATGCTTCATCAACCAAGCCAGCCAAGTCATTTGTGTAGACATTATGTGGTGATGGACAGATGAGTAACATACGTCATCTGTGTGCCATGGAGCTGAATTTGTCAAAAACTAAATGGCTGCTGTCAGAGAAGCGAGCTGTTCAGAGTCTGCTATTGCGCCTGTTGTAGAAGATACTGAAAGCACAGTAACAGCGATTAAGGCATTTGTCGGCTACATACTGTATGGTACATTAGGGGATTTTTTTCTCTGTATTGATTAATACGCTCCATAATGAAATCCAGTGGATTGTTACCACTCATATGACGTTAAGAACACAGTCTGGCTGCGTCAGGCTAGCACTCAGATGCATTTAACGCACTTCTACAACTAGAGTTTAAAAGTTGCCTGCAAAGCCAAAGTATGCTTCTAAGCAAAGTGTGGCTGCAGCTTACAATGATTAGCATGGCTAATTAGCTGACTGATGGTTTTGATTGTATTACTTAATATACTGCATTTAAAATAGCTAACTATTTGGCCAGGGCCATGTCATGTCTCATCGCTGTATATCTGAACTTTCTAGGAGCATGTGAACAAACCACCAGTCAAAACAGTCATTGTTTGCGAGTAACAGAACATCACGCAATGATGACGTAACTTTGGGAAAAGGGAAACTGGATCAAATATTTATAGGTGTCAAGCTGATCTTCCTGATGACATGGCAAATGAATGCACCAGCATTATCCCGTCACAGCTTTGCAAAAATAACGAGAAACAAAAAAACACAAACGGAAATTTTCCTTTTACTATATTCCTCTTTCTTTCCCCCGTCTTTCTGCACATTTCTGTCCCGTATCTGTTTGCCATCAAGCTGCTTTCCTGGTTCAGCCTGTCACACAGAGTAGTGATGCTCCAAGTCCACACTTTCCAGCTGCTGTTTGTGTGTATATGTGTGTGTGTGTGTCTGTGTTTGTGTGCTGCAGTGTGCGCTTCATTTGCCTCCAGAGAGCCGGGAGTTGATGCCCACACTGTGGCAGTGCAGAGATGGAGGAGCTGGCTTGTCCAGAATTGATGTCTCTTGAAGGCGTTTTGTTGTTGCTCACCCCTGCACCCCAGGGACCATTAAGCTGAAAATAATTGGCTCTGAATCTCCTCCCTTCATCGATCCTTTAGAGTCAGTGAACTCTCCAAGACACAAGCGCTGGTGTATTCAGAAATGGAGGAAGAATTGTACACAATCTCACACACATACATGCGCACACGAACAGCGAACCGGAGAGGGCTGAGTGTGAGAGAGGAGAAAAGGGAAAGGGAAAGAAAGGCTGGCACATAAGGGTTTAAACATGAGCAGTCAGCAGCTCAATATAAGGAAGCACATGGCCTTAGAATAGCAGTCACTGTTTCTCAGTGGAGGTTAAATCAAGTGAATTTCTTCATCTCTGAAGATGTGTTTTTTTATTTTTTCCCCCCTCTTTTGGAATGGAACTGGAACAGTGGCTCAAACACTCCTGGACCCCCATTTATCTCCAGTGACAGTCACACTGGACCCACATCTCCTCTGTCACTGTGATAGCAGAGGCCGGCCGGTGGCCAACAGAGGGAGCCCATGCTATTCGGCAGACCTGAAGCCATGGTGAGGAGAGCTACACCATTAGAATGTCTTCATATTAGGCAGCCACAAAAAGACTGAACCAATATCACCTGCTGTTTGTTTCATGTTATTTAAAAGGTACACTTTAACTTGGTTGTGTTAAAGAATTATAGTTAATGTTCTTCTTCTTCTTATGTCCCTCCTGACGAATGCAAGTCCAACAATCAATATACTTTCAGCTCCGGTTTGAAACAAAATAAGTAAATAAAAAAAATAAAAATATAAAATACATGGCTCTATGGCTGTTTAAATATTTGAACTGCTTCTCCAGTCACTAACTTTGTTCATTTGCAGCGTACAGGGGCTTTTTGCTGACAACTGCTGCGAGCAGTTTTGTTTGAGACAGTTGGAGCAATAAAACTAAAACAACGCACTAAAAAGGGCTAAAACGCTCTGTAGAGTCAGGAACCAGTGAAATGAGCTTTAAACATGATTCCTATATATTCTAAAATTAAGCTGGCTAATTTTGCAGACTCTGGCCGGCTCTTGAAGTCTCAAATATCTAAAGGTCAATTAGTCCTTATTGGTGACGGGTTAACTGATCTGCAGGAACCCCAATCCACTCATTCATGAATACACCAATGGTCAAATGAACAAAGTATTTATAAAACCAACACACACACGTGGCAGTTTTAACCCTTTTCAGCAGGGACATATCCCAAGTAACCCTAATCCATTTTCAGAACATTACGCAGTGTGGTACATTTACTGAAGAGGTCGTATGGTGCCAATATGACTAAATGGATGTAATATGGTTGTGCCTCTGTTGAATCTGATTTTTTAGAGATGTTTCAGAAAAAAATCTGTTACTCATTGTAATAAGTCTGTTACTTCCAGTTAAACATAAGTATTAGTAGTTACATTACATTACATTTAGGTTTAGACAATTACAGTTAGACTTATTGCATTTCAAAAGTCTCCCAATTGTCTCTAATTCAGATATCAAGGGAAATCTTTGGCCTTGTTGTGCTGATGCAGGCTTGATTTGGGGATTTTTTGGTGGAATTTATATAAATATAAGCTAATATAAGCCAACAACTTAAGGTAAGGGCCTTCTCGGGAGATGCATGTAGGGAGTTTGCTTTATTTCACTAAAAACTAACTTGTTCACTCTAACTTGTTTATTAGTTGCTAAATGACTGATAAACGGAAAGACTGCGTGTCTGAAAAAGTCCAAGAACCTCTGGCTTAACGTGTTAACATCCTACTAAAAGCTCTGATGTGCAGCAAAAAAAAAGAAGTGTGAAATACAAAACTACCGTTAAGTAACAACGACTGTGCTCGGTACACACTCTTATCAGGGGATTAGGATTATATTTCACATCACAGTCATTTGATCATGTGAAAAATTGAGTAAAATTGAGTAAAACCGGTTTAATAAACAGAACTGAAAGTAATGTTTTTACACCGTGGCTCGCCATGTTAGCATGACAATATTTTGGAATATTAGTCTTCATTTACCGATCTGAAGAGAAGACAACAGTTTCCAGGAGTACATGTAGCTCTTCATTTGTAGTCGGTGAAATCCTTGAAACCAGGATTAGAACAATAGGTTGGATTAGCAGCCATGGTGTGCATTCATCCTCAATTACCTCCTTCAATCTTCATATAGTCAGGTCTGGATTTAATTAAATCTATATCCATCTGTCTTCATCATTTGTGCGGTTGCTGGAGGAGTCCGCGGTGCCGGCGCTCCCATCATCAATACGGGCGGATGAAGGCCGCTCTCGGTGAAGAATTGATGGTCACTAAGGACACAACAGGGGGTGTTCATCTTCAGTATCACTCACTTCCTCTCTGGCCTTTCCAATGCAGAGTCGTTCATCACCATGAATATGGAATATATTTACATACCCTGTCCATCCATAACGTGACACCAAGGTAATTAGATCTCTTCATATTCATACTTCAGAGATGACATGAATAATAATGCCGTGTCCCCACCATTGGAAATAGGTCAGGGATAATTGAATTTGTTTATCGTATTTTCTCCCATTAAGAATAATCAGATAAGTAGTGGGGTACAGCTCTGTGACAGAGTCCTCCACCACTGATGAACCATCACATTAATTGAAGTTAATGGGCAGAGTGGAGAGCGACGGGGTGAGAGAGAGCAAAGGAGGGAGGCTGCATGGATGAGTGCATCGAATGAGTGGCAAGGGAGGGCTGAGTTCATCTTCCCCCTGCTCCCAGGCCAGGATGGGAGGGCAGCGTGTGCACAGGAGCAAGCTGGGTAATCAAATACAAAACTGCCCCGCATAAAATATTTACGCAGATTAACTCTTCACAAGCTCCCTGCAAAACACCAAGTCAGTCCAGAGTGCAGTGGGAACGCTATCCCCAGCCAGTCTGCCATGAGCATGTTCTGCAAAACGTCTGGAGAAAAAGTCAATAACTGTTGCCTGACATGCTGAAGTGACTCGTATCACGCTCTCCTTCACTCATACATAGCTCCAACGCCACAGTTTGCTACACAGCGAGCAGATGCAGTAATTCAATTTTAGACAGTTTTCATCCTTATTCACACAGTGTCATCTAGACAATGTGATAATATAATGTGTAAGTTGTGCACTCAGGATTTGGGCACTTAAATACTGCAAAAGTATTAACGGACATCAGAAAGCTGGCAGCTTTCATAACCTTGTGTTGACACTGAATCACGTCTTAGATGGTTATTTTCCACAATTATTATACTATATCTATTGTTATCACATTGTTACTGTGTAATCTCAGCTTCACTGAAAATGAGGACTACCCTCAATGAACCTCCGAGAATAAATGAAGATTGAATGAATTTTTCAGTTCAGTAGGAGAAATTAGACAAAGAAATGAGGAAACCACAAAGCAAACAGCATGGTTGACCATCAATTTGATGGGTTTGCCTGGGCCTGGCCACAAAGGAAGCGTAGCTCAAGCAGCACATTCCGCAGAGCAGTAACAGCTCTGGTGTCTTTGTCTACGGCACTTAGACTTAGATAAACTTTACTGATTGACAAGGGAAATTGCTTGATCACAGTAGCTTAGCTGCACATCAAAAAAACACTCTTAAGAACCACAAGTAAACTAAAGATAAAATAAAATAAAAATAGCATAAGCAAAAATGTACAGAAATAGAGACAGTAGAATATATATTATACACATAGGAATGATAGTAAGGTCCAGTAGTATCTGTTACAGAAAGGTGAGTTGTTGTCCAGCTGGACTGAGAATGGTATGAAAGAAGTCCTGTAGCGTTCCCTGTGGGAGCGGAGCTGGATCAGTCTGTTGGAGAATGAGCTCCGCTGCTTCTCTGCTGCCTGGTGTAGTGGATGAAGTGGAATGTCCATGATGGAGAGCAGTTTGTCCAGCGTCCTGCTGTCCCTCACTGAAACGAATGTCTCCAACTCACTGCCACTAACATGACCAGCCTTTCAGATCAACTTGTCACACTATTTGGGACACACGAAGCATTCAGGTTCAGTTCTGAGCTGTACACTACAGCTTGACAGCACTCCGGACCAAGAACACAGTCACTGTAGTCATGTGTGTAAAACAACATTAACATTAATTAAAGATGTGTCTACAGTAAAAATCCTTTCTTGGATCGGGAACTTACTTCTGTGAAGGGTGCTATGAGCCCTGTGCGCAACCATCTGCATAAATTGCACTGTGACTGGTTGTCACAGTTCTTTATCGAGTAGAACAACCACATTACAAAGGCCACGTTAGGATATCAGATAGCGAATTTCAAATTGTTAGTATCATTGTATCATTTCTACAGAGCTTGTAGGCTCCCATAAGCATAAAACAGATAGAAGTTTAAGTGGCGAGAAAACTTTATTCATATGTACATAAATCAGTTTGCATTCTCAGTTGTCATGTAAATTAACTTGGCACCTGATCTTTTATTTTTGTAGTATTTCTATCCGCATGATGACCGGTAGGCTTTTTAAACAGGAAGTGATGTGTTTGAAATAAGGGTAATTAGCATGATTTCCCTCTTATAAGATATAAGCTCATGTTACGCTATGATAAAGGTTGGTATGTATTCCTACTGTTGAGGAACATAGAGAGTTGATATTTTTCACTGGCTCATCGTGATTTGTTGAAATTTGAACCTTCCCAGCACCAGCTTTTGAAATCGCAGCAAGCAGTAGGAAGTGCACTTGTGCAGTAGTAATTTAGTGGATTAATCTCTGGCATACTGGGTTTGCTAGAAACATGAGTTTTTTGGCATCTTTTGTCAGGCCACGCATAATTTTGACAGAGCCTTAATGGCAGAACATACACAGGAAGGAGCACCGCCTACAGGAACTTTTTTAGCAGAAACCAGAAATAACGTTTTATTTAGATTTGACTGGCCAGCGATTTCTTACAAATGTCTAAACTCAATCAATGTCCATATAAAACCAAAAATGGAGTAAAAAAAGCAATTAATGCAAATGTATCTGATGAAGCTCAGGAGCTTTTGAAATTCCAGGCTGCACCACAGTAGTTACCTGCAAAGAGAGAAGGAGAGGACCGCCTCGGCCATAACAAGTCTTGACGGGGATTTCAGGAAGCAGTAACACATACAACAATCAATAGGCCAGCCTCAGAGGAAGAGCACAGGGGGGAACCAGACTTCACAACCAATCTCCTCTGAATGCATTAGAGCGCCACACTTCCACCCTCCCTCTAACATGGCTTCATCACTAAGTGAAAGAAGCACTAAAGAGGACGAGCACAGTGACAAGTTGTATGAAGAGAGGTAAACCACTGACAGCGAGAGGCCTTTGTGGAGCTGCTCTGTGAAGAGAGCTAGAGCTCCACTCCACTGCTCACAGAAGGCTCTGCAACGCTTCCTGGTGGCTCTGTCACTTCCCCTCAGGCTTTGTCTGTGAGTGTGTGCGTGTTTGTGTGTTTCTATCCTTGTGAGAACCAGTTTGAGGCTTTTGGAGGGAAGGGTGTTTCAGATGGCCTTCATTCTCTGTTTTTGTTTCTTAAGGATTCAAGGACTAGTTCAGGATTTAAGTTGGACGATCTAAGTAACTTTCCGGGGTGAACTGAGGAGGCCTTGTGATAACCACCACAACAAACAAACAAAACAAATCACTTATATTTGACCTGATCAGTAGGGTGTCACCTTAATTTCTATTCATAAAAACATGTTGAGAACTTCTTCAGTTATTGAGAGACAGACAGATTAAATGTACTGGTTATTTACAAGTTCGAGTACAATTACTATACAATACTTTTTAAACACTATGCTGCTGTATTTTAACGTCCTGGACTTAGAGTATTAGGAAAATGCTACCCCCAAACACCCTTTAAGACATTTTATTTATTTCTTCTTTCTGGACCATTAAGTCACAAGACAGTCTTTCACCGGTTACTAAACAAATCAAACAGAACATGCTGAACATGCAAACAGCATCTGCATTATAGGTGGAACAGCAGTCTGGTGTAATTTGATGCTGAGCTTTTGCATCGATCTTTCCTTAAACCACAGGACCACACAGTGATCGCGTAACTTTGCCCAAAATCAATGCTGATTTCGGATTTAAGCTGCATTCAGACTGCAGCCCAGTCATTCATTTGATGGACACATGTAACTGTGTCAAGATGCAGAGAATGACATAAAAAAAAACTGTAGGGTCCTAAAGCTAAGCTGGGCTCAAATGCGCCTGAACAGAATGTAACATAACTTGACAAACACATGCAAATGAACACTTCTGGTGGACCAATTTGCAGTGTGGGCTGAATTTCCTTGCTGTTTCTTGCATTTCACTAATAAAGGTTCATCACTGGTCCCACATTGACCTGGATACCAGCTCAAACTTCCCCCAGCCACAAAACATTTGTGGGGGAGAGCTGGTCTGGAGCCTCTCTGTTGGGAACTGATTGCTCCAGCAATGATCTGCTAGGCCAAACAAATGGTTTGGTCAAATTGTTCAGACAGAAGGGTAACAGCGTCGTAGTCACATCATCTGAATGCTGTGGAGTTGTTTGTAGAGCTATATGATTGCATGCAGAGGTATTTGTTTCTCTGTATCACATGAACACGTCCTATAACCAAAACTAAATTGCGAGTTAACAGGCTCATATTGTAGTAAGAATTGAGCCCGGCTAATCCCAAAAACAACAACAGCAATCCTTAATAGCATCTCTATATGTATATATAATTTGCATCATACATACATTGCTTATATCATAATGACATAGTCATAAAATGTTTGTATTAATCAAGATGCGGGTAGCTGGTCACTTAAAAACACAAAATGCATTTAATTTGTATTCTGAGTAATATTCACTTGTAATTTGTAACAAGGTTAACTTAAAGCACTAGAAAGATTCTCTGTACACTGAAGGATAAATAAAGTACCTATCTATCTATCTATCTATCTATCTATCTATCTATCTATCTATATATATATCTGTCTATCTGTCTATCTATTTATCTATCTATGTAGTTAGCTATTTACTCTATAAATTGCACACTCTCTAGCCTGGTGATAGGGACAGAAGTGTCTCAATAAAGCCCGAGGTTGTTCAGATTAGCCTTACAGTTTGTGGAACTATTAAAGACTGAACCAGCTCTGGTGAGCAATTCAATTCTGAATTAAAGAATGACATAAGATGCAGCTAAAACCACCATCTCTCACTGATCGTCTTTCATTCATCATGTCTCGATTGTACCCTTGGCCACACAAGAGATGCACAATTACTGGCTTTGTAAAATTGTAGGCGAACATAATCCAGGAAGTTTAGTCCAAAAGCAAAGTAAGTATAATAGTGGGATGAAAAAATATATCATGTTGGAGAAAAAGTATCATAAAAAAAAAGAAATGTGGCATGAAAAAATATAATTTTTATAAATGTGTGATAACGTAGGAGGCTAGTAAAATGAAAGATGAATAAATACACATGTACGAGTGCGTGTTAAGTTGAATATACATGTGATGTACACCTCAGTGCTTACTGTTGTTAGCACAGTGTATGTACAGTGACCTCTCTGTAGCAGGGCCGTGCAGAGTTCAGTAGGTTGCTGTCAGTTACATGGGGGCCAGCGGGTCCCCAGCAGTGTCGTCTCACTCCCCGTCACCCCAGGGTGACCCCTCCTAAGTAATTACCCCTGTCACTCAGTCACCCCACTCTGTCCCCACCCAAACAACATCATCGCTGTGACGATGGATACGTTGATGATACTAATCACTGGCTGCCCTCTGGACAACGGACCTCCCCGTTCTTCTCCTTCATATCACCTCTCTGCCTTTACAAGCTTCTGTGTTGTGCATCCTCACAGCAGCTCCCCTGGTTTATATTTGCATAATTTTTACCCGCTAATTGTAGTGGAGGATGACTTCGTGTTGAATAGTCACGGCAGTTGGAGGTGATTTTAATAGGGGAGACACCAGATAATGGCGGTGCCCTCTTGCCCTGGTTTGTGCCCGAGCCTCATTAGGGTGATCAGGGAGTGCCAGTCAGAGAGGGCTGCAACTGGGGTGAGAGGGCACAACACAGCACACTTATTTATCTAAGAATGAGTGTCATGGAAATATTTTATTATGGTTTGCCAGCCTTGAAAAACTTTTCCTTTTTTTTCTTTTTTCTTTTTTTCTTAAACGGTAATGATGTTAAGAAACTGTTACCCAGGGATTTTATTTATACAAAAATGACATTCGGTGCATGTTCTCCTTTTGTCTGCTCATTAACAGTGACTTCCTGTCATTTATTTCTCATGCATCTATGTCTCCTATTCACCCTCACTGGTATGAAGTGAGATATTTTTTCACGTACAGGTCGGTAAATGGGATAAAGAAAGTAGACAATTTTTATATTTGCCCAATACAACATTTCCTATTTTTAATATGTTTGTATTTGACAAAAACTCTGGACAAGCTAGGACCTAAAGAACCAGTTTTGAATACTGGCTATAAAATGACAGATTGTATGGTTTGGAGTGTTGCTAATTATTCATGGCAGTAGCACATTCAAATATGGATGTTTTTATTCTTCTTCCAAGCCTTGTTGTTGCTACCATTGATCAATTTACATCACCTTTAGTAACTTTGGGCTCCAGCACTGCGCTGTAGGTGTGTAACTGGGACAGATGACCAAGGCTCGCACAAAGAACACTCAACTGTTTATTCATTAAAAATAGGCTATGTAGACATTTGAGCTATGCCATCGATGTGGCCCAAGCTGTGGTCATATTGGTCTGTCTTTCCCTTTGGTCCAGATTGCTGCCATCCCCAGTGGATGAATGATGCATTCTTTGGCTGGGGTCAGCAATTACTTTCAGTCATGGTCCATTATTTATTTATTTATTTATTTTTCAGTTCACTGAAGAGGCCAACATTTTCCGGGCACTGTGGAGATGCAGGCATGTGGGTATTTCAGTTAGTTTGATTTTTGTTGTTTCTCTTCTTTTAATCCAAATCTTAAAATAGGCTTTTCAAGTGTTGCATCTGAGGGAAGATGTAAATGTACCTTTGGCAAAAAACCCTAGCATTAGAACTAGACCAGACAGTAGGTACTGTTGGATGTTACTTCATGTTTACTGGGATTTACAATAGCCTTGTATTTACAAGCTATTTTGCCCATGGGCCTCTACTTACCAAGCACTGCTGTAATAGGATTGAGAAAACTCTCTCTTAAATCCTGCTGACTTTAGTGAGATTGAATTTTGAATTTAAACTTTCAAGCACCGCTGTTCTATGGTGGTCACTTCATACATTAACGGATGTGTTTTCCGTATAAATCTGTTTATACAGCAACAAACAGACATAGCTCAGGAGTGGAAACACGGTCAGAATGCCCTTCTGTGTGGGTGAAAATGCCCTTATAGAGGAGTTTGAGGTAAAGAACCTCTTGAAAAGACAGAACAGCAGGAAAACAGCAGACTCTGACCTTGTGTCCCTTGTCACTTCAAAATGTTGAGTAGATGAACTTGCTCCAGTCTTATAGCGATATTTTCAACACGCCTATTAAGAAAAGTCAAGTTCCTGCGTGTTTTAAGTTCATCGTCATAATCCCTTCACGTAGGTTATTCATATGTTTCTGGATGATTACAGACCTACTACAGTCAGGGGCGCACCTTTAGGACAGGCAAACTGAGCAACTGTTTTGGAAAAAAAAAGAAAAAAAAAAAGTCCCTATGGTGGCTACAGTGCATCGGCTGTACAGAGAGGTGGAGCTACAAGTAATGAGAAGGATTGCATCTATATGCAAACCTTGTATTTCACATTCAATTCCTCTAATGATACAAGGTGGACGTACAGATTTCACATGTCCCACCATCAGCCATCAGGAAGGAAAGTCTTGACACATGCTCTCTCCATAATTTGGTGCTGATTAACCAACAATGGTATGGAGTTCGGGAGAGTGGCAGCTTTACGTTTGACCTCAGTCTTCTCTTCTGCATTTTCAAAAAGAATTTTTTTTGGCTCAAAGTTAGATGTACACAAAGTTGCAGTCGTGCAGAGCTGCAATAGAACGTGTCCGCTGCACGACAACTCCACATCTCAGCAAAGGAAGCAGGTGGACTGTATTGTTTGCTCGAAAATCATCCACTGCGAGCTTTACCGCCTCATCTCTGACATTGACAAGACCCGCATTCAGCACAAAGGTTTAAAAATACTACAGGGCTCCTTTCATCCTGCCAACCCTCTTGCAAGAAGTGTCTCCTCAGGGAGAGTCAGGGCCATCAAATCTGAGTCATTCTGTTTCCTCATCAGTGCATATTGGAGAGCCATCAAAATACCAAACAAAGCACCACTTCTACTTCAACTCTTTATGAATGCAAAGCACTAATCATTCCATTTTATTGGGTTTTGTTTATTAATGTATGTCAAAGCACCAGACACTTTACCGACATTGACAGATGTATGTAAGGAAGTATATCTTATATATATAGTGGTTATATATGGGTTCTTATATATTAATTAATGTTATGCTGGGATTGTTTGTAACCCTGTCAGGAGTACACTCAGACAAATGGCGTACTTCAATTCACTTCACCTAACAAGTGAAAATAAAGTATTAAATCTTGAATCTTGAAGTTCCAAAAACAATGAAAACTGGTCGATCTGCTACTATAAGAGAGACCGTCTCAATTACTCTTCTACTTACTATGAGCTCCCCCTGGGTTACTGAGCTCAGGTCGGTTAGCAGGATCCTTTCCTGTCAGTCAAAAAATACTTGAAGGCCTGCCTCTACATACATATAGGACTTTATAAACTCTCTGTCAGTCTTTTTTAGTATAAAAAAGGCAGTTTCCTTTGCACTTATGTACATGTTAACTGAAGCATCTGTAAGCACTGTCTCTTGCGCCCGGTGGAGTATTGAGGCACTTAAAGGCCTCTCTCCTTGATTTAACATGGGCTTGGATTGTTGTTTCTGGAGCATCTACCAAGTGGCTGAATGTGGTGAAACTTCTATGTACCTTCTAATCATCAGATTGAGTTGATAATGATTTCAAACTGTAATATCTGTAAAGGAGATTTCAATTATTTACAGGGTCTCCAATACCAGTAGCAGTGGGTGTGTAGAGTCTGGCAAGGCTTGTTCAGAAGTGATTTTTTTTCCCTCGCCAAACTGACAAAATATAATACATCAGATATGTTCAAAGAATATATAAAAAAACAAAACACCAGAGCCAATCGCCTTATGCGCCCAAGTGAAATGCCTACTGTACAGTTAATCAATCTATGTCTAGATACCTAGTGCAGCTTGAGAATCTGCGTAGTTAACCTGTTTAGGGCTAACACATCTATTCGGCTGAAGAGACTGTGTTATTCAAGTCCATCGGCTGGACATCCGTATGCTCAGACATACATCAGTGAATTCACAAACTGAAACACAACAGAAGATTCTTCTGCAGAAAGGCTGCAGACGTTTACATCAGAATGGCAAGTCACCATAATCGCTTTCTGTGCAAGTAACAGATCACTGAAGTTATGAAGAAAACACATTTGAAAACAACACTGTTTTCCCAGGAAATGTGCACCTCCTACCAGTTTGTGTGCTCTGGCATTGTTTCCCCCAAAAAAATCTGGTACTGCTGTTTATCACAGGGCTTCCAGTCTTGGTAGTCGGGGCAAGCATTGCAAACTACTCTCCTCAACAACAGGGTTGACACTTAAATGATAACAGAGAAACATGGTTAAATGAAGCTTTTAACTGACTGTATACTGCATGTATGCGTTTGTGTGAGTTCAGCTTCCCTTTTTAGACACTGTAACACTAATAAAATTCAGAGCTTTAGCTTACAAACTGTATCACAAAATCCATGGACAGGGGTGTTGTCACTTTGACCTTACAGGCTCCTTAAAAGATGATGTCCTCCTCTGGGCTTTCACCTTAACGCTCTACTGTCTTGACCTCCTCAGTCTCATACCTTGTCTTTCTGGTGTTTTTCCCCTTCCCTCATCTTCTTGTGGTCTTGTTTTATCGTCCCTTTGCTTGTGAGACTGTGCAGATCACCATGGTGGTCCTCCAATCATCTCCTCTTGTGCAGTCAGCTAGCACACCTGATGCCTATCCTTCAGTCAAGCCCTACAGTATATCCACCCTGGTTTCTCATCCACTCTTCACTGGTTTGTTGTGAGAGCTTGTTCTTACCAGCCATTCTGCAAAATCTCCAGCCCTCCTCCACAATATTCAAACTGACTGTAGTGGCTATGTATACTGTATATATACAGTGTACATACAGTGAATTTCTTCAGCCAAGCATAAAACTGCTGTGTGTGTTGTCAGCAGCAAAACCTGTTTTAGCCACCTGCAGCCCACCTAATCAAAGTTTAAGTGGATCTATATTTAGCAGATGTGGGCTGTCAGGGCCAGCAAAGGCAGCTGAAGCTTGAAACGCATTGTAATGATGCTGTTCCTTCAACCAATCACATTTCAAGTTTGTATTCTTATGCCTGCTCTGTGGCCTACGGTAGCGTCAGCGTTTTCGTGTCCTCTGATTAGAAGGTCACTCTGTTTAAGCTAGTGGTTCACATACCACTTGCAAGCTGCTCCTGTTGACACTTTCGAGCTATTTTTTGAGCCCATGATGGCGGAGAGAGGACAGGCTATCAGTTTGGTTGCAGATCTTCTTAGAAAATAATTTTCACGCCGGACTTTGAAGGAAAAGCTGGATATCGTGATGAAAGGCCACCCAATCTTGGAGCTAGCTAGTCTGATTCAGCCGAGAACTCTGGTTTCTTAAGTTCTGGTGAGTAAAATGAATTCTATTTACATGTATATTTTTGCCATTTTATTGGGTCGACATTGATGTTTCTCCTGGATTTGACGTATGGTGCTGAGCTGTAGCGCAGTGGTGGCTGCAGAGAGGAGACTTTTTGAAAAGTTCTAATTGAGTTTCTTGCTTTAGCAATGGCATTCATCTCGCGAAATATGAGATACGATGCAATGTCCTGTTTTATTGCGTATCCTATGTTGTTGATGGTTTCTAATAGCAGTGGTGTCATAATGATTGTATTAAGAGGTGTTTTGAATAAGGTTAGAAGGCACTGAAGGCCTAGGTGGAAAATGCACGGCCCGATACTGATATTTAGACTATTATAAATGAGAGAGATTTTTCTAACTGAGAGCTGAATCTGTTGTGTTGCTCTCGTAAAGGCCACCATATTCTGTTGACTCATGCCAGCTCAGAGTGAGAGGCAGCCTAATAGGATGTTTGGGATGGGATGCTTGGAACACAAGCTATAAGCGCATGGGCAGGTGAGAGATTAACAGTGAATCTTGGAAGTATAGTGCAAAGTTTGAGAAAGCATTATTGCTGTGCAGAGAAGTGCCACTTTGTGTTTGTTCGTTATAAATGTTTAAAAGATGCTGTAAGTCTGAAGCATAGTCTAAACTCAATCTGAAGTGTGTTTACCCTCACATCACTGTGTTTGACACGTAAGGAAATTGAATTATACCACACACACACATGCACACACAAACACACGCACGCACACTAAACTGATTTATTAAAAGAGAACAGGGGGTGGGGTGATTTGGGGGTGTTGGAGGGGCGGGGGCAAAATCGATGGCCGTTCCCCCAGCCTCAGTCAGCGGAGAGTTAAAATGCTGTTAAACTCCAGCCGAGCGGACGCTCTCCCTAACCAACCAGCCTCACTCTCATTGATTTTTTATTTAGCTTCCAGCAGTGATATGTCTTCCAGTGCACACAGAACACACCGAGCCTCCAAAGCCTGTCAGCACATAAATCAGGCCCCATTGAGCCCGGCTTGCCCAGTGTGTAGAGAGCAGTCTGTTAACAGAATTAAACTCTTACTTAGTCCTGCTTCCAGAGAGTTGAGTGTGGAGCAGTAAAACGAGGCTCTGACAGCAAATCTGTGCTGCAGGGTTGAGGCTAGACCTGAAATGAGTTTGCATTTGTTTATTTGTTTGTAAGGAGGTGGAAGATAAAATAACGCAGTGTTTGAAAGCATAATGCAAGTCTGCATCTAGGTTGGACCATCTTCTGACATTTTAATGCAGTAGGAGAACACTGTACAATACTAAACAACAAGAATCATTATTGTCAGTGTACAAGGATTACAATGCAGACACTGTTACTACTTCATTTTCTGGAACCGCTTGTACTCTGGAGGGTCATGGGAGGGCTGTAGCTTATCCCAGCTGTCATTGGGCGAGAGGTGGGGTGCACCCTGGACACGTCACCAGTCTATCGCAGGGCTTACGCAGAGAGACAGACAACCATTCACAATCACATCTACGGCCAATTTAGAATCACCAATGAACCTAAGCAGCATGTCTTTGGATGGTGGTAGGAAGCTGGAGAACCTGGAGAGAACCCACAGAGATACAGGGAGAACATGCAAACTCCACACAGAAAGGCCCAGTTGGCCCATGGATTCAAAACCACATGAAAATGATACAGAACTTCTACAATTCTCTCTATAGTCATTGTCAGAGGTGACTGAGAACTGCAGCGTGGTTCAAGCAAATCAAGGAACTGCTGATGCTCAAAACCTCCTCCGACTATTCCAGTCTGCCTCCAGGAAATGGGCATAAAGGCTGTTAGGTGTTCAGGCATTTAAAAAAAAGCAACCCTCCCAAAATAGTTCTACAGTAAAATGATGGGATGGTAAGTTTGAGCTACTCTTGGGCATTGTGGGAATGCCTATTTTCAGCTACTGCAGTTTCTGGTAGAAGACGTTAATGGCGCAGAAGACATTATGGCATAAGGTTTGGGCAGGAGTTCTGATTTGTGTTGGCACCTTTAAAAATCTGGTAGAGAAGTTATAAGGCTAATGAAACACAAAAATATAGTAGTTTTTTTCATCTAAATTTAAACATTAAATTGATTGGTTATTCATGCAAATAATCATCTACTCTGATAATCAATTCATTGTTTTGGTGATTTTTAAGTCAAAATATCAGAATAACTTTCTCTGGTTCCAGCCTCAACAGTGTGAGGATTTTCTTATTCAGATTTAGTTTCGCTCTGCTGTTTGGATATTTGCAGATGTTTTTTGACAGTAACAGCATCACACAAACAGTTACATCCGTGAATTTAGAAAACTCCCAGATATGCAAGAAAACTTGTCACCTGTTGCAGCCCTGTTCTAGAGCGATACTATATGATGGTGGAAAATGATCACGGCAACAAACTTGAAACAATGTCAAACAGTAAGCAGCAGAAATGCATTCCTGACACTACAGTAAAAATGGCAGTTCTTTTAGTGCTAATGTTTTTTTTTTTGAACACTTTTTTTTTTACGAACACCTGGAGATTGACCTCAACAAAGAAGACAGGAAGGGAGTGGACAAAGTGGCCAGGAACTAGTTGGAGGAGAAAAGCAAGATGGCTAAACTATCAGAGCTCATTGACAAAAAGCTAATATTGTAGCAATTACATGGAATCCTGAGTGCTCTGTGCAGCAGTGACACGCTGCTCTGCCAGCTATGGGTAGCTCCATCTCCCCTCGTAGCCACTGTATTGTGGGACAGCACTGTCCATCAACACCGCACATTTAAAAGGGGAGGCCAAAAGCAGGTAAAAGCACTCACCGTCAACCCCAGAGACCAATTTACAGTTCAGTCCCCGCAGCTGTGCTCCTGGCTTGGCAAGGCGCTCCATCTATCATAATGAACAATGTTTGTGGGTGGGAAGGCAGTGAGGGGTTGTGCCTTTGTTGCTAGTGACTCCTACCGGTTGGTCTTGGTGCTTGTGTTCACCAGTTTCTTTACTTTTAGGACGACAAAAAAAAAGAAAAAAAAAAAAAAAGCCAGCAGTGGTCAGAAAGTTTGTAATGAGACTTGTGAGCTTAAAGCATTTTAACCTGATTTCTAGCTGCATAGATTACGTATAAAGAGAATAGAAAAATATTCTCACCTGATTAATATATCAGACTACTACTACAACTACTACTGAGTAGACATGAAATATTAAAACCAGACTAGTAAGAATATGACATCTGATCGCTTCATCACAACAAACGACTGTGCAGATGATAAATGAATTCATACTTGTAAATTGAAGCTCCAGGTCATCTTCACACATTATTTCCTCCACACAGCTTCTTATTTGAGAAGAGCGAGTCAAAGGTGGAGAGTCATTAGTGCTGTTATCGACTGCGCCAAAAGAAATTAAACTGAATTAAATTTAAAGTTCTGTAAGTGACAGTGGTTCCTTGATGGATTTTAAGCCCCTGGATTGGCAAACCCCCCCCCCCCCCCCAAAAACAAGTTATGGCTTGTTGTAAGAATGAACAGTATCCAGCCATACATTTACATACTGTTCATATTTTTAAAAGTATGCGAGCGAGTGCTTTTACATTTGTAGATGATGGAGTGAATGGGTTTACCAATAGCAATGTGAAGGAAACAGTCAAAGCATGACAGTCACATGCTCAGGGTGACTGCTTTTAACAGGTTTGTTCCGCTGCACACCTGTTTCTCCTCATTTGGATGCTTGAAGAAACAGATGTTTGATTCACATCTGATCTGAAGTGTTGCAGGCGAATCATTTCCAAATAACTCCGTATTCCACCTTGCTTATTCTGTTCTTATGTAAATGCACCGGTGAGGTGGAAAGAAGTTATCAAGATGTCGTGGATGATACCATATGGTATACTTCATTCATTCATTCATCTTTTGTAACCGCTTGTCCTGTGAAGGGTCGCGGGGTCTGTTGGAGTCTATCACAGCTGTCATTGGGTGAGAGGCGGGGTACACCCTGGACAGGTCTCCATTCTATCACAGGGCTAACACAGAGAGACATACAACCATTCACAGTCACATGAACACCTACAGCCAATTTAGAATCACCAATGAACCTCACAAGTATGTCTTTGGACGGTGGGAGGAAGTTGGAGTACCCGGAGAGAACCCACGCAGACACAGGGAGAACATGCAAACTCCACACAGAAATTTTATTCCACTATTAACACTCTGCATATACTTCTACAGCATAAGGAAAGGTCTGTTTTGACTCTGACACATCAATATCATTGTGTTGCTATTGCTTGGGTTTACCCAGAAACCGCATCTCCCATCAGTCCTTGCACTTTCTGCCACTCTGGTACCCACCCATTTGCTGGCTTTATCCCTCATGAACATAGATCACTGACCACTCATTTCTTGTTGCACTGGAAGGACAGTAACACTTGTGCGGTAAATTGGGTAATCCCAATGCTGAACATGAATGCAGATGGACGGTAAGGTCGCATGTATCTGCACAGCGTTGGTTTTTATGTCTGTTTGGAGGCTTGGTTAGTCTGAGCCTATAGAAAGTGAGTTGAAAACAAATATGAGCTAAAGTGGAACAAGAACATCAGAAGGAGACTAAAAAAGGGAAACAGGACAAATACAGTGACTTAACCTTGGACTATTGACTGAATCTTTTAGGGGTTTCCATAATTGGCCTTGCCTCTTGAATGCTCTCACACGGTTTCCTTGTTTTATACGGTTGTGAATTTGTTTCATTTTTGAAAAAAAAAAAAAAAAGAACATAAGGAATATATTTTATTTAATAATGGAAGAAACAGACATACAGTGTGACCTTTGAACAGTAGATACAAAGTATTTATTATTACATATTTTTAGTTCGCTTGCCAATTAAAAAGGGATTTTTGTTTGGGTGATGATGGTGTTTACACAGAAGATAAAAGAGCAGATGCAGCTAATTGTAGTTCTCCTTTTCCTGTGGCCTTGGATTCGAGCACAATACACCAAGCCCGACTGAATTATAATCCTCTCACCCACAGCTAATCACATCCAATATCAACATATGAAAGTAAAGCTCTTAAGTCTCTCAAGATGGTAGGAAGGTACAAAGCAGAACTAGTACAAGTGATGCCAGGTCTCACAGTGAATACTTGGTGAAAACATTAGGCGATGCTTTTTAAGATGGAAGGCACAAAGCGCATTCAGTTTCTCATGCAGGCCATGTTACGGTATCTGACCACAGTGGAGTCCAGTATTCCTAATTTATTCATACAATAAACTTGCATGACATGTGATCATTTACTGCTTTTGAGTGAGGTGTCATGTACTCGCTGTGGTTTGTTGGTGGAGCAGTACCTCCAGTAACTCCATCCATATCGTTGCACCTTACCATTATCCTTCCCATGTACATGTGCTATCTCCTGTCAATTCTTGTACATTTTTTTGCAAATTCCTTTTATATTCTATTGCATTTTATTGTATTAATTTCTTTATTTCATTATTTGTATTACTATTGCACTTACTATTTTTATTTGTATTCACCTAACTGAGCTACTGTGACCAAGCAATTTCCTTTGTGGATGAATAAAGTCTACCTGAGATGGCTTTTTCCTTCAAGGAGAACATGTTCAGTGCCTGTGCCTCAATAAGCAGAGGACAAAGGCAAGTTTGTGTTGAGCAGAAGATGAAAATGAGGTCTTTAAAAGAGCAAGAGTGTTGGTGCAATGTTAATAGTGAGTAGCACTACGTTCAAACAAGGTAGTCTTAGTCTTGCTTCAGTAACTGTAGTCTGCAGCAATTGGGTTTTAACCGTTCTGAAAACGTAACACGTAGACAATAGGACTGGTCCATTTGGGACTAAGTATATAGCCTCAGGAAATAACCCATTCAAGATTAGGTAAAGTTGGAATTCCTGTTGTTACAGTGGCCCTGAGAGACGGACTGCAGCTTGAAATAGCTTGCAAATAGATGAGACCGAACCAAATCAAGGAAACCAAAAAAATGTCTAAGTATTCAGTGAATTTTTTTTCCCTGTACATAATGTCTGTGCAACCACAAGGGAAGCACAGTTTGGTTAATGCTATGAAATATGATATGGAAACATGGATTGAATGTGTGTGATCATGATCTACATGAAAGTCAGACATGGTGCACATCCACAAACCTCCATGACCACCGTGCCCTTTCAGTAGCTTGACAAAGTAGTCATACTCCTCCGCCTTTTAACCACATCTTTATCCTGACATGAAGTGTGAATTATGGGACGTCTGGAGTTTCTGCCTTTCTAAATGATGTTTATTCAATTCAGTTTGTCCAGTCCAGACAAGTTCTAGACATGAATGTCGCAAGAAGTCTTGAATAAAAGTTCACCCTGAAGCAACTTCGTGAAGCAATTTCACATCGATATTAGCCTGGATGTCAGACCAGCTTCCCCATCAAGTTTTCTGCAGCAGAGAGTTGGTCTTGAGTAGCTCCGTCGGGAACTGATCATGCTTCAGCAAAGATCTGCCAAGCCAATTAAGTCATTTGGGTGGGCTTTATATGGTGATGGACAGAAGAGTAATAGCGACGTAGCTGTCTAACTCAGCTGATCAGCATGGGGTTGAATTTGTTCAACAAATCTGACTCTGACTGGTTGAAGGACTCGTCGCTTGTGGAGTTTTTTGTTTTTTTATATCAATTGAAACACGCCGCATGATGAAATCCCAGTGGCGTGTTACCAGTACACCACTTCCTACATTGGCACTATGTGACATCCCCAGCACAATGTCAGATGTGACATTGTTTTATGTAAAGTGGTGTTGCAGGTCCTTGCTAGGGTGGAGCTGGGTACCATTGCAGTAACTGGGATTTCCTAGCCAATGTCTCAGTGTCAATGTTTCTTCCACCATCACCAACTCTGTCATTTTTTTGCTTAGAACAAACAAGCCTCAAATTCTCACACCTTGTTGATTCAGAACTACCACACCTTATTACATTGGACTATTCCTTCTTTCTACTTTTTTAAAGATCTGTGTGTTATTCTCCTCAAGTTTGCTGAACACAGATGGACATTCAGTGGATTAGAACATATACAGTTATGTAGAAACTCTAGGCTGAATTTATAGACAGCTCTTATTCATTTAATGCACAGGTTGTTGTCCACCTAATCCTTTCACTTTCTGATATACTAGTGTATTTATATGTGTATGTTGCTTCAACTATGAGCCAACTGATGAAGAGTGCAGCTTGAATGAACTTCCTCAGTCTGACTGGTGTCATTTGGCATTTCAAGACAAAGCTTAAACTTAACAAGAGATAAATTGAGAGGAAGTGGAGAAAGACAAAATAAAGACAGTCAGAAAGTACAGGCAGAGAAAGAGTGTCTAATCACTGGAAGCATACACTTTCTCTCCTAATGATCCACTTTCTCGGTACTCAGGCTGCTCTGCAGGGTGGGGGGTCATACGTCGGCAGAATCCGAGCCGAAGTGTGAGCTCCTGTCACCCCAGCAATCACTAATGGAAGTCCCAGCAACCCCTCCTCTGCCTCCCCCGCCCTTCAGAGCAAGGGCACTGTTAGCACACATGTCAAGTCCAGGATGGAACAAGAAGGACATTCTGGCAGAAGAAAAGAAGGGGGAAAAGGACCGGCGGGCCATTTGCATACGCCTGTGATCCTAATATATACAGGTTGCCAACCTCCGAGGTCGGAGTTCAGCCCGGTTGCCGGGGCAACTGGGCTGTTCTCCCCATCACTAGCTCGTTAAAGAGCTGCGGGAATAGGAATAGGTTCGCCAACTGTCCTCATCGTGCTGTGGCCATGTCTGTATGCGACCCCGCCAAGTAATGAGGACCTCCGGCATGACGCCCATGCACACACACACACACACACACCCGCACACATGAAAAACAGCATCACGCACAGTTACAAGAATACAAACAAAAGCACATGTGCACACATAACAGCATCAGACACCATCAACTAAATGCACCAAATACCTTACCTCACATTCATGCACGCGAACACGCATGCACGCACACACATACACATACCACAATAACCTGACAGTGTCTTGGCGACTAACTGAAAAAGTATTCTCCAACAACTCATCTTTAGACCTTAAACCCTCCCAAAAAACAAGATTACTGAGTGAGTGTTACACCTCTCCGTGGCTTTCTCAGCATCAATTAGCATGTTTTTGTGCAGCTGAGCGTTTCCTCTGGTGGGCCGAGGTAAATAAGGAGATGGAAATGAGGTCCAGCGCTCTAATCCAGCCAGGGTGCAGGTCTCACAGTAATCCCCCCAAGAGCTGCCTGGCCTGGGGCATGCAAAGGGGTAATCCAGCCCCCTGGGACCTCATCCACCAGCCTGCTCACACACACTCTCACACACACACCCACACACACACATGCACACAGAGAGAGAGAGCAGAGACACACGCATACAAGTGGAAAGAAAAATGAGAGAGACAGAGAGAAAAAGAGAAACAGCATAAAGCACCCACTTGCTGAAAATCCAAATCTTGGGTGACACATCCAGACAACAATGCCTAAAATTTCATGGCACTATTGTTCCCAGTATTTATTTTTAAGTTCAAATGTGATGACTTACATGAGTGCAAGGAAAATAGTAACTTCTGGCAGGTTGCAATATTGCTCATAAAAAAGAAGTTGGACTGACCTCACAGGTACTTGAAAGAGAAGCGCCTAGCTTTGTTTAATATGGTACAACACTTCAAGCAAAAATGACAGTGATGTTATGGACAACTAGAGGACTGTTTGTCCATTACATTGTGATATTATGTGTGGAGCTTGCATGTATATTTTAACTGAACAGAACGAGTTAATATTCCTTTTAAAAAAGCAGACTTGGTCCAAATTGGAACATGCACAGTCAGAGCAAATCAGGACAGATTTCCAAATAATTGGCTAAAAAATAACTGGATATTAAATAATTATGATGCCACACCATCATATCAGAGTTGATTGAGATCCATTTAGGTATCAGAAATACTGCTGACTTAACTGGACCCTACACGGCCATCTCCACCTCAAGGTCCAGTTGCTAACAGAGTGGATACTCTGGCCTTGACTGCTTATCACCCCAAGCATGTAATTAATCTCCTGACTTTTATACCCTTCAAAACATCTGATTGGTCTAGCTTCATACACCAATCAGCCACAACATTAAAACCACTGACAGGAGAAGTAAATAATATTGACCATCTTGTAACAAAACAATGTTCTGCTGGGAAACGTTGGGACCTGGCACTCACGTGAAAGTGGTGTTGACCTGGCCTCCAAATTCACTAGATCCCAAACTGATCAAGTATCTGTGGGATGATCCACAGAGGCCCCTCCCCTCAACCCATAGGACCCAAAGGCCCCCCACTAACAACATTCTGTTGCCAGACACCACAGGACACCCTCAGAAGGTCCATGTCCATTCTCTGATGAGTCACAACTGTTTTGGAGGCACAAGGGAGACCTACACAATATTAGGAAGGTGGTCATAATGATATGCCTGATCGGTGCATGTCTGTAGTAAACAAAGAGAAACTGTAGTTTGAGAACACCTAAGTCCTGCAACTAGTTGTTTTTGGTTTTCTGTGAGGTTCAAATTACATTTCCTTCAATGCAGGAAGAAATCGTCTCCGTATTTGGCCAGGAAAACAAGCGCTCACCTGTGAGCACAGGCAAACGTACTGTAGCACTGCAGTAATTGATGTCCTTGTGTCGCTGCCTGTTGATTGTTTCATATTCATTGACCCACTCTCAACTTAGGCTGCTGACAGTACGATCCATCCATTGTCCACAGGGTTGGAGGCACAGCGGGCAGGCCTGCGGGCCAAACCCATAACAAGAGGTGGAGGACGCGGCTGAGGGAAGGCCAGTTCTACCTGTGTGCATTAGCCAGCCAGAGTGCAGACATGTGCTTCAAGGCAGTGTAAACAAACAGTGTGAAAAAATTTCCATATGGCTCTCGCAGGGCCAGCATGCTGCTAAACCATCTCACCAGTGTCCAGCAGTACAACAAGCACAGAGTGACAAACACGCGCAAATATTTATAGAGCTTTTCCTCGTGTGGGCTTGCTGATCTGTACATACACTAACACACATCCGTGATACGCACATGCAAGCACCTTTTATTGACTTTTACACAACAGCCAGAATGCTGCTCAACATCAAAAGAATTATTCATTTTTGCAGAGTTTAACCCACTCCCTTCCACCTTTAGAGGCCAATTAGTACCTGTAGTGTAATGAGGCTCGGCAGCATGCGAATGTTCCGTATAATTAACACAAATGGCATTAAGCAACTGCACAACACCCGGCTGCATGCAGCACAGCTTCTCTGCCGAAGAACTGATTGTAAGTCCGTCGCGAGGATACGTTGTGTTGCACTGGTGTAACCGATTCACAAGATGTGAAATCGAGACACGGAACGGATCACATTGACTTTTGTCTGACAGGCTGTGGGTGAGTGAATGCGTGTACAGATTTGTCAGGCTACTGAGCAATGTGTGGGACTATGTACCTTGTGTGATTGTGTGTGTACGTTTGGGGTCCGCGGAGAGGTGGTGTGACTGAGCTGACATGTGTCCGACAGCGTTGCTCGCTCCTGGGCCTCCCTCTCACACTCCACTGGCCTGGCTCCCCTGAGCTCCATGCATAATGCAGCAGGCCAGAGACACCGCCCTGCATGATAATGTGCATGCACGTGCCTGCTGTGTGTTGTGTGTGTGCTGTGTGTGACGACGGGATGCAAGGGCTAGCTGGCATGGCTGCTCATCATAACAATGTGTGTCTGTGTATGAACAGTCAGCATGAAACCCACAATAGCATTTACTCATATAATGTTAACATATTTCTTATTCAACATACACTAGGACTGTAATCACAAACTGAAAAATGTCAGAAAATGAATACATGTCAAATAAGTTAGTAAGATAAGCAGCTAAATCACAATTCAAATGCACTTCAGTGAGTGAAGTAATGTGTTTTAGTAAGTACAATAGCAAGAGAAGCTATTACCATTCACATGGCCTTAAGCGCTGCTTCAATACATTCAGTTTTGCTTCTAGATCATTCAGTTCAGTATAATTACAAACCCTGAACATATTCCGAACACCTCTAAAGTGGCAAACAGCAAAAGTACCAGAGGGTCGCTGGGGCCTGGAGCCTGGAGCCTGGAGCCTTCAGCCTACCCCAGCTATCACTAGACGAGAGGCGGGGTACATACTGGACAGGCTGAAAAACAACCATTCACACAGGCATGGGCACATTTACATATTGTTACACCGGCACAAGATCGCAACACAAATCAGTAACAGCTTCCAGAAGGCAGTCTTTCCAAGTACCTCTGTCTTTCCATCTTTCCATCCTAGCTTGATCACCCTCCTGGTGGCTGGTTGCAGTACAGGTCATAGATCCTGCTCCTTCCGTGTTAACAGATGGGACATGCAGCAAACAAAACAACCATTTTAAATGGTAAGTGTGTTTTTGATTTCTTAAGTGATGAAATTAAAGATGCATGAATTACCACTGTGATTCACAAGTCAGTTCCTAAACCTTAAATCAGTCCATGGGGAAAACTTTGTTGATTTATAGTTGGCTAGCTAGACAACATGACATGTGAGACACACATGTCATGTAGTAACTACTTTAAAGTGTTTTTCGCTGCATCATATAGTTGGCATCCATGACAGTCCAGTCAGTGAAGATATGGGCTACGTAAGGTTCTATTGCATTTCACATTTCTGAAAATATTATCTTCTCTCTTGTGCAGTGGGAGTAAATGGTCACACATCATCCATCTTTGGATTCTACGGTCTGAATGCTTAACTCCTGCCATATGCCGCTAATAAATGAAGGCTTTTCTTTATTTTCAGAGACATACAGCCATACAGTTTTGGTGATATAATGGAGGTACCCTTAACTTGGAACTGAGTTAAATAATGAAGAATGTACATTGAGAATTGGGATTGGCTAAAAGATTACCGGGACTGCCAGGATGTTGCAGGAGGAGACATTTTCTGATGCACAGATTCTGACTCCTACTTTTTCCCACTAAAACACTATCATAAAAACAACTGAAACTGTCAAATCTAAACTCAAACAGCGTTTTTGGAGAGAAAAACTGATTTTTATATATAATGATGTCGATGCTGACCTACAAAAGTGACCCAGTTTATCATTTTATTTTTTACTGGATCAAAGTGCATAGCATATGGTATTACTGGCCCAACTTTAGTTTCCTGGTCATCATTTTGCCATGCCTCCAAATATAGGCCTGATGAAAAATTGTGCTTTCTCTAAGAAACAATTAACTCTGCGATAAAGGATACTGCCGGAGAGCTGAGAAAACACAAATAAGACTGGAATACTGGTTTTCTCCACTCCACACACAGCAGCAGTGACTGTGGTCATTATGGCTATATATGGTAGTGCTGCTTGTGGCCTTCATTAGGCCTCTCATTTTGTGGTAGTAAAGGGCAGTGTGGCTCCTCCATGCTGCCCTTTTACTCTGTGGCACCATGGAGTTGTATGCAAAGGAGGACCCTGACTCCTCTAATAAAGGCCTTCATTTGGGCTAGAGGAGAGATGAGCTGCCAGGCCTGATTCACACCATAATTGTTATGGCATCATTATAGAATGTCCTTTATGGAGAACTCGAGATAATTAAATTCTTGGTAAAGGAGTCAGATATGCATAGCTAAAAGAGTTGAAGGGTACTCTACCCCAGTTGATTCCATGTTTCAAGTCTGGCTGACATGTCCCCAGTGGAAGATTTGACATCCGAAGTACTAAGTAGGCTGGCAAAGTGCCCCTGGCATCAGGGCACCCAGATGGACGTGGCTTGACCATGATCAAAGCTCAGACACTGTCCTCCATCACCCTGAAGGACACAACCACAGGCGCCTGGTCTCTTCTCCCCCATATTCCCAACACCCACTTTTCTTGACTGCTTTGAAAGAAAGCAGCAAAACAGGCGAAGAATAACACACTTGAAGTTTGTGGAAATTTAAGCCAAAACAACATCAGAAATCAGATATAAAAGTGAAAGTGAGAAAGCAGACTAGACCGTGCGTTTCAGAGATATCAATAGTCTGGTATTGTCTCAGGCATGAGGAAAAGGAGGAGGGGGAGCAGATCAGAGAGCCATGCCCAGCGAGGGCTCAGTCTGCTGGGGGCAACGCTTCTGGCAAACCCCCTTACCCCGGCTCTGACCTGGAGGATGCCCCGGCCGCTGCACGCTCCAGACACAGTGGGCAGAGGAGCTGCGCTGAATACCAACCAGCTGCCGTCTTCTCAGGAAGAAACGCACAACAGCAGAGGAAAACAGTACAGGAGTGAACTGTAATGTAGGAACACTATCAAAGAATGCGAGGATGAGGGGAGAACTGTGTAGAAGAGGAGACATGCTTATCCTCACTACGTTTACTTGGTGGCAGGAAGCAGTTTCCCACTCTGCTCATGATGTGAGTGAAAGGATACAAGCTGCTTCCTTGTATCAACATGCTGAGCAGCTCCATAACATGTCATGTCAGTCATTCTGGTCGAGGCCGGGGGAGTGTCAGTGACAGCCCTGTACCCAGGTGTCTGAGCCTGACTGGTCCCATTATTAACATGGTACTGGGTGCCTTTAACAAGACCCCGAGTACGAGCATTCAGCTCTGCTGTGATGCAGCCATGCCCCAGCCTTCACACCTCCGCCCCCTGGGGGCCCCCAGTAGCCCTCAGGAGCCCCCGCGAGCAGCTAAGAGACCCTTGACCTGTGAGCTTGACACTTTGTGAAATGCCACGCGGCTGCTGAGACATTTCAACCGTGCTGACTTGTATAAGGAATCAATCACTCCCTCGCAGTCTGGCCCTCTGGGTCAACTTCTTTGCAGAGCCACAGATATCGACACGCTGACTTACAGTGAGGCAGAAAGGGGCTCCAACTTCAAACACAAGATGTCACTGCTGTCAAGTAGAAAAGCCAAAAAAAAAAAACATCTTGTTTTTGCTTCATGACACTGCAGTTTTGAAAGATGTTTGCAGGATTTATTTTTATTCTCGGGGATACAGGGTAATGAGGGTGTGGAAGAAAGTGATATTGAGGTTAAGCAGACCAGTATGTCTGGCATCTAATCCAGATAGAGAACTGTTTAGAGATTAGTAGTATTAGTAATTTTTAATTTTTGACATAGTGGTCAGGTGAAAAAGTTGTGGCCTACAGTACTACTACAGTACGTATGAATATACCACAATTTCTTGAAATTTTGCATAGGTCTGAGATCAGGTTTTTAATCAGTCAGTGCATTAAATGCTATATTTCCCAGTGTGATACGCTGTGATTGTTTCAGAGTGCACATCTGCTGGTCTGTTCAGCTTGACAAAATATTGTGATTCTTCTGTTTCTGACATGCAGCTGAGACCAGATTCTCAGATAATCGATTTGCATCCAGTTTGACAACATTTACTGCAGACTGAATTAAAATGACGGCACCTAATCAATGAAACCAGAACTTGTACTGACCTTTAAGAGCTCGCACTAATCAAATCGAATACATTTTGGGTTTAATATAGACAAATATTTTAATTGAGTAGTGAGGGGAAAGCACTTGCCAATGACTCTGGAGAGATTCTGTCTCATATGATACTCAGAAATTCAATTTTCCTTTGCTTAATTCAAGGGGAACTACTCACTACATGTTTTTTTTTTTTGTTGTTGGTACGAAAACAGCAGAAATGATTACTTACTAGCAGCTTTAATCCAAAACTCTCCACTGGTGCACATCTTCAAGCCCCATGTTGCTCGAACTCTCAGTAGCACCTCTCCATTACCACATCAACTGACCTCATCCCTCCGTTTCCCCTCCCACATCGCCCCGACCTCAACTCCTCCGCGTGGACCAGCTCAGGAGGAGAGCGTCCCACTCCAGCAGACTTCAAGTGAACTCCTCCTCCCCACCTCCTTCCCTCCACTCCTCCCACCTCCTCCCTTTCTCCAGCTCCCACTTCTGCTCAGCCGGCCACATCGATTTCATGTTTGGGCTGCCCACATTGATTTTCATGCAGGTTCATGGATCATACTGCTGCTTCCTCCATCTCAGCAGTACAGTGGGAGGCAAGGAAAATCGTCTTTGACAGTTGCTGCACAGAGATGCAGCAAAAAGCCCCGCTACCACCGCCCCACTCCGCCAACTCCCCCCTCAGCCCCGCTTTCACCCCAGTTCGTACTTGTACATCCTCTCACTGGCATATGGTGGCCATCAGCTGAGCACTGGGAGGGTTTCACTGCCAATGTGGCTCCTTTGCTCACTTTTGTTAAACCACCAGATAAGATCTTGTATACGTCTCACTGCTAATACCTCCCACCTAATCTTAATCAAAAAAATCCAACATGGACATTGAGTCAGCTTCGAGAACTACTCTTGCAGTGTATAATATACATTATATATGCATTTGTAATTCAAATTCAGAGAGACATTTCATTATGTACAAATCAGTGCTCTGAAATTAATTCTGATAAACAGAACAAAGACAAAAAATATTATCAGTGAGGTGGACAATAATGCAACTTCACTCCCAGAGTGCCCTCTTGTCACAGGATATTAGTACTGTGTAAATTCTAGGGATTTTCTCAACGTCTGCATTGAAACTAGACTGCAGAGAAGAAGATCCAGAAGAAGGAGCAGTGAGTCCCGGGCTGCCAAGTCATGAGGATCTGTCTCAGTATGTTAAAATATCATCGCTTGGCATTGTGATTGACTTTTTTGGTAAATTCCCTTCTCCTTTGCTTCCATTCTTAATAAGATTTTCTAAACAAAAGCTTTACCAGTAAGCATCGTGGCAGACACAGGTAATAAAATGTGTTTCTTTCATATGGCGCCCACATCCCATCAAGCAACACAGCGACTCATACTGACTCACAGTGAGTCACACTGAGACATGGTAACTTAAAACAGTTTTTGGCTTTTGCATGGGAGACACTGAAGTGCAGCTCAACCAACCTATAAAAAGACGTGAAACATGTGCCAACCAGCCGCATAGGAATATATGATATGATGTAACGTGTAGCCTTATCCTAACTTGTTGAGAAGAACCAGGCAGTGGGATTGTTTCATTCCAAATATGCGGCGCACACTGGACAGTTAGTAGACACTGCGTTCCTGGAGAGGCTGGTAATCGTTGCATTCCTTGTGGGAATGCACTGAAAGCTGTAGCTTACCTTGAAAACTTCCAGATAGGCTACTTGTTGGTCAGTCCCAAATTCTGGCATTTGGTAATTAGGATAATTTTCTTCCTATGTGAACATGGACACATTTATAGCCAGTCTTACATTAACAAATGGAGTTAGCCATTTTATTTAGCGATCTGGTAGCTTCCTTGAACATGGTAGTCTGGGATGGAGTCAAATTCCCAGCCTGAAGTAGTTTTTCAGTCCGCCCCTGCTGCCGCTGCCACCTCCATTATTTTCAGTGTTAGCACTGTGGCAGGCATGTAGCTCTGATCAATAGCAGAAGCAGGAGGAGACAGTTGAGTTACCTGAATCACACGCATCTTCACCATCTTACAGATCAGTATTGTTCAGTATTTGTTCGGTGAAACCCAAAGGCAGCAACATCAGGTTAGAAAACAAACAGTGCTTTTTAAACCAATTTCCAAACCTTGCTACATTTATTGTGCCATTTTGCTAACCCTAGCAGAGGCAGTTAAGGTGATGAAAACTGCTCACCTTTCGGATGACATTCTGTGTCAGCTGCTCCGATAGATTGTGTTCGTGAAAGCATCTTTTTGTCTGGACAAATCAAAAGATGTAGCAAATGCAGCGCAGAGTGTGGCCCAGCCTTTCAGAGCAGAGTTACATCTGAGGCCATTAAAAGTTTGCTTCCCCTCAATACAACTTACATGCATGAGTCATCAGTCTCCAGACAGACTGACATAAAGTGTATTTAGAAACATTGTAGCAACATGCACATGAGGGCTGTTAAGATCTTGCATTAAGATCCAATCTGGGCAAAAAGTGGCCAGCGTATAAGACAAGTGTGAACACCCCAGGACACATTGAGATTGCATTTGAGAGATCTGATCTCTGAGAACATCTTGAGGTGGTCTTGGTCGCATTTGTCCACATCTGTCCACATGCGTCCACATTCCTTTGTCAGTGTGAACACAGACCGTTCTGAGTTGCATTTAAGACCGCTTATGCTCAGCAGGGGTGCTCCCGCCTTATTCATTTACAAAAAAACATGCCATCACAATTATATATATTATTATCACCTGGAAAGAAATTAGCACCATAAGTGGTATTTGCTCATTATGAGAGCCTTTTCAAATATTCTGTTCTTGTAGCTGTTAACTAAATATCAAGAATTAACAAATGAAAATATCTAACAAGAGTACACGGGTATGACTGTGTCATTAAATCAGGCATCAGAATGCGGTTAATTATTGGTATGCTCATATTGATGCATAAGGAGCCGTGTGTGGTTAATTTCCTCAATCACCCATGTATTTATTTACCTTTATTACTGGCTTCCAGGGAAGCCTGGCGTTGGTTAGACGTCTGGGTGGAAGATCCATAAATAATAATTTCACATGTGCACAAGCCATGACACACGCACACATAAAGCAGCACTGTTTGTGGTTCTCAAATACCCATAGAGATCCATTAGAGACTTGGAGAATACTCTGCTGCAGCCCAGATGATGTCGGCCTTTATTTGCATACAGAATGCGAAACTGAGATCAGGTCTGGAGAGCTGGCTGCAGATGCATGTTAATGCCAGGTCTAAAGCGTAAAGCCTAAAGCTGGTTACTTGCGATCAGATAGCCCAGATTGGATCTTAATGCAAGGTCTGAACAGGATGATAACTTAAACCTCCTTTAAAAATGCCTCCATGTGGCCTGACATCATGAAAACCTGGTTTGGAGGGAGTGGGTTTGCACTGCAATATCTACCAAGCAGCAACTACCACACGTTGACATGTTACGTAGTTTTCCCTGTCATATTGTATATTATATAACTAAATGAAATGCAAAGACCCAAACGAGCTTTAACATTTGGTAACACCGAGAATCAGTGACTGCCTAGAAGCTGACTCTCTTAAAATCTTAAACTCTGGGGTATGCCTAATATTAGCTCCTCATCTCAAGTCTAGTACAACACTCACTTGAGCTCGTCCACCATCCCTGCACCGTTCAGGCATGTCCTTTGGGTGGCGTAGGTGCCAGCAGATGGAAATGACTTCTCCCAATACTTGTTGTTAGTTCTGCAGAAGTGTGGGAGTGTAGCAGCGGTGACCTGTGAAAGTGGCAGAAATGTCACACACTTCATTTGTGTGGCAGTAAAAAGCCCCCGCTGTCTGGGGAGCCATCGATCTGACAAGTTATTACAGAGGAGCAGAGGCAGGTGGAGGCCGTCACGAGCATGACACTGACAACAGCTGGGGCTCCCTCTCTTTCTCCCCTGCTCTCTCACTCGCTCTCTCTCTCTCTCACACACGCTACATATCATATTGCGCTCTCCCACATCCCTTCTCTCTGCTCTCCTCTTCTCTCTTTTTTTTATCACTTTCTACGTCTTTCCTTCTACCTCTGCCTCCAAACTTTGACACTTGCCCTTGCTCCATCTCCCTTTCTCACTCCTTACCTTTATACCACCAGCTATGTCTTTTCACCTTCTTTGCTGTTTTGTTCTCTCTCCTCATTTTTTTAAATAAATTTGCCTTGAAGGCTGTCTCCACACTTTAAATTCTGTGACTTTAGGCAGGGACAGAAAACAAAGTTAAATTCTGTAACATGTGAATCACATGTAAACAACCGTACCCTTTTCCGAAAAGCAGCTAATACATTCAGAGGTAAGTTTTGGGGCAGAATTGTGTTTGGAAAAGAGAAGCCAATTTTATATTCTAAATGCCTAGTTGTAATTACAGCAGTAAATTGATGTGACTGTGCCAGGCACTGCCAGGTACAGGTACGAAAAGTACTGATGAGTATTTTGAGGCTCTTTATAAAAGGAAGGGGGGTGGCAGACACTCCAAAGACAGGGAGTGTAGTGGTACAGGCCAGGTACACACACACTGACAGAAAGACAGAGGAGCCAGATTTAAATGCAAGGCCATCAGGAGAAAGTGAAGAAATGAGCAAAAACTGGACATCCAAGCTGAGGTATCTGGTATTTCTGAATGCCAACATGCACTAAAGACTTTTATCTAAAGTGTCATAATGTTAAGACCTTGGCCTTTATTTATTTGATTAGTTTTCTGTGGTTCAGTTGTTCATTTAAAGCTTTGATTAAAATGTTTAAGATAGAAGAACAGTATTTTTTTTGTAATAAAAAAAAACAGTTTTTATGAAAACAGTGAATAATAAATTGCTTACCAAGACACAAACCATTCATAACCACTAAATTAGGATAAAAAAAAAAAAGAGTCAAACTAAATGAAGAACCATTTGGGAGACATTTAGGAGCCATGAGAGCTGGCTCTTCTAAGGTGACCTGTAAAGAAACTGAACCAAGAATTCAGTTACATTAAAGAGTACAGATTTGGACCCATGATGCTGGAGATGGAGAATTTCAGTGACACAATGAATGACACATTGATCTCTCACGGTTATTGAAATGCTACCAAATGATGTACAATTATACAATTATATTGATAGCAAACGTCCACTATAAGTGACAATTGAAGCATCCACACAATTACAAAAAATGTTCAGATAATAAAAGTTATGCATTTCAGGAGTACCTATATTTTAGGCTAAGAGTCTCTTTGTTTGGAGAACAGAAGAGGAGGGAGTAGAGGGAGGGCTTTCTTTGTCCAGAGGAGCACCAGAGAGAATAGTTGAGTGAATGTGAAATTATGAGTTCAGTCGTACAAATGCAGTTCCGTCCTTTTTAACAGGAGTATGCAACTTGTTTTTTTCCCTTTAATACTATATTAAATGAATGTGGCGTTCCAAGTACAGTATGTTGAAGAAAGGTAGCTACGATTAGTAAGAGTGCTATGCCCCTGCTGCCCAGAGTCCTATGCATGCATTTGAGGGCCGTTAACAGTAACTCACAACCAGGGCGTTGTTTCAATGTCTCACTTGGTTATCTGGTTAGGGGCGTTAACAAAGTTGCTAGAATTGTTTATTCCAGATTTTGGTTGATCACACCAACTCTGCCAGATAACCTTAGGCTCAGATTTGAAGATATTAAATTCATTATTTCGTGTGGAATTGTTTATCATGCACTACACAAAATGAATTCTTGAATCAATAACACTGATGAGTTGTATGAATTATTTTAATTGTTTAATGGTCTGCCTCAAATGCATCCCACATACTACATGATTGCACTAATCCATGAAGTTTTGAAACCGTACACATACTGTAAGGCTTTAAGATCAGACAGTTATTGAGGCTAGCAGCAGAGAAAGACTTTGGCCACTAACTCTATCCATGTGGTGCAACCTCGTTGAGAATAGGCTCAAATATTATATTACACAAGCTAGGACATGGTCCCAAGGAATTGGTGGTGGATGAAACCCAGCATGTAGTTGATGGGAAATTTCTGTTGACACTATTAAAGTTATACAGCAGAGAAAACTTGTGTGTTCAGATCGTTGGCATAAAATCAGACTCATAAAATATGCTAAACAACTAATAAATTAATAATTGAGCATTACCCCCCCTCCCCCCAACCAGTGTGATTTTCCCTCCATGTCTGTCCAGACTCATATAATAAACCAGGGAAGTCTTTGAAGGAATTTAATATTTCTGCAAAATATTATGTTGTCACAGTGAAGTTGACTTTAAACTTCATTACTTTGTCATTGTTTTGTTAGACATTTTAATTTTAGTGTACTAAAAATGATCAAAAGCCCAAGCTAAAATTTGTGCCAAATTTGAAGAATGTCCGTGTCAGGAACCGGGCAGTCAAGGACACAAGGACAAAACAGGCACTGGTTTACTTTTTGAAAATTGGGTAACTCAAGCAATGAAGCAACTAAAGAGACTCAAAATACAGCAAACAAAACCAACATCCTAACTCAACTAACTGAGCTGCCAAATGTGGCCAAAAAAAATGATTATGATTACTAACAACTCAATACTAAGAAGTACTGTTCCCCCCGAAAAGTCACAGTTAATGGTCTGGGGCCTCTTGCACAAAGACTTGTGTTTACTTTATTTGATTAAGCTCCACCCTTTAACACATCCTTTGGCCAAACCAAGAAGGAAGTAGAAGCTCCAGAAAAGGTATTAATGTATTATTTTGAATGTGAGGCTGTAGATACGACCTTTACAGTCCATCATGGTGATACTGTGTGTGTGATATAAAAAGTAAAAACCCATATAAGCTAAATGTAAATATGGGTGTTAATGTGAGTGTGTGCGGTCGTTTCAAAACTTGACAAATTAAGGTCCCCGTGAAGTACATGGGGAATTGTGAACGCAGCTGGGTGAAGTGGTCACGTGATAAATCAGGAGAGCAAGTATACAGAAGGAGCTAACTGAATTAAGTGGGAACTACGGAGATATGAATGTGAGCGCTCAGGGATTTAACTTTCGAATCCTAGGTGCTTGAGCTCAATGGCATTTGTGTCTAATCAAATAAACGGGTACTGCAAATGGATAAAAATGTCCCAGCGGACCACTCACACAGTTTCCACAACATTGCTTATGAAGTAGCACTGTGATCGTGAGAAACATATTCATCAGAAGTGCCAGAAGTCAAAATTCAAACAATGACAGTCTAAAGTACTTTGCAGGAAGTGGATCAGCTGTATTCAAAGATCAGAAGATCAATATCTCAAGGTTAGTTTACTGAGAGAATGAAAAAAAAACTATCACAAGCAATTTGTTAAATAAAGAATGCAAGACACAAAACAGCTAAAGTACTGTCAAAAGAAGGCTGTTTAGTTGGATCTCAGAGGATTCAGCAGAAGGAATAAGGCCAAACATTCGGGTTGGGCTACGATGTACCAGCCTTTCACAGTGGATGATATTCTGTGGGAATAATCAAGTTTCAGTGTGTTTTTCCTCAGTTGCAAAACTGGATTTGGACGCACCAAATCACTTCTGCTCCGACAAAGGAGAAGTGGAACTGAAGAGACATGGTCCACTCTCTGGTTTACATCTTTGTGGTGAATTAATGCAGATCATGCTGGTGTAAGCCATAGACTGTAAATACCCCAGGTAAATAACCACTTATGATGTGCAAATGATAAGATTGCCACTGTAGCTGATATTGAAGTAAACCACTCTAGATTAACATTTAAGGTTTTCATAGTTTGGTGGAAATGTATCCATGTATCTTCCTGTTAAAAGGAAGCAAACGTGATATTTACAGCACATACACTGATCAGGCTAACCATTATGACCACTGTCGAGTGAAGTAAATAATATTGACCATCTTGTGACAATTCAGTGTTCTGCTGGGAAACGTTTGGACCTGGCATTCATGTGGATGTTACTTAGACATGTAGCACCCACCTAGACCAGACCAGGCCCCCCCACCCCATAGCAATGACACTCCTTGAATGCAGCGGCCGTCCCCAGGAGGATGCAGCCTGACACAGACACACACAAAAACGGTTTAGGAACAACTCCTTGACCTGGCCTCCAAATTCACTAGATCCCAAACTGATCAAGTATCTGTGGGATGATCCACAGAGGCCCCTCCTCTCAACCCATAGGACCCAAAGGCCCCCAACTAACAACATTCTGTTGCCAGACACCACAGGACACCCTCAGAAGGCCCATGTCCATTCTCTGATGAGTCACAACTGTTTTGGAGGCACAAGGGAGACCTACACAATATTAGGAAGGTGGTCCTAATGTTATGCCTGATCTATCTATATGGATCAAGAAGCTAGTTCAGAGTCACAGCTCAGTGAGGGACAGGAGCAGGTTAAACCCATATAACATTTTATCTTATTTTTCACTTTTAAGAAGTTGGTTGTTATTTGGTGTCATTGTTTTTTTTTTGTTTGTTTTTGTTTGTTTGTTTTTTGTTATGGTACAGAAGCGTACAATTCCTTACTTTTTAAGAGTGGTTTACTTTAACCTAGTTTTTATTTAATTAACCTCATTTGCTCCTTAAAGGGTAATTTCATTTACTTTGAGTAGTACTTGAGGTTGTAAGCACAAGCAACAGGGCCTTTATTTAATGAACTTCACTGATACTTATTTTAAATGCTGAGAATGCTGAGAATTTTCTTGATCATTTACACAAATCAGCATTATTAGAAGGTTGTTGCAGGCTGTTTTACATTAGATATACATAGAAAGCGCTACTGGAATAACATGGGTTATCAGGTCTGAACAAACTTCAGGTCATGCAGCTCGAATGTAGAATCTGTTGCACTGATTTAGACACTATTCTGAATAAAAAGTGCCCACACTAGTTGCTACTGCTGTCCAACAATCTTTCTCTCTTTTATTGTATATCGTCATTGCTACTATTTTTTGTGCATTATAACTATCCATCCACACTACTTTATTCTTGACAAACTCATATCATTGTGCTGTAAATCCCTGTTAAAAGTTAAATGAAAAGTGGGTTAATTAATCAAACCAATCATGGTGACAATGTTTGGGGAGTCAGTATTTTTTTCTTCATTTGAAGTCCTGATTATTTTTTGTTTGCATGCCTCTGTTTGAATCAGAGATGCTATTTTTTTTTATTTTTTATTTTTTTTTCTGATATGATCTAAATAGTGAGGGAACAATTCCCCAACACCACACACAGTAAGCAATTCTTTTTAAAATGAATTATTTCTAACCACATGCAGGTAGATGTTTACCAGAATGGATTTTGTAGATCACTGGAGCAACACCGGCGGGAAAACCTCTGTAGCTGTGGAGTCCTTCACATCACAATTCATGGGTTCGTTCGTGAGTAAACTCAACTCTGCTGGTACCCCGCTATCACAAAAGGTGTTCTTCTCTCTAACAGTGACCTTGCCTGCAGGTGAATAGCACAGTGCATGAATTCTCTAGAAAATGAATGAAGGCTTAACCTGACGCTGAGTGCCGACGTTTATACGAACCTGCTGGAGACCCACTTGACAAGATGAGTGGAGATAACCATGCTGTGAAATGTGAATCACTACTACTCATAAAATAGGACATTCTGTAATCTTATCAATATCCCTTGATAGCATGGATACTAAGTTAGAATTAAAAAAATAAATAAATAAATAAATAAAATTACTTAGAATTAAGTAGATTTTATGCATTCTAAATAGACTTTAACTTGAATGAGTCTCGCATCCGCTCATACAGTCACTGTTACAGTATTTTATGTATTCTGTGGTGTTTAGTGCTGACACAGACTTTTGTTCCCTGACTTCAGCCTTTAAGGCAGTGCCTCCTGCCAAGCGATCTAAGTATCACAAGCAAAAAGCTGAAAATGCTTTCATAGCACACTATAAAGGCTCATACGAAAGTCAGGATCTAGACAAAAAAAAACTGAGTTTCTTTTAATTTTACCAACTGGACAGGCCTATCACAGAGGTAGGATTGGAAGAAGCCACCCTGAATCTTCAGATTAACAAGAATGCATTTATGCATGGGAAAGGAATATCCATCTAGGTCATGGATTTCTGTGGATTGGATACATATAAATCTTCTGAGTGCTGACTTTAGATTATAATAGATTATGTCCGTTATCTAATCCTAATGATACAGATACACATTATAAACTGGGTTCATTTATGGCCTGAGGACTGGATACATCTATAACAAACATTTATCAATATGGGAGTTGGTAACAATTTTGTTAGATTGATTAAACTATTTTATTAGCATCCTCCAGAGTCAGAGTTGACAGCCATAGTTTAGAACTGTCTGAGATCAAAAGAGGAACAAGCAAGAAGACGAACCATCCCCAGTTCTGTTTAAATGGATGCTGCTTATACAGAAACCCTCTCTCAGTCCACTTTTGCACTTGCTGAATAGATAAGGTCCAATCTCAAAGTTACAAAGATACAAAGTTAGTGAAAGTAAAACAGACAGTCATGACACATGTACTCTGTCTCTTATAACTAAATAATATAGTGCTGTTGCAGCACTCTCATCAAGGTTTTTGTTTTTTTGGGACTTAGTCCTATGGCCAGCTCTACGCAACTATTTAAATCAAAATACAATAAACTCACTTCATGGAATATCTTTGCACTTTCACGTTTTGCTCCATTAGAAACGGTGTAAATTAAAATTGTTTCTAGTCTTCTCTATTTATTTGGCTCTTTACCCATATGCATGCCCATGTCTACCTTTATTGTATATGGAAAAGCAAAGATCTCAGAAGAAGACTGAAAATAAAACGCTCACCAAACGACAGTGGGGGTCTGTATCTCCCAGTACTGTGATATTACTACTGGGCAACCCACTTAAGTGTGGAAAGGATGGGATGGGATAAGTCTTGATAGAGCAGTGTTCTGTTAGAACATGAGACGTTTTTCAACTGATACAGAGAAAATAATACCACTGCACACAGTTGGATAGTCCTTCAACCTAGCAGAGCCAATTCGCTCAAAACAAATTCAACTCCAGAAAGCTCAGATGATGTGCATGACTACGTCATTGTTACTCTTATGTTGATCACTGCATAAAGCCTGCCCAAATTATTTGACTGGCTTGGCTGGAGCATAATCATAATAAGTTTGACTGGCTTCCAGGCTAATTCTGTTATACTGATAAGGCTTTTCAGACTAAGGCCACATTGCAAAAAATCTGACATGATTTAGGATGATGTATGAAAGTCACCCTTGTGTTTTGAAACGCGTAGTTTCTCAAATTAGAATTGGGATTTCTCAAATGAATGCCATAGAACATATAGCAACAGACTTTTCACTCTGTTTGGAAAGCATGAGCAGGTGGAAGAAATAACATGTGCACCGAGTATCGAAACATTACTGCTGTCTTTTTACTTTTTGGTATACTTTTCTTTTATTAATATGTCTCTGAGAGATAGGGTCAGTGTTTTAAAATGTGTATAATTCATTGTGCGGCGAGGCTTTTCATTCATCTCAGCGGCAGTGTGGTTGGCGGCTCCGCAGCTCCAGCCGGCCTGTACATCCAGCTGTCAGACAAACCGATAGGAGGAACAGATGAGGTGTGGGGGTTATGGCTCCAGACAGATGAATAGCCTTCTTGATTGATGCTGGCCTTTGTGCACATCTCAGCACTGCTGCTGCTGTTCTGACACAAGTCTGTTGCACAGTAATGTGTGATCAGAAGAAAAGGGCACCAGCGGCTCTGATCATCATTCTGCCCCCCAATCCCAACACACACTCACATGCACACATCAAGCCAACATCAACTGGACAGAATCAGACTTGACACCAAACACACACCCGGCTGGGTCAGGTGAGCGTGGGATGAGCGGAGAGTAAACTGTGGGGCAGAGGAGAGAGATATTGCAGGTGACTGTGAGGGGAGTGAGTTAAAAATAGGACAAGGCAGTTCACTTGTTAACTCAATGTCAAATTTAGAATCCACCAATGTTGCCAACAGCATTTTTAGCCTGAATGAGTACCTGACCTTTTCTGATATATGCTAATTGAAGCACGCCTGGTATTATTGTGGAATTTCATAGCTATATAGGATTGACTTACGTAGGATGCTAAGGAGTACTTGAGACTATGATAATGTGAGGGTTACATTTTACGCAAACCTTTTAATTACCCCTACATTTTCATTTTATGTTATCCCATGTAATTGCGTCCCATCCGTTTATTAAGCCCCAATTTTGAGGGGCTTAAGGTGTTGGAAAACCCATAAAACTTTGCATGCATGTTGGGCACTGGAGTGGTAAAATGTATTCATTAACCACCTAGAAAACTCTTCAAAGCTGCAGCCCCTACATTAGATTTCACCTGACCTTTTTAAAAAAAAAAAAAAAAAATATATATATATATATATATATATATATCAGATTTTGCCATTTGCCACCATTGTACTTAAACAAACTCCTCCCATTTACCAGAGAGACTTCAAATTTGGTTGGTGTCATCTGAAGACCTTTGTCTTTGCCGCTGATTCAACATAAAAAAAATGGACATAACTTGACTAAACAGTTTATGTTGACCATGATTCTTCCACATTATGAATGAGTTTCCATTTATATGCAGAGGATATACGGCTTTATTTAGAAATAGCTAAAATACATTAGACAAACTTCAAGTGTGACATGTGTCTTTTTTGTTTTATGAACAACTTATTCATAGCCAGTGTATCACCCACAGAACACACCCCTTTTGGAGAGGCATAGAGGAGTACGGGAACAGAAACCAGCAAAACCTATTTTAGCCACCACAAACAGTCCCTAAAACATTTTATCACCACTTTCCTTTGACATCAGACCAAATGTCAGAATTATACAATGTTATTAAAACTAAAGAGTTTTTCACACTCTATTATTGCATGATGTTAACTTTGTGTCTCTCACTCTGTAACTTTGTGCTTTAGATCCACAGCTGCACGGTTGTGGTCACTGGCCCGTTTCAACCTGTCTTGTGTTTACTGTTTATTGTCTGTTGGTTTTCTTTTCTGTCTTTTCTTGCCTCTCAGTTCAGTACATGGCCACCCACCGTGAGTTTGGCTCTGTCAGAGGTGTTTTTGCCCCAAGTGTCACCAAGGACTGCTCAAGGTGTACCTCTGTAATATATAATACTTGAAGGTTAGATATTTGGTGCGCTATAGAAATAAAAGTGAATTGTACTATTATACCATGTATTAGGTATGAGTGATTATGAGTGATTGCAGTAGAAATATATTGGTATCACTTGTACTTGAAAACCTCAACTGCCCATCTAATTTTAGATCTGCCCTATTGGGCTTAGTGAGACAGAGATAAAACAGAGGAGGACACTTCTAAGACAACTAATCTCTGGTGGAGCCCTGGCCGGGTGAAACACTTGAAGTAATTAGTGCTGCTTGGGTATAAAGGGTTTCCTTCATACAATGTAGGGGGCAGAGGGACACAGACCTGTGCAGCTCAAGTGCCCACTAATGGCAGCACTTAAGCCACAAGAAGAGGCTGTGATAAGAGACATTGTCCTCCAAGCATTGACCACAAGACAGCACTGCGACGGACTGTGTCGATCTATTGTTTTGTAACTGAAAGGTCGTAGGCTCGATCCCTACAACGGCCATACGTGCTGTGTCAAAATACCCTTTAGCTAATCTATGAACACCTGCATGCATGGATGTCTTCTGCTTTAATCAGTATGTTTACATTAACAATAGATTATATAAATTATACAGTGTATATGAACATTCTGGATTTTGGAGTGTGTTACGTAAATGGAAATCTACTGTATGACAAAGGTGTTTGCAGTTCTAAATGAAGACATTAAGGCTACGTTCTAGGCAAAGATATTAACACATGAGCCTTAGCTAAAGAGTAAGTCAGGGTTTCTGGTGCAAACATTTTTAGAATATAGAATTCACAGAACATTGTCTATAGATATGGCATAAGGAGGATCATTCTGCATGGCTTTACTCAGCAGAAATGTTGCCAGTGACTTATGAACTGGATGTACTAGTGGGAGGTTATGCGCAGTAGTTAAAAAAACTGAGCTGACACATTAAAAATGACTTCTGACAGGACATTTGTATCATTTTGATTTCATAATTCACATATCTATTGATGCAGTAAAAACACAATGTTATGTGTACGTTTTTGGACTCCATTTGGGCAGAGAAAAGTCCTTTGTTTATACTATTATGGACTTAAATGGGTGAAAAATAATCTGGATGGCATGTATGTAGACAGTAGACCACTGAGGCTGATGGCAAGTTTGATATTGACACCGCTTGTGATTGAACTAATCCCCACGCCAACCCCTACCCCCCCTCCCTCGCCCCAGCCAACGGGACTGCCCAATGCGGGGTGTGTTTATCATCCCTGTCCACTCGGTGTGTTGGAGCTAATGTTGGGTGACACTCAGACACCCTGGCTGATGTGTTTTGGCACTGCGAAGATCCCAGCTGTGCATTTACATATGCAATGACCCAGATTAGCATCCCTCCTCACACTCCATCAACACTGATTAGAGCAGCCCATTTAAAGCAACGCCTGTCCGGCATGTCCCTGCGACCACGGCAACCTCTGCGTGTGAGCATCTATGCTGCTCTCAACTCAATTACGCACTGGACTGACAATGACAGCAAAGACGAAAGTTTGGACGAGCATTAATTAAAGATATCATCCCCGGACATTTTACCTTGTCAAGATAGTTCTTAGAAGGTAATTATAGACTTTCATTTGATACATTTCTTTACATGGAAAGAAGGGGGGCTTTTAGCATCTGACCAAGGCTAGATTGAAGGTTTCTAAGAATAAAGTACATGGAGCACTAAAGAGCCATTCAACTGGGTCAGTTTTTTAGTCCTAAATTAAGTAGGTTCCTAGAATGCCTCACGAGTCATGGTGATATAAGATATTTTCTATGTTACTGCATAGTGTAGTTGCTAGTTTTATCCTATCCCCCCTCTTTCTTGCTCGGCTGGTGAAGATCACGCAGATCCCACAGGTGTAGTGGACAGGTAAACTCTTAATTTCATTTCTGCTCATCAGTTCCTGTACAAATTCACTGGTTTGTTTTAGTTTCACGCCTAATCTCCAGTCCAACTGATATGGGCGTTCTCGCGTATAGCTCTTTTACTCAAAGTCTAGAAAGGTTCAGGCTGGCTATGCACAAGGAAATGTGGCCAAATAAAAATTGACGCAGCTCAGTGTATCATCTGCTAACATTTATCAATGGTAGGTTGATGAAATAAAACACTGCAGGAGGATGCTGCTATTTTTTACACAGCACACAGCCTTTCAGTAACTACAGTATTATGCATGTTACTGCCGACTAAATCAGAATCATTCCCAACCCAAGAGTGAGTGAAAAGTTCAGCAAGGTACTTAGAGTTGAGGAAGCAGGCAGAAACGCCACGAGTGACGTAGTAGTGGTGATGTAGTCATCGAGTGGTTTTGATTTTTGACTTGCTCTTGTTGTTTGCAATCTTAATGACACTTTATCCAGTGGCATGCACATTTTTTCAGGTCTAGTTGTTGCTACGGAGGATCCAAAAAAGTACCTGTATAAAAGTACTGTTTATTGGAAGTGAAACAAACACGGGACAAATTATAAGTTGATGCCATGGGAACATCTAATAGTCCAATATCAATAGATCAAGAAAAAATCAAGAGAAAATCCAGAGACACTGACATCTAATCTATTATGCTACAATCATAATAATGACGAAAAGAGAATCAGAAGTGTGTAATCTTGGGCATAGGGAACTTTCCCAGGCCAAGAAGCATGTTTTTTTTTGCGAGCACCAGAAGCAGCTGAAGGTCACTTATCTGCCGTTGGTCATTAGTACTCATATAAGAAAAGTTGCACAGTACAATCACAGTACAAGTTACAAAAACACAATCAGGCACACCAACGTTGAGAACACCCTCAGAAGATCAATACATCAAGCTTTGTTCACTGAGTGATAGCAGAGCATGTTCACCATAGATTTTGCTGAATAAAGAACACAAGACTCCAATCAGCAAAAGTCCTGTCAAAAGTAGGCTGACTAGTAGAGTCTCTGAGGATGGGTAGCAAACAAGGGCAAACATTAGGTGTGGGTTAATACATACCAGCTTTTCACAGTAGATAATAGAAAAAGTGAGATTTACTAAGGGATCCAAATTTGGGTTCATTGGCAGTAACGCACTGCCAAATCCACAATGAAACACTGCGTTGGGAATGTTCAAGTCAGGGGGTGTGGACTCCTCCCTGACCAAGGAGAAGTTGTTCACCATTCTTCAGTGACATGCTACACCCTCTGGCTTATATATTTGTAGAGAAGGTCTGATACTGCAGCAGGAAAGCGAGTCTAAACATACATCATGAGCTGTGCTGACTTTCTCTCACAGTCACCTGACCTCAAACCAAACGGAGCACTTGCAGATCGAGAAATGACAAGAAGCTCTTTGGAACGTTAGGTGCGGTTTCATTCTCATTTGACTCATTCTGACTGGCGTTTTTGGGTCAACTGTTTAGTGATATAGTATAGTCTAGTGTTTACATGCACTGAAGCATTTAATCGAAACAGCTGTGAGACATGCACAGTGGTGAAGATGTTGTTTGTTGTATTTCCTACCATCCTCCTAGCATCCAGGCGGAGGTGTCAGATAAAAAAAACAACCGCCATTTTTCACGAGTGGAAAAATGCACGACCACATGCATTTATGTCAAGATCAAGGGCATCCACACACGAACACAGCCAGAAAGTAATCAAAAATGCCTTCTCTGTAACTGATACTCTGTTTGGGCTTTAAGACAATTATCGAATTAATTAATTCATTAAGCTCTATGTAAATGTACCTATTGTTACATCATGCTGGGGTAACACGGGTTATTTGGTGTTGTGCAAACTTCTCAGCTCAGACACATGCTGTCATTAAATCACAAAGGGGTTCAGACAGCATAAAAGATTAATAGAAGATATTTATTTATTTCATTCAGCAGAGATTAGATATGATATGATATTTTAATTCTAATTGTTAAGCTGATATTATATAGATATTATATATAAATATTTTGCATTAAATCCGAAATGCAAAATTCAAGGACACTGACCCCAGTGTATATACAAATGAAAACAGTTACTATGGTATATACTAATCATGAAATAAAATGAAAATAGAGGAATTTTACTTTATATAATACAATTACAGCACTTGATAAGAAGAATCACGTGGTGAGTAAAGCATGCACTGGATCCAGCCAGTTTATATAGACGTCTCTGTTTAATCTATTGCATAAGGATGTGCGTTTTAGCGCTACCAACATGATTTACTAAGTTCTGTTAACATATCATGAACTGGGAGGCACACACATTACTAAAATCTTCTGTGCATATGCACGTCGTCAACTCAGAGAGAGAGAGAGAGACAGAGAGAGCTTTGCAGAGCAGAAGAGGGGGGCACATGCACGGGGGTAGTAAAGCTAGATTACTGCCTGTCATTAGCAGCATATGCTCCCATTCATTAACTAATTGCACTTTATTATGATGTAATCACAACGTCCACAGTGTGTGATGACAAAAACTAAGCTGTGGCTCTCCAGCCAGAGCCACCCCAGCACTCCATGCAGTAATTGCCCTCTCGGCTTTGATGAATAAGGAGATGATTAACCTTAATTCCCAAACAGCATCGAGGCATTAGCAGTGAATGAATTACGAGGAAGTGGATGTGACTAAGCGACTTAATATGGTAAATTGGTTGAGCATCTGAAGTGGCTCCAGTGATGCTCTATTAGCTCAAGGCCCTTTCTCCCGCTGCTACTGATTCCTGGTCTGAGCCTCTTCAGTCAGGCTCTGGCTGTGAGTTGAGATGCCTACTGTCCCCGCACAGCGCAAAACTAATCATCCACTCCATACAGGTAAAGATTCAGCCACTACTTCGCATGGGGGGAGCCCAATTATGTAATCTAGATGAATTCATCCCCAGCACATGGCATAATAACTGCGCAGTGATCTGATTTAATATCCAGCTTGTCACAAAAAAAACACACTGAAAAGGAGAGCCGAACGGATGCCACAGTGTCCTATCCCTCACATTCCGCACCATGTTCACTTTTAATAGGCGAGGGATTTCACCTCCCGTTCTCTTAATGTACCCGCTGCCCAGGAGAAGAGGCTGTTTTTTTAGCTGCCTAAGCAAAATGTAGATTGCGTGAACAAAAACTCCACTTGCATGGCAGTAAATGTGATGACATTGCAAGCTTGTCTTTTGCCGACAAAGTTGTGATCCTTGTTTTTTTGATGAAGCAGTGAAAACAAGCCACTATGAGAGCATCTGTGTGGTTGAGGATACAAATTCTGGAGCCGCCTGTGCTTCGCACACACTCTGCGCTTCGCACACACTGCGCTTCTGCACTTTTCCCAGCTCGGGAGGAACAACAGGGCTGAAGTGGATGTGGGGATGGAGAAGGAATGACAAAGTTGTGTGTGAGTTACTGTGCAAATGAGCTTCGTAAAGGTGCTAATTGTATGCTAAGGAAAAAAGTTCAGTGTGTGTGTGTGTGTGTGTGTCTGTGTGCGTGCGTGTGCATCTTTTTGCCTAAAGATGCAAGGGGCTAATTTTGCTTACCAGAACCATTTTTGCTTATCAACAAAAAATGAGGAAAATATGGATCTTAGCTCATTATGGTGTTGTTTATGTTTACCCAAGTAAGCCATTAAACCTGGGAGAGAGCCTCCTTTAACTGTGTGCATGTTAGTAATGTGGTCTCAGTCATTGGAGGAGGCTACTCATTACTCTTTAATGTGCTGAATAAACATTTCATAGCCTCACTGTTCCTCGCTATTGTTCACATTGTTGTGAATGCAGCAGTTTCTTATTGTTAGACCAAGCCAACAGATATGCTGTGCCGTGCATGCAAGCCACAAAACCACAGGGTGCTCTGGCGGAGATGGGAGTGGGGGTTAAACATATTCTGGAAAGAAGGACCATTTAAACACTTGCTTTGTGGAATCCTGAGTGACATCATGGAAATGACATTGCTGCCAGAGCACCATTGTACTGTTAAATCGTGAAACTGTCTGTTGCAGGCAGATGTCTTTCACATTTGAACAGGGGAGGTTCAACATCTTGGGAAACAGATTTATTTACATGAATAGTTAAAATAGTTAAATGTGGTGGTAATGGTTAAAATCGTGGGTAGTTAAAAAAAAAAAAGGTTCCGTTCAGTCATGGTCTAATCTGCCTTGTAGTAGGCAAGACTTTCAAAAGAAAATTGTTAAAGCAGTTAGAACATCATCACTGACATCTAGACACCGTCTGATGCATAATTTTTGTGTAGCGTACACACGATCTGAGAGTTTGGCGTCCATGTCTTGATGTTTTTACTCTCGTTTAAAACAGTTTTTGTCCTCCCCCCGTATTACAGTGGCTATGATTATTTACAGGTTCATCATTTTATTTTCTAATACACAAGTAGGTTAACACTTTCATTATTTTTCTCTTACTGTACACTACCGCGGCCCATCTTTTTATTATTTATTTTTTTCTCCACGGTGTCTGGAACAAAATGTTTTTTGTCGTTGTGTCTTCAAGCCTGCACTGACTGACTGTCAATGAGCAAAATACAGATTAGTGACTGGCCCTCGAGAACACCCCTTGCACATGCGCAGCTCGCTCGCATGTCTAAAGAGAGGAAATGCAGAGAGAGTTGCGCTTGCAGCAGGAAAACGACCTCGGGCTCAAACCGTAGAACTGCCGTCTCTTTCTCAGAGGAAGATGTCCAAAAGTCACTTGTTACCGTGTGCTCTTTTGGAAAGAAATATTGCTAAAGCGGTCTGTGAAGTCACTATTTAGGAACCGTGAAACACAGCCGCTTGGCTTAAATCTGAAAGAGAGTTTGCAAATTGGGGAAATCCTGCTTTTTTTATTTATATGATAACACCACTGTATCAGATTTAATATGTTGTAGTTTATTTCACTTCAGTCAAGAATGTCTTATTTGTGCTTGAGCTGCAGTATTGGCATTTAGACATGGAAAAGAGAATTTTAACTTTTACATCACTTTTACACCATTATCGCATTTGTCTGACATCCACTTATGCTCCATTAACTCCTTTGTTTGCAGTGGATGACAGGAACTGATACCAGGACTGGTAATGACTATTGTTAAAACGCATTTCAACCAGATTATCTGAGCTGGTAATCCATTTTTAATTGCACGGGAAAACCGATCGCGATCATAGTACAGTAAATGTAGTAGGTGAAAGTTAACCAGGAACCTGTAATCTGCATGCTTTGTCTGAACATCTCATTTCTTTTTTAGTACCATATCCATTGCTCTCACTAATTAGCTCTGTGAGTAAAATATCACTATTTAACAAGTCATCAAAACTGAACAGTATAGGTCTTCTGTTCCTTCAATGAATCAGAGATAAATGACAATTGCATGTGAAAATGTGATAATAAATGTTTACATAGCTTTAGGCACAAAAAAAAACATGACTAAGAAAGAATTGTTTTCTGTGAATTTGACACTGGAAATAAACAATAGGCCCAATGTTTTGTGAACCCATTCATCCACCCCTAACCTCCTCCCTGTGCTGCCATTATGGCTCAATAACTAGGTGCCCTCATTCTTCCGTTGCTCTTGTCACAATTACCACACCCAGTAGCGGAAGTAAAGCTACAAGAATCAGCAACTTCTCCTTTAAGTATCAACAGTGGCACTCAGAACCACATACCGGTTAAACTCTGAAGGAAAGCTATATTCTATACAGGTTACAGAGGGCATTATAAAAACGCCAGTGCAATTCAGATCAGGGGACTGAGCATCAAATATGCATAGATGGCAGGGAGCGGTGAGAAGTGAGGGACATTGAGTCATTGGTATTCTAGCAACTGGTGCAGTCAAAGGTGGAGGGTTGAGGTGGGGACTCAGAATCAGCCCAGCAGACCCAGGGCAGCTTATTGGGATAGAGAGGGAGCCCAGTCACTGGGCTTAGACAGGCTCAATGCAGGGCTCAACTCATCACACGCCTGTCAGACAGACACCTGCCGCAGTGAGAGCAGTCACACATACACGAACACACTCAGACATACACATACTATCGCCTACTTACACAGACCCTTTAATCCCATTCTTACTTCCAGCGGTTCTTTTCATGCAATAGTTTTATGATGCTCTGAGTCACAAGAAAACATCATATTCATTGTGTAATGTTTTCATACACACACAAAAAAGTTCAAGAATACATTGTGTTTTAATTACCGTTTGGCTGGTTTTTATTTGCTTTTCAAATTTAGATGTTTTTGGTCCGTGTGTCCATAAATTATACAGATGGATACAATCATCATTGTTAATTCCAGACTTAATGTACTCAGAAATGGACGCTGCAGTCTTATAAAATTATTTTTTATTTTGGAGATTTTGTTGCTAATTTTGTCTGTTTTCCAACAGCCTTGAGAGTCTTTTAACTGTGGAGAAAGTGTAATTAAGGGTTATGCAAACAAATGGGCTATTTCAGTGTTATCATTCAGTAGTAGACACTGGTGACTTGCTCACACGCTCTGCTGTTGCTGCACAGTGAAGCAGTTGCGTCGTCTGCACAGCTTTGCAGATATAATGTTAAACAAGATGTAATTTATGTACTTCAAATATCCACTATCAGTAAAAAGACAGGGTTGTGCTTTGTCTGGCTGTACGTCTTTGTGTTCAAATTTTTATGAGGAGTTTTTGATCCTGACAGTCTATACATTCTAAAATTTGCCGCACAGAAACTCCACCGTCTTTGAAACTCCCTACAGTGCATAAATGCCAGCTGTCACAGACTCCTGTTTGCCATTAAAAAAAAGACATGCTTGGGTAGCATTGAATTACAGCAGTGCAACTATCCAATTATGCTCTTGTTGTTTGTGGTGTATTTAAGCCACGATTGTCTGCACCTAAGATGAGTTGAGTATGTTGAAGAGTTGGCATCAAATTGCAACTGTAACTTTATGCAAGGTGGCAAATGCATGGATTGCTCGCTTGCTGTTATGCTGGACCATGTGTTCTTCCATTATAACGCTGTGGTTTTGTTTTGTGGTCGTTACCGCGCAGCAGTGTGAATCTAATTCCACACAGGTACAAACCAGAGGGTGTAGCATGTCTCTGAAGAATGGAGTGCTACTTGTCTGTGGTCAGGGTCGATTCAGTGCAGGTGTCTAGCACCTGAATAGCAAAACACACCCAGACCTGTATTCCTGCCACGATGTTTCACTGTGAATTTGATAACAGTAAAAAGTATCCAGAAATTTACAAATCATCATTTGCACTGCTCTGTTAAATCAATGTAAGCTGTAGGATGGAGAATAATCTAACAAGAAAAATTCATTCATCTTCTGTAACCGCTTGTCCTGTGAAGGGTCGTGGGAAGGCTGGAGCCTATCCCAGCTGTCATCGAGCGAGAGGCGGAGTACACCCTGGACAGGTCTCCAGTCTATCACAGGGCTAACACAGAGAGACAGACCTCTTCGTAATGTTTTTAGGTTTTACCATTTGAATCTGCCAAACTACAGTGCCTATAAATCGCATCAGTAAACTTCCCGTATGTGCTCAGGTTTTGGATTTCACCTGGTTTTAGATTCATGCCCTCAGAGATGATCCCTGACGCTGTTTGAGCTTGGAAGTTATAGTGAATCTCTGCAGATATGATACTTCTCTGATGCTGTTTTACTCGTTGTCTCAGGTTGACAAAAACTTTTTTTTTTGCTTATTGCAGCTTTAATGACGTCTCCAATTTGATTGCACATCCGTGTTGTTGGTGTGTGTGTGTGCGCACATTGCGGCAGATCGCTGTCAGCGCTGAGTTCTGACTGTGAGAGGCGCTGCCACAGCCAAATGCACACAGCTTGCTTGTGTCACATTCAATTATGGCTCCTCCACTTTCCATGAGACAGTAATTGAGCCGGGGGCACTCCCTCTATTTAAAACCACAGGAGCTCTGCAGTTCTCATTGTGTCCCCTGAAAGCTCCATCTCTGCTGATTTCCACCCGCAGAAGTCTCCCTTTGGGAACTGGTGGGGGCATCGCAGAGGCGAGGTGAGCCACGGTTGGGCAGGGGTGCTCCGGGCACTGTTGGGGTAGTCTTAACAACACCACACAGACACAGACACACACACACACACACACACATGCACACATACACACCAACAGCCAGCCACCCACCATTCGCACCAATTAGTCACAAGATTAATCAGTCTATTGCCTAACATCCAGGAAGTCAAGATCCACAGTCAGAGGTTCAAGTTCATTTTGAAATGTAATAGGGTACCGATTACTAGCAACTCAACTAAAAATGTAAAACGCAATGTACCCTATTATATTTGATTACTTTTTTAGCAGTTGTTTAAAACTAGGAAACTGAATAAATGTGAAAAAGAACTTGATGTACTGACGGCGCAACTAATTTTGATAATGTACCTGTAAGGTGGTTTACCAACAGACAACCAAACCAAAAGACGAAGAAGTTTTAGTTTTCTGTAATTTTTTTGTTTTTTAAGAGAATTTAATATTCTTAATGCATTCTGTTTTCAACACGTACAGCTTCCATAAGTCTTTGATCATGCACCAGCAGCTAGGACTAATGACATGCTAACAAAAAAAAAGGTGCTAGTGATGCTTTACAAGTTGGTCAAATATGAAAAATCAGGCAGTTATCATAACCATCCTCCACACGCAGTTTTTTTTCTTTTTTTTCTTTTTTTTTCTCCATATTGGATCGGGGTGGGGTGGGACCATGTGTTGAGTGGGAGCAACGCTGGCACAAGTGTTTTACCACTGCATCGCATAAACACACAACGTTTCTCCCCGGTCCTTCACAATAAAAGCATTCTGCCCATGGGAACCCTTTAATGTGAATTAGCAACAGTGGGAAGGCTCGGGCTTGTATCAGCAGTTTGGATGAGTAAAGAGTAAAATAACGTGTGGGGTCAGCTGGGGTCATCCCTCTCATCGAGCAGGACCACCGCAGGACGTCTTGGCATGGTTATCCCCTGCTGGGATGCTGTAGTCATCAAGTAAGTGAACCCTTGACAAAGTAAAATCTATTAAAACTTCATCACACAGAAAAGAAACTGTTGCATATATAGTAAGGCGGTGTAGGGAGGTCAAATTGAAGGCAGTACTGTTTTCCTCTTCAAAAAGGTTTGAGATATTACCTCCGTCTGATTCATCATTGTCACAGTTTGTGATGTGTATGTTGTTTTACCAAATTAAAAAAATGAATGCCAAAACTATGGACTATGAAAACAATGTAAGAACAAGGACTTCTTGTCAACTCAAAAACTCTTAGGAATTATGTCAAACAATTCTGCATTTTACGATTTTCAGTGCCATTGATTACTGCCAAGAAAGGCTTGTCAGATCCCTAAATAACATCTGAAACCTTTCCTCTTACAATTTTCCAAGATCATCTGACAATTATTTTAATTTACTTAACTTAGAAATGTATGTAATCTTTCCATAACCTGAATTAAATGTGAATATCTATCTTACTTTACCAGCAATTTGGAATTATACCATTAGTTTTAACTTTCTCAATAACCACACCAGTATACAACATACACCGTAATAATCATCTCTGCCAGAATCAACAATTATCAGTACATAAAGCAAAGATTTTTAAAAACGTGTATGGAATGAAATATACATATGTCACTTCTTCCTATCTTTTTTTACCGATGCTATGACTAACAACTCTTTAATTATTAGTTTTGCAAACATTTTGAACCCAATAATGTTGGAACTCTGAAAGAAAGAGATTCATATTGTATATATTCCTCTGTGGCCATTGGTGTCCATGTGAGTGTGAATGGTTGTCTGTATCTCTGTGTTAGCCCTGCGATAGACTGGAGACCTGTCCAGGGTGTACCCCGCCTTTCACCCGAGAGGCGCTGGGATAGGCTCCAGGGTAAAACAATGCCTTTGATTAAAGGTGAGGTCATTAAAATGGCTTAAGTTTACTCTAATTATCTACAGTACACCAGAGAATCTTATGGATTTATTTGTTACGTCCCAGCAACCAACAGGACTGCAGGTGCAAAGTGAAAGAGAGATGCTGCAAGACGACCGTGCATTCAGCAAAAGCCTTCCTCCAACCTGTAAAGACTTTATGGCAAAGTCCACAGATCAACTGTCATTTTGACCTGTCCTGCTCTCACAACTGCTGTTCTGAACGTTGTTACTAAACCACCCATCTGAGATACAGAATGTAATCAACAGGATCGCTGACAGAAAACAAATTCATATTGTTTCCCAATGTCACGCAACTTACTGCTGAGCCCTTACAGCAGAAATCAGTCAGGAGGCTTGTTTGAAACAGTAGGGTCCTCATCACCCCATCCCTATAATGACTCCCCTCTCTTTCTGCTCTGACACTTAGGTAGATGAAAAGCAGGGATTCAAATCACATTAACACGAGCTGACTTATTCATATTTAGGCTGATTTTAGTCCATAATCTCTCAGCTCAGATGTTCACTGGGCTTATTAATACATGAAAGAAAAGGCCTAAGTCTATAAATCTGACATGAAATTTTAAACACGCTTGCATATCTTGTCTTTCATCAGTTTTAAGGGAACTACCCTTTGCTAGTGGATTAAAACATGGCTGCCACGGAGAGTGTTAAACGCCAGCACCGGTTAAGGACCACCCTCCATGTTGATGAAACTCATAGCCACGCTGTACATGCTGCTCTTTATAGTGCAAATTCACAGGCAGTCTGATAATTGAAATGATTTGCTTGACATTCTTCCCTTTTAGGAGAAAAGGATGTGGAGACATGATCAGTATACTTCTCATGACCGCTAATACAACACAAAGTTTGCAAGTGCTCCTTATGGCACGATTGGAGAGGGAGCAACTACATTTGAAAAGTTTAGTAGAGGTAGTTTAGTTAAAGTTTAACAAAGCAATACATAAAACAAGCTGAAACAAGGGCATCTATACTTGTAAGGTTTCTTGAAGACGTTTCATCCTACGAGCTTCTTCAGTTATAAGTGACTGGTGGGGAGTTCAGGTTTAAATAGGAACATGTTTGCATGGGTTCTCTCCGGGTACTCCGGTAATCTGCCTTCCTCCAACTGTCCAAAGGCTGGTTCGGTTCATTGGTGATTCTAAATTGGTAGGTAGGTGTGAGTGTGAATGGTTGTCTGTCTCTCTGTGTTAGCCCTGTGATAGACTGGAGACCTGTCCAGGGTGTACCCTGCCTCTCGCCTGATGACAGCTGGGATAGGCTCCAGCAGACCCCGTGACCCTTCACAGGACAAGCAGTTACAGAAGATGAATGAAAGATGAATGAATGGTATTGAATGAAAAAGAAGTAAGATGCCTCGCCTTTCTCTCAACTTCAGTCATGCTGTGATTTGGTGGAGAATCTTGGAATCTCATTTATTTATTTATTTTTCAAAAAGTTAAAGGGAATGGTCAACCACAACAAAAATGACGGCGTTCCAATGTCATCCAGTCTGACATGCTGTTCAGACAGAAGTGCCTCAGTGTTCTCCAATAACATTTTCTGATGTGACACCCCTGGCAACAGGGGGATATTGTTTGTCCGTGCCTTCTTGCTGCTTTCAACATTCCTGTGCCCACAGTAATTTCCCCATCATGCATTTCAGTCTGTTGTACATTAAGAATCTTGCCTCGCCCCACCTGTCCTCCTTTTCACCTTGTACTGTTTTCTCAGTTAAAGTGCCAAAAAACATTCAAAAAACATGACTGAGTTTGCGTTTATTGTGGCATGAACTTTAACTGTAAGTTGCCCCTTAATGAGTCTGTTAATGTAGGGGTCTCACACAACAATTCCGTGCAATGGCTCTGATGGTAAATAAAGTACAATAATGTGACGTTCCTTTATCAATATTTCTTAGATATATTTGTTCTGTTGTGTGCATGATGAGTTCTACTAACATCACCATCCTCCACACAGTTAAGAGGAGCTCCTGCTATCCCACATTATATTTAAATAAGAGCGACTCGCGTAATGTAATGTGTATAACATGTCAGTTTTAATTAGTCTCTGTATTGTGTTCCTGTGACATTTCTCTGGGGATCAATAAAGTGATATGTGTCTCATCTTACTTTCTAGTTTTCATTGGCTGCTGTAAAATTATAATTTCAAAGGCTCCCCTAACTGAGCCCTGAACTCGATTTCTGCAAAGGGTAGAACATGTGCTAGTTTAAAAAAAAAAAAACTACCACTGCAAACAAAAGAGCTTCTGAAATAGAAATTTAACTTCCATTGTGTACCAAATGTGACCAGACCACCCGGAAGAAGACAACTGAAAGCCTAGAAATGAATGTGAACATATCATGGCAGAACTTGCCTTCTGGATATAAACAGCTTAGCACTTGTTTTGTAATCGATCATGACAGCTGTTGTGAAATCTGAGCAGGAACAACATGCTCTTTGGGATCTTTAACTGCCTGGTATCCAAAGTTAAAAGCTTTGTGTCCAGGGTTAAAAGTTGGCCAAGCTCTCTTCGGCTAAAACCAGAAATCTGCCAAAAATCTGTCTTGGGTCAGGTCTCCCATCCAGAGTGTGGGCTGTGTTAGTGCACAGAGTCAAGGCTTTACTCAGTGAGTCTGCTAGTCAGGGCCTCAGGCCTTGGCATTCCTGATGGCTGCTGGCCTCTAGTGACCCCCCTCCTCCTCCTCTCCCTCGTCCTCCTTCTGTTCTTTGCGGGTGCATGGCGAGGAGCTAGCAGAGTAGAAGGACCCCGGCCTTGCAGACTTTGCACCTCTCTCTCTTAGTGTCTGCAGCGATGTCACCCCTCCCGCACTACCACCTCCTCTTCAGCTCTCCCAACATACCTCCCATCTCCTCTGTTAAAATAATGCTAATGCAGAGGTCAGCAAATCAGCACAGGGTTTTCGGAGGCCAACAGCTCCCGAGGAGGTGCTTTTGATTTTCAACTCCATTGAGCTGCACTTATTCAATATTTACTCTCCAAGACCTCTGCATTAATTTTACACCATACTTCTAAGAGGGCCTATCTAAAATACTCCTGCAAAGGGCCTTATGCAGCACCCCCCAACTACCCACCCCCAACCATTCCTACACCCTCCACACTTAGCCTGTCTGTGCGCTCCACTGAAAGCTTCATTCTTTGCTCGTCTCTGACTCCTTCCTATCCACCAGTGGGAAGGCCAATCCTGGGCTAGTTATTGTTGTTGCGCCGTGCTATCATTACCACTAACCTTGACTCCTGGCTGCTTGCTGTAATCACGTGGAGCCACTAGGGAGGGAGTCTGGCCTGGGGTGAATTATTAATTAGCAAGGCTGGTCCTCCCCCTCAGCGCTCCCTGGAAGAGGGGGTGTGTGTGTGTGTGTGTGTGTGATGTGCGTTCCACACAGGCAGTGAGGGTTACCCACCATGCAGATGGTATTAACACACCTATCAAGGTAAGAGGGATCAGCACTCTAGGCTACTCGTGGAATTGTTAAGCAACACGAGAATCAATAACCAACAGTGCATTGCTTCCTGCCATGCATGATGTGTGCCTCCTACTCTCCATCCCTGTGAAACCATGTACGGCATGATGGGGGTGGGGTGAGACGGGGAGTTCATTAAGATGAACTTCACAGGCTTCCTCACCGGGGACATGCTGGAGGTAGATGAATTCCAGTTTTCAACTAATGATCAACTTCTATATGAAGTGAAAAACAAAGCAAAGCTTCCTAATACTTGTTATCCTTTACTGACCTTTCTACACCTTGCCCCAAGCGCGCACACACAGTGCAGCCAGCACACACATATTCTGAGGGTACGTCGTATGAAGTTGTTCACAGTTTCCTTGTACAACAACAACAACAACATACTCACAGACAGAGCATGACGGAAGACAGGACTACTGACGTGCAGTTACCTTACAGTATGTTTTTGAGAGCCCCAGTTCACTTGTTTGGCAGATCCCCTGGGGTCATCCATTTCCCAGCACCCCTGACTTTCCCCTCCTAAACAGCGGAGACTATGGGGACTGGGACCGAGTCTTTGATCTTCACACAACTCCCTTAAATCACAGGGAGGAAGCAAGGATTTTCTCCAAAGGGTGTCTCTGTGCTCCGATTCCCCAGGAGTACAGAGCCAAGTCATCTATGAAAGTGAGTGAATTGCGGAGCAAAACAGCGTTCCCCTGGGTGCAGAAACAGTTACTCCACCAGTCACTTTGCTGTTTTGCCAAGGAACACGCAAGATTTAAAAAAAAATATATATATATATTATTGTGTGATGTACAGTACCTGCAGCTACCTGATGTGCGGAGTCACATTTTTAATACGTGATGATGGCAAATTTATTGTCAGATCAATTTCACCACACCTTACTGTGGTTATTTAAATTATCACCACTTACTGAGCAATTTTGTCCTCGCCAATTGTAAGGCTAGACATGGGTTCGAAACTGGAAGCATCTCTCCTTTTGATGAAATATGGATATGGTGTAAAAGATTTCTGTAGGCTACTCGATATTTTCCATATCTTTCCAAACAAGCGTCTGTCACAGGACATTTTTTTGAGTGTCACCCAGCATACTTTTTACAGTGTCTGGACGAGTAACAGAGAGTCCTACACCGTATAGTGCAATCCTTTGCAATTGCTGAGCAACACACATTACCTTTAAGAAACGTACAACGTTCAGTCTTTGTTGTAGATGCAATAACATAACTTCGAGGCCCTGTTTTATGGTGTTGTATTGTAAGGTGCTCTGAATTTTTATCATTTTAGCAGACAATTAAGCAAATGAACCACCCAAAGAAACTACCTCTGCAAGGCCAGTGAGGGACCATAACATTAGTCCTTATAGTACTTCTGTCACCAAGCTCACATCATCGTTAAACTGATTTATGTTCTATGTTAACTATAAAATGAGGTATCATTTATGTGAATTCACAATAGTTGGGAACCAAAGCTCATGCAAAAAAAAGGTTAAAAAAACTATATTGTGAAATGTGATGCTGTTTATCCTAATTCATCAATGCCATTCCCATGTTGTTCTTTAAGGAGGGTTTTACAATAATTAGACATAGTTTGCCTATTTTTTTCCAGATCCACCGAATCAGCCTTTAATTTTAAATTAATAAAAAGAATACAATGACTGACAGGCAGTGCTATAACAGCCAGAGGAATTCCTGCATGTCAGTTAGTTACACAAGAATTTTCTGTCTGGTTTAAGAAGAGGTCACAGTTCTAATACAGTTCTTTAATATATTATGAAGTAATAAATGATCTGAGAATAAAAGCCTTCAGTATTTTGACGATGAGATTCTTCCTAACTGACTTGTAGGTTTGACTGAACTCTCTGGAAATAAGATAATTTTGTTAATTCCTACCTCACTGTGAGAAGCTATTCTCGTGAAAATGTCTCAAACCATAATTTGGTTCGTGTTCACAGGGCAATTGTGACAAAGTTCTGACATTTATTCTTGTCTATTCCACATCAGGTAAACTGCTTGGTTAAGTAATTATAACCTTAGAGTGCTTTCACACTTAGGTTGTTGTTCTGAAACCTGGAGTGGTTGGAGCTGGTGCTGATGTGGACACAGCAATCACACTCCTTCCTGGAACAAATCAGCTGAGCTGGGTCTGGGTTACGGAAGGTGTTCTCAGCCCAATCTCAATCTCTCCCCAGAGCTGTTCATTTGCAGTGTGAACACGTTACCCACGGACCGATACAGCATATCTATTTAACTATATAGGCAAGCAGTTTACCTGCTGAGTTTTTGAAAGAGTGCTCACCCAACAAAGTTTTTCTGGCAGCAGCGGTGCGTCTTCTCATCATATATACATAAATGTTGTTTTCTACACATAGCCTCGATGCTCAATCAAACTGAAAATGTAGTTCATATATATAGATCACTGGTACATGAACCACAGAACAGTAATAAGTTCCAGTGTCACACTTTGTCTCGAATGCCATGTGAACACAATCTGAACCCAAAGTTTACATGCAGCACTGTAACAATATTGTCTAAGTTGCTACTTGAATATAAGTATGAAAACATATAGGTACTCCAGCTTCCTCCCACCATCCAAAGACATGCCCATTAGGTTCACTGGTGATACTAAATTGGCCGTAGGTGTGTATGTGAGTTTGATGGTTGTCTGTCTCTCTGTGTTAGCCCTGCAATAGACTGGAGACCTGTCCAGGGTGTACGCCGCCTCTCACCCAAACATATAGGTGTGAAAACAGCCTTATAAATAGTAGGCCGTATTGGTTTATAGGAATTGCGACTGCCCTCTGTAACCAGTGTCAGCTTCATTGATTTAATCTGCAATGGAGGGTACAGATACACAATAATACAATAATATTATAATAATATGCAAAACATATGATGAGGCAGATTTTTGTAGCTTATGCACCAAGGATTTAGAACTCACACCCACAACATATGGGCAAGAAACCTCTACACAATTTCAAGAAGCAGCTAGAAACCTATAAATGGATTCAACTGCTGATATTACTTTGTATTCTTCCATGGTTTTTACCCATACTTTGATTTTGCTCTATTTTTTATATTTTTTTTCCCCCAATTGTAGTTGAGTTGCTACCACATATATAGTAGTTTTATTATTATTATCGGTAGTAGAAGTAGTAGTAGTTCTAGTACTAGTACTCTGGCTTTTTCTTTTCAATATTTTCTTTTCATCCGAAAACATGTTTTCCTCTTGTCCAGCAGATCATCACATTTTGCTACATCCCAGGGGTTTCTTCTTTATTCGAATCCTCGGACTGGCTTCTCAACCTCTGCTTTTGATGAGAAAAAACTACCTTTATGAGGGTAATTCATCACCTTTATAAACGTGTTCTTCCGCTGAGACTGAGTGTTTCTGAAACGAATTATGCCTCAGAAATTAAGAATGTAAGGATGGCTTTGGAGGCAGGTCCACGGGGAGTCGTTTGTGCTCCTACTGTAACCGTGCAGTGCGGCGGCGGCGCAATAAAACACAGGGTTTTTAAGGGTTTCAAAGTGGCTTTCCTGCTCTCTCTTCTGTCAGCCATAAATTGAGAATAAACACGGCTATATATGGGGCGCCCATAAATGCCTTCATAATTCATACCTTTGGGGAGAAGCTCAGGTAGATTAAGTCGTTTCTGCGATGCAGTGTTTTCATGTGAATAATATACCCACAGTCCTCCACCCTGCTCCTGTTCCAGCTCTCGTCTCCGTTAGCTATTAGCTTGATCTGGACATTATTGGACAATAAAGGGACACATAACATATTGCAGATGATTAGACTCATGGGTATATAAAGTATATAGGAATAACAGACCCTCATATAGCACTATGTTGCATTAGAAGATCTCTAATGAAACATATAAAATGCTGATATCACAATTCATTGCATCATCATGTACAGTTGTACCATTAATTTTTCTTTTTTGTTTATTTCATAGAAATTGAATGAGGCTTTCTGTGATTAAACCCACAGCTAAAACCATTCCTCTGCCTTCTAACATGATTCTGATCCCCGGTGTACTCCTGAGTATGGCAGGCGACTGACATGTGGCAAAGCCTTAAAATACAACAATACAAACATAAGGCCTGCACAGCTCTGTGGATCTGATGCTCATAAGCCAACAGAAGAAAAAGTCGTAAAGACATAATACACCTCAGAAAAGAGAATCCAAGAGAGCTGGGTGCCAGATTTCTGATCAAAGCACCTTTTGAAGTTTAAACAGGAGGTTCATGGTGTGTGTGTGTGTGTGTGTGTGAGTGTGTGTAAGAGAGAGAGAGACTGAGAAAGCATGTTTGTGTGTTTTCTCTAGATTTCTGCCTGGGTGTCTGTCTTTGTCAGTGGCCCTTTTCACACAGAGACTGTGCTACCTCTTGCACAGAAGGGTGAGATTAAATTAGGGCGCAACAGTTCAGCCATACACAGGCTGTGCAGTGGGGTGTAGTGTAACAAAAAGCACAGAACAAACACAATATGTCAGGGAGAGAAAGTCGATAATGACAGTTAGGTTGAATAAGATGATTAGATTTGGATTCAACCAGATATTACCAGAAATTTCATCTTGTATTATGGATTAAATATGTTTTTGCATCTTCTTGTTTTTTATCCTTTATATACTTGAAAGCACCATGTAAATAATTCTACCAGTCTTTTCAGCTTTCAGACTGCCCCTTAAGTGCATTTATTCAGCTGCCAAGACAAATGCTTATAAAATTTTACCAACTATCATTGCTAATTCACACATGTGAACACCTTTGTACAATATATTGTATGCTTTTTATTAAAACAGCGTTCAGAAGACACACTGAGGTTGATCTGATCAGCTAAATTGTTCATATTCACGTTCCAATGTTGCATACTGAGTAACTTTGTCATAGCTGAAAACACAAGAGGTGAAAGCGACAGAAGTCAGATTGTTAAGTGCGGTTTACACCTCTGCGGGACAAAGACACCGTGACCTATGCACGTAGCCTATGCCAGTACGAGCCATTTATTCTTGTGCACACGTCAGTCTGGCTTGTTCTAACAACGCCACCCAAATGCTAGTCGGCGCTGCGTCTTTTTTGCCAGTCAGGTTAAGTTTTGTTTCTACTTCCTCCTTCACTTTCTACATCCTGCTTCACTTTCAACAATTGCGAGTCATATAAATGTTCTAAAATCTCCGAACCTCCTCTGTTAACGTTTCCTCAATGTGTTCCATCTTTATGGATCCAAAACAATGAATTCGAACATTGCTGAGATGGAGAAGTAGCCGGAAATATTAAAGCAGAAACACACTACTATCAAGCGGACCAATCACAGCTCTTGTGTTCTGCATCACCACGACACATACAATATTCACAATATTCTGTGCAAGGTCTGGGCTGTCACTGTAGCTCCTAGGGGTGTAACGGTACACGCAAGTCACGGTTCAGTACAACGGGAAAAAAGCAACAAAAGCTCACCCACTAGCTTTTTTCATTTATTTTGAACAGACACCAATTGACTAATAAACTAAAAACCACCTCTTGTTATAAAAGTAAAAAATTAAAGTAAAAAATTGAATAACACATAAAACAAATGCATTAGGAGGGTTCTCAAACCATTCATTCATTTTGTTCATTCAAAGGAAAAGAAAGGGTGAAGGCAATCAGCCCTGCATGATGATTTTTTGTGTGAAACGATTTGTTAGCTATTTGACTCGAACCTGAATTGAATTAGATGCATATTTTTGAGTGATATGAACATATCGAAAACAAATTATTACTCATTCATTCATTCATTCATCTTCTGTAACCGCTTATTGCTGTTAAGGGTCGCGGGGTCTGCTGGAGCCTCTCCCAGCTGTCATCGGGTGAGAAGCGGGGTACACCCTGGACAGGTCGCCAGTCTATCGCAGGGCTAACACAGAGAGAAAGACAACCATTCACACTCACATGCACACCTACGGCCAATTTAGAATCACCAATTAACCTAAAGAGCATGTCTTTGGACAGTGGGAGGAAGCCGGAGTACCCCCAAATTATTATTCAACCATTTATTTTAATTTATTTAAAGATATTTATTTTGATAAAATAATAATAATAAAATGATAAAATAAAAATTAATATCTCCCTTAAACAGAAACCTGTCCTGCTTAATTTAAAACTATATAAATTAATATAAAACAATAGAAAGCAGAAGATTCCTCTTGTAATAGTTAAGAAAAGTGAAATCAGAAAGTGTGAGAAAAAGTTGTCGCTTTGTTGTCTTCCGGCATCTTCTTAGCAAGCAACAGTACCTCGACCAATGAGATGAGCGGGATTCCCGCTGTCAGCTCATTGGTCACAGAGCAGGAGACGGCCTGGTAATACATTTACCGTAAAGTTTCATATAAAGCGCCTTGCTGTTCATTAATTCCATCGACATTTTACACACTATTTTTGATTCTCACTATAATACGGGGCAAAGTGTGTCCCGTTTCAGCTCAATGCGGGACGCGTATTTTGTTTCTAAGGGACGATTCCGTTTTTCTAAGGGACGGATATTGTCAAACAAGTCAAACAAATATTTTAAATAGTACCAAAACTGAAAATCTCTTGAAAATATTACAAAATAATGAAATAAAAAATAATATTCAAAAATAATATTCCAGCGACATACCGCACCACTGCGAAACATCGTCGGCAGACAGTCTTTGTCCGGTCCACCACTCCTGTGCCATCGCCGTTATGTTGCACCGGGAAGCCAAAGTGTTCCCACACGGTGATTTAAATGAAGCCGGCGGCTCTTCCGACTCCACACTTCTCTTAGTACATCCATGCTCCACACTCTCTATTACTTTTCTTCTCGTCTGTTTTTTTATTCTTCTGTAGGCTAATGACGTTAGCTGGCAGCTTTTAGACTCATTACCGCCACCTGGATTGAAGTGAGGATTCGACTTTTTCTTTTTTTGAAATAGGCTACTCACTCAGACGTATTAGCTGCATGACTGCATGAATCGAACCGTGATGCCCGTAACGTGACACCGCGGGACAAATACCGTTACACCCCGAGTAGCTACCAGACATGTGGACTCGAGTCACATGACTTGGACTCGAGTCAAACTCGAGTCATGATTTTGATGACTTCAGACTCGACTTGATAAAATTCGCCATAACTTGCGACTCGACTTGGACTTGAATGCTATTCACTCGAGACTTGAATCGGACTTGGCCTCTTTGACTTGTAATGACTTGACATGTCTCGAGTCAAATGTTAGAGTAAGAATACATTGAACAATGTGCAGGATACCAACATTTGGCCACTAGATGTCACTCAAGCGTTTCCTGTTTCAAATGAATACTGAATCAACGAAGAACAATGTCAGTCGGCATGTAGAAGAGTTTATGAAGATGTCGTCCATACCACGTATAGTGACATTCGCTTTCACCAACTACTCTGTGCGAGAGAAAAAGCGGTTTGCAACATGCAAAACTTGTGGAGCCAAGATTTCGGACGGAGAGGCAACAACCTCCAACTTCGTCCGCCACTTGAGACTGCATAAAGACAAGTAAGTTGATGTTAATCATGTAGCATGGTGTAACGGTCACAACTAGCTAGCTAGCATGACCAGAGATAGGCTTTAAAACTATTAAAAAACCGTGCATGTTCTGTGTGGTGGTCCAACGTTAAAACATAGCATGGTGGAAACAACATGCTTGGTGTAAATTCATTTAATTTTAGGTCCATACATGTCTTGCATCCCTGCAAATAGGCTATGTTGACATGCCTTAAAGGAATAGTTCGGAATTTTGGACATAGGACCTCATTTCCAACTGAGCCGGTGTGATATAGGTCGGTGGAGACCGTTTTCAGCACATTTGATCCATTCCTTATATTTGCACAAGTCACTGTTGCTAAACTGGTGTTGAGCTAGCGCGCGTCAACGGTAACGTCCAGCCTGTCACTAAAAACAGCTATAACTGCTCCGCAGAACACCCGAGACAAATGTATTATAACGTCGGACTATCGATGTACATGTCAGTGTTGGTAGAATAATTTTACAACAAATTATTTCCTTTATTTAATTGTAATATCTTGACGAAACCCATTTGAAATAATGTATTATTATTTGTTTATTTATTAGTAAAATATAACATCATAGATCTACCATTGCCCTTTTCATGCCACATATCCTCTAGAGGCAGTTAGGGTGTTTGTATGAGAAATAAACATTTTAATATAAATGTAAATGTATTTATCTCATACAGATTTGAAGAATACATGACGACCAAAAGCATCGCAAGTGATCCACAGCAGCCGTTGATGACTGCTTTTTCAAGCCAAAAAGGTACCCAGTTCAATGCTGCCCACCCACAACAAAAAGCCATTACCAATTCAATACTGACAGACTTGGTCATTGGATGCAACATTTCATTGATAACCAGAGCCTTTGGTTGCAGCTTATTTTTACTATTTATCTCTCTCTCTCTCTCTCTCTCTCTCTCTCTCTCTCTCTCAAGTCTGCTGTTTTTGTTATGCAGATTTATTGAAATATTAAGTTTCATTGTGATTTAAGGAAAATGTTGACCTACTATAACTGGCATCCACTGAAGCATCCAGTAGATGCCAGTTACATGCATCCACACAGTTCATGCCTCACTAGTCAAGGCGCTTTACAAACTTTAGGATGACAGTGGGGCCTTCCGTGCTAATACATTTCCAACCCACCATTCACACACAATACTTTGAAGGTCTTTGGGCGCATGTGTATATACAGATAAATAAAATATATGCATATTTTAATCTGTGTTTATATTAAAAAAAAATACTGTAGATTAGGTTGATATGTTGAAATTATGATAGTTAGTCTAATAATGGCATTATTAAGTGAAGAGTACATGATGACTTGTTCAGGACTCGAAGAAGCTTGGGACTTGGACTTGGACTCGACTTGGCTTTGGTGTTACTTGGACTTGGACTCGACTTGCCCTTCTCTGTCTTTACTTGGGACTCGACTTGGACTTGACTGCTAAGACTTGGGACTTACTTGGGACTTGCCAAACAGTGACTTGGTCCCACCTCTGGTAGCTACAGCGTCAAATTGATGCAGAACCATAAACCGAGCATTAGTCTAATCAAATTGAGACTTTGTCACCGTCAAATCACAGCGAGACTAAGAGTTTTCAAAGAAATAATGAAAACTGGATTGTATCCGAAACATGACCAGGCAAACCAGATGTAATACCATCATAAGATCAAACAGATATGTCTGAATATTATTTATTTGCAATTATTTATAAATCAGGTTTTGGATTTTTGTTAAACTGCTTTAATATAATACACACACACACACACACACACACTATATATATGCTATATGTACGGTAATAGAGTTACTGGTCCTCCTCTCCATACCGTCAATGGTCTGGTTAATCCATTTGCGACCTCACACAACATTTTTTAAGTTGCTTGTTTTGTTGTTATCGTGTGGAACCATTTCCCCAGTGGGGCAGTGAAGAAATGGTGGCAGCGCAACCCCACTAATCTGGTGGTTGTACTGCCACCCACTCTTGTGTTTGACTGATTCTCTGCTGTAGTCTGAGAGGAGATCAAACACAGGCTGTTTCTGTGTTCTGTTGATGCTAGATAAAACTGTAACCACACCTATCAGCATTAATACCACAGAAGTGTTTTATTGACAGTCGTATAAACTGTTTCATAAATAGATTTAATTTAGTCAAGGAAGGGTTGGTGAATGCTTGCCATAAATTACCTATTGGGTTTTCAGGATATCTGCACTGAGTGAGATCTAATTTCCTATTGCACTCTCAGCAGAATTACTTTTCTTAATTTATGAAGCAAATTAGGAAGAAACAGAGCCTTAGTGTGGCTCTGTTTCTTCTCCTTGCATCTCTCACTGACCAAACTTGCACATCTACAGCAAGTGTCATACTTTGCAAAAACAATATAATTCTGAGTAAATCTTAATTTATTGTACAATAAATACCACACTGTTCTGTTGTGGGTATCCCTGTGGGCATAAGGAATCTTGGAAAGACAGCATGAAACCTAGCTGGACAGCAGGAAGCCATTTTGTTTTGCCATAGCAATGACGTATTGTTTTCCGGGGAATTCTGATGATAATTTGAAGATAAATGCTCTGTAAAAATGTGTCTTATGCACAAACATATGTTGACACTGTGTTGTTGGATGTTTACATGTATGTGGAGAACTGTCTAAAAATGTTACAACACAGCATCTCCTAGAACTGTGTACCGCTGCTCAAAGTTTGCATACATTCATATTTTGCTCAGAATAAAGAACCCAAAATATTTTTATGACTGATGTTAATTAACTTAATTTTCCAAGCTACACATACGTATGTGCAATGCATAAGTATGATCAAAATGCTTATTTAGAAATCAACTCTTTTTACCCCCTTTTAAAAGTGCCGCATTGCATAAGAGGTCGTTTGCAATACCTTTACCTATACAAACAGCTAACCCACTGAACATTAGAGATGTGAAACGTAACTTTAGATGCTGATAAAAAGGATTTGACTATGTGCAAAAACATAATCCAAACTCTATACAGTAAAAAAACACATTGCAATATTGCATTGACTCTCATTTAGGTTTAGAGATACATCTTTGTGTGCAAATGTATACATACTTTTATTTGAACCAAGTGATGTAAATAAGTCAAATAGCAAATGTGTAAATCATTATACTGTTAGAACTCTGAATGTACCCTGTGGTATCCGAACTTTAGTAGCAGGTTTTTCTTATTCTTATTCTTATTCTTATTCTTAGATGTACAAGTTGTAATTTGGTGCCACCACAGATCAGATCAGATCAGATCAGATTTGTTACTGCACATCAATAACCCCCTTTCAGTGGTTCATGGTTTGTCTCTCCTCAGACCACTGATGCTAGGTACGCAACGTATGACTCTGCTCCTTAGCACGACATAGCATACTGTTTATTGGCTCTGCTTTGAATGGCATTTTGGATCTACAAATATAGATACACCAATCAGGCATAACATTATGTCTACCATTATTGATATGGGCCTTTTGAGGGTGTCCTGTGGTGTTTGGCAACAGAATGTTGGTAGTGGGGGCCTTTGGGTCCTATGGGTTGAGGGGAGGATCATCCCACAGATACTTGATCAGTTTTTGATCTATATCTGGAGGCCAGGTCAACATCTTGTGCTGTTTTTCATGTTTTTTGAGTTGTTCCTAAACCATTTGTGTGTGTGTACCTGTGTGTCCTGTTGGGGATGGCTGCTGCCATTAAGAGGTGTCATTGCTGTGGGGTGGGGGTGCCTGGTCTGGTCCGGGTGGGTCTAAGTAACATCCGCATGAATGCCAGGTCCAAAAGTTTCCCTGCAGAACACTGAATAGTCACAAGATGGTCGATGTTATTTGCTTCTCCTGTCAGTGGTCATAATATTACGCCAGATCAGTGTATGTTGCAATCAAGCTCTTATTGCATTCAAAAGCTGTTGCATTTTTCAGCTTGACTCATGCATCCTACCTGTATGTGAGATGTTTGGGAAACATTGGTAAATTGTACTTACATAAAACAACCTTTCAAAACTGGGTGAGCCTCTGCATGCTCATTGGTCACATGCCCCACCGTAAGAACAACTGCTCTGTTTATTGTGGGATATATTCTATTGTGCACTGTTGATATTCACGTCAATATTTTGCCCATCTATCCATCCAAGATAGTATTCCATGCATCCTTGGACATGCCAATTTGCTAAACTGAGATCACAATACATTGTTCACCTGACACAAGTTGAAACCATTAAAAGTAACTTACACTGTTTCATAATCAGCTTTATACTGTATCACTTTACCACAGATACTTGTTTCAAATGGATTTGTGATTACTGAACTATACAGGTAAGAAAATATAAATCTTTCTGTTGATGTTTTAGAACGGCAGTGGACACATTTCTTCATGAAAATATCTCAGATGATTACTTGAGAAGAATCATGATGAAGAGGAATTTAACGAGCAGACAGAGTCCTTCAGACCTGCAACAAGTACCCTCCGTGGTGCTTGTGTTTAATGGCCCCAGAGAGGATATTGCCCCCTACCTCTGTTAGAGGAGTTCTCCTGAGTCAAGTGACTTTGATGGGCTGCCCCCTGAGCCCGATGCTTCTCTGGCATGGGAATGGAAGGCAGGGGCCCTTGTGAGGTGAGGAGAGGGATTTGTGTGCAGCCTATTGTTCCCAGCCTCTCTTCCGGTGTGCCAGAAACCCTTAGTGTCCCAATGTGCAGCACAGAGAACAATACAACCCAGTTACCCCAGTCCGTTTGGGACAAAGGATATCTTCTGCAGTTCCTTCCAATCTGTTGATGTTGTCTGATGAATGTTTTAATCCCTCCTGGTATAATGACAAAAAACACCTTTATTCCCAACATGTTCTGTATGTAAGCTGTGGACAATAACCGGCACCAGGAATCAGTCAGAGTTGTATGGCCATAAAGGTCAAAATTCATTTAAAACAAATTGAAATACTATCCAAAATACTTTTTGGTTGCAGTGTTTTCCATATGCTCAGGGTACATGGTCTTGTGTGAATCTGAGTCAAAGGTGTCGGTGTATTTGTTGTAACAAGTTCTAACATAACTGATCAAGACAGACAAAAGGATCGACCATGAGATAAACTTCTACTTACTCAGACATTTTCTTCTTTTTGTCTGACATAAATAAAAGATTGACCGCATTAATTGAAATGATTCTTTATTTGTGTGTTTCTCTTTTTGCTAAGTGAACAGAGAATGTGGTGCAGAAATCTCACTCAGTAAACATGTGCATCATTATCCATTCATTGGGATGTATTGTTTGTTTACTGTGGCCCCATTTCCAGAGAGCCCAAAAGCAGGCCGGTGGAGTGGGAAGCCCTGAACAAAGGCCTTTCTTCTCCACCCGCCTGGGCCTTAGAAATGCTCACCACTCAGCCGGCACAGAGCCTTTCACCGGGCTTTTGGCCGCTCATGAGTGACAGTTGAATCACCAAGAACTTTCCCAAGTACAGGAGCTGGGATGATTACACTGTAAAAAATAATTCTGTTAAATTCAAATACATTGAATGTTGAGAGGACTACTTATTAAGTTTTTCTATTCAGGAGGTAAAGATGAGATTTTTGACTTTCAGTTATTTAGTTAGATAGTAATCTATTTATTTATCTATTTATCTATTTAAAGTGATAGCTTTGAAACATTTTGAAGATTTACATAGCATTAATTCCCCAGAATGTCACTGAGGTAGAACACGTTATGTTTTTCTACTTGGAGATCCCATAGACCTTTATATCAAATGATCCAACTATCCCAGATATACTGTTTCGGTTAACATACATTTGTTAAGAATTTTTTAAAGTGTACATCTGACGGTATGAACGGTATCAACTACATTGTGTCCTCCATCTTGTGGCCCCAGTCTTCAAGAGGAACGCTGTCTCTCAGAGTTTATAATCATGCAGAACTGGAAACTAAATGTACATATTATAAGAAGGTGGTTTCAGTTATTTGTGTGTCATTACAACTCAAGAGTACTGGTTAATTCCTGGGTGACAGTGGAATTAATGAAACATCTATGGGGTTAGTAGTGGCCCAAATTTAAAAACACGCCCTGGAGCTCCTTAGAAAGTTAATCTCGCCATGTAACTGATAGACTTGCCTGTGCCCTGATCTTTCCTTTAACACCCTCTTCATTTCAAAGTATCTTTCTTTGGTGGTATTTATTGCAGCTTATAAAGGCTACAATGGAACATCAAATATCATCTCCTGTTTCTGCGTCGAACCACTGCAACAGCTACTAAGAGATATCCACATTTATCTATGTCTTAACCTTACTATTAATTGTTAGACAAACGCTACATGCACGAGCTAACGTCTAAATTTGACCAAAGTGTAGTTTTACAGTGTATGGGTGAGTGCTGTTGTATGGAGGGCTAGGCCCAGCTGCATTGCTGGGAGGTCCACCTATTGTCTGGGCCACATAAAGGCAGGACGAGCTTGGGACAAGGCTTTACAACTCAGCCCAACAAGCTGCTGCAGAGCACACACACTCACTGAACGTGTCATTGATGCATCAAGAGACGTGGTGTGATGCCCCTCACGTAAACGAGACAAAGATATACATGCATTCAATCACCACACGTTCAATCAAACAAGCAAACACTAATTCCGACTTATGTGATGCATGTATACTAATGCCAAGTGGCTATGGTGAATGATAATCTTTATTTATTTGGAATTTAGTGTCCTTTCTTTTATTGTCTTCAGACACTAGTGATTCATTACGTCGCTTCTTCAAGAACTCTCTCACAATAGCTGTTTTGAACACTGTGTAGTTCGAGTAAGGCTCTGACACATGGGTTCATGCTCATCCTGTCAGATGGGGTTCATGTTGATGCCTGAGTGAAGGAGAAAACTGTCAATCATCTATTGAACAGTCCTGTTGTAATGACGCCTATCCCCAACAAATGACTACTCGCACAATGAACGAAGTGAAATGAGTGGTTCTGCATTACGCCCTTCTATGGGTTGAGTAAGTGTGGTCTTCTTTAGTTTTTATAAAACCCTTTAAAACCCCAACCGCAATGCATACATAAACTCTGCTCATACGTCGGTACTGCTCGGCTTTTTCTGTCCAGAAAAGGGTTTGACAAAAGACCTATAAAAGGAAACAAAAGTGGCACGGTACTAAGACCCAGCAGGTGTTTAAAGTAAAAGCTGCTTTGAATCCTACAGTATGGCTATTTGTATTTTCACACAACAATGGTAGGCTTTGTTGTAATATATATTTTTGTGTGTATTATTGATAATTACAAAATTGCAGAGCAAAAAAAAGAAGAAAACAGCAATGAATGTATCTCACTAACATGTATTGTGTGTGTATCAAAGCCTGATATAGCTTATTCCCGTGTGCCATACAGCACTATTGTTGCCCAAAAATGAAGAACATACTGTGCATTCTATCAGTGAGTCACCCTGCACTGGGTCGCATGTTCAGTCATTGCCATGAACGCAAACACTTTATTTCAACTAAACCCCACCTACACCATCCTGCTGCCACAAACGTGGATGCTTCAAAAAATACCAAAAAAGCAACATTTACATTTTTCAGTGCTATAGACAATCCATTATTTTAATAGTTTTCTTTTGTCTGTCTCAACTCAAGACAAAGATGATTCAGCATTGTTATCTTAATTAAAACTATATGCCTCTGTAATATATTCATTCATTCATTCATTTTCTATACCTGCTTATTCCTGTTAAGGGTCGCGGGGGTCTGCTGGAGCCTATCCCAGCTGTCATCGGGCGAGAGGCAGGGTCCATCGCAGGGCCAACATAGAGACACAGACAACCATTCACACTCACATTCACACCTACGGCCGATTTAGAATCACCAATTAACCTACTAGTACCCGGAGAGAACCCACGCAGGCCTCTGTAATATACTCCATCAAAAACAAAAAAACAAACAAACAGACCAATGACAAAAAAGCAGCACTGACAAGGGTGCTGATGTGCATTTTTGGTTAAAAAGGTGCCACTGGTAGACAGTGATTGGAGTAACACAATAAAACCATAACACCATGTTTTTTGGTTTTTTTTGCGTGGTTCTCTGGCTCAAGACATCTGGCGTTGTTGAGTAAAACGATGCCTTCCGCAGCTTCACCACAGGTTGACATGGTTCATACTAAAAGGATTCAACATCGTTACAAACACTGGCTTTTTCGGCATGCAAATGGGCCCAATGTTTTCCTCTATATGAAATGCCAGCACTTCTGTAATTGCCTTCCATCTGTGTCCTCGCTTGTCATACGGGGTGACACTGGAAAATTTGTAAAACCCCTAACCCTAAAACATGTTTATGCAGCATTCTTTCATTGTCTTCAGCGGCTGCCTGTTGTGGACCGGTAAAACCCAGGAGGTCAAACTGTGACATTCTAGATCACTACAGACAACTGACTGGCATCTGGGTGACAGCAGAGGCACCGCTTATCTTGATTTAGATTTTTCTTTATGTTGTTAAAAAATGAAAACAAGAATTGGTTGAATTCATTCGATCTACCGCCCAGCTCTATTTGCAGTAATATATAATAATGCAATTAATATTGTCAAACAATTATGGTTAAAGGCATAGACTGTATAAAGATTGACGATGGAACAGCTCCTCAAAAGTGAAACCAAGGCAAGTAGAGCTCCCCCTGGTGACTGGCTGCAGTATAGGTCATAAGCTCCATCTCCTCCATGTTAGTGAATGACACATGGGCCGAACTAAAACACTAAAGTACAAATCAAATCATTTTTCCCTCAGAAAATAGCATCAGTTTGCCAGTGCAAGGAAGTGGAGACACTTTGTCCGTATTTATACAGTCTATGGTTAAAAGAAACATGACTACCAATGTGAAACAGGAAGCTAATTTGAGTCCACTGTTTTGCTGACACATCCATTCACCCTGACCTCCTCCATGTACTATTTTAGTGGCCCTGTAACACCTGCACTTGATTTCCTACTTTGCTCTCAACATATTTACAGAGGACACTGTAGGGCCCTACGTCAACAAAACTATGGGAAGTAATAAGCTGCTCCCACAAACAAGCAGCAGGAGGACAGTTTCTCTAACACTTACCTCTTTTGTTTCGTGGTTTTAAATCAATTATTAAATCTAGTTTGAGTCTACATTGCAATCCTCATGTAAACATGTGTTAAAAATAATAGTATTTGTAACTATAATTGTTTATTTTAATTTTGTTGCACTGATTAAACAGGCTAAAATAACAAATGAACAATATCAGATTATAATTTAAAGGTACCCAGTGGAGCTTCTCACCTCCAGTAGAGCTTTAAAACTCAGATTTAGAAATGTTTTCCAGGCAAAAGAGTGCGTTCATGCACATTTGCAAGCTCAAGGGTATATAAAATGTGCTTTAGAGAGAAAGGCTATATGTAAACATAGCATTTCTTTGTTAAACAGAAAACTCTGCAGGGCACCAATTGTAGTGCACAGGACAGTCAAAATGAAAGCTCCGTAGTACAAATTTAGTTTGGTAGCACAAACGAATTCAAGAATGACAGTTGTAATAAGAGATTGGATAATTCTAGAGCAAGTATTAGTAACTCTTTTGTTGTAGTTGTGTTTACACAGACCAGGAGAGTTAAAACTCAGTGATTTCTCTCATCAAACAACTGAAAAAATGCAAACTGTGGCCAAAAGCCCAGAGGGCTGACGTGTTTAAATGTGAACTGGTTCAAAATGGCACAGAAATCACTTGTAACAAGGAGCAGGTTGTACCTGTAATTTTTAATTATCAGTTTATTTTCCCCCTTGCAAAGATGATAAGCTGATTATTTATTCATTTTTGTTTCATTTTCGTTAGAAATACACTACTACACTGTTTGCCACTAGCATCTGGAGATGGGAATTTGCACCTAATTTTCAGATCTCATCTAAAAAATAAGGGCAAAAATGAGGTGATATGTTCGCTCATCCTTTTTGGTGTTTTCTCTCTTGTCATATTATTGTTTCAGCACTCACAAAGCTCAGGTGATGCATGCAGCATGTATCCCATGCCCTGCTTTCTGACCTGAATGTACACGCAATGGATCAGCTTGCTGCTAATAGCGTGAGACTGCGCCTGTGGCCTTTACAGTGTGCAGAGAATAAAGTTCAGGTGTCAGTAGTTCAACTGATTTATAATGGTGAGCAGGATGTGATTAAGTGCTGATGTCACAGGATTCCTCACCACTCATTTGGGGAATCAAGTAGTTTGTATCTAAACAAGACAAATGGGCCACTGGCTGCTTGTAACCTTTCTCATGTGCGTGTTCCCTCCAATCATATGCCACTGCTCCTTGGCTCCGTGAGCTGACTTTATTTATAGCCATGCTTCTCCTGTGTGTGTTTGTGTATTTTGTGCTTGCTGTGTCTTTTCTGTTAAGTTGTTCATACTTAATTTAGTATTTTTTTGCCTTCCCTGTGCACAGTGGCTCACCCCTATCTTACTAACCAGACAAAGGGGCAACTGAAGGTCTACTCCATATCTTTTGGATCTACATAGTTCTACATTATTCAGTAGTAGAATATTTACATGGGTTACCCATCCGCCATTGAGTAGCCTTCTCTAGATGTATTACATGTATAAAATGCAACTACGGACCTTTATTTCCATTTATATTTGTTGTTAAATTTAAGTTAATCCTAGGGCTATGAGAATTCATCGTGAACTGGATCAAGGTTTCTGGCACGTCTTGTTATCCAAACAGTTATGTCTTTATGTCATGACATTTTTATTTCCACACAAATCAGCAAACTCAACCTCCCTTTTGAAAAGTGACAGTTCAAATATGATTTAGTCAAGCATGATGGTTTTGTCCTCAGCACTGACAAAAAGAGAGAAAGGCATGTAGTTCTACAGATGAAGTGACTGAACTGCTGGTTTAAAGGGTTAAGTTCATTATGAATATGTTACACTTTGCTTTGTCAGAGTCTCTATTTATTTACAGAATGCACCACCAAAAAATAATAATCATAACAATAATCATAGTCATAATAAGAGATGTCACAATCTGTATCCGGGTCATTCCAGGCATTCTTAAAAAGATTGCATCAGAATTAGGCTTCAGCCAAGCCCGATCTTTTGTAGTTATTTATTTTAGATTGGCCATAAACCAAAACCATGTCCTTACAATGTCAAAGTGTCTGCTTCCTCTTCATTGCATAGCATCAAAATTGCAAAAAAAATCAGTGTAGAAGAAGAGGACCCAAAATCACGTGACTAAACATGTCTGCTGTGTGAAAGTACAATATAAAGTACACTCAGACAAAGGCTGCACTGAAACAACTACGAACACTGAGCGCTATGTTATCTTGGGACAGCATCAAGTGAAATATATTACAGAGAGAGTTACGGAGTTTGACCAGCGCATTTCTGAAGCAAAGGATTTCTGGGGCCAAGGTACGAGCTACCATCTCCTCGCTACACTAGCAGCCCCATTCATTGTAGTTAATCCAGTCGCACAGTCCACACGTGATCTAGAAGACTGAGTGCGATAAGGAGAAGCTTTTATCCAAAAAGGTACCAAAACACATGACAGTTTAATAGTCCAGGCTGCAAAAGGGACAATTTCTTCTGTATCAACTGAGAAAAGCATCTTTTTGTGGGAATCTACATATCAAAACGTCTTTGTCAGGAGTGAGCAAGACTCATCAACTCAGAATCATTTTCATACAGAGACAAAAACAATGTTTAAACAGTAACAGTGAAGCATGTGAATTAATCTCCCTAGTTTGTCGCTACAGCAGTTTGCAAATGTCACCTTGATGGATCTGAAATTTCTAAGAATTTGCATCAGATTATGTGGACTATTGCCTCTGCCTGCTACGTGGAGCTTCTAATATGCAAAGTTGTCTACAGAGCGGCTTTAAAACAACAACTAGTACAGTTATCTATTTAACACTGCATGCAATCAAATGTAGAAAAAGGTACTTTCATGCTATATTTACATCATAATGAAAGCTTTGTTTATGCTTCCACCCATAGTCAGTGCAAGATGCTGATCAAACAAACAGGAGAAGAGAGATGTGTTCTCAGCATGTTCTTAGATGAACAACTGCTTTAATCTCATTCGTCCATGTTTAAATACCTTACTGTGACATTAACAATCAGCTGTCCAGCAATGTAGACCCAACATTACATGAGCTGCTCGATCGATATTAACATTAGTAAGCAGGTACATAAAAAACAGAGGTGTATCTTGTTGCACATGTATTATTGTGTTCTATCCAGATAAAACCACTGTCTCATGGAGTACTGACATTTAGGATTTTTAGAATTAGTGTAGTGCCTGTTGAAAATGTGTCTGTTCTGAATGTTTAGAACTTTCACCAGAATCTCACATTTGAATAACTACTCGGTTGACATGGCACAGCCTTGGGAACTGATCAAAACACCCACCAGCCGATGCCGAGCAATGCTAAACCCCTCGAAAGGCCATCCTTAGAATGACACTACTACATTACAAGCAAAGAAATTTAGACTGCGGTGGACTTGACCATGGTATTACACTCAGTAACTCATGCTGCCATAATAGACAGAGAGCTGGAGGACATGTTAAATGAGACAAAAAAAACACACTACACCGATCAGCCATAACATTATGACTACTGTCAGGAGAAGTGAATAACATTAACCACCTTGTGACAATCCAGTGTTCTGCTGGGAAACTTTTGGACCTGGCATTCATGTGGATGTTACTTAGACATGTAGCACCCACCTAAACCAGACCAGGAACCCCCACCCCATAGCAATGACACTCCTTGATGGCAGCAGCCATTCCCAGCAGGATGCAGCCTGACACAGACACACAAACGATTTAGAAACAACTAAAAAAACATGAAACCCTCCAAGTTCACGAGATCCCAAACCGATCAAGTATCTGTGGGATGATCCACAGAGGCCCCTCCCCTCAACCCACAGGACCCAAAGGCCCCCACTAACAACATTCTGTTACCAGACACCACAGGACACCCTCAGAAGGCCCATGTCCATTCTCTGATGAGTCATGGCTGTTTTGGAGGCACAAGGGAGACCTACACAATATTAGGAAGGTGGTCCTAATGTTATGCCTGATCAGTGTATGTTCCAATGTTGCATTTAATCTTGATTTAGTTCACAGGGAACAAAATGCTCAGTTGGATCAAGCATCTAAACTACGTGTAGAAAACAATGTTTTAATTTACATGCTAAGAAGGCACACTGCTGCTGCCAGACACCTCTGAACAACACTTCAGGTAAACTGCTTGGTTGTAGTTTTTATCAGCCCTTGGGTAACATGTGTCTCAAAGCAAACAAATCGCTATAGGGCTTGTGAATGCGTACAGTTTTGCCTCCTCTTCAAGACCAGTAAATGATATAGTTATTTTTCAATTTAAGTTCAATTCAGTTTTATTTTTATAGCTTCATTAATAAATAGTCCCAAGACACTTTACAGAACCCAGAGCCTTTTGGACCTCAAAGTGTTGATGGTCATAATAAAGTCATCACAAATCTTTTGCCACTGGCCTTGTCTGGTGTTCAGACAAAATATCCTGTACACATCATGGTCCTCAGGTTTTACCCAACTGAGATAGAAAAAAATATAAGGAACACTTTTCAATATAACGCCATGCAGTACAGCACCACCAACCACTACGACATCTGTGTTAAATTTATCACTTTTGTAACATTTTCAACAAATTCTGAAAATGTATAAGCTTAGTAAAAGTAGAATTCATATGAGACTTCTTGTACTGGATTGCATTTGACTGCACTGGAGTTCCTAACAAGGTGCTCTATTAGTGTATGAAAAAAAATAAAAAATGTCGGACTCCAGGAGGAAAAAATTCTGCATTAGAGAAATAACAGAATTGAATTTGTATAACAAAGAACCATAAGTGCCACAAGGCCACAAATTTTTACAGTATTCATTTACAGGTTGTTTTAAATGTCTGTCAAAGTGGGAGCTGGGGACCTCCAGTGGCCTTTGGGAATGTCCCATGGGCCCCTGAAAAGGTTTGTCATGGCATCCCCTGTATTATGTCTCTATTATATAATCGCTGACATTACAACCCACTTGTGTGCCAGGGACTACTGGATCAGGATCACTGAACATGTATATATGAAATCACTTCAGAACATTTGACACGGACATTACAAGACTGCTGGATGACTCACATCATCTAAAAATAACGTTTCTGCCATCGCAATGATAAACGTCTCATCTTTCGCTGGAATTCTCTTGCATGCTTATCAGATGAAGCAGACAGCAAATGGAGCTCGGGTCTTTTAAAGCGACCTTTGACCTTTTCAACACCTACATTTTTATACACAGTGTCACAGTGTCACGGCTTCCCTGACTGATGTGTTGAGAACACACCCCCACCACTGACTGCATGCGAGCGCCAGGCAAGTCTCCCGAGCATGTGTCAGTGTTTACAACTTCACTGAGAAGCTGAAGTCGGTTTGTCCTTCTGGTCACGAACGGACAGAAAAACATCAATATATATATACTTAAAGGAATAGAAAAGCAAGCATATAAATTTGTGTTCTCTCCTGATATCAGGAAATAACATTAAGTTGATGTATCTGTGAAGGTTCTCACTCTTCAAGGTCATGGTATATCCAAAAAGCAAAGCTAAAACAAAGGCAACTTGACTTGTTGGGTTACTTGTAGACGTTTCACAACTCGTCATTGATGAAGACTAACTGAAGAATCTACTTGGATGGACAGCAAGATGCCTTCAAGGAATTTAACAATCCTTGTTCCTTTAGTTTTAGCTTCGTTTTTTTTAATTAAGTAAAAGTGTTCTTCCTTTTCTCTCCTTCTCCCTTTTCCTCTGTCTGTCTCGCTAACCAAGCCAGACAGTTCATCTGGACCAAATCATCTATCTATGTAAATCATCCATGAGGAACACTGTTCTGTCCCTGTAATTCCTACCAGATTCTTCCAGCACTGTGTTCTGTCTTTGGGTCTGACTAAACAGAGAGTGAAATCCAACTATCTACTATATACTACTAATATGTTTGATAAACGGCAACAGGAAAAGTGCAACTCATAAAAATAACCATGTGGGAACCAGTCCAGACGATGCACATGGCTGTGGGCATGATGCCATTCCTCAGAGGGGACATGTATGATGATTTCTATCCTTGTTATCAGATTGGACAGGTCTTGTGCCTAAATGAGCTACTTTTTAATTTGGCAGGGCAGACAGAAATGTTTCAGTGCAGCTGTTGATGAATAGCTGCAATGTTTATTATCACTGACGATACTGAAGATAAGACAAGTCCATTACTGTTCAAATTATTGTCAGGTCCCATCTTTGTTTCAGAGCCTTCATAGAAGCTGTTAAATCTGCATCAAGAATGTAAAGACTGTATGCATATCTATTCAAAGCTGCTTCAAATTTGCTCTTGCACAATTTGAAAGGAGCCTTTGGGGTGCACCCAAGGGCCGACAATAATGGTAGTTATTCCTTACACAGCCATTATCATAAGGCTTTTTGCAGTGAAGCTGTGTTATTTGCACAAAATATCAGTTATCACGTCTGCGGAGTTAAATAATCATACTTTGATGGCAGTCGGACAAGTCAAGGATTTGATTGGCCTATTTTGTATTATCAGTAATAGCGCCACGGTGCTCGTCAACTTAATTGTCGAGATCTGAGTTTCCTGTGCCGTCATAAAATCAGATAGGACAAACAAACAAACAAACCCTGGGTTAGTTTGATTTAATAAATGTTATTGTATTGTGCCACTCAGAGCTGGATGGCCCTATACACTTACAAGGGCCTTTCCACTCATGTCACAGGGTTGACGGTGATTGCAGCTTTGATGAAAGCATGAAGTGAACTATCCTGTTCAGAAAAAAAACAACAACATCACACTGAGAATGAAATGATGTGGAACAGCAATCAGGAAATCTTGCGGGTTCTCATCTGACTGTGACTTGAAGTGCTTCTCTTCTGACTGTATCCAGTCAAACTGGTCATTGCTTTTCTTTGTTTGTGTCCTCCTTGCTTCCCAGTCATTTCCGGGGCTGTGACCGTGTTGCGTGTGAACATGCGTTCATGCACATATGCACAAAATTAACATCATTTTAAAATGATGCACTGCTTATTTACCATTGGATTTTGTTTACATTGCATAACCAAAGCTAATTGTGTAACATTGTGAGGTCTAGGCTAATTATGCAGCAGCATGCTAAAACTCATTGTTATATTTTATTTTCATTGTTTCTACAATTTCTCATGTATTTTAATGTTATCATTCCCTTATCTTAAGATTCTGTTCAATAAATATTGATAGTTTGAACTTCGTTACTGTATCGGTCAACCTATTCATAGATCGACAGATGGAGCAAATGGTTTATATGGCTCATGGGTCAGGTAGGAGGGCCCCTTAGTGGCTCAGAGCCAGTCCTGATCTCCCTAGGGCCGGAAGCAGAATTCCACTAAGCACATAGAGGGAGGAGGTTGGGGAGGGTGGATGGGTAAAAGAAACCCTGTAACATAGAAGACCACATTTCCCACTTCTAATCATCAGTCAACTTAGATTTTTTTTATTTATTTTTACCTGGCCAGACCATAGCATTGATACATGGTAAGCAGATTTATTGATCCATTCCAATTTGATGGGCTAAAACAAAAGCAGCTGGAGTGAGTTTTCTCGAAGACATACCAACCACTCAAGTGGCTTCTTCATCTCTGGACATACTGCTGTTCACTGTACAGTTTCTCAGTTCATTTTAAGAATCAAAGCCCAGGTTGTAATTATCCCTGAAAGCGAACTCTATAAATTGAGATTACCTCAGTGATAAGGTGAGCTTGGCATTAAAATTATATTCTGCTCATAAATAAGGAGGACACCCAAAATGTTTTAACCCCACACTATGATTTTGTAGGGAAACTTAAATCATGCACATTCTCATTGGCTGCCATGATAATTTTGTCATCGACACTGACAGGTGGTAGACAGGGCTCATGAGTAGGTACGTATTTCATTTCCAGGATATGGTACATTTATGATATCTACAGCTTTTATTGAGAAAATTTTGGATTCCTCTTCGTGTTGTGGGGGGCTGCAAATCTGGGACAGATTTTACACTGAATGTGTGGGTGGAACTATGTGAGAAAATGTGTTCTCTTTCTCTCTGCTGTGTGTGTGTATGTGTGTGTCTGTTAGTTACATACTACCCGTGGCACAGCCGGGTGGTGGGAATGATGGGGCCCACACACGCTGGAACTCCTCAATTATTCCGGTTATGTGTACTCTACAAAGACTTCATCACACGGTGTTTCAGGGAAGTTTTCACACTGCTAGGTGAATCAAAATGCCAGTGACACCCATCCTGGCCCGGATGTCATCTGAGAATAAACAGGGTGTCAGTCTGGCTGTGCTCCTGCTGCCTGCAGACAGCCTCTGTCAGCGTCAGACCAGGAAATGCCACCTCTCTGCTGACAGCTGCCTGTGCTGCACTCACACCGGCACCCGCAGGGAGAGCCCGGCAGCTCCCCACCCGGCTCTGCGCGCCGCCACGTTAAGTACAGATCCCCAAAACCTGCCGTGCGCCGCCCTGACAGCACTTCACTATATATCTAAATAGAGCAGGAGCCCAGCGTGTCCCAGGGAAACTTTTACATTCGCCTCCATTCAAGGAGGATTTGTCACCTGGGAAGGAGGATAATGAAGCACTGTTTCTTCTCTGGTTGTTCAAGGCAGTCCTTTCCTGCAGACACGGTAATGGCTGGATTGGATTAAATGAGCTCTCCTCCTTGTCTGTCAAGGTGAGATCTGTGAAACGTTTGGATTTTGTTTTAAGCTGCAAGGGTATTAAATGAATATGATTAAGGTGCAAAATGAAAAAAAAAAAAAGTCAAGTGTTTGAGTGAAGACACTGGCTATAGATAGTTTTAGTCATAGCCAATCCCTCTGCCAAAGTTGATCCTAAAAGGACCAGGTAATGGACTGTCTTTCCACATGTTTGGTTTGATGTCCAAAATCTCATGAATATGTTTTAATATAAAGTATGCTGTAATAAAAATATAATGTTCATAAAATAGAAAAAAAAATAGAACTGCAATTAAATCTTAAATAGATCTTTACTAGCCGTGTTTCCATAATATATGCTGCTGATAAGCATTTTGAACTTTCATATTAGAAAAAAGTTGCCAGTGGAAGTGGCTCAGTGGATAGAAAGGACTGCCCATGAACCAGAAGGTTGAAGACACAGCAAGTCACTGAACCCTCTGTTGCTCCTAGTCTGGGTACTGGTGTGTGAATGTGTGTGTGAACGGGTAGATATGTCACTGTGGCTGAGACATTTACCAGCAAAGAAAAAGAAATTGTCTACTTCTTCTATTCTTTTAGTCTAGCTGCACCTTACATAGTCGTCGCCCATACAACCACCTTCTGATGTTGCCTGCTACACAGGCCAAACATTTGCTTCAAATTTTCTTTGTTATATAGACGTTTTGCTTTTGACAGAAATAATAATAGTTAGTTAGCCTGTCAATTCAAAGCAGCGCACAAGATATTTAATGTCATCCAGAATTTCTTTCCAGAAGAAACAATCGCATCAACCAGGTGAAATATGCCTAATGAACAAACCAATAAGACCACCTACTTAATATGCAAAACAGCTGACTTATCATGTCTTCTGCCAGAACTCGTAAGTTGTCCAGTGGTATCGATCGCCATGGGAATAGCAGAATATCATGCGTCCTTTGTATCGTTGCCACACTTCTTCCATGAGACACGTAACACCGTGTTGCCGGTTCATGGTTTTTTCCTCCTCATACCATTAAAGCACGACCTTTGTTTCAGGGGAGAGTAGCATGATACTGTTACGGAGCCTCCAGCAAACAATTTACCTGCGGTGCTAGCGGAGAAACGTTCATGAAGCATAACGGAGAAAGGTTCCAACTCATGATGTGATCAACTGAGCAGGAATTGCTCTAAGCCCTTGTCGATCAGGAGCTTTGTGCTGGACTTGCTCATTTGGTCATTTCTTCCTTCATTTTTGTGCTTTTTTTTAATTTTCCACTTTGTTGTCCTTTAGCCTACAGTGAAAGTCAGTTATTACTAGCATAGATGAAGATTTGTAGTTTTAAGTGTTAGTTGAAAATACATTTATCCTCATAATTATTCTGCTTCTACTTTCTCCTTGACCAGGTAAGGTTTATTTTTAAATACCAATCCTGTGTCTGACTTCTTACCTTGCTCTTGCAGGAAATCTTGTTGTGCACCTTGACATGGCTAAGTCCTTTTAGCACCATGGGTGTCTCCTTCAGGGACGATTCTGAAACACTCCGTGTCACTTCTGTTGGAATCACAATCTTAATCTACACTCGATTGTGCTGCAGCTGCACATGCCAGAGCCATCCCTTTGGGAAGTTAGGGTCACATGTGAAGTTGTTTCTATTTACTGCCATTTCAATTGCAATGAACAATGACTACCTTAGTTGTTAGTCTGTATCTAACAACTGGTGGATTAACAGCATTTCATCTGCATCCCGTTTTGTACCTGTAGTACATTTATGTGGAACTAATCAGTATGTTAAATAGTTAAACATTTAGTCTTCACAGATGTAATTACTGCATGTCACACTGTTTCTTTAGAAAATGTGAGCTCAAGGCAGACACGGTCTCCTTAGCAAGCTTCTTTAAAATAACTTTGTGAGTGCTCTGTCATGTGTTTGTGTATGTCTTCCCATCGGAGGGTTGCTCCCACTAATTGGTCTTAATTGTTGGTAATACCCCCACGTCGTTTTCCTTTAGGTCACCCCGGCATGCGGCTGAGGAGATGCCTTTTTTATTGATGTGACAGCGTTAAATTGAGAACCTTTGGCGGAGTGTCAAAGCCTAATTAATCACTCTAATTTCATCTCTTCATGCGTCCTCAGCCATTGAGTGAATGTGATCAGAGGGAGAGCCGTCTCTGCGCTAGCTGAGCCTCCTCATGCTAATTAGTTGCTAGCCCTGAGATGGAGAGGCCCTCAGGGTGAGAGGCGAGGGGCTAAAGCCGGCCTAAATGGCCACATAATGACCAAGGGAACTGGAATCGGAACCCGGCTCATTTTCATTACATATTACATTCAAGTTCTCCACCCCCCTCTCACCCCTCACCTCCCCTCTCAAGCAAATTTGACTTCTCCAACGAATCAGTGCTGCAGTTTTGTTCATCGTTCATCAGACACACTGCTGTAAGCAGGTAAACTTGGAGTTGAGGCTTCTCCAACGTCCTCCCTCAACTGATCTTAAAAGAAATCTGATATTCCAGGAAATGTTCATTATGCTTTTAGTTTAAATATCCATTTTGTGGGTTTTTTATTGTTTCTTAAATGTTGGAGCTGACCGCTACCAGTCTCAACTGTGGTATTCGGCACGTAAAACTGAGACCAATCTAAACATCACCATGAACCAATACAAGGTAACTCTAAACTTAACAGTCTTGGAAAAGAAGGGTATGGGAAGAGAGTCTAAACCAGAATTTTCAATTCCTTTAATAGTGTACCCTAACTTAAATTGTTAAGCCCCGAATGGCAACATTAAAACAAAACTGGCTATTACTATGTCTTGAATAAAGAACTGCTAAGTGAAAACTGTCAAAACACACATAGCCATGGTCATGACATTTCATTTCACTTCAATGAATTCTGAACCTGAAATACATTATGTATGTGGCACATTTTACAACATCGCATTCTGGCTTTCTGTTATGAAGCAGTGCAAAAGATTATGCTCTTTAAGAAATATGTTTGTTTTTTTGTTACATATTTGTCGAAGATTTCTTTTAGCAACTAATTGATTGTGACTGGACCTTGATGGGACCCCAGTATACAGATACTACTGCCATCTATACAGCAAGATGCATCCTTACTGTCAAGGATTTTCAAAGTGAGGTTGGACCCAAATGCTGGACACTATACGATGAGGCAAGAGTAAGCGAAAAAAACTAAATTTAATTAAACAAAAGGAAACACAAAGCGCTGCTTAGACGGCAGGAGAACTAAAAACAAAAACCAAAACTTTCAAAAAGACCAAAATGTAACATCACAAGACTAGAGATTGAGAACACTGGGAACACAAAGAAACAGTAGAAAACAGTATGACGTGACAGAGGACAAAGGGAAAAGCAGGACTATATGTACACACACACAGGTGAAACCAATCAGGGCGGGGCAGACAATTACAAAGGAAGGAAATCACAGGACAGGAAGGTGACGAGAAACAGGTGAAACCAATCAAGACGGGGAAGACAATCACAAAGACGGGAAGGGACACGAGACAGGAAACCAAGAACTTAACAAAATAAAACAGGAAACTGAAAAACATGATACATGCACGAAACTCAAAACATGAACAGTACGAATACAGTACATATGAAAGTTTTGATCTTTTTTATTATGCATAATGAAAGTTTAAATAAAATACTTCTTCTCCCTTGAATTTCTAATGCCTTTTTTACTGTCCATAACTGAATTGAAATGGGTGTTGGAGCATTTTGGCACATCTTTGGTAAAAATGATAACTCTTATACATAATATGGCGGTTCATCTTAACTCAAAGTTACCAGTAAAATAAACTGGTTTGAATTGGAGTCAAGGGTATGTGTTAGACCAAGGTTCAGTCCCTTAAGTATTTCAACTGATCAGGTGTTCCTGCCAGGACGGTTTTCACTGCCAGAGTGTGAAAGTCTGTTTTATGTGTTTGTGGCAGAGGCAAGGTGGAAGCTGATGAAGCTGAAAACTGCCAAACAAAATAAAAGTTCTAACTTCTTTCCATATCACACCAGCGTCCACCCTATCTAGCAACAAACGTATGCTGCTCTTCTAAAAAATCAGTCATGAAAGAACTGGATGAATAAACAGTCAAGGACTTGTAAACTAAACATAATGATACACACAATGACATGTTAATTGGACAGCTGGTAGTGATTAATACCATGCTTCATCCATGTCTGCAGTCTTTAGATCCATCCCCCCAGTTCAAAGAAGAAAATTCAGAGAATTTAGAGGGCTGCTGAATGCTGAAATTTGGCACCGTTCCTGCATATTAAACTTTACAGGGCCCAGTGTTTCTATATTGCCTGTCATGTGTTGTTAAGACTGGCCTCTCTCTATTAAAGCCTTCATCGCACCACTTTATACGAGTGTGTGGGTACATCTGGCCAACGTATTTGGCGTCCTGTGTAGATTCTGGCTCAGACACCTAACATGAGACCTAAAAGCCCTCGGCACCAAGCCTGCCTGGCACCCGCTCCCCTGGGAAAGCTGGGCTTGGAGGACTGTGAGTCGGGACGGGCTGGAGAGCTGCATGTGTGTGTGTGTGTGTGTGTGTGTGTGTGTGCATGAAAGAGAGAGAGAGAACGAAAGAGAGACACTGACCCTTGCTCTACTTACTCTTGGTTGCTTGTAATGGTGGTGATCCAGGAATTTAAGCCTCTTCTGCTATTTTGTAAGTAGCTGTAAGTGGTTGTGCGTCACTCTGCAGAAGTGTGCCAAGCTAAATGCCTGAAATGCAAATGTGAATGTGCCTCCAGTTCCACAGTGAATAAAACCAGATCCCAGAGAGAAGACTGTTAAGATGGCTTATTTATGCAATCCAAACCCAGGGCAATGCTGTAATGAGTAATAAAGGAAAGTGTTAATATTCGGTTAATAACCTCAAACTCTCGTCTTCTATTCATATTGTTTTAGGAATTTAATTTACACGATTGCAGATGGTTTCAAGTTAAATACATGCCATAGTGTAGTAGAGGATGAGCTACCTTTACAGTCATGAAATGTATATTCAAGCAAACGGTTACAGGGGTAACTCAAGTAACTAACTAAGATTTCAGTATTCGGCAATAAATCCTGTGACAAACTTAATCAGCTGGGTTTCTTCATGCTATCTTAAATCCCTACAGAGGGCGGTAGTCACAAATTGTACCCAAGTGAGGGTACTTAGTAAAAACAAATACTCATGTACAGTAGAAGTTGTCAGAAGTAACTTAAGCAGAAAGAGAAAAGATAGGAAACTACTCCCAGGACTGCACTGTGACAAAAAGGAAAAAAGGTAGACTCCAGGTCCCCCCAAACGTATGAAGGCCCACAGTGCATGGACTATGCTCCATAATCCCCCACTTGGGGTTCCCCTTCTAACTACCCCATGAGAGATTTCACAAGTTTACTGGGGAGATACTACACATACATATAATATACATGTCTGTGCCTGGGCCTTTCTTAGGAGGAACCTAGGATCACTACTGCAGACTCCTTATTGTTGCTGTTGTCACTTCCTCAAGTTGTATTTTAAAAGTCAGACACATGGTGCTGTTAATAAAAGTTGCAGCTGTCTAATTTAACATATAACTTGACTGGTCAGAGGAGCTTTTCTAATAACAAATTTATCACAATATATGGGGACAATTAAATGTCATTGTGATCATTAAAAAAATAATCAGTAAATATATGCAATAATCATAATATAGTTATGCTTAAAAGCATTTATGCCTCTAGGTATAAATCAGAACTGTTAAACATTTCTTATACAAAAAAGAGAATCAGATATTTAAAAGGGTTAGGTTTAGGTTTAGGGTTAGGGTTTGAGATGTTTCATCTCAAAGGACTCATTTAGGCTTCAGATTACGATGAGTAACATTACAGGCATTGTCCATGTTTGCCTCGACACCTCTATGTCAGGAAGACCGTCTGATTGGTTACTGCTTTGGATAACTGCACCACTGGAATCTTTACAAAATTTGCGCTAATAGCACAACATAATTAACAAAAAATTGCATGATGAGTGTACCCTAAAGTAGACTCAGAGTATTGATCTTTCATCTAAAAATCTCAACCAATTTAATCTACTAAGATTTAAAAGAATGTGTTTCTGAAACAATTCCACCCACTGCTGCTTCATTGTGTTTGGCTCTCAGCTGCAAATCCATTGGTTCACTAGAGACTAATATTTAAAATACATTTTTAAAAAAGAATCACAAATCAGTGCATTTACAATACAGTAAAAACAAACAAACAAAAAAATGCCTGGACTACAATGCAATGGACTTCTGTGGCCATTGCACAGAGGAATGCGAAATATCTGTCTTGGAAACCCAGTGAAATCCAAGATACTAAATAATGATCATTGTTAAAATATTATGTATTACACATTCAAATATCTCACAGTCTCTGCTTTTATAATAAAAAAAAGATGAGTAGTCAGATCTGTGTTGATGGTTGTTCTGTCTCATGCAGGGATTCAGATAAAGCTGTTTTTTGTAACACTGTTGAACCCTCCTCAGCCGCTCTGGAAAATCCTTAATACACAGTTTATTGTCTTTAGAATAACAATTTCTGGGAAAATAAAAACACAAGCATCCATTAACACGCAGTAAATTTTTGGTTATGGGCCTGCAGTGTTGTTTCTCTGTGACGCTTGCCAAGGCTCTTCCTTTCCCTGTAATTACTGGATCAAATTCACATCGCACATTAACATGAAGCAGGCGGCCAAGTATGTTTTACTCCAACCCTGAGAATTTATAGCCTGAACTATGTTTTGTCCTTATATCACACTGAGATGCTGATTCAGCCAAGCTTGGCCAAGGCATCCATATGTTTGTTTGACCTGACTGATTTCCTGGAGTGAGGGCTCCAACACACACACACACGTCCTTTATTCGGAGAGACGTGGTCAGTGTTCGGGGCAGGAGAGATTTTGTCGCTTGGAGTGTGTTTTGTCCCGGATCGTGTCCTCAAACTCCTCACACCGGTGCTGAGATAATTACCAAGTCTGCTCGCTGCGAGGGGCTTCTCTCTTCTTCTTTTTTTATGTACACCCATTTCTAATTATGCACTGCAGGGAGGTTAAGGTCTGTTTTTCATAATTCATGTTTTGCTTACAAAGTCTAAAGACTGCTGTTCTCCAGACCTCTCCTTGTTAAAACTTCCGTGTTGGAACAGAGTGTAAACTGATATTTTTAAAAAAAATTGTCCTACCTTTATGATAAGCTCAAATCCCTGCTGCTGCTGCTGCTGCTGCTGCTGCTGCCATGAGCAGCACACTGGCAGAGTGAGGAAAAGATGCTCGTGAAAACAGATTTTTTTTTATGATTACCCACTCAAGGAGGCTGCCAGCTCCTATCACTCCTATCCCTGGCACAGATGCTCATTTAAAGTGATTGTGGAAGTGAAGTTTTCTTTTTCATAATTGTTTTTTTTTTTTTTTAGTGCCACATTTTTGGGAAGTGGTTGAATGTAACGCTCCTTATGAAATCAGGCATAACTTGCATCCCACACACGCATATATGCACAGAACAGTCCAGCTGTGAGGTATGACATAGGAACTTACCGTTGTACGCCGTGAGCATGAGTCCACCTTGCTGTTTGCCTGTAGACCCGAGGTCAGGTCTGCAATGCTGCTGGCACGTGAAGCTGAGGCCTGCTGTGCACGTGCAGTCATCCTCTCTTAGCATAAATCGTGCTTCATTCTGCGGGTCCTCATTTTGCACTTTTGCTGTGTTACTTTGCAACTCTCGTTAGCCCTGATACGAACCATCCCACATAATTTACTGTCATTCACAAAACACAACAAACTTCAAACTCAAAGTGTGCCTTCAAACGATGTGCTATTACGTAACTCATTGTATCAAACAGGAAAGGGCCTTCTTCTCTTTTCATAGCTACCGAGATCACTCATACTCATTTTGTATATGAATGAGTTTCAGGTTACATACTGTCGCTCGAAAACTGCTTCTGAAACTTAGTCAGTCAGTCTGCTGTTGTGTGTTTTCTTCAGTATTAAGACAAGTCTGTGTAATGCCACCTTCAGACCACAGGATAATATTCAGTATGGCAAGATAGTTTCAGTGTCAAAGTAAATATGGAGTCATACGGTATTGCCGTGACTCAGCTAGGAGACATGACAGACCGCTGCAGCTCACTACACCGCCATTACAGTCCACAGTTTTATTTGAGTGTACACACCTGAATGGACTCTATCAATTCAGTATACACTGCCCTCCAAAATTTCACACGTTTTCAAACGTTATCTATAACATGACTGGACTTACTGCTGTCAAACATTTAAATGCCACAACGACCCTTGCATGGAGTTGAAGATTATATGGTAATAATAAGGAGTTCAGACACTGCTACAAATATGGTGTATGTGATCAGTCTAAAACTAAAACAGAGGAAGAGTGTCTGTGCTCCTATTGGTCAGTGTCACAAACACATGGAAGTTGGCGCGTGATGTGAGATAACGGTAAAATAAAAAAAAAATTGAGAACCACATATTCATATTATGAAATTATAAGTTGTCCAACATGATCAGTCTTGATGCCAGGCATCGTTTTGGTCTTGGTGATATTGTCTGAGCTACTTTCTTTCTACCAGATTCCACCACAGCTGAACCGACTTTCCTCCGCACAGATATTATACAGCCGCCTACCCTGAGCCTGCTACCGCCAGAGGTTTCTTCCTGCTAAATGGGAGTGTTTTTTCCTCGCCACTGTCGAGGGAGAATTGTTGGGTCTCTTTAATTCTGTAAAATCTTGACCTCAAACTGTCTTGGGATGACCTGAGCTATATGATTACTAAATTTAATTGATTATGAAATACTGCAGGGCACCACATATGATATTTTCAGACACACTGAGCATGCTTTAATTGCTTCACTAGCATACATTTGCAGCAGCTGAAGCCCTCACTGTTCAGCAGTTACATAAATATAATTAAACTAAATGCAGTGTGAAGCCTAACTTGGAGTTGGAGGAGTCTTGGTTTAATTCCAGCCTTTTAGAGGGCTTCACACTGAGGTGGCCGTTCTGAAACTGGCACAAAGAAACCAAGCTGAGCCCGGTTATGGAGGGCAGCCTTAGCTCGGTTGCAGTCGCTCCCATCAGTGGTTTGTTTGCAGTGGGAGCACACGTTACCCACATTTCCTTATAATTATATAAGCAAGTAGTTTACCTGATGAGTGTTTAAAGGAACTCTGCTGTGCCCCCGACAGGGCAGCAGCATCATTAATAAGTAAATATATCTACACATAGTCTTGATGCTTGATCAAACTGAACATGTTGTTCATGTACAGAACACTGGTACATCAACTACAGGTCTGCATTAAATGCCAGGGACCACACTCGCTGTCGAGGATTCATTTTCAGTTTGAATATTATGTGCTGATTTCCTGAAATCCAATGCGTCCCTCAAAATGACGACCAATCACAAAACTGTTTGCAAAAATGTAGTCTTTAGGGCGTGTCAGAACTTTGTCTTGATCCCCCTGTGAACTAAACCAAACCAAGGTAGAATGCAATGTTGTAACAGCAACCTTAGTCTCCCACACCCCTCCCCCTCTCTGACTCTACAGTAGCAACCAATAAAAGCCACAATGCTCCTATTTTAATCTTTTTCTTTTGTTTGACTCAGTCTTGTGACATTCCAAGAAATGACAACAGCCACTTCAGCTGAGTTTCTGGCTTATGGACCCCCTGATCCATCTGGGACCCTGGGTCTAATCTGGCCACCCATCCTCCAGAATGTTAGTGAACCTATTATCCGCGATGAAACTTGTGATCGTTGAAATTAAATTATAGTTATAACTTGTTTGTGTAGATTTTTGTGTCTGCTTTTCTTCTGCATTCCACAGGAACAAAAGAAAATGAAGAAAAATGTGTTTCCGTCAGTCTGGATCTACACCATCTTTAACTAAATGTCTTGGAGTCTGGTGAGTTAATAGTTAAAGTGCACTTCACCTAACCGTAATAAAGTCTGTCTGCCCCTGTTTCCTGTCTCTTGACAAAATGACCAAACAAACTAACCAGGTGAGCGTGAGTGATCTAAATGTCAGAACACATGAGGCGGATTAACATAAAAAACAGTAATTATATACATTCACCCCACTTCTGGGTGGGTGAGCTAACTGCCATTCTACTCTTAGCTGTGGTTTGGAGGCGTCACTGCACCGCAGTCCTCTCTGACCCAAGGCAGGCTCACACGGTCTGCGTGTATGCACGGCGCAGTGCGCACACATAAAGAACACTGGCACTCGGAGGCACAAATTGTCTTCCAAAAGAAAAGTGTTATAATTGATGGTGTTTATATTTCTTACAGAGCTGAGGACAACAGGGATGTTTACAGGATTGTGCAGAAGCAGCACAGCATGAAAAGCTCAGTGAGGTTCGTTACAGCAGCCTGGGACCGATCAGTGTGTTCCACCAACAGCTCTCCTCCCGTTCACAGCATGTGTTTTTCCATCCCGCTCAAAAAACAAAAATATTCAACACAACAAGACAATTTTAAGCTTCCTCAGAAATGGAAAAAAAATCTAATGTGAAATAATTCCACACATTTTCATGACTAATGAAAGACTTTTTTTTTCTTCAATTAATATAATGAAATAATCGCAGTAGAAGTGGAATGCCTTGTCTTTAGACACATGAATAATAATATTGCACCCTAACAGTAGATATTTCTCTCTCACTGACATTTCCCCTGAGCAGGGAAGAAGTTCGGCTTACGTGAATGTGTTTCGACACAAACTAAAAGCAGGATACCGGAATATTGTCGGGAGCTGAAAGCAGTAGTCCTTATACAACATATACATACAGTAAACGTGTGAGGTCTCTCTGAAGATCATTTCTGCATTGAAGTCAAATGAAATAGCCGTGTTTGAACACTGTGTCCTCGTGTACAGCAGCTCTCGAGCTCTGTTCAAATGCCGTTATTGACAAAGTGAGGAAGAGGATTCTTAAAAAAAAACAAAAAAAAAAAAACAATAATTAGTTTGCTATAACTCACATCACCATGCTTTTCTTTAATAAAAGCACAGCACGCGCAGACACACCAACACAAAGAGGAACAATCATAGTACACACACACACGCACACACACACACATGCGCACAAGCAGCAGAGGTAATATACCCATACTGCCCAGCCCTGTTCATTCACGTGTTATCAAATGTTTAGAACAGCAGTTACGATAAATGGACTGTAAGGCACACTGCAGTCGTAGGATATTGTAACCTGTGTTTAATCTCAGATTTCAAAAAAAAAAAGAAAGAAAGAATTTTTTACAATCCTTCTAACAGTGACTCTTGTACAACAACATAAATACTGTGCTGGGAAAAAAGAAAAGAAAAAATATCTTCCAAAAATGAAACAGTTTCCCCCCCCCTCTGCAGTCTCTTTCTGTAAACATTGGAAAATGCAAATCAAGCCTCCTCAGTTCTCAACAAGACAACAACATCAAAATAACAACAACTGTTCCATCTGTAAGGCATGGCCGCCTCACTATGCAAATAGGCTCTAATGGACTCACAGAGAAGTGAAGTCTTTCTTTTTTTTTTATGTTCGGTGTCCTTCTCTTTTCTAATCCGTTGAGTGTTCCTAGGAGTGAACAGTGCTCAGTATTAGATCCAGAAGGAGCAGAGGTAAGTGGGAGTGGGGAGCAGGGGCGAGGGACTGGGTTCATCAGAAGAGGCTGGTCAGCGTGGTCTGTGACGGGCTCCGGCACTCGTGGACGTCCATGCTGCCCGGCACCGAGGTGAGCACCGAGGTGACGGTGGGCATGGTGGGGTTGGTCAAGTCTGTCAGGGTGGTGGGGGTGCTGGAGGGACTGATGGAGGCGTTGGAGATCTCCGAGGCCGGGCCCGACGGCGTGCCCCCCTGCAGCGTGGAGCCGTCGGACGCCTTGTCCACCCCGGTGCTCTCTTGCCGCAGCAGGTTCCGCCTAAACTTGGCCCGGGCGTTTTGGAACCATACCTGTGAAAAAATAATGATTAAATGAAATCAATGATCCGCTGAAGTACAGAGTCTAACAGATTCTGCAGATATCATGACATGCAAGATATGATTAAAGGAAGCAAACATGCAACATATAAGAAAATATTTACCAGGGGTTCTTAAAGGTTCAGACCAAGAGTCCAGCACTCAAATATTCATTGAAACTGTTTCTTTTCCTAGAAGGTTATCTAGAGCGGACGAAATACTGTTTCTGGAAAGACATGTTGGCACTACATAAATACCTTTTTTTTAGTCAAAAGAAGTGAGCACCGCATATTAAAATACACAAATTTCTGTTATTATTATTATTTCTATTGGACTGAAGGCTGAACTCTGACACGCAGATATCTCATAAGCTGAACGTCAACAACAACCAGAAAAACATCTAAAATCCACATGACTGGATGCAAATAAAGATTAGTGACAAAATTATCTTTTTTTTTTTTAATTATTATTATTTTGTGGAACCAATCATTTAAATGTGTCCCACAGCCCTTCCTATTTATTTTTTTTATTTTATTTTTTTTTACCTAGCATTTTCTACAGCATCCCATTAGACTTGATTCCTCTGATGGCAGTCCTCTTCCATGCAGATTAAGTATTTTACATGGAAATTAAGTTTCCTACAGAAATGTAAAGTGCCACTTAGAACACACTGAACATCCTATCTGCCTGCATCCTTGTCACTTACTACAGCAGGAAATACGGAGTCCAGGCATTTCAAACGAATCTGCGCGTACAGCTGCATCACCACACAACAGTAGCAGAATTGACGCTAATAAAAAAAAACAGACATGATGCTCACACTGATGGATTACTCACTGCTACCGAGACAGTGTGTGTAAGCTAATTTTGATTGCGTAAGTAAAATGAATACAAAGCCACGGCTGCTTGAAAGGTGTGAAAATAACCTCCGACTCTGTGGTTTGCGTTGGAGAGTTGTTAGCTATGAGTTAAAAACACGTGAGGCTGCCCTCCCCATGAAAAAAATAAATAAATTGCCGCATCTGTCTTTTGTTCAAATGCATGAATAACACATATTTTCATATTTCCTTGACAAGCGCCTCGGCAGCTGCGCCGGGAGCAAAGACAGAAGTGGCGTGATGCTGTTATAGAGCCTCAGAAGCTCCTGAGGAGGAAGACACGGTGGACCACAGGACCAAAGCTGACACATAATGATTAATTTCATGATTGTTTCTCCATCTACAGTGATTGCTGGTAACTTTTGACCGAGAAACAGGTCATGCCACGGATTAGAGCTGAGCTGCACTGGCCAGTGTTTGTTTATCATAACCTGAAAACAGAAGCACATCCTGGAAAACCTGCAGAAAACAATCACCACACTCAGGTTCCCTTTTGCATTTTTGTGTCTTTTAGCTCATTGTTTTGGTTTTCTGGACCAATCTGTTTTGGTACACTCTCAGCATTCTCACCAGAATAACTACTACCCCACCAAACATATTCTTAGCAGCTGGTGGAGACCAAAAACAGCGCCAATGTTTCACTTGACTAGAAATGCAGCTTGACATAACTTCAATGAAAGCTGATGTTGTTCTAAAATGTTGCTTTTGTGTTAGCGAAATCATACGGATCATACGGACAACATAATTGGCAAATGCAGGTTCAATCTTTCCGTGCTTAACCCTAACCAAGCAAATAAATGATACGGCCTGACACCATCTCCACCACAACCACTTCCATCCATTCGCTGTAAGTTACGCGCACACGCCAGTGAGCATCTCCTTGTGTCTGTTTAAAGTGTGTTTGCAGATGCTATGACTGGAGAGTCAAGGATAAAAGTATACTTAAAAACACAGAGCTGGGGTGCTCTTCTACTGCGCATAAAAGTTATAAAAACCTCTACTTTTCATGGCGAATCAAAGAAAAAAAAAGGCCTTTTCTTTTATGCGTTCACATTAAAATGAAAAGCCTTGGCTTCCTGTTTTCGTTGATCCTATGAAAAAAAAGAATAATAATGGACCTGTCTGCAGAGTGTGCGGAGATAAAAAGCTGCTACAGTTTCAGCCATTATTCTCATGTTTGCAGTGAAATTAATGATTTCCTTCTCTTCTCCCAGAGGATGTATGGGAATAAACCACGCCCAAGATTTGTCCCTGATGTGCATTTATTTTTCATGTTTTAAAATTGAAACTTTCCTCTTTTTTTTTTTTTTTCTTTTCTCCAGTAATAAAAGAAGTAGCATCTGTACAGCGTGGAGTGAGCGAGGTGGCGGTCTGTGCTGAGCCGAGTGTCGAAGCGTGTTAGCGACGGAATCATGACAGAGCCATGGGAACCAGGCGGCGGGAGAGAGAGGCGCTTCAGCTGGAATAACAGGCACCAAAACTTGAACGCATCAAAGCAAAACGACTGCTTTGTTTTCTGCGAGCATTAATTAAAGCGGCGGGATGAGGGTTTTTTTTCTTCTCTCTCTCTCTCTTCCTTCTCAGAAAAATTTTGATTCAGAAACCTTTTTGTCTCATTTTTCTTCTTCTCAGTACCCCAGATAATTTGCTGTCATCTTTTGTGGAAATCAAACGCTCCGTTGAGCTTTCTATTTCTTTGCATGTATTACAGAGCTTTTTGTTTTTCATCCCTCAGTCATCACCACAGCTTCACATCATCCACTGAAATGCATTACATTCACTTTTTTCCTATGGTTCTTCTTTCGTTTTCAGGTAATTTTGCATTCCAATATAAACACAACATATTGAGCCTGTTCACCTCAAAGCAATTAGAAAAACTGCTTCTTTACAATATAGCTTTTCTTTAAATTAATGATTGCTTCTTGAATTAATAAAATCAAATCAAGAGAGAAGGCAAGAAAATACATTCTTGCTTTGTGCAGCTTGTTTTCACTTTTCTTTCGAGCCTTGAAAATAGCATGAAAACAGCAATATTTTTAATATAAAGCAGCTGATTGACTTCTCTCAGGAAAACCTCACTTCATCTTTCATTGGAGGCAGCTTGATTTGCATTAGAAGCAAGTGAAGCTCCATCACCTCTATTGACGTGTAGCTGCGCTTTCTGACCTTTTTGGTAAAGTAAAGCGGGATCATGCACGGAGGTGGGAGGCTGCTGGGGTTACCTGCAAGACCCGCTTGGTGAGGCCGGTTTTCTGGGCGAGCTGCTTGAGGTCCTTGGCGTCTGGGTTGTGGTTGATGGCGAAGTAGGACTTCATGGTCCTCAGCTGGTGGTGCTTGAAAGACGTCCGCATGCGCTTGGTCTTCTGACTGGAGCTGTACTGAGAGTCCCGGTCCATGGACTCACCGTCATTCTCGTTACAGCTCAGTGCTGTGGGCCGACAGGGAGCAAGGAGAAGACAGGGAGTTAAGACAGGAGGAATATCATCATTCCATTCCTCTGTAGGAACACTGTAGGACTAGGTCCTGAAATTGTCTTCCCACCAATAATCAAACCGCATTGTGTTGTTAACAGCATGCAGTCGGCCCCAAATGTATCATATAGAATATATTCTGCATTTTAAATCTATTGTGTGTCCTTATATTTAATTTTAAATCTCTCAGAAAATAAAAAAGTCTCTCCCAAGTGGTTCAAACTTTCCAAAGACAGGAATGCATGAGTAGCATGCGTTGGCCACGCGAATGTCATTGAAAAACATTAGTTTGAAGGTGATTGACACTGCTATTTTGTCAATATTATTGCCAAACTTTCTAAGAGGGTTCCTTTTCCTCATATAAATCCATATAATCCATCTAAAGTGACACTGAGACCTGACAGTTTGTTTGTTCCAGCTGCAGACCATCTACCTCTCCTCACCTCCTCTGACTTTCTGTCTCTGTCTCAGTGATTGTCTGTCTTTCTATACTGGGATGAGGTTCACAAGCCTTGCTTCAGCGAGCACACACACGAACACACACACACACACATGCACACAAACGCACACAAACACACACACAGCAACAACACGCATGTATTTGTCCCAGCCTGCAAATTTCTTGGCAATATTCAAAGTGTTGCTGCATGCATAACAGTTCGCATTCAATATCAGAACGCTGCAAATGATGAATATGAAGTGAGTGAAAACCATCAGAATAACACTTCACTTAATTAGCCCATACACACCAGGCAGAACAAATGCTGCTTTCTGGCCAAAGCATATGCTGCAGCGTTTAAAAAATAAATAAAAAAGGAGCAGAAGAAGAATAAAAACAGCTTGTGGATGGTTTCCTACTCGTCTCCTAATCCTCCTGCTGAATCCTCAGCATTAACAAAACCTCAGAGCTGATGTGTGCTGCTCCCGGTCACCACATGTTCTCATGTGATAGTTCAGGTGAAGAATTACTGTTGTTTCCAGCTGGAAACAGAAGAGGGCGCCTCTTCACTCACAATAAACCCTCTGAATCACATTCATTTTCTTCAGACAGTTGTTAAGTACCCTCAATGGGAAGGGGGGAGGATAGGAAGATTAAGAATTTCTTAGTCTGAAATTAGGTTTCCTTTTAATCTTCATCAGGAAATCTTGTGTAGTTGAAATTTTAAGACTTTCACTGGTATCATAAGGTTTAAAAAAATATGGGTCTTGATCCAGGAGGAAAACAAAAGCAAGGAGCTTTGGAAACAAGTGGGAATACATGTAATTCACTTGTTGCAGCTCATTTAAACTAAACTGACTGACCTGTTAAAACCATTTCTTGAACCACAACAGGAAACCTCATGTTTAGTCTTTGGTTCTGTCTGTTTCTAATCAGCTTTTTTCATGTGAACACGAGGAGAGTTAAGGAAGATAATAAAGAAGAAAGAAAAAGACGTGAGGTTCCAACCAGATAGCGCCGCAGTTAGAAAGTTATTGTACTCCCTGCTCCCTCTTCCAGTGAATAACTCATCAAATCACATTGATTTAGATGGTGCACACCCAGTTTGGCCTGGTCCCAATGCAAAAAGGCTCCAGCAGTGTGTGTGTGTGGGTGTGGGTGTGTGTGTGTGTGTGTGTGTGTGAAGGGCTGGGGATGGGGGTGTTAGGGTCTGTAGATGTCTATGGAGCCTGACAAGTGGAAAAGGGCGAAAGCAAAAGCCGGAACATTAAAAAACTTCTCTTTTATCCCCCCAAGAGGACAGGGGAGAGGGGGGGAAAAAAAAAAAGAAAGAAAAAAACACAGGCAAACTGAAACATCCACACGCTGATTATTTTTAAGATGATCAAGTTGAAAAAAAATGGGTTAAATTCAGGTTTTAAGAAAAGTTAGGCTTCAACATCTATATAAAGCTGCACATAAAGTCCAATCCACATTTATGGAGATAAACGCATTGCTCGCTGGGTTGCTTCTCTCCACATTTGTTGATGTGTGCCTGTGACACGTCTCTGTTTTTGTCCTGCTTGGCCTCACACTTGGCCTGCATGCTTTTCTGTCTGTGTATTAGTTGGTATTCAGGCTTATTCATGCACAAAGTTTGGCCTCCACATGACAATGCTGCTGTTATTTCCGGGTAATAATATGAGAGTTCATGATACAAAAAAAATAAAAAAAACGTCCACAGAGGTCTTGAAAACCCAACTAAAAGTTTATGAACTCTGCAAATAAAATTTAGAGCAATGTAAAAAAAAAAAAATAAGGTCACTGGAAGCTCAATATTAAGCTCAATGCGTTTCTTTGGAAGTGTTTGTTGACACCAGTTCAGACTAAGCCTTCTGTTGTATCATAAGGACAAAAATGTGCTGAATTATTTAAAGAAATATTGTAATAAAGAAATAGATTTTTTTTTAACAAAAGAATAATTACTAAATAAGCAGCTGGGCCAGGGGCGAGCTTTGCAGTTTTCCTTAGCACAGGAAAGTGTCCTATGATGAAGTTATAATAGCGTCACCACCGAGGACGGTATAGGCACAACATAAATCCCTACAGGAATGTTACAAACATTTTTCATTAATGAAGCCTGTCACCCTCAATCAGCTCCCATCACGCTTCATGGCTCTTTATTTCAACTGTGGAACGAGCTTCAGCGGAAAATACTCAACTTTTTATGGTGCGTTTTAGCCCTAAAATAATTATTTTGCAGGTAAAAGTCAGCATCAGAACAAGTTAAAGAGCCAATATAAAAATAGTTTTACATTTTTTCTTTTTGCAAAAATGCTGCAAAAACAGTTGTTGTTTTTTTTTCCTTATGTCTTGCTAAACTTGATTAATAACAACATTAATAATTCATTCTTCATATTATTATTTTTTACAGAAATCTCTTCTTACCTGCGTTATAAGCAGCCAGCTCGGCCCCCGGCCCGGGGCTTTTCCTCTTCCTGGGCCGTCCTTTCTGAACTGTCCCCACGCCGTTGAAGTAGGATAGTCCGAGCGTGTTGGCCGGGCCCAGGCCTTTGTGCGGAACAACGTCCGCGTGGTTAAAATGTGTCTGATATTCTCCCTGGATGAGAGTCTCAAAGTGCAGCCGGCAGTACACCAGACTATCCTTCATGCCAAAGTGGTCCCCGGTGGTGAGCATCTTGCTGCAGGTGGTGCAGGTGAAGCAGTTGAGGTGGTAGACCAGGTCCCGGGCCCGCATCACCATCTCCGAGGCTGAGATCCCCAGGTGGCACCGAGCGCATCTCTGCACCGAAAATCTTCTGCGGACAACACAGAAATAGCATCAGCGGCTGGACACGGAGCCCTGCGGGCCCTCGGTGGGTGACTGTGGCCCGTGGTGAGTAATCTATGCTGCGCTGCGTTCTTATATGCACAAAGACGAACTTTTTACGCGCTTAAAAACAACGCTTAAAGTTTCTCTGATGACTATAGGGAGACGAATTCACACCAGGCAGAAACAAATCGCGTTTGCTGTTGTTAAAACAAACATAACATTTTGATATTTACACATTTGTAATGCATGTAATTTTCAAGGGGCTAATGCATCCCAGAGCAACCCTGTCATTGGAGTGTTGGGGGAGGGGGGAGGGAGGGTCATACTCCCCCAGAGAGCTGCTAACCCGCTATTTCATTATTTTTCTTTCGGTGCAGAGTTTTAGCACCACGGACAATATGGTTCACATCTTTTGTTTATTCCATCCATTTAGACTGTGCTCTTTATGTATAGTTTCCTTTTGAAATAAACATTTGAACACAGTGGAATCCCACTGACAGCTAAGTGGTGGACAAAATATCAGCAGCAGTTTCGGCACCAGTTTTACAAATATTTTCAACCGGGAAAAAATATGTGTATGTTTTTTCTTCTGAAGCAAAACGTTTTTTTTTTTTTTGTTAAACCAAATCAAGAAAAAGCCGTTTCATTTACGCATTTAAAAATGCTATTTTAAAACGGCCAACCTCTGCTCATACATATGCTTTAAACGCAGAGTATACAAATATTAAAAGATCACGTTACTGACAGCTGAGCCACACATTCAGTGCACTTTCCTCCCTCCATGCTGTCATCTAGAAAAACACAAACAGCAGAGCTGATCCCGGGCACTTGTGGAAGGGGAGCTCCAGGCCCCGTGCGCCCTCCTACCTGTAGTAGTCCTCCTTGCAGTAGATGCTGCCGTCCTTGCTGAAGCAAGTGAGCTCGGACTCCAGGTTGAGTTTGCACTCGCAGCACTTGAGGCAGCGCATGTGCCACTGTTTGTCCACGGCCAGCAGGTAGTAGCGGTCCGCGATCTTCCTGCCGCAGCCCGCGCACAGAGCTACGCGCTCGTTAGCCATACACGGCATGGACTGCAGGTCAGCATGGGGAGAGGGACGGGGACACGGCGTCAGGGCAGGCAGTGAGGAAGAAAAAAAAAATACAAGTGGAGAATTTCAGAATGGCATCCTGATGGCTTGATATTAAAACACAAAAACATGGAGAGTAAACCAAATCTATCCTGGAAAGCCAGTGTACTGCACCTCCAGATTATTATCATGGCATATAGCCCCTTATACTGAGGGCCACCACCATCACACACATACCCCAAGAGTGTAGAGACATTCAGTTTCATTTGTGCTTGTTTGTTTTTAATATATGAATAAAACTGCATTTTCAACACCGCCAGTAACACAGTACATAGCTACAATAGTAATAGCCATGATAATAAAAACTCAGTTCTACTGCCACGGTGTAAGAGATTACAATATTAAAATGAATGCTTTTGTTAGACTGCACGAACAAAAAGAATAATAATAATGGGCTACAATTATGCTTCTGGAGTCGCTACAATGAATAATGAGAATTACACTGCTGCCACAGGAGACTACACAAGGCAGGATAACGCCATAATATTTGTGTGGCCACAATATATATATAATGTGGCAAATAAAAATAAACATAAACTGGTGCAGTTTCACTTAAAACACACTGCCAATGTCGGTTAACACGCTGTGTGTGTGGTGTTGCAGGAATAAAAGAACATTTATGGCCATGGACAGTGATTGTCTGTGCTGTCAGCCTCTATCAGAGGAAACGCTTAGCTGTGTTAATAAAACAAGGTTTAATAAGAATCTTTTCTTTGTAACGACTGGGCTGTTATTTCAGAGAGGCCTGCAAAACAGACACGTGCACGCACAGCTCTGCAAATAATATGCATTTAAAATAAACGACTATTTTCTCTTGCCTGTTTCTTCTCTCTTTTTTTTTTTTTATTTAATTTAATTTTGTTTTGGGGATATTTATGAATTGTTCCTGAACCTAGAGATTTCTGCATATTATTAAATTAGCATTACTGTTAACAAAACAAAAAGAGAACATGCTGAGTAAAAATCAAAATGACCTGTCTTGTGCTAATTTGCACAAAACAGCAGCAACAACAACAAAAAAAAATCTAATAAAAACAAAAGCCCACATCTTTTATTTTTTTGTTTCCTGCGCGTGTTTTGACACCAAAAGCAAATTTAGCCTACAGAAATAAATGGCGGAATTTTAAGGACAAAATTAGTCTTTTTAATGTCTTAAATTTATTTTGAATTGGTCAGCCCTGGTTTGGTTTTATCTGCAGCTTTGCTGGGACTAAAATAAGTTTCAAATTAAACAGTAGCTGTCGAAATGAGAATAAACACCCTTGTTGGAGGAAGTTTGTCGGTGTATTTAAAGCAACTAAATAAGAAGCTGGGACAGTTAGTGGATTTCCTTCCCCCCTGAGTGAATTAAAAGCAAAAACAAAGTGCTTGGAGGTGTATACAGTGCAGCAGCTGTCACATGCTTCCAGGCTGCCATGCTGCCTGCGCTAACAAGCCGAGAGGGCCAAAATGAATTTCGCCTACCGTCTCTGATTCCCCCATATCGATGGCTGAGCTGATGGCTGCTGACTCGCTTTTTCCTCTCCGGTCCATTTCTTCCACCACACCGTGCACGTCGCCTCCAGGGAGGCCATGGAAAAGCATCGTTGCCGCAGACGGGAGGATATTATAACTGTTCTCTTCGGATCTGCAAGCCAAGATGTCCATCAGAGGCAAAACCCTGCGCAATAATGCCACTCAAAATTCTCGATCTTTTTTTTTTTTTTTTTTTTTTAGGTTTTCCTTTCTCGCCGTGACAAGTGAGAAATCCAGATCAGGGAGGAAAAAATATGAGGGAAAAATTGGACACGTGTTCTCCACACTACGTCTCATCTGCCAATGGAAACCGTCATCCGAATCTCTGCAGCTCTCATTATTAATAAGCTATGATTAATTCATTAATAACCGTACAGATTTCGCTACTCTTACTAGAGCCTATGTTCTATCAGGTAAGATTAGATTTACGGCATTACCAGTTACTCTTTCTACATTTTCTTTTCCATGTTCGGTGAATAAACATACCAACTATGGAAGCTCCCGCTGTATGTGTCTCAGCACCGAAGCCTCCTCCTCGCTGGGAGTAATATTTCAGGGTTTCGACAGTCTGCAAGGCATTGGCAAATTTCTGTAGAATTTTTTTTTTCTGCAGAACAGTTAACTATGTATAACTGGCACTGCCAAAAGCTAAGCAGCAGCCTCCTATTGCATCACACAGCCAGAAAAATTCTATTTCCCCAAAAATAAAAATAAAGAAAAAGCTGCCAGAGAGCTTGCGAGAAAGGCTTTTCCCCTCCTCCAGGTTCAACAGTCCAAGTTGATGCTTATAGCAGCTGATTCACGTCTCTCAGACTACTTTTGCAGAGAAAAGTCGAAAAACAAAAATCAAAAACACACAGGCTTTGCTTTATAAAATCCCGCCGGTCGTCTAGGAGAAGCAGTTTTCCTTTACAGTAGTCTGTTTAGTTAATGTTTTGTCTTTTGCCAAGGAGGCTGCATACATGTGCGTAACAGCAGAGGAGGAGGAGTTGGCTTTACGTTGACTGATGATAGGCGAGAGTTTGCTGGCCCCCCAAAACCGCCGTTCCTCCTTCTCAGGTCCCGGTTGGACTCTCCGCTCCTTATCAACGGGGCCCTGTTGCGTCACGACGCACCATTTATGTTCATTGGCTGTTCCGCCGTCATAGAACTGTTTGGCTATACTTTTACCGACCGGTCAGAAAAAGCAGCGAGCCCTCTGCCTCCGTTACGCACGGACCACCGGCCGCTCCTCACCCCCCTCCTCCTCATCTGTCCGGAGCTGCCGCTTGAAAGGTCGTTTTTTTATCGAAAGAGGAGAAGAGCCGGAGAAGGAGTTTGTCTGTGGATGTGTTGGAGCCGTCTGTTTGTGCGTGCGCGCACTGAGGAGGTCTGCTGGGACCTTTACTCAAGTGACGCACAGAGGGGGTTTCACACAGCACCACTGCTGCTGCTCACAGCCTCTCCATGGCACCGGGGACTCTGAGCAGAACCTGAAGGGGTGGGCAAGAGCGCATGGAGTCTCCACAATCAACCAATAAAAAGATAAATAAGATACACTTCCTTTCTGCTTTCTTTTTTTTTTTGTATACAACTATGCAAACTCGATTCAAAGCTAAAACCCAGAACCAGGATGACACCACTTTCTTCTTAAATAGTTCATTTAGCGTCTCACAAACCACATCCAGAATGTTTACTTATTAGTGTCACATTACTCATGGCTTGTATTTTGTGTCATTGATATGAAATGAGCTGTTTTACCTTAATATTCTGATGCAAAGCTTTGGTTTACTAGAAAAAAATAAATAAATGTGGCCAGATTGAAAATCAAGGCCCTTAAATGTCTCCATCCTCCAGGGACTCTAAATCCAACTCCAGGGAAGCAAAGCGAGAAAACCAAGTCAGAAAAATTATTGATGTCATTAAACACAACGTTAGTGGATTTATAATGAAAAGAAAAAAAAAGAAATAGTGTTCATTTTGGCAAATGATTTTCTAGATCTTAACATCCTTCACTATTTTATTTTTTGTACTTTGTATTTCCTAGAAAGCACTTCTGAACTTCCCTCTACGATTTGTAACCCAGCGGTTTCACTTACGGATTTCCAGACGGACCGGGGCAGTTTGGCTGGGGCCGGAGGCGCGAGGCTCAACTGATCCCGGATCCGTTCATTCTAATTAGCTCTCTGCTCTTAATTGGGGCGGGGGGAGGAGGAGGAGGAGGAGGAGGAGGACGTGGATGGGTGGTGTGGGTGGGTCGAGGGGACTCCGTCATCAGACGACGTGTTTGAGGACCGGAGGAGAGAGGTTTGATCTTGCACAAAAGAAGGTAGTTACAGCGGTGTGGGAGAAAATTACACATGATCAAATCAGCGCTCTGGCTTTTGTTGTTTGGGGAGTCAGTTCAAGCAGCGAGTGAAATCCATCCAACTATCCAACCCCCTGACTTAGTAACCAGAAAGAATCATATTTTAGCTGCAGGTTCATGCGCTGGGACATTGTCAAAATCTATAGATTTAACCTGATTTACTGAGATTTCTAATTTATTTTCCCCAGTTCTTGCAAAAATAAATAAATAATAGGAAAATAATAATAATAAAATAAAATACCTGTCATCCCCCCCTCCTGTGCGTAACAGCTCGCGTTTAGGCTATTGTGAAGTTTTATAGCACAAATATGATGTTAAGCTCCTAAATCCTTATGCAAATCAGCCCTTCTGTAATACCCTTAATTGAATACATGCATATTTATCGTCTGCGTTTTCTATCTGCTATAAGGCTGGCTTTATACATTAAACATAGCAGCAGCGGGCATGTCTGCGGGCGTGTATAAAATATAATATTAGGTGGTAGCCTGAGATTAAGGAGAAAAAAAAAATCTAAGTTTGTATGTATTTGTATCTGAAGTCCCGGACTGCCTTGTTTCTCCGTTTTGACTGAAGAATAAATGAAGAAGGATTTAAAGGAGGATTTATGCAAATACAGGCCGGAGTCCGGACTGGTGCTGGGATATCCTCAGTAATGTGTGCTCACAATATTCACATGAGAGGAGGAGAAAAGTCACAATATGATAATTAACAACAGTATCAGGTGCGCTAAGGCAGAGTAGTAGTGGTTCAAATAGTACAATATTTAATTCATCTATGGTGCGTTTATTTAAAAAAGGTAAAACTGAATTAATTACTAGGCTCACATCCTCTCTCTCTCTCTCTCTCTCTCTCGCTTGCTCGCTCGCTCTCTCTTTGCGTCCCCCTCTCTTTCTCTCCTTTCCCTCTCTCTTTCACACACACGCACAAGACACACGCGCAGAAACGCACACTTTTTCTTTTTATAAAACATGGGGGCAGTAGACTCACATCTTCAGTAGTCAGAGATTAAAAGATGCCAGAAAGAGAATCAGAAGCCACAAGCAGCACCAGTCACCACCAGTCCATTCTCACGTATGCTGTGTAGCCTCCATCAGTTTCTACCAACTACCAACCACAATACACAGGGGGGGGAAAAAAGCCCAACACTTTGAGATTGCCAACTTAAAGTTAATTAACTAAAAACGTCACTGTTGAACAGATTTCAAATGGAAATAATAACTGATTGTCATTTCCACTATGGACTATACGACACAATTTGAAAACAAATAAAATCAGGAGCATGGACATATTCTTGAGGAAGTGATTCTAAATATTTTATTACTAAAAAATTTTTAACTTTTGTTAAAACTATGTCGATAAAGTGCAATTGCAGTATTCATTCAGTCTCATTAAAGCTTTAGACAATATGATGAGATAAAACTATATACATATATGCACAAATTGTGTCAAATATGTTGTCATAATCTAACTGTCTAAATGTGCTTCATTGTGGAAAAAAATGTTGTAAATACTATTAAAGTAATAGTATTAAAATACAATATATTTTTATTTTATTATGCATGACTGTGACGTTTATTCTTCAGGTACGCTGCCACAGACAGCCTCTCAGTTTAAAACACACACAGCATGTATGTCACTATGTATGTCCCTAAACATGCCCTGTGTTTTTGCAGCAGATTTATTTCATTTAACTGCTTACACACATTTTCTTTAGTTTAGTTTTTTTTTTTATAGTGTAATGTTTTTCAAAGCACACCACACACACAAGAAAAGCAATATATGTGTGTGTGTGTGCGTGTGTGTGTGAAACACTAATATGAAATCATTAGTCAGTAATACACTGTGTAATCAGATATGTATCCATATCAGCCATTCTTTGTGGCGAGCATTGTCTTTTCAGTATACAGGTCAAACTGCAATAATTCAGAGTTGTCCTCTTAAATGCCAAACTCTTTTTTATTATTATTCAGTTTGCACCAAATCTTTCCTTCTATCTTTTTTTAAGTGAAAAACAAAACAAACCAACATAAGCAGTTACAGAGAAACTGGAGAAAATGGGACTGTGGTGTCAGACTTTGCGCAAAGGAAATACAGCCATTCTCCAGCTTTTACTAACAAACCTGGGATAAATTCACATCTGACATTATATCAGGCTCATGGCAGGCCCCTGTTTAAATAGATAAATAGGCTACAACAACTTTACAGTGCACTAATCCCAGCAACCACAGTGGAACTAATAAACTGACAGTGTGAGCAGCTAACTTAAACACTTTGTTGAAAGCATATGCTGCGTGTGTGTGTGTGTGTGTGTTAAGGGGGTGGTGGTGGTGGGGTTGTGGTGTTGTTGCTTGTCAACGACTAAAATGCTGATGCAGCTCCACTGATTACTCCTTGTCCCATAATGATTTCCAAACGGGGCGGCCATCAATAACACAAATCTGCATTTCTCAGAAAAACATCACCCTCGTCAGGCTCCTGGCATCTTTTTGATCTCATCTCGTTTTTTAATTGTATTCTGCATAAAGGTAGAGGGGAGGCGTCGGGGTGCGTGGCTTTAATGGGATGCTGCTGTGGAGGTGGGGAGTGGGTTACACGCTCTCCGAGGAGAGCTCGGCTGTAATTAAGAAAGGGAACAAAGCAGAGGAGACTAAAAACACATGAAAGAGATGAAGCGGATCACCTAATCACTGTACGTGCGCGTTGCCGCGTCCACATCGTCGCCGCCGTGTACGCGCGCCTTTTAACGCGCAGGAAGAGGAGTCACTTCAGGAGATGCACAAAGCGGTTCAGACAGAGCACCTGAGCCTCTCACATGTCACTCACAGAGCTCGTGAGGATGGAGGTCTTCTTGCAGAAAACTCATCTTTAGCAAGAAAGTTTATTCTCAGTTTGATCAAAAAAATCAAAAATATATATAAATTAAAACTCTTACACTTCCAGATAGCTGAGTTATTTATTATTATTATTTTAATTAGATTGTTGGACACAGTTTGCAAAAACCTCTGTGAGATCCACATGGCTAGATCTGAAATTAGAACACATAAACATGCGTGCAGACCTCTGCAGAGAAGGCTGATATGAGTAACCCGCAGTGGAACCAGATCTCAAAAATGTGCCGTGCCAACCTGGTTGATAGGCAAGTCTAACTTCAGGAAACAAGAGACAGGTTCAAAACCAAAACGTGGAGCATCAGCTAGCTTTGCAAACTAGTGATACCATCCTCTAATTGACATGTCCGTTATGAAAACTGCAAAGGAACACACTCTCTCCGAAGTTTGGATTTGTTCACATTTAAAAGAAAATAGAAGATTCCTTTCGAATCTTAAGGCACCAATAATAAGGACTGCAATGCTCCCGCTTCAAGCTGTTTTTAGATTTCATTTTGCAGCTCTCTTCCTCCTCTTTCCTTTCAGCTCACTGCAGTCAGATATCTAACAAAATACAACAAAAAATGTTGCCTTTAGGTTTTGACCGTGCATATTCCAGCTCATACAGCTTTTATAAAATGTGTTATTTAGCAAAGGTTTGACATCCTCTGTCAGTTTCACATCTTATAAGGCCTATATTTTTTATCGGAATAAAAGAACAAAATCTTTGGTTCATAGGTATATCCAAAACAAAAAAAAAAAAAAAAAAAGCGAGCTGAAACAAGGGCAGCTGGACGTGCAGGTTTCTGGAAGAGCTTGCATGTACACATTTCTTCCTTTTCAAGCCTTTCTGTCTCCTGTGTCTTAGCAGGAAGTAACCAGAATGAAGTGAGAAAAGGGGGCGGGCAGGACAGAACTGGGACATCTGATATTGCAGCATCCATTAAACAGTTGATCCCATAAAATGAATGGCTTCAAAGTTTCAGTCTTTTCAAAAATGATCCTAGGCGTGAACCGTGTGTTGCATGCACATTTCTCAGCCTTTGCTGATGCCATACATGCCATACAATATAGTCTTTATTTGAATGTGTTCTAAGCTTGTAATTTGTAATGAATTCTTGCTGAGCCCAGATTGGGTTTGATGTGTTTACACCACTGTTAAGGTCATCCAAAGTAGACCTTCTATAGCTACGCCATTAATTTCCTACAGTGCTCCGATGTCCGTTAAGATGGAAGCACTGAAATCAGTTTCTTGCTTGCAAAGATAACATGAAAGTCAGGGAAGGAAATGAGCAAAGGGGACAGCTTTTAAAAGCAGTGAAATAAAAATAGTTAGAAGCCAAACTGCACTAACTAAAGAAAAAAAAAAAGATGTCACAGAATCATTCGATTGACAGGTGTTCTCCGGGGAATAATTCAAGAATACACCACAGACGGAGATGTGGGGGACCCATCAGGTATACCACAGTAATGACCCGTCCAAAAATTGCAGGTAGTCGCAGTAATGGCAGGAGGAGAGAGCGGCAAATGTAGGAGGAGGGCAGCGGCGAAGAACACGGCCGCTCTGACTCAAAGCGCCCTGATGCTTCTTTATTCTCCACTTTCCAGCACAACATATTGCAGGAGTCACTGTTTACACTGAGGCAGCATATGTTCGTACAAACATGGTGGTGGAAAATGACAGAGAAAGGCAGGGTGCTCTATATTTGGCTCAGAGGTGGAGGTGGAAAGGATTTTATACAGACATACGCTCTGTGGAGACAAAGGATCCACGGCTGGAAAAAGTTACTTAGCGAGTTAAACGTTTTAGATAACTTTTTATTTCAGAGAAAATTGGGCAAACTATGGAAAAAAAGGTTGTGAGAATGCAGTGTATTACTTCACAGTGAAGACAATCAAACATCCATATATAGTATGTCACGTTCTCTTATAGCTGAAGCTATCAGAGCCAGTCCAGCAGCTAATTTGCAGGCAGTTCTTATTCTTATAAATTAACTTTAAATTTTAAATGACAAAGGGATGAAAGCCAGTCATTAGGTTTGACTGTCATTAAATAGCTCACATACCAGCAATATCGTAGACAGTGGTGGGAGAAGAAGTCATACCACAATACAAGCATTTTAAATTTCATTATTACTAATTAAGCTATCACTATATTATATTACTATATATGGCCTATTACTGTTATAACTGAGTCACTGGTATGTGAGCAGCATTTTAATAGATTGTACAACTTTGCATAATGTTGGGTGTTAAATAAAAGTGTTGAGATCTTTTAAATTAATCTGAAAATACTTAAAATAAAATAAAAAGTATGTTGTCACTGTTCATTAACCGACTCAGGAGGTAATCCACTAATGTTTCTTCATCGGTAGAGACAAGCAGGGACTGGAATTGGCTGCTTGCTTTTAAAATTACTGAATGCATTCATTTTCAGAAACACAATTTCCCTGGACAACCCATTCTGTGGATATGTTTATATTTTATTCTTTTATATTCCTATTATATTTCACACAGGTGGGGAAAAAAGGCACATTTTAAGGCATTTTTAAGACATTTTTTTTATTTTTAGTAATGGAATTTAAACTTTCATTTTGGCTTTGAGCATGAATCTTACATCATATTTTATGTATTTATCTATTTTTTAGTGTTAGCTTTATACCTCATGACAGCTCTATACTCCATACGGCCATGTCCATACTCACAACTTTTATAAATACCCTGGAAACAACTGTACCTGAGTATGATCTCTGTCACACCACTATATTTGAAATTGGCCAATTCTGGTTACATGGAGTTAAAAATAAAAATTAAAACTTTAATTCTATGTGATGTTTACAGTAGACAGGAGTGAAATGCCGTTTCCCTGCATTCCCTACCTAAAGAAAACAAATCGTGTTCCTTTGTCAAGAACCACTGATTAAGATTCAAAGTCCCCAGCATGAGCCTGAAAGCTGTAACGATTTTAAAGTTTCATTTCTAAAGCTGACATTATTTATGCAAATAAACACATTCAGTTGTGTATTCTCTCTACTTGAGTTCGGACGATAAAAATACAGGACACATTGAGTGGAAAACTAAGGATGTTGCAGAGAAAAAAAAAGCAAAATCACACACCGCTGACCCAAATGTGGATACGTTATTCAGCAAATTTAGAATGTAGTGTGTAAAACAGTGATCTCTTTATTTTACTTCATGTTTAAATTGCACATAACAAGGATGTGATTGCAAATCAAAGGCAGAGAAATGTCTTCAAAGAAGTTTAAAATGGACAGAGGAGAGGAAAAAAAAGTGGGGGGCGGGGAGGGGAGGCCTAATCAGACACAGTGTACTGTACTGTGTTATCCTCTGGGTCTGTTCAAAGCTGGAGCTGAAGTCGTCTCTCAGTGGGGGGGCTGCAGCTAATTCTGATCCACCTCACATAAATTGCTATTTCATGGTATTGAGGCAATCCTTGGTCTTGCGCTACAATACCAAACAGGTTTTGAGTCAAACAGGTCATGCAATGATCCATTTCTAGAAAACAAATTTTTTTTGTTTGTTTGTTTTTGTTTTTTATTTCTGAAATTTAGACTCTAAACAGTTTTATCCTGCAGGGAGATTATGAATAATTAGCCTAGTCTGTTAGTCTTCTTTCTCATCAGTGAGTTGTGGTACCGTTTTTCTCCTGCTCCTGTGCAGCGCTGTGCTCCCACCCCGGCCCTGTCAATCAGCCACAGACTGAGAGGATTACAAAGGAAGCTCATTCTGCCACAGGAGCCCCTCTTTGGAAAGCAATTCTAAAACTTACATGCCTCTTATTTGTTGGGTCAAAGGTTAAATTGCTGACCCTCCCCTCCATTCCTCCCTCTCGCTCTCCCCACCGTGGCCAAGCTGTACTCGGAGTCTTATATTTACATGGATTAGAGTCCTTTCACGCTGAAGAAAAGAGCTGGTTCACAGTCAAAGCCCGAGGAGCAGTCCATGCTGCCCGAGTGGCCACATTATTCACTGGCAGACAATGACCATATTGTAGTTATGTGGAAAAGGAGGGGGCAGGAGGAAAGAGAAATCCCCCCCCTTTACCATGGCAAAGTCCTACACTTGTGCCACGGAGAGGGGAGGGCCAAGCCCCATCCGCTTTTTCAAGCAGAGCAAACAAAGCCTGCCCACTGTGAACAAGATGAAGATGTCAAAAGCTTTTAGGCGGGGGGAGTGGGCCGGTGAGGGGGGCTTAGAGGATAAACCAACAAAACAAGTGAAAAGGTCTTTTCTCAAATGGATAAATCCTACTATGTCTACATTTCCACATCAGATTTACTCTCTCCTTTAACATCCTCTCTCCTCCCCCTCAGTAACCTTTCTAAATCAAACCATATAGAGACACGCAGGAAGAAGGAAGTTTTGCTTTAGAGAACGGAGGGAGGGCCGTTGCGTGTTGGTGCGGCTTCACCCATAATGTGCATCGTATATGACAAAGAAATGTGTGCGATCATACTTTGAAAAATCAAAATATTCTTCTGGGAAATTCAACCAGGAAGACTGCAGTAGTTTACAGCGAACGTCTGACAAACAGCAGCTATAAAAGTTCCATTAATCAGGGATTATGTCAGAATCACTGAATGAAATGCACATATGGGAGCTTGGAAAAATTCACAATTTCCTTCTGCGGTGCATTAATGGTATATTTTCTTTATATGCACATACAGATATTTCACTATAACATACACCTATGGCAGTGTGATGTCTCAAAGGACAGAAGCCCGAGGCACTGTGAAGTGAATGACATAAAGAGGCCTGGTATACAGCCACAGCCAATTCACATGCAAATAGCCAGCCTTGCACTGACTCTGATTAACTCCCTGTGAGTTCATAGCTTCCCTGTTAACAAAGATTTAGCCGCTTTTGAGCGAGGCGGTACATTAAGTGGGTAGAGGCAGAGGGAGAGAGAACTGGTGGCGAACCTTACTGTAAAGCCCCCTCAGGACATAATGCAACCTCCGTCTTGTCGGGCTAATCCGCCTCGCAGATGCAGGACAGAGCCGGCACTGGTACGAGGAACAAGAAAAAGGAAACAAAAGAAAGCAGCGCTCTTGTTTCTCATTCCATCCCAGCAGCAAAAGTCCTCCAAAAACCCCATGACTGAACCGAGTGAATGACTTGAGATTGAGCCAGTCAAGAGCTGTGTGCCCAGTGGACCCCATGAATGAGAATGGGTCATGCAGCTCTATAGCTGGGCCTGTATTTACTTTTCAACAACGTCCAGTGTCACAGTCCCCCTGATTTCATGTGAGCCAAAAAGTAGTCTGATCAAGTTAAAGTTAGTGAAATAAGCAGAAAGCAAAAATATGCTTTTAAAAAGTGCTGCATAAATAAGCAGCATCAGCTAAGTCGTGAAGCCAGTTTGTTGCTGCTTCTTGAAAAATTGTGATATAACAGATAGCCATGGGATATTTCCTTTTCACAGATCATATCCAAATTCTGCCAGTAACAGGTTTACAATAGTAAAGCCAAAAAGAACAGCTTGGGCTAGATGCATCAAAAATATTTGGGAGGATTTTAAAATACTTTAAGTCACAAAACTGTGAACTAGAGAGTAAATAACATCCTAATAACAACGAGTCAGTGACACTGATGTTGTTAAAGCTGTTCTAAAAGTTCCCAATTGCAACTCTACCAAATCTGATCAGGAATAGGAAGCACAAGGTTCATTTCAGTCATCGCAGTACTACACAGCCTCTTCACTGACTGTGGCTTGCTTTACAACAACAAAACAGACTTGTACTTTGATAACAAATTCCAGGTACAGGAAACCCCAGGGTGCAAAAGTTTAACAATGTAAGTGTTAATACACCAGTGTTGTTTTCCAGGCATGGTGGTGATGCAGTTTTACATGACGTTTTTTATTTGATTTATAGCAAAATATTGCATTTCACTTATACAGTTACACAAGCTTATGTGATTGGAAACCCCTTCATGCAAACAACTGACATACTACTGGTTATCCACATTTAGCTAAAATTGTGTCGTGATTTTATTTTTTGTGTCGTCATCTTGATTTACGTGAAATTGTTACTGCAGTTAATCTCATAGACATGGTAAGGCTTGCCGTAACTTGTGGCTTGCACTGGCAATAGTAGGGCTGGGTTTAAAAAAAACTATTTCACTATTCAAATCGTTCTTAATTTTAAAATTCATTAAATTCATAAAATCCTTGCGAGGCAGAGTAATCCAAAACACAACAGAATCTGCAACTCTGAGAGCACCGTCAGGTCTGAAAGCTAAATGGATTGAAAAAGTATGATGACGAGAAGAGCTGGACAAAAGCAACGCCATATGTAAGATGTGAAACTAGAGGTAAAATATTGTGTAAATACCACAAATCTCTGGAAGCAATGACAAGACTAGTTTCACTTCTAAGTAAAAAACATTTTTTCAAAAGTAAATTATTTACTAAATGAATTAATATTGAATTAAATTGTGACTATGTGAACCAGAATTAAACAATTCAGGAAATCAGTAGAAATGACCAGCCATTTCTAAAAGCATATGAATAGCACACCAAGATCTGTTGTAGAGTGCTGCATTTGGATGTTTTGGTTTTTGGTTACATAACAAATGTGCCTGAAGTGGTGTGCCATATCTACTTTCTTGATATCAGTTACTGTATAGGCACTGGAGTTGGTTTGAGTTGCAGCATATAGACAGTACCACAGTTTCTGTTCCAAATAAGGAGCGGGCAGGTGTCATATTCTAAATCACACTAATAGCAAACACAGATCAGTCTACATGTATGCTAATACACTGCCTGGCCAAAAATGGGATTCAGTGGCATTAAGGTCTGGACTCTGTGGTGGCCAATCCATGTGTGAAAATCATTTCACAATTTGAGTCTGATGAACTCTGGCATTGTCATCTTGGAATATGCCCATGCCATCAGGGAAGAAAAAATCCATTGATGGAATAACCTGGTCATTCAGTATATTCAGGTAGTCAGCTGATCTCATTCTTTGGACACATAATGTTGCTGAACCTAGACCTGACCAACTGCAGCAACCCCAGATCATGGCACTGCCCCCACAGGCTTGTACAGTAGGCACTCGGCATGATGGGTACATCACTTCATCTGCCTCTCTTCTTACCCTGATGCCCCCATCACTCTGGAACAGGGTAAATCTGGACTCATCAGACCACATGACCTTCTTCCATTACTCCAGAGTCCAATCTTTATGCTTCCTAGCAAATTGAAGCCTTTTTTTCCAGTTAGCCTCACTGATTAGTGGTTTTCTTAAGGCTGTTTTTCTTCGATTTGATTTCACCAAACGGTTGGGGTTAAAAAACTTGTTGCCAGCTGAAAGATAATCACCCATGCAGTAAATATCCAACAGGAGGCTTGTACCTATTTGCTTAGTTAAATCCAGGTGGCAACTTTTTTTTTGGCCAGGCAGTGTATTAGCTACTTTGGCTACATCCTCCTAACAAGTAAGGCATTTCAACCAGGCACAATCATTAAGCTAACTGTAACACTGCCTACAAGGGTTTTGTTAGTGTATCAAAAAAGATGTTCTTTAAAGAGAATGTCCAAAACTCACAGATGAGTTCAGCTTCATCTGCTTGAGGCCGGTCGGGTAAAGAGTGGGACATTGTGGGTTGTTGTTATAAGGATAAGCAAGAAAACCATGCACTGCGGGTCAGGAGGCTAGTAAAAGGTATGAATATATTATGTATCATAAGCAGAGTTGAAAAACCTCACACAGTAATGGCCCATGGCACAACTGGTGCTCACAAATATTTAGTGGTACCTTTAAGGTCTGAAGCTAACAGAGATGGCCGCTGCTGCTGCTGCTGCTGCTGCTTTTTATGCCATGATTTAAACATGACGCCCTCCTGGCGTGTTGGCGTGTTTACTTATGTATGTTTATGTGTAAAATTGAGAGGTTTGAAGAAAGATTTCAGTGTATGCCCTTATCTGCCCTCTAGTGCATGGTTATGATCCTCCAGCTACGCAGCCAGATATATGAATGATGCTGTTCATTCCACAATTGTGTTGTTAAAATCGTTGTTTATCATAAATTCTAAAGAGAAGAAGACTTGAGGTGAGGTTTGCTTGACTGACAGGGGTCTCACCTACTCAGAGTCTGGGTAGCACCATTGCTAGTTCACCACTTCCATACACCATCCAGACTGAGTGTGTGTAGTCGAAAGTTGGATTCATGCATCCAAGATGGTGATCTCCTGAAGTAACTTGAGAAACTTGAAGAAACTGCATTACACACTCATCTGAAAAGCATCAGCTAAAGCTAACATAGGAACGGTCCAAATCCTCTCAATGGCCGTCAGTTAACAACTTCATTAAACGTCCTGTGGTAACAGAGAGAAGGAGGCTGTAAATCAACAATTTGATGGTGAATTTTATTGTCTAAAGTTATTAGACCTTTAGCTGCTATACATGGAAAAGGCTTTGGAGACATACCGCATTTTTAATTTTTTTTTTATCCCAGCTACATTATCCTATCTTACGACACACTGCCAAGTACTAATAAATCCTACTGACATTGCCGATTTCTATAGGCTATACACACAGTATTGATAAGCACATGTGTTTATGTTCAGTTCTGTTTTGTTCTATTAGTTGACATTGTTGCTGTGGTTGTAGAACATGTCCTTGATGTCAGTGAATGGACCATGTGAGAGACGGAAGTTATGGTAGAGCTGAGACTTTGCAGAGCGAGAGCCGCATATTAGAAGTGTCAGATTGAGGGTGTGTATGGTGTTGATGTGGGCTACAGCCCGACAGTAGCCTGTGTTCAAGCTTCAACAGACTTGCTGAAAAGCTTCCGTAGCTTCCTTTGTGTGAGATGCTACGATATGTATTCAGGTCAAGATTATAGATTTCATTGTTTCAAAGCATTACTTTCTGCTGTATTTTTATGTGACGTCATCGACGATGACTCGACTTTCACCACATATTAGTCGACTTTAAAAAATCAGAAGTCATTCAACCATTAACCACAACAAAACATTATTCTTTTAAAGACAAATGCCGTGTATAGTTCTTGTCACGAAAGCTACCCATTTTGCAAAATGGTGGGGACATCGTGTTAGAAAATGTTTCTTGTTATGCATGCTATAGCATGTTTTCCATTGCTAAGAATGAGCTTTAGAGGTGTATAAATTGTATAAATGTGACTTTTTTGTGCTGCTTTGATTCATATAGGCTGGTTGCTGTGCCACCCCTAGCCTCTGCAGCAGCACCCTGCATGGTACAGCTCTGCTGGTGTGAAACCAAGAGAATAGCCTTTGTCAAGGTGTACTCGCTTCAATTCTCACTCATCTCCCCTGGCATAGGGGTGTTAAATTATATGCTCCAGAGGACTCCACATTCATATTTTTACAAGACCCAGGTTATTAGGCAAACAGGCTCTGCACATGTCCCCCGCTATGACAGTTTTCGCAGTCAAGGATTTCGACCTTTATTTCCATCCAAGTACCGCCTGCACTCCCCTTCGCACCCCCTGTGACACACACCACACACACACCCCCACATGTACAACCCCTACCACCCTTCACCAATTCCCGCTCCCTCTCCCTCTAACTAGGCGAGAGCCTCTAAGTCTGTAGAGGGTGTGATCACAGTATAGTTGCTCTGGGTGTAAGACTCCAGGCAGAACGGCGGCAGATCCGAACCTCCCAATCTACTTGGTGGATTGACAGCACAGCCCTCAGCCCCCTCACCTCTCATTTTGCAGCTTTATTTATAGTTCCCCTCTGCATAGTTCATAGGGGCAAAAAATGTGTTTCTGATGACCATTTGTTCCTGAAGAGGAGACAAATTACAAATGTGAGCGTCGCCTTTGTACTTTGAAAATGCCTTTTTCATAACCAAAAACGAGCCTGATGAAAAGACCAAGGAACATCAAAGTGGTTCGCCCTCCGACAGAAAGGTTAAAAGTTGAGCTTGAACACTGATTCTCCCGCATTCTTCCTGGCTCGATTCTCATTAGCCACTCATTTTAATCAGATCCACCATCAATTAGTATGACTTTTCTACGCGTTTGATGCCTGAAAGTTGGATCTCAAGGACGCAGAACTTTCAGCATACCCAGATTGGAGCCAGGGTCAGTAAAGCATCCAGTGCTCGCCGCACTCATGGGTGTGTGATTTTTTTTTTTTTTTTTTTTTTTTTTTATTGGCACCACAGAGGAAGTGGTTAATTCTGAGACAGCCAGGGTTCAAGCCTGCAGGACAAGAGAACATGTAATTTTAAGTATGTGCATGTGAGTGTTTTTTGGGGGGGTTGCCTGTGTGAACATCCCAGAGACAGGAAATAGGACTAGTAGGGCAATGGTATGGGTCACTATTGCACTGTTATTAGACACTACCTAATTATTGTATCAAATGTGTTAGTCAAAAACTAGTAGTTCCATTTGGTGGGTTTGTCTTTAATTCCTCATCATGAAAGCCCTTACATGTTAGGATACTATGAAATGGGGACATTAACAATTATCAGCCCCAAGTCTAAAATATCAGTGCCTGCACTAAGTTTCAAATGCCCAGGACCTCAGCCCTAGAATAGGTTAAGTGTTATGCTGAATATAGATATTATCCGTTTAGGGACTCGCAGTATGCCGACAGCTGAACTGTTCACATACGTGTAATCCAACATAGCTTGTACACGCAAGCAAAAAAACTGAATGTGGACCAATCAAAATAGTATGCTTTTTAACAATTATGGGAGTTGAGTATTTGTGTTTTCACCCAGTATTTATAAAATCTATTATTATAATTATTGTTATAGACCCGCCTGTATTTGAAATTAATACACATCAATAAAAAAGACAGAGAAGAGAGAGGACCTCAGTGTCTATTGAATTTGTAACTTTAACCAAGAGGCAAAACTTGCATGAATGATTTTGCTACTGTACCAAGAACTGTAATCCAGCCCTGCTTAGCAGGAGACAAAAGACAGAAATAAATAAACAGATTCAGAGCAGATACCTTGAGGAGATCGGTAAGAAGATGTCAGACAGACAGATCCATCTGGTCAGAACAGAAATAAGGATAACATGATGGAGAGGAAAGAGGGTGAGCATAGCCTACATCACAATGGATAGAAGGCTTACGCTAGCATACAGGCTCAGTAAAATTCAGATCAATTTTGCATTATATTTCATTTATTTAGAGGTCAAAAAATATTTATGATTCAACAGCAAGTGTTTTCAACAAATACCAAGTTCTGGGGGATCTGCTTCTTAGCACAAGCTGTGAAAAGGAGTTAAATAGAAAACTATTTGACATAGATTTCAAAAGTTCCAAAAGTAGTCATAAATTTTAGAGCATAAATTTGGTGATATTTCAATTTCACCACTAATTATTCAATATTGAGTAAATTTCAAAATTCACTCCACAATCATATTGTTATGGCAATGGGTTCCTTCCATATGAGTGTCCAAAGTGCATTCCATCAAAAACTATGTATTCATAAACACATCAACATCAGCATGTGTAAGAAACAGTATTATATGTTGGTAAAAAGCAAATACTAATGTACATGAATTGTTCTGTTCAATATGTATTGGTATCAGTCTTGGAGATATAGCGCAGCTGAGTTTAAGACCGAGCAGTCACAGAGTGATGAGGGTGGAACATTTCAATTTGAGCACAAAAAATAAGGTGATAGAGTCAGAGGGAGCTTCTGCAGAGGTGCTAGAACAGGAATCTGATGGTGAAAGGCAGGTAGCTGCACAGAGTTGAAGGAGTTAACACTCAGCTGTGGTTAATCTCCTCAGGGGGACTTTGGGGCAATATCCAGTTAGACTGGAATGTGAATGTGTGTGATTCTGACCAGGGGCTGGCACAACTGTCTCTCACTCCTCCTGCAGAGAGCCTATGGTCGCTCTTCTCAGCAGTGTTATTTCTCCCCAGCACCCTATTAAAACTGCTCTCAACACATGGAACTGGCTTCGACCATGGTAGACAAGCTACTCCCTAGAGCCTAACCACTGACGCTTGAATCCAAACCACACAAGACCTCAGAGTACACAAGTGTTACACTGAAGTATTACCTCTGCTCTCCACGGATGTTGTAAAGTCTCAAACTTTGTAGGACAAAAAAAAAAAAAAAAAAATGCAATGAGTCAGAAATGCAAGACGGAAACTTCAAGATGTGATAATCCAAAGATGACTGAGATTCCAAGGGCCTGTGATGCCCCAATGTCACATTAACATGATTTATTATGGTAAATAACATACAATTGTCATATTAGCTACTTTCAATAATTGTAATATTTGAAATGTAATTCAAAGATACAATGATCACCCACAACATTATGACCACCTTCCTAATATTATGTAGGTCTCCCTTGTGCCTCCAAAACAGTTGTGACTCATCAGAGAATGGACATGGGCCTTCTGAGGGTGTCCTGTGGTGTCTGGCAACAGAATGTTGTTAGTGGGGGCCTTTGGGTGCCAGGTCAACACCTTGTGCTGTTCTTCATGTTTTTTTGAACTGTTCCTAAACCGTTTTTGTGTGTGTGTCTGTGTCAGGCTGCATCCTGCTGGGGATGGCTGCTGCCATCAAAGAGTGTCATTGCTATGGGGTGGGGGTGCCAGGTCTTGTCTAGGTGGGTGCTACATGTCTAAGTAACATCCACATGAATGCCAGGTCCAAAAGTTTCCCAGCAGAACACTGTATTGTTACAAGAAGGTCAATGTTGTTTACTTCTCCTGTTAGTGGTTTTAATGTTGTGGCTGATCAGTGCTGATTTTCCTTCAGATTATTCATAAAAGCATGTGCACAAAGGACACATGATAAATACATCTGAAATGTAAAATTACCATTATTGGCTAACATATTGTGCGAAACATTAGCTATTCACACACCAGTGCCAACCACTGGAAGCGACTGGAGGTCCTGTGTCTCACTCTAGGGTATGTGGTCCATGCGTCTTCTGTGAGTGTACTTTTTGTCACTTTCATTTCTCTTCTAGTGCGCTGGTTCCCCAGTCAAGGAAATCTGTCCTACTGACTTGTACTGCTTCCGGTTCGTTATGGTAAATCAGCTGAAATTCAGCTTAATGATGATAGAGGTCTGACTGGTCTCAAAGGTGCGGAACACAACACACGTGTGGACGACAGTCAGCTTGGTATGGCACTTTGCTGAAGATAGTAGCGAGTGATATGCACAAATCAAGGTTTTCCATAAGAATTAAGTCACATGTTCAGCAGAAATACCACTGCTGTGTCCGCCTATGAGTAAGGCCCATGCAGCTGTCGTTTGTTAGACTCTGTTAACAATGCATCATTCATCAATCTTCCAGAAAAGCTAAAATATTCCATTTACAAATACATTGCTATGTTGAGCTAGATGGCTTGCCACTGCTTTGAGTGCTAGGGAGATTTTGGCATCTTAGCTTTTCTACCGATTGCATCATTACAATTCAGCAAATCCGTGACATGCATTTGTCCAATTAATGTTTACTTTTAGCTCTAAAAAATGTAAAAGGAAAGCTAAAACAAATGCTGTAAGATTTTTCTGCTTAGCTTAAACTTTAGGTTAGACTCCTAACCTCAGGTTAAGCAATTTATGAGTTGAGCTAGCACATTAAGCCTTAAAGAAGAATTGTCTTAAAAATGAGCCAACGTAATGAGTACAGGCAATGCAATGATAATACTCTGCTTAAATGTCAGCAATTTTAAAACGACCCTCCGTCTGAAATGTGAAGTTTTTACACGGTGGTTAAGGCTTTTACTCGCCGTGGGTTCCTATCAGTAAACTTCAGGGGGTGTGTCTCCATTTCCGTTGTGAATTATGCTAACTTCAGCAGATGGTTGTAATTTACAGAAACCTACTCTTTGTGCTGAAGGCAGAGCCAACGCTGTACGGATATGTTTGTGTTTAGAGGAATGCACTAGTCCTGTAAAGCTTTAATAAGAGGATGTGGGTTCATCTCTTGGTAACGGAGGAGAATAAGAGTGGCAGCTTATTATTTGATCATTTATGAGAGTTGACAACTGAAACACGGCTTAGGATTCACAAGTTTGGTTTTGTGCTTTTAAAATTTGGTCGAAAGGACAACAGTCAGGCCCTTAAGGATGCCAAGGTTATAATGTGAATACGCCACACAGGCTAAAAATGAATGCAGATGCGGTACATCCAAATAATTCACTGCATGGAACCCACAGCACCGACATTAGTATCAAACTACTAATTTGTGTTTTTATTCATTCTACTCTACAAGGCCACGATTCCCCAGGGTTTCTTTCCCCCACTTGTACAAGCATGTGGAGTGTTATGTAGAACGATGTGTAGCACGGAAAGCATTCCCCTGCAGTTTACTGTGGGCTTGGCTGGGTATGGCAGATGTCTGCAACACTGCTCTGCTCCGAGTTGAGGGCTCCATTTCAAAGGCCTGTTTACTGGCAAGCCTTAATAGGAAGTGATCTTAAAGTGTTCCTTTAAACATGTCGGAGGCTAATGGTTTAATTTGCTCTGGGTATTGCTCTGTCTAATGAGATTTAGCATACGCTCCCAAATGCACCGCTCTTTTGGAAAGAGAGACATAATTTCCTCTGTTCATTTATAACACTGCATGTCTTTTAATTTGTCACATCATGGGGTTTTTTTTCTTCATGCTGCATCAGACTTGATTTTCCTTACGACATCAGCGCTGTGCGATGTGTGCAGTGTGTACGCTCATTTGCTTTTTAGGTTTGTCTTTCTAGTCTTATTTGCATTATGTTTGTACAGTAGGCTATGTGTGTGATCTGATCAGCATTTATAAATATTAAATATTAGCCACATGTAAAGGGTTGGTGTGGAACTCACTGAGTTGCTAGGCCAGCAGATTGTTCCATCAGTTTGCTTGAGCATCAAAGTGTGTGCATGTGTGTGTGTGTGTGCTGGTGCATACACACACTAAAGCAGGGCTAGGTGCAGGACTGAACAGTGATGGATTGGGTCCCACAGGCCTCTGGTGTGTTCATTTCCAGAGTCCAGCCGGTGGCTCAGGTCATCCCAGGGATCAAAGGCTACGACTGGATCACAGCAGCATCCCTCCCTCTGGAACAGGGACTTACGCCAGCCCTTTGTCTCTGGATGAAGACAGATAGAAAGTGTCTACTTGAGTCTGACAGCTTCTTCGCTTACCTTTCTCTGATGGAAGATGAACTCCTGTACTCTTTGCCTGAGGCAAGATATTTCTCTGTCGGTTTCAGTTCTGATTTGTTGCCCATGGTGTGATGATGATGTTCATCAAATCGTCCTCAGAGTCTAAATATTATCTTGCTTTGACATCGCTGGATGTCCTCTGACTCCCTACAATGGCGGAAATATGATGCAGTCAGCACAGTTTTTACATAGACACCAAAAAATAAATGTATCCCCCCCCGCCCACAAGGCTCTTAAATACAAATAAAATAAAATAAACAGAAAAATACAAGGACAAATACAAAAACAGTCAGACAGGAACTTCTACAAATTCTATTATGGGTCTCCAGGTCAGGGCGAAGTTTTTGCAGGCTTTAGATATCTTGTATCTCAGTTTCTCTAAAGGTAAAAAAGGTAGTACATCCCTCAACCACTGCAGAAATGACGGGGCTGAATTTGATTTCCAATTAAAAAGTATGAGTCTGAGTTCAAGCAGAAAAGCAAATGCTAAAGCATTTGTTTGTAAGTTTGATACTTTGTGGCCTGGGGGTAGTACGCCAGAGATGGCTGTGTGATAGAGGTGCAATAGTCTGACCACAGAAAAAAAAAAAACATCAAATATCTGTCTCCAATAGTCATTGAGGGAGATGCATGACCAGAACATGTGTCCTGTGGCGGGTACATAGCTGCACCTCGGACAACCAGGATCTGCAGTGGGAAAGAGGTTGGGCAATTTATTCCTAGAATAATGCAGGCAGTGGAGTACTTTAAATTGAATTAAACCGTGGCCTATACACAATGACAAGGTATGAATACGTTCTAGACTATCTTGCCAAATATCTTCAGAACGCTCAACCCCCAAATTCCCCAAATTTGAGTTGAGTTGAAATCCGTCAGCACGGTCAAGGATTTTTCATTTAGTTTAAAAAATTTCCTTATAGTAAATTTAATAATTTATTCACACTTAGTATCAAACATTAGACTAATTATACTGAACACCACAAACATAACAGCTTATATATTATATTCATCCCAGTACATCTCTAGCATAAAAAAAATATATAAATGAATTAGAAAGGAAACAAGTTTTTAGGAATTAAACCAGAGATCAGTTTTCAGTGAAGTGCTTGCGAGTGTCGCATCAAATGTTAACACCGCGTGAGCCAAGGATGTAACACAGCGCTATATCAATATCAACGTTTCACTCAACTGTTTCCATGTTCATTTCATACCAAGGATGTTATCAGATAATGCACAAAACTTTATGATAAAATAGTGATGCACCTTATTGGATTTACCACCTTCACAGTAAAGATGGAAGAAGTAAGAATACTATACAGCCCTGATCTAAACAAGAAGCAAGATATGTGAAGTGTCTATTTTGTATTGTTGCCATGAACATTGGTTCCAGGACTAAGGGTGGCAGTTCATCTAATCATGGTCTACATATCCACTCAGGAAATACCAATGCATAATTCTATCACATAATTTAGTCAAAGACAGATTGCCAATGCAGTTAAATACCAGAAAAGGTGAGTGACATAAAAGAAGTAAAGAAGAAAAAAATCTGGCAGGTCCTCCATCTTCTACTTCAGGTATTGTAGAAGAGAGTGATTTATATTCCTGTTATTTGTAGGTTTGTTGTCAGTTGTCAGCAGGCTGCTTGATTCATTTCTGTGTACAGTAGAACTGTAAAAGAAAAAAGAAATGTGGAAATCTGGAAAAACTTGCAGATATTCACAGATGACTCAAATTCAGTTTTGACCCATTTCCCTGAGATATACTTTTAGCTTAATCAGGGAGTCAGCTTCTGAATGTCTAGAGACAACAACAGGTAACTGTGTTAATACTGATGTTAATGCTGGGTGAGCACAAATAGTAGAGGCTCAGCTTGATTAGAGAGGACTTCTTTTCAAACATGTAGAGCTTAGTAAATGTTCTTGACAGATATTTTGCACAAAATCCCAAAATTAATGCAACCCTCCTAATTGCAGTTGTTTTCTTCGCGTGGCAAGTTAAGATGCAGCCTAAACTACTACAAACTACATATATCTTATGTTTTGAAAAGTAAAAAGTAGTAGTAGTTATTGCATCTGACTAAATATGACCTCGTACCAGGCAGAATATACAGTTTGTTGTGTGTACATTTAGCAGTGGGGTTAGGCTTGTCCCAGGTAGACATAAATGCAAATGATCGGTGTTAACATGCAGCAATATAATAAATATTGCAGCTTTTTAAAATACCTTCAGTGTCTACAACTGAAGCGAACCCCAGCTGGATACAACACACTGAGCCGGCCTTTAGACAAATTTATCCCAGTCAGCAACCACAGACTTTTTCCTCTGCAGCAGCATTGTGAGAAAAAAACAAAAAAAAAAACATCAAATGCCTGGAAAACTGCGAACATGGTCAACTATTACTTTTTATTTTATTAGTTCTTAAACCATGAAAGTTTAGCATTTGTAAGACTTTCCCAGTGCCCAGAGAAGCTATTTTAATATACATGACATCATTTGAATGTAAAGCCTCTGGGTCAAGAAGGTGGCCCTACATGGTGCCAAACTCACACACAGCAACCCAGGACGAGAGAACTTTTTTTGTTGGCATTTACATCAGCGTTTTTTTGTTGCACACAACATACTGATATAAGTTTGGGTGAAGTAGTGGACTGCAGATTTCGAATTTTGTTACCTTTAAAACTAAACCAGACTATCCGGTTTAATTTTTTTGCTCTGGGAGGGTGCTTTTACATGATACTCCAAAAATCTGGTACATTGGCCCATTAAGTATGATTTGCTTGGGATAGTTTGTGTTAAACTATGGTGCAAACTACATAATCTGCCAGAGACCACAGTAAAGGAGCGTCTGATTCTGATTTTGTTTCTGATTCAGGATAGGCTATAGTGTGAACACCAGCAACACTGTATTCATTAAGTTGCTCAGCTTTGCTCTCTAAATGTTATGAATTGTCCCTTTAACTTATTGAATCCATCTGCTGAAGGTGAAGGAACCGATAAAAATAAGTGAGCTGCACACATTTGTGCATTTGGGAGCCATGGTGACTGATGCGTGACAAGTCAAGAATCAGTTAAAACTGCTCTGCGATCTCCTTGTTTTTGAGTGCACGTCATAGTCAATCCCCCGTACCACTACTCTATAAAACACCCCCTTTTCGCCCTGCTTCTGCTGTAATGTGTTAAAGTTCTAATACACATTCTCTCCTGCTACATAAATGTCATCATGTGGGCATGGGGCCTGTTCGGTACTAAACATTCTTTGGAAATCTCAAAGGGGTTTTGAGCGATCTGCAAAGAATGGTAGCTGTTTGTTCAGGCAGTAGTTGAACAAACAGAGTATGCTGTGGAGTTTCTATCCACAGGGTTGTCAGCATATCTGTTCTTCATCAGTTTGCATAGTTTTAACTTGTCATGCACGCAAGTTCTGGTCTTCAAGGGATGCCAAAGCATGGGTGCAACCAGCGCTTCATTTGTAACACGTGTCACATTTGTAACTGCGTTCATTTGTGTGCTAGTTTGATTAACTCCCCCTTTGTTTGCTTGTTTGTTTGCTTTCCCAGAATGCCTTAAAAATAAGGAGATGGAGAGACCTAGTGTGTCTTTTTCTTGCCAGCAAGATTTACAAATAGCCTATGAATTGACTGTGCCATAGAATAGACAATAAAGCTGACGCCCCAAGAAGCATTACAATCTCTGACTATTCAGGTGTCTTTCATGATATTCTAATCAACGGCAGGGCAACAACGACGACAGGTCAAGAGGCTAAATCATCTTCTACATAAAGTAAGTTGACCACTATTTGCTTGTCTTGTCACTTCAGCAAATTTACAGTCTGCTGAAATCTATATATTAGAGTTAGCATACAAGTATAAGGGCTGTCCAGCCAATGGGCCATCCTCTTAAGCATATCCAATTTGATATTTTCACTTGGAGATTTCATTACAGAACTCCATGGGACTCAACAGACCTCCTGGAACTTTCCCATCAGTCCCTTGTCTGATTCCCATCTTACCAAGTGAAGTATGTTAAGGGTTAGATGCTGGGGATAAGCTCTCCTGGCTAAAACTGCATGAAATGGAGCAATGGGATTACGGGGTCCATGCACAAGTCTCAGCAATCCTCTGTGAACCAGATTGTTCTTACTCATGTCTGCTTTTCATCTCTTTGTGTTTTGTTATTTTTCACCCTAAATCCGTGGGTGTAGATTATGGCTTGTCAATAGCAACTCCAACTCCGCTGAGAAGTGGTCGTCTACATATGAAAGCTCACCTGTACAGGGATAGCAGATCATGATGCATCATGTTACATCTTTTTATCTTTCTTATCTATTGTTAGTAACTTCTGTATATGAAGTTATATATGCTGTTTGAAAATTACCTTGTACATGCATACTTAAAGTTGCACAACAGTGTGTAACCATATACACTGTAGAATGAGATCATACACGTTTGGTGTGAGTAAAAAATGTGTAATCTTATGCAGTTTTATAGTAAACCTGCTTCTGAAATGGTGAATTTGGACTTGAGGACTGACACTATTCAGGTTGTTCTTTCAGGATGGGATCAGACTACTAGCAGTATTATGGATTTTAGGGGGTTTACCTTTTTCCAAGATGGCACCCCACACATTATAATATATGCTTTTCTCAGGCTTCTGCATTTTCATGTATGGAATGGCACATAGTGTGATGCTAAAATTTAAGTGTTTCTTTTGTAATCACTGTGTGGAGGAAAAGTGATTTTGGAGCCAGTATCATGTGATTATGGTTGGACACTTTTCAACATTTGGAATTTACATGTACATACTGTATATACAGTAAATGTGCTGTCTTTTTAAATTCTCCGGTGTATAGTACATGCATTAGTTGTATTGCATAATCACTCACCTGCAGAGGTGACTCCTGTCGTTCAACTCATGCTGGTTAAAGATGGCTTGTTTGTACACTGCTGTGCAATACACAAGAGGCAGGGGAGGTGATGGCAGCTAAAAAAAATATTACTAATTGGGAATGGCAGCAACACAGCCACATAAAACAGCTTTAGAAAACAACAATCAACTTTTGATTTTTTTAGAAAAAGACTTGTGTGTTTAGCTGGAAGGAGCATCCTGATGTGCACTGCATCATTTCCTGTTAGTATAAAATATTGATTGCTTGTGTACTAACAGCATAAAGATTAGCATAGGCTGTACACAGTTAGCGTGCAATATGGAAGTGGAACTGTGTCACTGATACAAAGTGTAAATAATATTTTTTGCTTTTTGACATACAATACATCACAGTCACCAACTCTTGGCTATTGATTACCGACTGACTAGTGTGATTCAGTCACAGTCATGTGTAGTGTGGCCTTTTACATCCTGATACGTGCACATGCACACATCTGCTGAAGAAATATGAAATATGAAAGTAAGTGAATTATACCACTTTTTATTTTTTTTAAGACTTACTTATTTGAACCCTTTCCATCCTGGGACCAGGCTGTATCACTCATTACAGCGTCATTTTCCAGATGTGGCTCACTGACTAAGCTATTAAACTATGATGATGTGTGATTCCTTTCTGTTGCATTACATTTGGCAGTTGAGAATTTAAGAAGGTCGATAACGTCAAAGTTCATTGACTCATGTATCTAATACAGTTCTATTACACTGGTAGTAACAAAAAAACACCTACACTGGGATATTTTTTAAATATCACTCTGGACTGGTGAGTCCACATCACTCATCTCTTATCTAGGTTGTTCATTTGGCCTGACAGCTGTGGAGATGTTAGGATGTTTTTTTTTTTTCTATGTGTTCATTCCCAATAATATCTGACATCATCATTCTTTAGTATAAAATCCTTGTGTCAAGCAAAATCACTGATATTTCTGCTGAATATGTGCATTTAGTATTATTTAGTACATTGTCAGTGTTTCCTCTTCTTTTATGCTGATTGGCAAAATAGACAAAATATATAGATTACAACTGAGACAGTAAGCTGGATCACATGCCAGATTACTAGAACATAACTCAAATATCACAAATAATAATGACCAAGGACATGTCAGTGATTCCTTTAATAAATGATAGCAGCTACTGTGAAAATAAAAAACTTAACCCTCCATCAAGAAGTACCAAAGCCTCACTTCAAGACCACTTGGAGTGTGTGCAGTTTTGACCGAGGTGTCCTGCTAATAGTAAGCAGTCATTTGTGTCACGAGATGATCTATAACTCGTTCTTTCAGTGCCCTCTTCACAGCGTGGCGCAGGAACAATCTCCAAGCCAAAGTAGCCATTCTCCCTCTCTCTCCTGCTATCTTTAAATTGAAATATTGAGATTATTCCCCTGGTTCTGGGGAGGCTAGCTGTAATCGCCAGACAAATGATGTGGAAAAGCAATAAAAAGCCGCTCCCCGGAGACTCTTCTAGCCTGGCCGAGTGACACGAGCCATGAGGGATACGGGCTGCCGATGTGTCTATGGAGAGTGATCCAAGTTGTAGCAAAGCACTGCCTCAGAGCCATAGATCTGCACTGCTTAAAGGGGATTTGACTAAACAAATGGCAGCATATGGTAGATGAGAGAGAGGAGGCGAGTGGAGAAAGGGAGAGGTGGCATTGTTTTCAGAGAAAGGAAGGGTGGGTGAGTGTTGGGGAGGGGGGGTCCGTGTCTCTCCTCCCCTCTTCAATCTTTCATTATGTTGTCACACTCTAGTTGCGTGCTTCCAGTAACACTTTAATTAGCCTCCATGAGTTTAATTGCGCGTGTATGTCTGCCAGCTTGTTTTGCTGCGTAAATCTGTCTTGTTTGTTTTCTACCACTCTGAGGATCGCTGCTGGTGCTGCAGGAAACCCTGTGCACCTTTAAGTTGAGTCCTCATTTTTGAATATATTTGCAGGGTTACTGCACGTCCAACTGAGAATATAAGTGTTTGAAAAGACCATTGTATGTCCCGCATAGGCTTTGGTCATATTTCACCAAATTTCTTTTTCAAATCTGAGGAATTTGAACTCCAAAATGTTTAATCTTAAACATTTAACGTATCCATTTCTTTCTTTCTTTTTATTTTTTTAATCAAACTTTGCTATAGTATTTAACAGCTTTACCCATTTTTAGTAGGGAAGCATAAGCGTGTAGTCTTTTTATTATTTTATTATATTTGGATTTATTTGTGCATTTGTATTTTAAAAAGTAATAAAAGTAAGTGTGTAAGTGAGAGACATTAAGTGGGCTAACTAAGTTACTAAATTACACAATATAATAAAGAAGCAAAAAAGCTAAAGGTCTTAATAAATTTGTTTGCCCTGTAAATCTATTCTTAGTCAGCAGGATCATCATGAAACATAAAATTCTGATAAGAATAGAACGTGCGCTATTTTTACAACGTGGTCAATTTTGGACCGGTATAGGTAAAACACCATAGTACTCCCAGCAGACTAGCAGACCACACTCACACTTCCTGATAAAAAAAAAAAAGAAAAAAAGAAAAAAGCAATCAAAGCAGCTCCGGAAGTCCTCCTCTGTTTTTCTCTGTTCTTATTCTTTGTGGCGAAACAAGAAGCAGGCAGTTTGCTGGCAGTAGGAGGTTTAGCAGCCTGGAGCTAACAGGAGCATCAAACCACGGCTGGGTGTTTCCATCTGTGCGCGCGCGAGTGTGTGTATGTCTAGAGCTGCTGTTGTTGCTACTGCTGCTGCTACCGCTACCACTTGCCTCCGTCTCCTCCCTTCTCTGGCCTAATCAACAAAACAGCCTCAGCTGCCCCTTCGGATCCCCTGCCAGGGTCCCTATCATCCTCTGATCAAATATTAATGTGTGATACCGAGCTTGCTCACTAATCCAAAGCCAATTAATATTATCTGTCAATTATTTACAGATCCTGAGGTGCGGAGGCAGATCCCTGAGGACTACATCGGCCAGGTTCAGAATATGTAATTGACTTCCTCTTTCGCCCCCCCATCTCAACCCCAGCGTCTCTTCATTCTTTCTTCCTCTCTCCCTGTTGCATTTTCTTTCATTTTCTTCCTCTCTTTTCATCTCCTCCTTCCTTTTTTGTTTATGTGTGTCTTTTAGAGCCTAAATGGTTGTCTTTTCAGTGGTTCAGGGAGAGCGGCGCAGGATGCTGCCTGGGCATTAGCATTGCTGATATATCTGACATTGCGGGATGGGGGTGGGGGGGCGTGGGGGGCAGCAGGGGAGCTGGGCTTTGTGTCTGACTCTCACTCATACAGTGCAGTCAGGGAATACTGTTATTAGTTTTTATCACTGATGCGCAACAACATGACATATGTTTCAAATCCTCGCGCCTAGTGATTCGGGTTGTTAGCTCCAATCACTTCCATTGTTATTCCAATAGATGCCGAATTTGCTTTTGCCACACATCTTCCCTCTTGGAGGTGGCCTTGCAAGTGTGAGCTCGGCTGACTGATACGAAAACACGCAGACAACTACGCGCGCGCACACTGCGGCGATCAGTCGTCGCTGTTTGTCGCTGGCTGTTTTTGTCCCTTTCTTTCTTTCTCACTCATTTGATGGCTGGGAGAAGCGGCAGCGCTGTGGTAATGGAGTTTTCACCCTCAGAAGTCTTTATTCTGCAAGGAACACAGACCCCACTGCAGCTTCTGCCTCTTGCAGCTTATTTAGCCGCCTGTGCAAGAGGTGGTGGGGGTCGGGGGAGGCCTGGTGATGGTGGTGTTTGGGGCGAGGGTGTTTCGCGAGACTGGCATCTGAGAGGGAATAATGATGGCCAGTCGTTTGGATCCCTTGAGCCACAAATCTCTCTCTCTCTCTTTCTCTTTCTCTCTTCTCCCTCTACAGATGTGGAGAAGAAAGACCGCACAAGAAAGGCAGGATGAAAGGAGGGGTGTCGTTTCTGACAATGTATTTGTGCTACTACTAAACTCCTACCACCTCCCATAATGCACTTTGACCTGCCAGAGCTACTAATTGGCTAGGTGAAGAGTCAGAAAATGGAGTTTCCGTCCACTCCTCTGTCTTTCAGTTTCCTGAATTCATTTGCCTCATGAGATGATGTGCGATTGGTGTTTGTTAGCTTACTTGTTCAGTGTATTTTGCACTAACTAGCTCTTCGACTCAGAGTTCTCCCTTCATCAAGTCTTTGTATGCGGCTCCTTCTAATAAGTATAGATGAGCTGTTTTGCCAGTGTTGCCCCCCCCCCCCCACCACCAACACCAAATGTGAGCGGGAAGATGGCTTCCTCTCGTTAGCCGTGCCTTCACATCTCAGATCTCACCGTTTGCGGGAGCGGTTTAATCTGATATGTAAATATAGTGTTTGATCCAAAGCAATAGTCTAACGAGCAAAAATCTCTGCTTTTCTCCGCCTTTCTTGCACCGGTAATTAAAACAAAGCCTGTTTGGGCTTTTCTCTTCCATCTCCTGTCTTCTCTGTCTGCCTCTTCCTCGTCTCTCTGCCATCCTTTCCTCTTCTCTCACTTTCTTGTTCCCTGCCTCTCTGTGTCTCCTTTTGACACCAGCGCTGCACAGTCTTGATTTTTACACGTTTCATCCTTTACGTTAGGCAGCTGCTGCATATTTTGTCAGAGCTGTTGCTGTGAAGTACGTTTGTCATACTGGAAACGCGATGTTTGAAGCCGGGCTCTTTTGAAGTGGCTGATGTGCGGCTGTTTTAACTGGAAGGCAAAGGGACGGCGGTCGCCCGTAATGGGGGAGTATTCAAATGACTGACCTCTAGATGACAGACCCAACCAACTGCGCTATGAATAAACAGCAGCTTGATGTGGCGCTTTACACTGCGCTTTGTTCAGGTGTTGATATCATGTTCCTATCATACTGCCTGTTAAATGACTGAAGGTCACTGGTGTCTGAGGGATGGCGCTGAGATCCATTTAGCTAAGAGCTGAAAGACTACGAGTGAGTGCACAGAGCCAATTCTCCCGGTGTGGTGTGTGTGTGATATTGTGTGAATGGTGATGAGCAGATTGCCACTGAGTCCTCAAATCCATATGAAGATATATTTTTCCTCGCAGAAATACAATAAAGAAGAGGGCGATTTGCTTATTTCAATCCTGGCAGACAAATAGCACATTTAACTGAGAGTGAATTCTAAGGAGGGCTGTTGCTGAAGGAGGACTCCTTATCAAAAGAAAAAGCACTTCTCATGTTCAGCTTTGTTGCATGTCTGTGTTTGACCATTTACATCTTCACTGAATCTTGTCACGAAGAAGGCAGTCCTATATTCACACTGAATATCACCCTAACATTGTCTTATATTCAGCTGTCTTTCACAGGGTGGGCTGGACTTCTTTCCTGTGAAATCTGTGATATATTCCTGCAGGCAGTTAGTCTGTGTTACACCTCATATGTTTTAGCAATTTCTACAAACTCAAATGTAAATTTCTTAACTTAACCTGGCATCGCTAGACTCCAGAATTTTATTACAGGGCATTTAAAATGTTTAAACTGATACAGAGAAAAGAAAATCTCTGCACACAATTGGATAGTCCAAAAACCAAAAAAATTAGGGCAATGAAGTATGTCACATTAAGGGATGAAGGCATTCCCGACAAATGCCACTGATAATTGTTGATTCTTTAAAGTTATTTCGCTCTCACTATCTTTTACAACATACACAATGGTGGAGTCTGAACAGCTCGCTGCCCTGACAGCAGTACATTTTGTTGTAAGCAAATTCAACTCCACAGCACTCAGATGACGTGGCTAGATGGCTATACCGCTGTTACTCTTCTCTCCACCACCATATGAAGCCCATCCCAACGATTTGATTGGTCCGGCAGATCCTTGCCAGAGCATAGTCAGTTCCCATATACTCTTTACTATATCTGAAATTAAACAGAGTCTTACAAACAAAAGTGCTCAGGCTCTGATGTCCTCTGTTCTTTGTTTTCATCTCTTGGTTTTCTACCTAACAATTATAATGCTGCTTATTTATTACTTGTAATTTACTGATCATTATTTGTAATTACTTACCCATCACTACTGTACATTATTTGACAACTGTGATTTGGGATCGTAGTGGCGCAATAAGAATATACTTTTTGACTGCCCTAAACATAGATTTAAGCAAGTCTGGACAACAAAGTTCATGACCAGCTAAAGAGGGACTTCTATTAAAATGGTATTGTCCTAGATTCCGACTGGGTCACTCAGTCAAGGCAAAAAACATCATCAGTCAATCTTTACTTTAAAGGCTGATGACAGCCCCCACTCAGTCACTCACTCAGAGTGCTGATGAGGAAAAGGCTCAGTTGTCCTCGAACCAAGCATGCTATCAAGTCCATAGCATCAAATGCTAGTGCAACGTTAGCAAGTTAAACTGCAGAACATATACAGAACGCTATTCCATTATCTTACTAGCAGTTAAGCATTTGCTCAGTAGCCCACAGGGTTTAATACAGTACTATCCTGATTCTTAACGCCGTGCAACACACTCTGTACAAATGAGTTGGGCTGAATTTGCTTGCTTTTCTAGCTAGTCGCCTCATTAAAGGGACTTTAACACCCTTGCCATGTCAAAAAGACACACAGATGCACACCAGTTTTCTTTGCAATTCCCATTTGCCTTTAACGCATCGCAGTGGTGCTGTGATGTACATTTAAACCAAAATATGAAAAGGTTACAAACTTAAGAGACGTAATTGCTACAACGATAATTGTTTCTATTGGTATGCATTAACACATAGGTCTATTTAATAATAAAATCAACCCTGACTTTATCCATACAAGTGTCATTTGAATTTATTGTTAATTTAAAGTAAAATAAAAGAAAGAAGAAGATAATTCTATTTTTTAGTCAATAAATGTTTTGGGGGAGTTTTGAAATGCATTTAGACATAAAAGACACGGATGCATTTCCACACATTCCACCTTTCTGGATCCGTGCAGAATGTTGAGGGAGGGAGTTGAAGAAGAGATTCCATGGGAAAACAAGGAAAGAAGGGGACAGAAGCCAAGAAATCTGGCTTTTTGCTTTGATACGCCCCACCTTCAACTTCTGGGCCCCGGCTCTGTCGACTTGATTCTCCTAATTAATTTGTCTGCAGTTGGGTTACCTTGATGAAAGATTGCGTTTGGAGGGAGAGAACACCTGGTAACATATGCTGCAGGGACTGATAGCAAGGCAACAGAGTGCCAGCTGCAGATAACAGACAGGACGATTCAGCAGATTGTGTATATGTTTGGGAGTGAGAGGACGCACACACTCACACACACAAACACACACGTATAGTGCATACACAAGTTAATTACATTTCATTTCATGGTAATGGTTATTTTTAGCTCATAGATAGGTTGCACTAGGAGTCCTTTACGGCACTTTACAGCTTTGTCTTCAAAAACTACAAATGTAATGCAAATGTGAAAGTTCATTATGAATCCAACAATAAAAGGACATAATATAATTGTGAATCATATTTAAAAGGAAAATAAGCAGGCTGTGAATGACAACCCTTACCATAACCTGTTACTGTAGCACTGTGACAATGGTTAATTGTTTATTGTTAAGCATGATTTTAATGATTTTTATCTGTCTCCTATTGTTAGTACACTTTAGATTGGTCTATTTGTTAAAGCATTATAGCAGGTTTAAGTTGCCTGAACCTTAAAAACATTGGTGCTTTGACCCCAGCTTTGCCTTTTGCTTTTGTGCAGTGTAGGAATGACACAATTTAGTTTGATTGGGGAAAATGTAGTCAATTTATTCTAAGCTACCAAAATGTAAGTGATCTAAGTGACGTGGTAGCCGTATCACATGATTGAACTGCCACTGGACTACATTGAGTACTTTTGTCAGACTTTAGCACTCAACAGTCAAGTGTCAAGATTTTGGATCTCCATGCAACTTTACTCCCCTGACGGCTTCCTTCCAAAAATATCGGCAGCGCTGTCGGCCCGGAGTAGCCCTTCGTTTGTCGGGCGCGGTGCTCAACATTCAGGATCAGGTTACTGTCAGGGCAGCGCGGAGCGACAAGACGGAGTTCGGCTGGGGTCTGAAGATCGGCAGGTCCGCCGCTGAATACCACCTTGTGTTTTGGGTCCTGAGAGGAGTGCCCCAGCAGCTGCCCTCCTTCACGCCTGTTTGTCAGTAGCTGTCGATAAGTCCTGCACTCGCTCTGCTCTAAAGGGGAGGGGAAGAAAAGACTGAAATAGGATGCTTCCTGCCCTTTAACATGCCAGAGGCTTCGTTAAGGGAACCTGTGAAATCAGTTTAATAGGCTGACATCACCCCTGGGCCTCCGTGACCCAGCCCTCCTGAGAGCCTCCCCCCTCCTTTCTCTCAGTTTCTTCTTCCTCTTTTCTCTCCTCATCACCTTTTCTTTCTGCCGTTCTTCTCTTCCTTGTTATTGATTGTCTCCCTTCCTCCGCTCCTAACATTTCCTGTATTGCTTTTTTTTTCTTTTTCTGCTTTTGTGTCTTTCTCTTTCCTTCTCAACTTTTTCTATTTCTGCTGTACTCATTTTTCATCATCTCTTTCTCCACTCCAGTGCCACTCGTAATTCACTCCCATCTTCACTTTCTCATCTGGTCGTTTATAAATTTCTTTATAAATTTATATGTTTTTTCTCTTCCTTTGTATCCCTTACATTTTTGACATCCTCTTTGCCCTTCTTTTCATATCTGGTTGTCTTCTCTATCCCTTACCTTTCCTTTCTTCTTCTCTCCTCCTCTTAAATCTTCCCCTCTGCGCATTTTGCCTGAGCAGCAGTGTTTTGTAGTCGTGCTAACAGGGGGATAGCTCTATTTTTCATCCCGCTGACCTTGATGAAAACAGGGGAGCAGGCCGGTCTGAGGACGACCCAGAGTCTGCCTGAACCCACCTGACATTAGTGAATAAAATATAGCACGGGCCTCCTGTTGGGGACGGCTGCTGAAAGGGAGATCACTCCACCTCCTCTTATTTATTCTCTTTTCCTCCTTCTTCAGACGCTAACGCCGGGAATGTGACGTTAATGTGCATACCGGCTGTTTGAACCGCCGACCACAGGTCAGCCACTTTAATAGAGAGGTTCAAGCCTCTCTCAAAGGGATAGCAGCCCGACGCCTCCATTAATGTAGAGCAGGAATGTAGCCATAAAACAGCACTTCCTCATGTAAGGCTTCCCTGTGAAGCACCGGGGCCCTGGTGTTTTATCCTCTATCCCAGAACACCACAACAGGAATGAAAGAAACAATCAAACAATCACTATAATTCTCGAACTCTTTACTGTGTGGCCAGTGGTCTGTTTTGGATTTTCAGTCTCCGGCTTTGAGCATGGGATAACTCTTGCTGTCTCTCTAGCTTGCATCGCAGGAGGTTTGTGATGGTTGCTGTTTGCGTCTGGCTTCTCTTCTCAGGGTTTTGCATGACTATTTATGTGCAGTGAATATTTTGTCTTCTGGATATGGTGTGAGGAGCGTGTGCGTGTGCATGTGTGTCTATGTGTGTGTATGTGAGAGGGTTTCTCTGTGCTGCATGTGTGTGTGCAGCATGGGTCCTGACACTGCCTGGATGGTTATGGCTGCCCATGGCTGTAGGCAGGCCTTGGGGGGTGCAGGCCCTCTCCTGGTGGGGATAAAAGCAGGAGGCATCTGGCTCCAGCGGAGCTCCAAAAACTCAAAGTAGCCTAAGATCCCCTTCTCCTAGTTTAGCCAAACAAGCTGGACTAATCCCAACTATCAGGGGATGCTCTGTCAAAACAAGCAGCAGGGCCCTAAGGCAAGCTGATCCACTGAGCGGTGAAGGGCTGTGGAGAGAGGGAGAGAGGGAAGGAGGCCCTCCCATTAGCATAATGCCTCTCGGTAGTGAGCTGGTGTGCTGGCCTGACAGCCTGAGCACAGGGGCACAGCGTCTCACAGGGGGTTTGGGCTCAGAGACGGAGCAGCAGGGGCAGCAGGGGCAGCAGTGGAGATGTGGGAGCTTTCTGGCTTAAATCAGCGAGGGGCAAAACCCAGCCCAGCCTGCTGATGGCAGTTCCTCCTCTCTCTTTCTTTTTCTCTCTCTTTCTCTGTGATTTCTGCTCCTCTGGCTTATTTTTAGCAGCCTTCATCCTCCAAAAGCAGGTTGAGTCCTCTTCTCTCTGAATATGTAGGCCTATGCCCTGGGCTCACCGTCGTTCACCCAATTCACCAGCTACATCACTTCCTCGCAAAGCTATTCTGGTGCTGCTGATCTTGTGTTGTGGCTACCTGCTGGAAAGCAGCTAAGAATTTGTGTCAGGAAAAAAAAAAAAAAAAATCATAAATTACTGCTTGACACACAACACACGATAAGTCTCATTCTTCACATATGAAATATTGATTTAGCATGCTCATTATCCTCCGTAGATCTCGTTTGATATTCTGTTAACTCGCGTTTCTCTTAAAATCTTGGGAACAGTGTCACGAGCAGAAATTGTGCACAAACAAAGTCAAAGCACTCTGTCTTCTTTTGTCACCATCCGGTGTCATTTAATTTTGTATATGCAGAATGGCTAAATGAAACAAATGAGTTAGCTGTATGTGTTATTAGCCCTAATGGGAACATAATGGGGTTAGCTCAGGCCGCGTAATAATGAATATCAATATCAGCAGCCTGGCCTTTTATTAAAGCCTTACATCATCTCTCAGACACTCAATTTGGGAGGGGGCTGAGTGTCCGGAGGGAAACATATTTTTGGTATCTGGTTGTTGTAGCACTTCTGCCTTAAGTATTACTAATGCTTTTGTGAGATGTTATTATTATTTTGTTATTTATAGTGACAGATTGATTGTACTTTAGCACTTTTTGGTGTGATTCTTGCCCAGATTGTTGCGCTCTGATATTAGCAGCTTGTCAATAGCCATAGATGAAGTATTTATGTTTTGTGAATGTCTGTTGGAGGCTACAGCTAAAGGATCCTTTTAAAAATAGGAAACCCTGCTGCCTGCCTCGAGTCCAGCCAGTCCTACTGGGATTGCACTTGGACTGGATCCAGTTGATTATCATTTCAGCCCACTGTCACTCATAAAGAGGCAGGTTCCCGGGCCCAATTATCTTTGAAAACCCTACCATGGAGGCTGGATGTGATCAATGAGCCCGATGCCAGCGTCGATATGCTCCAAGTCAAGCCTATTGATCAGCAGACGGCTATAGACAGACGTTGTGAACTGTATAATGTCAGAGGGGCGGGCGGGTACGAGGCTGGAAGGGGAGGTGAGGTGGAAGAAGGGAGGGAGGGCTGAGGGGGTTTGTCGGGTAGGGTGGGGTTGGAGGGGGGGTGGGGGCGTGGCTGCAGTGTCGGGAGCCTCAGGTGTGCAGCATCAGGAGGAAGAGGTGACAGTTTGCTGGGCCCCAAGGCCCCTGGGGAGAAGATCAGGACCTGCCCTGACTCCCAGCCTCCCAGCTCACGGCAGCAGGGTGACGAGCTGCCCCAACAGCCCCTCCCACAGCCGCCACCGCAATTAAAAGTCTGGCTCAGTTGCAGGCTGGAGCGCAATAAAAAACGGAGCACAACAACCCTCTCACCTTACGCTCAGGGACTGGGACACACACTCGCACTTGCACACACAGCAAGCTGGGAAACTTCCGCTTGTCCTTTCTCTCCAGAAAGACAAAACCTCCTGCTCAGATTGACATATTCATATCAGTATCACCAAACTCTTGCGAGAGATTTCTCTGCTGTCTTGTGCCTTCCCACTCTGAATTCCTGGGTACACCTTATTTTGCATGGCTGTTAATATCAAACTGCGCTACAGCAACCACCAGAATACAGTTCCATTAGTGGACAATTTTGCAGAATCATTGACAGCAAAAATAACATAATTTTTAATCATTGTTTGCAGCTTTTATAAAACTTTATACTTTATACTTTACTTTATTCTACAAAATCTGCACATAAGAACGATTAATATGATTGGGAAAGTCAGAACTTTCTACAATAATATATTTCACTTGGAACAAAAAAGTGCCAACAAAAGCCAGCAAACATGAATGTCATATCAGCCAGAATCTGTATCCGTGGAAAAGTAGTATATTCTTAATTATGAGGATAATACCATGTTTTGCACAAGCATGATATTTTGAACCTTTGTGTGATCAACTGTGCAGTAAAAGAGCTGTCAGACACGTTCTTGTTAAAGGCCATTACTAGTGTTTCTAGCTACTATAGCTTCCTATAGTACAAGGGAATTTGATAAACAGAGAAAACTTTTTTTCAATTGATTAAAGCTGGATTCTCTGGGACTGACTGCCTAGTGACATGAATGCTTACAACACTTAAACATCTTTCCTTACGTTGCCTTAGCTCCTACATGACATGAAGCCAGGATGAGGAAAACCGAAATACAATCTGTAAAAACTACATTTTAACACATTTTATTTACTCATTTCCAGCAACAAAAAAAATTGTCAGACCTTCTGCAAATCCCAGAAAGATAGTCACCAAATATTTATCTCTGAATACTCTGACAAGGCTATTGTTGTTTGCCGCCATTTTTAAAAGGTTGCTTAGCGTAGCACATTGTAATTAAGAACGGGTGTGGAGTTGTGCATCACATTTGGTTCCAGTTGAGAACTCAGGTTTAATAACGTAGTGAATTGTTGTTTTAGGCCTGCATTTCCCCACTAATTTACAGTTTTGATTACGGAGAAATAAAAATGTCAGTGGTTGCTGGCTAACTTTGGCTTAGTTATGTGGATAAGACGACTTACTGTGCTTCAAAATTTTTCCCGAGTGTCTCCTATTCAGAGCACTCATTAGAGAATGAAAACTCCCCCTAAAAACAATCCCCTCGTCCTGGTTTCATGCTAAAACACAGAGGAGGGTTGTTTCAGGTGACAAAATCCTATTTAAATGTTCAGATTGCCCCCAGATCTGGCTTCAGACAATCTCCGTGGTCTGCATAGCAATTATAAAACGAAGGAACAGTGCTCTAGTGCAGCTTTTTGGTGTCCATTGGCAGATTAGAAATCATTACATCTGTGCTACAGGAGTCAAAACTCAGATTTCCTCTTATTTCTGCATCGAACACAGCCTCCAACACCTCGGCCCCGGCCTGAAGGAAATCTGTTTTCCATTCTGCCGCCCAAGTCCCCAAAGCAGCGTCTTTGTCTCAATAATGATGAACGATTATTGCCCTCAGATTGCTTTATGATATATGCACTCGTTAAAAATAAAGGGCCAATCGTTCCACTAAAGTAACCTTTCTGTACATCATTTTGAGTGTGAAACTAATAATGGCCGGTTTCAGGTGACAGACTGGAAATGGAGACATCCTCTCCATATCTGCGGCGTGGAGGAACTGAATTCGATACATCATAATACGGATAAAGTGGCGGAGCAAGCTGCGCTGTGATGTAATGACCATAAAACTATTCAGCAGTGGCATAACGAGATCAATTGCCTCCCTGGATCAGTCTCTTTTCTCGCTTTAAGACAAACAGGAAGGGTTCAAGTTGTTTATCTCCATCGGAACAGATTTTACATGAAAGGTGCTTTTGATCCGAACAGCTCTCGCTATCTGTTTCCACATGGGGGGGGATCTTATGTTTTCTTACATTTTATTTTAGGTAAAGCGGAGTTCATTGTGTGGCTAATAGAGGTAAAGCCACATTCACGCTTTGTCCTCATATCATTTTAATTCTTAATCTTATGAATATAATAGATTTAAAATGAATTTTAATGAGTGTAATGTATGCTTTTTGGTTCATATTGATGTATGAGGTCACTGGAGAGGGAGAGCGCCAAAGGCTAAAGTTGAGGAAAATGCATACAAGAAGGAGGTGAATGTGAATTAGAGGTGTGTGTAAGCGTGTGTGTGTGTGTGTGTGTGTGTGTGGCAAGAAAAGAGAGGGAGGAGAGGACAGCATACTGAAGTCCACAGCCAGAACTCCTCATGCAAATACTACCAGGAGAGAAAAAAAAAACAGCTTCATGAATTAATCTCTCCACTTCCACTTCTTTTTTGCTAAAGGCAGTCTTCCTCCCCAGTTTGAGTCTTGCTTCTCCTGGCGTCAGGGAAATTAATTATCTGTTTGTCATCCCGAGCTGAACTGGGGGAATTGGGAGAAGACTTGAGACTCGATGGCAGACAGGCAGCACACTGACTGGGATGGACTGGAGGCTGGTTGGTGGGTTGACAGGCAGGCTGGGATGTGACACTGCAGGTGCTACTGCTGAGCTGAGCCCCCACCCCTCTCCATCACCATCCACCCCCTTCCTCCTGAGCCTGGAGGAGGGTTTGCCCGTCAGCCCGGACTCAGTGTGCGCCGTGAAAGAGGCAGCAGCTCATTGTCTTTGTGAAGATGGAAGACAGAGAGAAGGGAAAAGCTACTTTTTGTGTTATTAAAGGAGGACAGGTGGTACTCTGTTTCACTGAGCCTTAGGAAATGCAGCCTAATGTTAGCCAAGGCTGCTTTTATGGCCTCGGGCTACTGGGGGGGACGGAGATAGCAGGCAGCAGGTACTTGCTGCCATGGGGTAGATTTAGCAACGGTGTGAAGGTTCCGATTTGGCCCCACACACACACACACACACACACACACACACACACACTTAAACACACTACCCCATTCTGTTATTTGATTGAGGCAAGTAACTTTCACCAGCTCGATCACACGGTAGAGTTTTAGGGTAGAGAAGATTAAGTTGAAAGTTTGGTTGTGGGCTTGACAGGGGCTTGGCAGCTCACCAGAGGAGGTAAAAAAATATCTCCTTTCTGGGGTTGTTTTACACAGCGCTCATGCACATACCCTGTATTTTTTAGGAAATACATAAATGGAGGCTGCGCTACCGTGGTGTCAACTAGGTTTATGTGATGGACATTTCCAAATTGTTACACATACGAAACTCCGTATTAAACACCTTTAAATGCACTCTCTCACTACGTGCACTCCCTCGTCAGTTCATTAGGGTTAGAGTTAGGGTTATCTTGGTGAAAGTTAAGGTGTTCAGCATTTGTTTGTAGTACTGTTGAACTGTGTTGTACATGTTTCTGTTATTTTCACAACCCCATTTAGGCTGGGGTAGATAATAGAAACGCTTTTAATTCAATCTAGTTTAACAGCACCACAGACTACATCCTCTGAAATGATCATCCATTTCTGATGCAGTCATGAAGAGGGATTTAGTGCAGGACCTATGTATACGTGTATATGTGTATATGTGTGTGCACATACTGTGTATTGTGGGTCAGCAAAGCCACAGGGACAAATTTGACTGCAACATCATCAAAGATGGGATGACTTACAATGAGATGTCGCTACTCTAGCTCCATGCATTTGGGTGTATGCACTCAGTAGAGACGCATGCATAGACTGTGGTGCCATCCACATGCACTAAAAACACCCAGTGTCCACCCACCCACCCAAACATCTCACATTATCTCTAAGCTGTCTTTATGTAAGCGTGATGATTTGGTCGCATTGCTCTGAAACAAAAGTTTCCACCATAGCACGAGCACAGGCTGATGTCTTTAATTTCTTCAATCCGAAGTGATGAATCTCGGCCGCTTCGTGCCCAATGAAATGCCACGCTTAAGAGAAAGTAATTAGCAAATATTTTTCCCCATTAATGATGTAAGTTATTATTTCACACATGCTCGACACATCCGCTGTTAATCAAAACGTCAAAAAGTTTTACGACCGGGCCCGCCTTACCTGCAGATGAATCGCTGTGCCTGTGGCTACGGCTGCGGTGCACCCATAACTAGCGCTCCGAGTGGTGTTTGTGATTGGTTCCCCTTGCACCACCTCTCCTCTGCCAAATCAACGTGCATCACTCTGAGCCAGTGTATAGTTGTGTACAGTTCATAAAAAAATATACTTTTGTTATACCGTTAATAAGTTCAATAAAAATGTGAACAATAAGCATTTTATATTCAACATTCCTTTTTCAAATTAAATCATTAACTGATGTAAAGTCTCAACCCGTGCAGAAGTAGAAAGCAGCAAACTAAAGTGATGTTCATCGTGTGCTGGAAGTCAGTTATTCAAAATTCAAAATATTGCTGAAAATACAGAGAGAGACGGGAAAAAAAGAAATAAAAAATTAAAAAGCAGTCAAAATTCTGACTGAAAAATAAAACGTGGTACAACACTGTCTTCTACCTCTTTCTATGGATATATTAAAATCTTTTAACATAGGTATATTACTATAAAAGAAACCTGAGTCTGCAATGCCTGCAAGTAGACGACAATGCAAAAGCCAGTGGCCATGTTTTTGGAAAGTCGGTAAAAGGCACTGATATTACAGTGTGTTACAGCGTAAAGCTTATTTACCAGCTGTGACCATGTCAACACTAAAAATGCTCACTGTATAACCCAAAGAAATCTGAATCCACTTGTAGGTTAAGTAGCTGCACAAAATGAACATCCACTACATTGTTTATGTGAGTTCAAATATTAATTTAAAGAAAAAATTCTGGTAGCATATGTAAAAGATGTCATGTATGTGTGATATTGTCTGTGGTTCCCTGGGAATCCAAATCAAATAATAATCAATAAAATAATCAAATCCTATACGATCTCAAACTCGTACCTCGTCTGCTTGTTCTGATTCATTTCACTGTCACTTTAAAACAAATCCCAAGAGCTAATTTGGAATAAACAACAAATCCAGTTAAATATATAGTGAGAGAGAGAGAGAGATCTTGTATTTAAGAATCTGTCGTTCACATCCACCACAGTCTACAGACCCACTTGCTGCTACAGCTTTGACTTGTTCTCTACTATCAGTAGTTGTGTTTGCCATTTTCTTTATTGGACGGGTCTAGTTGCCCTTGCTCCAGCTTTTTTATTTTTTTATTTATTAATTTTTGATATGCCATCACCTGGACGACACCCCTTCACAGACAGACGGTGTGCTCCCTTTCCGCTAGCCCTTCATTTCCCTGATCTGTGTAAACCACTGCCTGGTCGTCTGACTGCTTCTGTTTCTGTTTGCAGCCTGATCAGACCGTATCAGCTGACTGTGTGATTATGCTGCATGTGCGACTGAGCGCGTGTGTGTGTGCGTGAAATATACAGTAGTGCTTGTGTGCATCTGAGAATGACTGTACCTGCTGCTTTTGTGTATTGTGTAGCCTTTGTGTGGCTCCAGTCATTTAGACCATAAGTGGACTGAATTTGGCCTTGCCGCTCTCTGCTGGCACTGCGTGTGGGTGTGTGTGTGTGAGTTTTGTTCAGGGTAGTCTTTGTTGTCCGCCATAAGTGAGTGGATGGGCTTTTTTGCTTTATTTTGGCAGCGCATACATTTTGTGTGAGCGAGCTACATGAGTCTCTGTGTGTGCCAGTGTGTTCATGTCTTCGTTGTACTATGAGTGGATGTGGACTCCTTCCACTGGTGTCCACTCTGTGTGTGTGTGTGTGTGTGTGTGTTGTCCTGTATGTGTTGTCTTTGTTGTGCGCCTCTAATCCCCAGGTCCCCGGGGCTCCAGGGGAACAGCTGAAGCAGGGGCAGCGGTGGCTTGTCAGCCTGGGGCTCCCGCTGCTCTTCTCCCTTTCACTGCTCCCCATATGGTCCTGCAGCGTCGGGTCCCCGGGGGCCTGTTAGCACCGCACCACCCAGGCCTGCGCCCTGCCACCAGGCCCCTCTCGCCTCCTGTCTCACCCCTTCGCCGGGGCCTGCCTTCACCCCTTCTTCCCCTCTACCCTCTCTTCCTTTGTGGTGCCCCTCCTTCCTCTTCTTTTGATTGTCTGGATCATGTCTCGATGTGAACCCAGATCTTTCCTCCTCGCTTCGTTGTCTTCTCTTAGCCGTACCCCTCCTTTTTTCCTCTTCCTCTACCTTTTAATTGATGTTTCTTTTCTTCCCTGCCCTCATCTGTCTCTTATTTCTCCGGGCCGTGCCCTCCTTTGTGGTGCGGTGAAGTTAATACAGGGATTTATGGCTCCCATTAGATGTATGAATTATCTCCTTTTCTTTCCTTCAGGAAACTTTTTGGAGGAACCATCGACCTGCCGCCAACACCGTAGCATAGCCCACTCTGATATAAAGCTAATGTGGTGCGAGCCGGCCAGTGGCCCCTCAACACTCGGAGCCCCCAGTGACTGTAGCTGAGGCTCCTTGTCTCTTTAAAGAGTGATTTAGACTCTCTGGGCCCACTGCAGACCTTGCCGCTAGAAAGTACCTCAGTTTATCTTCACCAACCGAGCCCCGAGCGTCTCTAAATCAGCTGTCACTACCTCTCGGGGATTACCAGGGATTTATAAATGAACAGGGAGTGCTGTTTCACACAAGTTATCAAACAGATCATAAAACACCATCTCTGGGATTTGACTGTTTGGTTACACATGTTGGAGCTGCGCCTTATGGTAATGCTGCTGGTTCTCTGAGTGTTTGCACTAGAGAGAGGATGTCTGTGATCTGCTTTTTTTTTTTTTTTCCTTTTTGAAACTACAATTTGGCTCATCTGATCTGAGCAACCGGATCTCCCCTCAGACCAGCGCACGACTAATCCTCGAGTGAACCCAGGTAGACATGATGCTTTCTAGATGTCAGATGAGAGGATCTCCGCGTGTCCACATTTGAAATTTATTTTTCGCATTGACTTTGTGATCTGTTTTTTTTTTTTGTCAGACACCATCCGTTTCTTCAACTTTTCACATCAAATATTAATCTGAAAAAAAAAAAAAAATACAACAACAAAAAAAACAGGCTTCTCTGGCTCTGTTTCAGTGGATCCACATATTGAGTACTAGCGCCCTCTGTTGATGGCACCAGCATGGTGTCCCATAGAGATCACATCACACCTCCTCTGGACTCCCAGAAGAACTAACAGCCTCACTAGCTGTGCATGTTGATGAGAAGCAAGTCTATAACTGCAGCACTGAGTTCACTTAAGTCATTTATAAGAGGTCTGTGCGAATACATTGTGTACTATGAAATTATTACTGTTTGTTCAGATAAAAACACATAGGAGAGGTGCACTTAATCGTATTTAAAAGAGATTGAAAATATGACTGTACTGATGAGAAATACTTAATGTTTCATCAAACTTTCTAGATCCACACAGTGTGAGTTTCAGATTAATATAATTTCTCATTCTCAACATGCGGTGTGACGTCACTTCAGTGACAGATTTCTGAAACTTTAAATGTAACTGTGCATTTTTATAAATATTTTTCCTTGTCATCCTGCTGCCATCGTTTTGGTTCTGAAATTGCAGCTTGATCAGTTTACCAGTCAAGCAACAGAAAGGTAATCCTAACCCTAACCCGTTTTTCACGGGAGGATACCAAACGTGTGTTTGTCCGAGCATCTCAAATGCAAGAAATAATTCCTTATACGATAAACTGCAATATAAATATTTCAGCTTAGGCTCTGGGAAATCGTGCTGGACTTTTTTTTATTATTATTTTATAGACCAAATGATTAATATATGAATCTACATGATAATAATTATTCATCAGTAATTAAAATATTCATTTCTTGCAGTCCCAAACCTACAGCTATCCCTTTGGACTTTGGTGAAACGTGCTGCATGCTGCACACAGAAACACAGTGTAACGTGTTATAATGGACCACATTTAATAAGGCTTTAGAAATTATATGTCATGTTTTTTTCATTGCATTTCCTGCAATTCTACGATGACTATAATGTACTTCCCCAAACACCACAAAAAGCAAATTAAACATTATTGTAAGTGGTGTCGAATGAATTTTGTATAATGGCCATTATTTATTTTTCCTTGTTATTCTGATGCACAGAGCCTATAAATGTTCTCTGTAGAGATTTAAATATGACACTAGGACTTACTAATCCTCTAGTTTCATCTAGTTTGTGTTGAACATGGGATGAATTGTTGTAACAAAAAATCTTCAAATTCTTACGGCTCTCCCTGTCCTGTCTTACTAGGATGAGAGCAAAAAAGAAATGATATATGAAAATGTATAGATCTCCTAATTTGCTATAAGAGCTATCAAAATGATGAGAACTTTTTAAGAAAAAAGAAAAAAAGAAAAAAGTGAGATTTTTTCTTTATCTAAGAAAGAGAGATATTTTTTTAAAGTTACTTTTTTGGGGGCATTTGCGCCTTTATTCCAACAGTGGATCGAGAGAGGAAACAAGGTGACAGAAAGGGAGAACAGGCAGCAAAGGGCGCAGGCTGGAATCAAACTGGTGCCGCTGCAGAGAACTTCTGATTTCAGTATAAGACAATAAGTCACATGACTTGTGCTTATTGGTAAATGTTTTTTAATATTACATGGGGCTAACTTAAACTTTTATTAAATGCATAGCTACCTATATTTACCAAGAAGCAAGGTGTATGTCAGCGGTGGGGGATATAGGACCGAAGGAGGATCTGTGATGGACCGGTCACAGACAAGCGGGCAATTCTGGGCAACTTGTACTGTACATCTCTCCTTTTTCCTAATTTAAAATTCAAAGAATTTATTGAGATGTTTGTAATTGTAAATTGTAAACAACTCTCAGAGGCTTATTTAATGATCTAATGCAACATTAGAAGAACAAGAACAGTTGATGCTTGCCGGGTATAAAGGAATAGCATCACAACAAAGCTTGCTGTCCAGCTACATGTTTCCTTCAAGTTAGCACAGTATATTAGATACTAGTGTGACTGCTTAACTAATTTTGTTTGCAGAGTGCTACACTTAGCAACGCTATAAAGATTCCTGGTCTGTAGTGATTTCATTAGCACCAGGACAGATAATGGTCTTTCATATCAATGGACGGTTGATGTGTTTGATACCAGTACAATGACCACTATGATCAGGGCAAAGCGCCTGTAAAATGTTTTTGTTCTCCACTAAGAGGACCAGAAGTGGGACCAAATCATTGTCAAGTCTTTCCAAGCAAGTCCTGAATCAAATCCCAAGTCCAAAATCAAAGCTGACAAGCCCAAGTGAAGTAAGTCCTGGAGTTTAAGTCCTAACAAGTCAGAGTGGACTATTACTCACAAAATGCCATAATTGCAGCTTGCATCACAGAAAAAAACATCTCTCCTATTTACATAGACACAGATGGGTAACGTGGCTGTGTTTCCTCTGTTTGTTCTCCTTCTTCTTAGAGGTATTGTTTGGTTTTCAGCTGACAGCCTTTGCTTCTTCTACTCTGCTTTGTACAACCATTCGTAATTTAACCTGTATTAGCATCTTTACCACAAAGATAAACCAGTGGATGAAAACACCCCAGTCTTTCTTTCTTTGGAAGTGACTAAGGAGAAGATCTACCCTCTATTGTCAACAACTTCCTTCCTGTAACAGCATATTGAAAGGCATCAAGTTCTTTTAATAATTTTAACTTCTTCTGTTCTAAATGTTGCCTTTTAAATGTGAGAAAAAGTTCAGTGGAGTCTTCCTGGAGTGGAGTTTAACAGGAAATGAAATTGTTTTACAGCCGCTAAAAAGTCAACACATACTAGCAGTTAACGGCATAGGCCACTCTGATGAATTTAGTATATTACTGCGGGATATCACATGGTTCATTAAAGATATTTGAATACTATTAACCTATAATGGAAATGTAGAAATGAACAGAGTTAATTATGATTTGGGGGAATTCTCCCATGAATGACTTTAAAGTCATATGCAATTAATATCAAAAGAGTGGTGGCAAATTTAGATAACGAGGAAAGTGTTGAGGACATATAGCTACTAGAATACCATAAATGAGGCCCATGTAAATTTGGTGAGTCAAACTGTGCTCCAACTAAGTGCTGACTGTCTGTGGACAGTCGGTGTTGTGGAAGCAGATTGTCCTGGAAATCCTCTGCTCTTTTTGCCTGCTTTGAAACTCAATCTCTCGGGGTGCCCGTGTTGTGTCTTTGAGTGCAATATCCTCTGCTGCACTCACGCTGTCATCTGCCACCTCTCTCTCTCTCTCACTCTCTCTCTCTCTCGACTTCCCTCTCTCACCGTGTCTCTGCTTCCATGTACCCCCCGAAAAGCTCCCCGAAACACCACCCCCTCCACCTCGGCGCTTACGGCTCGGGCGAAGCCTGCAGCTGGCCGAGGCCTCCCCTCCTCTGGGCTCAAGGCACGGCGGGGGGGCGGGGCTCTGGATCCAGCTTAAAGAAAAGCAGGCAGATCAAGGACAAGAAATACTGGGGGAGAAAAAAGCAATGTATGATCTTCTGTGTGAACAACCCCCACCGACCATCCCCACCTCCCCTCCAACCTCACCTCCATTTTTATATACGTTTACGCGGTGACTGTTTCTCTAATCCTGCCCAGTTTAATTATCCGTAGCTGTTTGCACTGACTGGTTTCAGTTGCAGGACAAAGCAAACGTCCCTCCTCTGAGGTGTGAGTAAAACTACAGAGTCTCCATGTTTACTGGAGGGAGAATCCAGAAACACCGTCAGTTTGGCTCATACCTCTGAGGTGATACTTTTATCCAGAGTGACACACACAACAAAATTTCAAAAGTGAGTCACAGAAACATCACATCACTAGGCTTTTAGACATTTAAAAGAGCAACTTTGTGTTGTCAGACACAGATGCACTTAGTTCTAGTCTATAAATTAGCAATAAAGTCAACAATAAAGGGGTCTTGTAGCTTTCTGTTCATACGCTGTTGTTGTGTAACCCTTCTAAAAGGTGTAACAATTAGTTGGAAGGTTGTTGCTTGTGGATAACAAAGACAAAGTGTCATTCTGGAGGAGAATTGAGGGAGATTTTTCATCTTAAGCCCCATTTACAGTTAATACAGCCATTATTTACAACCCACAACCCTCTGCAAAGACAGCCTCATTAGCCAAAGCTGCTAATATTTCTATTACAAATGCATTAAAACATTATGGGATTTTGTTATTCGCACCACACCAGGATCTAAATAAGGTGTTCAAATGCTGCTTGAGTTATTTGTAAAGATACATGTGTGATCTGGAGGGTTCATTCGTGTCTGGTTATGAGATGAGGAGGGTGAGAACGGAGAGCAAAGACTCCTAGTTCAGACACTGTGCCCACGTCCTGAGAGGTGGCTGAACCTGTTGAGCTGGCTGGCAGCCTAAATAAATTATAATCAGCACCTGTGTACATCTCAGCAATGACAAGCACTTCTACTCATATTGCTTTCATCTGACTGGAAGCTTTTTATGCTTAGCTACCGACACCTCAAATGTACCATGCCACAGCAGTTTTATTCATCTAGTAATATAGTGCAAGTATTATTGCGAGGCTTTTTAGTCTCATGTCAACATGCCATTTTTAGTGCATGCTTGGATACCAGTTTAAAAATAAAGCAGTATGAATAAATGAGACGCCGAAGAGTGACGCCTGTAAAAGCAGAGAGGAAAGTAGCTTTGTCCGCGTTTAAGTGGTCTATTTATCACTTGCTACAGCTATCAAATGCTAAGCTAATGAGCAAAAACTTGTATACAACTCAGCATTTCTGTTCAATTCAGATAAATTTGGGGTTTTTTGTATACGGCGCCAATAACAATCCAACTCGAGATGCTTTACAGAACCCAGAGCCGCAAACAACCCCAAGAGCAAGCACTAAGACAACGATGGCGAGGAAAAACAAAATTTTAACAGGGAGAAACCTTGAGCAGAACCCCAGCTCGTATTTGGCGATCTGCTGGAGACTAGCCGGGGAGAGAGAGGCAGGAAAACAGAGGGAAGTAGGACAGAGGAGAAGGGAGGAGAGAAGCAAACAGAAATATTCACACTTGCATCTGGATAAAGCATACATGCAGCATATAAACATGGTACAAACAAGAGCATATGATACGTGGTGATGCATGATACATGGAAGATTGATAGTGGATACAAAGGATGAATAGAAGCAGTAGTCAAAGTATTAATTATAGAGAAGCCTTAGTGGGTATACAGTGTGCTCATAAAGCGACTGCTACGAGAATAAATAGGAGCGGAGCAGAGCACAGAAGCAGAAAACCATAATTGTTATAATGCAGGTGAGTTGGCTGCCATAATCTATGAATATATAGCACACACACCAGATCTGTAGGATATTACAGTCCACTTCGCTATGAGGAACACACGATGTTATAATGAAAAGTAATAAGTTCAGCAGTAATAAGCCAAACAAGTAAAATTGCCTGCCGTAAAACAAAAACAGTGAGATGAATGAATGAGCTGCACAGAGCTGCTGATGACCCTCGCTGGATTCACCGCTATAAACATCACACAGCACACTGTCCTTTGACCCATTGTTTATATCGAGAAAAATTGATTGGTTCTCTGTTAGCTTTTGGTTAAAGACACATAATAATTTAATGGTGTTGTGGTTTAAAATGCAGACTGCTTTTGCAGTGTAAACACATTAATGATACAATTCAAGCGAGTTCCAGGTGTCTGCAGCTTAATTCGATATTCAACAGAAAATGAAGAACAGCCAGTGAAGTAGGAAAAATAATGGTTAGTTGCACTGTAAAGTTTAATTTGACAAAATATGCAAAATCCACAAAAAATAGACATATCAGATCTAAGTTTTTGACATGATGCCCTAACCTTATACAGAGGGATTTCAAATGCACCTCAGTTCAGCCAAAGAATGAAGCAGGTGCGTGTGTGTGTGTGTTGCATGTGCGTACTGGCGTTGCTACCATGCCAGTCATGTGTCCTCCATCAACTATTGAGCTTTTGCCTGCGGTGTTTCATCAGGTGCGCAGACTCATGTGTTAGTGCCTTACACGAACAGATTAATAATTCCATTATCCTCCCTCTTTCACTCTCCATGCACCATTCATTCGCTTTTCTCACTTTCTCTCCTCTGCTCGTCTTTGCGGCCGCACTCTCTCCTGCTTCCCTCTCTTTCTCTCTGTTCCATTTGCAAGGTGTGATATTGCTTTAATTGAGCAGAAACATGTGGAGAGATCAGACATATCTCGGGGGATTAGAGGGAAAGCTGGGAGTTTGTGCGACTGGCAGCCTGTGTTTGGAGCAAGGGGTCTGCTGGGAATGAATGTAGTTAGTGTGACCCCTGACCCTGCGAGCTGTTGACGTGGAAGGCGGCCAAGAGGGGTCCAACAGAACGCTTTTGTTAATCTCATTCAGGGCTCCCTGTGAACTGTGGGCAGGGGGAAAGCTGGCAGCTCAGACCTGTGGAATGCAGAGCTCTTTATTCCCATGCTTTGGAAACAGAGGTGGGCCCTGGAACTAGCAAGGCTCCTTTAGCAGGACCTCCTCCACTCAGCTCAATCGACACTGACAGTTTCCTGGCTTAGGCCTGCCAACTGGCAGGACAGCGGTGCAGGGGGGACAAATGCGCCCCACCAAGGCTGCAAAGGCCACAGGCAGCAGGGCAGAACTTCTAAGAGGCCGCTACAGTAGTGTTCCTCTCTGTAAAGAGTCCCAGTTAAACTCACTACATTTACTGTAGCTACACTAAGAACCTTTCTGCGTGGGTTTGGAAGCACAAATACAACAACACAGAGATGAGATGGCTGAGATCAGCTGGTAATTTTACCTCATTTGCTCCTTGAATTGGCCCATCTACATGTGCTGCAGGCACTGCTACGTATTTGGAACTAGTCATAGTTTGCAGATAACTTCCTGTTTGAAATTTCACATGTATTTGTCCCAGATTCCTCTTTAATGCTTCTTTAAGCAATAAAATGCTGCACTTCCTTTTTAATGGGAATGTTTCAATTCAGTCCACAATGAAATTCTTGTTTGCATGGTTTCTTTAAAGAACAAGCTGTTAAACAAATGATCAAGATCAATGCTGCTGAAAAGAGAAACAGAGATAAGGAATAAAGATGTGAAACTGTTGAGGACCAGTCTGAACCCCTTTACTGGCCCCTGGGAGTTTCCCCACCTCAGTTGGTATCAGAAGAGGCCCCTAGTAAACACACACACAGACACACTGCCAGAAATACAAACATGCAGAGAGAACATTAACCACTCACTGGTTAGGCCAGATCAGTCTAGATTAAATAAGCGTAGCCCTCCACTGGTCTGAATGGAAAGCTGCTGGAGACTAAGTGGTTGTCTCTAGGGTTGATGGAAGGTTAGGAATTAAACAGCCAAACACCCAAGCTCACACGATGCACATTTCTCACACACTGTGACTTTGTAACATTAATACTGGGGAAAAGCTCGGACGGAGAGCACATCGGCACGGCAAATACCTCCGTCTTTATTATTGTGCGTTTCGAGAAGAGCCAGGCTGAGAGACAGGAAGTAAAGAAGTCAGTCTTTGAGGAGGAGGACTCCTCCTGCTCCCACAGCGCTGCCAGTCAGCTGAGTCCGCTGCTCAGCGGCGGTGGGGGAAATACCTGCCGGTCCGCACAATGGTGCTACTGGGATTACAGGCCCCCCTGCTGGTGAGCAGCCCGGCAACGGGGAGAGGGGAGTGGAGGGAAGGGAGGGGAGGATAGATGAAGGGAAGGTGTGCAAAACAGCTTCATTTTTTTTTTTTTAAACTTCATTTGGGTCTGATGTGTTAAGTCTGTAAAACCTTCATTCATAGAAATGTGGGGAAAAAAATATGGGGCTAAAAAAGGTCCAAAATAAAAATGTAATTAGCTATGTCATTTTTCAAACAAAGTCACTGTCAAAAGCACACGTAATGCCAGATCATCAAGATTTCTTGCTAAAGTCAAATGCTGTACAATTACTGTCATTGTTTTTGTACAGTATGGATGCCTTTAATCATTCCTAAATAATAACTTTATATTTAGTGTTCCATAATTAGAACTAGAGAAAATTCAACATTTCAGTGTGTTAAACTGGTGACACATGGGATACACACAAGACATTTCCACCACAAATTCACCCTTCAGTGAAATCATACTGTACTGTTTACCCTACTAGCCTCAATGTCAAAACCTAAGCTTTACTTTACCTTTGACTAAGCCAACAAAGAGCTCTCTCCCTCTCTTTCTCTTTCTCTCTCACGCAAACACACACACAAACACACACACGCATACACACACAAGCTGGTGGCCACATCCTCCTCCGCTTGGCTGGTCGGAGTGAGTGCTGGGCTCAAGCCTGTGATTTACCTGCTGTCCCTGGCTTTAACGCGCCCCATATGGTGAACAATGGCCCATAAAGACGCCTCTAAAGGAGACAGGAGTTATAAAGGCAGCCCAGACCTCAGCCTCAGCTCTGTTTATAGCACAGAGCCTTGCCCCGCTGGCTGCCTGAGCGTCAGGACTGCACACTGTTTAGACAGCGAGCAGATACTTTGATTTTGGGATCGTGTAACAAACTTAAATTCTGCTGCGTTGCTACTGAAGCGCGCCCTGTGTCGCCAGGTAACAAAGACAGGCTCACATGGACACGTGCTGCTGAAAGGAAACTGTATGTTAGTATGGATTTGCATGCGATGAGTGGATGTGTGTGTGGTTTTGCAGAGCTGCACTTGGCAGCTTTCTGTGCTGAGCAGATGGAGTAGAGAGGGATTCTGGCTGCAGCTCCTCATGTGATATGAAGATATGTTTTCTTTCATAGCTGCTTCTACTTCTTTGTGTCTAGACAAAATGAGTCAGTGTTTAAGAAATGAATTTACCCGATTCTCTAATTCAGTTGGTTCAGTTCAGAAGGGTCAGTTAAATCAGTGAAAAACAAACAAACATATTTTCTCACTTCCTCTACTGGTGTTAAGCCGTAGAGGAAGTGTTGACTGTCTAGATTATCCGCTGAATAAATCTTATTAAATATATTGTCATTTAGCTGTAGCCACACTCAATTCTTGTTATTATGTCTGGTAACACACATTTGGATTTTACTATGGGCCGTGTTTCAAATGACACAGGGAAAAAATACCTCTACATTACAGCTATGTTGTTGTTAATGCTCAGATGACATGTATGACCACATTAGTCTTCTGTCCATCACAGAATAAATCCCACAAAGATGATTTGATTGGCCCAGCAAAGATATTGTAGAAAACATGGGAACATTGGAACATTCACAATTACCACATTTAGAGCATGAAGGCTTTTATGTGTTTTGGTTAGGTTTAGGCAGAAACAGTAACAACTTGGTTCAGTTTAAAAATCATAGCTTGTATTAAAATAAGCGCTTAGGCTAATAAGGCTAGAGGCACTTCATCACCATGGTCACGGAACGAAAAATGCAGTGAGCATTTTGTTTTATCATAATCAAAATTTTGTCATTCGGGTTCATTTTTGTTTGTACTACCTACTTCACTTTCTACTTCCTGCTTCACTTTCAACAATGGAGACTGAAACCTTTGCTGAAATTTTGCTGAAAACGAGTCCTACAAATTTTTCTATCGCCAAACCTCCTCAGTTAACCTTTCCTTGATGTGTTCCATCTTTATTGATTCGAAAATTTCGGAGATGACCAATCACAGCTCTTGCGCTCTGTGCCGCCACGATGCGTTTTTCTAGGAGGGGCACATCAGGCTACGGCACTAGGGTCTGCGTAGTGGTCTGCGTTGTCACCGTAGCCTCTGCGTCAACTTAGCACAGAAGTCTAATCCACCTATTACTCCTCATTATGTCAGTGTGTATGCTGGAACTACTCATGCTGTTTCATATAATCTCTAGAGCTTCCTTGACGATTAAACAAAATTATATATCTGCTAAGAAAAATGACCTGTAGGATAGTTTATTTTTCCCGGAGGATAGTTACTGATATCCTCACCTCTCGCACATTAGTAGAAGAATAAATACATACTAAAATGTCTCATTTTCCACTGTCTTTTAGCCTATAATAGCTGGATGTCTATGGAATTTATTTGGGAAATACAGATCTCCCTCAGCGTTGATCAAATTCCGTTTAGGTCTGTCATTTTCACACTGAAAATTATTGCAACCAGTCAACATATTTAAATGACATTTCAGTCGTTAAGCAATTTCTGGTGACCCCCATTGAGTGTCTTCTCATTCAGTATTGCAATCAGTGCCCAATAAACAGGATTTCTGACTTCTGAAAGTGGAAAGTCCACATAGCTGGTTCTAATTTTAAAAGTCATCATACTGAAGGCACATTAATGCCAGAATGTCCACATACACATAAATTGCAACTGAAAAATCGGATCAGATGTTGATGACTATTACAGTAACTCATAAAAGCTGCATAATGTCCCCCCACGTTGTGAGTTTTGAGGTATTTTTTTATTACTGCCTGTAAATCCAGTTGTGATGGCTACACTTTCTACCCCGTGCACAGTGAGGTGGGCTTTATGAACAGGAAGAGCAGTGATCGCCATGGGACATTCACACTAAATAAACTTATATGTTTATACATTGCTGCACAGAGGTGGAGAGCTAGTGGGGCGTGTAACTGTGTTTGGGCCCGCCCCTGGGGGGGTTTATGGCCAATGGGCCAGTAAAGATGTCACGTCCAACTGGGCGGGCTTCTTTCAGAGCGGGAGGAGTAAGAAGATTGAGTGTTTTATGTTCAGATGTTGTTTTATACTAGGCTGTATGTCCACATTAAGGTTTTTGCAGTGGTCTAGCCATCCCACCGGATATCACAGCTAAACCTTTAACCTTGATGTGTCCCACAGTCTGCTCCAGCCTGGCCTCATTGGTGGAGGCGACCCTGACAAACCCCCGGCTCTGGCCCTTCAGCCAGCCAGCACTATGTTTCCTTTGTTTAACCCCTGACCTAAGAAAACAAGATGTGTCCCAGAGTTCTGAGGAAACTGAGGCGAAGAGGAAGTGTTTGGTTACAAATTAAATGTATGTGTGTCATGAGTCATAAATCGGTGGGGCCGCTAACAGCGCTGCTACTGAAACGGCATGTGGTACCAAGGCTCTCACCATAAAGTTTTAAACCCTCACTTCCATCTCTCTCCTTTTCAAAGGGAATCTGGATGATGGCTGGATCCAAGGCGAGATGGATCCCAGGTGTCAGGAAAGGAAAGGGGAGGCAATTATGGGAATCAAAAATAAACTAAAAAGAAAGACAAAAGATATGACTAGAAAGGTAAAGACAATAAAAAAAGAAAAGAAGGGAAAGAAAGGAAATGGAGAAGTAAAGAGAAGGGCGTTCTGAATGAAGCCACTGGGTAAAAAGACGATCAAATATGGTTTGATGCGGTGCAGAGATGATAGAAGTAAATCATAGGGATGGTTTAGAGGAATGATGCTAAACTATTGGTATTATTACCACAAAGGATACTTCTTCAGTTGCCAGGGGTATTAAGAAAGATGGTAAAATGACAGACAGAAGTCCTGAACTGACTGTACAACTGTAGGGTCCTAGACAGCCGACATGCTCAACAGATAAACAACTGCTTGGGCTGCCATTTAGAAAAACACCTACTCTGCTAAACAGAAGACTAAGGTTGAAGCCTGAAATGCAATATGTGTACTTAACATACCTAACACTCTTGTCCTCCTCCAGCCTAACGTACTGAGGTTTCCACCCATTCTGACAGGCAGCCATCAAATTCTGTGTAATCCCAGGGCTTCGGGCCGAGCAAAGTGTTGACAGCTAGACAACACAGCCTGCGTTGCACTCCTCAGAGAACGTGATAAATGATACAGATGTAATATCTGCACGTATTCATAAGAATGTAACTCCACCCCAGAGCCGCAATTCACATGTTATTTTATTACAGTTTTTTTTTTCCCCCTCACTCTCATTATCTTTTATTTATATTTTCTCAGTTTTCTGTTAAATAATTTGGTCTAACTGAGATTTCCAGATCTGCTAATCCATGGTGCCTATCAGCGCCTTGCACAATTAGGCCTGTTCTTCTTCTTTGTGTCCATAATTCCATGGGAACATTTCGCCAGAACCTACTCACCATTAGGAACTTCACATTTCAAACACAGTATTAGTTCTGGCCCGTGTGCATGCATGTGTCGCTCGTGTTGAGTGACACGGGTCAGGTGTGAGCTATCCAGGCCGTAATGTGTTTGTGTCAGGCAAGAGTCGGGGGTGGGGGTTGAAGGAAACAAGGTCATCCTGTGTTGATGTGGCAGCCTCAATCTCCCCTCTGGGAGTGGAGGAGTGATACACACCGGTTTGGATTACTCAGCACTGAACTCCGAGGTGCCCGCAAGAATTACAGCAACTGCTCAGCTGCATTTCTTCAGCAACCTGAAACTGCTACGGCTGCTGCACTTTGCGGAAAAGCTGCAAATTCCACAATATCGTCAACTTCAAGGCCAGGAAGGGAAATAATAATGTGGAACCATTTTTTATCTAAAAATTGCACCCCTTATTCTCAGTTACAACTCTGTTAAACCAGACCAGCTTCATATACTGCTGAAACTGAGTAGAACTTACTTTTGTGAGCTAGACTGGACACACTTAAGGATTGCACACATTTAACTATCAGGAAGTAGCATAAACCCTACAGCTGAGCTGATAATCTGACGAGTGACAACCAGAGTTTGGGAGGCAACCAGCAGCTTCCACTGTTTATATTAATAGGGTACAAGGCTTACTATAGAGTAGTACTAGAAGAAGAAGTAGGCTATAAAAAGCCAAAGGATGGGGAAAGAAGCACAGAGTGAGGCTGAGAATGTGGACAGAGGGGCATGTAAAAGCTGCTTTTTTGACATCTGGCTGTCAGTTTGAGTTTGTCATTCATGAAAACCTTTATTCTTGGTTGTTTGTCAGTTTTTTACATTCAGGCGGATCTGGAAGTAACCTTGTATGCCATATTTTGCAAAGACAAGGGAGCCAGTGTTTCAAAATCCCTAATGTTGAACCTGACAGTGCTTGGCTTTCATAAAGACAGATGCAGCAACCTCACATTGTTCACTTTTCCACAGTATCTTTCAGTCTTAATCCACCATTGAGCAAAGATTTATGCAGTGAAGACTAAATCTAAATCTGTTGTCAAGCTCATTGTCCTCTTGTCATTTAAAAGTTGTAATCCCCATCCTATTGCATTGTTTACTCTGCTTCCCCCTGCTATGTTTTTTTTCCATGGAGCATATCTTTCAAGAATTCCATGGTCCACAGAGCTTCCCCTTTGAATATGTGGCAGATGAAAGTAAAAACAGGATTACAGTCTAATCCTTCTCGATTGTTTGTGTCTTTTGGCCACTGGGAGAACTCTGATGTGGTGCTGCCCTGCTGGAGAGGGAGACAGAGAGAGGGGGAGAGGGGGAGAGGTGAAGACGGAGGAGAAAGAGACTTTCCTCTGCGCCATCCAGTAATGAGAGCCAGTAATAAAGTGGATGTATTCATGGACAACTGAAGCCAGCAATTAAGGAAAGAGGTAGCTAGCTTCAGACGGCCACTTTGGATCTTTTAAATGTAAATACAGCCGCATCTCTCAAAGTACTCGGTGAGATATTCCAAATGAAATCCCCTCTCACTAATGAGGGAGCTGTGATATTTCTACACGGAGCCACTCTACAGCGCTACCACGGTAGGCAGCCCAGGCTCTTGTTGAAATGTTTTAATCAGGCTGAAGGAACAGGGATTATGATATAACAGAGTTGGTGGAGACTAGTCTTCCTCTGTTTCCCATATCAACACAGTACTGTTTGATCTGCCTAGAAATCTACACTGCTGTGACTGTCTTAATTAGCTAAGTGGATGTAGACAACAAATCCTACATAGTAAATTGCAGGAGTTGACATGTCACTGAGTAATGTTCTGTGTTCCACTTAATAAAGAACAATACATGGAAAATAAAAGACAGCCACTGTTGCTACACCCGTAAAGGAGATAATAAGACAAAGAAACTGCTCATATAGATCCTGTCAGGAGACAAATTATAGTAATTTTAAAGCAAAGCTCGCCTATTTGGTAACATTTGGTGTTTGCAAGATCTCCTCTCATCGCCAGTAAATTGCTGTAGCCTTGATCAGCTGGTGCAGGCTGTCACAGATGCGTCGCGTTGTGCCATTGTTTCATCCCATCTGCCTGGGTTTGATGTCTCCTTCCCCATCCTCGGCATCCTCACACACTCCTTTAGCAGGGGGTCAGGTCACTACACACTGGTTTGTGATGCGGGAGTCACAGAGCCGCCGTCATCTCGCTGCCCAGTAACAAACAACAGCTTGACTCACAATATTGTTGTTGTGTTTGTTTGTTAAGAGGGAGAGAGAGTCGCTTGGCAGCGGACCAATTCAAATGAGCTGTTTAAGATATGCGAGCGCACTATGAATAGGAATGAAGGCACTTACATGTTGCAGGGCAGCCTTGCAGGGAAGATGCAGGCCGTTTGCAGCTCCAGTTTCCAGCTCCACTCGGTGGTGATCTATTGGTGGCCTCAAGTGGAAGTGGCAATTAGCCTTTATTTGCATTGCCACAGAAATGTATCCAATTACCACCATTTAAGCAGTTACTTCTGACAAGCATTGGCTAAGCAACCATTATTACCTCACAGGCAGGACGATGATACACTATGCCTGTAGGTACCTGTAGGAGATCTGTTGTTATGCCAAGCTCAGCAGAAACAGTTCTAGTGTATGCAGTGATTATTGATACATATTTCTAAAAGGTTTGGCATCTAACAGCGGCCCTTGGCACAAGTACCTGTCTCAGGTGTCATCCTATAACATAAAAACAGAACTTGTGTCTCATATTTAGGATATACTATATGAGGGAAAGCTTTTGCAACACAGATGGATGGCCTCCCCGTACTCTGTAGTTATGTAAAACCTTTTTTTTTTTTAAGAAACAAAGGTACTTCTCGTATAATCTGACAGAACCACACAAAAATGAATTCTTATTTGAATTCTTGAAGTGGCTCGTCACCGTGGTGGGCAAGAAGACGGCAGAGAAGCATGACGCAGAAGTTATGCATTAGTTTGTATGTCTTTTAACCCAAACCCTAATCTTTATCTTAAAAAAAAAAGATAAAAGCAATAAGTATAACAATAATAATGAAGAAAAGGCAGAAAAGACCAACTTATGACCACCATCCACTCCTCCTCCTCCTCATCTGTGAACAGACTTTACTGGTATTTACACTACCTTGATTACAAATTAGTAAATGGTTCTTTATAATTCTGCAGGCTGTCGCACTACGTAAATTTGGGACCAAGCTTTTAAGTTGATGAATAACAGTTCAAACATCCAGTGTATTCATGTATCCAGTAGGCACAGCAATACTAGAATGAATTTTGAGTTACGTCCATGTTCCTGATTAATAGAGCTCCAATACTGACTCTATTTAGCTCTTTGTTTGGTCTCCTGTAAAGAAATTATTTGGACATGTAGCTTTTAAAAGTTCTGCTGGGTTCTGTCTGCTGTTAATGCTGAGAAGGTGATTTTACCAGAAACCTTTTCACTGGAAACAGCTTCGTACTGCTACTGCTGCTGAGACCGAAGGCCAGAAAAGCAAAGCACTAAAACTCAGAATTGTCAAAATGCTCTGCAGCACCGAGCGCAACTGTTGTGTTCCACTCTTTACACACTGTAATTTGATTCACACTGATTCAAGTTTAAACAAGTTTAAACACTACTCATCTGCTGACAAACCTTTGCCTTCTAAGTTTAGATTCCCTAAGGCACATCCAGTCCGCAAAACTTGTATCTCAGGCTAAATTGCTTGTTTTATCTACAGATTACCAAGTTCGGCTGTCCATGAAATTAACCCTGCTTGCAATGTAACTTGTCTGAGATCAGAATCCACTTCACACAGGCAGATCTTGATCTTGCAACGCACTCTTAATTCAAGCTTTTAATCTTCTGAAAAGTCTCAGCTCCACCTGGTGGGGGGAAGTCCTTAATCCCTGTCTCTCTCTGAGACTGGGTTTTGGTTTACTTTGGCTCTGAAGTGATGCAAGCTCAGTGCGTGTGAGTGCAACAGTGCGTTGGTGTCCTAGAGGACTGTGCCGAGGCGGAGGCAGTGTTTGCGCTCCGTGCAGCCGGTGGCATTAGGTGTCGGCGGCAGTGCATATGCAGGCTGCTCCTGAGCCACCAGAGAGTTGCACTCCGGTGGCTTCACTCTGCTGCCGACGCCATAGATACTGCAAACGCCAACACCGCCTGCGCTGCCAGCTCTGTCAGCTCTGTCACACAGACTTGACATTGCTGACACTGCAGGTGCCATCCTAACTAACGCAGCCTTCTGCAATTTGCTAAATCATTTATCTAACGCTGGGAGCTCACTATCTCTGAAGCTGTCAGCTTTTACCCTGTGATTTAACTGTGACTTTTTCCCATACATCTTGCAAATACAGATAATTGTTAACTGGGCACGTGTCTCAACTTCAGTTGAGGAATGCAAGGTTTGGCAACATATGATTCTGTAATTTCAACAATAAAATGGAGACCACAGATCAGCAAAGAATATTTTCACAGTTTTATTTTTATATAAACCACCAAATTTCAGTGGTACATGATTTTGTAGCTTGTGGAGAGAAGCAGCTGCTTGGATTTACAGTCCTAATACAAATGTGTCACAGATTTGCGGTAGAAGATCATTCACTGTTTCAGAGCACTCATATTTAATGTGCAGACTGATACTGCTTCTGCAATTCATCACAAAAAAGGCAGGCTGTAAACGAAATAAAGAAATCAGTTTATTTATGCAGCAGGTGGTAGTTAGCGTACGGAATATGGGACAGTTTAACAATTTCTATTCCATAAATCTTGTTTTTGTAATATTTCTTTCTACCTCTCACTGTTGCACAGACCTAGCAGAAATTCAGCTCAGTAAGTCAAGTGCACGAGATCTCACATTTTGAGCCCTTTATATGCACACTCTCTGGAAGTACTCCTTGCTTCAGGGAATTACCCATAGGTCAAAGTGGTGTGACATTAAACACGGATTACCAGAGGAAGCCCAGGAGTGTTATATAACAAGCACGGAAGGAGCAACCAACCTGACGTTACAAGCAAAAGGATGTTGGCATGCAAGTATAAACCCATACCGGAGCTCAGGGATTCATAGCCACAGGTATGCATAGATACGGTATTTGTCCTATACGATGACTATACCAAATATGAAAAGATCTAGTCCTTCCATGTTACTACATTTTATTGCAAACTAGAAGCAAACCACTTTATGGCCAAACAGTAGCATGGAACATGTTTAGCAAAGTGGAATGTACAGAGTGGAGATTAGGATTGGGCCCATCTGAACTTTGCTGCAGAGCTCTTATTTGTTGGCTGCTTCTCCATTCAGGAGAAGTGAATATTAATAAGCATTCACCAAAACTTTTTGAATCGCTGAGCAAAGTGAAAACGTTGTTAGAAAGTCCGAAGCTTAGATCTAAATACTAGGCAGACTTCAGATAGACGTAAAAGACTTAGATTAATCCGTTGCACAAACAGATCTAGTTCTTGTCTGTCTTGAGAAGGAGTAACTTCATTCATCTGCTCAAAGTTCCATAGTTGCAATTTTTTTTTCTGGCAATTAAAAAAGTACAGAAAAAAAAGTTCATGGACTTTAAAGTCTGTTCAGTCAGTTCAGAGCAATAGGGTATGGGCAAATGAAAATGTTATTGCGCTTTCTAAGCACTTTCTTGTCAACAGATCATTCATTGCGAGTCTTGTCATGCTCTTCTTTTGTAATGTGGTGCAACTGCTGGGCAGGTGGAACTAGCTTAAGGGTCTTTTAGTGTGAAACTAAGATATTATAGATATTAAGATTGGTTGAAACACCAGTCTTAAATACAACAAGCAGCAGATCTTTCTTTAATTAGATCCTCCTATTTGCATGTATCAGAATGGATGTCTCCAGTTTATAACACGTTTTCATGTGAATATTTGTAACTGTGGCTCAGTAAGTAAGGCAAGTAGGCCAACAACCATACAGTTAGCCATTTGGTCCCCGGTAGACTACATGCCAAAACATCCTTGACCAAGGCTGAACCTAGAGCTGCTCCCAGAGCTGGTGTGTTCTTGCGTGAATGAGTGGGTAGGTTTGTCGTTGTGACTGTAAAGCACTGAGTACTAATGCTTAGAATTGGTGCTTTGTAATTACAAGACCATGATAAAAGCATTTGTTTTCACATCTTCTCTGTCAATACTCTTCCAGGGCCATGTGTGCAGAAGTTGAGTAGTGGCCATTCCACAGTACCTTTACCGAAAACAAGTAAGAAAAGAAAAGAACTTTCAATGTTTTGTCTTTGACTAAGATCGCCATTAGGTGCTGAGTGTCTTTGCCAACTGAAAGTATTGCTCTGTGTTGTAGCTGTGTGGTATCTTCAATCACACAGTGACACAGGTAGCCAGGTCTGATCCTCACTGCTTGCTATGCTAATGCCAGCAGACAGGAAGCTGTTATTGGTTACCGCCGGGTCAGCAGCAGTTTGGGTTGATGACCCTGCTCTATCAGGCTGAGTGGGATGAGTGAACATCACGCCTCCCTCCCCCTGCCCTCCCATCCTTTCATTTCCAAAGGCCAATGTCTCTCCTCTGGGCATTTTTTGTTGCATGATGGGATATATTCAGCTGCTCCGTTTGGCTGGTTTGGAGGAATGCTGCGGGTGCACCCCCCTCCCATCGGTTGGTCAGTGGAGCGAGGAGGGATATCAAAGCTCCGTCGAGGATGGGGCGGGAACAGAGCTGAGAGAGTCATGTCTCATTGGGCAGAGCAGGGGGGGCACTGAGCCTGTCACATGGCTGATGGCTGATTTACCACTCCACTGGAGAGGTGAGGCCTCATAGGCCACATCTCCCTGTCCACCACACTAACACGCACACACACACATAAAGACAACTATTCAACACACACACTTCATTGACAGATAGCCCTTACTGCTCTCTAGCACCACAGTGTTTTAACAACCTTGAACATTGATGTGTTTTCTCTTCAGTCCAGCCTTCTTTTTAGCCAAGATTCAGCTGAAGCACCTGTATCGATCCCTGCTCCCACCAATTCAGATGCAGCCTTTCATGGGCTCTTCCAACTGTCCGTCTTTGTTCGTGTTTCTCTAACATGTTCATTTTTTTTTTTTTTTAACTCAGCCATTTTTGTCATCCGCACCCATTTCCTGCACTCACCAGAGACACCACTCTCTCCCTCCCTCCCTCCCCACCTCTGCTCTCACACTCTTCGCATTTTGTCCATTTTAGTGGTACTGTGATGGAAAATCCATGCCATTCACTTTGTTGTTGTTATTTGCAGTAGCTCATATGTTGTCAGACAGCCACGCATATAAAAGACATCGGACTAAAATGTTCCGTCTGCCTTTCAAGAGCCACATCAATAAATAAAACACATCTTGCAAGCATGTACAGTTTCACATGGTCCACTGGAAGAGCAAGAGCCCTTTTTTTAATTCATATTGCCATACAGTGCACATAGTCTCTTTAAACACACTAATGTGTATTGATCTGTGCTTTTAGATGCCTATGGGATAGAACAATGTGTATCTCACAATAAAACCTGGTGTTGCAACATTCGTTAAAACAAACTAATGCCTGACCTCAAACCTCCAATTCAGGAAACTCTTTTATTTGCATGTAGTATTTTGATTTTAGACATCAATGTACACATACTTCAGAGAGAAAATGATGTAAAAAAAATAAAATAAAAATGTAAGTAATGTCAGTGGGACTTTTTGCTCCCTTTTCCGCCAGTAAAAAGCAAATAATGAACAGACAGTGAAGGAGAGCAGTAAATTTAACACAGATGTCCTGTGTTTTTGTCAACCCATCCATCCACCCTGACCTCTTCTCTATACTGAGTTTGTAGTTGTATGACTACATCAGGTATCTTCTACCTTTTGCTCCTCCACTGAAGAATGCAGTCAAAATATATATATATAACACGCTGCAATAAGCTAAATTTCATGTTTAGTAGTGTTACCACTTTAGTGTTATCATGAAACATGAAAGCAGTTTGGTCATAAACCAGATTGAATTTGCCAAAGATAAGCACTAGATGGAAATCCAATGGATCAATATACACACATAATATTGGCATGTAACCTATCCACAGCTGTGCAGACATTGTGCTATTAACCTGCAAACTGCAGATGATGACTAGTCAGAACTATGAACGGATAACATTCATCATCTGACGATTGTCTGCAGAAAAATGAAAGATCGAATTTGAGAGATAATTCATTTTTGACCAAAGTGGTCAACTGACTGAGAGGCCGACATTGAAATCCACGGAACCCCACACCTAGTGTGGCTTAGAAAGCAGGTCCTAGCTATCTGAAATCTTCTGTGTACACAGAGTGAAATGGTTGGCTCCAAAGACCATGCAAGGAGTTCAGAAGCTCATTCATAATTTACAATGGAACTCTGTTTTTTGAGAATCTTCTAAATTCATTTTTATCAATGATGAGATGAATATCTGCATAACCCAGCATAACCCAAGTGGATATGTCTCAGATTTTGGACAATCTTTTAGTTTGTTTCGGAATTATTTAATTTTCTTTCATTTACACGGAACCCAAAAAAGTAGTTGAGTTAACTAGATGCAAACATAACTGTGGCTTACTTATGCTCATATACAGAGCCATAAGACAGTTCTTTTCTTGGTGCTGTTAACAAGAATACTGTACATACCTACCTCCTGATTCTTCCTCTACAATCCTGCATATGTTTTGAGTTTGGCATCCGAGTCTGGGCTGTCTAAGAAAAAAATGAGACCATTCAGAGATAAGAGAACACTCCTCTTTCTCTCTGTCAACATGTAAGTCTTAAGTGAAGCCGAATGCTAGCTGGGATTCCTGTCTGGTATCCTGTCTGACATGAAAGGCTGCTCACTGGGACTGAGGAAGGAGCTCAGAGAGAGACGTATTCCCGCCGGACCCTCCGGCAGATGGAACAAGAACACCTTGAAGGATGGGAGTGTCGCTGAGCCCGAGCGCTCGCTTTCTCCCCCGCAGATGAAACGTAACGCGGGGCTGTCTCAAATCTCCGGCAATCTGCGGATGTGAGCGACGCGCAGAGAGCACCTGGCTCTTCAAGGGAAGCAGCCGTTTGAGATGTGACAGAACGCCTTGTCAGATAGAATCACTGTAATGGAGAGATAATCCCACAGTCATCACTCAGAAAGGCATGTCTGCAGGGCATCTTGGAGGAATAGCCAGATATGCTTTACAACATTTAGGCGATAAACGTCAATGAAGCGACTTTATTGCGGGCTGAAATCAAAAGTGAGCAATACTGAGAGGAATTTGGATAATAAAAATTTGCACTTTGAATTTTGGCAGAAGTAAGAAGCGATTGAGAAGATCTAAATGTAGATCAGTAAGATATGTTCTGCTGAAGCTTTTGGCTGGTGAATAGTCCCTGAGTTGAACAGGATTAGTCCTTGTAGGCCTGTCAGATGACAGAGACAAGGCAGACAGGAGAGTTTGCAGCCACTGCTGTGTATACAGAGATGTGCCTTTCGTCACTTGTCACTCAAAGGCCCTTGGAGGAGTTTTGCCGCTCAGCCACCTTCCTTGACCTGTCACTCAGTCCTCTGACAGCTGGTAGGCCGCCCTCCTCCTCCTCCCCATCCTTCCCCCTTTTCACTGCTTCACCCTCCCGGTTCCTCCCAGTCTTCCTTCTGTATCCCAGCACTCGTATCGGGGGGTCTCATTTTCATGTGTCAGGCACCCCCGTCAGTGTGACAGCTCCCTGTCCGCCTGTCTCATTAGAAACAGCCAGCTTGGTCTGGGAAGCAGCAGGAGAGGCGATTGGCGTTCAGCTCTTCCCAACCCGGGAACTGTGAGATCAGCTCTGCTAACACCAGTCAACCAGATCATCATCTGGCTTGATCTAACATCCACACATACACTGATCCACACACCCAGCGCAGCGTAGCTCAGATACGCACGCACACGCGGATATGCATTTTTTTTTTCTCCCTTTTACCAAGTTTGCTGCACTTTCATTTAAATTATTTCATAGACAGCAGCGTTTAATTCAACTGAATTATGAAAAAGAATCACTGAATGGCATGGATAAAAAAAAAAAAAACAAGGTTGCTTTTACTTTGCTAATAGTCCATCTGCTCCGTCATCACCTCTCACATTAACGCTGCGACTTTTGAAGTTCACTCACATTTGTTATCATCATATGGCTTTTGACTAATGGGATGCAAGAAAAAGTTTATCCTCACGGCAGGTGTGTGGTTTTGTGTCTGTCATTTTTATTTTATTTTTTAAATGTGTGTGTGTGCGTGAGAGTTAGTGATTTTAATTTGTCCTTTCACACAGTGTTTCAGTGGCAGCCTATCTTCAGCAAACGCTGCAGCAGGTCTGTATCCCAGTTATCTCCTCTCAGGGGATGGCTCTTGATAGAGGAAAACAAAGGTGTTTACTTTTTAGACCTGCATTTCAAATGGCCTTGAATGACAAAAAAAAAAAAAGCCTTAAAAAACTAAACATCAGACATCTATGATTCCCACTCCTTTATTGTTTGTCCTTGAGTGTTAATTGTGCTACGTAGAGAGACATCCATTAGGCAGGCTCGCGTTTGATGTTTTCTGATGCGAGACCTAGATGTGAGATGGTGAATAGTTAAATTCTAATTGCATGAGGAATTTGTATCGTTATAATTTGGGAAGGCTTTGTATTCCTCCTTTTTAATGAATGTAACATGGCCATCTAAGATAGGAGGGAGCAGAGATTTTGTGAGTTTATAATGAACTGTGAGAGGTCTTTGAATATGTATGAGGATGCAAGACCCTAGGCAAGATGTACACAAGCTCCCCTGATGGGTGTGAAGTTGATCATATCATTTCCTTCCAAAGACCAGGCCTCATTTGGTACAGAGTTTAATCCAGGCCGTTTCATCGTTACATGGCACAGCTTTGTAAGTGGAACACAAGGAAGAGCCGCGGCACAATGGAAGGAATTGATTCCATTTCATTTCTGCTTTTGCCCCTGTAATAGAATAGCTAAAATTTTTAAATCAGCTTTTCTTTTTCAGATATACCATAGATGGATATACACCTTATGCATACACATAACACACATATAAACCGTAAAACTTGAAAATAGTTTAAGAAAAGCAATAAGTAAATAAATCCAGCTAACTGGTGGCAGAAATTCAGTGAGGAGATATCATTTGAAATGAAATATTTTGGACGTTAGACTGATGAAAAGCAACATCACAGAGCAGATTCCCTCTAGAAGACAAGGACGGGATCCCTTGGAGTCTCAACGCTGATGGAGGTGAAGCAGATGGGCTTAGGGAAACTTCAGTTGAGATCCCCTGGATGGGGTGGAGACGGAGAAAGGGAAGTCTGCGCGGCGGATGATCTGAAAGGCAAAATGACTGAACTGCAATGAATTTCAACAATGAGGACTTGGGAGTGATCTGCTCGGACAACGCGAACGAACAGATCATTGGACAAGAGGAGTGAAGTTAAAAGTTTAGAATGGTTCTTGACAGCGTGGGAAAGCGGAAGTGAATAGAGCGACAGAGATGGGACAAATTGGACACAGAGGAAAAGGAGACAGAACGTGTGGGAACGAGATCATCCTTCTAGAACTTTCTCCAAAGCTTCATTGGGATGTAAGGGTGTTAAAAAGACGAGCCTAGAACATATGAGGACATACAAAGGATCATCTTAACAGTAATTCAAAAAATATCAATATGTATAGGGTGTCCATCTATTGCATTCACCATCCATTTTCACGAGGAATAATGTTAAGGGAGAGGAAAATTATAGATATTTTGATAGACTGGCGACCTGCCCGATGACAGCTGGGATAGGAAGAGAGGAAGATTGAGAGGAACATTGGGATGAGAGGAAGATTGTTGTAACGTTGTTGTGCCCCATTTCTATCGCATTCATTGTGGTAAATTTGGGTTTTTGGAACAGGTTCAATAGCATCACATTTATTCTTCAATTTACCCTTTTTGTGAGGTGTCTGTCTCTGGGCTCAGGGCTTTTTTTTTTTCAGTCCTCACTTATTCATGGTGATGGAGATACAGTTTTTCTTTTGTAGGAGGACATTTCAAATATAGCCATGGGTTCAGGGTCTAATGTGTGTTATTGTTACGTTTAGGTTAGTCCTTGTTACAGTTGAGTTCACGGCTGGGGTGCCTTGAGCATGCACCTAACCCCCAAACTGCTCTCCAGGCACCGCATGCATGGTAGCCCACTGCTCTGAGTGTACACACTGCTGAGTGAACAAATGGATGGGTTAATGTAGAGGAGGATATAAATTAATAACAATGGAGGTTACATATTTAGAATTAGGTTTAGCTGAGGTGGAATGTTAAACAACTGTTGCCAAAGAATCAGTAGAGCAATAGTAGAGAAATACGTGCATGCGAGACTGTGCTGGTGTGTATATGTGCCTGTGTGTGAGCACACTTCATTGTACACCGGTTGATCCCAGTCCCTCCTCATCTGCAACACCTTAAACCGTGACACTGACCTGACGTGGCGGTGGCCCCTGAGCACTCTAAGTGATGACCCTTCAACCGGGAACATTTCAATTTCAACCTGTGACGGCTCCCCGGAGAATGATTTGAATGTTAAGTGCGCCCTCCAATCCAGGCACCGTATGAAAATGTAATCAGAGTGCTATCATCTCCCAGGCAGAGAGAGGGTTCGCTTGACTCTGTACGGCAGGCGTTGGCGCTGGCCTCATTTCCCCTGCCAGCAGGTGTCCTCTCTGGATATAATAGGCTTTACATGTGTAATTAACACATGGCACTGCTGCCTGCGCTTGCCGTAGCCTTAGCCCTGATCCTGTCACCATGACTTTCTTTCTATTTCTTTTTTCTTGATTTATTTCTCCACCCGCTCCTCTTCCTCTTCATTATGAAACATAATGGCTACTGGGCCAACTCATGCTGTGGCGGTAGTAGGTGCAGAAGACAAAGACAACACCTTGACGAAGAAAGCCAAGCACTTGGTAATGCAGGGATGGATCGTCGGTGTACAGCTAGGTTCCACAGTGTGGAAAGGACATGGATGGAGTTAACAGCTTGCTGTGTGGGCCGGCTAATGCCTTAAACCCCCCTCTCATGAAACCTGTAATTACCAGGGCTCCGTTAATCAAGAATGAAACAGAGGAGAAGCAGTGGGCTAATTGGGGCCGACGTGCTCTGTAATTAGAGTAATAGTCACACATTGAGATTTTATGAATGAATGACTTTGCCTGCTTTTTTTTTTACAGGGCTTCATTACATTGCATAGAGCTACCAGCACTATTTGCATGCGTGTATATAAAGGAGACAATATGTTACTGGTCATTTTTTTGTCCAAACAGCAGATTTTCTCTCCAGGCCTCCTGACTAGGCCAGTGTTAATTATGTCTGTGGCCGAGGATGGGGGAGAGGAGGAGAAGAGACTGAAGGATGGGGGGAGGGAAGTCCAATTATTTTTCTCTCCTTCCTTCTCTTTTTCGCCCCAAACCTTTTTTTCACCCATGTGCTGTTAGCTGTCGGGGCAAGGAGGTGAATTTTCTGTGTTTGTTGAGCTTGATTTGAAGAGTGTGGACCGATGAATTCATCATCTGGTTTATCGTAAACACAAATTCTGACCTATTTCTGAAATGACAGCAGCTTTGCAATGAGCTCAACCGGTAAATAAACAAGTGATCGCAGGACAAATGAAGTGAAAGCTTTTCATTTCCACTCTTTTCTACCCTCTCAGGGTAACTAGGTAACACGCATAGATGAAGGTGAAAAACTGCTGTTTCACCTGTTTGCAGCCCTGGATGAGAGCAGTGACTTGAACTTTCAAGACTAACCCTCAGAAAACGCTCAATAAAATATCAGTGACCTCCATGCAGTCTAACTTACTGTGCTTCACAAAAAAAAATAAATTGTTTGTATAAACTGATGAATGACCACTCCTGAACCGTTTTTGCCTGGTCTGATCAATTACGTGCAAAAATCTCGACTTGTAGTCGCAATGCATGAATGTGTAAATGTGCATAGTTTTGCGAAAGGCCAAGCTGCTGTTGCTGCTGCTGCTGCTGTACATTTGAAAAGTAACAGAAGTGGCTCTGGGAGGACTGATAAAAAAATAAAGCTACAGGGAAGCTCAAATCCTGCCTAGCTTCACACTTCCACGAAGCCAGCAAATCACCCTTGACACAGGAAGGGGGTCGCAGACACTTTGACAAGCACTTTGTTTGATCCATGCTGGGGTCTTGAGGTTACAAATATGTAGGATAATATGACTTTATCAAAATGAAATCCCATTTTTATGCTATCCTGAAATGGATATTTACATTCAGTATTAGCCTCATCATATAGTGATTTTGAAGGCTTACGTTTGCTGCGGCATAGTTTTGTCTCATTTGAATATATTAGCCATATGGTTTACTCTCAACTTAAAGCCATGCACTTAACCTGCCACTGTCAGTAGTTCGTGAAACTTCTATCACTATACATTATATGGCAATGGTCAGTTTGGGGCAATTTCGACAGCAGATAATTTTTTTCAGTATTGTGGGAAGAAGCAGGGACCTCCTCATCAATTTCGTGTGTTTGTGTGTGTGATTGAGAAACATTGTGGTATTCAAGTGCTTTGAGTACCACCAAGGGAGAAAAGCACTATAAATCGCAAAAAGTGCAGACCATCTTTTGTGTGTTGCTCTTCTTTTTTTTTTTTTGTTCTGAAGAAGTACTTAAAAACCTTGCTAGTTGTCATTCTGGTACCCATGGGTTAGTACTTCAGCCAGGATCAATTTTTTAAGGATTCTAATTTTAAACTTTTAACTTTCTTTGTGTACAGTAGAAAAGTTGAAGATTTTTTGCACTTTATTTTTTGAGTATTACTTAAAATCCTTATGCTCTGCTCTGTTCTAGCTTTAGTGCTCACCATGATGAATTTCTGTTATAAGAGGTTGTTTTTTGGCTCTACGTTGCTGTCTATCTCCTAATTCCCAGGACAATTTTGTTGACCATTGAGAAGAGGGAGCATTGGCACCTCTCCCCAAGCTTTGGTGCTTTCCTCTTGAGAGGGGGAAGGCCACAGCAGTGATTTATGAAAGCCATCTGAGGAATCAGGTCCGCTACCTGTGGCTGACATCTTCTCCTCTGTCTCGCCTCTCGTTACCTCATTTGTCACGGCATGACACATCGCAACGCAGTCCCACATAAACCCACTTCAAAAGGGTGCTGGGCGGATCGGGTTCCTTCCCGTCCTCTCTGTGATGGACTCAGATAGGAGTCATAATCCCAGTGACACTGGCCGATTGATCTCCACGGGACTGGCTGGCTGCGGACACAGGACCATGTATTTTGGGTAGTAAAAGTCAACACACTAAAGAGTTACCAGAAGGATGATAATTGAATAATAATTTTACTTCAATAATCAGACATTTATATTTCAACTAAGCTGTGATATAATAGCATAATGAGTTCAGCTGATATAGAATTATATTAAATTGCTTAGATAAAGCTTTCAAATGTACTGTTTCAGCTGTTACACTCACTATCTTTTTATTTTTTTTCACACATTTATCTCTAAATAAGTCAATTTGTCAGATCAGCAAATGTTACACCTCATAATTTACTGTAGGTCTAATGCCATTAAATAACAGTATCCGCCGCTATGCTGATGACATTTCACTCTACATCCACACCCATTCCATCTTTACAACTCTGCTTTGACCAATTGCATCGCGATAAGTGAATCGGTCCTCAAACTAAACGTTGATAAATCTGACATCGGTCCCGAATCTTTCATCAAGTCCCACCTTCTACACCCGTCGGTACACAAATATGCAAGAGTTTTTGCTGATGTGTGATTACTGGTGTGATAGGTTTCCATGGCCATTCCACGGCCATTTACATAAAGCACCTATTATTATAGAATGTGACAGGACAGACATACTAGAAAGCATGTAAGGGTTAGCATTAGGTTTCCCCTAAGTTGAACTCCACTGTAGTTGCCATGCACATGTTCCAGGAACCAAGAATGCCAAAACAATGTTGGCAATCTCAATGGTCTTTGCAAATGGGCTGTGTTACAAGGTGCTTGATATGCCCAGTCCAAACATGCAGTGTGCTCTCATCTGTCGAGAGCTTTCCCCAGAGCCGTGCTTTAAAGTCGCGACTCTTCTCTCGATTAGGGGCATCTTCAAAGCTGGTGTAATGACATGGTGCACGGACACGCGCACCTCTGCTTCCTGTTCCTCCATAGCCAACAAAACAACAGGGATCTTTCTCTTCACGTCCGCCTCCGGAGCCCTCATTGCCCAGCACATCCAGTAATGGACAGGGCACCTGAGTGTGCCTCCAACTCCCCCCCCCCCATTCTCCCACAATACTCCTCGTCTCACTCTGTTTTTGGTTTCCTCTCAAAGCTCTCAGCAGTCAACATCCTTCATCAAGCTTGGATTATTACGACTTTCATCTTTGCCTTGTCATTTACTGGAGTGGCTCGGGCTATTTACACATAGCTAGCTAGTGTCTTAGCTTTACTTCGAATGGATGAGCTGGGGTCTTTATGTAGCTGTGCGCTGTTGTGTATCCACGGTTATACAACAGGACTTTGGCAGTGCATGCACTCTGTTGTTGGTTTAGCGGTACACTTATCAGTGCCACCTGCTCTTGGAGTAGCCTCTTAATTATCAGATCAAAGGCAGTGAAAAGGTGCTAAGTGGTTAGGAGCTACAGCAGCACGCTACTGGCCTTTGATCGGCTCAGCCCCAGGCTCCTTGACAGCAGCCTGCCTTAAATTAAATATGGACAGACATCTCTCTTTGAGTTCTGCACTTTTCCCTTCATAAGCTGTTGCATTTTTGTCCATGGCATTCTGTTTGATGTGAGTGACTGCTTACCCTGACAATGGATGGCAGTGTACTTAAGAAGGAGTGGCAGTCTAATCGAGGGCCGGAGCCTCCTGCTGAGTTACCTGGAAAGGTTTTGGCTCTCACTGGACCTATCAAGCGGGCTGTTAAGTGTCGCCTATAATAAGAGTGTGTGTATGTATTTCCCCCCAGTCTGTTTGATGTATTATTTGTGTGCTGATTTATCTGATGTTAGAGTAAACACCAGAGCTCACGCTTCCTGGGCTGCAGACGCCGAACGCCATCTCCTGTGTGGGAGCTCTGCATCTGGTCTGGTGTGGCCCCGGATTGTCACGCCACCTCTGTCTTGCATTAGACCAGAGACTGTTTACAAGTGCAGCGGGCAGACTTAGCTGAAACAGTCAAGGTCTTGTGTCACCAGATGTTTTATAGGGCAGGCGGCATGGCGGAGGCAGGCAGTAAGCAAGGAGGCAGAGGGGGGCCGGCGCTGGCTGGGCCAGCAGTCAGGTGCTCTGGGTGCCCTTTTATGGGCCAGTCCACTAATGAAAGTAGGGCTCTGGGACCACTGTGGAACATCAGAGGCCACTCCACCCCACCAGACCCCCATCTCCATCTACAGAGGAATGTCATAAAGCTTTAAAAGACCCCCACCCCCTTTCATTATTCGCTTCCGCCTCCCCTTTTACTCTGCTGTCCTGTTCACTGATTGATTGGTTTTCATTTGTTGTCATGTTCTCAGGTGGCTGGTGAGGTGTCACCTTCACGTCGCAGGGGTGCCACAGGATAGGACCAATAAGTCATTATTAGGCAGATGAAGTGTGAGATGTTCCCTGGAGGAACCGCAGTCAGAGTCGCTTGTTAAGAGAAGTGAATGTGATAGAGCCTGGCATATGGAGGTCTGCAAAGGAAGCAGACACATATGGAACAGATAAAGAGAATTTCTGTGGTCAAATGTGATGCTGACACTTTAGAGACCTGCTGGTGTAAAGTTGCCACAAAGAGGATCTTGGCACTCTCCATCTCTGCTGCTCCCTTCTTCCATAGTTGATTCCAAAGTTACATCTGCTTTTTCTTGCAGGCTGCTCGCTTAGGTACACTGGTCATATGTACTGGAATGTATTTAAAGTCACTTAAACTCTGTCAAGTCTTTGAGGGCACTGGAGCACAAAGGGATATGATTCATTACGATGTGGATTGAACACCTCTCTGTGTTAATAATGACATTGTGTGTTTTTTTGTGCAAACAGCAATCACATGCAATTTATGTCTCACTGAAATGAGACTCCCTCCTTTGTAGAAACAGTTAAATGCCACCATAGTCCCGTATGTATAACGAAAGGAGAATGAAAGATCTCATTTGCTCATATAGCCCTTACATCTCACTTAATGAAAATCTGGGGCTTAACCTTTAGTTTACGTTGCACCCGTAACATTATCGGTAATGATCCACAAACAAATCTGGATGTTTAAAACCTAACTTGAAAGATGTGTATCACATCATGGAGATGATCAAAGTGACACATCTACCTGTATTGCAATTAAAAATGCACAGTTCCAGCCAGACTCATTAAAAATAGGATAGAGCTTGCAGCTGTTGTCCTTGGTTACCTGGGGTTTAAAAAGGAGAAACTGGCGAATGATCGGACAGTCATGCTATTGGAGCTATTAGTGGAGAGATTATTTGCAATTGAGCTACAATTCCTCATCAGACAGTGAAAGTGGATTTTAGCCTGTCAGATACTAACATGGCTGGTAATTAGAAACTGCAGCGTAAATGAAGTCTGACGTGCACATAAGCTAAAACATCTAGTTCTTGATGTGCAAATGAATGAGATACATGCTGCCTTCAGATGGCATACATAGCAACCACAATGAAAAACATAATATGGACTGTTGAGGATTATGGCGGAAAATTAGTTTTTGTCATTTTCTTACCTGTCTTGAATTAATACAAACAAATCAAATGAAAGTCATTGTGGAGTTTGTATGTTGTCTTTGCTTAACAAAGTGATCAAACCCTCAAAACAAAGCGCACTGAGCAATCAGGTGGCAAAAAAATAAATAAAAAATTATTCAAAATTTTATTATTCTGTTGAGCCTCTAATGGAAATCACCAGTATGTCAAACTAGTTGATGTCATCGTTCATTTGTTTAGATCGGGGGTAAAGTAACTATATTACTTGAGCCCAAGTCATATATTTGAGCCACGGTTGATTGTCACTTTTACAGATTTTGCAGATTTCAATAGCATGAGATGCTTTGGATGTCACAATTCTGTAATTCAGTCCATCTATCCATCACCTCATCTGATCTTCAAATCTTTCTTCGTTTCCTGTTGACCCCCCAACTCACTTCCTTTTCTCCCTGGCCTCCGAATCCCTCCTCTCCTAATTTTGCTGAGCAGCTTTGAACTCCAGCATATCTCACATGCCTCTCTTGCCTCCACATATTTCAGCCCGGTGCATCACAGCAACCCAACTCCCATGTAAATCAGCGGCCCGAGAAATACATCCTCTGCCAGGTGCACACACTTAGCCAGCGCTGCCTTAACTGTGTTGAGGAAAAGAGGACACGTGATGAAAGAGAGAGTGAGAATGTTTATGCGAGCATGAGTGTATGTGCTCTCTCTCTCCCTCTCCTCATGGGAGAACAGCTACTGCAATCTCCCACCGGCAGGCATTCGCAGGATCTGACTGGATTACACCCTGAGCCCTGCTTGCACATTTTAGCCACAGTAAAACATGCATGAGTGAAAGAATATGGAGAAAACAAAAATGGGGTAGATGAGGAGAAGGGGAAGGAAGAGGAGGAGGAGGCGGCTTCTGGGCTAAGGAGGGACTGTTCACGGTGTAGTGGTGTGGAATAATGTTCCTGTTTACTTTCTAGGCTGTCGTGTTAAACAGCAGTGACCCAGGGGGCGCTGGGAGCGCAGAGGACTTAATGTCAGGCTAGTGCAAGATAGTGCAAGCAAGGGGTGGGGGTTAGCAGCTGATCTACGGATGTCTGTATCAGATGTGAGGAGGGTTCTTGATAGATATGGAACAGAGGGAGAAAAAGAGGGCAAGGATGGGGTCGCAGATGAGGCAGGTATTAGAATGAGAAGAGGTCATAGTATGTTCTCAAAACTGGCCTGCTAATCTAATGACCAAACTATAGACAGGATTTTATGTAAAGTCTGTGTTTTATCTAGTTTACCTAAATGAACTTGGTATGTGATTTAATATGTCTGAAAAAAAAAACTTGTTTCCACTTCCTCCTGTTGGGAAAAGTGAGCCTAGAATTCCAGGGATGCGGGCGGAGACATCTTGTGAGTCTGTGCAGTACTGTCTGAGAGTGGAGCTGTGTTATCGAGGACCTGCCCATCCTTCCTCTACAAAGAAATGATGGATAATACGCTGCACTTTATTTTTCAAGCAAGCACCATTATGGATTCAGACTTTGTAAATGCTAACTACCAATTGCTAACTTTTTCCCCACATAGCTTATGTTGGAGTGTTGTTTTAGCTAGCTAGTAAATTACAATAACTCACTTACAAGCTCACAAAACAAAAGTTTAAATAGTTAAAATATCCCTCAGAACTATTTAGAGAGGTTCAAAGAGACAAATTCATATGTTCCTACTCCATGTCCTTCTATGGAGCGGTTGTCAGTGGGCAACTGTCAATCATCATGATGTCACACACTGTTTTTACAGCGTCAAATAACCAACTAAAACAAAGCTTCTCAGAAAAATGAACATACATCAGCATTCTATTAACTACCTAAAATGACAGAAACCATTTTTAAAAAGTATTCATTTTTAGTGTTTTTTTTTTTTTTGGCCCAAGTCCCATCTGCTAACATGGAGGAGGTGTGGCTTATGATCTATACTTCTGCCAGCCACCAAGGGGAGCTCCACATACTTTGGCATTTTTTAAGGGGGCATCATGGCGTCCAATTTTTTTACTATCTATGGTCTGATCTGTGGAAGCTCCAACACAACTCATAGGACTTGTGGGAACCTTCTATTAACTTCTTCCTACAAGATACCAAGAAGTTTGGTCAGGACACCTTGTAGAAATCTCGTAGAGTTCAGGTCTTGGCAGGTTGGAGCCTTGTTTAGTGGCACACGAACAGCCAGCAGTGTAAGGGTGCCTAATTTACTGTCACCATAAGTAGCCAGTCAAATGTTATTTAATTCTTACTACACCATATTAGAACTTCCGTGTGAAAACTGACTTACAAATCCCAGCGTATTCCACCAGTTTACTCCAACCAAGAAAACATAACACTGATAACATTAAAACTTGAACTTATTATTGGAAATAAAAAATGGATTAAAAAATATGGTGTTTCCCCTTATAATTTTCAAAATACCAGCAGCATTTTCAGATCTAAAGTATAAAGGCTGTTCCATAGTTTAGTGCTGTTGAAACAGAAACACTTCCACATGTGTCTCGAGTGACCAGTTGTGAGTGGATCTTACCTCCAGCCTCTCTATATGCAAACACAAACAGAATTTCTCTTTGCAAAGACCAGTTGCGTAATTGTTCAACTTGGCAGGAGACCATAATGCACTTCTTCACCTGTCGCTCTATCCCAAAATGTGCCTTGTGGAGGTGATCGATTCAAACCTGTTGTGTTTTAACGGAACACCAAAAAACGAATGTAAATAGAATAATTCCACATCAAGAAGCCATGGCATGCTTGTTCAGCACTGTCATGTACAATATCTCCACTTGTTTTCCAGTTTACTTTTGATACCTTGAAACATTTTCAAGTACACCTTTGCTTAATGGGAGAGCAAAACTTTTGTGCATTAAGGCAGCATCCAGAGCACCTCCGCTGGATTCCCAGAGGCATAGACTAGAAATCCAAGATGAAAAAGATGGACCGGGCACCAGTTCAACACTGGTTCTTGGAACAGATTTGGAAGCTGAGCCACGGAGACACAGAGCATTAAAAACAGTTGTTGTTGTTCACACTATATCCCTAATTTGGAGAAAGAGAGGCAAAGTTAATTTACAAAATGTCACTGGTTGTTTTTTCTTTTTTTGTTATTTTTATTTGGTTTTTGGATTAAATGCAAATAAATTAATAGCATACAGATTTGATTTGATTGTTTCAGTAGAAGCAGTTCTCAAATAGTTTATTTTGGTTTTAAAGGCCTACAGTCTGCCCTATCCCATTAAGGTTCATGGAATAATTTACACAGTGTCCCTGCATCTCCTCCATCTTCCTGTCTTCTGTCTAACCAAGCTCTGACCACCCCCTCCCCTCCACGTCTTTGGCCCAGGCACTGGCCTGTATAAGCATGCTCAGCGGTGGGGGTGGGGGTGGGGGTGGGCGTAGAGGGGTAGAAAGGAGAGGGTCGGCAGAGCTGGGTCGGTCATGCGAGAGCAGCCGTAGTGCTTGTGGTCATTATCAGAGCAAAAGTCTCAACGCTGCCGCACCAATTAGTTTTGACCCAGAAGGAATAGTCTGTAGTCTGGGGACGGGCATCGCTCCATTCGCTGCAGATTCAGATGGACACACACACGCGCACGCACACACATATATATGCATACACGAGGGTGAAACCTCACTCAGGCTAGCTTGCACGTGGAGCATTACTTCCATTTGCACTGCAGGATCGTACATCACTGTCTCTTGCCCCACATTGTCTTTTCCCTGTCTGTTCCCATCTCAGCACAGACATTTTCCTGATGGACAGGAAGTTGTCTTGAATGTTGAAATGAAGAACCTCTGGGATCAGATCAATAGGGGTTAAAAGACATCAAAATTCAGACTGTTTCGTGTGCATGGGATCTTTGTATGTGCCCTTTTTGTGCCAAATACACTAATTGCAAAACACTGATATTTTGGCACAGGAAAAAAAAAAAAGCAATTTCATGAACGTGTTTCCTCCTCACAGGTTTCAAAGTTTAGTGGCGGCTAGAGAAGCAGCGTTGAGACTGTTTGATCCTCTGTGTCCATTGCCGATGTGCTTTGAGCAAGCATCTAAATCCGCCAAAATGCTCCCTGGGCACTTTACATGGCTGCCCACAGCTCCAAGTGTTCTCACTTGGATAGGTTAATTACAGAGGACAAATTAATTTACATGTGTACATAAAAAAAGCCAAATTAAGCTGATTTGATTTGGTATTTGATATCATGACATGCAAATAATAATGTCTCTTTCTTTCTTTCGGACCTCTCCTTGGCTGCTAGGAGTGTGTTGTGAGTCGGTAAAGCACCTGGACCAAGTTAATGTGGATGTAGCACACTCAGAGGTTGTATATCAGATATTAATATCAGTCTCTTCCAACTAAAATCATTTTATTACAAATACAATGTGCCAAATTGAGCTATTATGTCCCCTGGTTTATCCAACAACATAAAACCGTATGAGACACAAAATGGGACTAAGAGCCCCCTTAGTAGATCTAAAGACTTATATTATATTTTCTATATATATTTTCACCTGTTTCCACTGCAAACAATGTCATCAAAAAATCATTTTTTTCACTTGCTTCAAAATTTAGATGATAATTGCTTGATAAATAAAACAAGTTTGTTCACTTTGTTTTGGGAATAAATAACGCTTTTGATGGAATGATACGGTACTTTTCTTCAACAGTTATTTGCAAATATGTCATCAGAATAAGCTAACGATGCTGAAGAAGAAGCTGCAAAACGATGGATGTTCAAAATCCACAGTAACCCACATACAGAAAAAAATCTAAAGGATAGTCCTATTTTACTATAACTCATGTCTAACTGAAATGTTAAAGTAATAAATCAAAATTGCCTAGGTTCTTACTAGCATGAACCTGGTCAGGTGACCATATAATCAGTAGTTCACGCTGACCCAAAACCTGATTCTGAGAGTGTCCCTTCATGTAATCTTTGTCGGCTTCTTCCTCTTTCTGCGTCCCTCCCGACTGCCAGCTCGGCCCGGGCAGACTCGGCTCTGATTTGTTAAGGTAATGATCTAATCTGTGGCCATTAGGGAGAGCAGCCTTTAGTGTTTAATGTGTGGCCAGGTGGTCCAGCTGCCAAGCTCCACAAATTAAAGGGCCCGGGCTCGGCAGTAATGAGTAATGAGCTGTATTTAAAAGCTGCCATACCTGAGCCCACTCGGCCAGGCCTCAATATGGCCAGGTTCAAATGAACAACTTGACTGCTTTTTCAATTCCCCAGATGCTCAGATGAATTCAGAGTACAGCGCACAGCGTATCACACACATACACACACACACACACACAGAAAAACCTGAGAAAAAATACAGACACAAACCTCCAGTCGAAGGTTTGGGAACATCCTGGACCTTTTACCTGGTATTCAACAACAGAAAGGTTTCAGAAAGAAAGGAGACAAAGAAATGCCTGTCACAAAACGCCTAAATACAGTCTCAATTTTAAGATGATTGTTCACAGTTTATTTTTAAATAATAATAATAAAATATCCAGGTGTTTCATAAAAAAATGGGAGAAATTGGAATAATAATGAGATTAAAACATTTTAAAACATTAACATTTAAAACAAAAAGCAGCTCCACTGTATTCTATTGAAGGAATCAGTTTTGGATGGAAAATTACCACGTGAAACACAATTTAAAACATTAGTAATAACTAAATATGAATGAACCTTGAAAAAAACTTTTTAGAAAATGGTTTAATTGCTAGACATACACCATCAGTTTAAGCTATACCCTATACACTTTTTTATTACATATGATCATCAGTTGAGAGGCAGTGCAAGTCTGTGATGTACTGATGGTAAGATTCATTTGCCAGTATAACTCAGTGGAAGCATGATTAGTGAGTCAAACAGCTGATATTCTTGACCCGTGCAAGGGGTCAAATGCATCTATGATAAATGAGCTTGCTTACATGGGAATATACTAATGCTTGATGCTTGATGCTTGATGCTTGAATCTAATTTTATTTCCGTGGAAGCTTAGAGGGACAAAACCAGAAAACTAAACTAAAAATATCACAAAAACAACGCTTTCTGCATCATCTGGTACTCACCACTAGTCACAGATGTATGCAGACATGACAATCAGTGAGTACCCACTGGTCAATACACTTAATCAGAAGAGCAAAAACACACACACACTGATCCTGCAGTGAGTGGTGACTGGTGACATCTGACCATCAGTTTGTGCGACAGTGTGGGGACGAATAGACCGAGGCCTGCCACATCACATCATATTCATACTCACACAAACACACATTTGCACATTTGTGTACTGACCTCAGATGTTACAAGCCCAAGTGTGACACACCATATGGAGCAATGCATCAGGGCGATTCTGATGCGGTGCTGGTTGTGTTTATTCATTCATCTCCAAGTTAGTTTTAACAGTAAATGTTTAGTGCATATTAGTGTGGCTACAGCAAGAAAGATAGATGGAAAAGAAACTCCACATAGGTTGACATGTTGCAATGTCAAGGTAGATTTCTATGGCAAATACTGCAATTGAATAAAATGCTAAATAGTTCTGATCGAACACATCTGTAGCTGATAAAGAACAAAAAACAAGCACCAGTTAAATTCACATGACCGTCAGACTGTGTAACTGCTGCTCTCACATAAATGTTGACACTTTAAAAAGTCAGGGGCCCCGGATTAGAAAAGTCTGAGACTCTAAAGGTTAAATTTGAAAGCAGGACCTGCAATAGTAGCTCATCCAGTCTTCTACAAGTCACAACTACTATTTTAGCAGTAGATTCCACTGTCTTACTCGTTTTGTCTGTATGAAAACTAATTTCATATCTGAGAACAATCCTGAATGCTGGCTCTCCGTCTGGGTGAGTCCGTGCACCTACCCAGGCCCCTTTTCATGTGTGACTGACCTCTACTTGGGTACCGTGCATCCGTGGCAGAGAGCTGCCATTAAGCAATGTGATTTGAATATTCAGATGACTGTTTTAATTGAAGAGAACAAGTGTTCACACATGGCGGGGCTGGCGGTGTTGTCGAGCGCCCGAGGCCGTGGCCCCCAAACCTCCACCCCCCCCGCGCGGCCCAGACCCATCTGATCACGGCCCAGTGGAGACCGCGAGCCCACCAACACTGCTGCGAAACGCTGGCTGCTTTTAATGCCCCCAGGCTTCCGTCGTAGCCGCCTCATCCCGCACAAGCGCACACACAAACACACTTTCCCGAATGCCTCCGCGGCACAGGAGAGTGGAAGGGGAAGGAGAAGGGGAGGTGGAGAGGAGAGATGAATGAGGTGAGTGACGGCATAATTTGATGCAGCTAACACGTTAATATGCACAACAAATGGGATTTAAACAAAGCGAGGGAGACGTGTAAATACAAATGTGCAGTGTGGGATTTTGCGCCAGTCAGCAGAAGCACAGCAACATGCAGAGTACATTCTCTCATTTCATATACATGAGTCAGCACAAGGAGATTATTGGATGGCGCACATGGACATGTGTATGTCCTCAGATTACTGTATGATGGCTTCAAAATTTAATTTTAAAATGATTTTAATATTTAATTTTAAAATGATGTTAATACTGACCTCAGTCCAACATCCATATAACTATAAGAATGTTTGGTATCTATCTACATGAAACTACAGTAGCTAAACACTGACTTCCACAGTTCTAATGAAACAATTAGACATGCCGTATTAAAATTATACTACCTTTCATTAATATGGTGATATTATTAATAATAACAATCGACTAAAAAAACAGTAATCACAAGTCAATTCTTTGTACCAAGAACATTGTTCTTTGCTGTCTTACCTGTGCCCTTTCTTTTCCGTCTCTTCTCCCCTCTCCAACTAGCGGAGACAAACGAGAGTTCCCAACCTGACGCTGGTTCAGTCTGAGGTTCCTCACTCTTAAGAGTGAAATTGGTTTACGGCCCCAATGCCATTGCACAAACTTACATTCCTCTGACAGTAAAGAAAGGAGAACCACTTCATAAAATGCTGCAACATTTTACGGCTGTTTGCTTTGTTCCGTCCATTGCATTGTACCTATATGACAATAAAACTGACTTTAATCTCTCTAATCTATATATTTTTTATATTACTTTTACATGTTCTGCCTCTAGATAAATCCCAAATCATTCCTGTGGCCTCTCTTTTTTCCCTCTGCTCTCCTTTTCCAATGCGGCATCCCGCCCTGACTCTCTTTCTGCCTGAGGTTTTCTCTTGAAAGTGCTATTGGGTTGTGGTTCCATTGTCATTGCACAAATAGAAAATAAAAAGTTTTGGTTCAGACTAGATTCCTCCAATAGTGCAATTCTGTCTTCAGCAAAGAAAGGAAAACTACGAAATAAAAAGTTCTTGTTCCAACATATTACGCCTTGTCATGTCCATTTGACAATAAAGTTGACTAATTCCTCTCATCTACAGTTTATATTTTATTGCTACATGCTAATATTGTATTATGTTCTGTCTTTATAAATAGTGCATTCAACCAAAATTTACCAAAGCCGTGCAGCAGAGAAGCACGGCACAACCTTGCTGCTTCTGCTGGAGGCTTGCTTTCTCTTGTTCTGATCGGCCAAGATATTTTCCCCATAAACATATCTCACATCTTTACTCCTGCTCTGTATATAAAAATGACATTTGTTTTTGTAACCGTATTGTGTACAGTATATGTGTATATGTCACTAGTTTCTTTATAAACAGTGGAACTGGCTCGTGTGCATTGAAAATCCAAATCTCTGCTGTTTGGCATACGGGATCAGAACGAAAGCAGCCAAATATACTGGATCGACAATATGCATGAGAAGGTTTATCTGTGTCTTGTTTTACTTGTCCTTACAACAAACTTACGTCCCAAGAAGTGGAAAATCCGTTCATCTGATGCAAGAATTCATACGGAACACACAGACACCACATCCCTGCTCTCTGGAAGTTTTTACCATAAAACAAGTCTAACGTTAAATTGTCAAATTTAGCATGAAAGATCTTGGCAGCGCTGCAGTCTGCTTCATCTGAGCACTCGCTGGCTTGAGTGAAAAAAAAAATAAAAATCCCAAATATCCTCTATCGTCTCATACATGGATTAAGAGAATAAATATGTGCGCTACCGTTGTGCGGGGAATCATTACCACACCGAGGCTTGTTGGTTGCCAGGATCACTGTGGAGAATGAAATGGTTGAGTGATGCTGGGGTCCGCTAGCCCTTCACCCCCTCACGCCTGGTCCTCTTACGGTGCTCAGGCACCTCCTGTCCTGCCCAGATCACCCACTCCTCATCCGCATTAATTGGCTGTCAAAAATGTGCTGAATTAATGGATTAATGAGCGTGGATTTGAATCCTAAGTTTGGCGAAGGGGGGATGTTTCCCTGCCGTGGCGCAGCCTTCCCCCTGCCTCCCCTCTCGTGTGCGCAGGCCTGTTACAGATATGCATCCAGGACATTTGAGCGGATTGCATTTCATTAGTTTGATTTGAGCGGACAGCACTAAGCTGCTGAGGGCTCTGCGCTGACAGCTAATTACAGGAATCAGCCTTGTCCACTGATAGAGAACAATGGGCTGGGATGAGCCCGCCTCGCCAGGGGGACCGGCCCTGCATTCAGCCCCGGCATTTGGCTCCCATATAGTCCCCAGTATGGAGAACCATTACTTGTGTTAAAGGAGATGGAAAGCCTAATTGAGTGCTACCTTCCTCCTTAGCTCAACTCTATTTTGAGACAGTTACAGAAAGAATGATAGAGCGATAGGAAAAACGGCCTTCCTGGCAACCAGAATTTCACCCCCGCCCCGACCCCAACCCTACACACTCCACATCACTCCACCCTCTCCCCACCCATCCCCGCCGCTACCCTCCAACCCAAAGCAACTTCACCCAAACCAGCCCAGCCGGCTGCGTGCGTGGATCTGTCCGCTTCCATAACTCTGTCCATCTTTAAATCATCAACATTAAAACACGCCGCTCACTCATGTGAACACTTTCCCCCTTAAAAGAGAATTAAATGGATTAGTGCAAACGTCAGTAGATTTAGCAGTGCATTACCCATGCGACGTTCACAAATGGCAGATCGCAGTCAAACAACTGGATTAGCTGAGTTCCTGCTCCCTGCCTCAATCTTTTGTCAGGAATCATATTTTTTCTCTGCCTCTGTTCATCCATTGACCACACAAAGAAGTTTTCTTTTATTTACAACTCTAATGATCAACTTTGTTTGTAATGCAGAGGAAAACTACTTTGGATCTTGATTGCTCTTCTAAGCCGAAGTACAGAGGGTAGAGGCAATTTCAGACAGGATCTCTGTCTAGTTTGTTCTCCTCTGTCTCGTTTGGGAGGCATTGAAATGGCCAGTGGCTAGTGGCCAGGTGCACTGACACAGACTATTATTTTGGGAGCGAGTAGCACCATCTCTGTGCTTTTTGTGCCATTTTCAGGTCAGGCCTTTAGGTCATTTTCCCCTACAGATTCTACCAGTCTATTTTCTGGTCGGCTGATGGAAGGTAATGACTGAGAGGCTGATGGTGGTGCTGGCTGTGCCTGCATGTGACCATGTCATCTCAGCTCAGTGACAGGGCCTGCGGTGGCCGGTGTCTGCCAGAGGAGCGCCAAGGAAGAGGCAGAGCCCAGCGCCTGGTCCGGGGGGTCAATGTGAGGTGGCCCCTGCGCTGACTGACAGGGCACCGGGGTTTGTTAGGGAGATTTGTCCCTGCCGTGGATCTCCTGTCGGCCCAGTTGTGGCACTCGTGTCAATTTGCACCCCACGCACGTCGCCAGTCTAGCTGACAGGTGAGCGGTGGTATGGCGTCCTGTCCGCCTAATTGTACCCCGCAGTCCTGCCTGTGTGTGGGTGCAGAGAGGATGGCTGAGGCCCGGGCCTGTTAGCGCCCCACTTGCCCTGGCGGCCAGGCCCAGAGCAGCCTCCTCAGCATGGGAGTAAACCAAGGTGAAAGCTTGTCGCTCTGTCAGCTGGTTGTCTACCGGCTGCAGAAGATGATGGACATGCCGCCCTGCGCAGCATGCGGATATGTATTCTGAACCTGCCGCCTGCACATGCTGCCGTGCACAGTGAGCGCGCGTGTGCAAACGCATACACAAACACCCACTCACAACACATGCAAACAATAAATCAAACCACATTTACATGAAATCCAGGGAGAGGTAGATAGATACAGAAGTGCATTTATGTCATGCATGGTGTATTCTTTAGGGAATCCAGGGCTTTCAGTGTGGGGGAAGTGGGTGGGGGAGGTTGTAATTGTCAAATTGTCCATCTTTGAATTCCCCAAAGAACTTTGTATGTAAATATGATGAACAGAATCTTAAGCAAGTCCTGTGTTTGTTCCCTATCTATGGTGTATGATAAATGGGCAAGAATTAATGTCACAAGATTCAAAATACAGCCATTTCTCACATGATACACCTTCCTCATGTGTGCTGTCTAGCTGAATATTAAAAAAAAAGCTGACACACGTGACAAACAGCAAATGAAGCCCTTCCTAATACACCATTTGTTTCCTACCTCTGTGATTTTTTATTTTTTTTTTCCAAAAGGAATCGATGATGTTTGCTTGTTTGATGAACAGTGTGAAGAGTGTGTGTGTGCACGCGCGTGTGTGTGTTTCGAGAGAGGGAGGGTGTAGTCGGGGAGGTGTGCCATTTCCTGGCTCACGAAGGCCTCGGTGCCAGCTGCGCGGGGCTGGTGCTGCTTCCTGGGGGCAGATGCCTGCAGTGTTGCCTCCATGATCCCAGCTCTGTTCCTGCACCAGCCCCTGCAGTCTGCTTCACGCCCCGGGGGTGGGGGTGGCGGGGGGTAACACACATAAACATACACACCCCTCAGAAGCTTTTGCACGCACAGTCACACAGAGTCCATGCGACTGGAAGCGCAGACAGACACACTCTCGCTCACGCGCGCACACACACACACACACACACACACACACACACACCTCCCAGGCTCTGGAGCATTAATTAGGCAGCCTACAAGTCTGCCACACCATGGTCTATCTCCATCGCATGCTGGAAAACAGGCAGGGAGAGGACGAAGAGGCACAATTCAGCACAGAATCCGGAGGAACGGGGAGCTGCGGCTGGACCCCGACAACAGAGAGAAGAAGAAAAGAAGATATTCCAGTTGCCTTTTTGCCTCTGAAAAACGGCTCCTCCTTGCCTTCAACAGGCTCGAACATCGCTTTCATCACCCATTCCCTGTGTCTCCACTTTCCTCTTCAGACACACTGTTACTGACACCACACTGGCACCTAGAGGCATCGGTGGGTACTGCAGCCTCTCAGTCTCAACCCCCTCCCCCCTCCGCCACCACCACCAAGTCTATAAATAGGCTCTAATTAACCACAGCAATGTACCTTTAGAGATGTTGTTTGGAGTGGGAGAGCGTGTTTGTTGTCTTGTATCTACAGAAGTCGCTCCTCCTTGGGACTGAAGGAGGGCTGCAGGTCTCTTTGCATTTTGAGAAGAAGACGCTGAGATGAAGTGTTGTTCAGCCACGCGTGCGTAAAAATTGACATGCGGGAAGCCATACGAGCAAAGACATGAATTAACCAGGCACATTCTCTCATATCTAAAACACTTCTGGTATGACGGATGTTCCTCTGTGACCAAACACCCTAATCCGAGTATTTTAAACCGTGCCTGATTCCGTGTTAAAGAGCTGTTAACATGAAACCGCTTCATGCTCCTCGATGGCTGCTCAGGTGACTTTCCAACCCAAGAAGAATTCATTTAGAGTGGTAACTGGGAATATAGGGTATTAAAAAATAGGCTGACAACAATCTGATTCAACTTAAAAATAAATCTGTCATGTAATGATAATAATGGCACCTGGAAGTGACTTCTCTCAGAGGCCCACAGCTCTGGTTTGCATTTTAATTCCCCCCTTTTTTTAATATCTGGAACTGGAACCTGGAACTCTGAAACCAGTTCCAGGTCAGATTTTCATAAGAAATTTTAAATATTTTCATTCTTTTCTGTATTTTTTTTATTTTTTTTTTTTGCATATTATTTATATCGGCTATTTGAAATGGAATGGATTTCAATGTCGTAAAATGTCTGGAACTCCTATGCTACTCAGATGCAATAAAAGACTTATTAAAAAGTATTTTTTTGTAATTTTCTTGCAAACACTTGTAATTTTCTTGGCGACCTAAACATATTATACTGATATTTTTTTAAATATAGTGCAGTTTTTTTTGCTTAATATAATAGAATTTATTATCTGTCTGTCCTGAAGATGATAGTCAATTGTTCTGTGTTTTCTTACATTGTTATTTCACTGTTAAAATATTTCTTTTACTTTATTCAAACTTACTGATGAGGAGACATATCTGTGATTTGCAGATTATATGAAAAACTGTCTTTATTTGGCCACACATTCCAAAATACTTCACTCTTTGACCACTGAAACAGTCAGTCAAGCAAATCAAAGCAATCAAATTTGCACAAGCACCATTATACGAAAGTCAGTGCAGCCGTGGCATTAATGCTAACAATAAAAGCAGATTAACTTCTGCTAAATCAAGTCTTTGCAAGTTGACATTTAGAGCACAATAGAATAAAATAAAATAAAAGTTGTCCCTTGACTGAACTGAAGATCAAAAAACTTATGAGATTCTTACGATATTTGATATACTATATTTTGGTTAAAGGAATGATCTGAAGACATCTTGTTTTGGAAACTAGAAGTCCATGATTACTTTTAGCACACTTTATTGTATTGTAGGTTTGGAGGAAATGGACTCTTCAGACCCAGTAATCTGGAACAACAAAGTGGAAACATGTCTTTAATTGTCTAAAATTTTCACATTTCCAGAGCATTCATTTAGTTTTTTTTTTTTTAGAAACAAATTAATACACAATATAATATAACACAATAAAGTATGCAAAACCCAAAGGACACTGAATACTGTTTGAATGCACTGTAGTGATGTTACGAGTGGGCTATGCAACATCTTTCTCTCCAAATATGATTTCTCAATTGCCTCCCAAAGAATGGATCTCCATCTGAAGCAGCCAATTGATGAAATCAATGAGAAGTGAACTGAGTTGGACTGCTGACAGTACGGATGCTGCACGGTTAATATTCTCCCTCTCAGTGTGTGATGGGCCCGGCTGCAGAGGGCTGTGGCAGCTGTCTGCGCGCGTGTTTTGCCCATATGGGGCAGAAATGCTCATGGTGCACTGATTTCCGATAGGTCTTCACCTCCTCTGCTGCTCATGGCCTGCGGCTCCTTCCTCCTCCTCCTCCTCTGCGCTCAATCAATTGACGGACGCCGCTGACCAGCTCCCACAGCACACTGCTGCGAGAGGGAAGTTATTGGAGTCGTGTGTGTGTGGGTGTGTGTGTCTGCATCAGATACCTCCAGCGGGGCTGTGCATGCAGTAATGTTTGAATAGTCGGCAAATATTCTGCAAAAACTGATCAACTGGGATAAACAGAGACTGGCCACAGTGGACTGCTGTGGTAGGTTTGATGTGTGCAGTATGTGGGTTTGGGTTTAAATATGTGTTTGTGAAGGCTTTGCTTGTATTTACTGTAAAAAAAAACTCTAACCTCCCTGCTCTGTTGTTATTATTTTGGAGCTATTTCCAGTACATGGATGTAAAATCACAGCATTGACTTTAGGAAATATTTTAACAGTGAAATAACAATGGGAGAAAACACAGAAAGAGCAATAGGCTATTATCTTCCAGGACAGACAGATTTGTAATCAATTATATTATATTTAGCAAGAAGCTGCTCTATATTTTTTTTAAAAAAATCTGTATTTTATGTTTAGGCCACCAAGAAAATTACAATTTTTTTGCAAGAAAATTACAAAAAACTATTACTTGCATCTGAGAACACGTACACCAGCTGCATTAGGCTTCCCCAAAAGTTCATGGAGTCAATAAACTTTTTTTTCTTCACACAAGCATGTTGATTTCTTGGTCATTTTCTTGGAAAATACCTGCTCTTTTGGGTTTTCTGTAGAGTCACTAAATCTAGATCTGCCTGCAAAATTACCACATCACAGCAAATACACCTGTGCACTCATTGTGCAAAAAAAGGTCTCCAGAATCGATGTTCGGTCACGGAAAAACAATAAATAAAGCATCATAAAGTTCCCATTTTGCACAGAAAGCAGCTAAAATGAAGTGGTCATTTCAGCGTGTGTTTTTTTTTTTTCTGGGTTTCCACAAGACAGTGAATTCAAGGATCAAGATTTTAAAATGATAATGTGCAACATGCTTCTAACATAAAATCATTTTAAAAATTCAATATTCATTTTTTAAAAAAAACTTTCTGAACGACTAACATTTATTAAAAAGCCTCAAAAACTCAGATCCTTGTCTTAAAAATTCTTAAATATTAATATCACAGTGAAACAAATACAGGTTAAAGTACACATTAAGTATACATACAGTATACAGTACATATCTATATATTGTCATCCATCATGGAATAGCATCAGGTTGCAGGCATATTGGTCTCCAAATTCTTTGCACATCCAAACCATCAGAGCACTGAGCCTAAATATCCAACTAAAGTTGTCACTAAAAACTATCTTTAGCCACGAGGAGAACAAGGACTCCTGCAACAGATGGTGTGAACTCCACAGAGCCCTGATCTCAACATTATGGAATCAGTCTGGGATCACAGGAAGAGAAAGTCACTGAGGCAGCTTTAATCCACAGAGGAATGGTGACAAGTGAAAAATTGTATGACCATGTACCTACAGAGGGAGAACTGGTGACTGCACCATGTAGGGATTTGATTTAGGTGATAAATAAAAGCTCAAGATTTGTGTGTGTGTGTGTGTGTGTGTGTGTGTGCATATGTTTCTGGTACAATTTAGGGATCAGATTTCACTTTCCCACAATCCCAGCTGTGAATCCAAAACCCTTACAAGAAGAATTCACACACACTGCTGGTTTGTTCACCTGTTTTTCTGTTGTGAGACTTCACCTTTGAGACAAGGGGAACTGTAGATACCAGGTGTGTGATAGAGAGTACCTTCCTCGGGGAGCACAAGGTGCCTGCTGTCATGGCCACCAGCACAGGTGTGTGTGTATGTGTGGCCAGCACCCCGGGGAGCTGGTCAGCTGTTGTTTCATGCAGGAGATTACACAGCTTAATCAGGCAGCCAGATCAGGTGCAGCTGATGCCGTAGAGTCTCAACACACACACACGTATACACATACACACACGCACACCTACAAACCTAAATCACACACACACACTTTTCCCTTTACGCCCAATTAGCCCTGTTACCGGGCCCTCCACACCAGGGGACCACAGACACACCCACCATGTGAAGGTAAGCACTGCCTCACCCATGTGCAGGCCTGTACATGTAGCATAATACCATGCACGCACACACACACTGAACTGTGCACTCACAAACAGCTACACATGTAATTTCAGCAGCAGCGGTAATTATATTGAGCCAGTGGAGTTGTTTTATTCAGTCAGTATTGTCCCGCTCTAATCTGATGCGTATGATGCAGTTTGATTGATTAGCTATGTGCTGATCAATACTACATTGGTTATGTATGAGAGGCCTTTAAACTGACCTGAATCCAGAGAGACAGATGCTAATAAACAGGATGCAAGATTAACAGCTTGTTTGGCTCATGGTTGGTCTGCTTTCTTGCTTCTTTGTCGTCACAGAATTATTTTTAAATTTCCAGTAACCTGAATAAAATTTGTCTTTAAAACCTAAAAAAAACACATTAATCAATAGCGGAGTACAACAGAGCATTGTACTGTGCACATCATGATATGAAGCTAACTCCCATGAGGCCTGACTGTTTTCATGATATAAATGTGGTAAATGTATATATAGACCTCTGACTGATCCACTACCTAATTCCCTATAAACAAACTGTATATATTACAACAGGTTATATGCCATATGAGCATATTGCGTAGCATTTGAAGGATGATGCTGCACTGGCTAATCAGCAAAATCAGTCCTTAAAGCTTGCAAAAGCCCAAGTCTGGCATGTTTGGGAACTGCAAGTCTGTAAGAGAGTGGTGAACAGGAGAGTTAAGTTGAGAGGAAGTCTCAGCAGCAAATGACAGAGGAAAAACAACAGCTGGAGTAATTCTGCTGCAGTATTTTAACATAGGAGTCTTATGAATAAAATGCTTTGGGGATGAAGCTTAACTGGTTTAATGTATAGGGAAAATTTATTCTTTATATCAGCCACAGAAACTATACAACTGTAAAATAAAATGCTGGAGAAATGACTGACTTGCATGGATCAGGCATAACAATATGACCACCTGACTAATATTGTGCAGGTCTCCCTTGTGTCTCCAAAACTGCTGACTTATCAGAGAATGGACATGGGCCTTCTGAGGGTGTCCTGTGGTGCCTGGTGCCTTTGGGTCCTATGGGTTGAGGGGCTCAGATACTTGATCAGTTTGCGATCGAGTAAATGTTTTGAATTGTTTCTAAACCATTTGTGTGTGTGTCTGTGTCAGGCTGCATCCTGTTGGGGATGGCTGCTGCCATCAAGGAGTGTCATTGCTATGGGGTGGGGGTGCCTGGTCTGGTCTAGGTGGGTGCTACATGTCTAAGTAACATCCACATGACCCTGTGTGGAGGATATGTACTCACTACAGTAGCCTCAGTACAACATTCAGACAGCACAACCATCACCACACACGCACGACCCCTGCATGTAATCAGCGTTCCACCCATTCTAAACTAACGCGTCCCAGCTGTAATCATGACAGCCAAAACAAAGCCGTGACCACAGCTGTAATAATAGCTACAGTCTGTCTCAGTCAGCCTTACCAGTAGTTAGTGAGACAGCTGGTCAAGTTACTAGCTTCACAAGTATCGTCTTGCTGCAATGGTACAAACTTGTGCCTGAGCAGACACAGCTGGATAGTTTGCGGCAGGATATACCAAATGTAACACATAAAGGCAGCAGAACGTTTTGTGTGAATGCATTATAATACAAAACAACATGAATATCTTGATTATTGTCATAAAATATGTTAAATACGTACTCTAACATGTAAATATGAAAATGTACACAAATACACTATATTACCAAAAGTATTCGCTCACCTGCCTTTACTCATTCTATGAACTGAAGTGCCATCCCATTCCTAACTCATAGAATTCAATATGATGTCGGTCCACCTTTTGCAGCTATTACAGCTTCAACTCTTCTGGGAAGACTGTCCACAAGGTTGAGGAGAGTGTTTATAGGAATTTTTGACCATTCTTCCAAAAGCGCATTGGTGAGGTCACACACTGATGTTGGTCGAGAAGGCCTGGCTCTCAGTCTCCGCTCTAATTCATCCCAAAGGTGTTCTATCGGGTTCAGGTCAGGACTCTGTGCAGGCCAGTCAAGTTCATCCACACCAGACTCTGTCATCCACGTCTTTATGGACCTTGCTTTGTGCACTGGTGCACAGTCATGTTGGAAGAGGAAGGGGCCCGCTCCAAACTGTTCCCACAAGGTTGGGAGCATGGAATTGTCCAAAATGTTTTGGTATCCTGAAGCATTCAATGTTCCTTTCACTGGAACTAAGGGGCCAAGCCCAGCTCCTGAAAAACAACCCCATACCATAATTCCTCCTCCACCAAATTTCACAGTTGGCACAATGCAATCTGAAATGTACCGTTCTCCTGGCAACCTCCAAACCCAGACTCGTCCATCAGATTGCCAGATGGAAAAGCGTGATTCATCACTCCAGAGAACGCGTCTCCACTGCTCTAGAGGCCAGTGGCGGCGTGCTTTACACCATTGCATCCGACGCCTTGCATTGCACTTGGTGATGTGTGGCTTGGCTGCAGCTGCTCGGCCATGGAAACCCATTCCATGAAGCTCTCTGCGTACTGTACTTGGGCTAATCTGAAGGTCACATGAAGTTTGTAGCTCTGTAGCAATTGACTGTGCAGAAAGTCGGCGACCTCTTTGCACTATGCGCTTCAGCATCCGCTGACCCCTCTCCGTCACTTTACGTGGCCTACCACTTCATGGCTGAGTTGCTGTTTTTCCCAAACGCTTCCATTTTGTTATAATAGAGCTGACAGTTGACTGTGGAATATTTAGGAGCGAGGAAATTTCACGACTGGATTTGTTGCACAAGTGGCATCCTATGACAGTTCCACGCTGGAATTCACTGAGCTCCTGAGAGCGGCCCATTCTTTCACAAATGTCTTGTTTCACAGTCTGCATGCCTGAGTGCTTGAATTTATACACCTGGGGCCAGGCCAAGTGATTAGAACACCTGATTCTGATCATTTGAATGGGTGAGCGAATACTTTTGGTAATATAGTGTATATTCGCTACTACTAGATTAAAAATTATAATTTATGACATAGATGTTCAAAGTACACAGGTAAATGCACATAGCCATATTAACTGAATGTTGTTTAATTAATTGGTAAATGACACAGTGAATTATGGATTTGCCTACACCTTTGATTCACATCATATCTGACAGTCTGTGACACAACAAAAAGAAAAACTGAGATGACTCCCTTGACCCCCCTCAACTTGGTGCACAGTCATCCAGCCACCCTTCAAACTTCCACCCATCTCGCTCTGTACCCCTGTATTCTATAAACCGAGACTTGGGAGTCCTCCACTGAACCAAAGACGGGCCTCTGCGATTCAGATTCACAGATTTTTGGAGACTCCTGCAGTGTGTCTTCTGATGTGTCCTGAGGGCTGACAGAAAGACAGACACAGCCTCCGTGTGGCTGTCGCTACGTCTGCCTCTGTCTTTATTTTCCAGATACACTCGCTCGTTTTCTTCGCCTACCTCTCTCTCTCTCTCTCTCTCTCTCTCTACCTCTCCCTCTCTCTGATGCCACTGTCTGTCTGGAGATTAATTAAACGGCTACCCAGCCAGCCACCGCCACATCACCCATCATCAGCCTCTCCTCACCATCAGCTCCCTGCTACAGTACATCGGGACTGGAGAGACCGCGCGATTGCCCGTGCACATGCATCCCCACATGCTATTAAAATTTATCTGCTTATGTGTGTTTTGTGTGTGCTATTCACTCTGAGTGTGTGTGAGCGATACACAGCTGCACACATTTTTTAAAATGTGCTCACTGTTGCATAGTTTTGTGTAATTGTGTCTCCAGATGTGTTCATATGAGTGTGTGTGTGCGTGTAAAGAAATTCATTTTATGGTGTGTTTGTGTTTGTTCTTGTTTTTATTAAGTTGTGGGGACTCTTGTAGAATACCAGCGTTGTGGGGCCATGTTTACATTGTGGGGCCATTTTTCTCGTCCCCACAACTTTTTGAGGACTTAATAAGGTTAAGTTTAGGATTAGCTGAGATGGTTAGGGTTAGGGACTAGACAATGCATAATGTCAATGTAAAGTCCTTTCAAAGATAGAAGCACACATGTATGCGCAGGACTGTACAGTATGTGTTCACCTAGAATGTGTGTCCAATTATATCTGTATGTGTTTAGTGTGAACATGTGTGTCCACAGTTTGCCTATTTACAGAATGCACATTATGAATGAGCGGGCTTCAGCCTCTCTGCTGTGTTTCCTACATGTGCGCATCTTCTGCGGGATAAGCCACGCTCCATTAGAGTTGTGCCACAGAAGCCGTCAAACTTGGCAGCGGCGCTGATGACTGTGGGGTGGTTACATGGCAGGTGTGCGTGGGGGGGGGGGGGGCGGGGGGTACGTCTGGATGTCGGATCTGAGTGTTTATTGTTTGGCATTATTGTTGTCATTATGGCTAGTGCTAGCATCAGTGGCGTGCATGTTCCAGCCAGTCTTATCATTACGATCCTGCCTCGCCACAGTTCTCTGGTTGTCAATTTACCGTACAGGCCCCTCTCAAGAATTTCCCCTGCTGTCATGTTTCTGAAGGCTTCCTCTTTCCCCTTCCCTTCAGTTTTCCCTTTCTGCTTTGTTCTTTTCAGTTCTTTGCTACGCTTTAAGGGAGTGTGTGGACATAATGCGTGCATGTGTGCATCGGGGTTGTGTTTGTGTGTGTGTGTGGGGGGGGGGGGGGTCAGTGAAGCTGGCAGCTCAGACCGGCTCAGCTCGGCTTTTTTGGGCCTTAATTGAGACATACTGTCAGAGTGACAAACACATTTGCATGCGGTGTGTTTTTCAGGATGTACGTTTTTTTTTTTCTTACTCCGGCCACTCACCATTCTGTTAATCAGCTCTCCGTCACTCACGCAGTAACGTGCACACATGCAGGCTCTAAGACACACACACACATATATAGTCTCATGTATACAGTATGCACATAACTTTATAAGCAGCTGTCGAGGATGGGTGTTCTCCATTTTGACAGTAACAAGAAGAAGAAGAACTTGCAGGAGAATATGGAGAGCAGGGCATTTAATTTATATATTAAACTGACACTGATTAAGAGTCTGCAGCCATGGTAGCAGCTCTTTGTGCATGCATGCTAGTACAGTGCATCTGGAAAGTATTCACTGCGCTTCACTTTTTCCACATTTTGTTATGTTATAGCCTTATCCCAAAATGGATTAAATTCATTTTCCCCCAAAATTCTACACACAATACCCCATAATGACAACATGATTTTTTTTTTCAGATTTTTGCAAATTTATTAAAAATAAAAAAACTAAGAAATCACATGTACATCTTTGAGATGTTTCTACAGCTTAATTGGAGTCTACCTGTGGTAAATTCAGTTGATTGGACATGATTTGGAAAGGCACACACCTGTCTATATAGGTCCCACAGTTGAAGGTGCATGTCAGAGCACAAACCAAGCATGAAGTCAAAGGAATTTTCTGTAGACCTCTGAGACAGGATTGTCTTGAGGCACAAATCTGGGGAAATGCACAAAAAGACTTCTGCTGCTTTAGGTCCCAATGAGGACTCTTTCTAGAGCTGGCCGGCCGTCTAAACTGAGCAATCGGGGGAGAAGGGCTCCAGTGAGGGAGGTGACCAAGAATCCGATGGTCACTCTGTCAGAGCACCAGCATTCCTCTGTGGAGAGAGGAGAACCTTCCAGAAGGACAACCATCTCTGCAACAATCCACCAACCAGGCCTGTATGGTAGAGGAGAAAGACGGAAGCCACTCCTCAGTAAAAGGCACATGGCAGCCCACCTGGAGTTTGCCAAAAGGCACCCGAAGGACTCTCAGACCATGAGAAACAAAATTCTCTGGTCTGATGAAGCAAAGTTTGAACTCTTTGGTGTGATTACCAGGCATCATGTTTGGAGGAAACCAGGCTCATCACCAGGCCAATACCATCCTTACAGTGAAGCATGGTGGTGGCTGCATCATGCTGTGGGGATGTTTTTCAGTGCCATGAACTGAGAGACTAATCAGGATAGAGGGAAAGATGAACGCAGCAATGTACAGAGACATCCTCGGTGAAAACCTGCTCCAGAGATCTCTTGACCTGTTGTGTTAGTGACCTGTTGTGTTAGTGTTAGTTGGTGAAATGTAAATTAACACAATGTTGCTAACATCCAGAACAACGTCAACATTAGTAATACTTTGCATGTTGCAGCAGAGCTACATAACCTAACTCTGGGGCCTTTATTCACAGTCTGCCAATCCCTACTCCTTTGTCAGCTGACCTTATCTATCTGCCTCATAAAAAAAAGTCTCCATGGCACCGAATGTTTTATTCCTTGCATGTATAATCACATTATATCTGGGCCATGCCGCTTTATTCCTTGAACCCTATTCTACATTCACTGAGGTCCAAACCAAGCAACAGTGGGAGAATGTACTGTAATGAATGCCAAAGCTGAGCACTAAGAGGTATTTTGTTCTTGGGGCTCTTAAGGAATATGGATTATGAATGAGGGTGGGATCAGACCTGCTGTGGTTTCAATATGTATGAATCTTTTCATATGCACCGAGCCGACTCCTTTATCTGCCACAGCAGGTGAGGATCAGGCAGCACTTCTGACACTGGTGAAAAGCAGCCACATGGGTTGGGTTTTTTAGCTTTGAGCTAGGCTGTAAATTAAATATTCCACAATGCTGTTATTAATTTACAAAATTACATTATCAGTTGTTATTACTACCATAAAGCTAATCAAACAACATTATATTCATTTTGTACTATTGTACTAATTGTATCCTCTCAGTTGTCAGTCTCAGGCTGACAAACGGGGGTTTAGGTTCTGTGTTGTCTGTTGGTGAACATAATCAATACAAAGCAAAGCTCCTGCCAACCAGAGATTTCCAGAATTGGTGCTTGTGGCTTGGTTAGGCATTTCATCAAACACAATACAACACTTTGCATGTCTTAGTCCCTTCTAGCAAAGCTCACTGGCTGGCAGATAAAAAGAATCATGTAAATATCAGAGGAAACACAAAGCTATCTACACCCTACAATGCCTATGTATACAGCTGACCTTTATTTTTGGAATAAGGTTAAGCGGTGATAATTTAAATTTCAAGGAAGAATTTGTAAAATTTCATGTAAAAAAAATAAAGAATGAAATGAAATAAAAACAAAGGTGTAGATACTGAAGCCATTTGATGGTGCTTAGCTATGATGTGCACATATTTGCGTTTGTATGACTCTGACATACAAACTGGCTCAAATGGTAGCAGACTCTCATCCCCATCCTGTTCACCAAAAATGCAATAGCTGCTTTTATGATTTCATTCATTCAGGACAAACGGTTGGAAACACACTCTCGAAAAGGAAAAATATGCACTAAAGTATATGCTGCTTCATCTCTTATGTTGGATTGAGGGCAGACTTGACAATATATTGACACCATTTCCCTTCATGTGGTTGAAAGTGGTATTATGAGATGAGATGTGATGGGTCAGCATTAACCAGTTAGAATGTAAGCACACTACCATACCAGTATCTCTGCAGTATTTTATGGTATTTAACATGATTTCATAGCTGTTATTTCTTAACATTCTTTCCATATTTTTTTTTTTTTGTCTTGTTTTTAAATGGAAAACTTTTAACAAATTGCCCTTTTAATACACATTAAAGACTGCATGGATGTTGTTGGGTTGAGAATGAAAAATCAGCCTTAGGAGGATGTCATACTGTGTTTTTTGGCAATCGTCTTGGTAAGTGTTGGATGTTTATGGAATACTTTGGTTTATGCAAAAACACCAGTAAAACTAAAACCATTCCCATCAGCTTCATGTGAGCCACAGCTTTGTGTTAGTGCCAACTCGCAGATGTATTTGCATACTAAATTAGGTTGGTGATCGTGGTAAACACGGTGCTAAACACAAACGTGCTCCCTTGCCTTGTTTACATTATCATTTAGCTTAAAGCTCTTCTGCAGCTATGCAGTTTCACAGATCTGCTAGCATGACTGTTACATTGCTGAATAAATTAAAATTAATTGTGGATAAACGACAACAAACAATTAGAAAACTAAATATAGAATTATATGAAATACATTAGATTTCAGTTTGTAAAGTTTAAAACAAAACCCATTCCACGTCTTTACCAGCCATTGGGTTAGTATAATCACTTCTCCAACAGTAAACTATGAGTTTGGTAGTCAAGGTTTTCAGGGTGAGGTAGAACCCAAATGCTGGACACCAGGCGATGAAGCAGGTATAGGCAAAAACAAATTTAATCAAACCAAAAGTAACACAAGGCACTGCATAAGGCAAGAGATCCAAAAACAAAAAACAAAAACCTTCAAAAAGACAAGAACATAACAGGACAAGACTAGAGATTGGAAACACAGGGAATGCAGAGAGACAATGGAAAACATTATGACACAACAGAGGACAAAGGGAAAGGCAGGACTATATATACACAAGGGCGGAGGAGACACAGGTGAAAACAATCAGCGCGGGGCAGACAATTACACAGGTGGGAAATCACAGGACAGGAAGAAGGCGAGACAGGAAAGAAGGAAAAACTTAACAAAATAAAACAGGAAACTCAAAAACATGAAACATGAACGAAGCTCAAAACATGAACACAGGAAATCAAACGCAGAACCATGACACTAGTGGCGATTTGGCACCACTTCAAACCTCCCATTGGCCAAACTGATGGTATTTACTCGGGATATGGGTGGTACCATCTTGCAACTTTGGAACTAGAGTCTGCGCAGTACGGTCCGGGAGTGGAGCCGCACAGAGCCACGTTTTTGTTTAATTAATACTGCGCTCTGCTCTACCTCCACCAATTACAAAGAAATATCTATCTATCAATCAAGAAGCGTCTGTGTGTCTGACTGTGGCACGCATATCTCGCGAACCGTTGGCCCGATTGATTTGAAACTGGGCAGGTGTCTCGCTACGGGCACGAAGATGTGCACTGCTAAGTTTGACGTTGTTTGGATAAGAAATGTAAAATATATCAGTAAAATAGGTTTTCTCCGCTCTAATATTTCCACTAATCCTCATACACAGCACCTGTAGGCTCCCACTATAGGAATACATACTTCCGACGGGCACTGCACTAGTTGAATTAAATCAGTACTTTTCAAATTGTGAGTGTGGCCCACTAGGTGTCGGGGGTATAGTATAGTAACATTTATATTTCCAGATAACAAAAACCTTTTATCTCTACTTTTGGTCAGAACCACTTTTTTGACAGCCTAGTGGCTTTCTATGTCGCCTACATTTTCTCTGGCTGTGCTTTTGCATAAACCAGCTATATGTAATAGAATTAGGAACTGAACATAGAACTGAAGACAGTGAAGTGTAGCTGAAGAAAAGCACATAAGCAAATGTTCCCAGGGCGAATAACAGCTACAAGTATAGAAAGCCAGGCTGATTTGACAGGCCGGTCTGCAGTGGCCGTTCCAGCTTCAGCTTAATTAAACAAGCTTTCATTTCTCACTTTCTACACTCTATGTTGCCTTCCTCCCTTCCTGCCAACCTGTCCGTCCATCTCTTTCCCCTGAACTGTCACATGCTAGAAATGAAGTGCTGTTTGCAGAAGTTGAGTTTGAAAATTCCCTGAGCTGGGTTTGGAAACACTGCATACGCAAATGTTTGCACTTTTACATTTTGACATCTGTATCCACTTTCTTCTCACACTTAGTATTTGAACAGTTATGACAATAGGCAGGGATTCAAGTGTTTATTCTTCACATTACCACTTTTTCCAGTGTGTGGTGTCGAACTCTGTGAGAGGCTTCGAAGTGCTATGAATTTAAAATCAGAGTGGTGAAGTGGAAAGTGAAATTTTGCAACTTTTAAATTAAAAAATCTGTGCAGCATGAAATGGCTGTTGAAATGTGTTCGAGGTTGATGTATACCCTGTGTCTCTATTTTCAGTGGAAATTTGAAACATTTGAAACTGAACTAATAAGAAAAAAATCAGTAAATTAACAAAGGTATTTCCACAGTCCAGATGAATGAAGTGACAGTGTGCCACATCTTCTACTAGTCTTATTATTGATTCTGGGAAACTGATGGGTCCTATAAGACATTCATATTTCATAAAAACTCAAATACAACAAGCGGGCCTCGTTTAGACAAAAATTCTCAGATATGAAAATACATACTGATCTATTGTGTTGTTGCATATTTGTTCACTTTTCTTTTTCTTTTCTTGCACCCAGTCATAGATTGCACCCTATCACTGGGTTCATTTTGCACTTTCTGCTTTTACACTTCTGGTTAGATGCCAAGCTGCTGTTGTGTACGTACCTGTACTTAATCTAATGATAAAAAATGATTAAATAAATAAATAATAAGTCTAATCTAACTTAATCTTCTTTTTCTTTTTTTTTCTTTTAATTTTTTTGAAGGATGCTGAAGGCTTATTAAAGAATTTAGTGTTTCATTTATTAGTCTTTCTTGGAAACTGATGGACACTTATGTCCCTAAAAGTTTAAAAAAAAAAAAAAAAAAAAAAAAACTCAGACAAAGCAGTGTCTTACTCAGAAATATCATTTAAATACAAAATTCTTGTCACATATGTCTGTAAGAGGTCCTGTGGATAGACCAGCATGCAGGCACTGTATTTGCAGAAAACAAGCATTTATTAAGATGAGTTTAAAAAATTGAAAAAAGATCAACTTTTGGATAGAAAGCGGATGCTTGTTTGCTATCTTCCAGTATATTTATACCCATTTACATGGTTTCTGTGGCCTGTCAGGGAGGTTGAAATTAGTGCCACTTGGAGCCAGGTGACATCAATCACTCCTCATTTGGAACTTAGGGTGTATTCACACCTGCCTTGTTTAGTTCGATTAAAACGAACTCAAGTTCGTTTCCTTGCTTGGTTCGGACCTTTTTGACTGGTGTGAATACAATCACTCGAACTCTGGTGCGGACCAAACAAGCGGACCGAGACCCAGCTGAGGAGGTGGTCTCGGAGCGGTTCCTACCGAACCCTGGTGCGGTTCCTTTATGGTGTGAAAGCAGCCCGACCTCGATCCGACCCAAGTTGCAAAAATCTACCTTTTTGGATTTGACGAGCTCCCGTAGTTTTCGCGCATTATGGGAAATGTAGGATAGCCCAGTGACACACACAACAGAGAGAGACACGTGAAGCAAACAAACGCAGGTAGGTTAGGTAGAGATGAGCCGTGGCTTAACCGAGCTCTGAGGAGACACGCTGCCTCCTAGATATCTGGGCAGATGTCCAGATATCTCAAATGCTGGAGAAAACACATAAAAATGCAGAAGTATATAAGATTTTTAGTAAACAAATGAGAGAGAGGGGATTCCAGCGCTCAGCTTAACAATGCCGTGTTAAAGTGAAAAAAAAACGCAAAGTCTCCATTGTAGCCTATTTACGTGGGACATTTGGCTTCCTTCTTTACCCCGCCTATACGTTTACCAGCCAATGGCTGAACGACCTTAGCACATGTGTTTTTGTTTATAAATTCTGGTCCGGTTGCAATTAATCACAGTGTGAAAGCGAACCGCACTAAAAAAAAAAAAAGAAAAAAAAAATGGTCCGGACCAAAGCAAGTGAACTAACGGACCTTCCTGGTGTGAATACGCCCTTAGTGTGACTGAATTAAAGCAGTTATTCAAATGAACCCTTGCCGTTGAAAGAGGAAATGCACTAATTTTAAAGGGTTTGGCTGCTCAGGGAATTCAAGACTTACAACTGAAAACCTGTGTTTTATTCAAATGTCAAAGGTCCAGGTGAATGTTGGTCGTATGAGAAGGAAGAATGTGCACCTTCATCTCAGCATACATACTGACATACATCCAAGGAATTTATGCTTTAGAAATGGAGATGCTGCTTTATTACAGATACATTTTCAGGAAAATAGTTGGAAAATACACAAAACAGAATATTATGATCAGCTTGTGTAGGTCTTCCTTCGTGCCTCCAAAACTGCTGTGACTCATCAGAGAATGAACATGGTCCTTCTGAGGGTGTCCTGTGGTGTCTGGCAACAGAATGTTCTTAGTGGGGGCCTTTGGGTCCTATGGGTTGAGGGGAGGAACCTCTGTGGATCATCCCACAGATACTTGATCAGTTTGGGATCTAGTGAATTTGGAGGCCAGGTCAACACCTTGTGCTGTTCTTCATGTTTTTTTTTTTTTTTAGTTGTTCCTAAAGCGTTTTTGTGTCTGTGTCAGGCTGCATCCTGCTGGGGATGGCTGCTGCCATCAAGGAGTGTCATTGCTATGGGGTGGGGGTGTCTGGTCTGGTCTAGGTGGGTGCTACATGTCTAAGTAACATCCACATGAATGCCCGGTCCAAACGTTAACCAGCAGAACATTGAATTGTCACAAGATGATAGTTGTTACTCACTTCTCCTGTCAGTGTATAGTCCCATGTTGTTGCTGAATTTAGCAAATATTCACTTATAATTTCTTTTTAAAACCTTGAGCCCACTGTTAGGGATGATTACCATCTCTTTCAGTGGAGTCAACATGTACTGTCCTATTGTGATGACATCTTGTTTCTCTTTCTTTTCTGCCAGTGACAGCTTTCTGTTTTTGACAGTTCAGAGTTGGGGATGTTGTTGCTCTATGTTCCAAAAGATTTAGTGTGAAGGACGTTAATGCCCTTAACTCTAAGCTGAGTTTCTGGCTAATATGATGTCAGTTGTATGAGAAGCTTTAACACCAGTGTATATTCTAATAATGATGACGGTCAGGCTGATAATTAGCTGCACACCATGTGTTGTTTAATAAAAATCCAGCCCCAGCAAAACAATATATGAGTGTAACCCTGACGTCCATGCCCTCACCACTGCCTCCCCGTCTCTGACTGGCGTCGAGCCATTTGGCTGCAGCTTTGTCAGCTTCTCTTGACTAATTAGCTCTGTTGTTCTCCTCCTCCCCTGATTCCCTCTGTTTCAAGCACAGACAAACGGCACCGAGCTTTCATGTTCACCTCTGCAACTCATCTACAATACAGCTGTGATCAAAGTCCGTCTCAGTCCAACCCTGCTTTTACCCCACCAAAAACTGTTGACCCCTCTGTGGGGTGTGTTCTGTTTAGAAGACTTGTGTGGACTCTAGGAAATCTTCATGTGTCATTTGTTATTAACATCTGAGTTGACTGTAGATTTCTGTACAGCGGAGGCAGGTTATATGTTCCCTTAAGGGAATGCAGAGAGAATCAACTTTAAAAACTAATTGCACAATTGATTGCTTAACCCTAGAAAAGCCACTACAATCAGAGCTATTAGTGCTGCCATCTCGGTTCCTGATTGGTCATTTAAATAATAATAACAATGTAAGGCAGTGCTGCTTGTGTTTCTGCTCGCGCGTGCAGTTTGAAGATGTTTTATCTGCTGCAAGCGCTATTACCAAAAAGTGACAAATTAAATGAAATAACTGAGAAACACACGTGCAAATGCTTCTTCACGGGTGCAATTAAGCAACTGACATCAAGTCCTGACTTGTGTAAAAATGCTGAGCAGGAACGGCTGATTCTGGTTTTGTATTAAGAGAGCAAGAGGAAAAGAGCCTACTTTTGATGAAACTGCACATGCAGTATGTGCAAAAGAAAACAGAAGCGCTACTACCGCCGGTGACAGAGAATGTCAGTGCAACGCAACTGTCAGAAAGTCAAAAACTACATAGAGAGGGTTACAGTGTCCATAAGCCCTGGTCTAGAGATGAGTTTGATGAGTCTTTCGGTGTGACTTGTGAGACGAACAAATGCCACAGTGCACTGAGACAAAAACAATGCACTGCTTGACAGCGTGAACAGTGAACCAACAATGCACAAGCCAGAACCACGAAGCAGCTAAAAGGAATATAGCCATCTTTTTATTTTAATCTTCAACTTCTCCTGTAGAAAAAAGAAATCACACTACATACAAAACAAGCATTTACATACAGTATCCTCTCCATTAGTAACTTCTCATTTTCTCTTTTCATTCTGAAATGTGTGACATTTGATGGCCCAGTTGCATTATAATGCACGTTCCTCAAAATATCAAATCCACCTACAGATTCATATTCATTTGAAGCATATTGTCTGCATTGTGCTGAAATTTAAAATTAAAATAAAACAAACCGCAGTCCACTTTTTAAAATAAAATAAAAAAATATTAGATTGATATGTAGGTGACTGACGTAACATATTCGAAAACATCAATACCACGCATACAAAAATAATTTATATGTATTTCACTACTTATATGTGCACACTAAAATATTTTACATACCATACTTCCTGCTAGTACCCGTCTGTGTCTGCATGATATACATCTCCATTAGCAGCTCATGTACTGTAGCTCTGCTGGAGTGGAGTAATAAGAGGCTCTAAAAGCTTGCAGATAATAATGCAAACAAACACTTTTTTCTGAAAAGCAGTATGCGTGTGTGTTAAAACCGGGTCCATGGCAAGATTTAAGAAGTTCTATTTTGGAGGATAGGAAATAAAGTAGCCCACTGGGATAACTTAACAGGTTCTTGCTTCATACTGGAATATATTCCAGACTTTTTGGTTGTTTGTTTCTTCTGTGCAGTGCAAGGTAACATTTTTACAGCTTTTGCCTTAATTTCTTGCAGTCATGTATTGGGGATTGAGGAACACAGGTGACACTAACCCTACACAAACTTTAACATGTGAAAAAACTCAGACCCAGATGAAACCTAATATTAAACCAGAATTCTCCAACTTTATCATATAGTACCCATCCAGTGCAGTGTATTTGTTCTTCTCCCGAACCAGCTACATGTTTAAAATTAGAACTGGATGAGATTGTGTGTGCAGAAATGAGTGTGTAGAGGTCCTCACAGCTGTGTGTGTGTTTGTGTGGTGTGCATATCTATTCCTGGGCCGGGGGATCCTCTCCTGCAGGTCTAATTACTTTAATGAGGGATGTCTCCCTCTCTATCAGCCCTACCCAAGGGTGCACATTAACATTCCCCCCGCATACTCATACACACCAACACTCACAATTAACCATAAATTCATCAGCAGAGTAAATACTCTCTCTCTTGCCATGTGAAACTTACTCCTCTCTTAAACTCTTACTTCCGTGAGAAAGCAGCCCCCACCCACTCCCACCTCCTCAAGCGATTCAGCCCAGACCCAAGTTGATTCCTGGGGTACTTTAAGTCTGTCTACCGTCACTTCCAGTAGACACTTAAAGGTGAGAAGACAGTTTTTTTTTCTTTTCTTTTTTTTTAACAGATCAGACGATATGCAATAGAGTCATTATTCAGCTGTGCTGTATCACTCTCATCCACTCGTCCAATTTAGAATCCAAGAAGTGGCTGACAGCTGGAAATCTAATGATGTTTCTGTTGTGACCCACAACTATTACCCATACTGTGTGTGTATGCGTGGGTTTGTGTGTGTGTCTGTGTGAGTGACTGTGTGTTAAAGCTTCGCAGAGCAGTCTAGCGTTGCCAAGAGACAGTGCAGGCACCACTAAGGGCCACAGCTTTATTCATGAGAGAGCCGCGGAAGCTAGGAGAGGGTTAGTTATTTAAACTGATCTGATGAGCAAAGCCCAAGGATGTGAAATAAACACATTGAAACTTGGACGTTCTCTTGCTGCTCCTCGGCGCTCAGTCAGAGCTGCAGCTTGTGTCTGCCATCTGCTGGGCAGGACAGGGAACTGCAAGCAGAGGTCAACAGAAGACGTGACCTGAAGGTTCATCAGAGTGTTTTTTATTGTCTCTCTCAATGTAGGTGTTTTCTGTCATTAAGAACAAGAGAGGGGAACTTCTGATGCTCGCATTAAATATGAAGCTGACATTGGTTATTACTGGTGTATCAGTTTACCAGTGTTAAGTGTCAAACAGGTATTTGAAACATAATAATTGACACACGTTACTTACATCCAGGTATCTGTTCAGAAATGCTACCAGATAGGCTTCCTAATGAGTTGTGGACACTTTTCTGACACTTCTCTGGGCCCAGGTACAGATGCAGATGGGTGCACTCCACCCCTCCACCCATAGATACTGTATAGAGACACAGACCTCTCGGCACTCATGTTTTGACTTTGTAATCATTTCATGTCTGGTGTTTTGTGGCCTTTTTGTGTTACTCTGTGGCCATTTAGCATCCCTTTGTTTTGTTGTTTTTTGTCTTTGTTTTCTATGCTATGCTGACTTTTCAAAAGGAATGATCTATAGCTACATCATGTTTATTAATTGATCCAGCCATCCAGGTCACTTTAATTACATTAAGGTTGCCTTGAACAATGGAGGGGCCAAATGCAGAGAAAACATTTACCCATGTAGATTCAATACAGTAAAAAAATATTATTATTATAATTATTATTATTACTATTATTAATTAAATAAATGTGCTGCCTAAGCAATGCTCTTACAACAAGTTGAAGCTGTAATACATATTCATATTTAGTGGTAACGATGGGTTGTGTTATACTAAAATAAGCTTTTGAGCATGTTTATTGAGCTTGTGAGGCACATTTAACATCTGCATTTTAATATAAACATCGTTTAAATTCTGTGGATAGAATGCGGATGCTTGATGATACCCCTATATAGTGTGTCACACACACACAAAAAAAAAAAAAACGTTGAAGTACGGACAGTAGCAGGGATTCCCTGAAGGGAAATGCAGCAGAATGCAGTGAAGAATGAGGCTGTTACAATGATTTAATTGTCCTAAATGGGCTGCCTCACTCCTTTCCCTCTATGTAGGACACGATAGTGAGCAGTGTTTTTATTTTTTACTATCAGTGAATTAGAGGAGAAAAAAAAAGGGAGAGAGGGCGGTGTAACGCACATGGCTGTAATGTCTGCCTCAATAAATGCTATTTCAAAAAATGTTAAGATGATTGACGCTACATATCTGCATCTAACCATGATGATAAAGGTAATTTAAACTAAAGACCACTACAAAGAGGACTTGTGTGTACATTGCAGAGAGATCTCTATTCCCTTTTCCTAACTATTACTGGAATTTTTACAGTCATGACCTACGTAATTACCTAACCTAATCTAAGTGTATTGGATAAGGTGCAAATAAGACAATAAGGAAATAAAGACTTACCCACACAGTCTATTGAATGTTTAAAGTACAACCAAACCATAAAACTGATCGATGGGAAATGAATGCGCTCAACTTGATTATTAAATGAACAGTTTAACTCGTAGATGGTATTTCTGTTTTAATAACGCAAATAAAAAGTTTCTTTAATTTAGTTCCTTTCTAGCAATTCACAATTTGACTGGTAAGATCAGGATAGAAGACATAATTCTCTGAAATAAAGAGCTTTAATCACAAATAATGACAAATATGCCTTACAGCAGGAATAATGTACCGCATCTTAGTCATTTAGTTTGAAGAGATTCATTAGAAAAGATTACATGTTAAAGTGTGCTGATTCAGAATATTAAAGACTGTGTGAACTGTGTGATGTGGGACAAGTGGAAAATCTAATAATCTTCCGTAGGTTTGCATTAGCGTGTCGGTTTTTCATGGAACTGCTGGGCCAAAGTATGAAATATGTTTGTGAAAGAATATATGCTACAGTGTTTACTTCAGTAAACTGCAATTACATAATAATCTATATTAACATAAAGATTATACATAATATATATATATATAATAAAATAAAATATTTCAGTTTTGTTTGATTTGCTTTTTTCTTTGTTGTATTGTTTGAACAGACAGCATATAGAATGTGGCTTATTTTAACTCGTGGTGTAATGCAGGCTGGCCACATAAGTGCAAGACACGATAGTAAAAGCTGCATCGTGATCATGAATGCAAAGTTTGTAGTATACTGCCATGTTTGAATTATTAAAGAAAGGCCATAATAATCAAAACCAAAAAAACACATGAATTAGCAAGCAGACAGCCAAACGCATAGCGGAATATCAAGTCTAATCCAGCCTTTGTCAGGCGGAGTCGAGATAGAGAGTTTGCGAAGAAAGCCCACCTGGCTAAATGAATAGGCAATGTTGTCAGGGTTTAGAGGAGTCAGTCGGCTGTGAGGCTGCTGTATAATACAGCCGCTGTCAGCGCTGACAAGCCTCAGAAACACACACCTCTAATCTCAACCCCCCTTTCTTCTCCCTCTCAACCACAACACACAGAAAAAAATGACACTGTGTGCAAATATTAAACATCTTCCAAGCCCCATTCCAACATCTTCTTTTCTCTAACATTGCCCCCCCTCTCCCCTCCCCTCTGTCTCTCTCTCCCCCTCTCCATATCTCTCTCCCATCTTGTCTTGTCCTTGTCTCCTCAGAAGCCCTGGCAGCCGGATCATCTCCGTCTCTTAGTGTCAATTAAAAGTGAAATATCTGCATTTGTCAACATATCATTTGTGGTGGGCCCGTGATGCACTGCTGATTTGTCGGCCGATTCCTGACACCGGGGAGGAAATGCCGAGGCGGCAGTCTCCCTCATTAGACCTGGAGCTGGCACCGTGATGGCTGACACTGCCGGGAGGCTTCGCTCCCCGCCGACATGATACTAACCCAGGAACAGGCCTCGTCTGTCAGTCCTGTCACTTGCCAGCCAGCCATCCAGTCAGAGGGAGACGGAGGGGCAGATGGGTGGAGGAGGAGGAGATGCACGACGGTGGGAGGGTGCACCCTGCACTTCTCGGAGGGCCAGGGAGGGAGAGACACTAAATTGAAGTTTATTTGTATAGCACAATGTCAATATTATGTCATAGTGTTTGAAGGATTTGTGGCCCAGGGTTGACATGTTAGTGTGGTGACAGTAACCGTTCTAATAATGTTCCTAAAGCAGGGAGGTGCCATTTACAATCACACTGTGGCAAAAATCAGTCCCATGAAATGCAGATGTGAATGCAAATGTAAAGCAATAGAGATCAAAACAGATAGACATACATATAGACATAGTAAAGACCAATAATAAAAAAGATCCTGCTAGTGCCCTACAAGAGGCTGCAAGGTACATTCCACATTCCAACTCGTAGATTTGTGCTTTTCTTTTAATGCCCTAGCATCTGAAGTTTGCCCTGAAGGAGACACTAGAGTGAGAGAGGAAAATACTGCACAAATTCATGCTGCTTTCGGTCCAATTGGCATTCATAAGGAATCTAATAATTCTCCCAGCCTTACTGCATTTCTCATTTATGGCCTTGTTCTGGAGTTTGTTATCTGCTACTCCAGTCGTCCACAAGCAGCCTGAAGAAGGCATTCACCTGTGAGACCCTCAACACGGTCCACCCAAGGTCCCAGTCCTAAATCAAGAGACCGTTCGACCATACGTCATGTATTTTTAATTCACTTTTAAAGAAATAAATGTGTGGGCATACTGGTTTAATTGTGTTATTAGTTAAGCTGGGCCTAGTCTTCTTTTTCAGTGTAATGTTTAAATATTCAAAATACTGTAGGATGTTTTTGTTTTTACTGTATTTAAAGTGCATTGTTTTTTGTTATTTATTAATTTCTTTCATTTGTAACAAAAAAAAAGAAAGAAAAGCCACATGTAGGAACAAGTGTACAATAATAATGATATCGGTTAACTATAGAGACATGTCATTCATTTAAAGGTCAAACATCCAAGTAGGTAGTGACTGGCATCACAATATGGTACAATTACACAAATGTTCTATACTGGGGCTTTTGTCAGTTTTTATAGTGTCTCAAAATAATTCTGGATGCAGTGATTCATCTGATCTAAATGATGGAAAATGCACTGTTTAAAATATTTGATACGTGCGATTTATAACAAACTTCCCCACTGCTTTCTTCCAGGGTCTGACATAATACGTGTGGAGTCTGACCCCAGTTCCCTCTGGCTTAACAATTTCAAATTAAATGACTCAACACTTCCAACCGGTTATTTATAAAATTGCATTTAATGTATTTATTGCATTTAATTTAATTTATAATACTGAGAAGTTGGGTGGCACTCCAGCAGCAGTTTAAGACAGTTAAAAATGCAATCCTCCAATTTAAATTAAGTGGTTGCACGGTTTTGTGCTTTTTCACCATTATTAATATTTTACAGCAAAAAACATAAATAAATTAAAAACTCAAGTTGTCTTTTGCATGTATTGCTGTACATGGGGTTTAGGGTGATGAATATAGATTGTGCATGTAAACTATTCTGATCAACTGTGTCCGTAGGTACAGTTCTTGCACGGGGTCTATCCTTCCTTTGTAGATTTTTTTTTTAACATGATCTGCAAAACATTTTCTGAAGAATGTGGTGAAACTGTAACACAGCCATCATACCTGACTTAGTCAAACTACTTCCACATGCTGTCTGGCTATCGCATTCTGACCGCAGCTACAAACTTCTTCTTTTTTTGCTGTTGTTATTAGACCACCAGCTAACTAATTTACATATTGTGATGTGATCAGAGTACAAGCAGGGTGGAGATAATTGTAACCCTCTCTAGTGATGGGAGTGGGCAAAGACCTGAAATCAGAGGTCATCCTCCAGATTCAGTTCACGTTGATACCAAGCTGTGGGTCCGTTTTCACAAGAGTGAGCTCCTCGACTCACGTTGGCATTCGGGAGTCAGATCAGTTGAGGTAGGAGTATAACCCAGAATCTCCCCACAAGTAAACGCTCAGTTACACAGCTTGTTGCATAAATCCTAACAGATGGTGGCCTGGAGCTACTCCACTGTGTCTGCTGCACCCACATATTAACGTTCATCAGACTACAATCTGTCTGCACATTTACAGAACTGCGGATGCATTTACAGACTTATCTGCATATTACAAATCAAAACCTTTAGAGCTTATTTTCATACTTTAACAAATTCAATTACACAAACATGAACTGTGTGACACACACTTCTCCACACATACTGTGCGCATGCAAATAATGCATCCCCTGCAATAAAGCCCAATAGCTTGAGGACGGAGTACTCATTGAACTTAAGGAGACATTCATTCATTCATTCATTCAATCTTTATTTATTCTCGGAGGTTCATTGAGGGTAGTCCTCATTTTCAGTGAAGCCGAGAAAGACAATAATATTGAGCGTGAGAGACAATGTGTCCCACAGAGGTTAAAGGTCAGGTTAAAGGATCAGTTTAGCCAAATCACAATAAATGTCATTTTTTAAATCAAGGAGTGCATGAAAGAGCAGCTTAACAACTGCTTGGCAGGCCGTCAGGAAACCGAAAACAGGAGCAAGACAAGAAGAGCTATCAGGACCCGAGGGGACACACGAGTGTGAAATGAACTGACAAGGCAAAAAAAAAAAAAAAAAAAAAGGCAAGATGGTGGGTATAAACACTCAGGAGCTGATTGAAAAATGGGAAACAGGTGAGGTGGATGTGTGAATCAGGTGAGGGGGAACAGGAAGAAAGCCCCAGGTTGTGCTGGTATGCAAGGGAGGAAACACTGGAAAGAAAGCAGGTTTAAGAAAGTAAAAAATATCTTCTTGGTTTTGGTTCTCACTTCATACCTCAGCACCATGGCACCGTGAGTGGAATTTTTGGTTCTTACAGCATTAAACAGTTCAGTTCCCCAATCTCTGTCCAGTCTAGGTTGTGAATGCAGAGAATCAGAGTAGAGTCACGCTGAAAAGGTGACTGTGTGTGTTCCTTTAGTTTTTTGTTTTGGAGTAGCACGACCGTCTCAGGGTTTCATGCCAGCATTCCTGACTCCTCGGCCCCCACACTGTGGGATGGAGGAGGAGGAGGAGGAGGATGCTCATCCTGCTCCACTTACCATCATTATGAGGAGAAGCACTGACCAAGGCAGCAGCCACCCTGGGTGGGAGTCACTCAGAGACACAAAGGAATGCACCATTATAGCTTCAAAGGGAGGGGGAGGAAGGGAGGGGGCAGGGGTTGAGAGGGTGAGCAGAGTGCAAAGTGGGAAAAGAAGATGTTTTTGAAAAAGCAGGGGAGATGTGTGTGTGTATGTGTGTGTGTGTGTGTGTGTGTTTTTCTCTAATTTTCAAGGCAAATATTACTGTTTTTTTGTCTCTTGGTGAAGCAGTACTTGCAGTAAATTGTACTCTTTGTCAATGTTCTGCCTCTCTTTTGAAGTGGATTGTTCCAAGAGGAGCCTCGTAGTTGCTGAAAACATTTTATCCTCCATTCATCCATATATAGGATCATCATAACCTCCGTATGCAAGAAAACATACCTGCTGCCACCCCTGTTGTCTCCTTCTAGGATTTCAAGCTGTCTGGCTGTTCCATTATGATCAGTGTACTATTCTCAGAGAGAATTTCTTCAAATTTGGCACAAATATCCACTTGGACTCAAAGATTACCTGATTAGAGTTTCGTGATCATAGGTCACTGTAACCTCACAAAACGTGCTTTTGACCATAACACAAGAATCCTTATGCTAATTATGACAATCATACATACTTCCAGTAGGATAAATGTCTTCCATTGAAAATGTGCACTCCGCCTCTCACCCGATGACAGCTGGGACAGGCTCCAGCCCCCCCCCCCTGCAACCCTTCACAGGACAAGCGGTTACAGAAAATGAAAAGAAGAAAAACGTTTATTTTTCTAATTCATTTTTATGTGTTTTTATTTTTATTTGACCACTGCTGAAGACACATCTCATACCCACGACCTTGATTCCAGTTTAAGCGCCATTTCCCACACTGTATATACAAAATCAAGCATACGACGGAACTAAACTGGGATTAAAAGTATACACTCTACTGGACACACGATTAAAGTCAACTTCATATAAACAAGTGTTCTCAGTGCAAATGATGAGTTTATCCCAAAATGAAACCAATGGCAGCGCAGAAACAGGAAATTGTGGACATTTCAATAAAAGAGTGTGAGCATATCTCCCACAAAATGAAAGCTGTCTTTAAATAATTCCAGGGATTTTATTTTTTTTTTCCCTCAAGTGAGTGTGTGATGTTTTGAAGTGAAACTCCTCATGCGCTGACCGACAGTGTGCCGTACATTGGCACACATTCAGTAAAAACAACTCCAGTGTAAAAACCATTCTGTACACAGCTAGGATATTTATCTGCATTTGAATGTTTACGCACAGAAGCACGTAGTGAGGTGTCTGTTAAACCTCTCCAATGAAAAAATAAAATAAAATGAATGTGTCCAAACAGGAAAACAGTCAAGGGATGCTTGGGTTTCATGGATGCGGGTGAACATGAAGGCACATGGTAGCGTCTCATCATGCACATACATTCCCTGCAGTCAATTTAAAGGGGGAGTTCAGTGATTTCTGACCTTTTCAGATTGATCCGGTGCAATTACAAATGCAAACATGTTTGTATTAAGATCTTGCTAAGATCCTAAAGTAAGGTCTGGTTCTCTGAGGTCAATAAAGACCCCCTCCACTTCAACTGATTGATTTGTCTGAACAAACCTGTGACCCTACAATAGTTATTTAGTCTATCCACTGTTATTTAGACTGTCCACATACTTTTGTCCACACGCTGTAATCTATGCTATGTGACCTATACTGGGCCAGGTACTGGTACCTGGATGGATGTAGAACAGTCAACTTCAGTAAACTTTAAAAATCTCAAAAATGATCAGTACCAACCCTACAAATGTCTTTACACATGATCAAAATCCTACTTCTTCCCCCTTTAAAATGACATTTCTAACTACATTCAATAGCGTTGACCAGTGTCGTCCTAATCTGTTCTTTGACTATTAACAAGATGCAAGTACAAGCATCAGACCAGCACCTTTTGTCAACTGTAAAAATATCTTGACTTAGTGGTTTGGTAAAGTTAGCAGCACTGGTGAGTACAGAGTGAAAGGCAAGTAAGCGGTTGGACTTCCTGGAGTACAGACGTGAGTACAGTGGCATCAGACTTTAAGGACTAATTCTTAGAATTCTTAACTCAAATGACAAATTATTTACATGACTCTCAAGGTCAAAAGAGGTCTGATCAGTGTTTGTGGCTCAGTGTCTGAAAGACAGAACATAGGTTTGCTTTCTCTTTGAGAATGTTGTGAGAAAAATCTATATGGATCAGAGCCAGGCTAGTCTTTATGTTAAGTTAGGCCAACCTATTACCTTACACCTCCTATATTTGGGGAAATCTCTTTAATTATTCCTATTATTTTAATTGCAGTTTAAGTAGCAGTTTTTGCAAAGATAAAATTGTGCTTTTTCATGTTTTATTTCTGGCCCTGGAAGTTATTTATGTCCACAAACACTGATGAGACCGCCTTTAACCACAGCATCAAGATTTCTACAATTAAATATTGTTCCTCTTCAAAACATTACAAAACAAAAAAAGAAAGAAAGAAAAGAAAATACAGTGATTTGAACTTTTGCAGAATATTATACACGACACAAAGACACGGATAAAACACTCACAGCGTAATTACACAGTAACAAAGCATGGGCAGAGCGATCACCCTTTTAAATCGTACAGTGCACATCGACAAGATAACACAGCAGTTTGTGTTTGTCCATCTGGGGTCAATACTGGTTGAATACTGCCTTCAAATTGAAAATCCTCTTTTCCCTTGGGCCAAGTGTTATAATACACATACTGTATAAGGAAGTGAAATCCCTGTTGCCCGAGGCATCATTGTACAAATTCAAAAATGTTTGATTCAGCAAAGGAACAGAAATGAGGCTTCAATTGGAACTTCAGGCAAAAATGTTGAAACCATAAATTTACTGTGTAAAGGTGGTAAAACATCTCATAAATAACCTGACAGTGTGTCAGTGTAAGACCATAAGAACCAGTTTTTAGCTGAAGACGATGCAGCTGATGGCGAGAAAACTTTTCAAATGTTTTGTTTTTATCCCTTTTCTAATCTTTAAAGGTTGAATCACGTAGCATCTTGTGGGGCTACTCAACTATCCAGGAGGATCTTTAGGGTCAGAGCATCCTCTCAGAGCATCAGAGCACACTCTCCTTAACAGGACGGTCAGTCTAATCAGGTCCTCTCTCAGCTTCTGGTCTGTCCAGGCGTCAGTGTTTTTCAGGCGAAAGACACGTCTCTGATAAATCCTCCATCTCCTTCCTGTAGGGAAGGAGGAGCAAAGCAGTATGAAACTGCAGAGCTTATGTTCTCTCCACCCTTAATATACTGTACATCCTTTGGATGTAATGCTGGGAGGTTAGGCTTCAGGCCTCAGATAAGCCTCTCCTCTGGGGGCACTTTGAGGACGTTGCCCATTTCCAGTCTGGCACCAGCCACCTCTTGCGAGCTAGGGCTGTACGTGCCCTCCGACTGACGCTTCTTTCTTGCCGTCATGATGAGGAAAAACACCACCAGGATGGCCAGTAGGACACACAGGGTAGTCAGTGGGATGGTCACTACCAGCCAGGGAACTCGCTCCTTCTGCTCCTCTTTCTGCAAGAGAAGGGCACAGTATGAACAGTTGTTAATGTGGGTTATTGAGTGCATATCGTTGGAGAAAATAGCCAAAAATCCTGCTTTCAAAATGAAATCTCCAACACAATGAAGTGTACAAATAGTAAAGTGTTGTCAGTGCTTTTTGGAGTGTTTAAGTCTCACTCCTTTTCGAATATGTATGTTTAAATGTTTTGCCTTACTTTTCTTTTTTATTTTGGTTTGCATATTCGAAATAAACACTTCAATCAATAAGTTTTAACTAAAAACGTCTGTTTATTATCTCTCAATCATAACCCTAACCCCATTTTAAGAAAGAGACAACCTGAAACTCGCATATCCGAACACATGTGCTGTGACAGCGACTGTAGTGAAAAGATCTATCCGTCACTTACATTGCTCTCGCACCGGGTGCCGCTGAAGCCGGGCAGGCACACACACTGAAAGTGGTTGAGTCTGTCCAGACAGGTGGCACCGTTGAGACAAGGACCGGACTGACACTCGTCTATTTCTGTCTCGCACCTGAAACACATCACCGGGGTTTTAACACAACACTGTCTGACAGAGCAGCGGCTCACACACACACACCCACTCCTGACCTTTACACCTGGACGCGGTTCAGACACACTTTCCCCTCGAGTAGCAGGTGTGTGGTGAGGAATGTGCAGTGTGCTGCTCTCACCTGGCACCAGTGTATCCCGGCTTGCAGGTGCAGTTTCCTCCAGAGTTGCCTCCTATACACACCCCGCCATTAAAACAGTCTGTGTTCACATCGCACGCCGCTGGAGGGAAACGCCACCTGTAGGACACACAAACATACTTTTGTACACAATCTACAACAAATGATTATGTAGCAGGGCTGCAGCTGAAGAAAACAGTGAAAAATAACATTACACTTTTAGAAATTGGCCCATGGTGATGTCTTCAAATAGATTCCTGGATCTGGCTGATACTTAAAAAGTCTAATGTTTTCTGTTTAAGATTGAAAAGGGTGCCAAATCCTTACACAATCCATGTCTCTATGGTGCATAACATATTTTTAAATTTCCATTCCCGCAGATGACACACTGATTTTTTGTTTAGTACAGTAGTACTCTCCAAGCCATAAAGTTCTTACAGAGGCATTGAAGACACAGGAAACACAGTAGTCCCCATAAAATGACACAGAAATGTGCCCCAATAGAAACTTAACATTTCACATCAACAGGTTTGTTTTGACAATATTTTTGTGACATTAGCAACAAAAGCTAAAACTCGGTCAGCGTTGCCAGCAACGTTGTCACATAGGAGTTGCCATAGGAGTAGCACGCTGGATATGATTGGCTGACACATCACAAACAGAAACATTGAAGCCAGCTCCTTCCATGTTGCACATCTCAACTTAGACGTAGCGACCAGTGCCAGACGTTTGCTTTTCGATGTATATCCATTGACTCTCTTGCTGCTTATGTGAACAAACCGTAACTCTCCCTCAGGAAACCAATAAAAAGGGTTGGGGAGGAGATTGCGTTTGATAGGGAAAGGATGGTATCAGAACACACCTCATCCTAACCATGTGGCATAGCCAAAAAAAAAAAAAACACATGCTGTGAAGAAACAGAACAATGTGTACTTACTGGCAGCGCTTGCCGATGTAACCAGGAGGACATGAGCAGGTGTGAGTTCCCACCGTTTCCACACAGTCTCCTCCATTCACACAGCTAAACTCCAGACAGTTGTCCACCTCGTCCCGGCAGTCTTTCCCTTTGTATCCAGGCTCGCAGTGACACTTGTAGTCTGCCTTGAGGTCTACACATGCACCATAGACACAGGGAGCTGATGAACATTCATCTGTCTCTCGATCACACAGCTCCCCCTCCCACCCAGGGCTGCAGCTGCAGTTAAATTCATTAAACTGGTCCTGACACACACCATGTTTGCCACAGGGCTTGGAATCACAAATCGGTAAGCCTTGGCATCCTATGGTTGGTTCGTGGCCACCCAGTCTGGAGAACTGGCTAATCTGAGGGGCATCTGATACTCGTATGAGCGGCAGGTAAACACCACCCACTCTCACCTCCCTCAGACACCCAGTGTAATTCTCCGCCAGCCAGATTTTGGTGTCATTGAGAAAGTTAAGGTTGCCACCAAGTCTATGGTTGCCACCAGCTCTCTGTCCATCTACAGTGAGGCTCCAGGGGGATCGTGACTGCATGGGGTCGACCATCATGAGCTGTACGTGGTGCCACGCTCCATCGGCAATGGTAATATCACTTGTGAAAGCCAAAAATTCTGCACCCTCCCCACTGTCCAGTTTGACCAACAAGCTGGAGTTGAGCAGGCCCAGACAGATGACCTCAGCTCTGCTAGTGGCCCGAAACAAGATCCCATTCTCGTCCCTCGTTCGTAAGTGCATGGTGATGTTGGTTACAGGGCTCATCAGGGAATTGTTGGCAACATACTGGAGAGAGTTGTCCTGAAAAATGGCTTCAGTCAAACCTGTGGGAGGAGAAGATCACATGAGCAAAATGAGCACAAATTACAGATAGAGTTACATGCAAATTCAATCTTTCCCTTGAAAAGTATCTTTCTTCGAACTCCTCTCCTGGTGTAAAGTACAGCTAAATTTCATTAATGCTGAAGTACCTCAGTACAACTTGAAAGCATTAAAATCTTTCAAACTAACGTTAACAGTTGGTTTGATGTTAAATTAAATCCACTGTTGCCGATATACTCAAACCATGCTTGATTATTCTGTATAATATTATTAAAGGATCTGTCTCACTTGCATCTAAGAGTGTCTGTCCCACAAAGTTTTGCAGTTTCCTTTACTGATTCTAACCATGCATCCAATCGATTACTTCGTTAGAGGGGTTATTTGCATTACCTGCCCCCAGGTCACTAAGTTCATCCTCACAACAACCCTTCTCAGTCCCTAACACTCGTCTTAAATCGAAAGGTGACCGGGCTTTTTCAGTTGCTGCTCCAAAGCTCTGGTATAGTCTTCCATCCCACATTAAGTCCTGCTCCACTATCGACTGTTTAAATCTCTGTTAAAGTGCTACCTCTTTCCTCTTCGGTAAGTTCGGTCTGAGGTTGCCCTATAGCTAATTCTGTCTGGTCCACTCGAAACTGATTGTTATTGTTCTCCTATTGTATTATACCCACTCTCTTACTGTACATTTGTTTTATTATTTTGGCTTTGGTTTGGTGCTTCATTGTTATTGTATTATACTGTGCATTACGGTTCCTCTGTATTATTGGGTTTTACTTGTATGGAGGCAGTCGTTTTTATCTGCTCTGACTGGAAAGCACTTTGGGTCAACTTCCGTTGTTTTAAACGTGCTATATAAATAGTGACTTGACTTGACTTGACTTGACTAGACAGTCAAGAAAAAGTCAAGAGAACTCTTCCATATCTATGGAATGGCAGTCTGTTTTTTTGGATTTTCAACAATTCTGTATAGACAACTATATACTTGGGGAGCCCCTGACTTGTTGTCTAGTGCCATCATCAGGTCAGCATCAGGTATAATTTGTACTGTGTTTGGGGTTAAATAAGCAGCACAGACTTAAGCTTAATTTATAGTTGCATGTCACGTTTACGCCCTAGCCTGCGTTGGCATGCACTTCCCCAGAAATGTAACGATGCATTGCAGCAACATACACCATCAAGGGCTATGACTGGTCCAAAATGCATTTCCTTGTCCACGTGTCCCAGCAGCCAGACAAGCACAGAAAATTCTCCCTTTTTCAGCTTCCTGCATACCATCTACTCAGACGTCTTTCTCTATGTTCTCGGCTGCAGGGATTTCAGAGAAAGTAAGTGCTGATCCACATTAACTGACTCCTACATGAGCTGCTCAGTTCCACTTGCCATTGTCTAAAGTATAGATTAAAACTCAGCCCAGCTGACTAGTCGCCAGCAAGCATTTTAGTTACGCAGCTGCAGGACCTTGCCAACACACCAGCGCATTAATGCTTTTACTGGCGCAGCCCCATACAGCATAGGCTTTGCGTAGACCCACTGCGTGAGTATAAATCAAGCTTTAACAGTGAAGCAATTGATTACAGCTCCCAAGGTACAGTTCTCCAAGTAACATCCAAACACCACGCTTGAAATTCTGTTGCAAATGCTGAGAACACAAACTGCAGTTTGACAGAAATCAGCAGCTGGGGGGCCTCGACCGCATTCGAATATTTCAGTGTAACAATAAATTGCTTAGTAAACACTAACATGGGAAGGGAGAATGAGTAACACCAGAGATCCCTCCTGCTTTTCAATTCTGTCGGCACATTTTAAGTGAAATTATTCGATTAAAACTTTTTATTACTAGTTTAAAATGGTACTATCGTGCAGTACCTTTCTTCAATGTTTTGCCATGTAACTCAGTAATATAACAGAATAAATAATTCAGTGATATAGCTGACTCATTTGTTGTGCAGAAAGTGTTGCATTGCAAAAAACAACCCTGTGGCTTCTCACTTCTATTCTGCGCCACCCACCATAACTGGTATGTAATTGTGCTGATATTTCAGTATGCTGTGTAAAACAGACTTTCTTTTTAGCATCCTTTGATTCATGGAGTTCCCTCCCCCTCTAAGGAGTGTTTCCTTTGATGATGGCGTGCATCTAAGCTTGGCAGGTTATCCTTTACATTTTAAGGTAAATGGCCCTTTGGAAACTTTTTCAAGACAGGAAGTCTAAAGAGGGACAATCAATGCTAGGGGATTACTCACACTCATAACCATCCTGTAGATCCACACAGCGTACCCCGTCCAAACAAGGCTTGTCGACACACCACAGACGTGTCTCGCACAGCCGGCCCGAGTAGTTAATGGAGCAGTTACACATGAAGTCATTCCAGGTGACCTGACACTGTCCCCCATTGAAACAGGGCTTATCCTGGGCACAGACAAACACAGATGGATGGATTAGTTGATCACTTGTAGAATCTGTCACCTGATGAGACCACAGAGCTAAAAGCTGCAGAGAGGATTGAGCACTAACTTACAGATCAGAGGGATTCACAACAAGATCATTGCTAATAGGGTTGAGGCAATACAGCCGCATAATCAGGCAGTACTGCATTTAGCATGAGTTCAGTGTTAGAGCCACTCAATGGCGAAACATAATGATGTTTACCTGGGGCATTTCATTAAAGCTGAGATATCTGAGATTCTAGTTGATTAATTCTGATAACCATGGTAATATATATCATGATATCTAGTGCCATCAGCAGCTAATCTTAAACATGTCTAATATTTAAAATATGACAGAAAAACTACTGTAAAACCAAGGACCAAATTCTAATTTATCCCAAGGAGCACTTTAATCCTAACATGGCATGTTGACTGAATGTTAACATGCTGATTTACGTGTGCAGCTGAGGCTGAAACACATCTTTTACTAATGAACATTGAGCAAATCAGGACATGTACTGGTAAAAGATGAACAACATCAACCAACAATGTGGACTCCAGTCTCACTGTCAGTTCTAGAATTATGTAAGGTGTATACATAATTAGTTCTAATGCTTCCACTTAGACATGGATTAACTTTCTCTCTTTGTTAGTTTTATGGCCCTACAGTAATAGTAGTTGTAGGGCTTGTAATTCTCGATTGGTTGGTTGTCCGGCACCACGCAGTTCCCAGCCCTTAAGAGAAAGTAGACATCAACAGATGGCCACAATATGTAGTTCTGCAAAACGATAAGGTTTCGTCATCTGGCAGCTTTACTGTCAGGATCTTCAAAAGCCTACACTCCTGCTGCATAAAACAAAGTCAAGCTGATCAGTAAGTCATAGTTTTGAAAAGGTTGGAAAAAGGTTTAAGGCTTACTCTAATGTGTGCTGGATAGCAGTAATATAAATAGCTTAGACAGTCATATTGGACAGTTTTCTGCAAATTCTTGGATCAAAAAAAAAAAACTTGACCAAATACTGTTTTGATTTTCTGTTAAAACCAGTTCAAAATTCTCTACATTTTGTTTTATCAGACATACAGCTCATCTTATTTCTGTCTGTCTGGCAGTTAATGTGATGGTCATACAGCATCCAGTGTGTCACTTCTACCTTGCATGTGTCATCACTGAGGCATCCTGGAAGCACATTCTCCTCTGAGCTTGCCTGGTAAACCTCCACCCCATCTGTATGATTCTCAGTGGTCAGATGCTTGTGGTCCAGTCGAATGTCCTGCAGGCAGCCCTTGAAGTTTCCACCCCAGGCGTTCATGTCCTTGCCTGCAGGGAGCCCTCCAACATACACCACATCCCCTGCTTCTACACTCACGTTCCCCAGGGAGCGATGATGTCCTGCTTTGGGGAAGACCACATGGCCATATTGAACCTTTAAAGCCACCAAATTTGTGTTGCCGTCAGTGACTAATTTGGCTTCCGACAGCAGCGTGGTGTGGGGGCTGTAGACTGCAACAGTGCCTTCCTTCAGGTAGATGGTCAGGTAGGGCTTTCCATCGCGACAGAACTGCATGAGCAGGCTGTTGTGTTTGAGAGAGCGCATTAAAAAGGAAATGGTGAAGTTGTCTCCATGGGTTTCTGAGATGTTGAAGGTGGAGTAGCTTGTGGTGTTCTCCTGACCAAAGGTCCAGGTTGGGTATTCTGAAGTAGCAAGCACAAGGTTGTCAGTACTTTATCCCAACTACAACTTGTTCATGTGTATCAGCAATGTGAAACAGGTCAGTGCTGGCATGAAACATTTATGCAAGTACAAATTGGAAGTAAGTAACTGCTCCACTGTATTTGTTTTCATCTGGAATTGTTTGTCTATTAGCAGAAGACCCATCTCTAACTAGCAGTTACAGAGTTTTGGTGGCAATCAGTTTACAACATCTGATCTGAGACATTAATGAGACTTATACACATAGGTACTGATTTACATTCTTAAAACTGAACTACTGTCTAGTGTTTTTCCTTATTTCACTGAGCTTTCATAGCAACATAAATATCAGCAAAAGCTTTAGCTCTGTAAGCAGTATTACCTTTTTCGCAGTTTTCTCCATAGTAAGGCCGATGGCACTCACAGCTGGCACGAAGCCACATGTCTACACACCGTCCCTTCTGCTTGCATGGATCCTCTTGACACCAGTCTTTTTTGGTACATCCCAGTTCCAAGCCCCGGTTCTCCTCCCTGATGAGGTCCTGAGGCAGCAGGAGTTTATGGTCAGCTTGAAAGTCCTCCATACAGCCAATGAATCCCTTTCCACTGGACAAGTGAGACAAATATTCCTGTGGTGCCCCTCCTACATAGAGCTGTTGGAAGGAGCCAGGCTGGAGGAAGATCAGGTGGTTGTGACCCTCGTTCTTCACCTGGCATCCTTTTTCACAGTTGGTTCCTTTTACAGTCAGAACCAGCCTGTCATCCATGGTCACAGTGACCTGGTGCCATTCGCCATCGTTGACTGGGCCCGGGTAGGTGGCCTGCAGCACCTTCCCTGACTTCACCCTGGCACGGAGAGAGCCGCCGAGAAGCTCCAATGATAGAAAGCGCTCCATGGTGCCCCGGTAGAACAGAACCATGTCAGACAGGGTGCTCCTGAATCGAAGCTGCATGTGGAGCTTATGGTTGTGGTCATCTGTCTCTCGTTTTGTCCTGTTCTGGAAAACGGGCAGCTGCATGTGGACGAGGCCCTCCGAGTTGAACGAGAAGGTGGTGGACGTTTTGCAGCGTGCTCCGGTCCACCCAGGTGTACACAAGCAAGTATAGTTATGCTCGCCGCTTTCGGTCAGGATGGGGACACAGCCTGCGTCGTGCTGACACTGGTGCTGCTGACAGCCGACTAACCTGACGTCACAGTCCCGCCCACCCCAGGGTTCCTGGCCAGGCACTGGCATGGGGCAGTGACACCTGTAAGAGTTGGCAGCGTCTTCGCACGTGGCGCCGTTCTGGCAGGGACTGCTGTCACACTCGTTGATGTCCACCTCGCAGTGCACGCCTGCATGGGGAGACAGAGACATTTAGCTATAGCTTACTTCAAAGTGTTCCAACTTTTCCTTAGCTGCCAAACATCTGATTTATATGGAAGTCATATCACATCATTCCAATGATTTAACTACATTAACATGGCGAATCAAGCAAAAGAGAAGCTGACTGCAGCGAGAGCCAAAGTCAAACCAAATGATTCATGATTTCGGCTGACTTAAAATACAGTGCCAAGCACGAACACATACAGATGAACAGGCTATTTTGGTTGAGGCAAGAACAGATTATTCCACGATAATTTGCAGATCAGGAAATGACTTCAGGAAGCAGCTATTGATTGAACTACTAGACATCGATAAGATTTACAGGCTTCCTTAATCCAGTTAAATCTGTGTTTGTCGTACTGATGCAATCAATAGGATGTTTAAATATTGCGTTATGTCTTGAACAACTTGAACAACACATACATCCTGTGCTGGAAAAGCAGTCTATCTGTCTGGTGGTCACGGCCGCCTCATCAAACAGCATTCAACATTAAGCCGTGGCAGCAGCAGTCAACTTGCATTAACATAGTCCTTTAAAATACTCTACACCCAAGGAACCCTAAAGCTCTTCGAGTCCCTGTGCCAAGACGCCACCCTCATACACAACATGTATCTTTCTTCTATGTAATGTAGCATTAGAATGTGCTGTACCATACTGTACCTGTCAGCCACCAGGGCCCACAGCAGCACAGCAGCAGCATCAACTGCCTTCCCCCCATGATCCACAGAGGCAACTGCCAACTCACTCCCCACACTGCTGGATGACAGAAGTGACACAGCCAGGTCCTCTAAGTCTCCCTCACTTTCTCTCTCTCTCTCTGTATCTCACACTTTTTCTAGCTTACAAAGCAGAAGTGCCTGCTCTCCTCCACTCCGTACCGGCAGAAGTGATTACAGCCCTGCCCACCTTTTTTTTCCCCTCTCTCTTTCTCTCTCCTCTGTCCCTCCCTGAATCTGTCCCTCCCTCATTCACTCCCCCTGCTCCTCTCCAGTCTGCAGCTCAGCCCTCGCAGAGCGGTAAGCCTCCAGCCTCCAGCTGGCTCCTGTCAGTGTTTGACAAAAGGAATGCAGTGCTGCAGTCTCCTCCCCACTCCATGTGCTTGTTTGTGGATGCCCACTAGCAGCAGGTGCTGCTGGCACGAACCAGCAGGAGGTGCTGCAGGTTCAAGGCATCAGGTGGGCCAGGCCTGCAGGGCTGGACTCATGCAAGGAGCCAGTTTCTTAAGGTCTGCATATGTTTGACTCTGTTGCCTGGTGGAAAACTTAAAATTGAGAGTACTGAAGCTTCTAATTAAAAGTTTAACTTTGAATTTGAACACTAATGTTTTGCAAGTAAGTTAAATATGAAAAGAAATTTGCAGTCTTAGATTAAAGTCATTATATTCAAGATTTTCTACAATCCAGGAATTATATTTCCTTTTAGCCGTACAATAATTTCTCAGATTTCTATAAAAAAAAAAAAAATTTGAAATAAGAATTCAGAATTAGAAATAATAATTTCTGGCTGGGTTAGCACTGATGCCTCACAGCAAGACCCGGGTTTGAATCCATAGGCTGACTGAGCCTTTCTGTGGAGTTTGCATGTTCTCCCTGTGTCTGAGTGGGCTAACACAGAGAGACAGACAATCATTCACACCCACATTCACACCTACGGCCAATTTAGAATTACCGATGAACCTAACCAGCATGTCTTTGGATGGTGGGAGGAAGCTGGAGTACCTGGAGAGACCCCACGCAGACACAGGGAGAACATGCAAACTCCACACAGAAAGGCCCAGTCGGCCCAGGGATTCGAACCCGGGACCTTGAATGAATGAATGAATGAATGAATTTCTTGCTGATGGAATTATTAAAAATGTAAAGTGTATGATCAATATTCTGGGTATTGTCATATGCTCACTAGGTGTGGCTGTTTGATTAATTTAGATAAAGGCACAGCTTAATTCACACTAACCTACAGTCTACAGTCTAACTATTCTTACGTTGATGATTTTAATATTTTTTTATTATGTTTCTGAGTCATCTTTCATAGTGTCAGCATCCCAGTACTCTCAATATTGCCTCACACTTTAACCCCGGCAGTTGTTTTTATCCACCATCAGACAGGCATTTGATTGGTCCCAAATTCATTCTGCAGCATTCAGCTAGAGTCACAATGAACTATCTTCGGCCACAAGAAGAAAAATGAAGTCCTGCAACAGATGGTCTGGACTCCACGGACCCCTGATCTGTACCTCATGGATTCAGTCTGGGATTAAAAGAAGAAACGGTAGACGCTGAGGTAGACTAATGCTATAGAAAAACTGTAGAAGATGTCTGCAGTCCGGGAGCAACCTCCCTACCAAATACCTTGAAGTGAGCTGATTTTAAAGGTTTTAAATTCAAAGGTTCCACACACCAAGCATTGCAGCCACTGCATCAACACAGATAAGTGTGTTGGATGTTCATTATGTTACTAAAGTACTAAACCACAATCCACTGTTTTATTCTAAAAGTTCTGCATCATCCTCTAAAACTCATTCAGACCTCAGCTCCTAACATTTTGCATGAACTAAATGAAATGTAGGGGGCTTCACCTCTACTGGATTAACAGTGAGTTACAGCTGCAACCACCTCATCCACACATGCCGTACGAGGAAAATAAGATGATATTTTTGTGCCATAGAGTTTCCTCTCCTGTTGCAAAAGCGTGAAACTGTTTAGGTGCACCATACCAGAGGAATGACATACAAATCTTTTTTTTGAAAAGGTCTTTGTTTTGCACACACTGTTTCGTATATTGTCTATTTTTTCTACAAGGCCTTAATTAGGCCCATAAGCGGCTTTGCTGTAATCCCCCTCCCCCATGACAAATTTCTTAGGAGACCCCCGTTTAATGCCCTAGATGGATGCCTGACATATGGCACCTTTTATTGGCTTTGTTGTTTTCTTCAGTGCCACTGCATACCATATGCCCTCTCATCCCCTCATATCCCCTGCGTGTTGTGGGTTCCACATCCCGTGGTCGTAATACTGTTAGCAAATTAGCCACTCATTATTCTGTGGATAAGAGTTCTTCCCTTCTAAGTCCAGAGTTTTTGTGTTTCGGGGTCAGCTTTTGGTACGGTTCCTAATGTTTTGAGTGATGCAGTGACAAATCTCCTCTAATGATGAATTAAAACCTTGGCTGGTCATGAGGAACGATCAGCGGGAGGAGGATTAACCCTTTATTGTTTGGCGAGGAGATTCAGACGCCTGGCATGAAGGTTATCAGTCTACACGTGTTTCTGCTGAGGACATTTGGCTCAGATCAGTTCAGGTCTTTAGGCCAAAGAGAAAGGATCTTTAAACCAGTAAAAACACAACATGAGTGATGGAAACAGTAATTATTATCATTACTTAGAAGTTTAATTTTATTTTTAGGTGGGAAAACTGAGCTGTACATGGTAATTCATATTATATACCTTTTTTCTTTTAACTAATTTATAGAGTCAAGTGAACAACTCAACTGACCTAATGTTAGAAGGATCTCCTGTATGGTATGAAAGTAAAAACTAGGCACATTAAAATTACCTTAACATTAATATTTGCACCAAGTTAATGAGATGAGTTCTCAGTGTTCACAGTGTCAGACTGCTCCTCACCACCAGTATTTTCTCACCAGCACTATCTTTGACGAACAGGCAACTGCTGTTGTGCATATTTAGATTGCCAAACCAACAAATCAAGGAAAAGGTCGTTCTATGAAAATAAAATCATCTACTTTGAGTCAGTTTCAATGCCTATCTGCCGATTCACAGTAAGTACAGTTTCTGTTGCATTGTCTTACAGGCGTCAAAGCTCGGCTTTGGCAACGCACCAAAGTGTACTTTCTAGTGTTGAGTCTTGGCCCTATAAAGTGCAAGTGACATTCTGTCAGAACTGGGTGGCCATGGCTTTCGTTGCAATCATGTCAATCAGCCAACGCCTTTTACCGCTTGCTGATAAATTTAGAAGAGCAGATAAGAAGTCCCTCCTACCTGTGAAGCCATGTGGACACACACACTGATAAGAGTTGACCAGATCCTGACAGCTTCCTCCATGCTGACATGGAGCAGACTCACACTCGTCCACGTTGACGGAGCAGTTGTCTCCTGCAGAAGTGAAACACATTAATGACATTTAGAGCTTCGCGATGAAGCTCATGAGGTAGTGTACAGAGAAAGTTTTTGGTTGTGAATCTGGCTTACCGCTGAAGCCTGGCAGACAACGACAGATGAAGCCAGCTGCCACTTCATAGCTGAAACTGGCCGTGCCGAGTTCAGGAAGGATCCCATAGTTCTGGACGTCTGAACGCTGGAAGCACTCGCCACCATTGTCGCAGGGATGCTGCTCACACTCATTTACATCCACCTGGCAGTTCTCTCCCTCATAACCTGGACACACGATGCACATGTCAAAAAGATATGGTTAGAGTTTGTTCTGCATCTGTTCAGAATTAGAACAAGAAGCCCCTTTACATTCTCCTATTCTTCATACTGTGAGCATTGGTTCGTTCTCTGGGTGTTTCTCTGTATAGTTTCATTACTATTTAAAACCCATTTTATTTTATATTCTTTGCAGTGACTATGTCTATTGAACTAATGTATGTATGAACATATAAATCATATCTTGATTCTGATTATTTCACTTGATTCAGTAGTCATGTTTCATTTTATATTTACACATTGCAGTGAATAAACACCTAATAAAGATGAAAATAGTTAAAAGCATGAGCTGCATAGCTCCAGCCAAGAAGAGAGCCACATCTACAGAGTGGTAGGAATACCAGGGCATTCTGTACAACTCGCCTTTCAGGTCAGCTTTACCTCTCCCAGACTATTAAAATATATGCTTCAGCTAAACCTTTGTCTTGGGAACTAAAAAAAGCTATTGTGGATCACAAACTGTCTGAATCACGAGCTGTGACAATCAGTGGGTGTATCTTATTTAACAGCAAAAGAAAATCCACTTGGTCCATTAACCCCAATTAAGACTATACAAATCCTTGCATGACATCGCGTGTGTTCAGCTTCAGAAATGTTTGCACTCTGTTCTTGAATGCGGTAGCTATGCAGCCTTCATGTAACTGTCTGATGGACCGCTGTCTGTGTCAGGAAATTGATGTGCCTGGAGCGGCCTTACTGTCAAATCGAGCGGTTGTCTGGACACCTGGATCAGGTCTACTTGCCAGACAGTTTTCATCATGGTCTCCCTGACTTGGGTGATGTGTTTTTATGTTGCTCATATTTTCGACTATTTTCTTTCAATTTCAGTAACTGTGCATTCTTCTGCTGACATGACACACCCTACATCATGACTGTTGATGTTGTGATGTTCCAGTAATGACAGTTTTGCACATTTACATTGGTTGCGTTATATATAAAATTTGAGGCTGTTGCTGCCTGAGTGGTCCTCTAACTACTGACCTGGACTGAAGTAAATATAATCAATCATATTTTAAAAGCAAAGAATTATAATGTATGATAATAGAGAAGAGCAAAAAGCAAAAGCAAAGCCATATGTAAGATGTGAAACTAGAGGTAAAATATTGTGGAAATATTAATCTCTGAAACCGATGACAACATTAGTTTTGTGTAAGTCTATTTTATAAGTAAGTGAAATTGTTTTCAAAAGTGACATAGCTCTAAACAAATTGACCTTGTGAATTGGAATTGAAACCGTTGAGGAAATCAGTAGCCATACCCACAAGCACTATGTTTCTGCTTTCTGTGAACACTTTTCTGTTTTGCTGTATATGTACCCACTTATGGCTTTAGCTACCTTTAGGTGAGAAAAACTGGAACAAAGACAAGAATTGTCTCCAACCTCAGAATTGAGAATTAAGATATCAAATCTGAACTAATCCTTCAAATCTTGAAATCCACCTGTTATCTTTGCACCACATCCTCTTGGACCGCGCACACTTAGACTCAATAACACATAATAACAGATGAAACATGCCTGTGTCTATCTCTATTTTATTTCCTTCTGTCCATCTTTAAAGAGGGTCCATGTGTTTTTTCTCAACCATAAATGGTGGATGGGAACCCTGCTCTTTAGCCCGCTCTTGTCCTCCAAGCTCAAGGGTCAGCTTATTTACCTCCTTTGTTCAGTTTGATTTATGTGTGGGAAACCTCTGGCCTCCAGAACACACTCTTTATGTGTGCAAAAAAAAAAAGCATTTGAATACGCATTTGATTTTCTCAAGGTCCTTGATCCATGGTGATAGTTGCTTTACGTCACATTCAGAGTTGTACTGTGGCGTACCTGGCCAGCAGAGGCACTTGTAATGGTTGACTCCATCCAAGCACGTGGCTCCATGCTGACAGGGGTTAGAAGCACATTCAGGAATATCCTGTTCACAGTGGTCGCCTATATAGCCCGTCCCCTCACAGTTGCACTCATACCTATGGAAGAGCAGAGCCACAAACACATCATACACAGTGAGTGTCAGAACGACAATCTGTTGTCCCTACCTGAAAAAAAACACAATGTTAAGTCAACACAAATTAGATGATTAATTTAGGTTTAGGTGTTTTATGGTAACATTAGCTAACATTTACTACTATGCACTACCAGTCACACCTGTGGAATGGTGAAGACAGTAGTTAGAAAAAGTACATTAGTACACATGTTCCAAATTAAATGTATTCAAATGGACCATATGACTGAATAGAGTTCTGATTTTATTCTTGTAGTTGGTTGAGACGAAGCAATTTTTTTCACTGTTTCATATCAAGATACAACTAATTATTATTTTCCCTTTACATTAATCTGCTGATTGTTCTCTTTTCCAATCCATTAGTAGTTAGGAGTTGTGACAAATGCAACAGACTGTTCTCATTAGACATGCTCCTCCCTAATATGTCACCTTCCTCTTCCTCACTCCATGCTGTTCCAATCAGGGTTTACTACTGTACCGGGTATTCACAGCGTCTCCAGTCAGCTAATGACTCATCGAGATGACTGACAGTAAGTGGATTAATTTTTATCCGCGGTCAACTTTAATGTCTGCCACGCAACCTCAGGCAGACACAACACACCCGCTGGATGACACCTCGGCCTTACAGGGCTCAACATGGGGTGAAATATAGACCCAGAGTTATATTCAGCTATATATGCATACATTTCAGGATAGACTGTTCCATCTACATGTCTGGCACGGGTTATTGGTCTGACATTTAGCAAAAGTTTCTACATTGTCTGCCAAATGCATGCAAAATTTGTTGATTATTAACATACTGGTATACTGGAGCTTTTTAAACTCCCTGTGTCTGTGTTTTGGATGGATCAGTCTATAACCGCAATTGTCTTTTCTGTGATGCAAAGACCATTCCTTTTGAATTCAAGCAATTTTGTTTCTTTGGTGCTATTAAGACATCTTATTGTTCAAAGCCACATATCATAGTGGTCTGTTTGTTAGACATTTATGCACAGAACACTTAAAATCAGTTCAATCTTACAGTATACATATGCTCTGCAGTGCATACGCCATACAGTGCACATCAGTTTGTAAATATGATGCCATTGCTTTGAATTTAATGGTTGAGACCATAGATATGGACAACGTCTTCCCACTTCCTTGCATTGGCCAAACTGACGGTTTATGGGCAGTGCCATCTTGCGAGTTTGAAGCCAGAGTCTGCGCAGTACAGTCTGAGAGTGGAGCCACGCATCTTGATTCTATAGCGTCAAATGACTAGCTAAAATGAAACCTATCCAAAAAAATGACACTTGAACATGCATCAACATTATATTAACTACCTAAAATGAAGGAAAGCATCCTTGAAAAAAAAGTTATTCTATGTGTTTTTTAGTGTTTTAGTTTGACGCAAGTCCCATCTACTAACATGGAGGGGGTGGAGCTTATGACCTATACTGCAGCCAGACATCAGGGGGAGCTCTACTTGCTTTGGCTTCACTTTTGAGGAGCTGTTCCGCCGTCCATCTTTATACTGTCTATGGATGAAATACACTGAGCTCACAGCCGGCCCTAGTTTTTCCAGTGTATCCTGCATCATTGGCAGTAGTTGGACCCCTGCTGCTGGCTTTTCAGCTGATTCAGCATGTAGTAACCATGTCCGTACCATAAGACTTCACATTGTTTTATCTATTGTCTTTCAAAACCCCAAATTATTGCAAGTAAATGCACAGTATGAACATGACGTGGATGCATGTTTATGCCCCGTCCTTTAGGGGACAAAGGGCAACTGGTTATGTTTAGGATACATCTCAAAGATATGAATTTAAGTTAGAATAATGAACTGAACTGATGGATGGATGCTGTGTGTGTGTGTGTGTGTGTACGCTACCTGTTGACCCCATCTATGCACTTGCCCTCATTCAGACAGGGCATGCTGGCACACTCGTCAATGTTGACCTCGCAGTCTTGACCCTGGAAACCCGGCATGCACTCACACGAGTACATGGCGACGTGGTCTCGGCAGGTGGCGCCGTTCTGACAAGGATGGACCTCACACTCGTTGATTTCCACCTCACAGTTAATCCCTGCAGGGAACAAAACAGGATGGCAGCAGGCCAACGAATGACATTGGTAGCACATACTTTACCAATACAGTATAATGACACTGAAGGTGCCAGAAGTTGCTGTTAATGAATGAAATACTGTAAAAGCTCAATCTGTCTTCTTGCCTATACAAACACAATTATGAAGTCTGCATTGAGTGCACTGATTTATACACTCAAAGTTTTTTAACTGTACGAGATAATCCTTTTCACAGCGTATTGGTTGACTGGGATAGACAGCCAGAGTACTCATTTTATGCAGCATTGAGAGAAGCAAAAGCAATGAAGTGGAGAGATGGAGAAGCTGCAGCTGCATTAGCCTTCTAGATACAACCAGGCGATAGAAACAGAAACTGAGCTGCCGTGAGCAGACAGCGACTGATGGTGCCTTTGCTCAGATTGCTCTATGATGCCAACAGAAGCTGAAGCATTCTGCTGCCACGAATTTTAGCATGGGTTGATTTTCTTGGATGCTGTTGCTGCCGCCAACCTGAGGTGTGCTGGAGACCTTTTTCAAGATCTGTGATGAATTGTAACCCTAACCCTAAGACCAGCAGAGCAGAAAGGGCGGACGACCATTTGTGTGACATAAATTATGTCACACAAATTCAACAGATAATAATCTTTGCACTTTTTTCATGGCTTCTTGTTACCAAAGTGTAGTGTTATTCAGTTTATGAAGTTTATTTCTCCACTGTAGTTGTACAGTGAGCAGTAACATTAACCTTAGTAACATTATTTTTAAACGCCTTGACTTTTTGTACACAGTGCCAATCGGCACACCGGGTTTGGACCACCTGCACAGACTTAGAGGATACTACATACTGGTACATGTGGGTACAGCATCAACAGCTGTGCACGCAGGACAACTTGGCTATCTCTGTCAATGTAGCACACACAAAAGAATTTTGTTGCCTCAACTGACTACAGTTACCATCAACATTGTTTGGATAACCACATAAATGGCCACACATTTCTGGTCCAGTTACATCAATCTCAGCCCAGCTTGTTGTAAACATGAGCAACTTGACACGGTGCATTACCTTTAAATCCTGGAACGCAGTTGCAACTGTAGTGGTCCACCTCATCAAGACACGTGCCATTGTTTTGACAGGGTCGGGAGGCACACTCATTGATGTCCAAGTCACAGTGGTAGCCTTGAAATCCAGGCACACAGAAACACTGGTAGGCGTTGACCCCGTCTTTACAGATGGCTCCGTTCTGGCAGGGCTCAGACTGGCACTCGTCAATGTTCTCCTCACAGTTGGTCCCCTGGTACCCAGCAGCACATTGGCACCTGTAGCCAATGTCATGGATAGCCATACATGTGCCACCATTCTGGCATGTCTCCTCTGAACATGTGGTCACATTATCCTTGCAGTCCTCCCCTCCCAATCCAGGGGGACAGTGGCACACATAGCCATTGACTCCATTGACACAGTAGGACTTGATACCATTGCAGGGGTTGCTTTGACATTCATCTACATCCTCAGTACAGTTTAAACCTGTGAATCCATCGGGGCAGTGGCAGGTGAACTTGTTGGTCCCAAGCTCGCTGGTGCAGTTGGTGCAAGGGGCCGTGGTGCAGGCGTCATACAGCTCATCACAGTTTTTGCCCGTGTACCACACAGGTCCTTTGGGACACAGGCACACGTAATCACCAGAGTGGTCGTGACACGTTGCGTTATTGTGGCACGGAGATGATAAACACTTGTCTGCTGCCACTGTACACAGCAGGCCTGCAATGGAAAGGGACACCTCCTGTTAATGATGCTACATACTCAATGACAAAAATGCATTTTTTCCAAGTCCATATTTTGCCTCACTTAGTAACATTTACAAAATTAATTTATAGGCACATGCTGTGTGCACTGTTAACTCATGGGATTTGTAAGTCAGTCAGTCAGTCATCTCCTGTTAAGGGTCGCGGGGTCTGCTGGAGCCTCATCCCAGCTGTCATCGGGCAAGAGGCGGGGTACACCCTGGACAGGTCTCCAGTCTATTTCAGAGCTAACACAGAGAGACAGACAACCATTCACACTCACACTCAGACCTACAGCCAATTTAGAATCACCAATGAACCTAACTAGTATGTCTTTGGACGGTGGGAGGAAGCAGGAGTACCCGGAGAGAACCCACGCAGACACAGGGAGAACATGCAAACTTCGGATTTGTAAGTGTGTCTGGATATTGTATCAAATATATCCATGATTAAGAAATTATCTATATAAAGTTTTTAATGAATCAGTTCAAATTGTGGAGGAATTATGAATTTTAGTTTGTTTAAAAAGGACAAGCTATGAACAACCATGGCTGAAAAGATAAAACATCCAGTGATATTTTAAGGGAAGGTGTCAAATTACACATCATCAGAATGATGATGAATGATGACAACAATGATGACAACACCCAAAACTCAAGTCAGTTGAAAGCTGCATGTTCCATAAATATTGTAACAGACACATGCTTTAATATAAATGACTGTAAGTGGATTAAATAGCTGTTACTAAACAGTAGACAATCTTTCCCCTGTAAGCTTTTGCTGTACTACCCCAGAGTAGCGGTAACTCTGACCTTTAGAGGTGCTTAGAAAACACAGCAGATGGTGTTAAAAGTAAACTTAATACATGCCTGAGCAAGGAGCTGTCCATGAAATTGTCACTCATTAGCATTTGTAGATAGTTCAGGAATTTAGACAGTAAAACTTAAAACTGTGCCAAGATTAAAAGCTTGCATCAAATGCTTTTACTGTGGAGGATTCTCATCCAAAATATGTACACATAGATGTGTTCTCTGACCCGACCTGAAGCAGGATTTAAACAACATCACGTCAGCCGGTCAGCTAACCCTGGCCATGCCTCAGGAAAGACTGTTAGAAAGATCATAATGTGGTTGATCACTGCTGAACCATTACTCAACCATCACTTGTAAGCAATGTAAGCAATGGAAAAATGTAGGATTCACTGAAAACATTCATGCTCTCCACAGGCTGAACCCTCCAGGATAATCCATGAATAAGTGTTAACTAAGAATTCTACGCAGTCTGCTGTGGTCACTGATTATGATGGCCTCTCCAACCCTAACCCTACCCCTAGGGCCTAAAGATACACCAAAACTGTCACTGCACACAAGGAACTTGCATTCATCCTCCACAGGCATTAAATGAGCTGCAAAGAAGACACATAGCTTTGTTTCTATACAGGAACACACAGCAGCACAGATTTAGTACACTTTAATTGTGTCACCTGTGGTAGTAAATGCCAGTTACAGAGTCAGGGTTAGGTGTCTTGATTGAGAGCACATGTAGAACATGCTTCCCAAAGAGGTACAATGGTCTTTCTACATTAACAGCCAATAAATAAAACAATAACCACCATGACCTCCTAGTCAGACCACGTATGTCCCATTGTTTCAAGCAAGATTCTTGCTTTCAAATGTGTCTTTATCAGGCCTAAAGTCGAGGAAACACAACTTTGAAAACACCTTCTTCTAACAAGGTGCTTCACCCACACTCAAAAATGTAACGAAACACAGAACTGTTCAGTGTTTTGAATAAATTCCTCCCATTAAAATGGCCGCCATTGTTCTCCTCGGCTGACGACAACATCCCAGTAACAACGTGTTTATGCCTTCCTCTGCAACACCTATGATCCTCAGCTCCCACTGTATCTACTTTAACACCCCCCAGTTCCTCTCACATGCATCTGCTATCACTTCATTTATCTGCTCTAACACCAAGCCTTCCTCCTCACATCAGTGTCTCACTTCTCCTCCCTCCACCTCCCTGCTTTCGATACCTGAGAAGTGCTGTGTTGTTTGCGCTTCCTTATTCTTTAATTTGAATGTCGGAAACAAAACTCCGCAATGTTTACAACCTCAGCTGATGACAAGAAATATTTTCTGATGCCTTTCTGCAAAAATAATGTAACTGCATTAGCCAAATAATCATCTTTTCCTATTAAATTTGTGTTTTTTGCTGCATCTAAATGTGGGGCTACATTTAACTACTTGATATATTACTGGTAATCTTAATGTAAATAAGAGATAATTAATTTATTGATTTAGATTTTGCATCTGTAAGAGCTATGGCTGTTAAATAAATGGAGCATAGTCGATAGACTGAAGAGTAACAGCAACGCAGTCATACATGTAGGGCTGGGCAATATGGACCAAAAGTCATATCCCGATATATTTAGGCTGAATATCGATATACGATATATATCCTGATATGGAGCGGTTGTGGATGACTTGTGATTGGGGCTTCTGCAGCGCGCAGTTTCACACACTCTTCGTACTGCAGTTTGTGCCACTGTTTTAGGTGGTGAAAAAGATTTGTAGTGCTTCCACCCCTGCTGTAACTTGTTTATTGCACTCCCTACAACTTATCAAGGGTCGCGTTAACCGAATATTTTCCGTCATTGACCGTTTTTTTAAAACTGTGACGGAAAAATCTGAAGGCCATCCGTCATTTTGACACATTGCAATTCACACCCCTGACCACTTGGTGGCGAGTGACCTTATTAATTGGCTCTTGTCTCTAATCGCAGTTTGAGTTCCAAACATCGCGGAACTTTTATCAGGGCACGATTTCCTGGTACACTGATTATACTGATGCACACGTCAGAGCTCGGCTAGCCTAGTCTATGCGGCTAACGGCTACCAAAATGGAGGAATCGGATGAAAGCACGTTGCTAGCCTAGGACTGATGAGTTTTTGTGCGAAATAAGAGAGTTAGCATACCACCGAAGCACTTCAACCCTACGGTGCCATCTAAGAGCTGTTAGCGCTAGCAGTCCCGGTCCGAGTACGGTACAAGACGTGTCGGCAGCCCAAACTTTTTTTCCCCTACCATTTAAAGTCAATACTGTCACTACTGAAAGAGTACTTAAAGTTAATGAAATTTTAATGAAAATTAAATGCTGCGCAACCTCTGCATATTTAATTTTATTGTTCATCTGATACTCTGAATCCGAACCATCTCCAAATTACTGAGCCACTGCTGCTTTTTCTTTTACTAACCAGTTTCTCCTCCGCACACTCCGCAGACGTTGTTGCGCCCCTCCTCTGTGCATTAAAGAGGAGCGCGGGGAGCAGTGCAGAGGTCCGGGTCAGCAGCTTGCCTGGAGCTGGGATCACAGCGCAAATTTGAACTGTATCGATAAATGCGATTTGGTCTAATTCCATATCACATTAAAAATATATCGATATATTTTTTATATTGATATATCGCCCAGCCCTACACACCAGAGCAGTGAAGCTGAATTAGTTACACTATGACAGGCTCTGACAGGTTGTAGGACTATCCAGTTGCATGCAGTTATAGTTTTTGTTCTGAATCGGTTGAAACACGGCCCATAATGTAAGCTAAATGATGCCAGGCTACTCATAAATTGCATGATGAATTAATATGGAGTGAACACTTTTTCTTATAAAGGGGCCATAGCACAACTTGAAAGATAGTACAGTAAAATATTGGCCTGCTTCACATGTGAGTCAAATGGAAACAGAATGTGAAACGTGACCCAGGTTGGACTGAAAATGTGGAGCGTTTGTAGGATTCTCCCTATCTCAATCCAAGCTGTGAAGTCTTTTCCAGAGAAGTGGACTCATTTCCTCCGTCTTACATCATCTTTGCATATGTCTCTATTTACCTCCCTCTGTTAGCCCTCACTGGTGCTTAGACTGTTTTAATTCTTTATTTAGTCTCCCACTGCAAAGAGAGCCCAGATCCTTCCCAGGTCTGTCACGTAAAGCTGAACTCCATCAGAGTCATGTGTTTTAATCTGCTCTAGCTCTCCTGAATCCTGAAGAAGTGGTCTAGTCAGGAGACGTCTAGGGTCTTCTTGCCACTTCGTCCAAACCCAATCAGCCCCTCACACATTCCAAGGAGCTGATAACAGCGCCCCCTCCACATCCCACACACCCACCCCCGCCCCCAATCATCACAGAGCACTACATAGATCACAGTTAAGGCAAGACAGAGTTGATCCCTGACACTGACTGGTACCAGCATCTCAGGCCAACAATAACACAGAGGAGAGGCTCTGACTGTTGGCAGGTAAAAGGATGTCAGGATCAAACTGCTGAAGTTCTCCAGAGACCGCAGCATGTCTCTTTAGATGGGGGGTAGACATGTCACTACTCCCTCTGATGGGAAGCTGATGCACATGTAATGCTCTTGTTTCATCATTCTTTGATAAATTTCATGTAATGAGTAACTTCAGCTTGCCAAAAATTCCAGTATTTAACCATCAATGTTTTTCAAGTTGCAAAAATAGGATAACTTCCATGTTATCTTCAAAGTCTTAGTTATTACGTCCTCTGGTGAAACCGTATGACCCAAACAGCTGACATATATAAATGAAACATGAAAACGTACAGTCTGTTGGACATAAAATAGCGACAATTTACATTGTGCAAAATGTTGCACATGTTTCAGACATTCTGGACAGTTTCCCTTAAAGGACAGATACATCATATTTTATTTACTTTACAAGAGTTTGCACATAAATCCTACTCTGCCTGCATGTGTGTTAGTCTGCATTGCCCATGCTTGCTATCCAAGTTGTTTAAATTTTATGCAATACTACACTCCTGAGAGGGATTTGAGAACACGAGCTGACCTTTTTAACCTTTAATCAACAGCTCTGTATATTCTAAAGCCCCACTGTTGTCCAGTAAAAACACCAACGAGCAATACCTTTGCACTGGGTAGCATCTTATTGTCCAAAATACTCACAAGGGAATCAAATGTGTGCTAATCTTCAGCTGAAAAGAGTTCCCAAATAAAGTACATGTCCTCCTGTTTGACAGAAACGTGCTAAACAATGACTGGCACTTGAATTTGTGGAAAATGAAACGTTTCACTTCTAAGAAACAGTGGGATTGGAGCTCAGAGCCACAGGCAAACTATGAATGTCAGATTATACTCAGAGAAGGAGCAACACGCTGCTTCAGATTGGTTTGAATTGATTGACAATTCTGAAATATATGTGAAAATCTTCTTCAAGGTATGGAGAAGCCAGTGCAAAACTACTGCTTGAACATGACTGAAATAACTTCCCACAGGACACAGTGCACACATTTTCAGCCTTCAGGTGTCTTAAAAGAGATTTAGCTTCCCTCTTTGCAGGTGTAAAAGACACGGGGGAACGTGTTTTCCCCGAGCAACAGCGAGGCAGAGTCAACAGAGAATCCCGCTGCGGGGCAGAGGAAGCAGCAATGCAGTAAATCACAGAGAAAGGGAAGCCCCTGGCTAACGCACAAGTTGAGCTCAGAGGAATTTTATTGAATCACCACAAGAGACTGGCAGCTCTGCCTGGGTTCAGCTTTGTGCTCCCAAGGCTCCACAGCAGGTGGCTGCTTTGCTTCATACAACAAAAAAATGCACAAATCCTCTCTGACTCAGCCACAGTTACGCACCGAGTCTGAGACGTACGTCCTTTTGTCTCCTGAGCGAGCTCTTGCAAAGGCTGTGTCAATGTTTGTGTCGAGTTTGGATGCTTTGTTTAATTCGAGGCCTTTTAAATATTCATTACAATTCTTTGGGAGTAATGAGTCATTTGAGTCATTTATTCAGCTTGTGTCTCAGTCTACTTTTCCCATATAAATCAGAATACTTTTGGTTTTTATCTCTTTTGGTGCTCGGTGTCTGACCCCCATCATCACAATTCTTCTTGAATTAGTCACAGTTTTACAGTGGCAGTCTAAAATTGCTCTGACAAATACACTTGTCTCCTCAGTGTGTGCCATCTGGAGATGACAGCTCTTAAGAGGCCTATGAAGGAGACTGAAGAGAGTTCGAGTGTTTTTTAATTTCCTAATAACCGCTGTTATTTGGTCGAAGGTAGCAGCGCTGTGTTTATGAACCCTTTGCACAAAAACAGCATCTTGCTCAACTTGTTGGCTGCTCAAGTTCTCTCCTACACTTTTCTTTAATACTGTAGTTTTACCATGCAAACCCAGCGTCTCAACATCTAAACCCAGCCTCCGGTGCGCGTTCTCGGCTGTCTTTTTCTTTCAAACTTAAGAGCAGAGTGCCAGGTCCCTTGCCATGCTCCTTAATACCCATCACCCCCTCCATTCAAAGCCGAGACAAAAAAAAGCAAAAAAAGAAAAAGCTGTGCAGCACTGCAGCCGGACGCTCAGCTCGTTACCATGGTGATCTTCAACAATGCCTCCCGCAGCCAATCCCCGCCGCTGGTGAGCCACGGTTTAAACGAGCTTCAGACGCTTCATACAAATGAAGGTCGCGGGAAAAATGGGTCAGCGGGGTTTCGTAAGGTACAGGGGTTGACCAGCAAACCCCCCAACACAAACACACACCCAGACACACCCCAGCAGCAGATTCATCACACAGCTGCTCAGGACCTGCTACTTCAGAACAGTATTAATTACAGTATGAAGCAGGGAGGTGTAAATGTACTCATAGTTGTCTGATATGTGCACATAAATTATCACATGTCTCATATGACTGCAACACTTGGTCTCTAATCACTCTAATTAGCATCCTAAGAGATAGTTTTCATGCTTTGCATTTAACAGTAACTTTTCTAGCTTCTCCAAGAAAATAAGGAAGAAATAAAAACTCTGTTCAATTAAAATGAAGTAAAAAGCAAAGAAACTAACTTTAATAAAACTCTAATAAATTAAATAAAAATAATCTTTGACAATTTATTTCTTGGGTCTGTCATCTCTAGCAGTCATTAGTCATGGTGCAGTTAAGTCTGTTGTCATGCTATATCCTAAACCCCATCTGTACATTTAGTGTGTGTCATTAAAAAGCTTTTTCTGGGAAATGATTAGTTAAAGCATCCACTCCTGCAACTGTGTTGGCTTGTGGTGGTTGGAGGCGTGCATGTACTTTACACACAGGCAGTGTTTACGCCTACACTTTTAAGTGACAATTCAAATCCTCCTCTGTCTAATAGATGATGTGAGGCACTATTCTGTTTACAAGAAGAAAAGCACTCGCTGAAGGAACCTACCGAGCTTGAACATCATCATGGTGATCAGCATCGTCCTCTGATATCTGGACCAAACTCTCCCAAACTCCATGGTAAAGCAGGCTGCTCAAGTTTCCAGTCAGTACAGATGGGTTGCTGTCAGCCCACTGGTTCTCCATCCAGCACTCTGCAGCGCTCCATCCAGGCTGCCCCAAATAAGTTGGTTAGCTGCTCAGAGCAAGTGCCCGCACCTCCATGCCGGACCACTGGGACTCTGGCTGTTGAGTGTGTGTGAGCAAATGTTTTGGAGTTTGTGTCTGTGTGTGTGAGTGGATCTCTCAGGGGACCAAGCAGGGATGGAGTAAAGCAGAGTAATCACCCCAGCAGAGAGCGAGAGAGGGAAAACATGAGATGGAGCCGTGGATTGGACTGGTTCAGCCACTAGTTCATTGAGCGCTGCCATCATCTTCAGCGTGTCACTGAAGATTCACTGTTATCCAGAGTGACGCAAGTGGTATCGAGGTGTAACATGTGGCATGGACAAATTATATATGAACTGTGTATATTCTGGATAGCTGCTGACACAATTTTCTTTTTTTTAATAATAGTTTTGCGTGGAACAGTGGTGCAGTGGTCGGCAGTGATTTCTCACAGAACGAAGGTTTTGGGTTCAAACCTGTCTTTCTGCACAGAGTTTGTATTTTCTCCCTGTGACTGTCAGGGTTTTCTCCAACAGTTAGGGTTCATTGGTGATTCTAAATTGGCCGTAGGTGTGCATGTGAGCGTGAATGGTTGTTAGCCTCTTTGTGTTAGCCCTGGGATAGACTGCCAATACATCCCGGGTGCACACTGCCTCTGGCTCGATGACAGCTGGGATGAGGCTCCAGCCCAACCCTTTAAAGGCTAAGGCTATGATATTTAGTGCATGTCTTACATATTAAATACTGGTCAGCAACAGAAAGAAACATGTCATAGAAATAAACCCCATTTTTACAAATATTTGAGCAAAAGAGAGACACAATTAATAAGATGAACATCAGTTTTAAGTTAAAACAAATGTTGATTTTATCACTCAAGACAGCTCAACTTGAACTTAATTAACTATCAAACTATTGAATTTTTAATCATTCTATTTTATATTTAACATTCTTCAGCTCCATTCATTTTGACATGGAGCCAAAAGGGTCAACACTCATTCATTTCCTTATCACCACCACATATTTGTGGCTGTTTTGACGACAGTATGTTTGTCTCTCCAGAATATTATCTCTCATGTTTGCTCTTTGGAACATCTTCATTGTCTAGTGTCATGGTCCATTTCTTGGTTTCCAAAATGTCTTAGGTCAGGAATCTCTATCATCACGAAGTCTGACAACACCTATGGGAATTCTGTACATCTTTCTTATAATGTTATTTGATCCTGCATCAGTGTATTTGAATGTTTTATGTTTGTCTCTTTTTGACTGGGTCTTGTGATACTGCAGCCATTTTTAAAATGAAAAGAGTAGATGAACATGCAAACCTGTTGTGAAAACTTGTTATGAGTCATTCCATTCAAAAACTTATTTAGTGCTTAACAATTCAATTTCTACAAATATTAAATCCATAAAATGCAAGATATAAATTGAACAGCTTCAATGTTTTACACAAGGTGTGATTAGATTACAGTCACAAAGACAGTGACTGTAATGTGACTGCAGTGACTGCAATTATACATACATATTCTCCTATTTCTGTTTTTATTGTGCTGTGTCTGGACCCCTGTATTAAGTCAAGCCCTGGACTTACAGGTGTCTCTGTGCTGGACACATACAGCTGAAGCTGATGAAGGAAAATCTCACTACTAATATTTACATATTTCCTTTTGAGTGTAATATGTCTTTTTTATTACGATCATTTACATGATCATGAAGAATGAAGATTTTTAAAGGTTTTACTTTGACAAGCTTGCCCCAATCCAAGCCTGGAATCCAGTCCGGGATTACAATGAGTGTAGGGTCTGTGATCAATGGTTGCTCCTCTTTCCCCTCAACCCCCACCCCCACATTTGAGAGTTGGTGGGAGCTTATCCAGCGCCTATCTGGTTGGCGGAGGCCTCTGTGGCAGCTAGGCAAATGCCTTGCTCACCCCAACCAACTCCCACGCGCAACACCCCCCGTCCCACGCCCAAACCCCCCAACCTCAGGCCCTGAGCCCAACGTCAGGATTAACTCCAACCTGCTGCGTTTACAACAACAACAAAAAAAAAAAGTTTTAATTAAACACTCTGCAAGGGGGGGCTAGACTAGAAGGATAGCAGGAGGGAGGCGGTGGAAGTGGAGGCGTTAGAGGAGACAGGCCTCCTCGCTCCAGCACCTTCAACGAGCAACATGCAAATGTGTAAAGCAGTGAGTCACAGCAGCTCCACAGCTTCACATTCCTCAGTGACTGGCTGGGGCTTTCTTAAAAGCTGCCACACAATAGAGAAACAGACAGGAGGCTGACAACGGAGTCCCAGCCAGGTTGGCCACACATAGAGCAGCCCCCAGGATGTCCACAGCCTGAGGCACAATTTAGTTTAAATCTTATTTTATGCACCCTCTGTATGTTTATTATGACACTGCACAGGGAGCACATGAACAGAGGAGGAGCTGCCTGCCTCAGACCTTCCACAGCTCAGCTGCCATCATATCTTCATTTCGGCATGCAGGTACGAACTAAATGTTACACACAAGAAAACAAAAAATCACTTTGAAAATGTGTTATGTGTATTTTTCTTTTAGGCTTTATGTGCTTTTCCATTCTTATAAGATGAAATGTCATCATTATGATCTCCCACGTGCCTCAAGACATATGGAAAAGTCACCTAATGCTATCAATGAGATAAAAAGTTGTCCATCAGCTAGTGTTTCATAATACTGTGTATAAGAAAGAGCCTTCAGATAGACAACCCTCTTTATGTTCGTTAATGAAAAGTACAATTAAAATTTTAGCTCATATGTTCTATTTTGTGAGATGAAACTATTATTTCTTAAGGGGCTTACAGACAAAGCTCCATGGAAAGTTCATGAACTTCAAAGAGTTGCAGAGATTACAAATGGAAAAAATGTACGCAGTGCAAATATGAGCAAATCTCAACTTTGAGGTGACATGATTGAAGCAACAATCAATGGAACAGTTGATTGATATATGACCCACACAAAGAGTTCATTATATGTTTACTACAAAGAAACCCCATTCACAATTTTGGCTCCTGCCACCAAACTCACCATGTTGACAGCGGAGCTTGGAGCGTCAGGTGAACCTAGATATACAAAAATTACCAGAGGTTAGGCTACCAGAGCCTGGGAGGGCCCAATACTTTATATGTGGATGGGACTTGACAGTTGCTATTTTGTCATATTTAATGAAATCAGGCCCTTAGACCCCAAATCAAACCCCAAGACAAGCTCATATGGAGGGCAATGGGGAATGAGATGAATTCAAACATATAATCCAGATACAAACTACAGGTATAGGCGATGCATGTTACCTGAGAGGTCAACTATGAATAAAGGAGAATGGATAGAGGAATCATTACAAATACTCATTGGCGAAATTAGGGATGTCCAGATTGGTATCAGGAGATTGGTTTTGTAGTTCATGTCAAAATGTGTTCTTCCTCTTCTGTTTTAATGGCAGTTGGCTAGCATCAGAGTGGCCAAAAGAGTAGAAAGTAGAAGACTACACAAATTTATAAACTCAGGTGGTAGTAGGAGATCTTCATTCAATACTACCAATTTAAATTTGCCACAAGCAAAAAAATAAATAAATCACACAACAGAATCCATACAGTCCATTCAGCAATGAACACTGGAGACAACGTCAAGGACTAAAATATTCCAGAGAGGGTAACAAAGTGTATTTCTATGGTAGAGAAAACTGTTTTTTTGTTGTCTGTTGGAGCTTCAGGCATCAAGGTATGAGCTACCCTCTCCACACTTGACAGCTCTATTTATTGGACTGAATTTAGTTCCACAGTGGCCATCTCTTAAGGGTCTCCTAATTATGAAACAGTCTCATAGTGAAGAAATAACATATCACACCGCAGTCAGTCACTAATAGGTATCTCAACATTATGACATATTATACCTTGATCACATGAATAGCAAATAACAACAGCAATGGTACAAATGATCATAAATCAGAGATATACAGTGATATAATTATAAGATACTTTGAGCTAATAGAGAAACCGTGTCTGAGCTATCTAGAATAATATGATATTTTATAGTTTATTGCAGAAATCTGCCCACCATGTTTGTTTTAGTCTGCAGGTGATACTACATCAAGAATAGTGGACTGATTTACATGAGGATAAGTCGGGTATTTGTGTTCACCCACAAAGTGATGAGCATGCTAACCTTGTTATATTCTTGTAAGAGCAGTTGGACAGATAAATCCAGTTTCATCCAGGGACAGAGGGTCGTCATGTCTATAAACAAACACTTTCCAGATTACCAGACAACAAGGCAATCTGTTCCTGTGTGTCAGTATTTGCAGCTTACCCCTAGCGCCATACGGAGCAGCGATCCGAGGGATCTGCTGGAAGCCGAAGCAAGTGGTCTGTGAGTAAACAAAGACGCATTCGATACACAACACTGTCACAAGCAATTAGAAAGTTCACGCCTGGAAAATTACAGTTTCTAACAGGATGCCACCACCCCCTCCTCCATTACACCTGCACTGTATGGTAATGCGCCAGCACTTACGGTAAGTGCAACAGGAAGGTTTGGTTCACGCGTTAACAACATCACAAACATCTAAAGCTGTGGTGAAAGACAGGAATATGACACCGGCTGCAAAGGAGAGACTGAGAAAACTTCAGAAATGTTTCTATTATTTTGTGGCTGCTGTTGAATCACAAGTTGCTCGATTTTGAACCTTCACTTGTCACAGCTGATAAGACAGACAGATGCTAATACAGACTGATAAGCTTAAGAAAGTAATTTCATATGGTCATCTTCCAGTAAAAGCAAGAGCCACGTCCAAGTCCAGTCCATTAGCAGTAGCAGGTTTGAAGGCGTCCGTGTCCATAGGTTTTTTTCACAGTTTGAAACTAAAGTGAATATCAGGTCTGATAAGCTTAGGGAAGTAATTTCAAATTGTCATCTCCAGTAACCATACCTCACTCCCTTAAGGAATAATGAGAAATGAGAAAACCTGGGACCTCCTTTTACCATGATGCAGACCAAACAGAGGTAGAAAAAAATGAAAAAAAGGCCAAGACCAATATAAATGTGAAGTATTTGGAACCAAATCCAAGTCCAGTCCTAAGTCCAACTTGGACTAAGTCCAGTCCAAGTCCACCAAGCCAAATGTTTTCCAGTCTTAGGGCGTCTGGTGACTCCAGTGTGTCCCTGACCTTTCTCACTTGTCGGACTCATGTTGGTTTTTCTTTTGTTTCTTTTTGTTCAAAGTATTTTTATTGATTTCTCATAATAAGAAACAATTTGTAGACATTATTAATTAAAATAATTAACATTAAATTTCCAAAATGGTCTATAAATGACAAATTAAAAGTAGAAATAATTAATTGGTAAATAAAGAACACAAAAGTAAACAAAGAAAAGAGCGAAATGATAGAAAAGATTAAAAAAAAATAAAGTAATAATAAATAGTCAAGTAAAACTATACGTAGCATAGGGTCACTGTCACAAAGCCATAATGTCCCTGGTATTCATATAAAGGTTAAAAAAAACTGCCAGCACAGACTCTTGTAGAATGTCATGTTTTCTCCAGTGTCGAGGTCTTTAATCCGCAGTTTAAAGGTTGGAGGAGGGTTTTCTTTCCAGTTAAACAATATGAGTCGTCTTGCTAAGAGAGATGCAAAGGCTATCATATTTTATGCCTGATGGCTCAAGTGTGTATCTTGTGGAGTTACTCCAAATATTGCTGTTAAAGCTGATGGATGTATAGGTACTTTCAGGATGCCTGATAAGGTTTAAAATATTGACTGCCAGAAGGGGCCTAGCTTTGAACAAAACCAGAACATGTGCGAATGCGTGGCTGGTGCTTGCCTACATCGATCACACAAAGGGTCTGTGTTAGGGATAAACTTGATCAGACTTACTTTAGACCAGTGAAGGCTACTCAGACATTCAGACCTTGCATTGTACCTTGAAGTGATCTATCCTGGGGGAATCCAATATAAAGTGATGTGTGAACACACCCAGGACGCACTGAGGACACATTCGAGTGATCTGATCTCGTATGTGGTCTTACTGAATATGAGTACACATGATGTATAAGATGGTGCGTGGAATTCAGTGTATTTCCTCCATAAATGGGTTCAAAGCCTGGTAGATTGTATTGCTCTGTGCCAAAGAGCTAAATCTGTCTGAAAACTTCAGAAAACATATTAGTGAGCTGCATGCTCCATACTTGCTGTACTTTCTGCTGGCTCAGGTGTACAGTACGATCTTGCTGTGGTGCCTGTACCTCTACTTGTTCTTCTCCACACATACAAAGCAGTTACAGAGGAAACACTGTTGGTGGCATTTTACAAACTGTGAGAAGAACAACAGCTGTCTGCTAATGGGCACCTAATGCTAATTCTGCTATTGAATGGTAACAGGAGTTTATGACAGGCCATGATTGACCACTGTGGTGCATCTATTAACACTCGCTTAACAAGACGATGACGTGCCAGAACAACACGTTAGCACATTTAACTTTTTGAAGTGATATCAAATGCACAGCTTAATTAGCTCAAACTATCAGTGCTTGGTATACTGTATTTCAAGATCAGGTCTGAACTGTTTCTGTTTTTCTAAGGAAAAATCCCAGCGACATGTCTACCCTTCCCTTGACAGAGGAGGGGCCGGCCGTTAATTTACGAGCCTCCTTATAAGGTTCCAGATGGATTTTTGCTGTGGGTACACCGACCCATCCTTACTCTGTGTCAATCTCCCCCCGCACACCCACGCTCACATTCCCCTCCCCACCCACATTTTAACATCCATTCCTGTCTGACCCTTTTCAACAAAGGCATCTCAAAAGAGCTCCAATTGCCTTGTGACCCTTGACTTCACCCCGCCACTCTCCCCCTCTTTTTTTGGACTCTGCCAACAAAGAATGCTGCTGGAGCTTTAGATGGGGAGGCATTCAAACTCCATTTAACAACCTATCCACCATTACCGACATCCGTGTTCAGGTGCCCGCAGCTGCTCAGCTTTGTATTTAGCGAAAACTGTTTCTTTAGATGCATCTGTGAAGTTGTCTGAGGTGTTGACTGAGGATGCAATCCCAAAACAACCTGCAAGGACATGGAGGAAAAGTTGAACCGCTTCATAAAAGTAGTAGAAAATCACTAAGCTGATTCAAATCACTTTGCTTAGGTCATTATCTGCCTAGTGATCAGGTATGGCAGCAGTGAAATAACATTGACGCAACTACCAACTGTGTCAATAGTTAATGTTATGTCAGCACATACTGTAAATTCTCACTGTTTACACAGTCTACAATGCAGTACTGGTTCAGACTGCCCTCATTTCAGTAGTTTCATAGTACAGTAGTACCGTTTCAAGCTGCCATGCACAGGTGAGTAGAACAATAGCCTTTATATCCACAGTAAATAAAGTCATTACCTTAGCAACCTTGTTATTTTTAATATATTTCTTATTTATATTGTTTTTTTCTTTTCTTTTCTTCTTTCCTTATTGCAGGTGTTTTCTAGAGTCCTTAGAAGGTCTCCTCTCGGGACCATGAATGTGTGAAAAAATCACAATATATGTGAAGATTCCAAACTTTTTGCACAAATAAAGAGAACTTATCAATCTGAAATTACATCCAACGCACCTTTTCTCTTTCTAAACTTCAGCACAGTCCACAGCTTTGACTGCACAAGCGCCGGGGTTGCATGTTGCCAAACAAAGGCTCCGGCACACGTACAACTTAAATCAGAGTTGTACTACGCGACAGCTGAATCCGTGAGACCTGTCTGTGATAAATACACCACTGCGACAGGTTTACCTCCTCGGGTAATTAGTGAGGATACAGAGAGCCCCAGTAAGAGGATTCTGGTCAGTTCAAGCACCTTAGAGGGCAGCGGCACTAGATACATGATCAAATCCCTCAGGTTTCTCGTTCAGGGAGAAATGTTGATGCACGGCTGCGTCTTACCAAAGCAAAGCTCTGTTGTGATTTCACTAATTGCTTCGGCTGTGTCTAATACCTGGTAAGCACAATAAACTGATTTACGCACCAACCAGATTGTTTCTCTCTCTACCTGTCAGTGTGAGGGTCTTTGTTCTCCCATGGCTCTTTTTAAAATGTCATCCATACTGGACTGGAATGTATTAAGGACATTTATTTTATTTCCAATAAAGGAGACGGCTGTAGCTAAAACTCAAATCTTCATATTAAACGTACATAAAAACAGGTGACCCCTACCTCTAATGTTATTTTCTCTGAATGGGTCTAAAGAGATTGTCAGGCCTCAGTTTGTTGTCCTGTCCTCTGGCCTTCTGTCTGCTGTAATCTTGACGAGAGGCTAATAAGCCTGAAAGACAGCAGCTCCCAGCAGTGGCCCCCCAGCGGGCCCCAGCGACCTTCCAAAACATCCTCCGTTAACCCGTTCATCACCCAAACCCAGCCTGACTCTCAAATGCTCGAGTAATGAAACGGATTTGAACAAAGCCAGCAGAGATCAAAGCGAACTTCCTCCTGTAATATGGAAAAGTAAAACGTTACATTTCATTTGGCTTTTAAGATTGTGTCTGACTGTCAGCTTAGTTCTGTCATTACTACCAGGAATTCACAGCAGGGGAGTGAAGACGGCCCAGACAGACATGTTTATCTGTGCTGCTGCTGCGGTTTGACTTTAATATGAGCTCTGCAGTTTGTTGTTGTGGATCTTTCATAAGAGAAGGCCTGAGGGTTAATGTGCAGCACGAGGATGGCGCAAACACAAAACACAAGGCCACAGATAGGAAGATTTTGGAGGCATGTCTGATGTCATGGTCTGATCCATCGTCCAGTCGTCTGACTTGTAGTAACTCCGACCTCTGCATCTCAGTTTGTCAGAAAAAAAAAAAGTAATATATTATGTTCTGACTCACTGGCTGCACTATCCCTCTAGGGGGGCACTGTGATATGATTTTTCCAACTCTTGGCAGGCAGCTTCATATGTTCCCAGACAGCAATTAGTTTCATTCAGTGAAATCCTCCCCTGTCCCAGGTTTGCTGTGTGTCAGCTAGTCTGTGGTGATATGAGATGTTATGCCTTGCACTGCCGCAACATGATTGGCTGATTAGACACTGGCATGAATATGATGGTATATAGGTGTTCTTAATAAAGTGATCTTTGAGTGCACTGTGCATTTAGGCCACAGTTATATACACCGATCAGGCATAACATTATGACCACCTTCCTAATATTATGTAGGTCTCCCTTGTGCCTCCAAAACTGTTGTGACTCATCAGAGAATGGACATGGACCTTCTGAGGGTGTCCTGTGGTGTCTGGCAACAGAATGTTGTTAGTAGGGGCCTTTGAGGGGAGGGGCCTCTGTGGATCATCCCACAGATACTTGATCAGTTTGGGATCTAGTGAATTTGGAGGCCAGGTCAACACCTTGTGCTGTTCTTCATGTTTTTTGAGTTGTTCCTAAAGCGTTTTTGTGTGTGTTCCTGTGTCAGGCTGCATCCTGCTGGGGATGGCTGCTGCCATCAAGGAGTGTCATTGCTATGGGGTGGGGGTGCCTGGTCTGGTCTAGGTGGGTGCTACATGTCTAAGTAACATCTACATGAATGCCAGGTCCAAAAGTTTCCAGAACAGTGAGTCACAAGATGGTTAAAGTTATTCACTTCTCCTGTCAGTGGTTTTAATGTTGTGGCTGATCGGTGTACATACTTAAATAGTAAATGATCTTGTAACGCCTTTCAGTGCTCAGAGTGCTTTACTATGACACATCTACCCACTCATTCATACTAATGGACACATAACTTGTGGTTTAGTGTGTTGCTCAAAGACACTTCAGCATGTGGTCCACACACCAGGGATCATAACTGTTAATCCTCTGGTTTGTGGACAACCTGCGTTACCTACTGAGCTACAGCAGTAGCCACTTCTGACAACAATGTATACAGACAGAATTATCAAAATGTTACACAGAATGTACTGTAAGTCATTATAGTTTTTTAAAATATAACAGACTGAATGATTCACAGCAAAAAGGTTTTGAGTTTGAACCTGGGGGCCTATCCATGCTGAGGTTGCATGTTTTCCCTGCGCCTGTATGAGTTTTCTTCATGTGCTGGTGATTCTAAATTGGCCGTAGGTGTGCATGTGAGTGTGAATGGTTGTCTGTCTCTCTGTGTTAGCCCTGCCTTAGACTGGTGACCTGTCCAGGGTGTACCCTGCCTCTTGTCCAATGAGAGCTCATTCTTCAGCGCCCATGTGACCCTCTAAGGATAGGCGGTGATAGATAATGAGGGCATGAATTTCTTTGGTATGTTTATACTGTAGTTTATTCATATTATTATTGTTAATTCATATATCACCAATGGTAACAGATCAACTAAACTTATCAAACTTAATGTAAAGGTATATAACGTATAAAACAGCAAAAGCACGTTGAGGCATTGATAAGATAACTAATGATCAGAAAAGGTGAAACACAAGTCACTCAAAATATAAATATTAAATGTTAACCAGAAAGTGTAAACTAAGCAGTGACAGCATCAACATTTAAAAGTTCTAACAAAAGACTGTATCAGTGGATTGTAAACAGAACTGGAGATACATTGGATCAAGTCATCCATCAATTCTTAATCTGCTGTGCTGAGGGAAGGTTCCAGATGTTTCAGCACTCCTCCCACCAGGTACAGGCTGCCAGTCACCAGCACAGAGCTACTCTGAGCCTCTGCTCTCAGCCTGTCAGGAGGCTCAGTGGAGTCAGGAGGGGCCGGCGCTGGCTGTTTTCTCCCGCTGATCCACTGGAGGGCGCTCAGGATGCAGGGAAACACCAGGCTGTGACTTTTGGTGCTGGTCACTGGGTGGCGCTGATGCGCTGCCTCTGTTGCACTCAATCTCTGCCAGATAGTCTGGTTTTCTCTGCAGCGGTCCAACATCTGCTGCACACTGGTGCTGTTCTGAGCTGCAGTGCACAGGGAAACACATGTGAAAGACTGTCCTCTGATTTACAACAAGAACAAGCAGCTGGAAGTTCACAGATTGCATTCAATAATAATAAAAAAAAAGAGTCTGCATTTTTATTATCTCCAGTGGCACAGGAGGTGCAGGCAAAGACCTATACCAACATATTTCCGCCTGTAGTACAGCAAAGTTAACAAATTCATGTTGTTGTTTCAGAGTGAGGTCTGCTTGGTGTTTAGTGAAATATCATTGCTTTACTGTCGTCTTATCTCACCTGCAGAGGCTTCAGTAATGTTGGGGCAGAAGAGCGTGTAGTCAAACTGGCATGGCTGCAAGGAACACAGAATAGTTTGATGGCATGTACACGTGCAGTGGTGTTGCTTATTAAGGAGCATTGTATTGTGTATCATATTTACAGCCAACAGTCGGAGCAAAGCAGCAGAGTCCCTCTCTCCTGTGGTGTTAAAGAGCAGGATTTTAAGTCCAGGCCTTCTAGAGGACAAAAGCACATCTAATGAATTCTTTCTTTAAAATGTCAGTTTTCAAAAAGAAACAAGAGAGGTTTTGTGCTATCTGTCTGAGATTTCAGCCTCCATCCAATTTAAGCGTGTTTAATCATATGTATGACCTGGGTAATCATCGTGTAGTCAAGTGTCTGTGCTTCAACCTTAAAGGCCCTTGGATACTCTATACGTGGTGTCGTGTGTGGCCGTACTGAGAGTGGTCTCTCTGCAGCGTCTCCTGTCTGAACCAGCGGATACAGGCCTCCATGCTGTCTGTGGTATGGGCTCCATCCAGGTAATATGTGACAGAGCCCTGCCTCAGCGTCTGGCTTCGTCCTAACCACTGCGTCTCCCGTAGACCTGGAAGGGAGAAGGGGCATGAAAGTCAAATGAAGTCCTCTGTCGTCAAACGGTCTGAGGTGAAAACGTGGGTAAAACCATCCGGACGAACTTCTGGAAGGAAAGTGCATGATGACGTGGGGAGGGAATGTGTGGGATGACCATTTGGCACTGATGCCAAATTAATGGCGTTAAATTCTAGCAAGTTCAAAGGCACTAATAATTCAGATTTTTCTCCCAGTTAAGGCACTACAGCCTGCAAAAGAAGGGACGAAGGGGCCTCTACTCCCTTCACAGACCCCACAGAGTACCCCACAATACACTGATACATCTCCACCTGTGCAAGATTTTGACTGCAGGTCCATACTCAAAGAGGGCCTTGGCAAAGCACATGAGAGAGGTGACTATGATTTGTGCCCTATAACATCAGTAGAACAAAATGATTGTCTCCACAGTGAAGCTCTCTAGTTCCTGACCTTAAAGTGGGCAGTATGTGACAAGTTCAAGCTTTATTTTTACCATGCTTCCCATTTCATCATCTATACCTACAACAGCCCTATCTCTGCCAAGATTAAAACAGTAGGCCACTGCTTGGTTAGCTTGCCACTTCAAAATCAGATACCAACCAGACAAAAAGAACACTGACTCAAACATTTTGGTATCAATGCATGATATCAATAATTACAATATTTAGTTTTATACCATTGAGTGTACAGAAAGATGGTAAAGGGGATCACCACCTCAGGAGGATCTGTTGGCATCGGGGCATCTAAAAGCTGAACCGATCCCCATGTTCTCTGAAACACTGGTGCAGTTATCTTAGAACAGGCAAATCAGTAAGTCATTTCAACTCACCTTTCAGCATGGCTGCGGTGGGCTTGAAAATGGGCCCCTGGGAGTTCAGTGTGCCGGCCACTTGAGCCAAACTGGGAACATCTGCAAGGAATCACAATATGAAAGTTTAAAAAAAAAAAAAAAAAAAAAAAAAAATCACAGGCAATGTCTGCACACAAAGAAGATACACATAAATTTGCTCGGAACATGTCTTTTGTCACTTGCACTTTATATACACTTTCACTTCTGACAATAATGAATTACTACCAGTAGAGAAATACAAATACTGTGCAGTTTCTCTTTTTCTCAAACACGATACATGCCTCTATATTTTCAGCTTACGCTACAAGTAAATATACTGCACGCTCACATAGCAAGATCACATTGCATGCATGTGGATCCTGATGCATTCAGATATGCCCAGATACAGACTCAGATACCTCCTCTCTCCTCAGTCTTGTGGCGCTGCAGCCAGCTGAAACTGAGCTGCAGGGCAAGTGATGCATTTAAGCGTTGGTGTTTTCCTGCCAGTCCCAGATGCACAGGACCGACCACACCCTCGTACTGATCCAACTCAGGACAAACCTGCAAGGGGCACTGCAGAGGACAGAAATGAATGAGTCACATGAGGGATTTGAGGCCTTTTTGACACCATTAATTCAAAAGAATATTAACTCCGTCCTCCAGCTGAAGTGAACTAGAATGGTGTGAACCAGGAAATGTCACATTTTAAGTGATCAAATTCAGTATTTACCAGGTTTACTGCAAAACAAACCAAAAAAAATGTGTGGCAAAGGATAATCAAACAATGGACGATTAGAATAAACCGTCTTCAGTTAAAGTGATGCTTACAAAAGAAGATCTTAAGCATTAAATAGAGAAATGTCAAATCAGCTGGAAACTGGCCCAAAACAGCTGCTGCAGGACGGTGTTAACATCAGAGTTCTAAGTAGAGGCTAAATGCTAGACAGTGTCGTCCTCCTTACCCCCATCTCTTCAGCACGGCTCTGCAGGACTCTCAGAGAGCTGGGTGTCTGTCGGACAGTAAAAGCGGGGACACCTGGCTGAGGGCATATTTGTCAGAATCAGTTTGTCTTCACGAATACTGTTTAAAGTTTGAGTACCGATTTGCTCTGTGAGTCGCAGAATCAGTGTCAAGTTAATTGCAATACTCTGTCTCAGGCAGTATCATCAGCTCCCTGTCTGAGTGCTTCATCTTAAATTCACGTAAATAACAGTGTAGCTGCTAATAAGCCTAATAAATCAACAAAGCATAAAGCTTTCCAAATATAAAACAGTATTCCAGAGACAGAACCTTAAATATTCCGGCCTTCTGCCACGCAATCTTCTCCATCGTATCTCCCAGCAAACTGCAGTGATCCAAACCAAGAGATGTGACCCCACACACCCACGGCTTCCTGTAAACCAAACATGAAGTTTAGCTTCTGCAGACAAAACAGAAAAAGTATTTTTTTAATGGGATATGCAGATAAGAAGCCATTACCTGATTATGTTTGTGCAGTCGTACTGGCCTCCAATCCCAACTTCTATCACCGCTAAATCCACCTGTTATTTAGAGAAATGCCTTTGAGAACAAAGCTTAGCGTGTGTGAGTGTGCGTGCGTGTGTGTTTGTGAGCTTACTCGCTCCTGCAGGAAGACATGGAAAGCCAGAAGAGTCAGGAACTGGAAATAGGAGGGCAGGGTGCCTCCATGGACATCCTGTGGATGCATCGACGTGAATGTGTTACTGAAGCTACCTGGGATTAGTGGGTTTTATCAGCCTGACACATTAGGTATGACTGAAGAAAGACTTAATGGGTTAGATGTTCCACATCCAAAGTATTTAAAAATGTCCAGACACACAAGTCATTCCCTTGACTTCATCATACACATAGTTCCATCATATTTCTAAAACAGATGAGCCACCAGTAATCCTGTTACTGGGGAGACCATCTGAAAAACCCTGCGACCCTTCACAGGACCAAGCGGTTACAGAAGATGAATGAATGAATGAATATGCAGGTAAGTAGTGCTATGTTGTCATCCATTGGTTACGTCAGGAAGTGTTACACCCCTCTGTGCATCTCCACTGAGGCGTTAATCAGTACCAAGAATGTGAACTTCAGACTTGCATACTTGGAAGTTGAGACTTGACAGACAGTCACGAGGAAGCAGGACAAACATGCTGGAATTAGAGCAGCAGTGAACTTGATGACACCCACACAATGTATTCTTGGATACCTGGCTTTGCCAAGTCCACACAAGTTACCACCAGATGGGAACTTGGATTGGATTGATGGATTGGAATGGTACTTGTGCAATAATGATTCAAAATTCAAGTACAGACACGAACACATACTGATTGCATACTTGGTGTCTTTTGCTGGTGCGTGAACTTAATTAGTCTGCACAGCCACGTCTGAGAAGGTGTGGATAAAAGACAAGGCTGAAGAGGCCTGAAGAAAAGTCAGTGCTCTCATTCTGATCAGCTGCCATTTTTATTTTCATTTATTTTGTGACTCTAATGTCTGGTTACAGTTTTATGCTGCACACCTCAAGCTGGTTCACATCTGGCATATTTTGGACTTGATTTTTACTGTCTTATTAGAGTTTTAATGTAAACTTTAGGGGTTGAGCTTTAACTGTTTTTTCTCACAGTTAGATCAGACAGTCCATCTTGGCTACAGTTTTCCATTTTAACTCGGTAAAGTTTGTTAAAGGAAGCCTGCTACCATGATGGTGTTAGCATTTAGCTCAAAGCACCCCTGTGCCACAAGTAACGTTAAAGCATGAACAGTTAACAGCGATTAAGGCATTTGTCGAGAACGCCTGCCCTGTAGACTAGTACTATCCAACTGCGTGCAGACGTGTATTCTCTTTTTTCTCTGTATCGGTTAAAATACGTCTCATAATGGAATCCTGTTACCAGACTTCCATTCTGGTAAGATTTCAGTCCGACTATACTAGGTTAAATTCACCAAATGAAATCTGATACTCATATGTATTTACTTCTCCTGTTTTATTTAGTTTGTATTGTTTGTTTCATTTGTCTTTAAGACTGTAGACAAGTGCATTCTTCATTCACACTCCATTATAGTCAGATGGGCAGTGTAAATCCTACCTTTGTGTCCTCTAGCTGCTCGTAAGCCTCCCAGAAGTACTTTGTGAAAAGCACCCTGCTGATTGGCCAGCCGTTGATGCGTATCCTCTCTCTGACATGAACCAAATGCGGAGAGCTAAGGGCAGAGAGGCCACGGTTATTTTTCCCGCTGAAACTCCACAAACAGCAAGCTCTGACCAATAAAAGTAACATATATCCTTTACTGCATTTTGGAATAGTTTTTGAAGAATTGCCAGTATAATATGAAACCCTAGAACATATAACATATTATTGAACTTATAGTGATCAATCCCATTTGCACCAATATAAAGCTATTAACCAACCTATTAACAATCCTAATGATGATTATTTCCATTCAAATGTCTTAGTGAAGGTAATAATTACATCTCTCTCATTTCACTTCCTGTCCTATGCAGATAACATTACAGCCACATGTTGTAAAACTGTGCAGCAATAAGACAAATACATGTATGTCAATGCACAACTGAGAAAACAAACCAGAGATAACCTCTTATTATCTCTCACACAGGTCACCCGGCTTGAAACGACAGTGTGAGTTAACCATTGATCAACTGAAAAGCAAGCAGCAAAGTCCAGACTAGAAACTGAAAAATGACATTCATGTTTGCATCGGTAAGTTGACTTCTGTGTATGAGAACAAACAGCTGTTGTGGATGAAAACGAAACATTGAACCATGCCACTGCCTTGATTTATTAGTAGTAACTGTAAAGTTGATTATTTTAGCTGATTGGCGTCACTTGTTATTGAATACATCAATATTTGAAGCACTTAGAGGGCATGAGTTGGTCTTTTTTAATGCAACCAGTTTGGATAATTTAAAAGTTAAAACATTTAAAAGACAAATTTAAAAAGTAAATACATACAATACATAAACAACTGAAAAACTATTAATTCTCATTAAAAACAAAAGCTCATTTGTCATACCTGTAAAATCCCGTACGAAAGCCATGACTCCTGAGCACTCTTTCAGTAAAAGCACATGTTGAACCCTGGAAAAATAATTTAAAAAAAAAATAAATAATACTTTTTATTGTTCACAGTGGACAGTTTAAACAATTTTTTCAGTCTGTGTCATACCTTTCCTTTTGTCCCGGCAACGTGAATGATGTTGAGTTTGTCCAGTTCCCTCACCTGAAGGAATGACACATCCACACTTTAGAAACACATCCCAATGTTTGTTTGAAAGCACCTCTGATAGAGTGAATGGTTCTTTATAGATTCATCACATGATTATGTGGAGGACCAAGTGCTGTAGTCACATTAACGAACACTATATGTTATCAGCAATATCATCAATATCAATATATATCATTAAGATGACCGATTGTGTAGGTCCCCTCTTTGCAGCCAAAACAACCCTGACCCGTCAAGGCATATACTCAACCACACCTCTGAAGGTGTGCTGTGGTGTCTAGCAACAAGATGTTAGCAGCAGATCCTTTAAGTCCTGCTAGTAGAAAGGTGGGTACTCCATGGATCAGATTTTATTTTGTCCAGCACATCCCACAGATGCTCTGTTGGACTGAGATCTATGTAATTTGGAGGCCAAGTCAACACCTTCAACTTGTTGTCATGTGCCTCAAACTATTCCTGAACCATTGTAACTTTATAGCTTTGTTGTTAAAAGGCTTTCCAGGATCTGCAACAATGCTTAGGTAGGAGGTATGTCAAAGTAACATCCACATGAATGGCAGAACCCAAGGTGTCCCAAATCATCACAACCCCACAGACTACTGCAGACCAGGAACTCCTCACAAGATCTGTAGTTTGGTCCTTGTCAAAGCCACTCAGATCCTTCTACTTCTATGTACGCTGCTTATGTCAATTGTTTTCCACCGGCATGATAATAGCTAACGGAAACAGAAGATTCCTGAGATTGTAATATTCACAGTAACTCTGTAGTTACTTTCAAAATGTGGCTTTGCACAGTGACATTTACCTCAGGATTACAGACTATAATGAAAGCAAACACATGTGGATGGTGTTAGAATAATTACTACTGTATATTGTATATGTACGTACAGCTAAGCCGGTGCGGTGGAGGAATCCCTTCATGGCCTGGATCTGCAGACCTGGATTCTGTTGACGTTCATGCAGCCTTTCCAAAACTGCAGCATGATTCTGCAGGCTGTTCAGGATGCATAAAGCTCCCTGACACAAACACAAAAAGACACACAATGACACTCTCCAGTCCAGCCAAATTATAGCATGCAAAAAAAGAAAAGCACATGTCACCTGTTATCATCATACAAAGTGAGCAGGAAATTAAAATACAGGAGGCTCACATGTTTAATGAAACTCACTTGAAAAGTCTTGGTCCGGTTCACGACAGCAGTTTGACCCAGTACCATGGCAGCAAACCTGATCAATGAAAGTTGTCACCACTCCATGAAAACTACAGAAAGGTGGATTTACATGCTGGCAAAAATTACTTTATAACTCTAATAACATAACCAGCAATAAATACTCTCCGTGAGACGGTGACAGGCTGAACGTGAGAGATATCATACTAGTCCAATCAGGTTCTTGTCACACCCACCCACCTTTTTTCTTTTTTTCGTTTTTTTTTTGTCAACATGAGACGGCTGTTTGCACAAGATGTCTGCTGAGGACAAAAGGAAAGACACATACAGAGACAGACACAGTGCTAACACTGATAATCATTTCATTTGAAACAACTGAAACCAAATGTGCATTGAAGCAGTTTAAAGCGATAATACTGAGAGCTTGAGTGAAATTGTTGGAGTGTGCTGTACCCATGGGCGTCACACCCGTGGGGGATGGGGCTGTTGCAACAACCCCACTTTTTCAACAAGGTGATTCCCCCCCACCCCCCACTTTTTCCTAACTTTTTCCCCGCCCTGGCAGTGTACCAACGTACCGAAATGGAGCGCACCTCAGTCCCCCAGACATGAAAACCCATTGGTCAAGTTAGATTGATTGACAACCATCCAGCCAATCACAGCCATTTGTCCAAACCCACTAGTCCCGGCCGCCCGGGAAAGTAAACAGTAACATGCTAACATTAGGCGCGTTCGACTTCATGCAGATCTGTGCAGATCTGACTTGACGTGATGCATGCTGGGTTGTTATGCTCATAGATCTCGAATATGATTGGTTAAAATGAACTTGTTCTACCCAGCATGCATCACGTCAAGTCAGATCTGCACAGATCTGCATGAAGTCGAACGCGCCTATTGAGCTACCGTCAATCACTGCTGCACACAGCGAACAGAGCAGAAGAATGAAACGGTAATTTAAGTTAAGTTAAGTTAAGTTAAGTTAATAATGTAGAATTTTCTCTGTAAATAACTAAACTGTGTCTTGCTTTGTGGCATGTCAGCTAATATTAAGCAAGCCAGGTGGCAAACAAAGTTAATGCAAGCCCAGTAAAGTTAATGGAAACTGACAGTTTTCTAGAGCCACTGATTTAGATATTATTCAACATTATCATTATTCTTTGTGTTAGGAATGACAAAAAGGAAAAGGCAGCAGAAGATTGACTTATTTTTCCACTCAAGTTGTCATGTAATTAGGTGACAGGAGGAAAACAAAGCTGTCAATCCATAAATGCACTAATTCAATTTTATACTAGTACATATTCTTGCATTAATGCCATGTAGGTGTTCATTTATGTAACTTAAAGCTATTTGTTGGAGCTTAAAACCTTCTTTTCAATGAAGAAAATCCCCTACATCAACTCATCCCTGTTACTGCTCTCAGAAACTAGAAAAGAACAGAAATGAAGACAATGAAATGCAATAAAACTATTAAAATCTTAAATAATAAGAGAAATAAAATAATAATATAGAGTACGATAAAGGCTAGGATGAAAATATATGTGAAATAATTAATAAAAAGCAGATAAAAACAACAAAAGAAAGGAATGTTTCCTCATCAAAATCAAGGCTGTAGAGGTTTGTTCTAGGTTTACATAAAATATTTCAACACTTCCATGTTGAGGAACATTAACATTGAGTTCTCTATGTAGGATGAGGAAGGGAAGTCCAGGAGTCAGGACAATGGAGAGCATGGAGAAGATGAGGGAGAGAACAGGAGAGAAGAGAAGGAGAACATAAGAGAAGAAGAAGGGGAGAACATGAGAGGAGAGGGAGGGAACACAGTGTTCTTGTCACTCACACTTGTTCCTAATAAAACATAAATGAATTGCTTAATACCATGGTATGTGATTGTTTGTGAGTATATATCTTGGGTTACATCGCGTTGTGCTATAATCTACAGGGACCAAAGGTGGTTGAAGTGCTCATGTGCTACCCCTAGAACCTTAAAAGTAGAGAGGGTGTCTGCCTCCTGAACCCAAAATGGGAGCTGGTTCCACAGGAGAGGAGCCTGATAGCTGAAAGCTCTGCCTCCCATTCTACTTTTTGAAATTCTAGGAACCACAAGTAGGCCTGCACTTTCAGACCGAAGTGATCTGTTGAGATGATATGGTACAATGAGGTCTTTCAGATATGATGGAGCTAGGCCTTTAAGGGTCTTGAACGTAATCAGGAGGATTTAAAATTCTATTCTAGATTTTAAAGGGAGCCAATGAAGAGAAGCTAAAACTGGAGTAATATGATCTCTCTAGCTAATTCCTGTCAATGCTAAAATTTTAAAGAGCAAATTTTAAAGAGCTATTTGGACAGCCAGACAGTAATGAATTACAGTAATCCAGCCTGGATGACACAAATGCATGAACTAGTTTTTCAGCATCACTCTGAGACAGGATGTTCCTAATTTTGATGATATTACGCAGGTGAAAGAAGGCAGTCCTGGTTACTTGCTTTATGTGCAATTTAAAGGACATATCCATGGTGCAACTAGCCATAAGAAGATCAACTGTAACTATAAAGGGATGCTCAGTATTTAAAAATACAGTGACATAGATCATGAGTGACTATTATTAAGGGGCTCTAAGTGAGTCAAGAAATAAAGTTACCTCAACAGCATCAGTCTGCAATAGCTTCATATTAACGCATTTATGAATAAACACGCAGGAGTACAGGTCTTCAAAATAAATGGCTCAGCGTGTGTGCATGATCATAAGGGTGCACCAAAATGAGCCTTCTGTGGGAAAACAATTCTAAAGAATTACCACTAGGTGTCAGCCCAATACAACAGAACAGATTCTGTGCTCTGCTCACTACTGAACACCATGTTATTTAGAATTACACAGTCTTCATAGAGATAAGATTCTATGATTACGTCTACAGATTGATTTGCGGCCCATTCCATGCCAATTATTTTTATCCAGCTTTTAGGATCAACCAATCACACCTTTTGAAATGATGACTCATACTCAGCCATGGGGTCAACCACACCTCCTCACTAACATAAGAGTTTCTCTCCATTCCTTGCTGGAATCACTCCTAAGCTAAGACTCCTTGCTAGGAATGTTTAGGCTAAGTTAGGAGCTCTCTGATAGGATTCTCAGAATCTTTAGGAATACAAGCCCAGGTTAAATGACACTTTTATTGCTTCATTTTTATTTATACTTGTCTTCTATCTCAGGGTATAGGATTAAAGTTCAAATTACATGGGGTGCACAAAAATTATTTTAAGTAGAGCGTATGATTAGCCAGATTTGAGATAGTATGAAAGTAACGCGTAGACATTAAATATTGCATAGTGTGCCAAAAAGTTAAATAACATACTCACAACGTAACAGTAATTTGACTAAGAATCTACATTTGGACAGTGAAAAACCATGAAATGCTTGGTGGCTGTCTGTCTGTCTGTCTGTCTGTCTGGAAAGCAGTCCTGAATAGTGTGTGAACAGGGAAGTGGTGAGCAGCAATAATAAAAACAGGAGGAAACAGTGCAGATAAGAATGAATGTGTTCTGTGTCAGTCTGTTTTGCCTACTGTCCACTGTCCAGGTATGAGGACTGGGATGGTATTGGGTGAAGCATCTGCCATGTCACTGGCTGGCATAGAGCGCCCCCCTGTGGCTGAGGGTCCTGAGAACCACTGCCTTTTGTAAGAAATTCATCTCCACCTCATTGAGCACAGAGGAAACACAATTGTTCCACGCTTCCTCTGAAGTACAGTCTTCCACAGAACAAATACTTGAGACCGAATAAAGCACCAAAGCAGAATTAACTTCCCCTTTAATGCTGCGGTTTTATTCTTTGTGTCACTGGGTTTTAGAAGGGAATTCACTCTTTCTAGCAGCATTTGTAAGTATCCTAAATCCTAACAGAATGGAGGACCCTTTGATTTGATTTTAATAATACAGTGGTTTGTGTCTCTTCTATTCTTATTCTGTTCATCTAAAAGAAAAAAGCAAGTAGAGGACAAATTCTGACATCAGAGGATGACCAGTTTAAAGACAGACACTTATATAGCACCACTGACAATACAAGCTGTCTAAAGATGCTTTAAAGAACAAAGAGGCTGAAACCCCCAGAGCAAGAACTATGGCTTTTAACAGAAAGAAACATTGAGCAGAACCCAGTTCACACGGGTAGGTCCATCTGCTTGAGGTCATCTAGGTAGAGACAGAAAAAGAGAGAATAGAAAGGGAGAGGAGAAGAAGATGAGGAATGCATCAGTCATACATCTGAATACACGAATACACAAGAGACTAACAATGAATAAAAATGAATGGATAGAGTCATTCAAAATATTAATTGTTGAAAGGTTTAGTGAGTATACAGAGTGCACAGACAGTTATTGTTAAAGAGATCAACATGGGCACAGGGACATTAAACAGTCAGTGACAATAGTGGCGCTCTTTCAGGTGAGTTGGTTATTATAATATATGAGGAATCATAAACAGGTTGGACAATTATGCATTCAGGTAAGAATGGACAACTACAAGGCATGAAATCTGGCCAGGTTGGTGAGGCGTGGACCACAGATCAGAAACACGCAATTACAGGCGGGGGATGGTCACAGGAAGATGGGGGATGAGGGAAAAGGAGCTAATAACCTGCTATATAGTAGTAGCCTAGTCCCCCAGCAGCCTAAGCCTATGGCAGCATAACTAAGGGATGGTTTAGGGCCCCCCCCCCCCCCTTTTTTTTTTTATGTCAATGGCTGTTGACTAGTGCTATGGCATCTACCCTATAGAGACAAACCATGAATGTGGACATACAGCCACACAAACACACGTACACAATGACACCAGGGAAAATGTTCAGTTGGATTTTGAAGAGGATAGAGGTGATAGATCACAACTGATCAGGGACAAAAGAGACACTTCTGATAGAGATGACTCTTTTTTAGTGTACTGATACTGTACATATTTATATGTATTGTAGACAATCATTTTTACTGTTCATGACTATTTGGCTGCTCCTTTCACAGCCATTGCATAATTTACAGGAGATACTGTGTATTTTGCACATGTACATACAGACCTATGTACAGTATGAATACATGAGGTGTACACATGCATTATTTTATTCATCACTGTTATTTTTTAGCACGTAGATTGCTGTACTGTCCTCTGTCTGCTTGTTCTAATACTGCTGTGTCACCCTGAATTTTTCACATGGATGCATAAAGTCGACTCTGTATTGCTTTGGGAGCAAATACACAGATTTACTACTTTTGACATTCAGGTGGAAATATGTGAGCTTCTTGAGTCTGACAGTCATCCAGTTTCAGTGTTACAGAGACGATGAAAATGCATTTTCTTGTCTGCACTGTCTGGCTCACATTAAACCACATTTCCCATAAACCCTCTTCCTTCCAGGACCTGGTCCCTCCCCCATCTCAACCGGATGGGAGTCGTTTTCTCTGCAGTGCAGTCACAAAGCAGCCTTTCCAGGCCTCCAGTGCTTTTGGTGATAACATTCAGTGATGAGTATGAAAGGATTTATAAATGTGGGCTGGCTGGATGCAGCAAATGTGAGCTTGTAAAAACAACAGCAGTAGGTGGTAGTGTAGAAATAGACCCTGGCTTTGGCGCAGGCAGCTGGGCTAGCAGCAACACCCCAACATTATGACTGTATGTTGTACTTTTTGTAACATGATATGTGAGCAGGGTGGGCCGATGCACTGCGGACTTCCCCTGGACCATGGCTGCGCTGTGGGGCTGTGGCTGTGCATGGCTTGCCGGTGACTGTCTGGCTGTATTAGCATCAAATGGACTTCCTGACTCAACTCCCCAGAGAGCAGGCAAGCAGGCACGGCCCTCTTAAAGACAACGCATGTGGAAATCAATGGAGGGCTGCACTTCCCCCATCGTATTATTCAAAAGACAGGCAAACAGGCATTCTCTCTTCCACTTCGATTCCATATTTCTGGCTTATGTGGCCTAAATTATACAGATATTTTGTCCAACTTCATGCAGTTTATCAAATTTGCCTGTAGTCTATATTAACCATTGTTAATTGGAGGTCCTCATGTCTTATTCATAGTTTCTGCTCTAAAAAGGCTACAGCTAAGGAGGAGGTGAAGTTAAGAAAGAGAACGTGAGATTCAAGGTTTTTCTACTAAATAGAAAAGCATAATTTCACCCCAAAACTCATTATTAATGCATCTGGATTACATTTAAGGAAGGACAAAATGCAAAAATTAAACCAATTCTAATAATTTTGCTTTCTTCTCCATGCTGGATAAACATTATTATATAATTATAAATCCATTATATAAATGAATTCATCATCTTGATTGTGATTTAAAAGTAGCTTAGGCACAAAGCCACACAATACCTAGTCGAGACAGAGACTGAAATGACATACTGCTGCTCTGGTTTAGCGTGAGTTTAACATGAGCTTTTATGTTTTCAAATCTAGTTGCTGAAAATGCTGTGTAACAAAATATTTCTAGGGCGTGTTATTCTTGTGTTTTGGGTAAAACAGAAAAGAAATTATAAATTAATAAATTAATTTTGACCAAATATAACATGTTTCGTAGCTGCACGGCTTACAATGGCATGTTTTTATCTCACATACATCTAAGTATGGTTTCACTAATCATCTATCAGTGGCCTAAATCTAAAAATATCAGTGCTTCAATCACACGCCTCTGTAAAAGGCGTACCTATTCTTTTTTTCTTTCCCAGATGATCCACTGAATTTCCCAGGGTCTTTTTACAAAGCTAGCTCAGGGTGTAACCAGCAGTCCGACAAACACAGTTTGTTCTGACACACTTTGATGGGATCTAATGTGTGTCTGTGGCCTGAAGGGGCTGTGGCTTGCAGCAGAGTACGAATCTGCTTGAATGCTGCTGCAGTGGGGAGTGGGTAATCTGAGATGGGAGTGAATCAGTGGTTCTACTGTACATGAGCTCAGCTGCTCCTGTCTAACAGCTGTCTACCATGATAGCCCATTACCCACAATATCTGCATAACGGAGCATTGTCCCATCTGATAAATTATTGCCCCCAAAAGACATTTAAGTGCTTGTGATATTCTATGTCTTCATAGTTATGTACAAACTGTACAAACTGCAGTGAAAATACTGCAGTTTATACAGTTTGTTGTGTGTACAGTGATTTGGATAGGGAAGGAAACATTAGTTTTATTCTGCTTCCGCAAAAGGGGAATGGCAGACAATATTTTCTCTGCTGCTTTACAATTTACATATGGTCACTTATGTGTTGTATTAATTGTGACAAACACTAATCAACCACAACATTAAAACCACTGACAGGAGAAGTAAGTAACATTGACCATCTTGTGACAATTCAGTGTTATGCTGGGAAACATTTGGACCTGGCATTCATGTGGATGTTACTTAGACATGTAGAACCCACCTAGACCAGACCAGGCATCCCCACCCCATAGCAATGACACTGCCTGATGGCAGCAGCCATCCCCAGCAGGATGCAGCCTGACACTGTCATTTTTATTCCAGGATCTATTCAAATCTACTTGAAATTTAGGCTCATCCAAAATTCTGCAGTACCGACAGGAACTAGAAAAAAAAAATCACGTTCTCATAATTTTCACTATAACCCATTCACGGCTCTTCCTGGTCTCTGTCCTCTCCTGTCCATTAGATTCCTCCCATTTTTTCTAATTGCACAAACTTTACGTTCAGATTACATCAGTGACTCTGCATGTAATCTTGTTAAAAAGCATTATAACCTCCATGGGCGTGTCCATCTCAGCAGCATCTGTTTCCTTCTCACAATATTGATCTGGCTGCTGGAAGCTGAGTGCTTATTGCTGCAGTGCCCCGAGAGGTGCTGAGTCATGAGAATCAGTCCACTGTTTAGCAGGGCTTCACAGAGACACACAGCGAGCTACTCTACTGTAAGCATGCTGCAGGAAGTGCTACATCATCGGTGTACTCATAAAAAGCATCAAACAGCAAAAAGTGTCCTCCCACTGATCTGAAAGGCTTTTGTTTTTTTTCATGCATTAAGCTCCAGCTGATCTGACTCAAGCTGTCTCTGCAAACAACTAAATGCACGCAATGTATCCTCCCAAAGAAGATCAATGAATAATTGATCGGTTATAGCACAAAGGAAACAGACTGCAGAGGAACAAAACCGACGGAGATCAAAGAAAATCTCGACCAGTTCCTGAGGGTGGAGCTGAATTTGCGAATATTTGTTTTATTTTATTAAATAAACATTAACAGTGACAATGCTGACTGCAGCTACAATGTTCACTGTCCTACTAGGACAAATTGGGCACTTCAACCGATGCTACATCACGTTGTCCCTGATTCTGGATCCATCTCACCCCTATGTGGACATACTCGAGGTATTCTATGGCTGAGGCTATTACATTTCCCACCAATGATAGGAAAGCGATGCTACAACAGAAATATTTTCAGTGACTTCAATTTAGGGGCCAGATGTATAAAGATATAAAGATGTGATTTTCAGGAGTAACTAAACTGGCACAGAGCCTGGAATTCAAACCCATCCAACGCGTCTGGGATGAACCGGAACAACAAGTTATTGCAGCATTTTAACTTTCCAAGTTAGGCCTTGGCTAAAAACAAAACAAACAAAAAAACACCTATTGATATAATACATTCTGATGTCAAAAAACTAAATCGGTGAAATAAACGCTGTCCTCAGTTGCTAAAAAATAAATAATCCAGCAACAACACTTTCATGTAGTTGAAAAACACAGATAAATGGTTTGAAGCAGCTGAGGACATGCTACGTTTGACAGGAGACAACGTAAACCTTCAGAGTGCTGTATATAAGCTTTGTTTATGGATGGGTGGTGAATGGTTTTAGGCTTTTGTAGCTCTGCTCCTCTCTTGTTACAGTGTCAGTAGATCATGTGGGTGTATATTCAGGAGTATAGTATGTCAAATACGGTTGAATGCAAAACAGTTGGGTTAAAAATTGCATTCATTTACAATAAATTTGCATTATACAAATAATATTCCATCCACCCATGAATTTTCATCCTCTTATCCATGGGCGGGTCGTGGTGGCAACAGGCTAAGCAAAGAATTCAAGACATCCATCTCCCCAGCAACGCATTCCAGTTCCTCTGGTGGGATCCTGAGACGTTCCAAGACCATATAACCCCGCAGCAAACTCTGGGTCTAGCCCGAGATCTTCTCCCAGCTGGCCGTGCCCAGTAAACCTCTAAAGGGACCCAGTACGTATCCTCATCTGACTCCCGAACCACCTCAACTAGTCTCTACTGACTCAAACGAGCAGTAGAGACTACTGTATTATTCAAACAGGGGTGTAATTGATATCATGAGGAAACATGCCTTTGATGGAGTCTGAAAACTGTTAGGAGCATCATTATTTTCCCAACATAAAATGCTCAAACTGTTGTCCCACAAACCTGTCAACTTGAAGAATTTGGTCTGGTTAAAATGTTAAAAAGTTTCTGTAAATAGAGCACATTCATTCTTTGGCTTCAGTGATCCTATACGCTGGTGGGGAACCCCTGGTTCTGTTGTGGAGAACCATCCAGTAAGCCCAAATTTCTCTCTGTCCACCTGCAACTACAAAGCCCAGTGCAGTGAAGGAAAACTAGATCCTCATTTGCTACTATCTCTGTCACATAACTCTGCAAAACAGAGAGGCTTTTGTGTTTCAAATTACAATGCACACACAGAAGAGACGACCATGACCTACATACTGTATGTCATGTTTAACATGGGTCTGCTGGATGTAAAGGCATCCAGGCTTAGGATCACTGAATTCATAATTTAGATTTAATGAGACTTTACCAGTCCACACAAGAACTAATCTACATAAAAATGTACGGTATGCATTTTTACAGTGCTAAAGGCTTGGGAGTTCCATGGAAAGCCTATAAAGCCCTGTGCTAATGCACAGATGAACCGCTAAGGAGCGTGATGTTTCCCCCCTCAGTCTTCACAGACATGGCCGTGGCAATTGTACCAAGCAGAAGTGTTGGCGTCATTCTTCCCTGGCATTCAGATTAACTATTAATAAGACTGTGTGCCCTCATTTCACAACTGTGCTTTAAAGCAGCCAAACAAATGACAGTCTGTCAGAGCCAGCTTCTGAACATTTTTTATGTTTAAAGGTTACAAAAGGCCATTTCAGACCAATAAAATATGACTATGACATCCACACCTTAGTAAATTCCTTTACAAATATAAACTTTATACTTTGTATAATGTGAATCTTGCTGATTTTAAATGTAAGGCAATGTGGATCTGGTGTTTTATACTGAATCACTTCTCTTCACCATCATTTGACAACTGTAGACACTTTTTGGTTGTCTGCTTTGTTAATCATCAGTCTACTATTTGGTGTATTGTTAACTAAAACGTAAAAGGCAAAAATAATTTCACACTGTCACACATGTCTAAGAAAGTGTCCGTCCTACATACCAGATCTTTACCAGACTGAATCAGTGAAAGGGGAACTAATCTCTGCAATGAGCTGATGCTGTGGCTCGCCTGAAAAGCTGTAGACGCCCTAGCCTAAAAAACACATGACTAAGAACCACAGACATGGCCGTCATGTTGCGACAGTTTCCGCTAATGAAACTTATGCTAAACTGGACCATTGTGTTCCATTTATCAGCCACGTGGACTGTAACTAAATAGCCGCCCTCGACTGGAATTGCAGTTTTATCATTTGCACAAACAAAAACATTTTAAATCGATCAACCACACAGAAGATGTTTCGCTATTTTAAACATGTGTTTACGGGTGGCTGTAAGATGCAAAATAAAATCTCTCCGTCGATATCATTTTTTTCTTCCGCCATCACGAGGGAAGTAGGCCAACGTCTACAGCTTAGACGTTAGTCACACGTTTGAGATGAAAGTGATTGACAGACGGATTGGACCAATAGCGGATAAGCATCTGAACATTGGATTGGTTCAAATTTCTGACCGTCAAGTGTGCTTGCACGCAATAGCTAATACGCGTAGGAGCTGAGGGGTAAGGGGCGGATCCTGTGTCAGTATAAAGTAAAGAGTTCATGCGTCCAGTACGCACTTTAAGAAAGCCAAAGTCATTCGTTGAAGGTGTTGTCTACCTCCAGTAAATATGAGGGAAATTGTTCATCTCCAGGCTGGTCAGTGCGGAAACCAGATTGGTGCCAAGGTTAGTAAAACTGTCTTTGCCTTTTGATTGCTAAACAGAGAATTTTATTTTATTTTTTTTAATATATGGAAAAACGCCGTTTTCATTGCTCTTGAAGCCGGTGCTTTGTCCCAGAAACCACACCCTGGGAACATCAGCTTGTCCTACTTTTGAAATAGCCCCTATCTAACATTTATTTTAACTGTATTTGCACTTTAAGTCGTCTTTAGAACGGTAATATGTCGACGTGTAATCGAATAAATTTAACAAAAGTGCCTTATTTTTTTTAACTTGTCCATTTATTTAGTTTTTGTTGGTTTTGTCCCTTAAGCGTTGCTTAAGGGGCAAATATAAACATCTTTAGAAAAGTAACGCTTAATAATGGATAGATTTGCGTAGCTGCATATGACTTATGTTTCAACGGATATTTTACTGCAATGCGAAAAAGGAAGTGATGCGAATGAGTGGTAACATGAAACTCAACCCCCTTTAATCGCATAACAAAAGTACAGAATATGTATGTGGATTTTCATTTTTTTTTTTTAGCGAGATTTTGTGATTTTGTTTTTTTTTTTATTGATTTTTTATTTTTTTTTATGTAAGACCACCCGGCTCATTGAGGCCTACTTGGCAGTCCCTTTTGACTGGCGCCCGGCTTTTGCCTGAAGAGGGCGGTTAGTGACGTAGGAAGAAATTTAAAATTCATAACCATGGCGGCCAATAGAGGGTCAGGCCGCGCGCGCCTATGGACGTACGGCGGGAAAATTGATACAACTTTTGAATAACAACCTCTATTTATAAATCCTCACTTGTAAATGTTTAACTAGAATAAGTAGGTTAACAAATTGCTTGAATGCTTCCTGGATTGTTATGGAGTCCTGTTTATCTAAAACATGTTTGCATAATTTTATTTCTTTCAGTTCTGGGAAGTGATTAGTGATGAGCATGGTATTGACCCAACTGGTACTTACCATGGTGACAGTGACCTGCAGCTGGACAGGATCAATGTCTACTACAATGAAGCCTCAGGTAAGTCAGACATTAGTGATGTTTATTGCATAAAAACATTTCTCCCTCCCCCCCCCCTTTATTTTTCACCTCATGCCTGCTTTCTGTTTTATAGGTGGCAAATATGTGCCCCGTGCTGTGCTTGTGGATCTGGAGCCAGGCACCATGGACTCTGTGAGGTCTGGACCTTTTGGCCAGGTCTTCAGGCCAGACAACTTTGTTTTCGGTGGGTTTATTATGAGTTCAGATTATTTATTTATTTATTTTAAATTGCATCACATGATTTACTGTTAAATTAAACCTGGATTCTTCATTTGCAGGCCAGAGTGGTGCTGGTAACAACTGGGCCAAGGGTCACTACACAGAGGGTGCAGAGCTGGTGGACTCTGTCCTGGATGTAGTGAGGAAGGAGGCAGAGAGCTGTGACTGCCTTCAGGGCTTCCAGCTTACACATTCCCTTGGTGGTGGTACAGGCTCTGGTATGGGCACCCTGCTCATCAGCAAAATCCGTGAAGAATATCCCGACCGAATCATGAACACCTTCAGCGTGGTGCCTTCCCCTAAAGTATCAGACACCGTTGTTGAGCCCTACAATGCTACACTGTCGGTCCACCAGCTTGTAGAGAACACAGATGAGACCTATTGCATCGATAATGAGGCCCTTTATGATATCTGCTTCCGCACCCTTAAACTAACAACCCCCTCATACGGTGACCTCAACCACTTGGTTTCTGCAACCATGAGCGGCGTCACCACCTGCCTCAGGTTCCCCGGACAGCTCAATGCTGACCTGCGTAAGCTGGCTGTAAACATGGTGCCATTCCCCCGCCTGCACTTCTTTATGCCAGGCTTTGCTCCCCTCACAAGCAGAGGCAGCCAGCAGTACAGATCACTCACTGTGCCAGAGCTCACCCAGCAGATGTTCGATGCCAAGAACATGATGGCTGCCTGCGACCCACGTCACGGCCGCTACCTGACAGTGGCTGCCATCTTCCGTGGTCGCATGTCCATGAAGGAGGTGGACGAGCAGATGCTCAATGTGCAGAACAAGAACAGCAGCTACTTCGTTGAATGGATCCCCAACAACGTCAAGACTGCCGTGTGTGACATTCCTCCCCGTGGTCTCAAGATGGCTGCCACCTTCATCGGCAACAGCACTGCCATCCAGGAGCTGTTCAAGCGTATCTCTGAGCAGTTCACAGCCATGTTCAGGCGCAAGGCTTTCCTCCACTGGTACACTGGCGAGGGTATGGATGAGATGGAGTTCACTGAGGCAGAGAGCAACATGAACGACCTGGTGTCTGAATATCAGCAGTACCAGGACGCCACTGCTGAGGAGGAGGGCGAGTTCGAGGAGGAGGAAGGTGACGAGGACCTGCCTTAATTTACTTGTCTCTAAAAGTTCTGCTGTCAGTTTATGTGTTTTTCGAATTTCTGTGTAAGTGTTCTGAATAAAAAGTTCACCGCATATTTGATGTGTTCCTGGCTTTAATGACCTAATGCATATTTAATAAGTTGATTTATGCACTGTACATAAAGTGCATAGCTGATCTTTTATCAGGTATATCCCCTCCTAGAACTCACATGTGCATACTTATGATATACAGTGCCTCTAAGTTTTAACAAAAAGAACCTGAGTTTAATAGTGAATGCATAAATACACATGTCGCCTGGTCAGTCTGCTCCGTAATCCTGACTACCTTGAAGTAATAATACCAGATCAGAGTTAATATATTGCTCCACTAACATCACTAGCCATCAACTTTAGCCAGTATGTGATTAGAATGGTTTAAATTTGTCACGGGTTTGTACACGTGACCACTAGAACACTCAGTGTGGTGTAAGAACCACGCTGATGTGTTTGAGAAGTTACAGCAGAAAAGATGTACTAAAACACCCATGCAGACATTATTCATATAACGGCATGCATCTGAACAGTCTCTGCTTCAGGCCACAAGGTGGCAGTGTTTGCTAAGCCATTTTTTTCCACAGGCTGTAGATAAGGATGCTTGTGGCTAATGCAAGGAGTGTCCAACAGCACACTTTCTTCACCTGCCCCTCCAAATTTTGCTTCTCTCCAAAGCGTGATACAAAGCCACCCTGTCGGAAATAAAGAAGCAGAGGAAAATTTCACATTAAGTACGTTTAATCTTTTTCTGATGAGCAGCTTTCGTAGCTGGATGAGCAACACTGTAAAGCGTATCCCAGACCCCAAAACTTCAAAGGTCCAAGTTCAGTGTGGTCATTTGTGTAACTAAAATATGTGTCACTACAGTACAATATGAACTGAAATGGCAGGCACCTATCTCCCCACTGTGGGACAAATTAAAGGATTATCTTAACATGCATATACCTGAATGAACGCATCTTACTCACGTTTCGCAAAGGCGATGTACAGAAAGTGGAGGGGAGATGAGGTTCAGTGGAGTCCCACAGCTAAATTCTGCCTCAGGCCCCCCCTGGCAAGTTAATTCAACTCAGGCAGCTTTGCATGGGAAGCAACTGAGAGGGGATCTAACCAGAACAAACATCTAACATTGCAGTCTCTGTGAGCGACCCCGAGCTTCACAAACTCTGGATTTGTCAAAAATAATTGGTTCCAGTGGGCAGGGCTGGCGTTTAAAGCGGGGCTCCATTAATTTTACATGTTTAGGACTGTTTAATAATAGCTAAGAGCACTAAACAGAGAAGAGGAAGGAGTCTTGTACAGAAGAATAAGCATTTTTAACAGACAGTCTGTCAAAACCAGGGATATGGAGTTTACAAGAAGTGGGTATTTACCAGACTCTGGTGATATCAAATGGCATCATGGGAAGTGCAGGATCCAGGGTTTTGGGGTCTTGGGATTAAGTCAGTGAATTTCATCCTGCCTCAGTTTTTAACTAGTCTGTCTTTTAGGCTCTGTCTCTTGCACATCCTTGAGCTCAGTTAAGAGCAATATTGTAAGTCAGTGAAGTGCTCCTGGTAAAGAACAGGGTGTCACTGTTGTTTGACAGAGCTGTGTTGTAGGTGTTAGTTCAGTCCTTTCTTTCTAAAGTAGAATTGTAAATATCCACTTACCCATCCTCCCTTGTTTCGTATCTCAGGGCAGATAACCCTCTCCACATAGGCCCCCACACACTCCTTCAGCTGGGGAAGGACCTCCACCATGTCCCTCTCATGGCAGTGCAGAGCCATCTGGCCAGCCAACACATACACTGACAGCACAGCGCTCCAGGCCAGGTCCCTGCGCTGCCCTCTGGGGACAGGGGGGAAGAAGTGCTCGTCCAGGATGCTCACGAGCATGGGGCACGCTGTGTTCTCCGTCACGTCCTGGAAGATGCGAGGCCATCGTCTGAAGAAGATGGGGAAACGGATGAGAAGCTCATCCCCGGCGTGGCGCAAGGCTGCTGTGCAGGCTGTAGGGGCGGGACCCATACCCCCATCTGCCCCACCTCTGGTTACATAGTCTATGTAGTCATGGGCCATCAGAAAAGCCTCTCTCACAAGCAGGTCAGGACTGTTCAGGCCCAGTCTGGCCTCTGGCATCTCTGACTGACACATGGCTGCCTCTGACTGCAACTGCACTAATCACCAAGCTCTATCCTCATTACACCACAGGACAGCTCCAAAGCCAAGCAGCACAGCCATTCTCAAAGCCATCAGTCTGTCAGAGTGCTGCAGGGATAATGTGAATGCAAAAATGAGCAGGAATAAATACATATGACTTATGTGTACTCCAGTGTCATTTAAGAAAATAAAGAATCCATAACTCACCTTTATTTTGTATTTTCACACACCAGTTAAATTAGTAAGAAAACAGAAATAAAATAAAAAATAACGACAGCAGCAGGTGAAGGAGTGTTGGGGACCAGAGGAGAGTGTGTCTGTATATGCTAGCAGTCAGACTGGGTCACCCAGTCCCCCCGCCAGCTAAATATAGAGCCCTTGTTGGAAACTGACACTGATCTCCAACCTCAAATGCACAATCATAGCTGCCCTCACCCACATCCCCATTCCGACGCAAGCAGCAGGGCTAATTAAAGAGCACAGAGGACCTGCACACTGACAGACAGGTTAGCTTTAAAGCAAAAGACAATCTGAGACAAACAGGGGTTTAAAAGAGGTAGTGAAGATTAACATCTATGATTTTCTGATTTATATTCTTACAGGAAAACTCTTTCATGACTTTTCTACAATAAAAGCTTAATTCCTCTTCATTTATTTCTGTCACATATTGTTCATTATGATGACTGAATTTATCTTACTTATATTTATGACTTTTGTCCAAAATGGTGTACAATTAGGAAGCACTTTAACATCAATGTAACCATACTATGTTACTTTATACTTCTACTATACTGCATTCAATAGAGAAATGTGGAACCGGGAAATGCTTTTGATCAAACTAGTTGACTAGTATTTGGTGGGTGGAAATATACTGAAGCAATTGTTAATATAGGGATATCAGCCACACAGTACTGTCTTAGGGTTATTTATTGTTAGCTGCAGTGTATGCTGACATAACATTTTGGCAAGTATCAATAGTTGCTCAGGGATGAGACTCTATTAATAAAGATATACACTGACCGGCGTTTACATGCTACTGGTCAAGTGATAACACTGATTATCTCATTGTTTCAGGTGGGCTATATGAGGCAGTAAGTGACCATGTTGTCCTCAAAGTTGGTGTTAGAAGCAGGAAAAATGGACAAGTATAAGGATATGACAGACTTTGACAAAGACTGAATTGTTATTGTTAGACGAACGGATCAGAGCATCTCCAAAACAGCAGCGCTTCTGTGTTTCTGGTCAGCAGTGGTCAGTATCTATCAAAAGTGGTCCAAGGAAAGAAAAGAGGTGAACCAGAGACAGGGCTGTGGCCGTCCATGGCTTACCCAGCCCTTATGGTCCGATCAATAGAATCGGAATCTCAAATTGCTAAAAATTATAATGCTGTTTCTGATAGAAAGTGTATTTTCAGACAGTGTATTTTATATGGGGCTGCGTTGTTATTGAGCAGCCAAGATGCCTCTGCTGACCCTTGTCCACTGCCAAAAGTGCCTACGATGAATATGTGAGAATCAGAACTGGTCCACAAAGCAATGAAAGAAGGTGTGTTCTGAAAAATCACATTTCCTTTTACATCACATGGATGGCTGAGTGCCTATGCGTCAATTATGTGGGGAGCATATGGCACCAGGATGTAAGGAACACCCCCTTGCTGTTACCATGAGGGTGTGATTGGTCTGCAACAATGTTCATTCAGATGGTGGTACGTATCAAATTAATATCAACATGAATGCCAGGACTCAAGTTTCACTGAACACCATTACATCACAACGAGATCATCAGTGTTATTCACTTCACCGGTTGGTGGTTTAAATGTTGTGTCCAATATGATCATTGTATTCAATTAATCCGCTTCAGTTTCAGTGCCTTGGTGTTGTTCATGTCCTTACTGGGACTCTTGAGAAGTACAGAACCATTAATGTAGGCTAAGAGTCACAAATTCATCAATTTGTAGAGGACAAAAGTCATCAGGAATAGCTAGAAGAATGAGTTAGATGTCAATCTGGCACATAACTAAACATATGTATTTTATGAACCATTCAAAGTAACATGTCAGAATCATTTTTCAATGCTGTATGTGTCACAAAAACTCATTAACAGTCACTGTATTAGAGGGAAGATCATACATTTCAGATTAAGCTTGTTTTTTTTGACTGGACTAACACTTTAAAAGGTGGAGTGAAGCTGGTATTTCACCACATGGGAGCACTAATGTGTTACTGCACTCCCTCTCATTTACCATTGTGTGTGTGGCTGAGGCCAACATTGATTTTGAAGGCTCTCCCTCGGATTTGAACTCATAACTGCTTGTTTATAATAAGCAAAATAAAAGCATTTTGGGAATTGAGCCGTGCAGGCTAATTAACCTACACAACACTCTTACCTCCCTATAATCTAAAAATGTATGCAAATGCAAATATGAAGAGCCATTCTAATTAAATTCAAGTAAACGTGTTTAAATTGTGGATGATTCCCCATGAGATCCATGAGAACACTCAGGCACGCATGGCGAAATCTACATTGTCCTTTAAGTGTTTGCTCTTCCTTCCTGAAATGGCTTTTTTGCATCACATGGGGCTCAATCAAATGCTCTATGTATGGCATTTATGTTCGTTGTTAATTTGCTGATTTATAGCGGAGCAAAGACATGATCAAGTGGTACCATTAGCAGCTCTGTGTTCTCTGGCCATCTGGCGCAGCATACATTGTGAATGTGCATGAGGGAAGATACGGCTAATCATCCAGAAATAACCCCGACCAACCTCCTCCACACACACACATACACACACACACACACGCTACTTCAGATATACTATCAGCCTGAGTATGTAAAATGGCTACCTTGCTTCTCTGGTCCTTATGAGGAAGAGAGGAAGTGACATGGCTGATAAAGTCTCCTATCGGGCCTCTCATATGTTTGTGTGGCAACATCTGCAGAGGGGGAGAGCTTCCTGTCTCTTGTAGTGAGATTCTAGGTCTGACACAGTTACTACATAGGGAAGGAAATCTCACAGTGGCTAATCTGTAGTAACATTGCGCATGTAGCAGGTATTAAGTTTGCCATTTTTTCCACCGTACTGTAGCATAGGTGCATGCAAACATTTGCTTGTTTAGCCATAAACCAAACACTGGAACTTGTGAACTTCTGGTTACAACATAGTATGTTGTGTGATTCGAATGTTTGGTGTTCAGGGGGTAACATTGACCATAAGATCATGAGTAAACCACTGCTAGGCAACTGCGGTCTAGCAACAGTTAGCCACCAAGGCTAACAGTTAGCTACCAAGACTTACAATTAACAAGCTAACAACAGCATATGAAGTCATACATATTATAACACTACAAAGAAACCTTTATAAAACTAAATTGCAATGTATTAACTTATCATTCACTTCTGTCATTTCTGAAAACATCTGTAAACACGGGAACTTAAATGGCAATTGTTGTTATGGCATGGAAAGCCATATACACAAAGCTTTGGACCTAAATGATTACACTGACAGTAAATTGTGAGAAGACTGCTGCTAGGCAATTGTAGTCTATAGCACTTAGCCACAAAGGCTAATAGTTAGCTTCTAGAAGCTTCTAGAACTCTGCGGTTAGCTTGTTAACTGCACTTCTCGGTAGCTTCTACAGGCAAACTGTTGAGTAAGCAGTTTCAAAAAGATGAGTATTGAGTCTGGACTTGAAAGGTGTCAGAGAGTCATGTCAGAGTTTCGGATGTCAGTTGGGACAGTCTTCCAGAGGTGGGGAGTTGAGCGACTGAATACTCTGAAACCCATATTAGACAATTGGGCAGGTGGTGCAAGCTTGACAGCCGAGGAGGACCTGAGAGTACGGGAGGGAGTGTATATTTTGAGAGGTTCCGTCAGAAAATGATGGAGCTTTGTTGTGAAGAGCCTTAAAGGTAAGTAATAGGAGCTTGTACTCAATATGGGATTTTATTGAAAGCCAGTGGAGCTGCTGAAGAACTGGGGTGATGATACAAGCTATGGTGTTTTGGACCAGTGAGGTTTATGAAGACATTTGGAGGGCAGACCAAAAAAAACAGAATTACAGTAATCAATGCGTGACGTAACAAGGGTGTGGACAACAATACCGGTGGTGTTCTGTGCTAGGGTTTTGATTAATGTTGCAGATGGTGGAAGCCTTGGTGGTAGAGGTGGATTTAGATATGGACAACATGGGCAGCTGCCCAGGGCAACATACTGTCAGCCACAAATAAAATAAATAAATAAATAAATAAATCAAAGCATTCAATACATTAGTTTGTTAAACTTGCTAACTTGCCTTGCAAACAGTCTGTAGCATCAGACTTCGGCAGCATATGTGTTATTTCATATGGTTAAGTTCCCTTTAAATAATATATTTGAATGTTTTTTTTGTTGAAAATGAATGCATTAAACACAAACATGGAGTGTAACGTTACCTAAATACTTTTTAAGGTATGCAATAATGATTCGACTAATAATAAGTATAAAGGGTTAAAATTAGGGTTCTAATTTATTTTGAAAGCATTTTTAAAGCGAAAATTCATACTTTCAGCTAATCAGACGAACATGGGCTTTTTATGGGCTGTATATTCTGACATTTTTTTTTAACAGAAACTGAATTAGTTAATAGAAAAATTAACTGATATTGACAGGCCTTAGTCCTCTGCTCCTAATGAAGACGGTGGTTCCATTTTTTCAGTATTTATCCATGCTCGTGTTTTTGTCAGTGCATATCGCTCCAGGACGCCTCACAGCACACACACTCAAAGTATCTGCTATAATTTAATCCAAAGCATCACAAATCCTCTTTTCTATGCTAATAGAGGAACACAAATGGCAGATTTGCAGAGGGGTTTTTAACGGTAGTCGAGTGATCAGTGATATAAGGTGTGCCGCTGCCACGGTGCAAATGTAACCATTTTGCATAGCAGAAACAGCATGGTCCTGTCCTGCAGAATGGTGTATGAATGGTGTTTGCCTGTTATCTTTAAGCAGCACAAGAGCATCTCTCGCTCTCAGGAAGTGGCTTATCAAAATCTACACAGAAGTTGAAATACACTTTGAAGTTCCTACCCACTGCAAAAAAAAAGGAAAGAGAAAAAGGCTCCAATAAAAGCTGCAAGGTGACAGAGAAAGGTTGAACAAAGCAGACGGATGAAAACCGACCTCCTCCTGCTCCTCCCCACCAACCTGCAGTCAAACAATCGCGATCTCCACGCCTCTTTGTTCAGGATTCCCATCAGCCTCGCAGTGGGAGGTGTGGTCAGAAAGAAGAGGAAATTGCTCTGAATTTGTGGGTAATTGAAAACACCTATATCCCCCTGTGTCTCCATCTCTACCTGCTTTAAAAACCTCCACACCCCTTCCTCCTCCCGGGTGTCCACCTTCTGTACCAATACACTTCTAATGGCACCCCTTCCCCATCCTGGACTCTGTCTCCCACTGGACTGAATTGATGCAAACGATTGTGCGCCCATTTGCTGTCTGGAGGAGAGGCGAACCACTTGTGTGTTTTGCCTGCTGTCTCCTGCCCTGCCTTCTCCCAATTGCAGGTATTGATGCTCCGCCATTGTTTCCCCCCTGCCCAGGGGGTGGAGTGGTTTGTGGGAAAATTGGGGGACCCCTCAGGTGTTTGATGGCTTTTATCGATTCACACCAGACTCTCCAACTCCCATTTACCCTCTGCTACACCGTGCAAGCTTTTTAGATGGCGGCAGTATCTGCAGATGTGGCTATTGTAAAGCAGTATTATTCTGTTCTACGGGTGCATGGGCATACTTTTTTTTCTGGTGTTGCTAATCAATGAATTCAGGAGGAAATGCTGCCGTGGTTCTGCATCTCGAATTAAAGCTGCTCCACTTTCAAATATGTCTCATTAATTGCAGTGTCTTGTTAGTGACAAATAAACAGCCTCCTTCTCTGTCTGTAACACTATGTATCTTCAAACATGCACAACTGATAAGCAGTTACAGAAATTTTTGAAGAAACACCAAAGCTTTAATGTTTGACTTCCTTTTTTGCGTCTAGAGCTAAAGCATAAGATAAAATTGTTGATGTCAAGGTTTAAAGATCTAATCAGTAGAACTCTTTAGTTTGCCGTCTGATGATATTTTAAGTAGCAATGTCCCGACTGGTATCTGGACTGATCCAGACATTTTTAAAATGATTGGATTGAATCCGGCTTAGCTGAGGCCTGATCTTTGGTAGTGACTTGTTTTAAATCTGCCATAAACCAAAACTGGCATCAAAACTTTTTGATCTTCTTCTCCTTCTTCTTCTTATTCTATTTTAATGGTAAATCCCAGAAGAAGAAAAACAAGAAGAAGAACCAAAATTACGTGACTAAACATATCTGCTGTGAGGGCTTACTTTATTCTGGAAAGTGAAATCAGTCAGACTACAATTTGTGAATTGTGCAATGTGGATGCTTGGGTCCGAGTTATAACAACTGTAACATGTTACAACGATGTAATACCATATTCCCACTGGATGTGGAGCATTAGCTTTTAGTTAAGAGTTGTATCCACCCTAAGAGGAGGACTGGACTATAGACTCTTTTTCGTCTCCCTATGTGCCCTGGAGACTGATCTGACACACACCTTGGACTTTAATTCCTGAAAAATGGAAGGAATACGTGTACTGTATTTCACACGTGTCTTCCTAAATAAAAATATAATTAAAAAAAAAAAACAAAGAGAAAAGTTTTCTCAAGACAGCGTCAAGGAGAATACAAGATAAGAAAAGTCTTTATGAATCCCCATGGGGGGACGTTTTGTCTGTTTGAGATCAGATGAAGAGTCATGGCCGGATACTCAATATTAAATGATGGGATCAGGGGGAAAAAAAACTTGATTGGGACATCCCTAATTTTAAGTGTTCCTAGTCCCCATCACTGTACAACATTGCACAGATCTGCTGTTTCTGCTGGGAAATGATTGGACCTGGCACTTGGTGTGGATGTTACTTAGACATGTAGCATCCACGTAGACCAGACCAGACACCCCCACCCCATATGACACTCCTTGATGGCAGCAGCCATCCCCAGCAGGATGCAGCCTGACACAGACACACACAAAAACGCTTTAGGAACAACTCAAAAAACATGAAAAACAGCACAAGGTGTTGACCTGGCCTCCAAATTCACTAGATCCCAAACTGATCAAGTATCTGTGGGATGATCCACAGAGGCCCCTCCCCTCAACCCACAGGATCCAAAGGCCCCCACTAACAACATTCTGTTGCCAGACACCACAGGACACCCTCAGAAGGACCATGTCCATTCTCTGATGAGTCACAACTGTTTTGGATGCACAAGGGAGACCTACACAATATTAGGAAGGTGGTCATAATGTTATGCCTGATCGGTGAACATTTATAGGTGTTTGTCTTATTCTGTCAGAGTTCACAACCTTGGTGAAATGTGATGCTATGTTATACAGATAAAGCGTAGTATTTAGGTCATGGCTACCTTGTGGTTGGTAAGACTCTCTCGTATGGGTGTGCGACCTAAAGTTCTCGGTTCGCTCCACCCTTTGCTTCTCTGCAGCTCTGGCCACTCATCCAAATATGGCAAATTCTGGCTCCAAAGTACCAAGATGGAATTTGAAGGCTGTCATGGAGGCATCATGGTGCCGAAATGCATTTCTTTTCTATGATCTATATTTTAGTCTTCTACAGTATGTGTGGGTGGAAGTGTCAAAAACAGCTTGTAGGTGGACTGTTGCTAAGATGTAAAATGAACTTCAATGCTCAGGTCTCACTTTGTGATAAGTTCAAATATTTATTTTTTCCTTAAAAGCTTGCTGCATTGAAAACATCGTAACACCTAACAGGATCTCATCATCCCATCTCAACAGTAATTATCTACTTTGTCTGTGCTGAGGAAATGTTCCCTGTCCTCACAACTTGGAATTCAGACTTCATACTCCTTTATACTTTTCCTCACAGGAAGACAGACTTTCCAACTTTCTACCACGTGTGAAACACAAAGTGGAATGAGCTGCATTAGCCACACAGCTGCAGACACAAAGGCGTGCCACTTACAGAAACTCCACTTCAAAAATCAGAGCAAAAAGACGTCGGAGCACGAGACGCGCTCATTGATCTCTGGAATGTGCAGAGCAAAAACTGCAGTAATGAGTGCTTAGCACCAAACATGGAGACAAAGTGAAAATGGAAAATAACAGCGAACTTGCAGATTACCACTTTAACATCCTACTGATATACAGAACAATCAGTGACGGCGTGATCCAGTTGGAGCATACAGAAATAGAGCTTTAGAGGCTGTTGCGTTCATTGTTGTGAAGGAGAGGCGAGGTGAGAATTGACTCTCTGGTGCAGAGAGCAGACTCTCAATGCCAATAACCACCTCTTCAACGGCACCCCTCTGACACCGGCGTTCACTCACTGGAATATATATCACTTTCAAAAGCATGCAGCATGCTCTCCAAATATTTAATTTTCAACTTCAGCTGTATCTCTTGTTTATATAACAAAAGCCTCCTCTCAATTAGAGCACCCGGGGGTGGGAGGAAGCGAGGGTGCATACCTAAACGTCCTACCATTGTCTCTTCCCCTCTCAAGCACACTCATTTACGAACAGTTGCACACACACTCTCTGCAGCTTTGCTTCTCCCACACACACACACACACTCCACCTGCCTAGCTGCTTTGGAGATAATGAGATTAAAATCTATTTTTGACAGTCAGTTACCTGCAAGTGATGCATTAGTGGAAACATTCCGCAGCACTACGGCTATTACCAAAATGAGTGGGAATGAAATTGCTTCTCCCATTTTCCCACTTTAACACCTGTCACACAACCGGAGTTGTTAGTGGAGGCTTATCCCATTCACCTGGTCTTAGGGCTTTCTACATTATCCCAGCATGAGATTCGACTTCAGCCACTCACGCTGTGTCACTCATGGTTGAGATTACATATTGTTACACCATTCATGTATGAGTGTATGTAGGCATGAAGAAGGTGGAGCATTGCTGTTGGTATACACTCATCCAGTGCTTGTAGAAATGCAACCCCGTGCTTTACCGGATTGTAAATGGCCCTGTTTTTATGTGGCGCTAAAAGCACTTACTTTCCAATCAGTGGAAGGTCAGTGTCTTGATCAAGGACACTAGGGCATATGGTCCACGCACTGGGAACCAGACCGCCAACCCTTTGGTTTGTGGACAACCTACTTTACTGAGCCACAGTTGCCATGACTGATTGTGACTTCCAGAAATTACAAAAATATAATCTGCAGTGAAATTAACAAGCACATCTTTGGACTACGGGAGGACCAAGGCTCTTTCTGTTCTAATATCAGTCAACTTCTCAACCATAAACCTACAAACATCTTCATCCCAAAATATACAAGGTACAATTTCTAACAACATCCCAAAAGGTTTTACTAACTTCACATGTAAATTCCTTGAGATTGCACAACTTACTTAAAGCACTTCATAGTCAGTAGGGGATCCGTGTCTTGATCAAGGACACTTCAGTATGTGGTCCATGCATTGGAGACTTAATTGCTAACCTTTTGGTTCATGGACAATCCACTTTACCTACTGAGCCACAACTGCCCCTGACTGAATGTGACATCCAAATCTCATTATATAATGTAATTTTCCGAAAAACTAGTACATTTTCTTTCTACATAGTCCTTTCTACATTTACCATTTAGCCCAGCAGTTATGGAGAATACGAATCCTTCTTGCAGTAAGTCCACCTCCAGCACTCCCTTAAACGGAAACAAAGGCCACCATCTTGTCTGATGACCTCACCAATTTGGCTTTCTTGGGAGACACTGGGCGTTTCTTCTGTTGTCTTGTTGTTGGTCTTGCTATCACATTCTTCCTGACCTCCTTGGATGACAAGCCTTAGAGACTGAGGTATCAAGAGACCACACAAAGGCCCATTTTGTCCATTTTCTCAGATGGTGCTCACTTTTAATTTTCAATTACCGGATCAGAAAGTCACTGTATCATATTTGAGTCTGAAATTCTAGCCGTGACTCGGCTGACACACTATACATTGATCCAGTGACGATCATTGCTTGCTGTCATTTACAACTTACATGAAAAACAAAAAGAAAACAAGATAGTGGACCCATCCATGGGTCACACGAGGAGTACATATAGGACTATGGATTGTTTGTAAATTGCATTTCTATTGATCATTGTCAATCAGGTATTGCTTGAGAGTAGACATTCCTCAAAGATTCAGTGAATATTCACTATCAGTTGTCGCCCACTGAGATTCATTGCATGAACCACCTGCTTCAGGACCTCAGGACCTTTTTAGTTTTTTTGCCCTGTGGAATTACAGGGCACCATAGTCAAGGCTCCCATTCATTCATTATCTATTACTGCATATCCTGAGGGTCATAAGGGGCCTGGAGCCTATCCCAGCTGTCAGTGGGCGAGACATGGGGTTCACCCTGGACAGGTCGCCAGTATATCACATGGCAAACACAGAAAAACAAACAACCATTCACACCCACATGCATTCACCAGTTAAATTGACAACCACGTCTTTGGACTGCGGGAGAAGCTAGGCTCTTGCAATCCTAATATAATCAGTTAACTTCACAATCATAAACCTACATACATCATTATTTGCTGACTTCACGTGTAAATTCCTGGAGATTGCACGACTTACTGTTCCCTGCTGTGAAATAGACACGAAATTTATTTAATCTGAACCACTTTCCTAATAGCAACAGGCAAATTAACCTAATAGCTTCTACCAATACTCTCGGACATGAACTGTTCGATAGTTGCTAGTATCCTAGCAGGGAAAAACTGTACACGTTAAGGAACAGAGGGTCAATGGGGGCCATAAGGATCCACTTTTAAGTCAAACTGGCCATGCTCAACGGACTGATATCTGTAAAACCCAAATAGTCTCTGGGAGTGTGGACAGTGTAATGATATCAGAAACACTACGCTACTGTAAGTGTCCGGGGTTGGCCACCCAGACAGTTTACCTATCAGAGAACTCACTATCTGACCCAGACTTTAAAGTTGCTCCAAATCCAGCCATGAGCGACACAGAGCCGTCAGGTTCACCTATTTGACGATCCAGCTGCAGCCACTTTGCATTATGACAGGTTGAGATAGTTTGCTCTGCTCCGAGATAAAGTATTGTATTAGTGTGAGCGTTGAGCAGCAAGCTGTGCAAACAGAGCCGACAGGATGTGCTGGGACTGATCAGAGGCTAAAGGTTGGAAAGTGGTGCCAACAGGTCTGGACCTCACAGAGTGGAACCGCTCAAATTTACCATTATTTGAGTTTAAACTAAGCAAAGGTTAATGGAGTTTGTGACTTTGGGAATGCAACTTTATTTATTGTCATGTTTGATGGTAAACGGTTATGGGAGAAATGGTGAAGCTTAAATGTAATCCCTACATTTAGCATTATAATTGGTTATAAGTCACCACGTTTTCAGTTTTGCCTCCTTTAGTGCTGAAATCACTCTTTTTATATTATTGTTAGTTTGTTGGTATCATCATGTTTCCTTTATTACATATCTGAACCAACATTTAGACTAGTCTACTTCAGCTTCAATGGCATCTGGCAGAGCAGCCATTGACAACTAAAAAAACATGAAGAACAGCACAAGGTGTTGACCTGGCCTCCAAATTCACTAGATCCCAAACTGATCAAGTATCTGTGGGATAAGCCTTGTAATGTAAAGCACATTGAGCTTCCATGAAATTAAATGTACTCACTAAATAAAGCTGCCTTACATAGAAAGACATATTGGAGACAACTACTTCAAAACCTGGGCAGTTAATGCTGCATGCTTTTTGTCATTCGGGTAAATTGGCCCTGAGTTCGACAGCCCCCAGGAAAGATCATTTGGAAATGCAAAATTTATTAAGATAACAAGAGCTTGAAAATCAATATACTGGTTGTTGGCAACATCATTGAGCGGAGTTCCAGGTGAAGGTAGTAGACAGGAACAGGACCCCTAGACAGTGGTGGTGGTGGTGGAGGAGATAGGTTGATTTCAGTACCCCTCTACAACCAGGATGAGGTAGAGATGGGGAAGAGAAGGAGGGCTGCACAGCAGATGGTTTGAAAGGCAGAGTGACAGAATTGCAGTGCATTTAAAGAATGGAAAATTGGGATTGGCTCAGAGAATATAGACACAAAGCTCATTGAACAAGAGCAGGGATACTGAAATTGAGAATGATTTTGACGGTGTGGGAAAGCGGGAGTGATGAAGAGAATGGTGCTGCGGAAACAGCCCAAAATGACCACAGAGGGATGGAGACGGAATGTGTGAACAGATCTTCCTCATTGAACGTTCGCCCAAGCTTCATCGGCTATTGATACAAACATATTGTTGGACGTGTTTGGACTAAAACCAGGGTTATTTGGAAAATGTCAACTCAAAAATATAATGTAATGTATTTCTACATTAAACATAGTTATACTTTCAAATATAATATGTGTGTTAGGTCACATTAACCCAACTTAAATAATTTAGTGTCAAATTAAGAGCTGTGTTTTAAAAAGATACCATCAGTTTGGATCCAAGACTACTCTTATCTATCGATATCCTAGCTTTGATTTCTACAGGAAAATGAGGTCTAAGGAACTCCCAGCTATAGATAGCCAGTACCTAGACCAGGTAGATTATTAGAAAACTCAATCAGAAGTTCACAATGAAATAATACCTGTGTAGTTTTCAGCTTTACTATCTGGTCTGCTCACCATCATTGTACTGTTAAAGTCTTATGGTGAACCATAAAACATGATCCTGTTTTGCAGAGCAGAAGGAACAAGAGATGGCTGCAACAAGACCTGAATTTGTACAGACCAATTGGTAGTAATAATACCAATTCTGTGCATGACATATCCTTACTGTTGTGAGTTTATTTTAAGTCAGAGATGGCGCTATAATTCCACGACCCTTTCATTATGCTAGCCAGCCATGTGCATTCAGACTGAACCAGCGGCGTCCGTGTCTGTTGCTACCTTAGCGTGCTATTAATGCATAAAACAACCTGGTGCAATAAAAGCCTTGAACGGAATTTGTGAAAGTGGCTTTTCAAACTCACAAACAACTCAGTCGTCTCCATTCCAATCCATTCCTGTTGGGGAAGTAAAACCTTCCTGACTACACTACACTAAAATTCTGCAGGCCGTTTCATTTTAATATTTAATTTTCCCTATCTCAGGAATGAACGTTAGACACTTCTCAATGAGGGCCTTGGCCAGGGGTTTATTTATAATGCAGCCATTAAGGGAAGGCTTAGGAATAAGCCGCGCCTACAGTTTTCATGAGTTGCTGTGGAGAGGTGTAGTTCAGGTTTCACGTTATGAGTTCAGCTTTGGTGGTCTCTTATTAGCGGGGCCGCAGGGCTGAGCAGGGAGCTAGGGGAGCTTAGCTGGGAGGGAGCTGCTATCGTGCTGCCTCACCCAGCAGCAAATCAAACCAGATGGGTTCGTTTATAGCCAATTAGCAGTGTGTTGTGAACAGAACACCACTGACTCACCTAGCATTATTACTATTTTAACTTTTATCAAAGCTACCAAGAAGCTGAGTTGGGGTTTTGATGCTTGCTCGACTTCTGCTGGGTGAGGAAGCAGGAACAGGGACTGAATGCAATGAATAGCTCAGAGTGTGTGTATGTGCGTGCTGTGTGACTGAATCATAGATCAGATTTGGTAAAGGACTGAGAACTACACACACTAGAAGCAGATGTAAAACGTCAGCACTTCCAGCGTTACTGCTGAACAGGAAAACACAAACGCAAAGGCAGCTGGACGGCCTTCAACTGGATACGGGCAACGTGCAGAGACAAGAGTGTCCTGTTACTGAAAAAGAGAGATCAAGTCCTATGCAGGAATGTTGCTCTTGCTCCTCAGCCCCCTTCCACTCCCCCTCTCACTCTCCTCTAATCGTTCCCTACATCACTTACTTGGCCTTTGCTTGACTCCCTCTGTGATGGTCCACTTCACTCAGCTCATAAACAATGCCCCCAGCCCCTTCCACACCTTCATATTTCTGCCTGAATACCAGTTTCAGCCTCTCGCTGCCTGCCTACCTCCAAGTCATATCAGACCTTTTAATAATAATTAGTTGAGGGACTGCAGCACAGCGAGATATTTCCCTAATTCATCCCCATCTCTGGAAGAAGGAGAATGGTAAGGTAAAGCTATACTGGTTGGTTCCTGCTGAGATAATAACAGCCTCATCATACACTTGGAAACAAAGCCGAGACTTGGTGGAAAAAAGGCCTTTTTGTTGTCTTCATTGTGTGCAACCCGCATCACAAGACAACCACATGAAAGGGAACACAAAAAGGAAGACCAGCTGCTGCGCACATCCATTGTCTGAGTACATACTGAGGGTGAACAATGTTCAGATCAATGCAATTACTATGAAAAGATTGTGGTGCTTTAGGAAGGTTGTTGCTGCACCCAAACAGCGGGCTTTACCTCCAGGCGGGGGTGCTCTCTCAGCTTAGAGGGAGTAATCATCGGCGCAATGGTACATCCCGGGTGTATCAGCCACCAATGACAACTCAGCGTCATTTGAAAGCCTCTCAATGAAAACCCCTACCTCTAATTGTCCCTGCAATGCTTATCAGCGCTGCCAATCCCAACTAGAGCGGAAAGACGGAGCAATTTTCCCATTACAGCGGGAGCAGAAAATGGAGGAGAGACGAGGGAGCACGGTGTCTCCAGAGAGCGGTGCAGATGGCTTCATCTCCAAGTTCAAAAACACAGACAGGAGGGATGGGGGCTAGGGACACGGTGCACGCGGGCTCACACGCACTTGTGATGCGCTTGTGCACAGACACGTGCATGCAGACGGAGACACGATTCATGCACTCTGACAACATACAATCAATTAGCTTTTAACCTCCTTTCTGCATCCAGTTTCCTTCAAGGCCACAGTTGCGCACAGTGCAGGCACGGAGGATTCAATTCAATGAGCACTGAGATCATTGCTGTTTTTAGCTTAGTGGTTAGATAAGCTCGCTTCAACACTGCCTGGCTTTGATGTCAGAGAATCAGACCAACTTTCACTCCCAACATGGATATTTGCATTAAACTGGAAACCTACAGTACATTTCCTCTTCAGGCTGCGGCCGTCTGAGAGCAAGAATGCAGCGCCACTGTGCTGCGACAGTCATGACAACAAATGGCATCCAGATAACATCACATAGACTGGGATTCAACCTGAGCTTCACCCACCATCCCAGCAGCGAAGAGATTAATCTGTTTACCTGCCTTCCTGAAGGAATGTTTATTCAGACACATGCATCTGTGTATACAGTTCACTGTAGGAGCTCAGGTTTAAAAATGATACAGCAAGTGTTTTGTGTGTGTGTGTGTTTGGAGGAGAGGTTGCCTACGCTAAACTCCTCGTTTATTATCAATGCAGACATCTTTAAGTGTCTGCCGTCTGGCTCCACAAGGCTTATCAGCTCCTCATTGGCTTACACAATTATAGAAAACATACACAAAAGTGTGCTACCGCGCATACACCCGAAGCCGCGCTCGTGTGCACGCGTACGCACACTCATGCAAAGAGGCATTTAGCAGCCCACTTAAATCCAAAATAGATCAACTTAACCTCCTCGAGGCAGCGTGGTTGCACAGACCATTAGAGCGCAAGTCTGACAGGCCCAACAGACAGAGATAAATACCCTTGTTTTATTAGAAAAATCCATCATAGCTTTGACCTACCAGCCTAAAAATGGGGCTCCGTTTCATTCCTAAGGCCCCCCCCCCCCCATTCCTGAGGTCACGACCAGCAGGGTAAGCAAACAGAGCAAAAGATGAGGCCAGAGATTGGTGGATGGCTGTTGGCCTGATCTCTTATCTGGCAGAACTTTTGCAGACGTCCTCTGCAAAGAGAAGGCTACAGATACAGTCAGAGGCAACGAGATGACAAACCTCAAACTGTCAGGTCTGTTTTTTTGTTGCCGTTTTTGATTCTGTAGAAAAGATGTCCTCCTTCAAATCCAAGAGTTCAACAAACCAGTGAGGGGTCCACTTTATCCACGAGACTTTCCTCTGTCTGTCTGGCTATGTTTGCCCCCACCTCATCTACCACCGCACAGACACACACCCTATTGTAGTGGCTGTGCAGGTGTATGCCTGCTGATAAGAAGCATAGGTGCCCTGTGGTTCATCGAGGTGAGGCTGCGTTGGGGTGAGCTCTGCCCTCAGCCCTGCGCTGGCATTTCCAACCGGGGGAAGTTCAACCGAGGAGGGCAGAAGCGACAGCGCTTATCATGCAGGGGACTGAGGACCAGGCGCCCAGCAGAGCCACGGGGACTTGAACTCCTAGCCTGCATCCCTGCATTTCGCCCAGCATTGTCTGGCAGCAGGCCCTGCTTGAGCGAAGAAAACCACATAGTCCACGACTCTCAGGGTGAGACTGAACACCCGCCCCCACCCCCTCTCTGAACCGGCTCTGTACACCTCTCACCCTGCTCTGCAATGATATCTCTGTCTGAAATGCCAAACCTCAAATACACACACATACGAGCCACACACTGACATTTCAGCTGCACTCCGTTTGATCAGCATGGCCCTGTGCTTCAACAGAATTGCACAGATGGCTGGGTGGTTGCAGGTTGTAGGTGGAGTGTTAAGTTGTCCTTGCATCAGACGTGTAATCCAAAGAATGGGGTCAAAATAAATGATTTCTTTAAAGAGATATTTATTTTATAAAAGGAAAAATGCCTGTGGCACTGCCGTGTTCCGTGTTTGTGGATAATTGGTCCACTTCTGACTTATATGAAGTCTGTGTTGACTGTAGCTAGAGTGAAATAAAGTTGTGTTCATATGACAGGCAGCACAAACTGAGGAACAGCAGAAAAAAACTAATGTCCACTGACTTAATAAGGCCTGGTATATGTAATTGCAAAAAAGTGGACACCTTAAGCTACACAAGATGGCCGCTATAGCACCAAGCAACAAGAGAAAGATGTCCACATATATTTGATTTCACGTCTTCTCAGAACAATCAAGCTGATCCTTAACTTGTCTGGACTAACATGGCAACCACACAACGAACTGTGCCATCGAAAGTCCACTTGCCGTTTGCGATTATTACTCTGTTCCTGCTGCTCTACACTGACCATTGATTCCCCTCTTCATGCTTCTATCTTCAACACACCTGACACACTGACTGATTCGTTACGTAATAAAACACATATGTAAATGTCATTTACTGCTTGACAATTATGAAACACCAGCAAGTGTCAACTTCCTAACTGGTCCCCAGGTATTGAAATGGTGTTGAGTTATGAAATTCAGTGTGAACCTGGAAGGTGCTAAGGTTGTGCTTGAATTCACACGCTAGTTGTCTGAGAATTTATGTCCTGATATCAAAATGATTGTGCAAGCACAAGGAGGTGAGACTACGTCAACCTCACCATCATGTCTCATGTTAGGTTGATGGGTATGTCTGGAAAATGCATGCTTCAACAAATGAACTAACTAAAACTTCAGAGTCTGAGGCTTGATGTTTCAGCTAGCTTAGCTTCAGTGTTTCCAGCCTCACAGAGAGTATAAACCCAACGTGGCGGTAGAAGTGAGAAGGCCCATCTGCCCCCCCACCTCCAGTTCAGAGGCCTCAATTAGGGAACAAGGCATGGGATGTTGTGAGTTAACTTTAATAGGCAATAGGGGGATAGTAGTTTTAAAGCCAGGCGCTCTGGTGGAAAGCGGTCAGGGTTGGAAACTCAGGTTAATGTGTTATTGGATAGTTGTAGAACAAATTTCCATGTTCTCCAATGTTCTCCAGATGAAATTATTGATAAGCTGAGATAAACAGTTGAATGTGGAACTGCTTCAAATGATAATAATTGTTTGATAACCTCTCAAAATGTTAGCATAGTGCGTTCAGTCATCACCGTACGTCACAGAGCTCACTAATGTTACCGTGTTGGCATTCTAGCAATGTTAATATTTGTTAATTAACAAAGTAAAGTTAGGACCATGTTGCCAAATGCTGTCTTCAGCTGGTATAGGCATACCCAACGCTGTAAATGGACATGGTGGAAGTTTTCGATTCATTTTATATGTCAGAGGAAAGTATCGTATAGGGACCCAGTCCCGGCCAATTTAGTATCACCAGTTAACCTAATGAGCACTGGTCAATGATGGGAGATAGCTGGAGTACCCAGAGAGAACCCATGCACACACGGGGAGAACATGCAAACTCCACACAGAAAGGCCCCAGTCGGCCTGGACTTGAATGCAGAACGTTTTTGCTGTGAGGCATCAGTGCTAACCACCACACCGCTGTGCTGCCCTGCTAAGAGTACCAGTAAGTAGAAATAAGCGTGATACAGCCTCATTCTTTAATTATACTTTTACATTTTTTACATTAAGTTAGCTGCTTGTTAGCTTGCTAAACTGTTAGCTTAGCTGCATATTAGCTACTAAACAGTTTGCTATGGTGGCTTCTAGATGCTGACAGTTGGTAGAAATCAAGGCAAAGTATGCCACAAATATGCCAAATTGGACATTTTAACAGATTAGAAGACAGATTTTGGGGTGTTGGGGGTTGTTTTATAGTGATCTAAAACACTGCCCCGAGTTTCTGATTGGTCCAAGGTGACAGATTGTCACTGATTGTCAGTGGATACTTCTCAGCACGTTTGATGAAGATGAATTCTTCCTGTAAGTATCGCTGCTGTCTATTTCCACATGGAGAATAACTGATGAACTAAAAGTGAGAATTTGAAAAGTACACAAGTAAATAAATGTACATTTACTCCGTAAGATACTATGTATGAGAACAAATATTATTCAAACCAATTAGAAAAAATATATATTTCATTACAGTGGAAATGTGCTCTGTTGGCTCTGTAATTTCACTTATTTTCCAACATAATATAGTGAAAAATAACTTATAAAGGTACAGTTTGAGACAAGTGAAATCAAACTGACAGTTGCTTTGTTGCCATTGTGTTCTCATAACTCAGCTGATTTTACTATATTACACAAGTTCCATTTGAGGGCCACATACATAGACTACAGAGCTGTAAGAATAAACTGCGGCCTCCAAGACTGTGAGAAAGTGTCTCACTAAACTGTGAATGCAACTACTACTTCGTGTCTATTATGCAAGTAGTAATGAACAAGTGAATAAGGGGGTGATTTCAGACAAAACTTGAGTTTCTTTGGATTGCTAGGTTAGACAGCATCCAGTCTTTAAACGAAGCTTTAAAGTTTTCTGAATAGGCTTTGAAAGAGCTGCTGTGACATAACGAGAACAATATGTCCATCAGCAGTTTGTGCATGTTTCCTTCAGCCAGACACTGAACACCCCATCTGCTTTTGTTGTCAATGATGAGAAGTTCAGCCTCTCACGCCAGTAAAAGCTCAACCCAGAACGACAGACGGGGCATTTTTTTCCTGGATCCCGCAGCTCTCTTGCATCGACTTCCTTTAGGATAAAAATAGTCTGACATAAGGGGAATGATATATGATCTCAGTCATTCATCTAAATTGGACAAATGAGGCCCACAGGTCTGAGCTGTGAAAGACCCCCGCCTCCTCCCATGACAGGACTGAATGGGCCAATGTGTGTGTGTCAGGAGGTTGGGGGTGTATTTTCATGTGTGAGAACCTATTTATTTTAACGTGTGAAAGTCTGTCTGTATGAATGGCTGCCAGAGGATGTGTGCTGCATGAATATGAATACATGTTAACATCGCTGCCGTGATCGTCTTTAATATCTGTGTGTTTTTGGATTGGGAGTGTGTCCTTATGCACAGCCCTTACTGTGAGAGAGTGAGAGGCGGCATTGTTGCATCTGCTCCTCATTAAAGGGTGCTAATGAACGCACGTGTGTTCCACCTGGTTTAGTGGAGTGGGGGGTTGATGAGGGCCTGGCCTTTCCCAGTTCTCCACTCGTAAAAACTGTCTCAAGACAAAACAGGAGAGCTCAATCCCCAGACGCTCATCTGACAACAGTTTGGCGGCTCTTCCTCTAATGATGATGGTGATGTTTGGTGGCCCTGCTGGGAAGGACTGTGACTGTACCTGGGAAAAAATAAGATTACAAAGGAGGACCTGAGAAGAGCTAGGGAAAGGTTACACTTAGAGTTGTTTCTCAGTTCAGTCCAAACTGTGCAAGTGATCAGATTAAACTTGTCCAGACATCGCCAACATATCTGCATGGGTTGCTGTGGTGACAATCAAGGCGTCAACAACTACATAAACTATTGATGCGGGGAAGAGAAATGGAAGTCCAACATTTCTGGCTTGAGGTGAACTACCACGGATAGTCGCTGGGTAGCCTAATGGCTCCAAAAAATCTCTGGCTCCCATAGAGTCCCAATTCAAATATTGCAAATACTTGAAATACAAATCAACCACTTTTAGAAATAACTCCATAAATAAACGCATGTGTAGTCTCAAAGAGTGGTATCTTTAGGGGCAGGTCTGGATTGAATGACTTGTCAGGTCCACCCTCTTGCTCCTCCTTCTCAACGGTAATCTACAAACCACTGTCTGATGTCACTTTGACTACATTCATCTTTTATTTAGTACAGTAAGGTACAAAAGCCTCCAAAATAAGAGCCAGCAATTTACCACAACATCTTCCACTGTCCCCTATCCCCTGTCCACGACTGTTGTTCACCATAGTGCTCTACTAGTAGAAGCATAGATTTCCCTTTCTGTGGTCGTCGTGAAATCCAATGAACTGGACTGAGGCATCTGTAGAAATCCAGTAAGTATTTGAAACAAGTGTGAGCTCCATCCAGAACCATCCAGTAACATCAGTCTCTCTAAGTTTAAGGACAAACTTGTGATCACAAGACTTCTTTTGGGCTGCAACTGCTTTGGCAAACCTACTAGGGAGTAAAAAAAAAACAGTTCAGTTAGTCACTGTTAAAATGCTGACTGCATGCAGAAGAGAAACAGGAGGCAAACAGCAGACGGGTCATCGTACAAGTTTTTCAGCATGTACAATGACGTCACTCTACCTCCACCTTTGACAGACAAGAATCATAATTTACACAGCTGCTGGAAGTCAGGGAGAAGTTAAAAATGTGCCAAATTAGGTATTTTAACTAAAGACAGATGTTATTGGGGGTTGTTTTATGGCGATCTAAGAGTTCCCGATAGGTTCAACGTCCATCTGCAAGACTTATTTGACTGTTGGTGGATGCTTCTCAGCACGTTTATGAGATTAATTCTTCCTGTAAGGATCAAAATCAACCCATTTAGTCTCTATTTCCACCTAAAGAATAATTGTTGAACTGAAAGTGAGAATGGGCGGCACAGTAGCGAGGTGGTTAGCACTGATGCCTCACAGCAAGAAGGTCCCGGGTTCGAATCCATGGGCCGACTGGGCCTTTCTGTGTGGAGTTTGCATGTTCTCCCTGTGTCTGCGTGGGTTCTCTCCGGGTACTCCAGCTTCCTCCCACCATCCAAAGACATGCTCATTATGTTAATTGGTGATTCTAAATTGGCCATAGGTGTGCGCGTGAGTGTGAATGGTTGTCTGTCTCTCTATGTTGGCCCTGCGATAGACTGGCGACCTGTCCAGGGTGTACCCCGCCTCCAGCAGACCCCCGTGAGGAATAAGCGGGTACAGAAGATGAATGAATGAAAGTCAGAATTTTAAAGTTCACAAGTAAATAAAAGTTAGGTTTTTCTATCACAACACGTTGGCTTATTGACGTACTCCATGAGATACTGTATATGAGAACAAATATAATTCAAACAATTTATGGCTATGAATATTTCATTACAGTGGAAATATGCTCTGTAAGCGGAGACAATTCCACTTGTTTTCGCCCATATTATAGTGAAAAATAACTTCATTTATAAAAGTACGTTTAGAGACAAGTAAAAGCAATAAACCAAAATGACAAATAGATAAAAACCGAGGTGATAAAACGAAGCGATTATAAATCACAGAGAACAGTTGTAAAATGAACACATAATAAAATGACAATCAGAGAGATGATGGCAATCAATCAAACATAGAAGCAAAGTTGAGACAAGGTTGTAAAAAGTTTCTCGACTGATTTGCAAGAAGAGGTTTTTGGCAGCTTCTCGCGCAGAACGAGGGGGAACTTTTTTCCCTTTAAAGCCGTGCTATTGCAAGAATTTTTTATTTATTTATTTGACAATTGTCCGGGCTATTTCAATATTTATATAAGAGTGTCAGAAAAGAATGAAAACCAGTACACTTGTTTTCGCAAGATAAACACGTGCCCAAACTGTTCAGTATCATTCCTGTGAAATTGCAGGGGAGGACAAAGTATATCTACCATCATCATACTGTGAAGACTGGAGATTAAGCTGATGCTGTGTTTTTTTCTATCAGCAAAATACTCGAGGGAAAAGCGGTGTAAACTGATGCTTCAATCACTTTGCAAACAGCCTTCTGCTGTTACCTTGCAGCTGTCGGTGAGTCTCTGCGGTGAGAAGCCCTCCCTCGGGTTTCTCCCACAGCCTGCTAAGGTTGGTATTGATACAACACCCCTGTGTGCTCACCTAGCACAGGTACTGCTTGAAACATCATCACCACAATCACACACAGGAGAGGTGCGACCGGGATGAAAGATTTATATGCTTTGTGATAAAAGATACATATTTTGATGCTATTGATAGCTGCGAAGTAGAGCCAATATTCTCTATGTGTTAAAGTGGTAATTCCCTTTGTGGCTGTGTGGTTTGGATCAAGTGTGATGCCCTTTAAAGGACTAGCCTACTCCTTCACTGCAATGCTATACATTTTTGCTAACCACATTTGAACTCATTCTTTATGATTTGAGATTTTCATATGTATATTGTCTACTACAGCTTGATTTCAGTCCACTTCACATGCTACAAAAGAAAAAACGATTTTCATAACAAACAAAAATGACTGTAAATCAATAGCTGCTTGACATTGTTGAAAATGTGTATTCATATTGAGGTTGTAAAAATCCATGCGTTACCCCAAATTCCCTCTATTGCCACATATTTTTAAAGCGCAACTGACACATATAATGCACATTCCGTTATTATGAACTTGGTCCAAACCGTATTTTGGGAAATCAGGAAGTGATCAAGCAGCAGTAACGCTGAGGATAGCAGAATCTGACGTGTGATTGTAGTAAAGATTTAACCCTATAGAGAGCAGTAATATGCCTCTGTAGTGTCAGAACTCCCAAAAATCCCAAATGACAAAGAAGAAAACAGACACAACAGGCACTGACATTTACAGGCATTGACATTTAAACGCATTGTTTGTGGCAGGCCTTCTGCTTTGTTGTAGTCGACTTGAACCTGAATGGTTGGTTTCTTTCCGGGTTTAACTGGTCAACCTTTGACCTACATAGAGCATCATCTGCCACGAGTATACTTGTAGAGGATTGCATGTAAGCACATCTCCACAACCTTCATGTTGGAGGCATTTTGATAATCCTTAATGTAATTCAGAGGGCACACATGTGGCTTTCATGTCTTACACCTTATTCTCATCTGAACGTTAAAATACACAAATATTTCTATTTAAAAAGTGTGATTAATAGTACGCTAACTATGGAAAACGTGATTAATCGTGATTGAATAATATCTATTGACACCACTAAAATTATATACAAATGCTATTTGTTTTAGCGTTTTTTGATGCCTGCCTTGCTTTGGCCCTGCGTTGGAAAAAGACTGTAAAAAGAACTTCTTTTAGTGGAGTGAAACCAATTTTCAGTATGGATTGGCATTTTAGAGCATTGATTGTGGCAGGCCCATTGCATTCTTTGTTTGCAGATGATTGCATGCAAGCACATCATTGCAACCTCCATGTTGGAGGTATTGTGACAATCCTTAACTCTGCATAGATGGAAAGCTACACAAACAGAATGTAATCTGATTCCATTATATTATATTCAAATTAATTTTAAAACATTAATTTACGTTTTAATACAATTACAATTTAATACACAATAATCTTTTTTGTGGGATCAATAAAGCATATGCCTGGTATAGGAATTGAACCATATAGTTCATGAGCTGGTGGAGACCAAAACAGAGCATAAGGAAAATGAACATTTGCCTTACATACAGTTAAAACACACTAAAAGCTCTAATTTGGCTTTGTGTCTGTTAAATATGTTTTGAACATTTTTTGTCATCATATTACACCTCTTTGTGTTCCTGTATGCAGCCAAAAATTCAAGAAGTGCAACAAGGCTAGCAGCCAGAAGTGAAGTTGTTTTTTTGTTTAAACCCAGTGTGCGTATTGCTCAGTGTATATTATGCGATTGAAGCTATATCCAGATTTAATTCAAAATCTGAGCTTTCCTAGAACTATCTGTAGATCAAGTGTTTTGAATGACAGCATCCATCAGTAATTAGCCACTGCCTAAAGTCACAGTCTGTTAAGAAAACATAGCTGATAAACAGTAAATCTAACTAAAAAATGTGCAGACAGCATACATTGGAAATTCAAGTAAGAAAAGTAATTTTATGTGTTGGATGTCTCGCATGCTACGACCCTTCTAGCCCTAACACGCACTAAATGGATAGATATCCACACCCTCGCACATGTTAAAAAGACAGCAAACTAAATTGGTGTGCATGGACCAATATTCTTTTATCCCAAGCAGTATACATGTTTTGCACATCTCTTTGTTAACACAGATATCAGGAATGGAGGCGAATTCAAATCCAATCAAATCCAAGGTAAAAACAAACCAGAATTAACCTGTAACATGATACTAAAAAAAGACCTGTTTATACTTGCCTTGATAGTTCTGTGGTCTTTTTGCCCAACAACAGATGTATCATCTAGTGCAGCAGTAACCACCAAGCCTACCAATTTAACAAGCTATCAAGGCACAACTTCACAGCTAAAGTCAAAGGGCTTTATGAGTTTAAGGGGCTTTTTGAGAGCTAGCATCTTTTAACGTGCCTTAGGTAGAATTATTGTTATCTCGTTATTATATTGTTATCTGTAAAGAAATATCCACTATGATGGTGCTAGCTCCATCTACTGATAGCTTAGAAAATATCAGTAGACTACCTGCCATGTCATTTTTTTTTTCTTCTGAGTGAATATAATATGTTAATTGGCCGGACTTATGCTTAATTGTATTAAAACACAAATTACTGTGTTTATAGTAATATTAATGTCCCCCATTGTTAGCACTAGTCGGACTCCAGTCGCCAGTTGTTGCCATGTTGAGTACTGGGCGGAACAGCGTAATTCAGAAGGCACATGTGTAGCTTTTCTTCTTTTACATGTTAATCTTCTCCAAACGTTTAAATATACACATCTGGAATTAAAAAACTGTAGACCAACTGATCAGCATGAATCAGAAGAGGCCGGATTAGTACGGTTTGTAGCTCTTTCTAGCTTGCTAGCCTCCCAGCTAATAGTAGCTTTTCTTGGATTTTTAGCATCCCAGCTAATATACTAGCTCTTCTTAGCTTCCTAGCCTCCCAGCTAACACAGAATATACTTCTTAGCTGGCTGTTGGCTATAGTCTTTGATGTCTGTTCAAGTGCAACTTTCTGGCCCAGACACAGCCAGATGAGGCAACGTTGACTTTGTTGATGGTAGTTTACAAAAGTATTTTCTTTGACACTGGTGGGGAACGTATGCTCCAGCTGACCATTGGCTGTGTTTTTTCAGTGTGTTAAAGTCCAAACCTTTGGCCTGGATATAGGTGATGTAAGGTGACATCACAGTCAGCCTTTGTTGTTTCGTTAATTATAGAACATTATTCAAAGGCAGCATTAATAGTTTTCATCCACTGGGAGGCTTTTATGGCAATTACTGCTGTCTAGCCTGAAAACTTTAAACTATTTTATTCCTAAACCTCCACTGATCCTGCCTTTGTACAGCACAGTTGGGACATCAGACATGAAAAAACAAAAGGATTGGGGGGGGGGGGGGGGGGGTTACACTTCTTTTTTTTTACCTCTGTCACATTTATCTCTCTCTCTGTGTCTCTCCATCTCTGAACACACCATTCCTCAACCGTGTCCGATGTTGACAGCCGTGGGTAATGACAGTCGAGCGCTCTCTCGCTCCTCATTTACTCAGAGCTGGCAGTGTAACAGTTCGCTCAGAACTCTTAAGTGCTTGTTAATTTAATATGCAAATAAGTCTCTTGTCAATCTGAATGCTTTTTAATGAAAAAGCCCCTGCTTCCACAGGGCGTGGGCTGCTGCTGGTTGAATGTGGCTATGCCTGGAGAAAGTGAACAGGCTGGGGGGGCACAATGAGCAGAGAGCCACAGAGTTTCTGAAGGATAGCAGAAAGAAACACAGAGGTACAAAATATTAGGGACAGAGAATGGAAGCCCAGACGGCGCACATTGAACATACATGGCAGCTGGTTGCAGCCTGGACATGTGGAACACATGACGGTGATCTATGTCAGCCAGAGTTCCTGGCTGATAGAGCTTTAAAACACAATCTGGGGGTTATGAGCGGGAGCAAACACGACCACCAGCCTGCACAAACATGATAGAGTGAGGCACACACACCATCCTCTACCCACATCCCTCTGTTAATGACAGACCTTAGCTCAACCTTTGCCTACATATGGGTGGCGCAGTGTGCTGAAAGTAAGGTGAGCGTGTTATTGGGAAGGTGGGGGGTTGGATTGCAGGCGGTGTTAAGTCAAGCAGGAACCCTCAATGTTGCTAATTTATTTACAGATTTAATTAGATGGATAGAGCCCTCACAGATATAAGAAAGAGAGGAGAGATGTTGCCAGCGTTACAGCACTTTAATTATGGTAGCAGGCTCCTGATCCCTGCGCTCCGCTGTCTGGGGAGCCAGTTAATTAAAATCCTCATTATTTTACTTTTAATTAGTTCCCCCCTCTTTTGTTTCCTTTCACCATATGGCCGTGTTCCGTGGTCAAATTAACGTAATTGAGCTAATTAAGCCGATCACTTTAATTATTCAAAGCGTTCCGATTGGCCAGGAGAACTTTTCTCCCTCTCCCCTCCCTGACATTCCTGAATGAGGCTCGGAGTTGTAAAGTCGTTCTCTTTGTCATTATGCTCCTCTACTCCCCTGCTGAAGCACTGAGTTATGGCTGCAACATGCCTCACTTCCTACATGTTCCAGCACTGTCTCATGTTTCATTCCCATACAATACGGGGTATGGCAGAGTAGCGCCGGAGCCCACAGCGACTTTAACTTGAAATCATCAGAACGTTTAACGCACTATGGTTATGGCAAATTAGGTGCGTGTTGCAAGTAGCTGTATTTGGTTCCGAACCATCGTCTGGTGCTTGGGGATTGGAAGCTACCATAAATAGCTCTGGCAGCCCGTGCAGCTTCCGTTAAGGATTGTCAGCACAGCTAAATGCCATAGACATCTTTCAGCACACTACCACTGAATTTACATGCTTGGATTTTGAAAATGGGTGACAACCAGATGGCGGTTTTACAGCAAACATAGGCCTGCTTATGTTAAGCTCAGCGCCTGAGGGTGGACAAGACCTGTCTATCAGCATTCATCTAGAACGGTACCTCGGTTGCATCATCCATTCTCAGCTCATCAGCCTACTTTTTCTTTTTTAATGATGTAATGTCGAGGCATTTGTTTCCTTGATCTGATTTCGACACGGCTGGAGTCAGGATAAAGCATAGAATCTTTTCTCAAGGGGTCATTTTCAAAGTGACATTTTCTCATACGGAATGTAAATATCTGTCATTCAGAATAACAATGTGTAGTGTGAAGCTTTAACACTGCTGGGCTAGCCTTTTGAAGAAAAATCACAGAGATGACGCAACTTACTTTACATTTCTGCTTTGTTTTGGATATGTAGCGCATGAGTGATTATAGCCCTCATAGACAAGCAGAGAGAAATGCTGTCAAAGATCACTATAAAGATAAGTTTACCTTCAATTTCAGTAAAAATACTGTCTCTCCAACCCCCAGGAATATCTTTTCTGAACACTTCCATACATAAATGGAATTCTGATTGTGCTGCTTACAGCTAATAAACGATATTTACTCACCGAACCATTTCTTAATTTAATTTCATCGCTGTTATATTTGCAAGCTTTCAACTCTGTAAACTGTGCGCCGCTGTCACTGGAAGGGCGTTACCCACCGATTGCCATTTGCCCTCATCAGAGTAATTCTCGTGAGAAATGATGCCGCTTCCAGCCCTCCGAAAATACTTCCTTATGTGCTCTAATTTATTCATCATCCACCAGAATATGATGGAATAAAAATGTAACAAAGGCTTTGGAGGAGATGAGGGCCTCAGCGAGGCGGAGCAGTGATTAAAAATGTGACCTATGAATTTCACGTTACACAGAAGAGGAGAATGACCGCTCGAGTACTGTCAATTGATGTCACGTTTGCAAAGTGCCTTTAAAACAGCAGTTGACAAGCACCGTCATGACCAGGCATCTCAAACAACACTAAAGTGATGAGCATTTAGCATTGAATACTTTTTAAAATTAAGACGTTGTAAGTTTAACGGTTAACCAAAGTGGGAAGCAGGGCCCTTTATTCTCCTGCTGCTCACACTTTAGTTCACATCTGGTGACACAATGTAGGCTGGACTGTCACAGAGATGTGTCGGCCCACGCCGGCACGTTGCCTGGTTCCAGACTCTGCCTGTCCTCTCCACACACGGAAAGGCCTGGTCGTTAAGAGCTTCTGGCTGACACACCGGCAAATCAAGAATCAAGGAAGGCAGCCATCTTGGATGAATATCAGAGGAAGTGTCTGGGCTAGAAGGAGGCTTCGCGGGTCCCTTTCCCTTTCATCATGAGCATGTAAAAATATCCTGGCATCTTCTTGTGTCTTCACACAGTGTGAGGTGGAGGAGCTCTGGCAATTACACTCATCTGCATGTGTTAATATGATTAATTAGCGGGAATAAACACTTTCCTATGACACGGGCTACATGGTGAGCCACACACCTGCAGAAGCCCTGATAAAAGACAACGCCTCATGGCAAAGAGCCTTTTCATGAGACCTGCTAATTGGCATCTGAAAACGTTCTGGCTAATTAGGAAAAGGCAGATGAGGCTTGATTAGTTTGAATGCAAAGTGTAACTTGTGGTGCGGTGGGACTCGGGAATGTGCCGAGGTTTTATTTCTTCACCATCACGATACAAAGATAATTGTAATTGTGATCATTTGCATACGCTAATGAATTTGCGTGACGCTCCTTGATCAGACGTGGAATAAATAATTGATGCAGTATCAGCACCTACCATGACAAGTGGGACGTTTTGAAATAGCTAAGCGCATTAAGGTGCAAGTTTGATGGCTGCCATGCTCCCAGGCAAGGTGTGAAAGTAGAGCAGATGCTATCTTCTGCTTCCTGCACACTGTGTACTCCACCGCCGCTATCACACTAAGATTAACTCCCAACCTCCGATGGTATGCCGTGACTTAAAAGTTTTTAACGTAGTATTAAAAAGGCGCGCCGAGTTAGAACAAATTAGATGCAGCTCAGGAAAATAATTTTCAGAAGCCATGCAGAGTGGTGGAGAACAAAGAGCTACGATGGGAAACAAACCCAGGCTGTGTGGGAGCTTTAATTGGAACACGGTAAACAGTAAATACATCAGATTGTTTCAAATGCTCTGGATGTAGAGGGGGCCACTCCCCTTTAATTAGCCGCTTTCAGATTAGGCTTTATTAGAGGAAGGCAGGCAGCCACTGAGCCAGTCAGCCACGGGATATGCCCCAAGTTCAGCCTCCCAGGAGCTCCAGCAGCACAGATACAGGGCTCATGTTTAATTGCTTCTGTAAATGGTCAGAGCTCAAGCCCCCTAATTCCATTCCTCAGGGTAATCAGGCATGTTTTCACCATACACGGCTAAAGAAAGTGAGAGAGCCAGCAAGATCCACCATGTTAGGTACCATGCAACGCAATGCCACACTAATGCCACTAAGGGCCTTCAGAACGATATTCAGCTCGCTTTGTGACATGTTACAGGAAAATCGTTTTAATAGGATTTTTGTTTTTAACCCCACAATAATATTTTTTTCCTTCCACACACTGAACAGGCATCTGATAAAAGAAATACAACTCTACAGCAGAAAAACAAAACTGTCACTGAATTACTTCTTTGTGCAGAGCATGTGAGAATTTTACAAAACTGCAACAGGTTTCCGTTTTCCTTGAGTGCTTCAAAAAGTGTCAGATGCTGGTTTTTAAACTCACGCAGTTGTCGCTACTCTGAATTTACTCTGAATTTTTGGCCCCACACCCATCAATTTTAGCATCAGTGTTAGAACATATACAAGTGGGAGTGGGAGTTCATTAAAAACACTGACGCTCGGAGGAAATATTGCCACAGGACGTAAGCAAAGCTTTGACAGTAATTTTACAGCAGTCCATCAAATGTTCGTTCAAGCATCTTTCAGTCGCTCTCCCCAGTCGGCACTGGCTTTCATCGTCATTGTTTTCCTCCAGCATCCTTGTAGTCCTGTAGGAGCCTTTTGCCAGTGCAGTCCACACATATTCTTTAAGTCTTTGCACAGACCACGACATTAACTTTGTATGCGGTATAGAAAGTATCTCGATATGACGAGGGAAGGGATATCTTGAATGAGAAACGGTGTCCTCTTCAAAGGGTCAGAGAGGTGAGCAGGTGGGGCGGTGATGAGAATCCACAACAACAATGGCGACGGTCGTGTGAAAGGAGAAGCGGGCCGAAGAGAAAGGGGAAGTCGAGCTCACGCAAAACTCCTGCCACTCAACATACCTGCAGACAAGACCAGACAGAGGGGTCACATCACATGTTACAGGTTAACCTCAGGGCAAAGCCTCTTAAAGTGTTTCTACTTCCTTCTTATTCAAATGTTTTGTTTGTTTAAAAGTCACTCAAGCTCAGACAAAAATGCAATTTATCAAAAATTCAAGAAACCCCAAAACAAAACGACAAAAAAAAGAAATTCTTGTATTACCACAAGTAAAGCGTTAGTAGCTTTTGAAAGTATCATTTCAGTTCTTCAAAAAATTTGGATTTACGTTTTGAGAGTAATTTTTCAAAAGTTCCTTCCAAACTCCTATATTTATAATACTCCTGGATTCAAAATGATGCTTAGCAAGTACAAACAACAAAATGTATTTAACAAATAATGCTCACTGTGCATCAGAAGGGAGTTCCAATGTAATAATACATTATTTTTAACATGTAGACAGCATTTTATTATTGCATCTGGTTGAGGGGCAGCTATTTTTAACAGTCTTACTTCCTCTTGGAAAATTAAATCTGGTCAAATGTAGCTGAGTAGTGGTATAAAGAAGCAAAATAGTGTTTTTCACCTATTTGTGTTACTGTTATTATTCACTCTTGTGACTAAAGTGTACATTGTATTGGTTGCATTATTAAATTTTTAACCATGTCATTGCTTTGATTCATACTAATAACACACCCTGATTTTATTGTTTGCGTTAGAGCACAGTGATTTTCAGGTGAGGACGGTTTACGCTCTGCTACAAATATTGTATTGTATTGTGTCAGCAGGACCTTCATTCACCTTCTGGTCTGTCAGCACAGAGCTGCTCTGAAGTGCAGGCAGGTGGCTGTTGAGCAAGGCAGCGCCGGGTCTGTCGTGCTCACAGAAGATTGTACCGTTGATGTAGTGGAAGCGATCGCCAGGCATTAGTCTGTTTCTACAGGTGGCGCAGCTGAAACACTGCAGAGGATTGAAGACAAAAAAAGTCGAGTGATTTAAGTAAATGAAATCCCCTTAAGCACAGTAATAAACTACAGGCATAACAACAGCTTAAGTGAAGCCGAAAACCGGTTACGCTGCAGTGTAATCTGTCTCTTAAAAATAGATCTAAAAGTTAAAGAGTGAGGACATGAGGCAAAAAAGAAAGAAGGTGCAACTGCTTCGTCTCCTGACACATCTTCCCATCTCACTCTCTCTCCCCCATCAAATCCCAGATGTTTCTGTCAAACAAGCAGCAGGAGACAAAGCAGAGTGATGTGAGAGCCGAGGGTTTACCTTGAGGTGGTAAACATTTCCCTGTGCCCTCATCACCATTTCGTTGGCTGGGATCGACTGGCCGCAGGCACTGCACGCCCCGCTGTGCCCGAACAGTCTGCAAACAAAAAAAAAAAAAAACACAGATTCCTCAGCCTGCGCAGAGTTTAAAACCTAAAAGCAGCAGCTTCCATCGGCTTCTCCTCCTCCCCCTCCCCTTCCTCTCCTTCCCACCTCTTCCTCCTCCTCACCTAATGTAGTCACTCCGACACAGAATCATGCCCCCTTTGCTGTAGCAGGTGGTGCCAATGTCCCCCAGCTGGGCTTGGCAGCAAGAGCACTTGAGGCAGCGCGTGTGCCAGTAGCGATCCATGGAGAGGAGCAGGAAGCGGTCGGCTATCTTCCCCCCGCATCCTGCACAGGACCTGACGGGGACCGGCGGTACGCCTGACGGTTGGCTGTTCACCATGCTGATGTGGGCCCTCTGAGGCTCCTGGACACAGGATGCAGAGGTTCGACAGGTGTTACATTGACTTCACCACCTTTTCAGCATACAAACTCCAATACACACCTAGAATAATCATCTTAAATTCAAATTATTATCAGAAAACATTTAAAAATGTACCTTGTAACTTGTGGCTACTTCCATCAGTAACTGCAGCTGACCTTAAGAGCTGTAACAGATTGATCTTAACATAACACCAATAATAGTAATAATCATTTTATTTACCAACACTTTTCAGGACACAGTAGGCAGAACATAAAATTTAAAAACAACAGTATAAGTTTGTTCCTTAAAGCGTTTTAACATTAATATATATTTTAAAAATGTGATATAGTCAGTTATTTGATAAGTACTCCAGACAATGGAAGTGTTTTTACAGGTATTATCAGTGTGTGTGTGTGTGTGTGTGTATGCGTACGTGTATTTGGAGGAGGGGATTTTTGGAAGAATGCCAGTAATGAGCCAACGAAGCATTAAAATGTTTCAAAATGTAGTTTTCCTTCTTCTTCTTCCGCATTCACTAACTCATAATTCCATGAGGCGCTTCCAGGTAGGCTCGCACAACGTTTATGAGCACGAGCTCACAGGAAAGAAGCACTCAGAAATTGCGCGCGCGGAGCGGAAACCAGACGAGGTACGTTACCTGGCCGAGACAAACGCAGCTCCTCCTGCCGCGAGAACTTTGAGGTTGAAAAAAATATTCACAGGAACTTCTTCAGCACTTGTAAAACCGCACTTAGACGTGACGCGTCAGGGTCTCCATAGCCTTCCAGTCTAGAGCAACACAACATTAAGCCGCGGTGACCGTACTAGTTGAGCCAAACTCTCCTCGACATCCAGCTCCGCGGGGGAAAACAACTAGACGTGAGGAGGAGACATACCGCAGCTCCTCTTCTTTTTCTTCTTCTTCTTCTCTTCCTCTCTGTCACATATGTCTGTCAACGAGTCGTCCTCTTTCCCTCTTTCTTTTGACAGCGACTCTATTCATCAAATTGCGCAAGGGTCTATTTAAATTACCGAGAGGAGGAGGAAGGGGGGGCGCAGCCGACAAGAAGCGCTCAGCAGCCAATAGGAGCGCAGAGGGGGCGTGTCCGCAGTCAAAATGATTTATGAGTTTATAGTGGCTTATTAATATGCACATTCACATTCCTTAAGCTCCTCACAGGATTTCACTGAGAGGCTAAATACTGGCATAGAAACAGCTGGGGGAAAAAATAATATTACTGTGCTCAAAAATATTTGTTTCATTACTCAGAAAATGAATTTCAGTTCAAATCCACTTCCGTCACTACAAAGAAATGAATGATGTGGGTGTTACTTGTCACACAGAATATTTTGAGGTTCAGTAAAAAAAAAAAAAAAAAATAACTGAATTGCTTCAAGAGGTAACAAACAACTGAATTAGGATTAATCCAACTACAGTTTATCAAGTTATATCAACCCTATCATTTGAAGTCAGATGTAACTGAACTATTTTGTTTCTTTCAAATAAATAATTTATGCTACTCAGTTTTAAGGAGGGTCAACTTAAATTCTCCAGCTATTCCAATAAATCTGATTTACCCAAATAAGTCACTTACAGCCTGACAGGCATGGTTTAGGAAAAAGTAGTGTATGATGCAAATACAATGTGTTATTTTAGTTTATATTTAAAAGACTTTCATGATGATTAAAAAATGAAGTTGGTTGAAAAGCAATATCAAAATTCAATTATGACCTTTTAGATGAATAAATTCTCTCCATTAAAACATGTAAGTCCTTCACCGTGTGTGCAAGAAGGCCATTCAGAAAGTGCATGTTTGTTTTGTTTTTGTTTTTTTGTTGTTTTTTTTTTCAGTCATAGAAGTTATTCCCATTTCCTGCCGGAGAAATAGTTTTAACATTATCATTTCTGTTGAAGAATAAAATTTAAGACTAATTTTGTCATGCAAACATGAGAATAATCCATGTTAACAGCTGCTCAGCAAAGGAACACATCAATGAAGAAACCTTGTTTAAACTGAAGTCTTATTTTGGTGCTTTTGTCCTTCATTTCTGCAACAGCGTTGTTCTCATCAAGTGAATCACTGAAACGTCAGACAGAAAAAATAAATAAATTGTGAGTAATCTCTATTTAAATTAATCTCTGGTACTTGAAGAACTGGTAAAACAAGAAGCACGAACTTGAGCTGAGCCTTCAGTTTGATTTGATCCAGTGAACTGCTGGATGTAGTTGGTTTGGGAGTCAACAGCTTAGAGAGTAGAGTGATATCAGAATAGAGTGATATCAGTTGGTAGCTGAAAAAAAAAACTGCAACATTTAAATCAAATCTAAATGTTCTTTTCATAATGAATGTGATGTTCCATGTTTGTTGTGTCTGTGTTCATGTGAACTGTGTCTGTTTTAACCACAGAAGAGTGTTAAATGTGTTAAGTTAATTAATTATAGAAGATGAGATGTTTCTATTACTACTGTTAATTAATATCTTTCGCTCACACAGTATACTACACGAGACAGTCCATGGCACAAATAGACATTTTGAACCAACTGTGTGAACTTGTTCCATGAACGGCACAGCTAAGCTAGTGAACTTGAAACTTTGAAACTATTACATTGTTGCAAATGCAGTGGCCAAAAAAATCCAGGGAGAACAGGAGACAATAGAAGACAGCTCAGTGAGTGAGCGTTTGTGAGTGACTTGTGTTAGCCTGGCAGATCCAGTTTGAGGTTTGAAGACCTACTAGCTGAAGCAGAGCGTTAGACGTGTTGTGGGAGAACTGGATGTTTGACACGGGATGCGCCCACATCATCCCCTAGGTCACTGTGGCTCATGCGGAAAACAGCTCACATTTGTTTCTGCATGCTTTGTCATGCTCCCCACAGAGGAGCAAGGTAAGGACACATCCAGGTTTTCAGTCACCTTTAACCACTGCGTGATGATGATATCAGGTTCTTAGTAAAAAGCTGAAGGTACAGTCTTGCATGCATTAAATCTTTGGGAGAGAAATTTATTATGACTCCCAAGGTACATTTCACCAGAACAGTTTAATCACTTTACTGAACTTCTGTTCTATAAGCCTCTAACAGCACGGCAAGAGCTGAAGATTACACTGCCAAAAACATACTCCTAACCTTAACCCTGATCACAACCCAAACCTGTAGTCACAAACGAAAGTACTGGACATCCTGCACACCTATTCCCCATTCTCCCAATAACTCTGCAGTATTTATTCTGGTCCAGTTCCATTCAGTCCCAGCCAGATTATCACCTACCTGATTTGCTTTCTACACTACAGCCCGCTTTTTAAACTCTTTCATGTCCTTGTTCCCTGTTAGCCTAGGAGTGAACCCCTCTCCCTCTTTCTGCCTGGCTTGTTTAAGTCAAGGTGAAATATTTAAAGTTAAGAGTCATGCATTCAGTTTCAACCTGTTTTTATTGAGCTGTGACAGGTTCTTCAGGTTCCTCTCCAACTGCCTGTCAATTTAGGTTCCTCTAGGATCAGTGAGTGAGTTGCTGTCCTGTTAACACTGTGTTAACACAACTACAGTCAGAGGCTTTCTTTTTTGAGCTTGCAAACAAAACTGTTGTTGAAAATTTTTTTATTTCTAAAATAATGCCTTTATACACTGCCTGGATAAAAAAACAGTCACCACCAAATAAAAAAAGGTCACACACTCTAATATTTCATTGGACCACCTTTAGCTTTGATTACATCACGCATTTGCTGTGGCCTTGTTTCGTTAAGCTTCTGCAATGTCACCAGATTTATTTCCATCCAGTGTTGCATTCATTTTTCACCAAGATCTTGTATTGATGATGGGAGAGTCTGACCACTGCTCAAAGCCTTCTCCAGCACATCCCAAAGATTCTCAATGGGGTTAAGGTCTGGACTCTGTGGTGGCTAATCCGTGTGTGAAAATGATGTCTCATGCTCCCTGAACCACTCTTTCACAATTTGAGCCCCATGAATCCTGACATTGTCATCTTGGAATATGCCCGTACCATCAGGGAAGAAAAAATCCATTGATGGAATAGATGGACTCTATACTGTCACAGTGTTTAATCCATATGTAAAACATCTACGATGTATTATCATCTATATATTGTTTTCTGTCTTAAAAGTGTGTGAAATGATGAAATAGAAAGAAAATTAATGTTTTCTCTTTTGAATGAAAGTAGCCTAGTAGTAGAGTACTGTGACTAATCAATTACACTTCACTATGCATAAAGCTAACATCCATTTCCAAATCACATTGTAATTGGTAGAACTGAAAATTAAAAAGGACAGCTGGGATAGGCTCCAGCCCCTCCGCGACCCTTCACAGGACAAGCAGTTACAGAAGATGAATGAATGAATGAATGAATGAATGAATGAAAATTAAAAGGAAAAAATAAAAGGTAATGTATCCCAGATACCACCTCAAAGAAAAAAGATTTCACTTTATTTTATTTGAAGGAATATCTCCTAAATATAGAAGAATTTATTGGTTTTCAGTGACAGATTATGATATTCACAGTGTCTCCTGAAATGTGGGGGGTAAATAGGATTTCCTGGATATGTAATGTCATTAAATATTTGTAGTTTCAAAGAAAAAGGCACATTTTAACAATTAAACAGTACAAGCATTGATTTGATATCACTGCCTTTTTGTAAAAATAAATTATTGCCATATGACAACACTGTGCAATAGAGTGTTAAGTGTATCATGTCCCCCTTTAAAGGCCCCATCTGGAGGATTTGTGGTGTAGAAACTGAGCTCTTTCTGTACTGCCTTGTGGTAGTACCAAAAAGATACAAGGATAACGTCCTGGTAAACACTGCTTTGGCAAAGGAATGAGCTTCAACCAGCTCTCAGAGGATATTAATTTTACAACCTTCTAATTGAAAATGCTGCTTTATCTGACTCTGGCGCCCTCTAGTGTTTAAACTGATGAACTGTAAACCCTTCAACCTGGACATGGACACAGCACAAACACTGTATCCAGACCAGTCTAACCCGTGTTCATATAACAACATGCAAAACCCCAAAATAAAAGAAACAGACTTAATAAAACATACAGTGGGAATTACACATTACATACTGGCTTTCTGCTTCTAGGTTAATGGCTGATTCTAAATTGGCCGTAGGTGTGCGTGTGTTTGTGAGTGTTTGTCTTTATGTGTTGAGCCTATGATAAGCTGGCAAGACCTTTCAAAATAAAAGTTAAAAAAAATAAAATAAATGAGGTCAGTGGGAATTATACAGTAGAAATAGATAATTAATTGACTTATTATAATGATGCCTCTTTCATTCTGTAAAGGTTTGTCTGACCCCTCTTTCTCTGTTTCTGTGATTCAGAAAACAAGATCAAAAAAATAGTATGACACATACACAATCAGCCACAACATTAAAACCACTGACAGGAGAAGTAAATAACACTGACCATCTTGTGACATGTTCTGCTGGGAAACTTTTGGACCTGGCATTCATGTGGATGTTACTTAGACATGTAGCACCCACCTAGACCAGACCAGGCAACCCCACCCCATAGCAATGACACTCCTTGATGGCAGCAGCCATCCCCAGCAGGATGCAGCCTGACACAGACACACACACAATAACGCTTTAGGAACAACTCAAAAAAAATAAAAATAACATGAAGAACAGCACAAGGTGTTGACCTGGCCTCCAAATTCACTAGATCCCAAACTGATCAAGTATCTGTGGGATGATCCACAGAGGCCCCTCCCCTCAACCCATAGGACCTAAAGCCCCCTACTAACAACATTCTGTTGCCACAGGACACCCTCAGAAGGCCCATGTCCATTCTCTGATGAGTCAAAACTGTTTTGGAGGCACAAGGGAGACCTACACAATATAAGGAAGGTGGTCATAATGTTATGCCTGATCGGTGTAAGTTTACAAGTTTACAGTTTGAATATAATTCTGAAAGACAAACTAAACCTATCTAGCAGATGTACAGTGTCTACTCTTTGTAACATTACAGGATACTGTCCTCTACTGGAGCTCAACAGGAAGTACATCAGTACTGAGCCCCACTCCTACCTGCTGAAGCACACTTGGGAATGTATGCATGAGTGACTGGCTCTGTTGAACCATTGGACATATAATACCCAAAATTTTACAAGTGGATGGACAGAAGAGCTAGGGACTTGCAGATACGCATACATAATAATTCAAGTCTTGACTTTAATTTTAATAAAAGTCAAAATCCTTACCTTGTATATTGTAGTACTTGTGGTAAATAAATACATATACCGTATATATCTTGAAAATCGTCCATTTATTGAATCTCAGAATGTTATATATTAAAACAAATGAACATTTAGACTAAGATTTAGGAAAATGATGGAAGTTTGAGACACAGACTTACAGATATTCAACGCCCTAGTTACCAATTTTAGACATATGATTTTGTAATATGATAATAGAAGAATCTAGACATTTCTGTGTTCTAAAAGACTGATACACATTTTGCAACATATTTATTTTCTTCAAATGTATTTCAGTATAAAAACAATGTTTTAAAGCACTTAAATGTAGTGTGAGTGACTACTATGTGTTGTACAAGTCAGAGAGTCTTATAAAAGAAAACCATGGTGATGGTCTGAATTCAAACATTGGGGTCTCGTCATGTCCAAATACAACTGTTAGGTAAGGGAATACCCTTTGTATAAAAGGAACAAAATAAAAAAGTAAAGAAACAAATAACTGAAATAGTCACATAGTACTATACTAAGATATTAACTAACTAAAGGAAGGTATAATAACCCATGCGTGTGTTCCATGTATATTATTGATTACTGATTTGGAAAAAGAATAAAATGTATTTTATAAAACCTATTAATAATAAACTGCACAAATGTGTGAAAATGGCACTTTCATGCCACTTTCAGAACTTAAAAATGTAAAACGTGTGTAAACATTATTGTATGTTTTTTTATTCTCTTAATAAAACCATTCATTCATTCATTGTCTTCTGATGTCTGCAGCTTATTCCAGAGGGCAGTGGACAAAGGTTATTTTGAGCAATAGCATGAGGACAGGCTGTCAGTCCATCACAGGACTGACACAGAGAGAAGCTGGGCCACTCTGGACAGACCTCCACTCCAGATAGACAAACACTCGTACACTGTGCACACTCACATGCACACTTAGCAATACACGATAAACAAAAAACAACAAGAGAGGGGTTGGAGGAGGAGGACTGGATTGGACTGTAGGTGTAGCAGAGGTCAGAGGTCAGACGGAGGCTGGGTCCCTCCAGTTCTCTTGAAGATGTTGAGAAATTTCTTCTTCAGAGATTTTTTTTCTTTTTTTTCTGGTAGGCTACTGCTCCAGCTGCTGCTCCAGATGTTCCAGTCCATTAATCCATGTGGATTTTTCCTTCTTCCACCTCCTCCTCGAGGGCCTCCTTTATGGACTGCAAACACTGCTGGAGGTCAGATTTTTCCTGATTCCATTGTCTTTGTTGGTGTTCCAGGTCCTCCTGTATCTTGATTGCTGCAGCTTTTGAGCTTTTTTGTGGATGTTGTCAGCATGTTCTCAGCGGAGCCTCTCCTCCTCCCGCTGGCGTTGTTGCTCTTCTGTCAGTGTGAGTTTGCAGGAGGGCCAGTGCAGCTTTAACTCCACTTGTTGTTCAAGGTGATTATCTGCTTCCTTCTTTTTTTCCTCTTCCACCCTGAAAACTTCTTCTAGCTGTTACGTAAACATGCAGGGAAACATGCTTGCATCTTTTCCCGTTTGCTGAGTTCCTGATGAAGTACAGTCATGTCTTCTTTTGCCTCATTTTCTTGAGCTCTGGGCTGTTCTTTAAACTGCTCTACCTCTTTTAGAAAGAGCAGCCTTCAGATGTGAAGTACACTGTCGCATGGTTCATGGCACTGGAGCATTCTAGCTGGCTCTTCTAGCTCTTGGCTGTGATGGCACACAGCATTTGGAGAATTGGATGTAGATGCAGCAGGCACCTCTGGAGCTGACAGTAGTGTGTCATGCTATTTTTTGATTTTGTTTTCTGCAACACATTTTCATGACACTAACACTTTATTAACAAATACCATGTCATCATTGATGCAAGGCAGGTTATTTTTAGAGGAGACCTGAGGGAAATAGATGGAGGGATGAGAGGGGGGTGTATGAATGCAGAGATGGAAGCTTTGGGTCCTTGTCCCCTGGTTCCTCTAATGAAAGACCCAAGAGGAAGCCAAGAAAAGGGGAGGCTGGGGGGTGAGAACTGAAACAGAGAAACAGAGGGTTAGACTGGTCTGGATGCAGTCTGTGTGCTGTGTCCATGTCCAGGATGAAGGGTTTACAGTTCATCAGTTTAAACACTGGAGGGCGCCAGAGTCAGATAAAGCAACAATCACGATTTTCAATTAGAGAGTTGTAAAATTACAATCCTCTTAGAGCTGGTTAATGCTCATTCCTTTACCAAGCGAGTGTTTACCAGGATGTTATCCTTGTATCTTTTTGGTAGTACCACAAGGCAGTACAGAAAGAGCTCAGTTTCTAGACCACAAATCCTCCAGATGGGGCCTTTAAAGGGGGACATGATACATTTAACACTCTGTTGCACAGTGTTGCCATATGGCAACAAATCATTTAACAATTTTTTACAAAAAGACAGTGATATAAAATCCATGCTTTTACTGTTTAATTGTTAAAATGTGTCTGTTTTTGTGCTCACGTCACTGAAAACTGACAAATTCCTCTGTATTTAAGAGATGTTCCTTTAAAAAAAAATAATAATAATAATAATAACAATAATAATAATAATAATAATAAAAACATTTTTGTGTGTTATCTGGAGTATGGTAACCTTTAATTTATATCAATTATCTGTTTTTTGTTTGCGTCCAGTACTTCAGTTTGTGACTACGCCTTTGGTAAACTGTCACTATCACCATAGTAGCAGCAGAACTAGACACGGTTGTAGAAGCAGTTTTAACAGAGGCGACCCTTTGACGTCACAGTGTTTACTCGACTGTGAACCCTCAACAATCCTTCGTGGAAATGTTGACTTTAGTTCCATAAAAGATGTTGCTGTGACACTCTTAAAATGGGATGAGTCATGTTCCACGCCGTCGGCCTGAGCACAACAATTTGATAACAACTCACACGGAGACAAGTGCCATTATCCCACATTGTGTTGAGAAGAACCCACTTCAGCACATCCCTTTTCAAAGTGCACTGCCGTGTGAGTCAGGCTGGAGGGGGATTTCCTCTGCCGAGGCTGGAGTGGAGGACTGGGCCGACCTCCAGCTCTCTCTGAGGCCCTGTTGATTTCCGACATATTTCCTGTTCCTCCGTCAAGGCCATGCTGAAAGTCACAGCTCGCTGCGAGGCTGGACAACACCTGTACCTTCCAGTCTGGGTTCCCAGCCAATATAAACCTCTGTGGAGCATCAGAGCTCCACAGGATGCCAAGAAAGTCACATTTACAACAAAGCTGCCTCACTGTGATGTGCAGCAATCGTTCCATTTGAAGTGCTTATTCTCTCTCTTTAGCATATGCACCTCAGTGTTTAGACATTAGTCCTTATAAATAAATAGTTGATATCTCCTGAGTACAAAGTTGCTCTTTAACACCACGCTAATCTTTTAAACAATTAATCATTCTAATGTCAGTCTTTGTTGCATGTTCTCCACAGTTTTTTACTCAATGTAAACTTTCAATAAATTGTTTCTAACTCTTTATAGTGTCTGTATTTTTATTTGAGCCATTATAGAGAAACAGGTTGTTTGGCATTGATGAGAAACGACCTATGGGATATTTCCTTTGCATCTACTTTCCTTGCATCGACTGGTTCTCACAGGACCTTGGATTTTAATGAAATACCAGCGTGAAAACAAACGAGCTGTTAAATGTTGTCATGGGACACCAGCTTTCGTGTACAATAACTCCAGTGGAGGGACCGTTTCCCTGAATTTACACCAAACAAACAGCCCGAGCAGACAAATGTCGTCATCAAGGGTAGTGCTGAGCGGTCCGAGTCAAATGGGAACCAGCGGCGCCATCGGTGACGCAGGCAGCTGCTGAGGCAGTCTCCATGGTGAGATGGTGTGCCGTGTGTGCTCCCCGGTTCCCGCCCGTCGGTCGGGCCGTAAAAGAATTCATTTGAAAAAAAATTGAAATCATTCTTTCAGGATGGCAGCATCTGACCCAGATCATTCTGAAAGGCTCTCACACAGTGGTGCCAGACACAGCAAATGGTTTCCAGCCCAAAAGCTGCCCAAAAACCACCCAAAATATTAGATCGATATTTAGTTTAGTACTTTGACCAAGCAGACTGATTACTCTACTTTAGTCTGTCAGTCATAAAAAAACAATGTAGTTGAAGCATAGAAATCATCCAACAACAAACTGCAGCAGCCAACCACCACAACTACCTGCATCTACAAACCATTTCATGACGCCATGTAGTCCACTGCAAATGGAGAGCTTCTCTACTCTTTAGAAAGCGTCATAAGCAGTTCATATTCAATGCGCTCACACACACACAGTCTTGGAAAGAGTAAATACACTTTGGTTTTGTTGTAAGTCAGCTTTTATAAAAAAAAAAAAAGGACAAATGATGCCAAACCAGTCCATATTTTTTTTCACCTGCCCAACTCAAAATTCAAAGCCGCCGGACTGACCATAAAAAGAGCCGATTGGGCAGCCAGTTAGCTAGAATCTGTCCTGTAAAATCCAATGGGTGATGAACATCTAAATGCACTGGCCATGCTTTATATTTGGACTGAATTCAGTCAGAAGGACACTGATCATTTTGCTGTGTTTTTTAACAGAAAAACTGCAGCCATCCACTGGTTACTGGCGGTGTTGCTATCTGAGTTGAACGCCAAAAACCAATTGTTCAGTGCAATGTGATTATGCATAGTTCTCCCTCTGTTAATTTACCCACAGACAGGTCATTTTAGCCACCATTGTCCAACAATACCACCACTGCCTACTATGAGAGATTTAGTAGGAGCTGCCACTGCTCAAATGTAAAGCACCCAAAGAAAAGTCATTAGTTTTTAGGAATTAGCAAGATATTTATGGTCCCATGACAGAAAAATTTACTGTTTTTCTCTCTGTTACAGACCTTACTTTTAGCTCCTTCGAGATAGATCTGAAGGTGGAGACTTTTTACAGACCTCTCTTCTATAAAAGAGTTTTCTGGGTCCACTGGGAAAACTGCTGCAAGGCAGGAATGAATCATTTTATATTTGAACACTTTCCTTCAGTGCCACCCACAGGCATGTGCAGCACCCATGCACTGTTAAGACACTGTCCCAAGTTTGATCCTGCCACACTAAATATATTTGGTCCAGTTGGACTGGAGATTCGGTTGAGATAAAATCCAAACCAGTAGAACTGATTAGGGCTGTCAGGAGGTCACAGTGTTCCTCCCTTCTCTCAGAAGGAGGCAAAGGCCAGGATGAGGAATTTAGTCGTCCACCGTAATGTTTGTGCTTCAGAGCTTGTGTCAGGACATGTGTCAGTACATGTTTCCCTTAGGCAAGATTATTAGAAAACATGGCATAAACTTCCATTGCCATGCAGATGACACCCAGCTATATTTATCCATGAAACCAGATGAAACTAATCAGCTGGTTAAACTCCAAGCATGCCTTAAAGACATAAAGGCTTGGATGACCTGTAATTTCGTACTCTTAAACTCAGACAAAACAGAAGTCATTGTATTTGGTCCTAAACATCTCAGAGAATTATTATCTAATCATGTGGTTTCTTTGGATGGCATTACCTTGGCCTCCAGTGCTACTGTAAAAAATATGTCCTTTAATTCCACATAAAGCAAGTAACCAGGACTGCCTTCTTTCACCTACGTAATATCATCAATATTAGGAACATCCTGTCTCAGAGTGATGCTGAAAAACTAGTTCATACATTTGTGTCATCCAGACTGGATTACTGTAATTCATTACTGTCTGGCTTTCCAAATAGCTCTTTAAAAAGCCTCCCATTGATTCAAAATGCAGCAGCAAGAGCATTGACAGGAATTAGCAAGAGAGATCATATTACTCCAGTTTTAGCTTCTCTTCATTGGCTCCTTTTAAAATCCAGAATAGAATTTAAAATCCTCCTCCTTACATACAAGGCATTTAAAGGCCTAGCTCCATCATATCTTAAAGACCTCATTGTACCATATCATCCCAACAGATCACTTCGGTCTGAAAGTGCAGGCCTACTTGTGGTTCCTAGAATTTCAAAAAGTAGAATGGGAGGTAGAGCTTTCAGCTATCAGGCTCCTCTCCTGTGGAACCAGCTCCCAATTTGGGTTCGGGAGGCAGACACCCTCTCTACTTTTAAGGTCAGGCTTAAGACCTTTCTTTTGGATCAAACTTGCTGCTGGGGGATGATGCACTGAACACATGTTCTCTACTCTCTTCTCTCTCGCACCAAGCTCCACTTTCTTTTCTCTGGCACAGCTCATTCATTCATCTTCTGTAACTGCTTGTCTTGTGAAGCCCACCCCAGCTGTCATCGGGCGAGAGGCGGGGTACACCCTGGACAGGTCGCCAGTCTGTTGCAGGGCCGGCACCGAGCTCCTGTCCTCTAATTCCTCATCTAATTTCTTCTCTATTACTAGTCATGCATTTCTGTGCTACTACTGTATACCATGTTAACTGCTGTGTGTAACTCTGTTGTGTGTCTTTTCAGGCCGGGTTTCAGACCGGATTTTGTAAAGTGACAATTTGTATTGTTTTTGACGCTATGTAAATAAAATTTAATTGAACTGAAAAATTGAAGCAACATGAACTCAAGCTGAAAGTGTGTACTGAGCAGCTCAATAGTTAGAACAAGACACTCGTAATACAAGGTTAAGGTTTCCACTGTTTTTAACAAAGCCCAGCCACATGGAATATTTCAGTGTGAAACAAAAGATTCATTTCACTTTGGACAATATATATATATATATATATATATATATATATATATATATATATATATATATATATATATATATATATATATCAAACCTAGCATTTAGTGTGCTAGACAACTGCAACACGTGCAGGTAGATCTGGAAATATTTGTATAGCACCAGTTTAAAGTAAGTTTTAGGTCTTCCTAAACTGTGATGCCAGTCAGCCCTGCATTGTGATCTAAACTGAGATATTTCAATAACATTCCTTAGTGGACTGCAGTATAAAAAAAATGTGCAGACATCTGAGGTCCTCACGGGATGAACCCTACCCACATTGGTGGCATTTCTTACAACACCACTATGATATTTTTGTTGTTTTTCTGAAATAGTTACTGTAGGGATTTCTTTGATATTTGGTGCAGATATACTATCTGTCTTACCCAGTAGTTGTATTCTACTAACCTGAATTTGGAGGTGTTTTTCTTCTTTCCACAAGATTAAGTATAATAACTCCCATAGCACAAACATGAGGTTTACATTTTTGTGTATAGTGAAGTATCTATTGGATGGGACGACATGATTACCAATGGCACCCAGGAATGTATCCCAGCGACTTTAGTGAAACCATGTCTTTTTCTTATGCACCATGAGCAGGTCAGTCATTTCACTTATCAAGTGAAATATCACAACCTCTACTTGACGGATATGTAAAACATTTTGTACAGGCATTCATGGTTCCCGAAGGACTAAGCTTAATGAATCTGGACATCCCTCGACTTTCCCTTTATGTGACACCAGCGGGTTTCAACAACTATTTTATTTCCTTATAAATTGGTGCACAGATTCATGCCCATCACCTGATGAACTGGAAAACCTTTCATGACACTATTCTAGAGTAGAGTAGAAACAGTAGAACTGAAAGGTTGCTGACAAGATTGTGAATGGTAGATGGAAAGCTCTTATTTAATTTCAGTTTGGAAATGTCTGCCAAATGATACCAGAAATTAATTTGTCCTCTTTTCTTTTCTCCTATATTTATGTGCACAGTGGACGCAGTCATTAGTGCTGGAACGTTTATGGTACGACTGCAAATCTGCAAAAATTGGCCAGAATGAAAGGCATCAGGGTTTGGTAAGTTTTTATTCAAAGTACAAGAGTTTACAAACAAAAACATGATGACTGCACGTAACACGTCTTTAACATACGGCCACAGAACTGGGCCGGGAACTAATAAACAAAATCACACCCCGAAAAATGAGGTGATCCTAGAACTTTATCACTCCACAACTAAGAGTGAAGTTTATATACACTATATGCTTACATTTATATGTTATAGTAGCATACTGAGCACTGTCTCTGTAAACTCTCATTCTCCAAACCAGTCCACCTTCACCTACACACAGACACACACGCAAACACACACCGTTCCAATCGATCAGTTCTGCATATACAGAAAACACTATATAACAAAGGACAGATCTTTACAGTCACTAAGGAATACATCTAATGTCGTCTAAGGATTCCTCAACATTTCACAATACATCAGAAAAAAAGATGCATGTCCATAATTCCCATCATTCCTCATAAATGTTTCTTATCACTGGTCCAAACGGCTTTCTTTCTGTTTGACAGAACAACACCTCACCCTCTGTGGAGAGGACACAACGTTAGAAATAAATAAAATAAGTTTCAGTTCAAAATCTCTGCCAGCAGTGTGACTCAGCAGACACACTGCAGTGTGTTTGTCCTCAGTGGTGCCCTGGTGCTAGAGAGGCAATACACCGCTAGTGTGGACAAACTGACATCACCTCGGCAGGAAGCTTAAAGTGCAAGCGAGCGTATTGCTTTTCCACCTAGCTGACAGACAGGGAGGCAGCGAGTTTAGAGAAGGGGGGACTTGTGGCAGTCCAGGGCTGCTCCTGATGAGTCAGCATCAGTCCCTGAAAGTGTGGATGTCGTTGTAGAGGCTGACTGAAGGGCTGGACGGCCCGTTGTCTGTGCCACAGCTTTTGTTGCAGCGGCAGCGCTGGATCCACATGACGTTGTGGAAGCTGTCTCCGTCTGGACAGTGGAAGCGGAGCCGCACGGTGCGTGAGAGGGAGGGGGTGCAGCAGCGGCCATCAGTGCAGCCCCCACAGGTGCGAGGGCGGTACCGCTGAGCTGTGGAGCAACCAGCAAAGGTGATGCTGACCGGTTCCTGTTGGCGGATGACTCGCTGACACTTCTTCCCCTTTTGGATTGCACAGAAAGAGTCACAGGTAAGATTATTTCATGAAACATGATCATGAAACTAAGAGGCATCAACTCTTTTTCATACCATTATTTTATGCTTCATACACTCTTCTTACATTGTCTAATGGAGATGTTTTGTACCTTGCTAGCTACAGGATGCCACAGCTCACAATGCCGGATCTGGCACAGTCTGGTTTCTTTGACCAGCTGACAGTCTGGGTTCTGGTTGGTCACACGACTTGAAATGCCCATTCCACATGTGGTGGAGCACTGGGTCCACTCAGTGGTTTGTGGGAAACAGTGAGGCTGTGGAAACACCTCAGACACCATCTCTATGAGAGAGCCGAGACAGACAGCGTGTGACAATCAAATCAAATCATGCACCCAGACAGACAGTCAGATATTCTGCAGTGTTCATAGTTTTCGATTCTTTTAGTTCTGAATATAAAGAGCTGTTTACCTCTGAATGTGCTGTCAGCTGGGTGCCGAGGCTGTGGCTGGGATTGCAGCAGGGCACTGATGTCGTTGGGATGTAGCTGGCTATCTGGCGGGGAGATGCGCTCTGGTTCGTCCGGCTCCTCTCCAATGCTGTTATCGTCATCACACACCCATTTCTCACAGCAGCCGCCCCCAAGCCGGGCCAGCCGGGGCCGCGTGCAGCGCCAGAGGGGCAGTGGCACCTGGTGAGGGCAGAGGGGCATGCAGCCCACCACGCCGTTCATGCAGGTGCACTGGTGCTGGCAGACGGGCTGGAAGTCCTCTCCGTGCTGGTACACCTGACCATTGAACATGCAGGGCAAACCGTGGGCCTCAGCTTTCAACACACACACACAGAACAGGAAACAGGTGTGAGCAGAGATCCTTGAACCTCGTGGAAGGACACAGTAGAAACACTTACCTCCTGACTACCAGGAAAAAAAAAAATATTGTCCAATCATAATTGTATTTTAAATTCCCCAATCTTTGTAAGGTAATTAGAATACTGAAAAAAAATGGGAAAAAAAGTTTTTATTTTTAAGAAATCACATAACTGATGGATGACATTTTGTCCTCTGTAGATAGCAAAAACAGTTCATTCAGTAGTGTGCAGTGGGTGGGAGATATTCAGGCTTACAAATGTCCTCCACAGAGGATAAATTTGCACTACTGGTAGTCAGGAGGTTAACACATTACAACTTACACATAGGGGGGAAAACTTACTAAAAGGAAAGGATACGATTATTTAGCAATTTATGTGCAACAGGGATTTAAAAAAAAGGTTTGTATTCCCTAAAAAGACCCAGGTCACATCATCAGAATTGTTTCATACTTTAAAGACATGCTTTAATTCCATATAAGTGTTTTCGCACACTTCCAGTAGTTTGAGTGCTCTTTTAATATCCCGTGAGCTTTTCTAAAAATTCTGAGATCTGTGGCTTCCAGACCTTTAACATTAACCTTGTAACGTGAAATTGGAATCGAATCGTGATTTCATGTGGAGGTCAACAACGGGCTCCCTCACCTCGACACAGTCCTCGCTCAGGGTCCCCTCCGGCCCCCAGATGGCAGCGCAGCCCCTTGATGTGATCGCAGGGTTCGGTGGCACTGCAGTCCTCGTTGAACTGCCGAGCGCAAACCTTGCAGCAGCCACAGTGGTCGGTCACCCAGCTGACCCCTGGTGGGCACAGCGGGAGTGTCGCGGCACAGGAGCACTCTGCCGGGCACTCAGCCTCTGCCTGAACGGGGGGTTAGAGGTCAGGTCAGGATGATTTAACAAAAAGTTTAAATCAAAATAATAAGATCCTTCAGTCTTTGCTTCAATGCCTAAACAATATGTGATTTCACAGAAATGTGTGCAGAAAAGGTTGCTAAAATCAAGCCGGCACAAGTCACTGCAACTCACCATCACTGCAGCACCACCCAGCACAAATAGTGTGGAAATGATCTGCTGCAAAGCAACAGGGTTAAGCATCCTGATTGCAGCAGTTAATCAAAAAGAAAAAACTTCCCAAAATCTTCCCAAAGAAGCCAAGAAGTATGGAAGTAAGAAAAAGCTCAGGTCCAGAGTCCCAAGAGTAGAGAGGTAAAGTTTAAGCCAGCAGGATGAACTTTTTCAGCTCTAGAAAAATGTATCCACAGTTCAGAATCCGTGCACTGATAGGTTCCCTGTGGGCTCTACTACAGCTACTGTACTACAGCTCAGCTCTACTTCATAGAGAGGTTTCCCTGTGCACTTATAGACACACATGTCCCCGCCCCCGCCGTGACACCTTCTACTCTCCTCTCAAGGCGGCTAGGGAATGTCCAGGGGGGCAGGAGGTGGCGGACTTGTTTGGTTTGAAGTACTGACAGATGTGTCACAATAGGCTTATGGGAGAAGTGTCGAGGTGCCAAACTGCAAATATTCACAAGTTTTTTCAGGCAACTAAATCTTGGATAGACAGTGTGCGCCAGAATCTAGCTTTGAAAAACTATAAGGGAAACCCTGAGCCTCCAGGGAGGTGTGTTAGACAGGTCAGCTCATACTTGGAACCAGTTTTCAATAAGAAAGAAGACAATGTTAGGGCATTCTTAGTTGTAATGGAAAAACATGAATAGGGAATCCCGACACATCACAGCCAAGACACTGACGGAGAGAAAATCCCTGTGAACTACACTCCACAGCAAACGTGCTGCAGGACAATGTGCTCAGGACATCCTGTGTTCCCTCTGCCCTTTTCCTAATGGGCAGCACTCCAGGAAATAAAAGGCCTATCCTCAGGTTCCCATGATTGGTAGGAAAAACTCTGCATTCCCATTGTCATCCCAGGGGCATGTAAAAAGTGTTTTGTCGGCGAGCAGGAAAATCCTCGCATTAAGTGTTGGCTCGCGCTGTTGTGAAAGATGGAAAACATCATTTGGTGCATTTGATAAGGCTGAAGGTTTCCCTCCTCTTTCAAAACGGAGTGGAATTTCTTTTAAATAAAAAAATAAATTTTTACACTTGGCTGAGTTGGACAAGTTGGCACATTGCTAAAAACAAAATACCAAAAAACTGAAATGAAAGCACACAAACTGATGACAGCACTTTTAAAAAGTATTCATTTCAGCCGGAGTCAAAGAAATCTACCTGGGCCTTCACAACTAAAACTGCAGGCGGTTGAAGCTTGAAATACATTGTAATGATGCTGTTCCTTCAACCAATCACATTTCAAGTTCGTATTCTTAGGCCTTCTCTGTCGACTACGGCAGCGTCAGTGTTTTTGCGTCCTCTGATTGGATGGACAGAAAGCCGCTCTGTTTAAATCAAGCTGTTGCGAGCTGCACAAGCAAATCGTCCCCGTTAATGTTTTGATAGCTATTTTTTGAACTCACAATGGTGAAGGAGGAGAGGCTATTGATTTGGTTGGAGATCTTCTTAGAAAGTCATTTTCATAGCGGACTTTGAAGGAAAATCTGGAGATTGCGATGAAAGGCCACCCAATCCTGGAGCTAGCTAGTCTGACCCAACCGGGAAAACTTTCACGACAGCGACTACCCTTGATTGACAGGCTGTGAGGAGAACTCTAAATGGTTTCTTAAGTTCTGGTGAGTAAAATTAATTATATTTACATCTTTTATGTATATTTTTGCCATTTTATTGGGTCGACAGTAATGTTTCTCCTGGATTTGACGTATGTGGCGCTGGTGGTGGTGGAAGTGGTGAGTGAGAGGAGAATTTTTGTATAGTTCTAAGAGAGTTTCTTGCTTTAGTAATGGCATTCATCTCTATATGTGAGATACCCGTCTATGATGCAACGTTTTATTGCGTATTTGTATGATGTTGATGGTTTCTATAGCAGTGGTGTCATAACGATTGTATTACCAAGTGTTTTGAATAAGAATAAGAATAAGAATAATCAATAAGAAATGAATGGATTATGGCACATGTGTTCATCTACCTAGAAATGGACATCATCACACAATGAGTGACCATTCAAAGAGACTTGTGAAGGAGGCCACTTAGATGCCTATGACTTCTCTGAAGCAGTTAAAAGCTTCAGCAGATGAGATGGAGGAGACTCTACATAGAACAGATTTTCTTTTCACCAGTCAGAGTTTTATGGAAGACTCCAAGTTCAACTGAAAGAAGATTCTTTGGTCTGATTGGTCTGAACATTGAGCTTTTTGGTCACATTGCCACAAACATACCATCCTCAGCATGAAGCATGGTGGTGGCAGGATCATGCGTCTCTGCAATAAGCTCTGCATGGTCCAGGGAAGCATTCACATCCCTGTAGCAATGAAAAACAGACCAAAGCTATGCCAACTTAGTCAGAAAGGGGAACTACTGTTTTTTACAACCTGGACTTATTTCCAGCATAAAATACCATCGTTTACTCACCAATATCACTTTTGTTTCATTTGCATTCATTCAGGAGATAATTAGATCAGCGTATATCAATTTAGCGAGAGTAATCAGGGCACCGCAACGCAGCCTCTACATAACGCATTATCTTATCTGCCGCGAAACTCGTTCATTTCACCAATATTTTGTTATGATACGCTAATGCTATTCCCCGTTGAGTCCGGAGTTACCTGTTATCATCATCCGGGGTCTGTAGATTGACCTATAGACCCGGATGATGTCTTCTGATCGGGATAATGTCATCTCTGAGCGGCGCGCACACCCGCGACGGTCGGCTTGTGTACTTGTAATTTGCTACTGCTATGGTTCGTCCACAACCTCAGAATCGGAAAAATATTCAGCCATGTTGCAAAAAACTAGCAGTACAGTAGCAGTACAACTAGCAGGACAGTAATGTTTGAAGTCACTGAAATTCAAAAGACTTTGTATCATTGCCGTCGGCTTGTAACTGGTAGTACGTTTAGTTTTTTGGGGATTTCAGTAAAGAATTTAATGCTGTGCTGTTTCTGGGCCCATTCCTTACTTCCGATCATGAGCTCACCCCCATACACACCACCCTGAAAACCTCATCAAGTTTTCATGTGCTTCTAAAAGCCCATTTGTGGCACTTCGTGGCTTCTACTACATACAGCTTGCTTCCTGTGAGCAGGTGTTACAGCAGCCGAATGAAAGCAGTGATGTTACCGTGTGCGGAGAGGGGCGGGAGGGGGTGCAACATCAAACCGCATGCAGCGCTTCGACTTACGCAAGCAGCCACCTAGACACCCGGACTGGCTGGCCTGTAAAACCGCTGGGACGTTGGGGTGAGGAGGAGGAGGAGGAGGAGGAGGTGGATGAGAGTACCTTGTTGGGCAGCAGTGGGGAGAGGGGGGCAGCAGTCTGGATTCTTGGGATTCCTGGCCCACAAAGGCAGGATGTGTGCACTGGCCATGCTGTACTGGAAACTCATAGAGGAGTGGGGGGTTGTGGTTGTGGTGGCAATGTACCAACCATTGTTTGTCAGCCAGGCCAACATTTCCAATACACATGGAGGTCATGAGCTGTCAGCGATTCATCACCCCGCTGCCCCCCCACAGCCCTGTTTATTTTTTCAGCTCAGTATCTGACATCAACCACCAGCCCAAAGACTTTTTAACAAATGTACATAATATTCGCTGCCGCTGATCAAAAACAAGACTCCCTTCAGCCAGGTGACGCTACTCGGACATGTTCAGCAACAGCCCAGGGGATAAACAGGAAGTGTGTGGAGCATAGAGGAAGAGGTCCCGCAACGCCTGAGTCAACCACAGAGAGCCAAGAAGACACAACAGGAATCCGGACAAAACACACAGCAGTGGATGAATCAGACAGTTTATACTGGACTCGAAGAAAAACCCATGAAAGATGTACGTACAAATGGAAACAATCACTATAAAAAATAAATACATCCCATGGAACTTTTGAACTCTTTTAATTTGAACAGAGTAAAGGTGAAAAACAAAGGGTGGCACATGTTAAAGTAGGCAGACCCCACATTTATCACACATTAGAATCAGGGGTTCCGGGTTATGTGGTGATGATCAAAGCCTCGCCAGGGAGGGACGGGTAGAACCTGTCTGACCGATATATATATATATATATATTTTATGCAATTGCCGTATGCAGTGTGGCCTTCAGAAAACAGGTTGCGGATGCCTGCGTCTGGCAAGTCAGCGTGTCTCAGCAAATTCGGCCAAAACAGCCGAACGTTTGATGCAAAAAGCAGTGAATAACCCCACAGTTTCATCACAGGATCTGCCAGATGAGAAAAAATCAAAGACTGGTGGAGAGTTATGAAAAACTCTTACAAGATTCTGGCTTCTGAAGTCAAGAGTGTGCTTACTACACCTACTGATATTCTTGTCCAATAAATTACTGAAAAGGCAGGTGGTGTTGTGTGGCCAAGTATATCTTTAATATGTGTAGGAACTGTCTAAAAGAATACAACAACTGTCTTTGGCCAAGCTGAACTCAAATTTTGTGTGTGTACAATGGCTGTCTCACACAAACTCACAATTCCTTTGTTGGATTGTAATTTCATTAACTTTACTCAAGCTATCAAAACTGAATGATTTGTGAATGATTTGATTCATCAAAGACATTCACAATAATACTGAAGTGAACATTTGCAGGTTTGAATCAGTATCCTGTCGGGCTTTGTCAGTGTTTATATACAGTCTCCATTTGATTTGAGTGGGTTTCATTGGGCATTGCATGGTTCTGTGGAGTTTTCTTCTACCAACATCTCAAGATGATGAACGTTTTTATGAACCAGCTCCACTGGAAAATACAATTAAATAATCAATTAAGTCAAGTTTCTAGCCTGGTTGTCTGTACCCAGTACATGCAAGGGGAATAAAGGAGAATGCCTCAGTAGAGTAAACGTATGTTCAGCCTGTAATCAGGATTGAGGGAGTGCGTGTCTCTGTGTGAGGTGAGAAGGCAGGTCATCGCCCGCCTCCACTAGGTTCCGTCTCCGCTGCATTCCTCATAATAATGTCCTCAAAAAGCTGCAGGTCCACTGCAGTCATCACTCATCCTACTGTTGCTCTGAATGGGCTCCATTTTCCCCTCCGTGCACACACTGTCTCTTCTGTGCACGCACTCACGCTGAGCGGGCAGAGCGGGTCACCAGCTGAGTATTAGATTTCGTAGTTGAGTGTGAGCAGATTATGTCACGAGCTGTGGTGCCTTTGGACGCCCATGACTGGCAGCGTGCATTTTTTCCTCATCCGCTCTCCCTGCAGTTGTAAACTTTTCCTTGACGTCCAAACATCTACAAAACATTGGCATGATTATTTGTCCTGTCTCACAGTTCAACAACACAGTTTCAGAATTCAGTATTAAAAACATTTCATGTCTTATTCCAAAACACCCCAAAAGTTCTGTGAAGAATCTAATATGGCACAGCAATCAAAGGTTTTTATGTTTAGTCAGTATAACCCTGCTTGTATTAAATCGTGTAGCAAGACACTTTGTCTCGTGTTTGCTTGTTTTTGCCAGCACTTTCAGTGTCAAATTGAATTTATCAGAGTTTTCGGAACAACAAATCAAAAAGGGATGCCCAGTGTAGTTGTTGTTACAACTTTTGTATTTCAGGAGAGAATTTGTTTCCTCAATCTCATCATTAGACTCTTCTTGGTGGCACTGGTGGGGCAGAATTTGATCAGGACTGGGGAAGTGATCTTCTCCAAGTGGGATTTCTAAGTTCAAAACAAAACAAAATTCACAATGTCTGTAAAAAAATAGTTCTGGTGAATGGCAAAGATTCAGTTTGAAGACTGTCATGGTTCTGTTTTTTTGATTCCTGTGTTCATGTTTTGAGTTTCGTTCATGTTTCATGTTTTTCAGTTTCCTGTTTTATTTTGTTAAGTTCTTGGCTTCCTGTCTTGTGTCCCTTCCCGCCTTTGTGGTTGTCTTCCCCGTCTTGATTGGTTTCACCTGTTTCTCCTCACCTTCCTGTCCTGTGATTTCCCTCCTTTGTAATTGTCTGCCCCGCCCTGATTGGTTTCACCTGTGTGTGTGTGTACATATAGTCCTGCTTTTCCCTTTGTCCTCTGTCACGTCATACTGTTTTCTACTGTTTCTCTGTGTTCCCAGTGTTGTTGATCTCTAGTCTTGTGCTGTTACATTTTTGTCTTTTTGAAAGTTTTGATTTTTGTTTTTGGTACTTCTGCCGTCTCAGCAGCGCTTTCCTTTTGTATAATTAAATTTAGTTTTTGCCAACTTCTGCCTCCTCTCCCTGGGGTCCAGCATTTGGGTCCTACCTCACCTTGAAAATCCATGGCACGGACAAAGATAAAAATAAAAGCTTCTGAGCTGCTGCCAGGAAACAACTGAGGAGAATGCTTTCAGCATCCTCCTTTTTTGTCCAGCGTTTCCCTCTATTCTCCTTTTTTAAAAACATGCTGTCCTTTTACCAGAATACATTGGTGGATCCACCCTGCACCTGCACCTGCACCTGCACTGCATGGTTTGGTGTTCTACGGCTTGACCATTTCTAACAGTGTCTCGATCGCTTGGAAATTCACTGCAGGCTGTACTCTGAGTCATAATTCACCAGGAAATTTTAGATTCGTTTTTTTAAACATTACATCTAAAGTTTCAGACAATCTCATGCTGTTGTCATAAATCACATTAAATTAGTAATTGTACAGAACATATTCTCTCCATTACTTTCCAGTGTAAGAAACACTGACTTACAGTTTCCCACAACAGCAACAACTAGTGGTAACTATAGGAACATCTGGTTGAGATCTGTCATTGAGGCATGACATTTAGATTATTAGACAGATTAAGTTCTCATCAGAACATGAGTGTGATATAGCACCATATGGATTTCATTATGGGACGTGTTTCAACTGAAACCTCCAAACAATCAAAACCATTTTGTTGCAAACAAATTCAACTCCGTGGTGTTTAGAAGACAAGTATGACGACACTGCTGTTACTCTTCTGTCCGTCACAGCATAAAGCCTGCAGAAATGATTTGACTGGCCTGAAGCATTATCAGTTCCCAGCAGAGAGACTCTAGAACATCTTTCTGTGACAGAGCGTTTCAGGATCAGGGGGAAGGTTGTCTGGCTTCCAGGCTAATTGAGACATGTTTCAATCCTACTCAGAATTTGTAGCAGTTAATTCAGCCTCCATGCAACGCGACAGATTTTGTTATATAAGTAGATATTAGGAGTTGGTAAAAAAAAAAGAAAAATCACAGAAGGTAGTTGTAGTTACAATGACTGACTGAACGAAAAAGGCAGCACTAGAGGCCGCGAGGGCTCAGGTCACAGTGCACAACATACTAGAGTTATCTTAATGTTGTCATTTGGTATTTAATGAACCAATTGTTAGCTTTGCAAGATGACACTTCAACACTTTCCACAACTTTAGCACCTCTGGTGGGATGAAGAAAATACCTCAGCCCATATTCTCTTTTATTACAATGATGGGAAGCTGCATCATGCTGCAGGGACTTGTTTTCACATAAAGCATTTAACCAGTGAACGACACTTCCTTTTCAAACATAAACTGCTTTACAGTGCAGTTAACTTAAAGCCCTGCTCCCCCTAACAGATTATAAGATGTATATTTGTTATCATTATTGGACCATTTTCGTATGGAAGACCTTTACCTCCAGGATTTATTAGCAGCTGGACCTACACGATTTTATTAATGCCATAAAAGAATGAGGAAAAGATGTCCTTTAACAAGGCTTCGGTTGGTTTGGCTTTCATTAGCAGGATAAAGCTGCTCCACGAAGCCTTAAACTCTTGGGATGAATAAAAGTTAATTAGCTCTACATGTGACTTCTGCAGGTGTGTCATGGCTGCAGAGCAGAGGGAAGCAGCGGCCTGCACATTCCTCCACGGCGTCTAATGGGAGCGATGACAGCAGGGAGCGCAGAGCGGCAATAACTGGACACAGCGCAAGCAATCCTAGCAATAACCTGGCCATTGTGTGTCTGGCATGAGCAGGTGTGCTGCAGGTACTGATGGACACACGCGGGATATAACCAGTAACGTTTACTGCTGTGACTGAGTAGCATCTCTGTCCGCTATACCTGGAATTTCATACATAATCTCACTGCTGTGCTGTTTGAAGCAGTAAAAAACAATAACGACTCCACCAGGACCATGTTCCACCAAAGGAACATGGTCCTGGACCACCTCCAAATGTGGTCTGAGATCGGATCATTCAGTAACTCCTCAATGCGTCCTGAGTGTGTTCACACCTGTACTTTAAGCTGACCAGTTGTGATCAGATCACTCAGGACACATGTTAATACCAGGTCGTCCTTCAGTTTGTTTATGGTCAGGTGCTTATATATCATCTTTCTCTTGTGGAGGATAGCTTGTTCAGTAGTGTCAATGAGGGCGTAAAGCAGCAGGCCTTAAAAAGAAGTGAACTCAGCTTTGCAAATAAAAAGGGTAATGAGTGTAGGTCTATGCCCCCATTATCCCAGACTCAACATGAAAATACAGGGGGGGAAAAAGACCAAGCGTTGCACATGTTTAGCAGATACTGTGGCAAAGAACCTTTGCATGAAAAGTAGACAGTACAATTGGAGAAACTGCTGGATTTAGCCAAAAATGACAGAAGCCAGAGCCATCAACACAGATGCTGCCTTTCCCTGCAGTGAATCTGAGGTTACTTGAGCTGCACACTGCATATTTAGCACACTAGAATAAACAAACCAGGTAATTCAAAGGGACTTTAGTGTGGGAGCTGGCGGTGTTGCAGACTGACAGAGGGTGTCCTGTTAGTGGGCAGGGGAAAGGTGGCACCACTACACAGCGCAGCCTGTGATTCAGAGGGGAAAATGTTATCGCAGTAAAGCCGTAAACAGAAAACGTTCCAGGGCTCCCCTACGGGAACTGGGACACTAACACATAAAGGTTACTGTGCCCGAGGCCACAGAAAAGCCCAATATACAGTAAACGGGAATGAGGTCACATGTGATCGAGAAATGCCAGCACAGATGGTATTGTACGTGTGAGGAACAAACACGCCCGCCTACTGTCGACCTTGACGTAGCGCAGAGCAGAGGTTGTTTCCTTTGGCGAACAAGCAAGATCGTTTGTTTGCTCTGTAGGTAGCAGCAAGCACTAACACCCGATGACAAATATTCAGTGTTGTTGGTGTCTAAAATTAGGGTGTTTGCGCCGATTTTCAACTGGGCTGAGGTCACTTATTCAAAGGGTTCATTGAAACCTCTTCAAGGTTTGGGGTGTAAGAATTTTGGACCAACACGCTTTAAAGATGCTTTTGAAATCTGGATTTTTCTGGCTTCAAAATACCACATATGAAGTTGAGTCATGTTCCCGAGGAAAACCATTTTACCAAAAGTGAAGACAGATTCTGTCCAGTGACACTTAGAACTGGGCTGTTTTTAGTTTTCAAGAGAAAACCCTTTCAGTCATTTCTCATTGCAATCTAAAAGCTGCTAACGATTGCAACAGTTGTACAGGTAATGGACATACACCGATCAGGCATAACACCACCTTCCTAATATTGTGTAGGTCTCCCTTGTGACTCATTAGAGAATGGGCATGGGCCTTCTGAGGGTGTCCTGTGGTGTCTGGCAACAGAATGTTGTCAGTGGTGGCCTTTGGGTCCTATGGATTGAGGGGAGGGGCCTCTGTGGATCATCCCACAGATACTTGATCAGTTTGGGATCTAGTGAATTTGGGGGCCAGGTCAACACCTTGTGCTGTTCTTCATGTTTCTTTAGTTGGTCCTAAACTGTTTTTGTGTGTGTGCCTGTGTCAGGCTGCATCCTGCTGGGGATGGCTGCTGCCATCAAGGAGTGTCATTGCTATGGGGTGGGGGTGCCTGGTCTGGTCTAGGTGGGTGGTACATGTCTAAGTAACATCCACATGAATGCCAGGTGCAAATGTTTCCCAGCACAACATTGAATTGTCACAAGATGTTAGCTACACAACAATGTCGACACAATGGAAAGAAGAGGAAGAACACCTGTTATTCAGGCATTTATTATTCCACAGTGATTGGCACTAGTGCTACTTTTATTGTGCGAATCACCTGAAACGACAAACAACAAGTTGGAGATACCGTCCTCTGTGTCAGAAGTTTCTGTCTGCCTACTACCATACACACAGCAGAATCTGATCCAGCAAACATCTGCACGAGCATCGTCATGGTGTTTAATATTCTCCATCAAGCTGTTAAAGCAAAGTCATTATCATTCAGACGTGTGATTTCTAATAATGTTCCTTATAGTTACATTCAGAATGGCTAAGGTGAGAGCAATATTTGGCATCTAGACACAAGACTGCAGGTAGTTGGACATGATGTATACCAGTTCCAGTCTGGTTGCTGCCTTGTTTTCCTACCATTTTTGACAAATGTTTTCATTTTTGATGTCATCCAAAAACCGTTTAATTTAATTTAATTAAATTTTTTAGGCTTAGGGCAGCATGTGTGTTCATGTTTGCATGTAAAATAAGGAGATCTAGGCTGGAAAGGTGGTGTCGGTTGTCGTTGGGTCTGTGGCTCTTGTGTTGTATAGCAGCTTATGTCTATATTATACGTTCGACTTCAGGTGAAACCAGCCCAGTCACACACCACTCTTCGCCAATAACAAAGTCTGAATCATCAAGTTCCTGGAGTATCTATGTCCAGTTTGGTAGCTACAGTCCCTCAGACAAGAAGTTGGTGCGCTCAGTAGTGAGGAGAGGAGAAGAAAAGATCATCAGCACCTTGCTTCCTCCCATCTAACTCAGAGCCCACATCATCATCCGAGACTCCACCCTCACTCACCATGGAGAAAACATGCAGTTTTTATATCTATAAATAATTATTCCTATTATTACTTTGTTCGCTATTGTGTTTTCTTTTGCATCTGTGTATAGTGGCTTTGGAGTCAGTCAGTGTAACAAAATTTAATTGAATGACAATAAAATAGTCCAAGTCTTTACTGATTACTCTGTTGTATATTTGAAGTACCAAAATCAGACCCATTTTATCTTTTAAAGACATAGAGACTATTTTACATGCTTTTATTTCATTACATTTGGATTATTGTATTAGCACTTGTCTTACCTGTCTGAACAATAAATAAATCTCACAACTCTTGATGATACAAAATTCAGCTGCCAGGCTTTTAACCAGAACCGAGAAAAGAGTTCATGTAACTTGATGTTAAGATCCTACTGATCACTTTTAAAGTTCACTTCCTGGCTGTGCCCACTGGCTACATCACTGAGCTTTTAGTTTCATACATGCCTCGAGGTCCTCGGGCCGAGGTCTTTTTTCTGTCCCAGGAGCCCGTCTGAAAACAAAAGGGCGTTTGCAGTTACAAGGGTGAGTTTGTGATGTCTTTTTATTCTCCCATTGGAGAGCCTTTCCTGGTTTCAGTTGAGTTTTGAGGGTTTTATTGTTTTAATCATCTTTCTTTTCTTATCTGCCTGTTTTAAAAACTGGTAAATGGTTTAGCAGAAAAGTGATATTAAAATAAGCTTATTATTAGTAGGAGTATTAGTAGTATTAGTATTAGAATTAGTAGTAGTACTAGTAGTATTTTTTACTTGATTTACATTTGTTATGTGCACTGTAGTGCTCATCCCAGATGTTCGTAGTTAGTTTCACAATATGAGGCCTGGGAGCTTGACTTGGATTTTTGAGTTTACCACACAACTCCATATTACATCTGTCACTTGCATATATAGCCTGGTCCCATAAATACTGATGATAATGTGTGACTCAGACGTATAGACATTTTCGGGTTGTCCGGGATTTTGATGACAATCATCGGAAAAACCAAAACCTGAAGTCATCAGTCCTAAGAAGGCCATCCTTGCCTTTAGGTGTCAGGAGCCGTACACTTGCATTTAGCAGGACCTGTGAACACACACACACACAAGTATCAAAACTATGTTCAGTATAAATCTGTCTGGCAAGTAATCTGTCAGGAAGAATGAATGCAGTTGATCTTGTTTTGAAAATGTGTTGAGCTCTGCTCTGTTGCACTTTGAGTTAATGAACAGTAGGGTCACACATAAACACAACTAGTGAAAGTGCCTTTAATGCTATCATGTATTACGTTCCTAAGGATTCACGAATCCTCCTTCAGACCAGCCTGAGCGGCTCCATTAGTTTGATGTAGAGAAATGAATACATCAATAAGAGGCTCCTCTGCACTTTGAAAGTGTGTAGACATCGCACTAGTCATAGCTTTAGTTTTTGGCAGCATCATAAATCTTCGACAAAAGTCTTTCATAGATAACTTTGTTCAATATTAATTTTGCATATTTTTAAATAGCGACACAAACACCACATAGATCCTTTCGTCTGACCTGATCTGAAATTACCTGTCAAAGAGCTGTTGGGGTGTTAGAGTGAGCTTGGCATGAGAGTCGGGTAAAGGCTGAGTGGTACGTAGTCGGCCTTGTCCTCTGAGGATGAAGTCCTGCCACACTGAGAATGAACAGGCTGGACGTTGCATGTCTGCCTCTGCACGCTCTTCCATTTAATCCCATTCAATCCAGACTGGATTCACAACATAAAGAGAAAATATTAGTTTACACACAGTACATATAAATCCAATATTATCGAATCCCACACTGGCATTGAGAAATGTAAAAAGGTGGTTGTGATATTTGGAGAAGAAAATAACCCATTCACAAACACAAGACTCAACACATAAAAGCCAACTCCTTAGGTCAGGACTCAGTGGGTCTCCTGTATCCTGAACCTAAAGGACAAGTGACACCCCTTCGTCCAGATTTTTGCCAGAGAAGACTTACAGTTTGAGAGAGTAGGAAAGGAACCTTTTTCTGAACAGGGGAGGTGGACTGCGATATCATTCCTATCAATTTACAACACAGTCTTAACATCTGTTCCCCAAAACTTTAACCCGTTCACACCTTGAGACTGGAGTCTCTGTACATTAATGGACCGTTACAGTACCATTCATTGGGGAAGGAAAACAGGGTCAAAACACTTTCCATCAACTACAGACCATCAACAGACCCTAGTCATGTGATTTTAAGGTGGGCAACACCCACAGATGTTACGTTTAAACCCAAACTCCCCACCAGAACTGAAAACTCCTTTGAGAACTGGAGAAGCTTGGATGAAAGGTCTTCAAGAATTCCAACAAGTCCAAGGGTTGTTTTTGTTGGGTCTACCATAACCTGGATGACTGGAACCTTCACAGACAACATCCTCCAAGTGTAGGTGAACAATGGGTTGTAACGGGTCCTAGCTATGTGAGTTTCAAGTGGGCACCACCCACAGATGTTCCTAATAAAAAAAACGAAACTCCCCAACAGTAATTTAAAACAGAATAAGCCACTTGGATGAAGCATCCTTAAGACTACTTCAACAAATCCAAATGTCTTGGTTTTAGCTTTATTGTTTCTTTAATATACTAATCAGTCATAACATTATGACCACCTTCCTGATATTGTGTAGATCTCCTTTGTGCCTCCAAAACAGGTGTGACTCATCAGAGAATGGACATGGGCCTTCTGATGGTGTCCTGTGGTGTCTGGCAACAGAATGTTGTTAGTGGGGGCCTTTGGGACCTATGTTTTTTGAGTTGTTCCTAAACCGTTTTTGTGTGTGTGCTGCATCTTGCTGGGGATGGCTGCTGCCATCAAGGAGTTTCATTGCTATGGGGTGGGGGTGCCTGGTCTGGTCTAGGTGGGTGCTACATGTCTAAGTAACATCCACATGAATGTCAGGTCCAAAGGTTTCCTAACATTAGATTGTCACAGGATGGTCAGTGTTACTTTACATGTTATGCCTGATCTGTGTATACCATGTGCACCACATGGATGACAGTATGAGTCTTCAAACAAACATTCATTTTACTCATTGACAAGAAATTAGATGTACAATAAAACAGTTTACCCCTCTACAAGTCGTTCACATCCCTGAGCGTGAAATCACACAAATTCACATTCATTCATTCATTCATCTTCTGTAACGGCTTGTTCCTGTTAAGGGTCGCGGGGTCTGCTGGAGCCTATCTCAGCTGTCTTCGGGCGAGAGGCAGGGTACACCCTGGACAGGTCTCCAGTCTATCACAGGGCTAACACAGAGAGACAGACAATCATTCACACTCACACCTACGGCCAATTTAGCGTCACCAGTTAACCTAACCAGCATGTCTTTGGACGGTGGGAGGAAGCTGGAGTACACGGAGAGAACCCACGCAGACACAGGGAGAAACAACTTCACATTCTTTCACTAATTTGTTTTTGAGCCACTGAGAGAGAGGGAATTCTTTTCCAGTCTTCCTGCATGGAGGCCTGGCTAATCAGGGAAGTACGTGACTGAAAACAGTTCTCTACAAAATATGATGAAAAGACTAAATAAACTCAGTAGCAGTGATGTGTTTGTAATGACTATCGGCGCTGACATCTTCGGAAGCTGATGGCCGCTCTCACTTCGCAGTTCCTGTTACGCACACAGACTTGTGTTTTTATGACCAACTAAGTAAGTGACTATCTTCAAATGTCAACACTTTCAATTACCAAGGGTTTATCAAGGGCTGGGCGCAGAGTGATTTTTAAACCCCTCTAGATCCCCACTGGCCTTGCAGTGGCAGTGCAAGCGTGGTGCATGGACCTGATTATTTGCATCAGTATCTTTCTTAATGCTGAAGCTCACCAGTTCAGCCGTTGCCTGTAGCTTTAGTCTCAGTGTTACCTTCTTTCTCTTCCTGAGAGGACTACTCAAAGATGCAGGATGATCATGTTTTGTGTGCTTGATTGCAGCATTCACAAGTTTTTATTGCATTCTGTCTCACCTGTCTAGGTCACACAACAGCGGCACCATAGGGTGGATTTAAAATCATTGCCACAACAGTATAACTACCTGCCTAATATTGCATAGGTCACGCTTTTTGCAGCCAAAACAGCCACTGAAATTGTGCTGTCCTGATAGTTGCAAGGTGGATCCTCCACAGATCAGACTCGTTTGTCTGGCACTTCTATCTTCAGCTGGATTGAGACCCAGGGAATTTAGAGGCCAAGTCGACACCTTGAACTTGTTGTGTTCCTCAAAACATTTTTCTTCATGACGGAACACATTCAAATGTCTATTGATGTATCAATGTATTATAGGATGTGCCTATGCAGACCAGAAGATTTGAAGTGACACTGATTTTAGGAAAGAAAACCTTCAGCAGCAAAAAAAATTATGCTTTTTGAAACTACAGACACAGCAGAGTGAGCTGGTATGGTTGCGTTAATTCTAGATATTATCTTATACACTTTTGCCAACAACTGATAACTGATTTTGTATATACAAATATATACAAAATTTGGCATCTCCAATAGTATTTAAAGTACTGTGGTACTGCAGCAACACCATATGTTTGTAATGAATGACCCACAGTAAACTATGTGACCTACAGCCTTTACTGTAGGCCATTTTTGCAGCACTGATGCTAAATTGATCACTCTACGTTTCTCATTCACCAAGCTGACTAACTCTTTCTATAAAACAGTGAATAACCTGGTCTACACTAATTCATAAATGAATACAGAGCAAAGTCAGTGAATAAAGAAGCTACAACATCTCAGCTCTCAGGCTCTTCCCTGTAACAAATGCCAATTCACTGTGTTTTCTCAGTCAGCCATGTTTATTTTGGATATACATGTCGATCGTTAGTCTGACTTGTATGGAGTACTAAGCCACTTTCCAAACCTCCAAGTAGAGTTTATATTTGGATGTATAGTGGCCCTCCTGGGTGTGCCTCCTCTGCTTCCTCTCCCGGACAGGGTGGAAGATCACTGGTTTGTTCTTGTCAGGGCTGACCTGGGAGGTTGCTGGTTGTCTTTGACTTTGGGTTCAGTAGTTAGAGCTTGACCCACATGTGCAAGACAGTGGGCCTGAGGAGGTGCAGTGATCTTTTGCACTTGGAGGCCTGACAAACCATGATCTGATAGGTTAGTGTCCACCTTTGGCTTCAGACAGCCCTTGCCTTTCTGAGTCAACTTGACTGGAGTCCGCTTTTGCACTGTCCTCCCTGACTTGTCCTGATTTAGTCTTTTCTAAACCACACAACACATCACATGTTTCATTGCACTGATTTACTTCACAAGATACACAGGTCTTTGTAAGGTAGAGTGTTGTTTACCTTGTTATTAACAGGTGCGTCCATGTCAGCAAAAGGTTGGAAAATCAGTTCCTTGACAGTAAGTTGAGGAGACTTGGTGCTGTGGTTAAAACAATAAATGGACACATCAGGAAAGAATTATGGAAGAGTAAAAATGCTTTGACCAAGAATACGTATTCATAACCAGATATGGCAATATGATGTGTGTGGTTACAATTGATGATGGTGTCATAATATGACAGCATGTCAGTGGTGTCCGGGTGAACTGTGGCTTCAAATTCTGGAGATCTGGATTCCTCTAGCTTACAGCAGTCATTACTATCAGCATTATATGCAGTGCCATTTTAAAAGTTTTTGTGCCCTTCAGAAATTTCTGCATAAAAATGACTCAAAACTTCAACATGTTTTTGCAGTAAGTCCTAAAAGTAGACAAAGATAACGCAATAAAACAAATGAAACAGAAATATTATACTTGTGTATTTGTTTATTTGGGAAAATGTCCCAACATTACATAACAATGAATTGCAAAAGTAAGTGCACTGCTAGGATTACAAGTTAACTTCAAGGCCAAATTAGGTCAATATGTTCTGAAGGGTTTCAATGAAATGAGACTCAGGTATCGCTCAGTCTTCTGTTTTGATAAAAAAAATACACAACACTTTTGTGTACGTGATGGCATGGACAATGGAGCTCGCAGAGAGAGAGAGAGACAGAGTTGCTGTTGCTCATCAGGTTGGAAAAGGTGAGTTTGGAATCCATAAATCTACAGTCAGACTGTGAAGACTGTGAACAAATGGAGGAAATGTAAGATGACTGTTACCTTCCACAGGAGTGGTCAACCAACAAACACTGAACAACCATGGTGTAATGGCAGAGTGGCAAGGACAAACACACTGCTCTCCAAGAAGAAAGTTTCTGCAGGGCATTGCACGGCAGGGCAAAAAAATAAGCTAAAACAAGAGCAACAAGCAAGAAAACTAGTGGGAAAATGTTTTGTGGACATTGGTTGGTCAAAATGAGAGGCGTCATGCTTGGAGACAAAAGAACACTGCATTCTAGCATCTGAATATCTTCATGTCCATGAAACATGGAGGTGTTTGGGCCTGTTTTGCTGCATATGAGCCAGGACAACTTGCCATCGTTGATGGACCAGTGAATACTAATTATATCAACAAATTCTAAAAGAAAATGTCAGGACATCAGCTGAAAGGAGAAACTGTGTGATGCAGCAAGACAACGACACCAAGTACACAAGTTGCACAAAAGAATGGTTAAAGAAGAACAAAACTGATGTTTTGAAATGGACAAGCCGAAGTCCTGACTTTAATCCACTAGAAATGTTGGGGAAGGACCTGAAGCAAGCAGTTCATGTGAGGAAACCCTCCAACAGCTCAGAACTGAAGTGGTTCTCGATGTCTGTGAAGGTTCTCAGTCATCCAGGTCATGGTATATCCAAAAAAACGTTAATGGAAATTAGCTGCACCGGTTTCTGGTTGTTTACACAAACAAGCAAGTTTCAGTAGAAGTTTCCTACTTAAACCTCAACTTCCCACCAGTCCCCTAGAACTGAAGAAGCTACTCGGATGAGTGGTGAAACATCTTCTCAAAAAACTCTACAAGTGCAGTTGCCTTTTTAAACGCTTTTTTGGATATAAGTAGTTCTGGACTGAAGAATGCCAAATTGTTGAAAATTTTGAAGGGTGCAAAAACTTGTATGTTTTTTTTATATTTGTGTGAAGCTTGCAGGTTATAGAACAAGAGATTTCTTCCCCAAATTTAGATCATGCATTTTTACCAGAGTACAGCAGCGCTGTTTTGTTTTTTTTTTCATAAAAGGCCGCTGCCTTATTGCGCAACACATTCACATAGCTGCTCAATACTGTAAATGTGTGTATATGTACAAATTACCCCCCCCCCCCCCCCTCTAAGTTTACACTTGAGTTTTACAGTCTATATTTTATTCTATTTTTCTCGGTGTACATTTACACTTATATTGTTTACCTTGTGTGTTAAGAAATTTGCAGTTACTACTGTTTTACTGTAGTACTTATTTTTTTTACTACTGGCTGCAGGTACAAGAATACAATTCACTGTGCATTGTATGTATAACTGTGCATGTGACAAATAAAAACCTATCTATCTATCTATCTATCTATCTAATGAATCACTACACTTCTGCACTACATTAAATCATATTAGATCATTATATCATGTGTTTTTAATGGCAGTATCAGCCAGTCAACATAGAACAAGGCATGTTCCCCACCTGTGTCGATAGTCACAAGGTGGAAGAGAACAAGAACTGGGAACCCACGTCAGCATGGCCTTTGAGGACTGGCTTGTACTGGTATAACTGGGCAGTAAGTCGATGTGGACGGTCTTTAGCTGAAATAACAGTGAATGCTTCTGAGACACTGAATTCACAGAGGATAGCTGGTGATATATTGTGAAACAAAACATTGAGAAGCAATTTAAAGATTGAATGATGTTGTAGAAATGTAATCCTGTCATAAGGTAAACACGCTTTAACTATAACGGTGCTACATACTGGGTGATACCCTCTCACACAACCAACCTTGGGTGTATCGTTTTCTCTGTGGGCCTCCAGGTGATCCGACAAGTCCGAGCTGTAATTGGGAACACTGACATCTTCTCTGCAGTGATAAACAGACAGTTTGATTCATTCATCTGATTCATCGTTTGCAAATGATAAAGAAAAAAATAAAGCATCATACTGTCTCCATTCTCCCATTGGTAAATCCATCCAGCCGATGTCTGAGAAATTATCGCCACTCCTGTGAGAAGAGGACCCAGTGTGCGACCCAGCATCAAGCCACTCCAGTGCATTAACTGCAGTGATGGCTGGAAAGTTATCCTCTGATAAAACAGAACGTATGAGCAACTTATAGGAAAACAATAACACGGCAAAAGTGTTACAAGGAGCACCTATCGGATCCTGATTTGTGCCCACCTTCAGAGGCTGATGCCGAGGACCCGCCCTGGGTGAGGGCTTTTACCATTTGAGGTTTGGTCTTAGGGATACACTGCTCAGCCTCCAAGCAGCAGGTGTGGGAGCAGGGAGGCCACAGACAATGAGCTCTAGCCAGAGTGGGACTGGAGAGGCTGCCCATGCTTCAGCTGCTGTACAGCCACAAAGGGATGACAAATCAATAACAATGAGTGGCCTGTAAGGTGAATCACAAGACGTAAGTCTGTGTAGCTGGGTACTTGTTAACTGGGAGTGAGCATTTTCTGCATTGACCAGGATGAAAGTGAAATTGGTTGAGCACCATAAGATAATACACATTGTACAGATGTCCACCCGGGATGATCCAGAAACAAAGTATCAAATTAAGCCTTCATGACTTTTCTTGAAGACATTTCACCACTCATCCAAACAATCAATGTGCACACTAAGGCTGAAACTTGTTCACCTAAAGGCAAAGCACCCAGGCAAAAAGGACAAGGGACACTCTTTAGACACTCATCAACGTCCACATTTTAGTAAGAGAAGACAAATGGTTTGAAAGAGGAGGAATGGATTTATCTATTTAGCATCTTCCACTTCCAGTAGAATTAATTGTTAACAGGAGTTACATTCAGTTCAAGTTGTTAGGAAGCCCATGCTTTTCTTGCAGTGCCAGGTGACAATTTATGAATGCAGGAAATATTACCATAAATTTGCATCAAGTTTTTGAAAGTAATCAAAAGGTGACAGCAGGTGACATGACAACTTTTCCCAGTTTGATATTTATCTAAACCTAGTGACTGCAACAAATCTTACCTTACCTTTCAGTTGACTTTAACTTCATTAAACGTGTCAGTTTAGGCTAACAGCTTTCTGCTCTCTGGTCCAGCTCATTGTTTACCCTTGTTGCTTGGCAACTGTGTAGGGTTCCTTGGGTGTATAGCTCCACCTGCTGGTCTCTGGGAAAGAAAGGTGTACAGTTGAGTGCATGTACTGTATGTTTGGAAACTGACTAGATTTTACCCTTTTTGCAGCAAACCCATATCAGAAGGTCAAAGGAGATCTCAATGAAAATTAACAAAAAGAGGGGGAAAAAATGTGTATATATAAAATTGTTACTTCATGTCGCTCACTTGTCTTTGGCCTCATTCCTTCTGCTCTGTGTACAACCTCAGGGTGCTGGATTTGTGGTGAAACCCTCCTAGTATTGTGAAGAGCTTGTTGAGTATTCATTGTCGACTGTTAGGACTTGTGTGACAATCTTCTCATGTTTTGAGTCATTCTTATGCAGAACTGTAGAAAATTCTGAGAGGTGCAAAACCTTTAAAGCAGCACTGATGTTTGGTTTCACTAGGGTTGCTTGTTTAGCAGCATCACTTGTTCTCATCTCTCATCCATGAATGTCTTGTTCCAGTGGCCAGCGTCTCAATAATATTTACAAATAAATGTAATCAAAAGGCTGACATCCATTTAAATGTTCATAACCGTATGCATCCATATGTATATGCATACACAAACTAGCAAAAAGACACACAACACAAAGAGTAGAGATAAAATCATTTATTTCCTCGAATGAATTTCAGGTTAGCAAATCAGTGTAAAAGTTCTATTTTTAAAGCTGCAAGCTAATTACTAAAAACTGTGTTACAATCCAGTCTGACACCACTGACAACATTATTCCTGCTAATTCCTGCTACAGGGCCATGTAAAAATCTGGGATTTGACTTCATCACAAACAGAGATCACGTTAAATTAATGAAAATGAATCTGATTTGATTTTGACAAGTTTGTTATTTCAACCTAGATCAGCCTGAGATTGAAGCTTTGTTGTCCTTGGAGGCGGTGGCAGCAGCTGCTGGTCAACAGGGCAAGGTGGAGATGAAGAGCCGGGCCATCTGTCCGGCCACAGCAGAGGCTGCTTGGGCCTCTTTCACTGGTCCACCGAGCAGAAACAGCTGTTAAAGCTCCTCACGTTTCTTTTTAGTGTTGAAAATTAAAAAGGCAGACTCGTATTATTCTGGTTCCATGTCAATTCAGCCAATCAAGGTCATCATCGTCATCATCCTCGTCACCAAACAGCGGGGTGGGGGGTGGACGCCCCTTCAAGCTCTGGACAAATGAGAGAGGAAAAACAGACACCTTAATATTATAGTGATGGAGTCTTTAAATTAGTGCTAAAATGTCAGACTGACTTAACACAGAGACAACAGACGGAGGAAGGGCTAGGGCGGAAAGCTGAATCAAATCTGAGAGCTTCAACTGAACTCTACAGATCATTCCTCACCATTTCATCCTCCTCGTCCTCCTCGCTGGGTGCTGCGGGGGGCTTTGCGGGAGTTGGGGTCTGGAAAAATGGCTCCGCTCCATTTTTCTCACCAATTCCCCCAGTCAGACTGAGAGAATAGCACAAAATGAATGGGGTGGGGCAGACAAAATGACAGTGAAGAAGACAGAAAGAAGGATGAAGATAAAGCCAGAGAACAGTTCAGGCAGGATGTTAGTTTGCACAAACACATGCACAAATCAGTAGATGAAACACAAAAGAAGAAATGTCTTGACTCTCAAGACTGGTTCAATGTAACTTCTTACCAATACCAACCTAACATTAACATTTATGAGGTTACAACTATTTTTTTGTGGTCCGTTCCCTGGCAACAAGAATTTCAAGTCACATGCTGACATAATTTAGCACAGACAGTGCTGTTAAACTGCAATAACTACAGACCCCTTCACTTTGTTCCCACTGTATGGATTTAATTTTAAATGCATACATTTCCCATTTGTGGCATTTTTAAGAAAATCTCTGATTTACTGATCTCAGTATTCAGAGCCTTAATTCAGTGCTTTGCAGTAGCCCATTTGGCAGCTCTTACAGTTTCGGTGTATGTCTCTGCAGGCCTGGGCCCAAAGGATCATATGATCCAGTCCTGGTAAGTGTGAACTACCATCTTCAGGTCTTTCCACAGATGTTCTGTGGAGTTCAAGCCTGGGCTTTGGTTGGGCTTCTCAAGGATGCTCAAGAGACTGGAGTATGGTCTTGGCTGCATACTTTGGGTCACTGTGGTGCTGAAATGTGAACTGTCACTCCAGTCTGGGGCCTGTGCACTCTTCAGGGACCTCTGTATATTTGGTCTGACATATTTATGCCCTCTGTTCTGACAAGTCTTCCCGTCCCGAGCTCCTGTGAAGCACCACCGTAACCTGATGCTGCCTCCGTCATGCTTAACTACAAGGAAGACACTAGCCTTGTAGTTAAGGTGAACCTTTGTTTCCACTGACCAATCTTTGTCCTCATGTTCTTACAGAGCTCTTGCTCTTATAGTCCTTTAAAGAGCCATCTTGAAAACCAAACGAAAGGCCAGACTCACCTTGCATTTTCTCCCGAGCTGTTCTGGGGTGCTTCCGGTGGAGGAGGTGGGTTGACTGGAGGTCCAAAAGTGCTCTGAGAATCAGCATTTATTTCTTCTACATGCTCTCTATCTTCCACACTCTCTTGGTCTACGTTGCTAACCACTACAGCATTTTCTTCAGACACAGACTCAAGTCCGTCCTTGGGGGGTGAACTCTCATCAGGTCCATCATCTAGATCTGCAGACCTGGTGTCTTTGTCTTCTGTTGAGATTTCAGAGTGTTCATGTTGTTCGTGCTCCTGCTTCACTTCAGACTCTGTTGTTGCTGTATCTTGTGGACTGAGCTCAGCGGATGGAACTGGATGCAGAGCAGTGGTTTCTGAAGCCTCTGCCAGACATGCTGTCTCAGTTACTGTCTCCGTCTCCTTCTCTGCTGCTGCTATGTCCTGAACCATCTGAGTCTCACTGACTTGTCGAACCTGAGCCACATGTTCATCTTCCACCTTTTCTTCCACCTTTTCTTCCTCCTTTTCTTCCTCCTTTTCTTCCTCCTTTTCTTCCTCTTTGATTTCTCTTTGTCCATTCACATGTACATTCTGGGGAAGTTTCTCCTCCCTTTGTTTCACAGACTCACTTTCGTTTCCCTCGTCGTCCTCCTCCTCCTCCTCCTCCTCCTCCTCCTCTTCCTCCTCTTCCTTCTTAGGTGGTTTCACGGATGGTTTGTCAGTGCCACTGAGCAGCTGCAGAGTTACATTCTAGTAAAACAAACAAAAATAATATTACAGAGAGGTCAGCAAACAAATGCCACTCAGTGAGTGTCAACCATCTCCATTATAGTGAATAAAGTTTCACCTATAATGGATTATACCCAGACATGGTTTGGTACCCTGCCGGTCTTTTTAAACAATGCTCAAGAGTGCTAAAATGAAAAGCTATGCTGTCATGCCTTCGGTTTGTCACAGATTAAAACAAAGAAACTCTGCAGAGTTGAATTCTTGCTTATTCCACGGAAATCCTCTAAATGGACCAACCAAAATGATTGATAACCCTTTGAAGAGGAGGTGATCAGTGGATTGCAGTGATATTTCAAGCAGACTACTGTCTTCAGTCAGCAAAATGTGTCTTGAACCCTGTTTTCTGTGTTTCTGTGTAAAAAGCACTTACTTTAATGGTAGAGACGATCACACCGAGCACGGCTTGGCCACTGTAAGATTCACTAAGGTCAAACTCCGCTCGCAGAGAATGAAACACTCCGTTCATCACACGCTTCACCTGCAAGTACAAAAAGAAAAGAAAAAATAATGACATATTTTACCTGCACACACAGGCCTTAGACATTTATCATCAAAATATACGTTTACATATACAGTATTAATGATTACAGTGAGCTACAAGCAAAGAGTGTAAGATCAGCTGTAATCTATGATCTGCATTTAGCTAGTTCAACAAGATTGAATAGGTTGTGAATAAAAACATATACCCTCAACATATTACAAAGTTATCAAACTATTTATAATATAGAGTTTGATAGCCTGTATGCTGCATTAACGCTGTAAAAAAGACTTGCAGGGAAGGATGACTGAAGGCTCAGTCAAGCTGCACTGACATCTGGAGGTTATACTGAGCTACTGCAGATCATTTCTGACCTTAATGATCTGTGACTTCTACAGCGACCGAAAGGATGCAAAGGTGTAAACAAGGATGAAAAACTGAAGGGAATAACTGTGCTGCGCTCTGATTCAATCGATTCACTTGCATGTGTTCGTGTAAGAGTTCTTACCTCTGCTGCAGTATCCCCTGTACTCTCCTGCTCTTCCTCTTTCCTCTCCAGTTCAGCCACTCGTCTTTCCAGCTTCTCCCGTACAGCTTCTCCCTGCTGCTCCAGAGCTCTGTACTGAGAGAGAATAATACACAGGCATTGGAAACAATTTGATGGTGAACGTTTGATTAGGTCAGGATAAGTTTGGATTCATATCAGGAGTCACAGGTTGACTGACAACTAGCCACATATCTTACTTTTTTCTGAAGGGCTTGCAGCTCTTCACTTTGCCTGTGCTGTTGTTGCAGACTCTGTTCCTCTGAGTCTCTCGACTGCTTCAAAGCTGTCAACTGTTAGAGAGGAAAAGCAAACTGAGAAAATTGCACATCAAATATCCATACCTACATCACACTATATACATTTATAAAGTGTTTCAAACAATTTTCAAAACGAATGATTACACAGATTCTGACTGCTGATGATAAACTTCAAAAACTGATTCAACATACCTAATTTCTAAAAGGATGCAAAATGCAAATAAAAACATTACATTTCTTAGTTTTCTACTACTACACATTTTCTACTGTAGATGTCAGACCAGAACGACATACTTTGCTTAAAACCCCTGACTAGGCAGCTGTTTAGCTTTTTCCAGCTTACTAGCTAGCCCCCCAAAAATTCTGGTTTCTTTCAGTGAACAGGTCAGATAACTTATATAGCTATTAACTAGCTAATAGTTGATTATCTAGCGGTTTTAGTTCTTCTACCTGACAAAAGACATGTCTTTTCATTCTGTTAACGGTAATGCTAAATCTGAACAACGGGCTAATTTAGCCAAGTAGCTAGTTAAGTTACTTAATTAATAGATTAGCTGACTAGCTTGCTGATTTTCTAGATAACTAGCTAGCCCATCAAAATGGCAAGCTTTGTTTATTTCGGTCTCTTCTAGTCTGAGCCTTTAAGTTTTCAGTACGCATATTAACAGCTGACAAGTTTTGTTCACGAGCCATCATGTCACCAGCAGTTGTTGCAATGGTCGTTAAAAATGTTAAATATTTAGGGCGGTATATTATCAGTTAAAGCTGATGAACAAGCATGAAATATATGGTATGGATTCTAGTCTATAATATGACCTGGACCTGCAAGAAAGCACAATCTTAAGATTACTCTTCAATTAACTATTAACTCCAAATTATAAATAAAATAAAAATTTGTCAAAATGAATAAGAAGTGGCCAAAATAACATGACTATTTGAATAAGCCATGACACAAACCTACTAAAAAGATGCATGGACTGCTTTTGGTTTGGGTTTTCCCAGAGCTGGTTTGCCTACCTTTTCCTGTAGCTGAGTTAGCTTGACCTGCAGAGCATCTCTCTGTTCGGTTAGCTCAAGCAGCTCTCTGCTGTGCTGCTCTTTAGCCGAAGCCAACGCCTGTTGAGACTTCGCCTTCCACTCCTCCTCCAGCTCTAGCTGCAGCTGAGACAACTGCAATGCATACAAGATGCTTGCAGTTAGTGGTAATCTGTAAAGCAGTAGGCATAAGATAAACACTGGCCACCACAATTGGCCCTTTCTTTGTTGGATGTAACCTGTTCAGATGCAGCGTTGTCATTGCTGGTTCTAGCCTTGCGAAGTTGAGCTCGGAGATTGTCCAACTCCTGCTGGCTGCTCTTGCGGAGCTCCTCCACCTCCTCGTCCCTACGCTGCCGCTCTGCCTGCCATTTCTTCTTCCTCTCTAACAGTGCCTAAACATGAAGGATAAACAGTTGTTTATCATATTATATTTGTTTGCATGGCCCATAAAGACTAAAACATGAAGCACACTCACTCGTTCTAGGTTTTCTTTATCAGTCTTCAGGTCCTGCAGCTCCTCTTCCATCGTGCTGACTTTCAGCTCCATCTCTTTGCGTTTTTGCTTCTCCGAGCGGTACTGAGTCTGGGCCTTCTCTGCTTCCTCCTTCAGCTCTGGAAAACATAAATACTGAGCTTTAACACCACCTCTTTGACTTTAACTTGCTCTCAGCCTCCTCCTTTGTTAATTTTAATACTGAATTATCTGGAAATAACAATAAAGTAATACAGTTTTAAGCCCACACCTGTTAAAATGTCGGGTTGTTCACATCTGCATCAGAATCATACTCAAATGCATCCATTTTATACTTAGTCGCTATTTAATGAGACTTAAATCTAATTGGCTCAAATGTAATTGGACAATTTAGAATAATCATTAATTATGATTATATTCGCCTTGTTATCCAGCAACTGAGCGCAACAACCTGAGGTAATATATTTTCTAAGCCTGTAAAGACTTCAACACAAACCTTCCAGCTGTGTCTCCACAGCAGCGATGCGTTGGCAGTGATTCTCACTGTCTTGCAGCGCTGAGCTCAGTTTATTCTGCAGCTCCACGGCCTTCTGCTGGTGAGTTGAAGCTTCTAGCTGCAGCTGAGCCACACGCGCCGTGGACGAAGACAGGTCCTCAGTCAATCGGACCTGACAGAGATGCAGTGGAAGGGGTGAGAGCATGAGATGTACCAGTGACTGTCTGCAGCAAAGTAAAACTCAGGGCAACTCAAAGACAGTGAAACGCATGGTAACAAGCCTGGATGGGTGGCTACTGATGCTAGTGGTGTGAGCGACGTGTCCCTGTGGGAGAGAAATCGTGAGTGATGGAAAAGCAGGCAGAAGAGAAAAAAAAAAAGAGGAAAATAGTTAGTTAAAATGCAAATGAAGAATCATGTGAAGAGGATGATTCAGGGGCAGCAGTTAGATCGGGATCAAAAAGTATTTTCCTGTGATTCTTTCTGCAAACCAAATTCAGTTCCAGCTGGATCGTGCTTTCACTTACTGAACATCATTACAAAATTATTTTAGGCAGAAAATGCCTAAGTGCAAACTTTAAATTCTGTGCACTTTTTTTTTATTTATTTTGCAGATACTAGTTGATCCCAATCTGATGGCAGTACACAGAGAAAGCGGGCTCACCTGGCCGGAGCCCAGGTCCAGAGGCAGAGCATGCTGAGAAGAGAGAGCAGTAAATACTAGATTTTCCTCAGAGCAGCAAAGCAGCACAAATAACCAGGTGGAGGGCACAGTGCTGCATCAGCAAACAGTAAATGATTCAATGAGTACCAACGCTATCACCACTGAGATGTGTATGACGGTTAACGCAACTGAAAATCCTAATGTGCAATCAGACTGTGTATGATTACAAAAATGGTACCCTTTAGTTACTAATGCAACAGAATTTGATAGAAAAAAAAGCATTAATACTCTTCAGTTAGTTTTGCATTTCGCCAATCTGGATATATGAAACCATGTACCTCTGAAATGTCAGCTTCTTATGAGTAGTTAGCTTTGTTTGGTAGCTGGTGGGTGGTACATGACAAAATACATCCAGATGAATGCCAGGACCAAAGATCTCCCAGGAACATGCACTGTTTCAAGATGACCTATGTCATATCACCTTGTAGTGGTTTTAATATTGTGGCTGAAAGGTTAATACACAGTGTGAATAGCAGTGAGCCTAATATCGATCTTTGGTTTAACTTGATTTTCTTGAAGTTTTTTCTTAAGTTATTTTTTGGTTCTATAGTTTGTGAATGTAATTATTAATCACCAAACTGATAGATTCACAGTTTTCACCAAGTAATGAAAAAACAGACCCAATTACTTTAACATGTAAAAGAATAATTGCAGGACTGTGGACCTTCTACCCCAATATTTATTGTCTGTATCATCAGAGGCATAAATGCTGCCCAAAAATGAAATCATTTACTTAGTTTTGACATTCATGACCTTTATATATTCAGTATAAAACAATATAGAATAGATGTAGTATCTTGCACAAGAAGAATCTTAGAAAATGCTAGACACCCTGAAAGTTACAATCAGACATGGCTGAATTCTCACAATCTCTAGATTTCATATTAAGTCTTCATAGTAAAGATCCACACCTACCTTCACCTTCCATCTACCTGCTGAACCCACAAAAGTCAAAAAGTGGCAAATCACGGGAAAAAATCTCAATGTTTTGGTGATAATTTGGGTCCAACTCAAACTAGAATCTTCTGACAACAATTGACAAGCTGGTACAATAAAAATAATCGGTCTACACACTAAGGTGTTCCTTCTTCCAGCAATAAGGTGAAACACTCACCTTGTCCTGCTCAGCCTGCAGTAACCTGGTCTGGTTGTGTTCACTGGATGATTTGAGGGAGTCGTTCCTCTGCTCCAGAAGAAGATGACTCTGCTCCATGTACCTGGCAAACCACCGCACCAACACATTACTATACATCCTCCTAAAACATATTTAAACCTGCCCTGTAATTCATAATGATTAAATATTTAAATCAAACTAAACAGGACTAACCAGACACTTTTAAATGTGACTGCTCATTTAAATCACACTGAAACCTGCAAAAATCCTCAGATCAGAGCTCAAACACAGAAAACTTTCATACACGCAGTGATTTCGTCGCTATGCTGTTTGATGCAGTGACAGAAAAAAAGGTAAATGAAGACTTCATTATTTAGGCAATACAAAACTTAACTCCATACGGGTTCTTACACGTCATTACATAGATCCTATGTTTCCACGTTTTTTTTTTTTTGACAGAATTAAACACAGTGTACTCAACTTATTATTTAGTTAGTTTACAGCTACAAGGGCAGAATATTTTAAAAGGCTCTCATTACTAATGAACAGACTTTATCTACGGTGCTGTTGCCTTTTCAGGAGATCTTTTTAATTAAGAAGGATCCAGTCAGGACTTGTTTTGTTATATTACTTTATGCTGACACAACAACACAAATTCCCCTAGCTCCACCATGAGGACTTAGCAGTCCTTGTTGAGCCAACCTGACATCTTCTGACCCACCTCTGGTTCTGGTTGATGAGATCCCCGATCTTGCGATTTTGTTCCTCAATGCGAGAGCTTTTCTCAAAGACTTCTTTCTTCAAACACTCGTTTTCCTAATAACAAAAAATTTTCACAGTGTTTGATTTCCAATACACACATTTGCGTGCTCTATAAAAAGAGCAGACGAAAAAGTGTAGACTCTTTAGATATATACCTGTACAATTCTTTGGATATTGTGCACGATCATGGAAGTTTCCATCGACATACCAGACACGCCCACAGACATGCTTCCCTGTCTTTGAAGGTCATCGACCTGTTATAATGAAAGAGACAAAAATAATGTGTATCTGTTGTTTGTACAAACTGCTGATTAACACACTGTTGTACACAGACGTTATACCTTGGAGGCCAGCTGATCTACTTTATCTGCTACTTTTCCAACAGCTAACCGAATCTCTGTGTTGTGTTGCCGGGCCTCAGTCATTAAAAAGGAAGTAACATCACCGGAACCTGGAGTAAACAAAACAGTCACAGTAAGGGAATGCACACTTAAATCAATTAATGTGATATCAATAACTACCAAGGCTGCTGCTTTTGCAGAATGAAAGATTAAATGGTCTTACCCATGTATGGGACAGTTTGTGCAGGGTAGACCTGGCCAACAGGCTGCAGCTGAGATGGTGCTGCAGAGGTCTGCCCGTAGGAATAAGGCTATAAAACAACACAATGCTCTGATATTACCACACATTTATCAGATTAGATTCGTTTTTTGTTGTCTATTATGTATTTATGATGATAAGTTAGTAGAACATATGGGAAACCTCACCTGGAAGGCATGGCTGCTGCCTGGCATCCCAGGCTGTGGGGCAACAGCGGTCATAACAGGAAGTAAGGCAGAGGATGGAGCAGCATGAGGGTGAGAGTGGACTGCAGGAAAAAAACACAATGCAATTTAAAAGGCAATCCTGAGCTCGAGCTGCAGGAGGAATGCATTTATGAGAATGAGGAAGAAGCTTGCCATGTACAGAAGCTGGAGCAGCGGCAGTGATCTGCACTGGAGACGGAGCTGCAAGCTGATCCTTTGCTCTACTGCCACTGGTGTCCTGGAGATGAATGCAAAGAAACATAAACTCACTAATGACACCAGAAATTATCTGTATTGCAATTCCAAAAATGCAATTCAAAACCTTTTCAGCTTACTAATTTTTCCTTGATAATTTAAGTTTTCCACATGTACCTGTACATACACTTTGACATGTAAAGAGACCACATTTCTATATATTCTTACAGCTAAAATAAAGAGACAGATTTAAAAATTCAAAGTGATAAATAACTGGTAATAAGTGTTACTTAACTGATATTTGACCTAAATAAACTAAACATTTCTTTTTATGTTCTAAATATCTGTATCCAGGGTATAACCAGTATTTGTAACAAAAGTTGTTAGAAACTGTCTGTTCTTTGCAATTTTATTTACACTACTTACACAAATTGCTGTATAATAACAGAATAATATAATTTGTGTGTATGTCAATTCATCTGGTAAAACAAAAACACATCCCACAATCAAAAAGTACAAGAAACATTACAGAGAAATATTACAGAAACTCCTTTTAATCAAAGCACTAATTAAAGAGGCAAAAACAGACTCATAATGACAGGTCAGAAAACACTAATGCCACAGAACCTAAACATCTCAAGGCCAACTCTACTGTATGAACAAATGTCACAATGTTACAACCGTTTTAGTCACAGTATTATTAGATTTCAGGGGAAAACGCATACATAAAGAATCACGTTTGGCTGGTCACTGTAATTTAAACAAATGCCACTATAATAGAAGGAAGTAGAGCATTTGTTGGGGATCATTTTCAGCAGTGGATTAATCCACATTTGATGAGTATTTCTGGCAGTAGGACAGCATGTGTGGGGTCAGGCTTAGAATACAAAGACAGTACTGTTAAGATCTTCAGTGCTGACAATGGCGAAGAAAAAAAACAAACTGTCACAAGATACTGACCTCAAGCTCGGAGTCACTAGATTCAGGCTGGCTGGCTGCTCCTGCCATGAAGGGCAACATGGGCTGGCCCATCCTTGCCATGCGAGAAATCAGCTTGGCTTTAGTGGCATCTGGATTCTGAAGTTTGGAAAAAAAAAAAACATTTCCATCAACACAGCTCTAAATTAATTGAATGCAACTGAAAATGTAACACTGCCTCATTCACATGGAAAGTAGAAATACTATCTGGAGGCTGCATGTCTCCACCAACCAGTCAAAGGTTTTCATATATATCTATCCAGACTCATAATACACTCACTAGGCAGTTCATTAGGTACTTCAATGCGTTCTAATATAAGAGTCCTGCACTAAATCCCACTTCATGACATCAGAAAGGTGGTCATTCTGTAGTATGCTCATTTTGGATGACGTACATAGTTTGTGGTGCTGTTGTGCTTAATTTAGATTGAATTAAACACTAAAATGTTTCTTTTATTTGGCCTTGCCAGACTCAAATTCCTATCAGTTTGAATCTAGTAACAAACCATTGTATAGTCCTACAACCAATCAGATCCATTTTGTTGATAACAAATTCAACTCCACACCAAGTAGAGACACAGAACATGTATGATTGCTCCATCACCACATAAAGCCCACCAAAGGATTTGAATGACCTAGCAAATCTTTGCTGGAGGATTCCCAACAGAGAGACTCCAGATCAACTTTCCAATGCAACAAAAAAAATGTGTGGGGGCAGGGGAAGTCGGGCTGGCCAGCAATAATGATTATTACCCAAGGCATGTGTGTCCCCACCGCATAGGCATAAAAAAGCAGTGTGGGTGCTTACCGCAAGCTGTTCACTCAGAGAGTTTGACTTTGCACGAAGAGGTGGCTCTGGCCTGGACAAAAAAAGAAAAGAAAGGGTCAATTCAACTTAAATGAAAAACAAAGTCAATAACAATGGTATTAACCTTTTGCTCAACCTTAAATCTCACCCTGGTCTGCCTGGACCTGAGGCAGTTGCCTCTACTGAGGACTCTGGGACCAGATGATCCACGGAGGGAGCTGGGGAGGGTGCAGGGGAGGGAGCAGCAGAGTCTCTGGAGCTGGCACTGGCCCTGTCAGAGCCACTGTCCTTAGAAAACTTCACCTAAAGCACAGAACAAGCACAATAAGCTTCTCTTCACACTTCAGACACATTTAAAAACAACCGTTTGTGTCAGAAGTTGCATTCAAAGGCAGGGAGAGACGCTGGAAAACTATTCAGTGGGAACTTACCCGATTTAGCTCTGCTTCAAAGATAAGAGTGCTGTTAGGCGGGACTCGATTTGGGACTCCTTTGGATCCATAAGCTAGGCTGGGCGGTATGACAATGAGACGACGGCCTGCCTTCTTGATTCCAAGCATCCCTTCCTCCCAGCCCTGCTCACACAGAGAAGTACAGGGTGAAGGATGGTAAGGTAATAACATGATAGCAATATGATGGTGGTGAACATGAGGAGCTTTTTTGTTTGACTCACTTTGATGACCTTCCCAGATCCAAGTTTTAGTCGTAGCAACTTGTCTTTATTCTGGTTAGAGTCAAACATCTGGAACCACATTGAACAATCAATGAATTGTGTGCCGTCATGTCCACAAAACACACAAGAACTGGAGATTCAAGGCAGAGATGCGTTATAATAAGGGCGGCGTGGGGTGTGACCTGTCCAATGGTGTGGTTCTGCAGGAGCCAGCCTGTGTACACCACCTCCAGAGAGTCTCCATTTTCCACCGCTTGGCCCTCACCAAGATTCAGGTCCTGAACCACTACAGCATCTAAAGAAGACGCACTGTTTGCTTTCGCCAAACATACCTGACAACACAAGAAAATGAGTCCTTTTAATAATAACAACATTCATTTGGTAATTCGGTTTAGTAAAAGCTTGTGTCTTATGTAGGTCAGAGAGGCCTACTTGTGGACCTTGTTCTGTGAACACAGTGTTTGTTTGATTAGTCGCTCATTGCGTTGTCCAGCTAAGATCACAGTCTCAGGTGTGGGTCTACCGGGTCACTCACCTCTTTGCAGAAGTCAGATGCGTTTTTTTCTGAATCGAACATCAGGGACCAGTTCTGCCTCTGGTCATCATAAAAAGTGCAGTAATTGTTTGGCTGAACCTACAGATTGAGGAAGATAAAGAACAAGTAGCCATATAAAAAAAGAGACAAAATGTGCAAACCAAGATTTCAGACCAAATTTAAAACTCTGAAAGTGTTTTGGTAGAAACACTGCTGAAATTTAAATTTAAATTAAAGCCAAAACACTCAAATAGAAAATTATATTTGTACAGATGTGTCCATTTTTTTCAGACGTTTGGGGCAACACACACACACAGACAGAGCAGCGAGTCATGAAACCCCAAGATGAAACGAGAGCTTCAGCTGCATTCACATCAAATCCAGGAATGCATGAACGTGAACTGACGTGAAACAATCAGAATTCTCACTAAAGCTGCTCCCTTTCTTAATTTACTGTTTAGTTTGCTTGACCACCTTTGCCCCATTTCTCTCACTGAACCAGGGAGGAGGGCCAAAATTTGATCGTGTTCACAAACAGCAACGAATAAATGCATTGAACAGTTAGATTTGGTTGTTTAACTCTGGTAGAGATACCACCAGTAACCACTAGATGTAACCATTTATCAGTTCAGCAGCTTTGGATGTAAAGACAACTACTTTAGTGTGAATTAAATATTAACAGACTCCTACAATCGTCTGATTCGGTCCATCACACTTTATTTTAGGTGCATTAGTTTGCTTTATGCAAATTCAATTCAATGTTATTTTATTTATATGCCTCTAATGCAAATGGTCTCAAGACACTTTACAAAACCCAGGGCCTGAAACCTCTAGAGCAAGAACTGAGGCGGCAGTGGCGATGAAAAACTCCCTTTTAACAGGAAGAAACCTTGAGATCCATTAGCTTGAGACCGGCCCGGTGGGAGAGGAAGGAGAAGAGAGAAGCAGGAGGAAGAAGATGATACATAAATTTGGCCAAAGCATACATCACGCAAAATGATTCCAACAATCTAAAACAAGTCAAAGTCAAAATAATGACAAATACTGATTATATTCTCCAGATAAACCTCAGAGGTATTGCAAGCTTCAAAAATACGCTGCATCCGTGTTGCTAACTATCCAACGTGGTCCACCTTTGGCGAGGGGGAGCAGCAGCAGTCTGGGCAAATTGAAGCCATATTGAAATTGCCCAAAAGGGGTGGGCTAACACCGCTCAGTGGAACAATTTTTTTTAAAATACTACTGGTCTTGCGCTATGCGTTGCCGCAGCGCGTAGTTACATTTCTGGGGAGGTGCACGCCAGTTACGGCGCTAGGATCTGCGTAGGGGTCTGCGTTGTCGCCGCAGCTTCTGTGTCAACATAACGTGGAAGTCTAAACCGCCTATAAGTCTAAAATAGTTACAAACTCTATGTAAGCTTTTATTTTGTGACTTTTTTTATTTTTTTTACAGTAGAGTGTTACTAACATTATTCTGATAAATATCTGCAAATTTCAAACATATGTCAGAGCTCTCTGTGTCAAGTGCGATACTAATTCTCTTGACTCCTTCATGAGTCCACTCACCGTGAAATCAAAGCCCACGTGAATCTTGGCTGTGGTAACTTGCTTCTGTTGGCTCAAGTACAGGAGCAGCTTGTACTGCAGAAAAGAAGGCAGTGCGTTATTCACAAAAAAAGCAAAAGTCACACCAATAATCTCAAACAAGTGACTAATTAGCAGAGCTCCAACCTCTTTTGTTGCGTGGCTGCCCAGTACGGCTGCTCCCAGCTTCCCTTGCTTGGTGTATTGTCCGTTAATACTGCAAAAGGGCAGAAAAGCTTTTCACTGGACTCAGTATAAGATGATTTAGGGCATCGTGACTTAAATAATACAGCACATTATGTTTTTAATCTAGTTGTAAAGAAACTTTTTCTGCAGGAAAAATGTTCAGTGTTTTAAATACAAAAAGACAATGGTATTAAACTCACTATCTGAAGGCTTGGATTGCTGCGGCAAATAACACTGCAGGAGCTCCAGGTGAAGGAGCTGCTTTCTGATTGGCTGGTGCTGTAAATGGACAAAAGATACAATGGGAGTTTAGCAATACCAAGTAGGTAAAACTTGGACTTGCACACTTGGTAGTTCGGATTTGAGTTCAACTCTGAACTACAGGACTACACTCAAGCTGTAATTGGAACATACTTGATGACGCCCACACAATGCATTCTGGGATACCTGGATAACCAAGACCACACAAGTTACTTTGTGATGCGTCATGTGGACTGAACTGGAAGGGTACTTGGGCAGCAAGTGATGACGTTTCACAAGTCCACAAGAACATAAGTACAGACAAGAACCCAGATTGAGAAATGCTAAATCAGTCTCACATCACAGCTGTCCCTGATCTCTCCATCCAGACCATCTTACCTGAACCGGAGCTTTTTTTAGGCTGTTTCGGGGCTGTGTACTGGAACGTCTCGTTCCCTTGACTGGCATCCTTTTCTAGTCCAAACAGGGACGCCAACTTGGCCCTGCAAAAGAACAAAAACCTCCTGTAAATATGGCTACAATTGTCATGAAATACACGGCTGAAAAATATCCCAGCCTCAGTCATACTGTGAGACGTGGGATCTTATGCTGCACTGACTGGACAGTCATCCCCACTCACGAGGGGGAAAGCTGCTCATACGAGTCTTTCATCTTCATTTGGGGGATTTGTGTGAGTTACTGTAGCTGCTCTCCACACTTCAACTGATCCCTCTTGCCACTTTAATCCCAACTAAGATTTATAAGTCACTCAATGACCTACATTATTTACATTCTATCTGCACAAAACGAATTAAGAAAGTTTTATCTGAGTTATCTTATCAATAGATTGTTTGTTTTTGGAATCATTTATGTTTGCTCCTTAGTTTTAATAACCAATTATTTGATCAAATAAAGTTGTAACTTAAAGTCCAGTTATTTTATCATCTCACAGTCTTCCATAGCTGATAAAGCATGGACAACTCCAAAATCTTTACTAATTTATTTATTGTTACAGGAGCATCCAACAGCATCTCATAGAGAACACAGATTTGTCATAAAGGAATCGATCTATGTAAAATTGGAAAACCCCTCTCTAGCCGAAAAACAAAACTGAAACAACGGCAACTGGATTTGTAGGGTTTTGTGAGGATGTTTCACCACTCCTTAAAGAAGCTTCCTTGGTTCTCAATGGTTGGTGGGGAGTTTTATTTTTAGGAACGTCCGTGGATTTTGCCCAACTTAATATCACATGACCATGGTCTGTAACCACCAGACACTCTCCTGTAATTGGAGGAATTTTACCGGTGAGTGTCTGGTCATCACAGACACCATTAGGCACCACCAAAAATGTTCCCAATAAAAACCTTAACTTCCAACCAGTCCTTTACAACTGAAGAGGCAAAGTGGATGAACGTCTTCAAGAAAAGTCAAACAAGCTACCTTTGTTTTAGCTTTGTTTTGGTACATACCCTGACGTGGACGGCTGAGATTCTTCACCAACACACAGCATCTCAAAATCTTCCGCAAATGGCTACTGTATCTAGCTCCATGAGAAAAAGTCCATTCACTGAGGAATGTCAGGGAAGGAAAATGACTGGCTGTGGAAACAGTTACTAGCTTTTCCACAGCGCTGGAACAACATCTTATCTTTAATTAATTTGGGTTACAAAGCATCACAAAGCTACCCGACTCTCTCCGTGTCAACTGAGCCACCCGCCGAAGAAAAAAACAAGCAGGACCTGGAGCTTGAGTGAAGACTTTTAATAGGCACCACTCTAATCGTTTTCAGGTTATGCAATAATTGTTGTTTGCGTATTTCCGTGCTTTCACGAAAAGACAACTCTTGCAAAAGGGCAGTCAGTATGCAACCACTGATCATTGCCACTACATGCAGAGTATCTTCTTTATTTCTGTGGTGGTTTCAAACTATTTGCCCACAGTCAGAAAATATTCAGCTTAGTCTTGCGTGAAGCAAAGTAAAGTATCAGATCCTTTTTTCAGATCAGATGCCATTATTTAACACTGACAAACTGACGGACTAGTGTTTGCTGCACGTACTGACCCCTGGAACTCCTTCCACTGGTAATCACTGGTGTCTCCCAGAATGGACATGTTGAACGCCTTGAGGCCCTCATCTCCAACGGTAAGGAACAAAGAAGAGGAGGGGCAGCCTGTTTGCATGGGTAGAAAATCCTCCTAATGTACGTTCCAGCGCTTCTCCCCGGAGGAAACGCTGATCTCTAGTATCCCACACCACCGTGGCAGATTCAACACCATAGCAGAAGACCAAAACTGCTCCGTCTTTAGTGCTGGGCGAGCAGAAGAAGCAGACAGCCTCTGGCAGAAGCCCTTACCTTCCCTTTACTCGGGCTAACAAGCAGCATGTGAGAGGAATTAGCCACCATAACACTCCTCCCTCCAGAGCAGGCCCTGTGCAGGCTGCATATCCCACAGTCCTGCCATCGCACAATGCCCATGCAGTGCTAGAAAGCACAGCGCACTTCTTGTCGGCCTGAGAATGAGGCAAAGCCATAAGTGAATGCCTCTAAACCGACTGGCAAGGTTTATTAATAGTGAGTGACTCAGTCTCCTGACAAAAGGCCCTCAGTTTGGGGCATGTCAGCATCACAACAACCTATAAGTGGCTTTCCATGACAACACGAAAAACTCTGAACACATCCACTGATCAGCCATAATATTATGACTGCCTGCTTAACATTGTGTAAGTCCCCTCTTTGCAGCCAAAACTGCCCTGACCCACCGAGGCATGGACTCCACTAGACCTCTGAAGGTGTGCTGTGGTATGTGGCACCAAGACGTTAGCAACTGATACTTTAAATCGTGCGAGTTGTGACGTGGCTTATCCAGAACATCCCAAAGATGCTCAGTCGGACAGAGATGTCATCTCAACACCTTGTACTCGCTGTGCTCCTCAAAGTATTCCTGAACCTTTTTTGCTTTTTGACAGGGAGCATTATCCTGCTGAAAGCAACCATCAGGAAATACCGTTTCCATGAAGTGGCGTATTTGGTGTGCAACAATGCTTAGGTACGTGGTATGTTTCAAAGCGCCATCCACGTGAATGGCAGCACCCAAGGTCTCCAAGTAAAGCATTTCTCAAAGCATCACACTGCCTTCACTGCATTCATACTGCCACGTATTCCCCGGGTAAGCGACGCACACGTACACGGCCATCCACGTGATTTAAAATTAAATTTGACAAACCAGGCCATCTTCATCTATTTTCCATTTTTGCACAGTCCAGTTCTGATACTCAGGCATCCATTGTAGGTGCTTTCAGTGGTGGACAGGGGTCTACATGGCAGCTGCACAGCCCCACACAAAACAAACAAAGGTGACGCACTGCTTGCCTTTCTATCAGAACTAGCATTAACTCTTTCAGCGACCTGAGCTACAGCACCTTGTCTATTGGACTGGACCACACTGACCAGCCTAGCTCCCCTTGTGCATCAATGACACTTGAACCTGTTGCCAGTTCTCCTCTTTTGCTTCCTTGGAAAAAGTTTGACCACCACAGACCGGGAACACTCCACAAGGACAGAAGTTTCTGAGGCTTAAGGACTCGGCCTCCTAAGCCATTAAAGTTTAGCCCTTGTCAAAGTTGTTCAGATCCTTCCACTTGCCCATTTTTCATGCTTCATCAAGTTGAGGACCAAATGTTCACTTCTCCCTCATATATCCCACCACTGACAGGTGCCATGATAACCAGATAAACAGTAAATTACAAATAAATAAAAGTAATGCCTGCTTAAACACAAATGCCTGCAGACAGTCTGAGAAGCTTCATCCATAAAAACAACGGAAGTCAGGGGAAGCACGTGATAACTCATCAGACCAGAGCAGAGAAGCAGCGTGGCTGTCTTTGAAATAAGCTGCTCGACCAGACGTTTATTAGCTGTATAATCTAGAAATGGAAAAGGGTTCGTAGATACTAACTTTACCATTTACTCCATCTTCTGGAGATATACTCTCAGCTCTCAACTAATTTTCCATGACTCATAGCAGTGCTTTTATTAGGATTACACTGACAATAATAATCACAGGCACAACTAATTTCAGTGAAAAAATGCTTAAAACACTAACATCTGCGTGGAGATATTTTATAAAGGCGTTACGCACAAACAAGGTGTCAATAAAATGCCAGATTTAAATAATCTGGTCCATGCAAGATAACAGTTAACCGGGGTAAGGCTGCTAAGCTAGTTAGCTCGCAGGCTAAGTAGCATCAGCTTTTAAATTAAAATAATAATAATAATAATAAAACACTCACCCTCCCGAGGGAGACAAGAAATCCCCGTCTTCATCGTCAGCGGCGAACATTATTAATTTATTTTAAGTCTGAAGCCTTCTCTTATAAAATAAAACAACCCCAGAAAAGACTTCTGGTTTTACATTACTACTTTGTGACTTCCTCTTCCTGTTTGTGGTGGAATCAGCTGACTTTCCACCTGATCAAGTTTCAATTAGAAGACGTGACCACTGGAGGGCGACAAAGACTATCAGAGGATTTTACATTCCCTGACAGGTTTGATTCTGAGCTGGGCTGCTGCCCTTTAGACAACCCTGACTTTTGACCTTACAAGATAGTTAGGAAAAGAAAGTGGATAAAAGTTTTATTTTTTTAAATTCTTTATTCATAACTTTGACTCTCTCGAACCTTTGACAAAAAAGGAATTCCCTTGTTGACATGTTTTAATCTTTATTATAAAAATAAGTGTAAATGTATAACTGAGAAAAATAAAATAAAAAATAGACCTATAATCTAAATTAAATGATTTCAATCTGATTGAACCGCTTAAATCAGGTTAATAAAAAAAAAAGGTGCAACTTACTTAAAGTACTCACTCACATACTGTCCTGGAGTTGTAATAAGAATCAGTTGAGTATCAAGTCTCCTGCCTGTATTCATTTTCTATTTTATGGTGAAAATTCTTTATTCATAGTTACATTTATGCATCCTTTGAAAAAGAGCCTTGTTTCTTTATTCACTTGTTGACATGTTACTTGACATGTGCAGCTATAGGCCCATTTTAACACAAAACCACAACAGTATTCAAGTTATAATAGTTAATGCTTGATACATTGACTAGTCTGTCATCATTGTTATCATTGTGGCAAAAAATAGATCTCATTTAATTTACATTAACGCAACCACATAACCTACAGTCTGCGTTAATTCCATCTAAGACTCACACCCGACTTCTTTGCCAAGTTCATTAAAAGAGCTGTATTGTTTGGCCAAACTCCAAACAGCATTTTGATCATGTCATAACACTGCGTCAATCCTGGCAACACACACACCCGGCACAGTCTAATGTGAAGGGAACAGTATTCTGCTTTCCTGCAGCTGTCATAACTTAACTTGTGATTTTAGCAACAATTAATTCTTTTCTGAAAGCCCCACAGTGCATGGGGACCTCTTATTCATTTTTATATCTGTGAATTCTTCAGATTTTCACAAAATTGGTGATTTTTCCACTGATTTTTCTTTAAGCAATCACAACCTCTCCAGGGCCTGACTCTGTCTAACTTGCTGCAGTTTGAAGTTGGGCATATAGTGACTTTAGGTGTCATAGTACTAAGTTTGTAACCTTATAGTCTATCGTGAGGTTGACTTTGGTACCTTTTGTCATCCAGTTTGGTTTCCTGTTTTATTTTGTAATCATTTTTTCTTGCATTTAAGTCAGTTTTACTTCATGTCTGGATCTTTCCCCACCTGAGTGATTCCACTCACCTGTCTCGCGTGGTGTCTTATGTCTGCATGTTTCTCCACTCTTTAGTTTCACCTGTCTTTTTTACCAGTTAGTTCTGCATGTGTATATTTAGTCCAGCCTTTGTCTTTTGTCAGTTTGTCTGTGCTTCTGTGCTATCCCCTGGTCGTCTTTTGTGTGCCTTGGCCTTTTGTTCTTTTTGCATTCCATATCATCTTTATTTCTTCGTTGGATTATTTCTGCTGTAAAGTTGTTTATTTTAAGATGGAGGTTGCTTTTAGAGCCACACTGAAGTGTTCATTAGAGGAACGGCTTCATCTTTCGCTTCAGTTCTCAACTTCAGAGATTTTGACATGGTTTAACCAGGTGAACTGCTTTTAAGGAAAAAGATGTGGACATGTGGATAGGCTATAGATCCCTATAACAACACTGGAGCTGGTAACTTTACAGTGACCCAGTGCTACCACGTAAAAAATACATTTCTGAAAATAAATAAATACATAAATAAATAAAGGTTCCAAAATCAGTTACAATGACTGACATTTGCTTAACTTGTCATGCTGTTGTGTGGTAGCCTGGAGTCTCTCCGTTGGGAATTGAGCATGCCCCAGCTAAGATCTGCTGGGCCAGTCAAATTGTTTGGGTGGGCTTTATGCGGTGATGGGCAGGCGAGTAACAGCCACAGTCATACACCTCATGTGAGTGTCGTTGAGTTGATACTGTTTTCAACAAAATGGCTGCCGTTCAAGATGATTAGATTTTGCTATGGCTTCTTGTGTAAAAAGACACTGACAGCGGGGAACTGAACTGGCAGACCTGCTGGAACAAAAGTACCCATTTTCAGCATTGTTGTTGGAGACTGGTTGTGTTATTTCTACGTAAACTACTAGGTGTATTTTAATTTCTCTACTCTTCTTTCAAAAATGTACCCATGTTAAATGTTTCTATGGACCAAGTGCTTACACAAGCAAATATTTGCTAATATATTAATATCAACAATGCCATTTACTGGTATTAAGAACTAAATTTCATGTTCAGCTTTCGTGTTGTTCTGAGAGATAACTAAGACACTGAAAATCAATAGTCCATTACAGGAAAACTGCAAGGATGCAACTAAATGACAATTACTAAGTGTATACAATGTTACAAAGATAATACAAAATGGAGATTATTATGCCATGGAAACCAAGTTAGAATTACTTTCACTCAGCCAAAAACCTATAAAATATGAAAATGAAATCAATTTAAATGTCTTCCATTTCATTTTCTGAGAGTCAGTTAATGGACCAATCAATGAATCAGCTCTAAAATGCTGGTCGGTTTTTGGGTGCCTAGGAAAAATAATGAAACTACAGTACATAGTGGGTATATCATTTTTTGTCCCACTGTCCCTTGGGAAGATTATGCGGCCTTTTCCAAATATTTCCCTTCCACAACGTATTTGAGCTCAGCTCTTTGTACTCTTTTGTTATCCCTCTCAGCTCTCCAGAAGATAACACATACACACAGGACGATTAAATATAACCCATCTGCTTTACTCTTTCAGTATTTACACATGATCATTTTACAGCAATATTACTTTAGATTTATGGCATCTGAACAATCTTTTTACCTATCAAAAATATACAAAAATAAAATCCCATCTGTTTCTACCTATATCACAACTGTCATCAGTCCATTGCTTCTGCTGCGTGTTAGGAAGAGGTACGCGATTTCCTGTTCCGCTTTGCTCGACGTGTGGCCGGAAATCGGATGAACTCAAAGTGTTTGCTTTGGTCTGTGTTGGGGAAAGGCGGCGGGCCTGTGTGAAGCCTCTTGATGAAATGAACCTCTCTCTGGTTCTCCCTCGTCTTGGAGGCTTTGATGGGCCTCCCTTTCCTGGTGAAAGCCACATACCAGCCCTCATACTTGGCATTCTGGAAGGCTGTGTAATTGTTCTCCAGTACAATCTCCGTGAAGATACAGTCCCTGCTCCGGCCGTTGGGCTGCGTGAGGAGAAAAGGGACTTTATGTTAAAGCTGGACAGATTTCAGATTCGTGCACATGCACATCAAACAGAATGAGCATTGGATTTCAAGAACTAGCAGCCACACCACTAATATCTACACAAATTAGGCAATTGTGAGCTCACACAGCTTTTTAAAATGTCAATGTTTAAACTAAGTGTGACTATGAAAGACAAAATAACACATTTGCCCTTTTACAAATGAGAAGTTGAAAGTGTAAGTAATAAAACACATTCAGACAGAGTCTGCACACCACCCTTTAGGCATTTTTTCTGTCTGTTTGAAGAATACAAACTATAAAAATGTCCACTTTTTAAGAAGTAGATTGATACTGAGAACAACAACCCTATGACCAATCGTTTGTAAAATACTTATTGTTTACAAAGAGAAAAGATTAACACCACTATTGCTGTCTTTGCATTAAATAAGAGGTGTGCTATTTCAAGCTAACCAGCTTTTGTTTAGCTTAATCGTTAGGACGCGCACAAAAGGCGGCTGTTGTTCAGTAGGTAAAGTGGGTTGTCCATGAACCAGAGGGTTAGTGTTTTGATCCCCGTAATGTGCCACATGTCCTTGAGCAAGACACCGAACCCCCAGTGTGAATGAGTGTGTGCTTGTGTGAGCGAATGGGTAGATGTGTCTGTGACTGTAAAGCGCTTTGAGTACCAATAGGTAGAAAAGCGCTATATAAAAACAAGGCCATTCACCAAAAGAGTAGTATCAATCAACTAATTTAATGTCCAACTTTTTGTTTTGTGTGTTTGAGTTTTGTAAACTAGCAAAGAAATATCATGTTTAGGAAAGCCAACATTAATGAACAACTTTAATGCTTAATACAACTCTTGATACCAGCAAGTGGCAATACTCTGTATTCATCAACCAAAAGTGGAAAATGGAAGAGTTACTATTAGCTAGTAGGTAGGCTCGGCAGCTAGGAAGAGCTACAATTAGCTGAAAAGCTAAGACGCTAGGAGGGGCTACTATTAGCTGGGAGGCTAGGAAGCTAGGAAGGGTGTCAAACTATCATTCAGAGGGCTCTCCTGATTCATACTGCTCAGTTGCTTTTATTCATTTCAGATGATTGTGTTGTTGTAAAAAATATTTGTGCATTTGAAAGTTCAAACTGCAATTTGGTCTCATTTAGCATTACTGATAAGGGCTGTGTATCATTTCATCTATTTCTTGGCAAGAAAACAAGGGTTAGCGTGCTCCCTAAAAATACAAATCTCCATTTCCTTTTTGAACTACCATACAGCCAAATGTAGGTATATGACTAACACTTTAAACCTGCAATACTATCAACAGAAATAACCATGGCTGAAAGTGGAATAGCATCATATTTGACTAGTTTGCAGTTCATAGTTTTCTTTTCCGAGTGTCCTTCTGACGTCTAAAGGACATTACAGCATCCACAGTTTCAACACCTCAGAGCCCTGCTGAGAAATAGATTTATGACTTGTCACGTCAGCCAGATATGTGAATCTATCTTTTCCATTTCCATGAAGGAAGTGGAGAGTTGACTTATGACCAAACAGACACGGGCAGTGCACGCTGGGAGGGTATTATCCCCCTGTTGCTGTCAGCCGTGTCCAAAAGGACTGGGTAACCATCACTCAGCATGTGAGTATTCCTTTTTTCCAGTAGTACATCATGTCCTGGTGTGACTGACAAGTTATGAGGCTACACTGACAATGGACGGGAGCTTTATTGCAAGTGCTACAGTTGTTTCACAGTGACGTGGCATCTGATCTGGTTATAATCCTCAAAGGTTAAATAAGAAGAAAAACACAAGATTTCCTCTGCGGTGTTAATGTTTAAATAACTTGCTTAACATAATAGAGACTATTTTACACAATATCGGCTTACAACAATAGAATCTGTGTGCTTAATTTTACCATGCTGCAACTACAGTTTGCTTTTTACCTTGTTCTCACATTTCCCTAATGTTTCAGTATCTGCAGACATCATCACCTGTGCTTTCAAATGAATTAATTCAGAAATATTTATTGTACCTTTCCAACAAGTTTCCCCTTCCGGTTCATGCAGAGGTAGTGCCCACTTTCTGCACCTCTTATCCTCACTCGACTGCCGAAGGTGTCCGTCTCGACGAACAGGCGAGCTGCAAGAAATAGAGGAGGAGTCATGGGACTGAGCAATACACCACCGGCAACCACAGACTCGTTTTTTTCTTTAAGTTCTGTGTAATATCCCATACACAAACTATGCATACAACCATGCCCTTCCTCTTTGGAAAATCAAATATCATTGAGACTAGATACTGATATTCAGCTCTGAAGTTCTGATTTACTGAGGAATGTAAGCTATAAATCTATACTCCATATATACATGGGCAATATTTGTCAGCTGTTCTATTTTGCTGCATGTTTGTAGTCCTATAAGAATGTGCTTTTTCTGATGGGTGCAGTTTTGAACGTCAATTGTCTGTTAAGCCAGACTGACAGCATAAACTGTTAAAGTCGATGGACCAATTGATTAAACAAATGTTATCACTATACATTAAAGAGTCCTATTGGAATATACATCCCCAATTGATTTTTTCCTGCAGTTAATAATAGCCACTAGGCATTACAACAGCCTTGTGTATTGAGGCTGCGGAGACAAAGGGCTTGTCCTAATCACCCAGTAATTTGCCAGACGATGGCTTCATGGATACAGCAGGGAGGCTGAATTAACATATAAGCCTGTAAACACCTCACAGAGGGAGGGACAGGCAGGCTGGAGGTGAAACTGCTGGTTGTGCCCGAGGACGTCGGTCCTCAGTTGGGGGCTTTGTGGTGATGCCTGAGATTTTCACTTAATTCCTCTGAACGCATATCGTAGTCATCTGTTGCAGGCCAGTGCACCAAGTTCTACAGAAAATCTTATAACTTGTAAGAGCTCTCGTACTGGAGATGCTGCTGGCCAAGTTTAAAATAAATGTAAAAAATATATATGTATATATTAAATACAAGGCCCAGTGTGTCTTAATAATTATCTGATAAGATAATCAGGTATTGGTATATCCCCAAAAAATAAAAGCAAAAACAAATTCAGCTGGACTTGTTGAATGCTTCTTATTAATTAAATACAGCCACAAATCACCCAGTGTTCCTTTAAAAAAAATATTGTGGGAAAAATCCAACTAAAAATACACATATATTAGAACTGTTCCTCAGATTGTGGCTCTATTCCACCTCCAGCCTAGTCCTCCCTCACCGTGACCCTCACCATATTAATGTTATTTGCAGATATTCTACAGAATAACAAGTCTGTATTTAGCTCCTGTTGCATAGTAGAAGACTGACATATCATTTCCATACATTTGGATTAAATAGTTGACCGGCCTGTATCTTTTCTCTTAGGTTTTCAGGTTTGGGTGTAAAGGACAAAGAATTACGTTAAGGGCCCCCAGGCACGGGGCCAGTTCTTACCGTACGTGTTTCCATCCTCGGCGGTGGCAGTGACCCTTTTGCCCTGAATCTGGACGTGTTTCCCGCTGGTGCGACTGTAGAGCTGGTAAACCCTGACCTGTCTGCGGCTGAGCTGGTCCGTCACTGCGCCCTGCGTCCTCACATACTGGTTAAAATTAGGAGACGGGTGATTCTCCCCCTTTTTTATACAAAGGGAAAAATAAAATACATATTTTTGTCTTTCTAGAGAAATATAAATCGGGTATCCCCCCTATATCTTGATACTTTAAACTAATTATAGGTTGTGTTTTACGCAAAATCAGTGGACTATTTTACAATATTGTCAAAGGTCTTTATGCGCTTACCTGAGCGTGGCACCACAGCACGAAAAAATGAAACGATCTGCAGAGGCAACAAAAATATGTAAGTAAATTAAAAAGTATGCATGTTGTTTTTTCACATTTTTTTACGATTTTTGTTTTCAGTCATACAATCACAGTCAGTCTCCTCACATGTAAATGCAGCGCTGGTTTATTCCATACATTCTCCTCGTTATTTCATCCGATTAAGAAAGAAGGGATTCTTGAGGCAGATAAATCCCAGAAGGATGCGGTAAATAAATCCAGCAGTTCCCACAGTGTTTGCATGTGCTCTCCTGAACTGTCCATCCACAGCCACAGAAGTCTCGCAGTTATTTCCCCTCAGATTTATCAAAAAGCCTGCGCAAGAAGCTGCGCGTCACAGGGACATACATCCATTATTTAAGTATATATATATGTATATATAAAAGAAAGAAGCTCTTTTTTCTTCTTGTTGTCACATCACTGTGGACCCCGGTGTGCGTCTCCTTGAGTTAATTCCAGGTTTTAAAAAGCCCTCTGTCTCACCGGCACCCGGCTGCTCACTGGTTAAATGTTGAAAGCCAAAAAAAGTCCCTCCCTGAAATCTTTTTATTGTGGGTGGGCGCAGCCACAGGAGCCCTAACGATGATTTAATAGGGATACACGTTCAGAAAAAAAAGAGAGAAAATCATTCACATACTTAAGATTAGAAAAGTAAAAGGCTTTATATTAGAAAACCTCAGTTAAACCATTTGAACTAAATCAAACGGCACTCAGTCTGATTTAATGTAGATCATTATGGCAGCATTGTATTTAAAAGTGAGGAGCCTAATGTCACCTTATGGGTGTGGCAGTTAGGTGTTAAAGAAACCATTTCAACCCACCCTCCCATCACCCCCCCCCCCCCCCCCCCCCCACCACCACCACCACACTTCCCCTTTTATCTCGTGGTAAATGGTCACACTTCCAGCTCATGTAAAAGAAGCCCAAAACAAATCTGACAAAAGGCCTGTTTCATCTTCTACATAATAATCAATCAACATTCTGAGATGAGCGTTGGGGGCCACTGTCTTTCCTCTGCCTCTTTGAAAAGCTTCCAGAAGAGATGGTTTCCACTGACTTCTTTAAAATCTTTAACATTCTACAATTCTTTTGACCACCATATAATAGCAAAAAAAGAAAAAGAAAAAAAAAAGACAAGAAGAAGAAGCAGCAGTTTGGCATCTCTTCCACGCTGATCTGCTTCTAACTGTCTGATGGGAGCCAGCACTTTCTGGTTCCACTCACTGGTGTCACGTCTCACTGTAAGACGCCAGCCCATCAGTCAGTTCCACTCTTGTGTAACAACAATCAGTATTGTTTTTGTCAGAAACCTAAAGAAACACTTAGCGTGAGTGATGACAACATGATGCACAGTTTGATGCGCACTGGAAGGTCATGATCTGCATCTACTGTGCACCACAATAACATGGTGCAGTGTAGGTACAGTGCCAGGCTTTATCCAGCTCTCAGTATTAATCCTGGACTGTTTTTTATTTTGTTATTTTTTTTTACCAAAAGTGAGCAAATTCACAATTGAAACCCACTGCACTACAACAACTGCTATATACAAAGGGGATACAGCTTCACATTTTAATTAAAATGTACAATTATTGACACACATCATAGCATAACATAAAAATGCAGGGCAATGTTTAGCAACACATCCTGTCCATGCAATTAAAGGTAACTCGACAAAAGACTGAAAGAGTAAATGACTAAACGGCTAATTGACTGAATGACGTTTACACCTCTGTCCATCACCGGTATCACCACCGAGGCAGCTGACTGATCCCCAGTTCATTCCATGGATGGATAACGAGCCCAGGCAACAACAGAAGGCAACAGAACTGGAAAAGTCAGTGTGGGATTACACGAAGAGATGGAAGGTATATAACAGCTGTGGAATGGAACAACTTACCTGCCAGTTTATCTGCGTTGGAAACCATTGCAGTGAGACATCACATTATCTCTTATGTTATGAGGACATTGTAACCTACTGTGTTTTCAGGCTCAGTGTAGAATCAGGCCTAGGTTGCGGGTAAATGTTAGGGTTACGTTGGTCATGGCTAAGGTTTGTGTAAGGGCATAGTGATCCATTGCACCAGTTGTATGAGAGTTTTCTCAGAAAGACAGAAAGACACACATGTCCATGTATCAAGACACACATGAGTGTCTTGATACATGGAAGTGGTGAAAGGTGTGCACTATTGATGTATTAGATCTGGATGCTGGACTCAGTGGATGCTCCCCTTCACATAAATGAGCGTAAACTGACCACCTGCAAAACCCCACCTGAGTTTCCACGCCCTACATTGTTGTGACATCCCACAAATGAAACTTGCTTTTGCATTTTTGTAGGCTTTAGGGAATTACACATTCATATCAGAGTAAACAAATGTCCTAATTTCTGTGAAGATGCAGCAAAATTACTATTTCTCATTTAAGTACAGTAAATATTCACACCAAGACATAAAGCAGTCATGTATCATGTTGCCATGTGGAAGCTCGCTGTAAACTGGCAACTGAACTTATGCCAACTGAATTTGTGTAAAACTGTATCATCTTGTTTTAGATCTACCATGACCCAGGTGACTGAGAATTTCACACACAGGCATATATGCAATCCTCCGAAGTGTCAGATAAACTGCAAACAACTAATATCTGCTGGGTCCCACCACCCATTCAACTTGGATAAAGAAAAGTGTGTCCTTAAAAAAGACAGGGCCGAGGATGTGACCGTGACCAGTTGTGAATGTGGCTAGTGACAAAACTTTCATTATGAACCACTGTGGCACTTAGATGAGAAAACATGTCTTTAGCAAAACCAGATGAGATATAAAGTGCACTCCCTCCAGAGTGTCTTCTCAAAGGTCTCCTGCATGTTACACACATAACAGAAATGCATCTCTACCAGATGCTTCCTCAGTGACGGATATAAAGACAAGTTACGTCTCGCACTGAACTAGTTGTAACGATGTAATGTGTAATTTGGAGATGATGGGATAGGTCCAATGGATTCAGGCTTAGCCAAGGTATCCCTACATCATACCCAACTACAATCTTCCTCATAAACTTTGGGAAAACCACCACGAGGTTCCAAGAGTTGGTTGTCCAGACAGTCTATCTTTCCAGAATGCCACCATATGTTGTTCTACTTATTCGCACTGTGCATGACACCATATCTAGAAAACAACATGCAGATTTTCGCTGGATATTCATGAGCCACAGAAGATGAATTTCAATGCTTTTTGTGGCCACCAGGGTGTTTCTGTTGCATTTTCATGGCTGTGGTATGTAGTGCTGAGACAGCTCAAACCTGAACCATAAATCTATGACATTTGTTTTTGTACCTACAAACCATATGGACATGGAGCCAGGTCATAGCTGGAGGAAGAAAAAACTCCCATAGACTGCTGTGGACACGACACAGAATCACACACCTCTGTTTGCAAAGTGACACAGAGATCTAAGGCCATGTAATGTGATCCTGTTTATATGAGACTCTGTGCACCACAACACGATGATGACAGAAATGGAGACAACTCTAGCCACAAGGACAGGTGAAGATTTTAGCCATGATAGCAACACGGCTCTAGGGATGGCAATGTCTGTCTATTGGATGATAGGCCCACAGCTTTGGTCCTGAATGGAAAATTGGAACATCTAAACCTGGTTGATACCCATTTAATTTGGTTCAAATGCCGACAGTGCACACATGGTGGATTCTGATGGCTTTGATGACACCTTGGCGACACATCTAGTGTCTAGAAACTGACTTTTTTTCGTTTGAGATGTCATGGCAGTTGTTGAAAATAATGTTACAGTTGGGATTAATTCCCGTCAGGACAGAAACTGGTGGACGTTCACGGTTTGACTAAACTTTTCAAGTGGTGCCATATAAGAACAGAAATTAATAAATACAATTAGGAAGGATTAGATAGATTAAAAAAAAATGATAACTTAAGCTTTACTCTGTTGATCGCCTTATCTATTGACTTTTGGCAACCACTGGACTAAAGGCCTCTAGTATTCCAACAGCTACAACAGCAAAAAGTTACATATTACAAAGTCAATAAAATCACATACTTGTATAAAATATAAACGGTACATTAATATAACAGGGACTATCTTTTATTTAGAACAAGTGTGTTTAATTTTTTTTAGCAAGTTTGCTTATGAGACTTTGTCCTTGCAGATGAATGTAGATGTAGTTTCTACAGGTTTTCTAAAATAACATGCGCTTGGTTAGTTTTCGAAATCCACAACTTAAGTTTCTTGAATTAATTTCTTCACTTTTTTGGTAGGGATATAAGACTGTGTTCATATAAAGGATGTAAAGTTAGACATTTCTACTTCTATCAGCATTTTTTCGCTTGATTAAGTCATTTTTATAGTTAATATCGACCTGGTAGTCCATATTCCTCCCACTGGTGATCTTATTGGCATCCCAAACATTAGTTTATATGAGAAAGAATTACTATAGTCATAATAAATATGTGTCTTTATAAAAGATTGTACAGCCTGTTAATACAGTGAGAGAAAAATGCCTTACAGCCCGACTTCAAAACACTGGAGCTTATTTCCCACACAGCTCAGGCCTTCCTTGGGGCTACTGTAGCTCCAGTGACAAGTGAAAGGAGAACTGGTGGTCCCCAAACAGCTCTGACCACATCGTAAAAATCTCCGCCATAAAGAGCAACTGGCCACTCTTTCTGACCCTGCAAAAATAGAGGCAAGGGTTCAGAAAGTGGGTGGTCCCCTTTATGAATGATCAAAAGGAGAGAAAAGTTTAAAAAGAATCAAAGAAAAAAAAAAAAAAAAGAGCAGAGGATTCGCCCGGATGAGCAGCCTGCTCTTCGTCGGCAGCAGCGGGGCTCTTCTTGCCCTTCACGCCACCAGAACCCAGAAATCAACCGTCTGGGAATGCTGCACTAAATGTAGCTTTCTTTGATTGTACTTTGGTCACTGCTTTATGTTGACGAACTCTTAAGACATACACATGTACAGCTCTTTTGCTTATTACAAAGGCTGTTGACCCTTAGGTATCGCCCTGCCATTTGCAAGCTGACCATTTGAGCTTGCCAAATTTGACACAGCTGACGCAGGCAATAAATTTGAACTAGCTTCCCCACCCCCTTTATCCATAATGAGTGGTGCCTTGCAAAGCCTTTGAACACACGCACACTCTTGCACACATACCAGCAATCCTAATATGATAATCATGGGATGAAGCTGCATTTTTATGACGAACGACAAAAGCGAAATCCCAAACCTGCGGAAGTTTGAAAGCGTGTGTCTAAAAATGTGACATCTGCATCTCAGAGTGATAAGCCTGAATAACTTAACACGATATGTAAGAGCTAATGGGTGATAGACAACACTGTCAGGGTGACCAGACTGTGTAAATCCTTCCGAGTCCCCGAGCGCTGCGACGTCCGACAGGTGAAACCCAAGCTGCTAATCCATGATTAACACTCGTCAGTTGCAGACAGTGTCTGACCGCTTCATCTGCAGGCCAAGAAGCTGAGAACATGTCCAACTTCAAAACTAATAAAGTGACTCACAACTGTGATTCTCAGAGCAACAGACACCGAGAGTGAAGGTGGGGACATGTGGCGGGGGTTACGAGGAGTGGTGGTAATGAAAATAGCAATGTCCAGCTACGCCGAGGCTACAGAGTCAGACAGGGCCTAGCATCTGTGTTATTTTTAAGGAGCAAAATGTCACTGAGCAATGAACATGCTCGAGGCGCATATCTAACAGGGTTAGATGCAAGGTCACGCCGAAGCCAGATCGCTTTCTGATGACAGACAGTGTTGTAAATGGTCGGAACACACATGCTACTGCTTTGAAGTCGTAACTGAAGCTCCTGAGAAATTCATTGTTAGCTTTTAATTGATTGTGTGGCATGTGGGCATGTAAGCCGTCTCAGGTAACCGTTTCTATTGATACTCAAGAAATTAACTCACTATTTTAGCTCTTTTTGTTTTGTTTTAGAGTTGAATTTAAGACTTTATTGATCAGATCTGGAGCCCTTCAAGGCTGATTGAGCTATATTGAATGCAGCTTCAGATTCTCAGGAAGACCTGTTTCATGGATTCAGAAAGGACTGACAGTGATCAGCCTTTTTCAGTCAGGGTCCCTCAGCTCTAGAACTCCCTTGAAGATCTTAGACTTTGCACAATCATTAACACATTTCCTGGTAGGCTATATTTACTGTAAAGGGATATAAATAATAATATATGCAAGTGGAAGTAGAACTGACGTGATGCATTCATGTCAACACAAGGAATGTTTCCAGCATTTTGTAGAATCGGTGACACTAGTTGCAACGAAGGCCGACTGTAAAGTCTGTCACACATTGCAAAGACTTCAGCTAACATCCAGTTGGCGCATACATCCTACTGGCCCAGGGTAGGAAGACTCATATTGTTGTTAGAATATGAGTCTGTCTATTTCATTGTGGGCCATGTTTCAACCGATACAGAAAAAATACCTATCGGATAGTCTCACAACCAGCCAGAGCTATTCTGTTGTAAACAAATTCAACTGGTCAGATGATGTGGATGACTATGTTGCTGCCACTCTTCAGTCATTTGCTGCTGAAAGACCCTTACAAACAATTTAATTTGCCCGACAACAGAGCAACTTCAGACCAAATTTCCGCCACAAACATTGCTGGGCAGGATAACTGGTCTGGCTTTCAGGCTAACCTTCTGCACCCGCGTAAGAGGAAATATCTCTTGATATATATGCTTTTCGTGGCAGTAGTCTATATTCATCTTTTAAAAGGGGAAACAGGAAGAGCTACGATTAGCTGGGAGCTTGTCAGTTAGGAAGAGCTAGGAACTGTCATGCAGAGCTGGTCTCTCCTGAATCATGGTGATCCATTGGTCTACAGTTTATTCATTTTACATGATCCTGTTGTTGTGAAAATATTTGAATGTTCACAGTAGATGCAGATGACAAAATGAGAAACGCCTTCTGTGTACATTTTGAACTTGGTTGTTTTGTCACTTCAGTATTTGTTCTCACGTTCTGCTTCGCAAAGCCGAACAGCAAAGAGATCTGTCTCCCTGATTTGTTCAGACTTCGATTCAACATGCTCAATCAGATGGCGAGCTGCCAACAAGGTCCCACCTGGGGCCAAAGGTGTGGGACACCCCGCAAACACTACGGCCACAGAACCGTTGGCTTGGTGTGTCGTGGCCTTCAGAGGCATCTTGGCCCATTATTAGAATGACAATGTTTGCCCTTGTTAAAGTTACTTATTTTCACTAAATAGCACCGTGTTGCTAAGTATATTTTTAGAAGTTACCATACCACTTAATTAATCAATATCATATTTTGAGGAAAGCGATCAAAGAGCCCCTAGCACCTCCAGTTTTTCAACTGTAAAGGCCCTGCAAAGTCACAGAACACAACCAAGTTTACAGGCCAGGTATTTTGACATGTACAAAGCATTACTTCAGCAGGTTTGTTTCTACCTCTTCTCCTCTAGCTTTTATGCTAAGCTAGGTTAACTTTTCCTGCATCACTCTCTCTACTGAACACACACAAATGAAATCATTCCTCTTGTTTATTCTAGGAAGGCAATAACAAAGCAGGTTGATTTATAATGGTGCATTCTGTCGAGCCCTACTTCCTTAAAAGCTTGCTTTGCTGCAATTAAGTCAAGGTTAATTTTGAACAAATCACACGGTGTAATAGCAAAAAGGAGAAAAGGTACTCTTTCTGTGTAGATTTTTGTGACAAGAGAGAAAACAAAGCATGCAAAAAATTTGACCTCTGAATACCAGCTTTGGGAAACTGGCCATTTATTAGAAATTAGTTATGGATGGAAAAACATGTGACCTCTTGCTCCCCGAAGACACATCAGGCCATTATATTTGACTGGTCTGGGATTTCAAGGACTCATTGATGGCCATTTTCAAGATTTGTTCTGTCATCAGTTGACAGCGAGACTACAGACATATGTCGTGGGTGTCAGCGGGCCCCGCAGTCAAAACACGTCTCCGACACCCCCAAAAGAATCCTTCAGAGGAATCTTTAAAAACAAGGGGGGAAAAGTGTAGGGCTGAAACCAGGAGGAAGGTTTTGTTTACACCACAGGGGAGCAGTCAACAATCAAACAGTCATGAAGAGATGTAAAGTGTCCTACGGAAAACTACAAATGCAGTTATTTTCTTTGATCTGACCGTTACCTTTTCAATCTATAGTCACTTTGTAACACTCAAAACTCCAAAAGAAAATGTATTTCTCCTGTCCTTTTGTTTTTCACTGACTGCTTCTGTATCTGCTGATTTATTCCAGCTTAGCATGGGGTGAAGTGGCAAATATTCCACCGCTGAGTGCAGATTTACACACTGTCAGTCAACTCGTCTTTCTTTTTTTTTTTTTATTCTACACCATCAAAATGCACATACATGTTTCTTAAGAAGCAAAACTTCTTATTCAATCATCGTAACGCAGACGTGTACCTTATAACGTTTTCTTTTGATGCTCGCAGATGCTTTTCGTGTTTGCAAAGGCTTCTGAATGTTAGATCAAAACATGTCAACAGCCCTGCTAGGAGGGGATTAGCATCACCTAAGGACGGGAGGTGATTTACAAATTAGCCCGTTAAAAAGAAGGTTTTGTGAGGTAAATATAGTACCTTTTACGCTATCAGATTACTAAGTTTTTTGATTCAGGTTAATAAATGCAAATGTATTTTAAAAATAAGACATGAATGTGATGAGACTGTATTAACCCTAATATAATCTAGTATACCAAAATGTGCTGCCGTCCATGTCATCCACTCATTGCTCTTCTGATGGTTTTGAGCTTGATCTTTTTTCCTGTGAATGGGCCATGCAGCGACACACTGCTGTCCAAACCTTCGGTTATAATTGAAAACACAGCCACTATAATTCTGGAGGGAAAGCTACAGAGGAAACAAAACTTGAACAAGTAATGCCAATTCACACCGGACTAATATTAGAGAAACCCTTTTTTTAATTTAACCTTTATTTAACCAGGAAGATCCCATTTAGATTAAGATGGGAGACCTCCCCAAGATAGGCAGCAGCAAATGCAGGACACAAATGACACAGCTAAAGCACAGACAAAAGACAAATAAAAGAAAAAAAGATAAAAATGTACATATTGTGAATTGCATATTGTGGAGTCGGCCTCAAGTACTTGGATTTGGATTTAAAGGGGAACTCCGGCGCAAAATGAACCTGGGTTTAATAACACATGTGTACCGAGTTCGACCGTTCTCTGGTATTTGTTTTCATGCATTTGTTTTGTTAGTCAAATGTGACCAGTTTTCTTGCAAACTGCTATTTAGCGTATAACGCTAGCCTTCGGTGCACACCGACACATAAAAAGAAATCGCTATTTCTATACCACTAACAAGGCTCACAATATCACCACACTTACACGGTAGCATAACTAGGGTCTCTACATGTAAACCGAAGCATTGAGAACTTTGCAAGTATACAGGCAGTTTATTAAAAAAGGAATACAGTACCGTGCGCGTCCGGCTCGCTTATCCAGGCGGGCGCCATCTTGGGGAAACTGAACTGTCTGTTGCCGGAAGAAAGCACTGAGAGCATAGAAGCACTGAACGAAGAGAGTTCAGTTTCCCCAAGATGGCGCCCGCCTGGATAAGCGAGCCAGACGCGAACGGTACTGTGTTCCTTTTTTAATAAACTGCCTGTATACTTGCAAAGTTCTCAATGCTTCGGTTTACATGTAGAGACCCTAGTTATGCTACCGTGTAAGTGTGGTGATATTGTGAGCCTTGTTAGTGGTATAGAAATAGCGATTTCTTTTTATGTGTCGGTGTGCCCCGAAGGCTAGCGTTATACGCTAAATAGCGGTTTGCAAGAAAACTGGTCACATTTGACTAACAAAACAAATGCATGAAAACAAATACCAGAGAACGGTCGAACTCGGTACACATGTGTTATTAACCCCAGGTTCATTTTGCGCCGGAGTTCCCCTTTAAGAGCTCAAAGAAATGAACTCAGTTAGTTTCCAGTCATTTTGCAACATATTCTATGCAAAGGGTGCAGAGTGGCAAAAGCCCCTTTCCCCAATTCAGTATGTGCAAATGGAACAGAAAGCAACCATTGGTCTTGTGAAGGGAGAGAGTATGGAGCAGCTATTCTCTGTGCTATTAGGGTACAAACATCGGAAGGCAGTATCCAAGTACTGCATTATGTATAAAACTGTACCAAGACGATCCTTTGGGTGACCAGAGCAGGCCATCGCACCCGAGAGTATAACTCGCAGTGGTGTGTCTATGGTCAATTTGCAGGGGATTAAGCTCATAGAGCAACTCTGCAACTACAAATTACTAGAGGCCCCCAGGTAAAACTAGTCCCATGCAAAGGGGGCTAATGGATGAAAAGTAGTGAAGAATAGAATGGGGAATATGCTTAATTTGTCCAAAAGTCTGAAGTCATCTTGAAAATGCCAATTTTACATGGAAATCTGAAAATAATCAATTTGAAATATAGTGTGAACTTTTCAGTTTTATTAATATTTTTCTTATCTCAGGCGATTAGCTTCAAAATTGGTGGTTCTTATGGGAACCAGTGATCTCACTGGTTGTCAGAAGGAACAACTAGCTGTTTTGGCTTGGATATGTCATACGTTGAAGAAGAGAGACTGAACATACGAAGCAACACTTTTTCTGTCATTTTTACCATGGTGTTTATCCAAACACTACACATGTAACATAAAAGAATAGGGATTCTATATATATATATATGAGAAAATGAGGGGTGCAAAAGATAAAGGGGTCTGAATGAAGATAATCGTGTGTCATTTTAGAGCTTAATCTGAAAGGCTGTGCTGAATGAAGAATAATGAAGGTAATTATTAAGCAGTCCTTTCATAAAACAAGTATGTAATGAAAACAACCTCTATGTATCATTCCATGTAGTTAATTTCATGCTTAAAAAATATACATTCATCTGTGTCATCAGATAATTGATCATTCCCAAGTGCAAACTGTGTGAAATATGTCCAAGTGGAGGTAAATAGCTGCATCCTGCCCAGCACAGCCCTCCTCCCGCCTAAAGCATGGCCGCCCCTGGCTGGCCCGATGAGAGCCGGGGGGCCCCAGTCCCAGCTGGTGCGCTGTGGTGGAAAGGCTTGATGTGGGGCTGCAGCAGCTGTCTGCTCCCACCGCCCCTTCCTGCTCTGATCTCTGCTCTGCAGTTCACACCTGATCAACAACGACTGCACTTCACACAGGAATTTTCCATTTTCTATTTTCTGTCACCCTCCGCTGCCCTCCCTCGCCTGCCCCCCTTCCCCCTTCCCCACCACAGCCACCAGACCAGCGGCAAGACAAGTGGTGCCCTACAAATTGGCGGCTGGCGACAGTGACACAACAGCACGCCTGGTATTTCAGGACAGCTTCCATGACTCAGTTGCTGTCTTGCACTGATGAAAGACCCTGAAACTCCAAAGTTACATAGCCATAGAATATATGATCATAGCCACCTTAAACAGCTCGTGGCTTTCTGAGGATATACTAAAACAAGTTGGGCCTACATCCAATATTTGGAACTGTTTTGCTTCTGAGACAGATTAATAAACTCTGACTAAGTTTAGTTATAGCTATACACCACCAAAACACTTAAATTACTCAAAATACAGTATTTACAAGTTAGGTAGGCTCAGTTATACTCAGTTAAGCTTAAAAGATTTATGGTTGTACTTCACATCCATGCTGTAGGTATGGAAAAAATGTGAAAAGACTCAAATAGTTATTTTGTACTTTTGTTATGATGACATGTTGGTGTGTCTGGCTGTTAAAGAACATGATGGGGAAGTATTGAAATTTTAGAATTTAAAAAATCTCTCACTGCAGTTGCTGGCATTTGGAATGGCTGTGTATAGTTATTTTAAATTATGATTTACAGCACGATAAATGAAATGTTTCTCACTGACTCAGACAGGTGTTGCGGATGAACAAAACGCTGCCCCCTTACCTGGCTGTGACCTCCAAGAGGGCTGCCATCGACCCCTGTCAATCTCTCCTCGCGTCCGGCCTCTACCGGTCCCTTGTCCCCCCCTCAGTGTCTCCCTCCCAGCCAATGAGGGCCGGGCTCAGATAGGCCCTCCTTACACTCTGCTGCCGTAGACAAACGCACAGAGCCACTCAGAAAGCCATCAGTCACGAGTTTCTCACACATAATGACCTAAATAAACAAGGCCTGGTGTCACTTCAACTGAGAGGAGGGAAAACCGCCATAACTTGATGGTCGTGGTGATGTGGGGGATCGAGCAGAGCATTTATTATTTTGCTCTCTGTCTGACAGTTGTTATTAGGATAACAGCAGAATTCAGATCAACAAAAGAGGAAAGTAAAATCACCTAAAAAAGTATCTGTGGAACGTCTGAAACACTTCTGTGCGAACCCAGTTCAGCCCAGAATAATTGGAATAAGTGTCTCACCTGTGCAGGAGGAAGGTATGGGGTCAAGTGGTCATGGAGGGAGCAGGGTAACAGGACACTTTCAAAGACAGCACTTAAACACTTAAAAAAAAAACACAAGTATGTCTCTTGTTTCTGCTCACCTGCGAAGCCCCGACATCAAGCCCCGAGCAAGTCCGTACAGGACCCGTCTGTGCGGCTTCAAGCACAGCAGTGGCTTTAACACACCGGTGTTATTGATGGTTTGTGTGTAAGCTTCCCTCCCATATCATCCATGAACTGCCTCCATTAGGCCCTAACGGGGCGGCATTAGTGCTCTCAGAAGGCTGGGATCTCACTTCGTGAGTTGCTGGTGGTCAAGTGGCCTCTATCTGGATGGGCTCTGATAACAGCGTTTGATCTTGTTTGGTTGAGTGGAAAGCAAACACCAGTGGGGGTCAAATACATCTGCAGTAATGCCATTAGCACTCTCAGCTGGGTCACAGTGAGTGCATGAACTAATGGGGTGACGGAAGCGGTGCCTCAAACAAGCGTTAGCCTGCTATTATGAAGTAAATGATGGCTTTTTAATTACGCTTTAATTGAGTAAAGCTGTTTTTTCGAGATAAACATGTCACCTACTTGGGAAGGGCTATGCACCACATTTCTGCAAGACAGAATTTTATCTCAGTTGGTGGAACAGTATCTTAGTTGCATTGGTAAATTATTGTGTGGAAGAATCACGGATATTTTTTGCGATGAAACAATCTGTTCATTCACGGAAACGAATTCAGAGTCTGTAGCTGTTGTGGTGATTCTGTGAAATTGTGCCCTTTAGCTTCACGCTAATGCTAGCATGCTACAAGTGCTACACCAATGCCAAAGCCAAAAAACTCACACTCAACAGTTACAGCAGGACTAATGTAATATGTAAACAGGTAGTTTATCTAAATCTGATACGCTGGATCTAGATAAAAGCTCAACTACTAGTTCACCAAGGGGCTCACCAAAGTCCTTATTTAACTCTGCAAACCATGAATGTTTGCAGGAAATGTCAGTAGTTATAGAGGTTTTTGAGTCTGGACCAAAGCGGTACACAGCTGAACAACATCCCAAGAGCCATGCTGCTTGTGAGACAAAGAAGTTTTTTGTCTTTCTCCTGACATATGAAAAACCACATTTTATCATCCTTACATTTACAAATCCAAAATGTTAATTGATTTATCAGGAAAATAACTAATAATGAAAATAAATCCCACTTTGGACCCATCATGGACCCCCCCCCCCCCCCCCCCCATGTCCTGATTTTCATTATCAGTGTGACCATTTTGTGACCATTTAGGGTCTTGCAAATGTTTATTCATCCAAATGACCCGATCAAATGACCTGATCAAAAAGGGATGCGGGCGGTTCGGCTCACAGGTTCAGACAAGAGACGTCAGCCGACTGGAGGAGCAGTCAACAGCGGAGCAGAGATAAAGCCGGAGATCTGACAGCGGATACGGTTACATGTCACTTCTGATAGCTCCCTAGCATTCCTGAGAAAATGTCTGCCTATACCTCACTTCAGCACTCCAGTCCCCTCTCCTCCCTCTTTCCCTCCCTCAGGTTGACAGGCTGGGCTGCAGACACAGGGGTCCTCAGCAGGGTGTGTGTGTGTGTGTGTGTGTGTGTGTAGATGTGGGGGGCAGTGATGGACAAGAATCACCCCTCTTCCCCCAAAGCTCCTGGTATATTTCCCGTCACACTTCAATTCAAACAGAAGCAGCTCCCTGCTCTCAGGGCTGGCTGGGTGCAGACAGCAGGTCAGTCACAGACAGAAAGTATCAGACACCCACTCCTGACAGTGTTTGTCTTTTACACCAAAGAAGAAGAAGATGTATGAGGGGAACCTCCAACCCTTCATGACTGCTGGGAGTTGTTGATACAGAATAGAATACGTTCACTCTTGTGTACCAATAAGCAAGACACACACAGTATATGGCAGGTCCCTTATCAGATAGCATATTTGCTTTTTTTCCATAAATATACGAAAAAGACAAACAGTATATATGTGTATGTTTAAAATGGAGTGTAAATTTTACTCAATAAAAATATTTAAGCGCAAATGTTTGCGCATTTTTTAAAATCTGTTCTAAATGTGCCTGAAAGGGATATTTTTCAAGTTTTTAATACTCCTATAAACATGGGAGTGGACAAACATGCATGCTTCATGCAAATGTATATTAATAATTCTCCTGATGCACAAACAGTACGACAGGAAATTTGCTCTGGAGCCACGTTGTTTGAGAACTGATTACGCACGGCAAAGATCTCATCTGCCAATCAAAACGTTCGGGTGGGTTTAATATGGTGATGGACAGAGGGGTAACAGCAGTGTAGTCACACGTCATCTGTTCAAATGGCTCTGATTTGGTACAGGACAATCCAGTTGTGTGCAAAGATATTCTTTTCAGTAGAAACTCGCCCCATAATGAAATCCCAATGGTGTGTGGCTATGCTAGGCTACAAAGGTTCTGCATGTCTGTGAAGGTTCTCAGTCATCCAAGGTACATTCTAAAGACAGGTGAGGAGCTGGGGTTTTATTAGAAACATATGTGGGTGGTGTCCACCTGAACATGATTAGGCTCTGTGTCGATCAGATACATGTAATTGGAAGAATTTGGAACTGCATGCTCAAAAAATGTCCTGCATCAACGTTGCAAAGTGTCTAGCATGGTCTGCCTTTTGGCGTGGATAAGGAGGAAGACTCTCTGTATGGGCTGTGAGCTTGGACAGCAAATGGTATGTAAGACATGATGTACTCCAGAATGAGCTTTTTCACATTGGCAACATTAAATGCATATAACTTTGGTATTGTGAAGAGACCAATCTGGCAGGACTTTGAAGCTGAACTCTCTGTTCAAAAGAAAAGATCCATCTGTTTCTGCTCAAGGAGGTTCGTTTCTAAAGTAACATCCACAAAGTAACTGCTGCATCGTGCAGGGTCATCGTTTGTGGATTAATCGCAAGTTAAAAAACAAATTAGTGGCGTCAATGTGTTTGACGTTGACAGACTTAACATGAAAAAAAATATCACAAAAAGATTATCCAACTACATATAATGGACGAATGACGTAATGCCGTATATTCTAGAAATCTCAGTAATAACTTGCCAACTCCTGCTTAATAATAAAAGGTTGAGCGAACAAACACAAAGTGTTTGTTGCCGCTCCATCATTATATGCGTCTGACACCCACACTGTCTTTAGAAAAGTCATGAAATTCATGTCCTGACAGTTGTTTAAACCCCCCCCCCCCCCCCTCCTCCACAAAAAAAAGAGAAAAGAAAGAAAGAAAGAAAGTACAGAAAAGGAAGAAAATTCAGGACAGTGGTGAAATCCCCGGCACACACATGTACACACCCTTTTTAACACATTCCGGAAGCCGCCGATGAATGACATCCTGTGAGGTACTGTATCCGTCAGGCCAACCCACCCACTGCATATTCTGACCGCCTCAATACACAAGTGCACCTGAACCATGAAAGGAAGGTGAAAATTAAGTCTACTTTCGGGCATTGAAAAAAAAATAAAAATCCTGTAGCTTATCTCCTGGCTGGAACGATGCCCTCCCCTATCTGACACACAAGGCAGGCAGGGAAGCTGCCCTGAATGGGAAACAACATGGCACTTTACAATGGCCTGTTAGAAACAATTAGCCCTGAGTGCTGGGGTTTTGATTTGACCGTCTAATTGCCGGTTCGGGGTTGAGAGAGTGTGTGAGGTGAGGCTGGGAAGGCTGGGGAGCTGCGAGGGCCCTGGGGCAAAGCTGCTGTCACACAATAGCAGCCTTTATTTCACATCCAGCTTCTACAAAGTGGGTGTGCTCAAAAGATTTAATCCCGCATTCAAACCTGACAAGAAAAGTCATTCATTTTGAAAAGGTAGGTACAACATTGTTTCGGGTGCCTCCTGTCTACTTCGACCCGTACCCCACCTTAAAAAAGAAGAAAAGAAAAAAACTATATTAGAGGGGGTTTTTTTCTTCTACAGATGAGCAAGGGAGGAAGGGGGAACCTGATCCTTGTAGGGATCACCTCTGAATCCTTCGCTGGAACTCCTCTCAATAGGCTCACTTTTTCACAGAGGCCAAATTGACCAGGATACCATTCCCGACTGCACCATGTGTGAGTGATGAGTGGCTGACACAAATAACAGTAGGCCATGCATGTAAAAGGATGGCACTGTGCTACAGGATTACAGGAGCCTCATCCGCAGCAGTTTGAGCTTCATACTTTCACCTCCTAACACGGCTGGGATTTCACCGCCACCCCCCTCACCGCCCTTCTTTCCCTTCTGTTTCAAGAAGTCCAGCCTCACATACCAAATCCCTCCCTGCTCTTAAATATCACCTGCTTTCTGCTCCTTTAATCACCTCAATGGGCATTCCTTCATGCAGTTTACAGGAGTCTGTCATGTGCAGGTAAAAGAGGAAAAAATACAACAAGGGTGAAGCAATCCATGCGAGCTGCAACTGCAACCACTTCTTAGAAACTTTATATGTATGAAGCATATGCATTAGCAAACTGGAAAGAAATCTCAGAAGAAACATAGAAGGCCTACACACTCACAGTTTTTCCGTCTTTCAGCTCAAAGGAAAATTGAGGTTTTGTAATATAGGTCTGATGAAAATAACCCAAGCAACTCCTTATCTCCTTTAGAGCATGTTGCCAGTTTGAGAGATCAGCCTGAGGCTGACAGTTCTGATATGCTGCGATCTATACTCACTAACTGGAAAGGCCAAGGATGCTTATTGAGCATTTACTGTAGTTGAGAGCCAGGATTACACTACTGTGAAAGATGCAGTTTTGAAAGCATATGAATTGTTACCAGATCGAGATGTCTGTGAAGGTTCTCAGTCATCCAGGTCATGGTATATCCAAAAAAGGTTTAAAAAAGGCAACTGGACTTGTAGAAGTCCGGTTGCTTTTTTTAACTCTACAAGTCCAGTTGCCTTTTTTAAACCTTTTTTGGATTTACCAGATTGAGGCAACATTCTAAGTCTTTGAGAAAATATTATTAGCAATAACACATTGAGTTTGCAGGACTATGGCAACTAAAAAATTTTATTGGTTGCGTTGGTTGTTTATAAATCTTTTGGTCTGAGGCCATGTTCAGATCTTTCATTAACATCAGTCCTGGGCAATCCAATCACAAGTGACCAGCTTAAAGTAAAGGTGTAAACACAGCCAGGATGCATCGAGGATGCATTTGAGAGATCCAATCCGACCACATTTGGAAGTGGTCTGAGATGCATTTAGCCTCATTCCTTTGGTAGTGTGGACACACATCAAAGAAGTCACATTAAAGACCTCCTACTCAACAGGTGTGCTCTTGCGTCAGTGGCGTTTTGACTCATTGAGTCAGATTAAAACAGCTATTATAAATGATCTGATATAAAACGATCAACAATTTGGTGCAAGTTTCGAATGTTCCCAAGTCATAACTTGGCCACTTGCGATAATTATTATTATTTTCCAGGACAGATATTATTGCAAGGTCTGGAAAGGGCTGCCGAGATGACATATGGCCAATGCTTGGTTGGTTCTGGTCGGCCATGTAGGGACACTGAGAAGTGCCCTGTACTGAACAGCAAGTTGAATCACCAAGGTGGTAAATCTAGGAAACCAGATGCTCCAGCTAGAAAAGTCCCACTCAATAACAAAGTGGTAGTGAAATCTGAAACTGATAAATGTTCTGGTTTTGAAGCTTTTGTATCAGACGGACTGGCATCTCTGGAAGGTAATAGCGCCAAGGTGCCTGTGAAAATTCTTAGAGATACAGAGATTCATTTATTCTAGCTTCTACATTGTCTTTTGTCTCAGTGGACTGTGGCTACCACAGGGGTTTGGAAAATATGAATTAAATTTTTGCTGCACTGCATTCTTCTGACACTTCTGGCTGGTCCAATTCTTGCAACAAAGCTAGCAGCATTGCTACTTAGAACTATGTATTAGGGGTTGAATGACTTCGTATTTTTTAAAGTCAACTAATAATATCGAGTCGACTTCGACTAGTCGATGACATCGACCTGAATACATATTGTAGCGTCTCACACAAAACAGAGGCTTTTCAGCAAGTCTGCTGAAACCTGAACACAGGCTGTAGCCCATGCCAACACCATACACCCTCAGTCTGACACTTCTGACACTAATACGCGGCTCTCACTGTGTAAAGTCTCAGCTCTACCATCTCGCATGGTGCATTAACTGACATCAAGGACAAAAAACACGCTCTACAACCACAGCAACAGTGTAAACTATTTGAACACAACAGAACTGAGCATGAAGACATGAGCTTATCATTACTGTGCATTGCAGAAATGTATAGCCTATATAAATCAGCACAGTCAATAGCATTTAATAGTTCTTCACACCGTGTTGTAAGATAGGATAATGCAGCCGTGGTAAAAAAAAAAAGCGGTATCTCTCCGAAGCCTTGTATAGGAGTTTTATAAAGATATCACAGAAAATTAAAAAAAAATCTCACATTTGTATGCAACAGGTGCCCTAACGTTATAAACAAAAATGACTGGTCAGAGCATCACTTGATTGCCATATTGGAAATATATTTTAAATGTGATATTGAGGAAATGCGAAATGTGAACTGCACAGTACTGCCTGTACAGCTAAAATGTTTTCTGAATGCATTTATCTGCAAAGTAATAAAAAACTTTCCTTCTTCGTCACATTTTTGCAGTGTATTTTTTTTTCTTTAGTTTATTTTACAAAAGAAAAAAAACAGCACATTGTTTCATTTGTCTTCTTGCAGGCAGTCGTCTCTTTCCTTGCACATTCACTGTGTCAGTGGCTGATACAAATTAAACGGGGGGCCTCGCATAAAAAAAATCCACAGTTTAACAACTGCTCAAAAACTCAAAAGGTGCTCCTTTAATGTCCAGTTTACTCACATTTAAAGAAAAAAAATACCAACCACAAAAAAATATACTATTTATTACAGAGTTTTATGACATTTAAAGTAAATTTCAAATTTTGTCTGCTGCTTGTTGTGGATTCTCCAGATACAAGCCGCAAATGTTACCTGTAAGAGCAAAGTGAAGGAAAGATTTGTTGCTGTAACTTGGGCTTAAATGCATGGTTTTCTTGTCTGTCAAGCAAACCAGTGCTTAATTGCTTTATACCTGTGTTTATTTAAGTTGTAGTGTAAAAGAATCAGGCACCTGAACATCTGCAAATGACCTGTTTGCCTACATTCAGCCTGCACTGTCATATTTTTGTGAACCATTTATTTGGAACACATGAAACTTAAGACATGGAAACACCTGACTAGAAATACAATATTAAAATTTAGATCCCAGTGATCAGTAAGATAGAAATACTTGTATTACAACTGAAAGAAATGTATAACACAAGTCAAAATACACAGAAGTTACTCTTTAATTTACACCTCCAGTACTGGATTCTTACTAATCACTACACTATGTGATTAAATGAATGTCACATTAACCCTAAATTGTCTCAAAAGATAATCTCATCCCAGTTTACACATGAGTGTTTTCCAGCAGGCCAAATGCACCCCAAGGTGTGCTGCATTCACATTCATCAGAGAAAACCCTAAATTTCTCCCTCACCTCAGAAGACGGAGAAGGTCACTTCAAAGCAGGGACTGAGTCACAGGGGCAATAGAAACCCAGGACCGACAAATGCACCAGTTGTAAAACTTAACAAGGTGTGAATGCCCTCTGCGCGCCCTGGCTCTCCAGTATGCAGGGCAGGCCTGTGGAGGCTGTCAGGGCCTGTGGTACACTGCAAAAAATGTCAATCCAGACTAGATGTTGTCTTTACAATCTAAATGAGCCCTCTGAATCAGTCAGCAATGTGCAGAGGATGTGCTCATGGCCCTTGTACATTTTGGTATTTCAAGTTTGGTTTTAGACTCCAAAATAAAAAAAATAACTAAATAAGAGTTTATTTGAAAGAAAACCGGAAGAGAACTGAAGTAGAAAACAGACGTTATTTGTTTCACATAAAACCGGATGTTTTTGTAGGTTAAGAAGACGAAGATGACGATGAAGAAGCTGTTTACGGCAGTCAATTATTTTGTAGCTTGCCAGGAAAAGCTTTTCTGTCTGTCAAAACAGACCACGCACATGACTTTGGAATTATATTCAGATGTAATTTCAGACTTTATGAAGAAGAAACATAAGAAAATGTTGTGGAAAACATGCCATTGTAATGATCCATGCCTCTAAGAGAGGTGTTGATTGCTGCAAATTCCAGTTGTCCTGTTTCACTGAAGGAAACACGGCAGTTTTTTGTTGTTTGACTAGCAGCGCTTATATGTTTTCAATCGCGTTAGTAGAAAAAAAACAATAGAGACTACAGAATTTTCTAAGCTTTTAAAAGCAGACTGATTACTGGTCCCAGCTAAGATGATACCAGACGTTCAGTCCAATTCACATTTGGAGTCACCCGTTTAGCCAAGCTTTTGATCTATGCCCCCAAGAATGATTTGTGTATTCAAAGCTCTGCTGCACTGGTGTTAATTGATCAAATACAATCCTCAATGGATATCAACTGATCACATTTAACCATCAATAGATACCTTGAACAACACAATTAACATTTAGCCTGGAGTCTACGGTTAGATTACACTGAAGATTGACTGAGGAAACTGTAGATCATCAAGGGAAAGATATTATGTTGATTGCAGCCGTGAAAAGGAACTTATTATTGACGTTATAGATGCTATAACAGATAGATTACGGTTAAATTTATAGCTCACAGTGTGCTTGCAGATTTTTGATCTCATAATCTGCATCATTTTCAGTACACCTTTTTTTTTTCTGAGTTAAAGGGCTGTTGTGGTTTCATTTAGTTTGAAACGTAGTGCTCAAAATGTTGACACTGAAGCAAAAGTTGCTGAGTCACTAGGATTCATCTGAATGTTTGAACAAAATCTTATGGTAATCACCCATAGGTGTTGAGATATTTGAGGCTATTTGGAGACTGGCACACATGGACTAGTATTGCCATCCTCAGAGCCACGCTGCTAGCATGGCCAAAAAAAAAAAAAAAAACAGTGGGTAGAGACCTAATTCATAGTTCAATACATTCAAAAGACTGGACTCATCAATCTCAACAGCATCACATGAATCATAGATGTATGTGATGTTTAGGGATATCGAAGTCTACCCTAAGACTATTAAAGCCACAATCTCAAAAAAGTCTACTGTTAAAGGTATTTGAAAGCTGAAATTTAGTATGCATGCTAAAGGCGTGTTCTGGCCATTGGTGAGAAAACCAAAAAAAAGTTAGGGTCTGTGGCCCTAGCTTTTCCGTTGCGTCCCGCCCTGTTGACACTTGTCAGCAGCTTTTCAGTACTTTGAGCTGGCAGCAGAACAAGTTCATGAGAAAGATTACTCGTCTTCCTCTTATCTGAAAATTCAAATACAGTATTTCCACAACAACATGATCATCTAAAGTGAGTAAACTATTCACCAGCCGATTGCAGAGAACAGCAGTCTGAAGTTCTTCCAAGGTTCCTCGATTTCCAGCTAACAATAGCTCCTCCAGTTTCTTGTAAATTATGTACCAGCTAACCATTGGTCGTAAGACTGTAGTCTTAATAGTGTGTTCAAAATCAACATCCTAATTGGGCTTTGTTGCCTTTAGTTCCTTGATGTCGGTTTGGCATGTTTGTACCTTTAGGACCTAAAGTTTAGGTTGTGTCTAGTAGCTGCAGTCTTGAGATCCTTCTCATATCATTAACAAGATCAAGTCTCAATGGTTTAGAAATTACAATAGCAGGATAACAGCCTTTGATAAGACATAAAAATAGTGAGAGTAGAGATAATTCAACAAGTCAAAGAACAGACTCCTTAAAGTCAGATGTGCAACAAATATACCCTTAAGAGTCAAACATTATAGATTATGCCAAGTCAGGAAGTCTGTAGCACTTGAGTAAGGGTGTTCTTTATTGCTCATGAATACGAAAAGAATTTCTCCTTCCAGTAGTCTTGCATTACAGAAACAGCCAGACGTCAGCTGACAGGCAGAGTTGGACTTTTTACAGTGTAGAAGTCGTTGGGGGAGGAGTGAGTGTTTGGAAAGGAAACATCAGGTGGCTAGTTGGACCACTGGGCCTGGACACTTCTGATTTATCTGTGCATTTCAGAATTATGTTGCCGACCTCTTCACCTCACCGCCATTTGTGTCACCCCCCCCCCCCCCCCCCCCAACCCCCCAAGTTCTGTTGAGGCAATCACCTCCCGCCCTCCACCCCCCTACCAACCCTACCAACCACAGAGAATACCCCCCACTAAAAGCTGTCGTGTCATCCGTAGTTCAGTACACACACTTGGGCAAAGTGACAGTCAAGCTTTGATTCGCCTCTGTTTGGATGTTAGCCTGCTGAGGAAAGGCTCTTTGAAGCCTGTGTACTGCAAAAAGTTTTTTATTGTCAGGGACAGTGTGCTAACTGCTCAACATGTTATCAAGTTATTGGATGCTGGGTGATCACAAAGAAAATGCATGAGTTGAGAATGTGTTGCCTTTTTATACGCATACACTATACAGGTATGCAGGAAAAGAGTATAGTGCCTCAGTCTTTTGTCCTAATGTGATTGTGAAATCTTCCAACTAGTTGAATAATGTTTTGATATTTTCCAATATGTAACTGAAGAAAATCATGCACATTACTCAAACTTTACAAAACTCTGTGGAGAGAACGAGAAATCCGTCCTTGAACATTTTAAACAGTTTTTCAGAATTGTAGCACCCTCTAGTGGGTGTGAGGTGTATGGGTAGGGGTATTACACTATTACACTGGATACACGGCTTTGAGGTTGTACTTCATGCTGACTTGAGTGTTTCACATTATTTCTGCTGAGTCGTCAGCTGCAACTTCACGCTGTTAAACCACAGATTCACTATCATGACTGCTGAGGCCGCTGAAGACCGACCATTTGAAGCCGTTTTTTTGCGACATGTGGTGTTTTGTTCCACTTTATTGAGAACTCATTTCCACCCCCAGTTGAATTCAGAAATCTTTCCAACTCATATCATTTTTTGAACACCTAATTGTGCTTTGTGTCATTTGAAATCTACCAAATTACATGTAAAGGCAGCACAACATAATCCATGTTATAGTCTTGGTTCAGGGAAGTGAACAAGAAGCGAAGTCGACCTTAGGGATGGGACATCTGCCTGAAGGAGGGTCTTTTCAGCATCACCTTTTTCAGTTTGCAAACACTGTGAGAAAAAAAAAAAAAAAAAGCTTTAGCCTCTATCTCTCTCTTTCTACGTGTGTGTAGGTTGCGTGTGTGAGCGTGAGAGGAAGCGTTGCAAAAGACACGTCAAAAGCGCAGACCAAACCCACAGCTTTTAACTATTTAATGCACACCCATTGCGCTCATTTCTGAGGGCGCCGGACACCAAGTGCACTCATGGCTCTCAGATTGCCCATAATCATACTTGCGGCTGTCCTGCTGATTTTTGCACTAGCCGGGATTATGCTGATGGTCATTCCTTGCAAAGATGTGCAGATACCTCATGAAAACATGGTAAATATTCATCAATTAATAATCAATATTCATTCATATGCATCATCTCAACTATCTGTGAAGAAATGTAAAATAGATTTTTTTCCTAAATCATATTTTTATCTGTTGCCATACAGTTAATACTTAATGTAAAACAGACAGAACTGATTCTAACATATTTCACTTGGTCCATACAGGTCTACTTCTTCTTAATGGTTATACTGAAAGAGCAAATTACAAAATCCATTAAGATGTAAACTGGTTCTTAAGGGTTACAAACTGTTTATCACTGCTTGCAAACAGGTTTTGCTAACACACAACTGTTTTTCTGTAGCTGAGCCATGGCAGAAAATGAAACCATCACAGCTTGACATTTCAGAAATCCTCATTTAAACTTGCTGTTGTCAACTAAACGCTCATTATGAATCATGCAGCTGTTTGTGCACAGCCTGACATGCAACCTCAGAGGTAATGGGTCAGAGCAGACAGAAGAAGACAAAGAGCGGGAGATAAATAAAAGATGCCTTTAGCGTGTTTTGTTTGACAACTGTTCTCAACTCCTTGCTCATGTGCTCTTCCTTTTGTTCATGTCAAACAAATTGTTTTCAAAAAGATCACACCTTGTGCTTTGAAGTTGTTGTTTCGAAAGGGTACACAAAAGGACTTTTTTTTGGTTTCATGTGGGGGAAATCAGTTACTCCACAGTACTAATCTCCTAGACCAGACGTATTCAAATTGCGGGCCACATGCGGCCCAGGACCTACCCTGAGTGGGCCTGCCTGTTGTCCAGCCCACCTGAACTTAATTGAACTGAACTGAAGGAATGCAGGGAGGCTGTGAATGCAACACTCCACGTAGCCTTCGTGTTGTTTTGAAGCGTGGCTAGGGGAGCTAACAGTAGTGCCGTGATACTGAGTCTAAAACACTCACTATACACTACACTAAAATGTAGAGTTGACAATGAAAACCGTGGATTTAACCCTGTCTGGACTGATAAATGCTTACTTATTAAAATTAGAACCATCAAGTTCAAATGCCAAACCTATGTGTTAAATTTGCCATGAGTGTGCATGAGTGAGGTACTAAAAGATTTTTGTTCAGTTAAATAACGCTTTGTAATGTGCCATGTTAGATATGACCAGAAACAATTCATACTGTTGATTTTATTTTTATTCAAGTAAAAAAAATATTTCTACTGCCTCAATTCAGTTCAGTTACAGCTATTATTCTATTTTTATGCACTTTTTGACGTGCTTTTGTTACGTTAACACATTTAAAAGATAAGATAATCCTTTCATTTATGAGTGAAAACTGCTTATTTTTCTTCACATGGATCTGTATTGGTTCGAAATTTCTAATTACCAGCTGCTCACTGGGAGCCTAAAGTGTCCGGCCCGGCTGCATTTCTTGATTTTAAAAACTGGCCCCTGAATTAGTAATTAGCCCTGCCCTTGACAATAATGTACGCGCCGGTTGTACACTTGTTGTGCAAAACACACAATTCTCTGCTCACAGTACCTTCAAGCAACACACTGACCACATCCTTTCTAGATAACTTACTTACTATATCAGGGTTTCCCCCTCAGTTTGCAGCCTTGGGGGGGGGGGGGGGGGGGGGGGTAACACTGGTAGGGGAAACACTGTGTATTGTTCACAGAAAGAAAGAAAGAAAGAAAGAAAGATTTCTATGTAGGAACAATGGTATCAGCAGTATACAGCTGATGTTCTGAGCATTTGTTAAAATGGGACTTGTTATCTGTCTCTTTCAGTATGGAATTGTTCTGGATGCAGGCTCCTCCCACACCTCCATGTACATCTACAAATGGCCAGCTGACAAGCAAAATGGCACTGGTATCGTTAGCCAGCACAACGAGTGCCATGTAGAAGGTGAGCTCCTTTCACAGTTTGAAATAAGGCCTACTGCAGCTAAGCATTGGTGAGCACTAGTATCGGAAGCTATGTAAGGTTTGGTGTATTTTATGTGTACAGATTCAGATTTATTTGTATTTTTATCTTATTTTATTTTATTTTATTTTATTTTATTTCACTTATTTAAGCTGCTTCTGTACCAGAGAGAAAAGTTGCCGGAGTCAAATTCCTTGTATGTGTACATACTTGGCCATTAAAGCTGATTCTGATTCTGATTCTGATTAGTCTGCACCCTCAAAGGGGAAAAGCAATGTGGCACTAAAACTAACACACACAGTAAAGGGTCAATTTAATAAAATAAAAAAATGGATATCCATCTTTCAAACTCCATCCTCATTACATTACAGCTCAGTTGAAGGATGCTCAGAGCATGGACCACTTACATTTACACATCATTTACTCAGAACATCCAAAACTATCCATCCATATCTGACCATTTAACCTCTGACTTCTTGGTGGCAAGGACACTTTCACTTCCAACATGTCACCCTATACAAGTATCCGGGGTCTTTACTAGAATGGTACATCTTGTGCAACACCTTTGGTCCGCTTCCTCACCACTTCCTCTGTGCCATCTTACTCATTGTCAGTTGTTCCCCTTCTCACTTGAGGTTTGTTTTCAGTGTCCCTGGAAACTCAGACTGTTTACAAGGTGAAGGTCGGGTGAGGAGGTCAGGACATTTAATTTATAAGAGGAGCTACTTTCTCTTGTCCAGGGGGAGGAATATCCAGCTATGCGGGCAAACCCGGTGGTGCAGCCAAAAGTCTGGAGGCTTGCCTGGAAAAAGCTGTGAAGGGCATCCCGAAGTCCAGGCACCGCCAAACTCCACTCTGTCTGGGAGCAACTGCAGGCATGAGGCTCCTGGAGTTAGTAGAAGTTTTCCTTCACACAGAATGTTACATGAATATTATCAATACTATACCATGCTTTATATGGTGTATCTCAGAAGGGATTCATACAGTTGTATTTAACTCCTAACATGCTTTGTTAGACTAGTCAACGCTAAAGAGTCCCAACAAGTACTTGAGGAAGTGAAAAGCAAACTGCGATCGTACCCTTTCGACTTCAAAGAGGCGACCATCCTGAGCGGGCAGGCAGAGGGGGCGTACGGCTGGGTTACAGTCAACTACTTACTGGGAAACTTTGTCAAGGTGAGATCTTACTCATTTCTGTCCTCAAATACTGCTCTCTTAAGAGAAAAACTATTACAGTCGAGCTCATGTGGGCAGTAGGATCCAGTAGGATCCATTGGAAAGATGGGGAAAACACATTCAGGAGGAGTCACATCAAAGTAATACAATAAGAAAGGGGAAAAAAAAAAATTGACTGAAAGTGAAATGATGATTAGTCTGTCTGAAATGTACTGATAAAAGATAATATGAGGTTAAATGTTCACACTTCTTGAGGTTCAGTTATCTTACACTTGATAACTGTTATGGCATCGCCAACCGATAGGGTTCATCATCTGGGAACAACAAATCCTTGCAACATTTTGTGCCAATTCATCTAGCAGATACAATAAATCAGTGAGTAGTGAGAAGTCAGACGGTTGCTAACATTATTAGAATTTAACCACTGATAACTACCGATACTGGCTCACATTTGAAGTTGTGAACACATTTGTGGCCTGATGTTTTCCTGTAAGTAAACAGTGAATACTGTCTGTTGTTCGACACCATTTCAATTACTTACATCTCAATATGTCTTTTCGTGCCACTCTAGTATGGTTTTGTGGGCAGCTGGCTGAATCCTGACAAGAAGACAATCGGGGCTTTGGATTTAGGTGGAGCGTCCACTCAGATTACATTTGAGACTTCTGAGAATGTGGAGAACAAGGAAAATCTGATGCAGCTAAGGCTTTATGGACAAAACCACAGACTTTACACCCAGAGCTTCCTCTGCTATGGCCAAGACCAATTTCTGAGAAAACTGTTGGCTCTTCTTATCAAGGTATGAAATGTGTAAGTGCTGTGAATGCAGTTGAGAAAGCATTCAGATTTTCTGAAAGTTGAGAGGGTAGCCAAATATGGATGGATTAGTACTCTATCTGTCCTGGAGATGGAGTCAGTTAGCTTAGCATAAAGACTACATAGGAAACAGCATCTGTACCTTGAATCTCCACTCCACAGTGTCCTGGCAACCTTACAGTGACAATAAGAATTTAGGGACTCACCAGTCCTGGACATGAAATATATATATATATATATATATATATATATATATCAGTTTTGTGCAGATGAAACAAACAATCAGTGTCAATCTGTGAACATCAGAGGTTCTAGTAAGCAGATTCTGCTAGGATACATGCTACCTGTTTCCCTTTATTTTTATGCTAAGCTAAGGTAAATGCCTGCTGGCTGCCTATACATTTTATGTAGAACCCCTTATCCAATTATTTGCAAATATTTAATTGAAAATACAAAAGGCTGAAAATGTGATTTTTTTTCCCCCCTTAGGAAACAGTGCTGTCTCTGCACAGAAATGGCCAAAAAAAAATTTGTTTTTTTTTGTCGAAAAATGTCAAGCATTATGTAAATGAGCTGATTTTGTCTCTGTTCTTTGGGCGTCAACATATATTTTTATTTGTAACCAAATGACTGTCACTTGAAGGCAGCTGTATTTTATTAATTTGGAAAGTTACAAAAAAAAACAACAACTAGTAAGTAGTACGTTCGCTTCTATCCATATCAAGCTAAATTGTATATTTTGTGCCACTTTCAGAATGCAGGTATAACGCCCCAAGTATCCCACCCCTGCTATCCACAACAGTTCAACATGACCATCAAGCTGGGGGAGGATGTCTTTGATTCACCGTGCACTGAGAAGTACAGACCAGCCAGATTTGGACGTGACAGGACTCTTACAGTTGTGGGAACCGGAGATTACCAGAACTGCCTGGAGAGCGTAAAGAAAATGTTCTCCTTTGACAACTGCTCTTACTCCAGGTGCTCCTTTAACGGAGTCTTCCAGCCCCGCGTCAAAGGAAACTTCATGGTGAGAGAGCCTGTTAGAATCAAGTAGCAAAAACCTAGTGAAGCAAAAGTTACATAAATGCTATTTCCTGCTCATTGTTCTTACTCTTCAGTTTAAGTGTTACAATATTTTTTTGCTGATGTGTATATCTAACTAATAGCAAAGGTCAAAACAAAACATTATGACCACTGACAAGTAAATAACACTGATTATCTGGCTATCATGGCACCTGTTAGTGGGATATGTCAATCAACAGGTGAACATTTTGTCTTCAAAGTTCAAATGGGAAAATAGAAGGATTTAAGTAACTTTGACAAAGGACCAGAATCAAAAAGTCAGGGCTGTTTATGCGGCAAAAGGAGGGCGTACACAATATTAGGCAGGTGGTCTTAATTTTATAACCCAGTTTTGTACTGGACAACCTTAGTCACTAAAGCTCATCATGGTCTGAAGTGTTATGTATTATGCCTTCATGTGTTTGTAGATGCTGTCCCTTTGCGGGTTTAGAGTTTTGTTGTTGTAAGTTAGTAAGGGATAAGAGTTTGGATCAGCAAGAGAAAAAGAACAAAAATGTTGGATCCCAGTCAGTGCTTGCATTTAGTTGTTTGGTCAGATATTCAAGTACTTAATCATGACAGTTGCTGCAATGTTTCCTCTCCTCCCCAGGCATTCTCTGCTTTCTTCTTCACTCATAGCTACCTCACCCGCCTCACCAACACCACCATCAGATCTCCCCAACACATGGAGAAAGCAATCCGTCTCGTCTGCAATATGACCATTTCTGAGGTAACCCCTTATAGATAATCATTCTCAAATATGGTCATGTATATATCTACCATCCTGGCCATGTTATTTGCAACTGTATATTTTACAAATATAAAAATGTTTTAAATAAGAACATGTAAATATTGACTGACTGCATTTCCACAAACAGATGGTGGAAAAGACAAGGCAGGACGCAAAATACATGAAGAATGTCTGCGCCGTATCCAATTTTGTCCAGGTGCTCTTAATGCAGGGTTACCGTTTCGATGAGACTTCCTTTCCTTCTATCTCTTTCCAGAAAAAGGTGAGAACTTAACACAATATATAGAGTCTTTTGATGGACGTTTGCTAGGACCTCAACAACACTGTTTGCTGTACTGACATCCAGACTTCATGAGCTGTGGTTTTACTCGACCTCTTCTTGTGTGTCTGCAGGCGGAAGGAGCATCTGTAGGCTGGGCTTTGGGATACATGCTGAATATGAGCAACAATGTACCTGCTGAAAGTCTTGCACTGATGAAAGCTCTGATCCCAGTGGCGTGGGTTGTTACCCTCATTCTGTTCATCGCTCTCCTCTTCATTCCAATAGGATACTGTCTCTGGAACTACGGAAACAATTGTGGCTTGAACAACAACAATTAGTATCTATGAATGGTGTGTGTAGTCATTCTTATTCATAAGCAAGTTTGCATTTATGATCATCTGCTCAACTTCATGACAGTTCAATTTCCTGATTTTGAACTGCTATCGAAAGAAAGAAATAAAAAACAAGAATACCCTGTTGTCCTCCTTTTCCCGCTGATCACGAACCGCGGAACTGTTGTTGCTGGTGTTTCTGACTGACTTTTTACACAGTTACAACACAGGATAGTACAGCAGAAAACGTCACCATCCATACAAATTCTTATTACTCTTACTGAATTAGTATCCTGTTGAAAGAAAGAAAGAAAGAAAGAAAGAAAGAAAGAAAACTCTGCTAACCCGTTGTCTTATGTTTCCCGCTGAGTTTTAGCGGCTGAGCTCGACAAAAACGGAACTCTTGTCGTCGCTGGTGTTTCTGACGGACTGTTTACACGGTTACAACACAGGATACCACAGCGGAAAACCAAATAATGTGTTGCAGTGTGTTGTAGCAGGCGTTTAAAATTTTCGGCTGCTACATTTACGTTAAAATATATTATTCACACATATCTAAATCCTTAAATTGATGATTAAACCGGAACCATGTTCGCGGGGCTGCCTGAGCTCGGGATATCCAACGGCGAGGACCTTAAAGAAACTCTCACCAACTGCACAGAGCCTCTGAAAGCCATTGATCAGTTTCAGGTAACGCTACAGTAACACGGGCCCTGTTCCCCAATACAAATGACTGATAGGCTCGAAAATATATAGATATTTTAATCGGTATATGTGTGTCGGCTATGTGCTCATCAGGCTAATTTTTGCACTGTGGCAGAGAAAGACTAATATATGCATATTACATCCATGACAGTTGGAATACTTAGTTAATCGAGTTGGTCGTTTCTCATAAATTCATATTTTTAAATACTAATTAGGATTCATAGTGTTCAGAATAGTATTTTTACTTGAAAAGTCTCAGATAGAGAATAATACTACATCAGTAACATACTACACCACAAAAAAAAAGTTCCTAATATGCAAGCTAGATTATGTTTTTAAGTACTAATGTTGCCCTTTTGTTTTCATAATTAGCTTAACTGTTGGGTGACCTCTTACTAGTTCATAAAAGCTGCAGTCAGAAAACCAACTTCAAAACAATTTAAATTCAAATGAAGAGAATACTCTTTGTAATTCACCGATCAGGCATAACATTGTGAAAGGTGCATGACTGACTATAATCACAGGTTGCCGTCTCACCTGTACTCTGATGTTAGAGACGCAGGAAAAATGTTCAAATGAAAGGATCTGAGCGCCTTGGACGAAATTTTGATTGGGTATATAACTGAGTCAGAGTATCTCCAAAATCACATAAATACCAGGACCCAGGTTTCCAAGAAAAACATTGCATTGTAGTGAGAACATCAATGTTGTTCACTTGACCGGTGAACAATGTTAAAGGCATGTTGTGGCTGAATGGGGCTTATCTCTTAGATGGCATGGTATAGTATTTGAAATTGGTCAGCTTATCAATATAGTTTTGGTCATTTTGAGCACAAGGAGATTTTTTTAATGCAGTTCTTCAATAGAGCAAAGCTTACTGGCCGATTTATATGGCAGATTAGACATATAAATGGTTTGGCATATTATATTATATGGCAGAATCAAATTTAAAACATTTAGAATTGTTGGAGCTTTCTTGAAGAAATTTGTTCCAAGTGGTTTTTGCAGTTCCAAATGGCCGGTGCAGTTCTTAGGTTTTATGACAATATTCACCTGCACTTAGAGGATGTCTTGTTCATGATAGGTGGTTCTCTAACAACTCATTAATAGCCAGAAACTCTCCACACTCAAGGTGTGAAACCTTTTTGTCTCTGTCTGTCTTCCCATCTTGGGAGAAGGAAGGTCAGAATGTATTTGTGCGATTCTGAAAAGAGTCTCTACGAGTAACACTAATCTCTGATGGAATGTCAATGTGTTCCATGACTGCAGATGGAAAATGGCATCCTGCTGCCGACACTCCAGTCTGCTCTTCCCTTCCTCGACCTCCATGGGACGCCTCGGCTGGAGTTTCACCAGTCTGTCTTTGATGAGCTTCGAGATAAGCTGATGGAGCGTGTCGCCACCATTGCAGAGGGCAAGGACGAGGACAGGTGTGTGGTTGTTTGTTTCTGACTTTGAGTTATGTTCTCTGAAAGTACCAGTTCGAGTGACTTGCCTTGTTTCATTTCCATCTATTTACAGATATGGGAAGCTTGAAGAGCTTCTGGAGAAGAGCTTTCCACTTGTTAAAATGCCGTCCATTCAGCCAGTGGTAATGCAGGTGTTGAAGCATCTACCCAAGGCAAGTATTTCTATTGTTGTTTCAGCTTCTAAAAAGAGTAAAATGTTATATCGCTGCTGTACCTACACTTAATCAGTAGTGTCATGATCACAGTCTGTTAACATGTGTGCAGTCACAGGCAGGCTACAACAAAAGAAGGAGGAAATTTAAAGTGTTTATATTTAGACCTGCTTCAATGCTACAGAGCAAAATCACAGTCACTGTAAACAGGATATATTTTAAATACTGAAAAAGTAGCACCAGGACTGCTTACACCCACTTAGAGCATAACGTCAGTGAAAATCTGGCTAATTTTGTTTTATAGGTCTATATGTGCACTGTAACACTGCTATGCTAGCCGTTAGCACCTAATCTAGAGGGTCTTTGTTGGGATCCTAACAGACGGGGAGACTGTGATCATCAACCAGTGAAGACTAAACTTGCTTAATAGTCCAAATACTGACGCCGATGTCTTGCTGTTTTGACGTCAGAGCAAGGATTCTCTGTTGAGATGCTCTCGCGTAGCAGTTGTGACACTGTGGCCTGTTGTTTAATTTCTGCTAAGCATGCGTCGTATTGGTTCTCTGTTCAAATGACACTTTTACGAAGCGTCAATGTGCTCCAAGGAAATTGACACATTTACCTAATAGGCATCCCAGATTGCATCAGCAAATGACGTTGCAGCCCTAAATACCACACACTTGGTTGTGGCATAAAGTGGCATATATAATCATGTCAAGAATCATTTCACGGCTGGTCAGATAACTGACCTGTCAGAGAGTGTGAATGTGAGAAAATTACACTAATGGCCCTAAACCGCCTTCTCTCCATCCATTGTTGCAATACCTTCCCTCAGCATCGTGTTTAATCACCCCAGATCCAGATCTAATATTTATACTGATGACATAATCTGTTATTCTAATATGCCAGGTTTTGGTAGGGAGTAAAGTTGCACAAACTATTCTTAATCCACTCATAAATCCAGGTGAAAAATAGCATCCAGTAGTAGAAACTATCGTGGCGTCTAAAAACATATATTCACATATTTATTCCCTGCTGTATTGCTGGGATTCATGGACCTAATGTCATGTTAGTTCATCTGAAAGATGTTGAGAGCAGCTTATAGACATACATCTATGACTTGGACAACAATTAAACGAGGATTACAATAGGTCAAGAATACCTCTCAGTCTATATCACACGCTCCTTTCTGCAGGTGCCAGAGAAGAAACTGAAGATGGTGATGGCTGACAAAGAGCTGTACAAGGTGTGTGCTGTGGAGGTGAAGAGGCAGATCTGGCAGGACAACCAGGCTCTGTTTGGAGATGAAGTCTCTCCACTCCTAAAGCAGTACATTGTGGAGAAGGAAGCTGCTCTGTTCAGCAGTGACCTCTCCATCCTGCACAATTTCTTCAGTCCTTCTCCCAAAACACGCCGCCAAGGCGAGGTGAGTCACACGAGATGCTTGAAGCTCCACTCAAACTGGAATCAGAGAGTATTTTATATGCCATCAGTTTATGCATACTTCACTTGAGACTAGACTTAACTCAATAAAATAGCCATCTTTACTCTTTAATTCGCTTGCTGATGATTTCCAACCTTCTTTTTTTAAATTCACACTGGACAAAAGAGACAATGAAGGTGTAAGTCACATTGAATCAGTCCTGCATGCAGTGTTAGTAATTGTTCTGGCGGCTTGTATTTTGCAGGTGGTTCTAAAGCTGACCCAGATGATTGGAAAGAACGTGAAGCTGTACGACATGGTGCTGCAGTTTCTACGAACGCTCTTCCTGCGAACGCGAAACGTCCACTACTGCACTCTGAGAGCAGAGCTGCTGATGTCTCTTCACGACCTGGACATCAGCGAGATCTGTTCTGTTGACCCCTGCCATAAGGTGAGGACACAAACCATGGGGTTGAATTAACAGCCTCAAATCCTGTATATCCTGTGTTTGAGCTTTGTTTCACATGTTGTTGTTTTTTTTCTGCTGTGACAGTTCACTTGGTGTTTAGATGCCTGCATCCGGGAGAAGTTTGTGGACGGCAAGCGAGCCAGAGAGCTACAAGGTTTCCTGGATGGAGTGAAGAAAGGACAAGAGCAAGTCCTTGGGTAACCGAGATTGAGTGGTTTAAGTTTGTGAGCAAGTTTATGAGTTGTTGGTCTCTGATGAATGCTTGAATTATCATTCTGTGTTTTCCAGAGACCTGTCCATGATCCTGTGTGACCCCTTTGCCTGTAACACCCTGGTCTTGAGTATTATGAGAAACCTGCAAGAGCTGCTGAGTCAGGATGCTTTACCCAGGGTGAGCATATTGTGCATGAAAAAACAACAACAAATTGCTGATGATGTTGTGGTATTTTAGTGACTGACAGCTGCCGACGAAGCAAAAAAGACTGCTGATAATCTTGACCCCTTCAGAAGGAAGATTCAAATAAGTATATATACAAAAAACTGTCCATGTATGAGACATTGATGTGAGGGTGTTTGCCACCCAAACCACTACTGCCCATTCTACTTTTAAGAATCTAAAGTACGCCTGTGGCATGAGAGTAAAGCATCCAAGTGGTATAATTAACTATTGTCTTTAAAGGACCATGAGTATGCCAGGGAGTTGTTTATTTTTTATTTTTTTCCACATTCATTAGATGTATTTTTAGTCATTGCCTGTATCTATATTTGTGAACAGGACAGTCCAGACCTGATGCTGCTGCTGAGAATGCTGTCACTGGGTCAAGGAGCGTGGGACATGATAGACAGCCAGGTCTTCAAAGAACCTCGTTTGGTGCGTACTCACTGTCACCTCAAGTGTACCTGTGCATTAAGTTTTTATGGAACAAACTGTGTGAAAATGATTAGAAGATGAGTCAGTTGTTTTTCGTTTTGATTCGTTTATTCGCCAGAATCGGGTCCAAAAATTAAAATTGGATTATAATTAGACCTAATTGGCTTTAAAATTTTGTTTTAAAAAAAAAAAAAAAAAAGAGAGAGAGAGAGGTAGGAAATGGTTGGCAATAACAGCCCTTTACAGAGAAAACAAATGCAGGTTCATTTCATTTCTAAGGGCGCAGTGCATGGAGCTCTAAAACACACGTGGGGATTTCTTGTTTGAAATGATGGGCAGTACTTATGGAAGTTAAGTTTAATCAGCTTTTCAGACCTGTAAAAAGGCTTGCAGTTTTTGGACAATACTCCACATCATCCTCATCCTCATCATGCCCCAGCTTTTAACTTTCTCACATTTCGTGCAGTAGTTAGTCCTCCTTTATGTAAGGTGCTACTATGGAAGACTGATGAGCTAATCAATTTCCATAGTAAATGTGAATCCTTTGATTATGGACATACTGAGCTTTGTCATTTTCAGTAGTTCAACTATATCTTTTTTCTGTGAACCCTTCCTCAGGACTCGGAGGTGGTGACCCGCTTCCTGCCTTCAATGATGTCCGTGGTTGTTGATGATCACACCTTCACCGTAGAACAGAAGCTTCCGAGCGAAGAGAAGAGCTCGCTGTTGTACCCCACCACCCTACCAGACGCATTCAACAGGTAAAAGTACTGCATGAAAGTGACTGACGTCAAAGGAAGTTGTGTTTTTGTCAGTATCAACAATATACCGCTTCCTTTGTTAGGAGGTGAGAAGATTTGGTTTGCAATTTGACCAAAGACTTAACCTATACTTCATAGCCTTATGTCCCTCCTTTCTCAAGAGGAAAGATCGTTTTAATAGATTTAAAATGAGGCCTGGAGTTAAACAGGTTAAAGTCATGCAATAATTAGATTCATTTGTGAGTTCAAATTACAACAACATTCAGTTATGGAGGATTTCCTTCTTTGAAATGACTAATGTAAATTATGAAAGATGCTTTAGTTGAGTCTTTCTTGCTGCCTCTCAGGTACCTGCAGGAGAACAGAGTGGCCTGTGAAATGGGTCTCTACTACGTCCTGCACATTGCCAAACTGAGGAACAAGAACGCCTTACAGAGGTTAATCCCCGCCCTGGGTGAGTGTCACTACTCTCCTGAGTTTTGTGTAAGGGAGGAAAAGTCCTAAAATATCTGAAAGAATATTATTTTAAACCAGATTTACAGAAGCATTTTTTTTTTCTACCACACACAGTCAGATGTGAAAATATTGTTCAATATTTGAACACTGAAAAAAAGTTCACAATTTTGTCTCTACACCACCACAATTCATCTGAAATGAAACCATTGTGATGCGGTACAAGTGTACAGTCCCTGTTTTCAGGAACTCAAATAATCATGAAGGTACCCATGGACATCACCAAAGAATGGGTTTCCTCAATCACTGTGAAATGCAGCTCGATCAGGTCAAATTTAGGAGGCTGACTTGACCTTTACCTTCAAAAACTTCTGCGTTATATGTTTTGGGTCATTGTTGATCTGTACTGTGAACACTTCCTGTGTTGAGCTGTTGAGTTAGCATGTCTTTGATCTCTGCTCTTCCCATCCCCCCACAGTGGAGACCTACAACGACATGGCCTTCAGCGACATCTTCCTGCACCTGCTGACGGGCCACCTCACCCTTCTCTCTGATGAGTTTGGAACGGAAGAGTTTTGTTCAGTTGTTTTTGATGGCTTCCTCCTTACGTCTTTCTCCAGGTAGGTCGATTGTTGCGGACCCTGTTATCCAACTAGATGCCCAGATCCTTGGTGCCATAGAAAGTGTTGCATAAGTTTGGCACAAACAAAATGGACAGAATTGTATCTATGTCGTCTTTATTGACTCTTTCCGTTTCTGTCTGAATATTTTCTAGCAAAGAGAACGTCCACAGACACAGCCTCAGGATGTTGCTGCATTTACACCACAAAGTGCTGCCGTCATACATGGAAACCTTAATGAAAACTCTTGAACCTCCAAAACAGGTAGACTTCCTTTTTACGTTCATGAACAGATGTTGCAGTGCTGGGTACAATCAGGTCTCTCTTTTCTATCCCCAGTAATATATGAGAAAAAAACTTCTTAAACAGAAAGTATTCAGACCCCAATCTCTTTTTTCTACTTTTTAGTGGTGTACATTTAATTTTAAATGAGTAAAACTGTTATTTAACCATCAGTCAATATACTCATGCTAAACGACCTATAAAAAACAATTAAAAACATATTCTTATATGTTTCTAAACTTATTAAAAACAAAACTGGTCATTCGGTGCCTTAAATTCAATACTGAATTCAAAACCTGATTCCTTCAGGTCATTAATATACTGAAAGGTGACCTCTCTGCATTTGGCTTCATTCATTCTTCCCTCTGTTCTGACAACTGTCCCTGAGAAGCACTTGTATGGCATGATGCTGCCTCTGCCATGCTTCACTGTAGGGATGACATTAGGCAGATGATGAGCTATGTCTGGTATTTGCCAGAAATGGTGCTTGTACCAGTTATACTCGAAAGTAGACCAGGCAACCTTTTTTTATATTTCAGTGCCGTCTAAATCAGCGGCCCCCAACCTTTTTTGCGCCACAGACCGGTTTAATGTGAGACAGTATTTTCACGGACCGGAAGGTGTAGCAGATAAAAACAAAATAAAATGATAAGACCGGCATAAAAACTGTAGTATTTTCTCTATAAAATAATAATAATAATAAACATAAATCCACCGTGTATTCATGTGCAACTTTATTAGCAGCGTCCTAATAACGTCACACCAACAACAGAACATGACATGAGTAACATCCTCTCTGCCCCAGCGCTCTCTGGTCGCTATGGTAACGTTAAAACATGCCTTCAAAATAAGACACCGCAAAAACAAAAAGTGCATGAAAATACTAGCTACTCACAACAGCACTGAATCAGTGGGAGCCCTGCGCTTGTTTTGCTGCAACAAGACGGTCCCATCTTGGGGTAATGGGAGACAATGAAACCCGAAGTGTGTTGCTTATGTCCAGTCTGCTTCGTAATTTTGTTTTGGTTGCTGTCACTGCAGAAAACCCTGCTTCACACAGACAAGATGTCGGAAATGGCAATGATCTCGGGGTATTTTGCCATGACTTTAATCCAGAACACCGGCAGAGTTGTTGTCTCGAACAGACGTTTAAGGCCCCCGTCATTTGCGATCTCGGAATGTATCACGTGATCTATGGTCTCGAGGCCTTGACATGCGTCAAGAGTGAGTCATAGACGGATGTAATGGAGAGAATCCGGTCATTTTTCAAAATAAAACATCATTCAGACTCAGATAATAAATCAAACGGAAATAATGGAAGTTATTTATTATCTCTGTGCGGCCCGGTACCAAATGACCCACAGACCGGTACCGGTCCGCGGCCCGGGGGTTGAGGATCACTGCTCTAAATGACATGTGGGCGGTGACGTGCATCTGACGACCAACTGTAAGAGGAGCCCTGGTGATTTCAAAACTTATTTCATTTTACAGTTGCTGAGGCCACTGACCTATTTAGAGTTTTAGAAAAAGAAAAAAAAACTAAAAAACATGTTGTCATGTTTGATGAGAACATTTATTTTATTCTGTTAGAATTAAATCAACTCAGTAATGGGAGCAGAAAGGAAACAGAACTGAATACTTTCTGATGCAACTGTACACGGTCAGAAATAGAAAAAGTAGCACTTTTCTATTTCAGTCTTTCACAACTCCTTCGACTTTAGGCCATGAATATTTCCATCCTATCTAGATCTGTGCCTTTCAATTCACACCAGACGATATTAAAAACTATACACCCGGTTAAATACTGTTTGTGGTTGTTCCTCATCATTCCAGTGACACTCAGATGTACACTTCACTTTCGTACATCTGAGGTGTGAACTAGAGGTTCTGTACATTGAGTTGCGAATATAATGACCTTTGTACAGAATCTGTCTTATACACATATAATGAAGATAATGTGATTTGATGCCAATATATCCCAAATGAAATGATCAAACAAGTATTTATTTCTTTACTGTGCTTCATTGTAATGAAGGAGACCAGGCTATTCAGATGTGAAAAATAAAAGCTTTAGTGACAAACAGAAGATGGTTTGTAAATTACAGTTGGGTATCGCTACTGATTGTGATTTGAGTTGATTCAATATCAATACATTTAGAGATATTTCCGTTTTCAACAAACTTCACAAAACTAATAACTCTTTAGTTCCAGAGATTTGTGGTATTTCCACAATATTTTCCCCTATAGGTGCATATCTTTCATATGGCTTTGCTTTTGTCAAGCTCTACTTTGTCATCATGCTTTCAATCCAGTCAGTTTTCAGCCCTGATGCAGCTCTCTTCTGGGTCTCCCTCACACGTTGACTAATCTTGTGTCAGTACTTATTCATACATGTTGTGAAACTACAAAGCAACTAAATCAAATCAGTAGAAACTAAATCACAATATATTAATTTTCTAAAAATGTCACAACTTGGACATTGGACCAGTTACAAGGTGGTGAATACCACAAGATGGCACCATTCATATGGACTTTACTCATGAACATGGTAATCAAGACACCATTTGAAGGCAGCTCTAAGCATTTAGACAGTTACAGTTTTTTTTTTTTCAAGCTGCAGCTGTCCTATCAAACATCAACTACCAGGAATATAACGATCCAACATGCCTACAGGAAATGGTGCTTGGCAGGAACAATCCCAAACTCCATTTTCCATTTCAGGCATCAGCACACAGGCTGATGCAGTCAATGATATATAACCTGTTTGACATTGTTGTTTCAAATCAGTTCACATGTAAATATAAGATGAGGATAAGTGTCTTCAAAAGGGAGTTGACTCTTTGTGTGTCTCTGTTCCCGGTGATCACAGTGCAGTGAGCCGCTGAAGGAGCTATACACCCAGCTGACGGAGAAGCTGGAGGCCCAGAAGAAGAGCCCTCCACCACCGGATGAAACCCCATCCCTGGACCTGGGGCTACACCCGGTGACCATGCCCGCCACCGCCTCCACCCCAACCACGCCTCTTTGAGACGCACCAGAAACAACGAGACGATTCTTAATCAGTGACTTACTGTAAATACTTCCAGCTGGTTTATTAGTTTTTTAAACACCAGACATTTGATATTTCTGTTTGCCGTATGACTGTTTTTCATGGAGGTTTAGTTTCTTTAGATGTTTGTCTTCCAGGTCTGACAGGGCTGTAGTCCAGTGGCAAACAGTTTTACTCAAAAGAAAAAGTTCTCTTTTCTAAGCTTGGTCATCTTGTATCAGTCTCCAGATATACAATGTTTTCATATGTAACTGGGCCGTGTGTGTGTGTGTGTGTGTGTTATATTGGAACCCTTCAGTAGTGCAAGAACCCTGTAAGTAAATGATTATTTACAAATGCTAAGCAAGTGTTGTGTTGTGTTTCTAGCAAAGAGATGGCCACATCTTGTAGAACATTGCAAAACCTCTTTTCTTTTTTCTTTTTTTTAAACACTTTATTTGTAATTTTCCAATTATCATACAAAACAATCATATTCTCTGTTTTACAAGTAGTCACAGAAAAACAATCCCGACAACAAACAAAGACAAATCAAACCCACAATCAACGTGATTGTCATAGACAAACAGACAGGAACAGACAAGAGAAAAACAAAAACAAACAAAAACTAAACAACAAAAACCTAATACTTCTTGTTACAGGATTGGTCAAGGGCAGGTGTAATCATTCAGAGTTCCAGTTCCAGACCAGGTAAATTGTTCACATAATACATCTGATCTTTTCCATCCTAAGGTTCTGCATAACGTCCCTAATCCAGTGGTGACGTGATGGAGGAATAGCAGCCTTCCACCTAAATAAAATCAAACGTCTAGCTAGTGATGAGGAAAAGGCAATGACCCTCTGTAAATGAACAGGGGGAACAGATTCCGTCGGATCAGAAAGAGAGTGGAACCTAGTAAGAGCCATATCCCATTCATCATCGGTCAGCTGAACCCCCAAGTCATTTTCCCACTGTTCTCGAATATGTGAAATAAATATATGTGAATTTTCTGGATAGCTGTTCAAAGCTAGCAAAAGTATTATTGACATGCAGGTCCTCAATACTATGAATACCCTTATCATACCAAATTTTGAAGCCATTGTCCAATAAAGATGGTTGAAATAAGTGATTACGTATTATTGGCGAGTGAATAGAAACATTCTGAATACCCAGACATCTTTTGAACTGGTTCACGATACCTAAGGATTGAGTTACAGTTATATTATCTTTAATATTATTAACTAGTGATGGTAGGGGAGCACAAAGTAAGGCAGGGAGTGAGTGTGGGCTGCTTGTAACCTTTTCAATCTGGAGCCAAGCAGGGATCCTATCATTCCAATCTTTTAACCACAGAGAAGTGGCATTAAAATTCGCAGCCCAATAATATGTACACAAATTTGGAAGTGAAAGCCCACCTACACCTTTTGGTCTTTCCATAAATTCTTTTCTTATGCGAGCTTGTTTATTATTCCATATGAAGGAAGAAATCATTTGATTAAATGTCTTAAAAAAAGATTGTGGTATGAAAACAGGCAATGCCTGAAACAAATATAGAAACTTTGGCACAATATTCATCTGTACAGAATGTGTTCTCCCGATGAGAGAGAGAGGCAAAATAGACCATCTTTTAATATCTTATTTACACTGTTCCAGCAGAGGAGTGAGGTTACTTTTAAATAGACTGTAGGATTTGATGACTTTTACACCTAGATATGTAAAGGACTCGGCGGATAACTTAAATGGCAGATTGGGATATTCTCTAGCATTACTACTCATGGGGAAGTATTCACTTTTATTAAAATTTAGTTTATATCCAGATATGTTTCTAAATTCCTGCAAAACTCTAAGAATTTCAGGGGTAGATGTGATAGAGTTGGTAACATATAGTAGCAAAACCTCTTTTCTAAGAAATAACCCAATGAGAAGCACTTGACTACAACAGGAAAAACGTCTGGTGTCGACACTCCCCTGGCAGCCTCATATTTAAGCGGTGTGAAAGAGAAACTGTCTTATTGGGTTCAGCATACAGAAGACTTCTTCAACTGTGGTAAGACGTTACTGCTCGCTCTTCAGAAGCATCTATGATTGGCTTTGAAAATGACAATTTACAATCATTATGTAAAGTTTGTCTAAAAAAAAAAAAAAAAGAAAGAAACAAGAGCATCTGGACTTGTTTGAGTTTTCTAAAAGATGTTTCATCCAAGTGGCTTCTTCAGTACTTAATGACTGGAGGGCAGTGTGGGTTTTTGTTAAGGATATCTGCGGGTGGTGTAAATTTGCCAGTTGTGTGACTAGAGTCTATTAAAACCCAGCACTCACCTGCAATTAGATGAAGTTGCTAAGATTATCACACTTGCTGTTTTTTTTCCACAGTTAGGGGTACTCTAATGACTAATCAATGGCCAGTAAATCCAGGCCCAAGCTGAGAATGGGGAAAATGCCTTCAAGAAAGCTCAAACTAGTCTTTGTTTTAGCTGTGTAACTTTAAATGAACCATGGCCTGGGCAACATAATCTTCACAGACCTATAATGTTAAGATCTGTATCTGCGTAATACAAAGATAACTCCACCTGTGGTTACTCTGAGAGGGGGGCCTGTGCTGACTTAATACGGCCACTCTAAATAGATTAGGTAAAACCAAATGTACAAATAGCAAAGAAAGGTGAGCTCAGAAAAGATTGGTTTTGGTTTTGGTTCAAAAATAGATCACTTTATTCATCAAATGAGTAAAACAAAATTTCTTCCAGCTTCCATTTTTGTTTTTACAATACGACAATAAAAAAAGCATCTTTGGAATATGTCTAAATGTAACCTGTATGTAACATCTAGTGCCTGGTGGTAGAAGGAAATTCGCAAGCATCTACCAGACTACACTACAGCTATAGTTTTATATATGAAGGAGAGGACAGCTGTGTTCCTTACTGTGGTGTAAGAAAGCTCCATGCATTGTTAGAATCGGGAACTCTGAAATATACTCAGGAAACAGTGAAGCAAACAAATATTGCCTACCTGTGTAGGTCCCCCCTTTTCTGCTTGAACATTTCGGATCCATCAAGACATGGACTCCACTAGACCTCTGAAGGTGTGCTGTGATGTATGGCACCATGACGTTTGCAGCAGATCCTTAAAGGCTTGCAAGTTGTGATGTGGGTCCTTCATTGTGCGGACTTGTTTGGATTGTGATGTGGGAAATTTGAAAGTGAGGCCTACACCTTGGATTTGTCGTTGTGCTCCTCAAACCATTCCTGAACCATTTCTGCTTTGTGGCAGGCGGCATTATCTTGCTGAAAGAGGCCACTGCCATCAGGGCACACTGTTTTCGTGAAAGGATGTATGGTCAGCAACAATGCTTAGGTAGGTGGTTCGTGTTGAAGTAGCACCTACATAAATGGCAGGACCCAACGTCTCCAAGTAGAGCATTGCCCAAAGCATCACACTGCCTCCACTGGCATGCCTAGTTCCCATAGTGCATCCTGGTTCCGTGTGTTCCCTGGATAAGCGATGCACACACACAGCCATTCATCAACAGCTACACGGCCCTATAGAGACCGGACAGACTGTGATACACTGTGTGTTGTGACACCTTCCTTTCAGAACCTGTCTTAACTTTTTCAGGGCCTGCATTTGCTCCCCATGTGCATTAGTGATCCTTGGTCGTCCATGACCCTGTTGTCATCTGACCACGTTTCCTTCCATGGACCACTTTTGACCACTGCAGACCGGGAATACCCCACAAGAGTTGCAGCTTGGGAGATGTTCCGACCTAGTCGTCCAGACATCAAAATTCGACCCAAAGATCCTCAGATTTTTCCACTTGCCTGTGATATGTAATAATAATAATAATAAAACTATATATATAATCACAGTCCAGTTGGTTCCTCACAGGGAGGCGTTGGATAGTTTTATGGCCTGAGAGACAAACGACCTCCTCAACCCATCCTGGGTGCAGGACAGAGACAGCAGCCGGTTACTGACTGCCAAGCGCCATGATAACAGTTATAATGTTATGGCAGATCTGCGTAAATCTTATGATTACAATGATCCTAGCCGCCTTCTGAAAGAATATTCTTCCACAAGGAAAACATTGACTTGGACCTACCAGAGTCCTTACTTAAATTCCATAGAGCACCATGGGAGGCTGTGGAGGAAGATAATCTGTAAAATATCTGAACTATGAGGAATCACACTCAGTGTCTTACCATGCACATGTGAAAACTGGGTTTGGTAAGTGTTTTCCTAAGTGTAATTATATACACATGCATATAAGGCCAATACCACATCGCTTATCAGCTTGTTTTTCAGTTCCCCAGCAATACTAAGAACAGGAAGTGACTTTGCTGTAGAGTGACGCTGAACATGATCAAAGAGATTAAATAAGAGTAATGCCATACATCAGTATGATGCCCTCACGTAAACTCGTTTTTACACTCTTCTAATGCTAAGCCATGCTCTCCATGGTTCCACAAGATGGAGCATGGGAGCAACTTCAGTGTCTTGCTCAAGGACACTTTGGCGTGTGGCGCACTCTGGGATCGAACCCTCTGCTTCGTGGACAACTCAGCCTGCTGAGCCACAGCCACCCTTTTCTTGGCCATTTGTATGAAAAGATGTATGGTATTGCATACATTTGTGAATGTCACCAACCAGGATGGATTTTTTGCTGAGTGTTCTGCTGTTTTAATATTGGCCACGCAAAGTGAGATTTCATAACAAGACAGAATAGGAACCGTATGACTTTGCAAGTAATACATGCAAATTGTTTATCACCTCAACAGCACTCGCATATAGGGCAACTCAAATGATTTGGTGCCAGAATGTCATAAAACCAGGTCTAAAATGTGCTCTGTGGTCCTGGAGGAGCTTTGACACACACACATAATCCCTTTTGGGTTATTTATTATTTATTTTTTGTTTGTTTGTTTTTTTGTTTTTATGAAATTTAGCCTAGATTGTCACCAGACAAACTTCATAACCAAGGTTCACCTTTGCTGACATACAGTATCTTCCTTTAGTGTGTGCAACTGGCAAATTTCATGACCCTCTGTATGAAAAGCTGTATGTTTTATGATGGCCTGATGAGATTCCTCCTGAGAGAGAAATTAAATTAATGTTAATTTCAAAGCAGTTTCTACAGTTGAGCAAATGCACTAAAATTACCTCATTCAAAAAATGCAGAAAAATCCATTGAATGTATTTTCAACCTGCTGAACGCGATGTGAGAAAAGACGTTTACCTTATTTCTATCAAAGTAAATCATTTATGGGTTTCAAGTGTCTTTAACTGTACAGATGAGGTACAAAAATGAGAAGCATTTGAGTAAAACTGAAAAAAGGATGTTGTCTGTAGACCACTGGGCAACTCCACCTCTGACGGCAGCCTGAGAAAGACACAGTCAATATGCTACCGGACTCAAAGTGCTGAGGACAACTGAAGCTGAGGTAAGAACTCTTTTTAAATGATGCCTTAATCTGAATGAAAAATTGAAAAATATGGAAAATAGATATCGAACCTCCCAGGAAATTCAGTTGTTAGAGGAAATTAAGACTACTAAAGAGGAAATAGACAACATTTTGAGAGAAGAAAATGAGAAAAAAAAAAAAAACGATTTCTCACTACTCCTACTGCCTAGGAAACAACAGGCTGTTAACTCAATACTCAAGATCAGAGACCAATGCTTAGGTCAATTAATACATGAGCCCACAGACATAGAAAACACATTGAAAAATTACTATAAGACACAATATTGTAGCAATTTTAGTCCTCAAAGACTACAAAATATATACGTCTACTATAGCAACTATATGTATACTTGGGGTGGTAGTATTTTTACATGACCCAGTTTCTCTAAAGTTTTCAGTTCACTGAGAGATGTTTCTTTAGAATTCTTTGATATAATTCAGAATTCATTGGTTCATCAATGATGGCAAGTCGTCCTGGCCCAGATGCAGCAATATAGACCCAACAAGAACATTACCAGCCCCATGTTTCTTGGACGAGATGAGGTCCTGATGCTGGAATGCAGTGTTGTTTAGTCTCCAAATATGACGCTTCTCATTGAACCCCTTGACGCCTGAATTGATTTTTCAATTATATAAAGAAATTAATTATTTGTGTTTTGCTTACCACTCCGACTGGTCCAACGAGAAACTAGTGCTTGCAAAAGGTTCCAAGGAATTTTTTGAATTTGCACAAACCGATATTTCGGCTGCAGTCTGAGCAGAAACAGTGCATCGCGAATTCGCGACACTTGGCGACAAGGGGTTAAACCAAATGATTCTGCTTTGGTCTCATATATCCACAAATACTTTTCCCAATAGTCTTTTCAGTGTTGGTCAAAGTGCAGATGGGCAGAAATGTTCTTTTTGGAGAGCAGTGTCTTTGTCCTTGCTACTCTGCCATGTACACCATGGTTGTACAGTGTTCTCCTCATGGTGGATTGAACGTGAACATTAACATTAGCCGACGTGAGAGAGGCCTTTAATTGCTTAGAAGTTACCCTGGATTCCTTTGGGACCTCTCAGACTATTATGTGTCTTGCTTTTGGAGTGAGCTTTGTTGGTCCAACACTCCTGTGGATGGTAACAGTTGTCTTAAATCTCCTCCATTTGTTCACAAATAGTAGTTTTGTAGTTTTGTTGATTCCAAACTCTCTAGAGATGGTGTAACATTGTTCAGCCTGATGAGCAACAACAACTCTTTCTTTTGATCTCCTCAGAAGGCTCCTTTGTCATACACTTCCACAAACGTGTTGTGAAAATCAATTTCCAACTTTTTAAGCTACAACATGCACTAAAAGGCATCTTAGTTTAAGCACACTGATTAGACTCTAATTTTGCCTCAAAATTAATTTGTAATCCTATAGGCGCACTTACTTTTACAACTCACAGATACGTATTTTTGGCTCGGTGACTCATACACACGTATGATAATTCTGTTTAATCTGTTAGGAAATCCGCTGATGTTTTGAGTCATTTTTTTAAGTCAGCAATCAGTCTGAAGCAGGCCATTGACATTGGCCAGGGACTCTCTAACAAAAGTTCAGATTTCCCATGGGAGCAGTATTCAGATAAGGCACGCACGGATTTGATTGACTCATCAGAGGCTTGTTCAACAAAATCAGTTTGCAACAATTGTTCACCTGTTCTAAATGTGGCTATGCCTCAAGTTTTCAGCAGAACATACCTTGCTAATAAGCAATATGATAGTGGGAAACATGGTAACGGAGCTACATGAAAGTCCCAGAAGGCAGATTGTAGTTCTAAGGAGAGATGGGTGTTCTCGGTGTAAGATCATGGCTGAATTAAATGTCTCTAAGAGGGCAGTGCATGGCACACCATTAGATGACCAGTACTTTTTGCCGGTTTTGTCCCCTATTTTTAGGTGTCAGGTCAGGTACCTGAACAAAACAAAAAAAATGAGAAACTTTTGGCTAACATTGAAAAAGTCTGTTGTCTGTAGACCTGACTGGGCACTTCTACCTCTTACAATCATTCGTCTCAGCTGGTGCACAGGTAGTGTGCCAAAGTGCATCAAGAGCAGAGCAAAGAAGATCCCAAAGGGTTCTGTAGCAAGTACAGAGCACTGTGTAACACTTCTTTGTGTGTTCAAAGACTCAGAATGGTTACCATTTAGCTTCCTAGTCCCCTTTATGCCAGCGTGGAGACTTTCAAAAAGGCTTTGGTGGGGATTTGACTTTTGGGAGAATCTTGAAAAGACCATCTCTGCTGACATGGTCAAACATCTTGGTAATGTCAGTGAAGTCAATATATAGGGCCATTTACGGGTACACAAAAGACAGTTGCAGATCCAGCATCACTTCAGTGTGGATACAAGTTATTAATAAAAAAACAACACTTCAGCGGATTATAGGCTTAGTGTTGCAAAAAAAGGAAATGAAAAACATTTCTGCGATCTGCCCTTTGCAGTCAAAAAACTGTTCCACTTTCTACTCTCACCAGAATCTTATGATACAAACTGATGATGTTAAACCAGTGTGTGCATTACTCTCCCCAGGTGTCCCAAATAACTTCTCAACCACTGCAGACGGCAGCTCTGACCCAAAAAAGCAGGGGCAACCAACAATAAACGAAATTAGCAGTCCATAATACATATGCTATGATACAAAGAAAAATTATGTTCTAATAAACCAATTCATATAAACGCCTTTCAAATAAAGTTATAAATAAATGTATAGATCTACCAAGATTAATTTTGGCCTCAATATACCGGCCCCTAATTGTAGATGCTAAGGCAGCACAATTACTGATACACATTCAAAACAGGTCAAAATGAAACAGCAGGGTCTTCATACACTTTCAATATATAAACATACAAATAGTCCATAATAGCTCATGTGAGTCCCAATATCTATGTGGGATGTATGAGTTCATTGGGAGTTCAGTGGTGTATATTTATGGTGTTGGGTCCCCAGCCCATAGTCCTTAAAAATCAATCTGCTGCCTCCAAGAATAGGCAGAGCTTGTCGATGGTAAAACGCTCTGTAAAACACTGTCCTTGGTTTTTACCAAGACACTCCTTACAAGTCCTTCGGATCCTGGGAGTGTTTTTAGGAGCCAGGAGTTCCTTGGAGCTGTATTGTCCACTATGATGACAAGGTCGTTTTTGGTGGAGGCTCCGTTTAGCGTGATACCACATGCTTCTCTGCTGAAGGATTGGAAGATATTCTCCTACCCATCTGCGCAAGAAAAGATCTGCCAGGTACTCTACCTGTCTCCATCCAGTACAGGTCAGTCTTGTGAAAGAGTCCTGGTGGCATGATTGGTTTTGTTTTAAGATGAAGGAGGTGGTTTGGGGTAAGGGGTTCAAGGCCATTTAGGGTTTGTTCAATGTTTGCTCTTTTAGGACAGAATAAAGAATCCATTGCACAGGTCTGATAAGCCTTTCCCACACGCCACCGTAGTGAGCTCCTGAAGGTGGGTTGAACAGCCATTTTACTCCATCCTTTAATAATGCGCTTTGCATTTTGTGATGATCTAACTCTTTAAGAGTGTTCTTGTTTCATTGTCTGTGCGAATGGTGGTTACTGTTCCTCTGTGACAGATAAATTGGCGTAGAGCATTATATATCCAATCCAATGAGTATCCAATGAGCTTGCCAGGGACTCTCTAACAAAGGGGATTGTGGGATATGACATAACTTGTCTTGACAGCTGCATCTCTGGGTGTGCAAAGATTTGTAAAAAATCCCTCTTGGTTTTGCAGTTTAGCTAGCAAAGCATTCAACTCCCTCACGCGCTCTTCATCAGACAAGGTCTTGTATTTCTCCTCGTGTTTGGTCACAAAGTGGCAATTCAAATTGTAGTCCTTGAACACAGCGACCTGTTTACCACAAACTAAGCACACCGCTTTACCTTTGACTTCTGTGAATGTTTAGCAGTCCATGTCTTGTTGAAAACGTGGCATTCGTCATCGACTTTTCTCTTTTTGCCGTGAGCTGACTTTTTGAAGACTAGCTGGCCGCATCACTTGTGTGTGTTCACGCACGCACGTCATGGATGCATAATACATACGCGGGTCACATAAATAAAAAAAAAACAAAAAACAACGGCACACTTTTCAAAATAAAAGCAACACGAGTGTAAAGCATGAACGGCATAAATTATATAATATTTTTTCATTCATGTTCGGATTGACCGCACCTTCTCGCAGGCTGGACAGAGACGCCCAAAGGGCTGGATGTGGCCCGCGGCCCGTCTCGTTGCGGAGTTCCTCAGCACCAGTCTCTTCACCTGCATACCTTTATCTGTCATAACTTCCCCAGTGGAGGATTTCAGTTCTGGACTGGTCTTTTGATGCCATTATGCATCCCATTGGTGTTGTCTTGAACTGTGTCCCAATACTTACCTACAAAACCTTCAAATCTTAAAATGGTATACCGAAACTCACAGACGCAGGGATAAAGATGTGGTTCTTCAAGCTTGTTAAAAGCCTTGCTGGATCGACTTGAATTAGACAGAATAGACCAGAGGGATGGCAACATTTTAAAACATAAAGAAATTCAAATATGTAATTGAGTAAAATTAACCCTGACCTTAAAACCAGGATTACTGTAGGTTTACTGGAAGATCGTGGTGAAAAGACACATTAATGAGACACAATATTGCATGTTCAGCTTGTTATGAATAAATCACTGAATACTTCTTGATTTTGATCATAGCTGTTTGAAGTATTATTGTTTTTTTCTGATAGGAAGTGTTTCACTATTGTTGAGGTTAACTGGCTTTTGCCACAGCAAAATGTCAGAAAACCTCAGTTTAAGGAAGCACCATGACTACTGTGTGTATATTTATAGTTTTAAGACACAACTACTTTATCTCAGTTCCTCAACAATACAAACAAGTATTTTTCTTGCATGAAACCTGATCCCTATTATAAACTGTGCAAAGCCACCTGGTGGACAAAGCAATTAAACACATGCAAAGCTAATAAACAACTCCCTAAAGCCCTTGAGTCCTTTGTACTGATGAAATTTAAACGAAATGTGTGTTACTCATCTTATTGTTTGAATCTTACAGACCACCCCATGCACTCCTGACACTGATATACTGCAGAGACACAATAATTATTATTATTTTTTTTAATTTAATTTTTAATTTGATTGCATGAATGACCCCGCCTCTCACCCGATAACAGCTTGGATAGGCTCCAGCCCCCTGGTGGGGGCCTTTGGGTCCTATGGGTTGAGGGGATACTGCATAGACACAATAAGTAAATTTTAATTTAATTTTTAATTTAATTGCATGAATGAACAGAATAGAATAGACATGTTGTTAGTGGGGGCCTTTGGGTCCTATGGGTTGAGGGGGTTGATGTGCGGTTTTTCATGCTTTTGTGTGTCTGTGTCAGGCTGCATCCTGCTGGGGATGGCTGCTGCCATCAAGGAGTGTCATTGCTTTGGGGTGGGGGTGCCTGATCTGCTCCAGGTTTACTTCTCCTGACAGTCGTCACAATGTTATGCCCGATTGGTATATATATGTGTGTGTGTGTGTGTGTGTGTGTGTGTGTGTGTGAATATATGTATAAAGCAGTCTGCCAGTCTAATATAAAATTGCACTTGCATTGTTTGTACTGATGTGTGATTCTGTGCTTTTCTCACAGGTGTCAGAAACTAGAATAGGTTGGAGAAAATGAAGCATCAGGTTTTCTCAGAGCATGTGAACAACAGCAGCAGCAACAACACATCTGTGGCTTGTCTGGGGGACAGCCAGCATGTGTCCATCACCGTTCTCCTGTGCATTGTCTTCTTCATGGGCTTCCTCCTCAACACCTTCAGCCTGTGGGTCTTCTGCTGCCGCATGCCCTGCTGGAGATCTGGAACCACTCTGCAGTTCCACCTGGCCCTCAGCGACGCCCTCGCCACCCCCGTCACTCCCATGATGGCGGTGTACTTCGCCATGGGCAACGACTGGCCCTTCGGTCGCTTCCTGTGCCAAGTCAAGATCGCCCTGCTGAGTTCGCATTTCTACGGCAGCACGATTTTTCTCACTCTTATCAGCATTCATCGATACACTGCCGTGGTGCACTTCAACAGGAGCTCCTGCATGAAACAGAAGGACTTTATCAGGAAGCTCTGTGGAGGAGTTTGGCTTCTGCTATTCATCCAGTCTCTGGTCTACGCTTTCATGCTTCCTCCTACTAGAGAGGGCAGGAACAGTCAGTGCCTCACCATCCATCAGACGAAACTGACAGACACCTACTTCGTCATTAACTTCATCTTGTTCATCTTTGGTTTTCTACTCCCTTTCCTTGTGTCTGCTGTTTGCTATGGCCGACTCGCAAACACCCTAACACGCCTCAATATCAGCTCAGCCAAAGGTCTGAAAGTCAAGTTGAAATCTCAGAGGATGATAGGCGTCTGTCTGGTGATATTCGCCCTGTGCTTCCTGCCTCTGAACGTGGTACGAACTGTGGGAGTCATTCTAAAAAAATACTACCCGCTACAATGCCATGTTCTCCAGCAGGTCGAGACTGCGTATTACGTGACATGGATTTTAGCAGGAGTGAACAGTTGCCTGGATCCACTGTTGTACTGTTTTGGGTCACAGAATTTTCGAAGTGCTTTCCAGTCTCTCAGGATTGCCCAGGGAGATGCTCAGAACAGAAGTGATTCAGAAATGACTGGCAATCAGATTTAAAATTCAAGCTTTATGCTTTAAGTGCTCTCTTGTGGTAGTAGTCATTATGATGGTAACAAAACCATAAACCAAGATTTATTTTATTTTTTCATTTTTTTTCTAAGGAATCTCTCCTCTGATTCCCATATGTTGCACCCTGTGCAAACAAAATAAATGATGGTTTAGGCTGAGGACTGCAGTCTTTCCCTAACCACTCAACAATGACCAGTCGATTTAAAGTTATGTAAAGTAATTATTCATATTACCACTGTGCATTGTGCTCTGCGTTAGTTATAAAATTCAAATAATCAAATGTGGTTCAGCTATTGTAATAACTCTGCTTTAACTGCTTTAGCTCAATTGAACTTACAGTGTTAAATAAATGGAACCTTCTTTCCACAGCTCTGAGGTGTCATTCATTCTCCCATAAGTGTAACTGCAAATTGGATTTTAAAAGCTACTGTGAAGTGATTTTGTTTTTGTTTTTTACTTTAGATTTTTGCCACATTAGATTTGTAACAGTTTTCTCCACGGACACAATATGGTGGAGAATGCTGCACAAAATATAATTAACCCTGTAATGACAGACATGAGTTTCTGAGACCTCTGCACCATACAAATAATCAATACTTACATGAGAGGATTTATCCATGTTCTGTAGTTAATTGCTTTTGGCAGCCATTTCCAAAATGGCTGCTTTCAGGGATTTACTTTCCATCTTCTTTGCAGGAAAAGACATTATTCTATAATACATACTATATTTACTTTACTGAAGCAACCTACAATGACTCTATACATTATGGTAAAATCGTAAAATCGTGTTGCAAAGTATCAAATATCATACTGCAGGTATACGTGGTCATTTATCTCAGTTATCACTGTATTGTATTTCATGAGGCAATCTGCATTATGTCCGCCACAATGCTAACCAAGCCTAAGGAAATGTTTGAAACTGAAATACAACCAGTAGTATTTTGTGTTTGTTCTCATACAAAGGAAACTGTAATTGCCAAAAATACCCAGTGTATCAAATATGTATATACAAAACAAAGGTTCTATAAGAACTTCAGTTTGAAGAAATATATAATTTCTGATTAATATCTTATATGTCAGGCTTCACAGGCTTAACTATCATCAAAGTAAACCTGAGGTTCAGGCACTGTTTGCAGGCCCTACTGTTAGTCATCATAAGCTGTGCTACTGTATTATGAACCAACATATAAACAAAAACCAAAAGAAAATGAAGACTGGAATGGAAACTATTCAGCATCAGGACCAGCAACAAGCAAAAATAAAAAAAGAGAAAAGAGTGTATGGCCATAGTAGCAGTTCTTTTGCCATTAATTTCAGCTTTTCTTTTTATATTGGGTGACCTAGATGCCTGAGAACATTCACAGTGGTGTTTTGAGCTAGAAGCTAACATCAATATGCTAACAAACAGATGTTTACCAGGCAAAATACTCCACTGGTGATTTTCTAATAACTAGGACTAAAGGAAATGTTCACCTGTGTTCACAAATTTTCCCTGTGCAACTTTCTAAACATGAAACAAACGTACTTGTTATAACCTCCAAATGTGTTTATTTGTCTTTCTGATCTTGATCTCTTTTTCACAGTTGCTGATAATGTTTTATTATTATTTTCCATGCTAGCATGTTAGCTTGCCAGTAAGCACTGGATACAAAGTAAGGTTAGTAGGGTTATGGGTGGTGAGAATACCTTTATAATTAATTAATTAATGAAGTAACTGAGTTGAATTTTGTATCAGTAGTATATTAACTGTGGGATAAAAGAACTTTCAAACTCAGTGTCTGAAAGCTTGAACTAGGTTTGAAGGCTTGCATATTTGACTTTATTTTCACATTATTTATTCATTTATTATATCTCAAACTTTTTTTTTGTATTTTCCCTCTTCAGAAGAGAATAATTTGGTTGAGAAATTATACTGTTAATTTGTAAGCAGTTCCACTGAATGTTCCACAAGTTCAGTTATTAAAATCAGTAGTAGAGATGATATTCATGTGTTTATGTTCAAAAATTCAAATTTTTTTTTTGAAAATGTTTATGATTGAATCAAACAAATGCTCCTGGATACCATGTCCTGCTTTAGTAACTACTGGACCTGAATCTGCCAGTCACACACTGATCTTACTGAGAGAAAGTACTCAAAGTAGTTTTTCTTGTGAACAATTTCAGAATGATTTTTCTGCAAAAGATGGAAAAAAAACTTTTAGAAGTGGACCCACATGAAGTGCAACAATGGTGACGTAAGTAACAATAAATGATCTACTGACGTTTTTGATTCAAAGCGCTTAAATGCTCAAAAAAACTTGAATCACAGAAAAACTTTTGCACAGTAATAAGTCAGTAATAATACTTTTATAGAGAGACTTCCATAGAGAGCATCCTCACTTACTGTATCTGTGTGTGGTTCTCCAGCTGCACTGCAGCAGACAGGAAGGCACTTCAGAGGGTCATCACCACAGCCCAGAGGATCATCGGCTGCCCCATCCCCTCTTTAGAGGAGCTATACAACTGCCTGAGGAAGGCCCGGGCAATACTTAAGGACACAATCCACCCTGGTCACTCACTTTTTGAACTGCTATCAACCGGTAGACGGTTCAGAACTGAAGGCCAATACTAAGAGACTGAGGAATGGCTTCTATGCAAGACCCATAATCACACTGAACAACTTGAACATTAAAGTAATAAAATTGTGAATTGTGCAATAATTCATACAATAATTCTCATAATGTGCAATACCTCCGTGCAATCATTTCATTTGTGCAACTGCTAATGACTTCATATGTGCAAATGTGCGATCATATCTCACAAACCAGCGCAATAATTGCATGTGATGTGCAATAATAGTAAATATTATGTGTGAATGGGGTTGTTATGTCATGTTAATGTTTATAGTTTTGTACATATTTTTTATTCTAGTTCCACATTTCCTTTGCTTTTATATTCCAATACTACAGCACCTAAGGGGGACCTCAGGTCACTTTAATTTCGTTGTACCCGTACAATGGCAATAAAGACATTCTAAGCTGCTGTAGACAGGAAAACCTTTAATGTCACTGGAGAGTCCAGATCCTGGTTGTACAACAGGCTGACAAAGCTAAGAGGGATGCATTAACGCGACAGACAGAGGAGTTGTGAGCTTTGCAGAAAGCCTTAAGAGATGCTGTTCTGGACAGACTCTCTATTTAGCCTATCATATTGTCATCACCTCAACCATCAGCCCTTCACAAAGGAAACTGCTCCTATGAGGATGAGGATCCGTGTATGGAGTCCTACACACCCACTGAGCTGAGGGGCAACTGTCTTTTTGGAAAGCACTGTTGAGTTTTCACACGTCATATCCATCTCCTCCTCGAGCAGTTCCTGCATCAGGGAACAGAGCTTCTTGACTGCCAGTGCCACAAGGAAAACAATGACTAAGGTAACACAAACTCAAGGGAAAAAAACAGAATCCAAGGTAAAATATTAAATAAACAAGGAAAATAACAAAAGCTGAGCCTTGTTTCTCAGCCTTGAACCTTCGTGGGCTGAACAGAAGGTTCAGTGGAACCAGACGGAGCTGGTTCCACTGAATAGGACAGGACGAACTGGCAAAGGATTAAGGGAGACACAGGAAATATATACACACTGGGGAAATTTGACACAGATGGAAACAACCACGATAACCTTCCAAGTCCACCAAAAACGGTCTACTCAGGCCCCTATTTAGGACATCCAGAAGGGACAGGTGATTGACAGGGCCCCCATCTATCATCTGGGGAGGTGGAGGAGGTTTGGCTGCAGGAACCATGGGGCTTTCTTTGACTGGCTTAATTTGGCTGACATGGAAGCTGGGATGAACTGGGCTTTCGAAGTCTCACAGTGGAAGGACCCACCGCCTTGGAGCCCGGGAATGGACCCACAAAGCGAAGAGCCAACTTACGGGAGATGGCAGAATTGTGTGCGTACTCCACCCACACCAGGTTCTTACTCCACAAAGCCGGGTTCTGAGACACCAGGCACCGGAAGACACGTCTCCAGCTCCTGGTTGAGGTGCTCGGTCTGGCCGTTAGCCTCGAGGTGATAGCTAGAGGTGAAGCTGACCGTGGCGCCAATGAGTCTGCAGAACTCTTCCCAGAACCTGGATACTAATTGGAGCCCTGGGTCTGAACCAGCATCCTTAGGGAATCCATGAATGCATAACACATGAGTCATAAGAATCTCTGCCGTCTTCTTAGCCGACGACAACTTGGGCAGAGCAATAAAAGGAGTCGTTTTAGAGAATCTGTCCATCACAGGGCCGTAGTGTTATATAAATACACTCTGGGGAAATTAGATGCAGGTGAAAACAATCAGGGCAGGGAAGACAATCACAATGGCGGGAACACACGGGAAGGACAAGCCAACTATGACACAAAAGCAGAAACAGAGAAACACCAACATCAAAACATGACCAGTTTTACTTTCTCAGTATGACATGTCTTTCGGAAAGTTACTTTACCAGAAATTACCTACATTTATATTTTTACTTGAGTTAACGTGCTGTATGAGTGTCAGTTATAACCATTTTGACTTTATCTCAACAGAAAGTTTTATCTCATCTCATCTCATCTCATCTCATCTCATCAAACATCTCACACCACATGTCTCACACTGCACATCATCTCACATCTCACATCACACATCAACAAAGCTTCAACTCAGGCTGCCAAGAGGTCCACTGGGGTGAAGCCCTTGGTCCACACACCTCCATCGCACACCACCTCTCATCTGATGTATGGTGATGATCACACATCACCGCACACACATTTCCAACTGTTTTGCCAATGAACAAAAGACAACCATGAACTGTCCTGCACCGCACATCACCACACGCCTGACATCATATCACATCTCTCAGTGGACGCACATCAACGCATATCAACGTACATCTTGCATCACAACACATCTCACATTGCACATCTCCAAAGCTTCAACTCATCTTGAAGAGGTATTGCACACACTTTCCTCTTTAAGAATAATAAGTTTTATTGTCATTGTCCGGTGAAAAACAAAGGTTTTACAGTGTAGCGGCTCTTTGGTTTGGAAGCAGTAAAAATGGAAACCATAGCAGCATGAAAATAAAGACTATAGTAGCTATACACAATAAAATAGTAATTAGTACAGTGGGGAATAGCAGCATTTTAAATCAGTAAACATTAAACAACTGTGCAAATGTATCCATGGTAGTGGAAATGCCTATTGGGTGTAGGTGGATTGGGGAATAAGTATGGGGTTATTGCACAACAGTCTTATGAAGGAGAGGTTGATAATGTGAGGGTCTTGACTACGTCAGCCTTTTATTTAACTCTGGTTGGGTTTTTACCAAACTATTAGTCATAGTTATTTAGTTGCTTAAAACTTGACACAGTCTGTAAATATTTTATGTGCCCTTAAGATATTACAATAAAAGTCTGCTTTATTGTCAGTTCTGCCATATGTGTAACATATACACAGGATAGAAATTCACTCAATAGAATATGAACATTTGAGATTAAAAAAAAAAAGAAATAAGTCAACAAGTATTACAGACTGACATAAAGTGGCTGGTATATATAGTTTTTTTTTTTTTTCTCGCATCATGCTGTAACAGTTCAAAGTTGAATTTTACTATAAGAAAGGGAAAAACGGCAAGTTGTCATAGTTGTTGTTGTTTTAAATAAATTCGGCGTTTTGCTTGTTGTTGTTTTATCAGTCAGCTAATAGATCATCACCTTTCGCCACAGAGATCACGTAAGTCTAATAAAGTCAATAAAGTCTGAAATGCTCTCATCTTATCTTTATTGTGTAGCCTACTTTAGTCGAGGCGAGTGACGTCGCGGAAAAAGGGGGCGGGGACACAGGCAGGTAAAAAGTGCGCACTGAGGGTTGTGAGCACAGGTGATCTTCAGTCTCGCAGTGCGTCGGGACGCAGGAACATGGGGAAGATTCAGGAGTTTGAGATCGCGTTTGACAACGACAAGGACAAGTACAGTCCGGGGGAGTCCATCTCGGGGACCGTGACGATCAAAGTGGGCCAGTCGCTGCAGTGTAAAGGTAAGAATCTTCCGCCGTCACTTGCTCACCTTGGTGGGAAAGCGTCGCTGTCGCAAAACAAGGAAGTGAGGGATTAGATAACGTGAGGCATAATTCAGGTTTCCCCACACTAGGATTTTACCTTGTAAATAAACCATTCTTTTTTTAAAGTAACTCAAGGCGGTGTGTGATATTGTGATAGTAATCATTCATTTCCTCCAGCACCACTACTGTATAATGCTGGACTATTCCAAGGGAATGATCCAGTGACTGTCTTTTTAATGGGGCGTGATGGGAATCTGTTAGAGGGCTTTAGCCAACACAGAATGTGTTATTTTATACATTTGTACCCCCCCCCCCCCCCTACCTGGATGATGTTAACTTTAGACATGACATTCTCTGTGCTCAAAATATGTCAGCTAGAATTTTGGGGAAAATGCTGTAATTAATCTAGATAAAAACTATGAAAGAGGACCAGATTATGATACGTTGTAATATATATTTTAAATGTACACGGTAGATTTCCTCCCTTAGTCTTATTGGGCTGGTCAGTACAACCATTGGCCCACAGTATTTGTGACAGCATAATTTATGTCAAAACACAGTTTACGTGATAAAACCGTTCTTATGCAGAAGTAGGAAAAAATCCAGAGGTCCAGACCTTGGCATCTCGATGCATGCGGATGTTTAAGGGGTGTTCTGTTGTAACCGGGTTTACTAAGGTCCAAAGCCCCCCGTCACAGATATATTTCACCATTCAGCAGAAAAAAGGAGTTATTTGTGTCTTCCAAAACTTTCATGGTTTTTTTAAGCCTAGGGATGTAATAATCCAATGTATTTTGTTTAATGGTAAGAGAAACGTTTCAGTTTATAAAGGAAAAGAAAATACACTGCTGGTAATGAATAACTGAACTTTTATATATCTCATTGCCTACACTTCAGTTCTGTAAACTCCCAATTTCCCTTTAAAAAGGTGAGAGAGATATTACATGACTCATATTCTGTGACATTTAACACCTTTAGCAGATAACTTCAGTTCTTTGAAAGGATCATTAACTGATACCTATGTTTTTAACAAACAGCTAATAGATGCCATTTGACAAATCTTGTGTTTGGCTGAGTAGGCTAATAATTTAATAGTTGCTTGCCAGAACCTTTCTACTTAAAAAGCATGGTTCTCTTTTTTTATATAATTGTAAACGGAATGTCTCAGTTTTGATTCATTGATGGATACAAAACAAGTAACCCCAATGCTACACATTTCGATTGGGATCTTGTAAGGGTCAGTTTTACTATTTAATACTAGTATATTTTCCGATAAACCAGTATCAAGGTTAAAGTGGTATATTTTGTCTAATGGTAAGGGAAACTTTTCAACCCATAAAGGAAACAAAAACAGCTAGTAAAGAATAATTTAACTTTAATTTATGTTATTGGCCCAAAACTTTAGACGTTAACAAGTTTGTGCTTCAGTTCTAAAAACTCCCACATTCCTTTTGAATCAGCCAGCGAGAGATTACAATGACAGCCTGATATTCTGTACATTGCTTTCTGTGACATTTAACACCTTTAGCAGTTAACTGTTGTTCTTTGAAAGGATTACTCCTCGATGCTTATGCGGCCAGTTAATGTGCTGTCAAAGGTCTTTGGGCAGGTGGTTGTTTCTGGTGTGATGCTCTCTGTGCACAAGAGGCTAAAAAGACATTGGAGACGTTTCAAACATGGCAGACATCTTGTATCGGATAGCTGACAGGTGCGGACTGCAGTTATAGCTTGAACAAAAGGACTCTTGTGTGACAACGTGATTGCACATTTATTCACAGTATTCCCATATTTAGATTTCCTCTGCAGTTGAACTTAATTTGCACTTAAGTTAATTTCATTATTAGCTAAGTTAATATGTTTTTGAAGCGTATAAAATAGCAGAGATGGGGTTAATTAGGATGCGGTATGCTGTAACAGTTCTTTGTCAATGAAATTTGCAGTTTGGATTGAAAAAAGAATAGATTTTCAGAGTAGTTTTTATCAGTCAGCTAATAGATCATTTGACTAATCTTGTGTGTGACTGAGTAGGCTAATAATTCAGTAGTCTTTGCTTCCACAAAGCATGCTGTTGTTGTAAATGAGAGAAACAAGTACTCTGAAAGCAACACATTTGAATCTGAGAGCTTATAGTGGTCTTCTTTTTACGATCTGCCATATTGTCTGGGCAAACGGTAAATCAGGGTGACAACCATGAGGAAATAGCATCTGTGTATGAAAAACACAACTGAAACTAGGAGGTCAAACTGGTAAGGAAGAAAATGTAACCTGGAGAAACGAGTCCAGTTTGTCCAACTTCCACTTCAGAGCAAGCAGTGCCTCACCTATGTGCATTTCTTTTGATATTGAAGGGCTTAAAGGCTTTACTGTGCCAAACGATAGTGATAAAGATCAAGTGGCAGGGAACACATTTGAATACAAACGGGTGTCAGGACAAAGGAACGTGCATACAATACAAATTTTCCACATCGTTCTTTTCTGTTGTTTTATCTTCACTGAAATCCCAGCAAGGAAGGTAATGAGTGCTTGGGCCTAAAGATCCATTTCTCATATGCTTGTGATACTCTTTTGAAGAGCTCGAATTATGAAACAACGCTTTCTCTCTCTTTTGTCTCCATTGGCTTGCTGACAGCAGCTTCTCTGTGTTTTGGGAGTGTCTAAATGCTCACAGGGCCTCCAGTCTGTTTACATTCCTCTTCAGGTAGAGCTGGTCAGACTGTGAGTTTCTCTCGAGCTCTCTCACTTGAAACAGTTTGAATCACTGGTGGAATATGAAGCAGGAAGTCCCTGTGACGAGGCATGTGTCACTGGGCAAAGATCAACATTGTTTTGAAAACCACGTTGTGCTAAGTTGTGGCTGTTGGCTTCTGTTGCGATGGATAAAACAAGATTGCTGTTGCAATGTTTGCCAAAAATACAAAAACAGAAAGAATGTGGACCATACTGTTCTGCCATACAAAGCTAAAATGCAGCAAATACAGTATATCCATTGTAAAATATGTTCTGTGTCAGTATAACCAGAAAGACTGCTGAACAAGGAGGAAGCCACCGCTCCAGAACCATCATAAAATGCCAGATAGTGGCGGCATTTGAAGACAAAGATCTTCCTCTTATCTTCTGATGTGATAAAACAAAAAATGAATTGTTTGGCCATGATCAAGGGGGACTGGGGAACCTCCAGCGTCATGAGGAAGGAAGATTATGTGGTTATATTGAAAACCACATAATCTAGACACCAGCCAGGGAGTTAACGCTTGTCATGCTAGCTATATATATATATATATATCAAACAAGTGCAATTCAACTTGCAGAGTTTCTTGAAATTGTTTAATCGAAGTAGCTTTTTCAGTTCCAAATAGGCCAGTGGGGAGTTGGGGTTTAAATATGAACATCTGTGGGTGTTGTGCCTCTCTAAATTGAGCCACACCTTGAGACTGAATTCTCTGGCCATTAACGGGTTGTTGGAGTACCATTTATTAGGGAAGGAAAACTGGATTCAAATGTTTTCCTCCAACTACATACAGGTAGGTATCTGGCTGTTAACAGAGCCTAGTCATACAAGTTACAACAGATGTTCCTATTTTAGACCCCATCCCCCATCAGAACTGGAGAAGCTTGAATGAAACCTCTTCAAGAAAGCCTACAAGTCCACTTGCTCTTGGTTCAGCTTGTCATTTAGAATGTACTTCCAAAGTTGTGGCAGAATGGTTTGAGGACATAAAATTGAGGTATTGGATGGCCAGTGAGCAGTCAGGAGGAATGGGCTATAATCCTTGCAATTTACTGTACAAAGCCTGTACAAAATATTTGACCCAAGTAAAACCGTTAATAAATCTTTCACTCTACTGTAGTTCTGACATTTCACAAAATACTTCAGGAAGATTTGTAGTATATGGAACAACTTTGTTAGACTGATTCGTTTGGGCTTGTGGTCACCCTTTTGTATTTATTTTCCTCCTCCATGCACCTTGGTCGTAGGTGAAATCATGCCAGAAATACAATTCCTTTTGCCCCTAACTGACGTAAGTCAGTTGAGTTTTACTAGGATAAGATGTCAGGAATTGTAAAAAAAAATGAGTTAAAATCTGATTGGTTGGCATGTATGTAAACCTCTGCCTTAAATGTACTGGGTCAAGACAAACTTTTTTTTTTTATAGTTGTGATATTTTTATAGTCAGAAAATATCAAAATGTATTCTGAATCATGCATTCAGAATCTCATCCGTGCAGCCATCTTGTGGTGCAACGGGTAGCGTGAGTATTTTATTTTAGTAATTTATTATTTATACTTTGAGAATAGTTCTTTTAAAGCTCTGTTTTCCCCTCAACCCGGAATTAAAATACCCATAACTCTAAAATATCTTGAGTGGGCTTCGTATAGCACAGAGTAAGGAACTGTTACCTGTTTACAGTAGTCAAACTAGGGCTGATGTTATGGGATAGAACACTGTTTGTGCTGTGTAGCTAGACCTTATTATAATTATGTATTGCCAATAACACAACTTAATTATTTTTACAGTTTTACAGGCTCCTTAACTCCCATAAAAATTGATGTTTTAAAAAGGGTCATTTTGTTTCCCCCCCAACATTAATAGCCTGCACTTAAACTCTCATAGTGCTCATTTGCTCATAACCATGGAATATGGTCTCATAATTAAAAAAATAAAAAATAAATAAATGAAAGCAGCAATATTGTAAATTGTAAACCAAAAGGTTACCTTAGTTTAAAGAAAAATCCAAGAATGAAGGAGTCTGATAGGCATCACATGATTAATAAGTAGCTAAGTACACAGATAAATACATAAAAAAAAAAAGTTGGCCATTGGGTTGGTGGGTGAAGGATTAAAATATTTATATAGGACCAATGTTTTTGGAGAAATTTAAATGGTCTAACTTAAGACAGGACATGTATATCTCACTGAACCACAAAGAAATGGGGCTTTAGAAGATCTCCATAAAAGTGAGATACAACCTCTTGCCAAAAAGCAAGTGAAGGCCAGTATGTTAGAATGTGATGCACTAATATGTTTAGGGCTAGCAGAGATTCCAGATATCACAGAAAATGAACAAAAAACACCGGCTCATACAATATGTTCTTATTTTCTACCATCAGTCGTACCTAGCACCTAGAGTTAACCACGTGCAGTGAAAAAAGTAAAAGCACAACCAGAACACACGCAGTCTTAAGAAATGTTTCTGTTCGGTGCAGTTATGGTCAGTTCCTCAAAGGTTTGGAGGACTGGGGGGCTTTAAATCACTCCATATATGCTGATGGGCTCATGTTAGGATGGGAAAAACTAAGTTAAGATCACGATACGATACGATACGATACGACTTTATTGGTCCCCAAGGGGAAATGTAGTTGGTCCACCAGCAGGACAAGATATTTGAAATAAGAGAGTGCAAGTAAGAAAAATTGAAAAATCTATATAAGGGTGCAAAAAAATATTTTCAGTGTTGAGTAAGCTAAGCAGATGAATCTAGGTAGCTACATATGTGACAATAAAAAAAAAAAATTATTAAGAAATTTCCTACAGCCACAGCCGCATATGCTTGAATAGATTTTAATTGCACCTTCTTCTCTGTTGTAGCTGAATGTAATCATTGAATATGTTTGGCAGGACTTTCTTTAGTCACATAACTGCATGAGTTCTCTGTTTCACAATACTAGTGGGTGTCACTTTGTTTGATGATTTTTTTCCCTTCCTCTTTCTCTGTGCTTAGGTGTAAACACACCCAGAGAGAAACATAACACTGTTTGCTTATGAAAATGTGTTCTGTGTTGAGAAATGTGTGTGTGGCCAAAAACCTCCAATGTGTGTGTTTTCTGTTCTGCAGCCATCAAAGTGAACTGCAATGGCTTCTGCGGCGTCACCAGTAAGGTCAATGACACGGCGTGGATGGTGGAGGAGCAGTACTTCAACAGCACCATCTCGGTTGCAGACAAAGGTACGCTGATGAGCAACTGAACTACAAAGCTAATCAGCATGTCTCAAAATGCAAATGTCCAGTTACAGATTAGAGAGCTCACACGGCCATAAGCACTTCCTTGTGAATTTGTTTACAGCAGGAAGGGTCATTGTACATAAGCCGAAAGAACTATCCATGTAATCTTGACCAATATTTTATACATAGTATATAAAAGTTAAACTAGTGTGGTGAAAATAACTGAAGTGTAACGGCTGCAGAACTGAGGGTTCACATTTTCCACTGGAAAGGGAAACAGCAGAGCCATTGTTACTGTTTCCACTGACGGATGTTATCTCTGCTTCCTGCGTCCCTTACAGGAACCCTGAAACAGGGAGAGCACAAGTTTCCCTTCAAGTTTCTCATACCAGGTAAGGAGCGTGGAGTGATGTGATGCAAATTCTTTCCTGTGTGTGTGTTGTCCTAGCAATTTACCAGGCTGACAGACGTGTTCTCGCATGTTGATATTTACCCTGAATCTCAGCAGCGAAGATCGAGCTACCATGACTGAGGCTGATTACACAGATTTTCAACTTTATTATACCAAAGCAGCTGTTTTACGATTTTAAATTAACATTTTAAACGTTCAAGTAGTCACTGATTAATTCATTAAGGAAATAAAAATGATCCCGCTTTTCAAAATAATAAATTGTAAATGGTTTTTACAAAGAATATATTTTAACAGTTTAACTTCTTAAAACAGGATATCTCCCATTTCACTATAAAGTCTGTTCTCATTGTGTGTGTGTGTGTGTGTGTGTGTGTGTTGGAAATGATAAGCTTGAATGTTAAACTTAAACTATTTGCACGGGGCTAGTTTTACCTGGGGACCCCTAATAATTGGTAATAGTTGCAGAGGTCATCTATGATCTTAATTCAGTGCGAATCGGCCATGTCTGTAATTTGTTAAGTAAAAATCACACAGCAAATCGTCTGCCATGTTTCCCCTAACCCTGAGGTCTAGTGACAATACCAATCCAGCGTGGATCAGCGTCTCTGTGATTTGGGGGGGATGTTTCATTAACTGTTTTTTTTCCTACCACTTTTCACTCTAGAATTATGAAGGCTGTGTTAGAAATCATAGTTTGGTCAGCTGTTTGGGTAAAAAGTCGAGATGTCGCAGTGCAAACCCTTTCACAGAAAAAAGCTCAAAACCATCAGAAGAATGAAATCGCGAAGGATGATTAGATGGATGACATGCGTAGCAGCATATTTTGATGTGTTGGATTTTATTTAGTGGTGTTAATCACATCAATAAAGGTGAAGATGTTTTTAATACTGCCAGGTAGTACGTAAATTCTCCCCTGGGATCAATGCAATCCCTTCACAAAATGTTTTATTTTAAAAAAATATATATATGTTTATTGCTAATCCAAATCTGCAAAGTCACTAAAAGTGTCAAAAAGTGTTGAGGGCAATTATTGAATTCGCTTTTAAATAAGAGGAGAGAGGTGAGTTTTTGTTTACCACGGATTCTACTCAAGATTTCCATCTGCCACCACCACCACCTAATGACCACAGCGTGATGTCAGCGGCTGTCAGGTTGTTCCATTTACTCATCACAATGCAATCTGCAAGACCACTCCCTGATGACATCAACAAAATTTTATAGACTCATATTATTTTTAGACAATGACACAGTTAAACTGGATCAAACATTTTGTTGTCTCTTAATGATCCTAATAAGAGACACGTTAAGAATTCTTCATTTTTGGTACTGCCATGATCATGGCAAAGAATTCTTGCCTTGTTTTGATGGGCTCTCACACTTAACACAGCCAATACTTTTGTTTATCCTCTAAGCCACTTATCTGCTGGCGGTCATTTTCTCCCTCTTCACAGAAACTCCAAACCGGCTCGACTGGTCTTTCCACTGTTGAGAGTCTACGTAAATGTGTCTTTGAAACATGTGATTCACCTCTAGAGCGTGGCCTAGTTGTAGCCAAAAAAAAGGAAGGTTACCGAACAGTTAATCTGCTGAAAGATGTCTGTTTTGACTATGATTTTTTTTCGAAAATGACTAAGCGACAAAATATTAAAAGAGAAAAAAGGAACCATTACCCTGTAATACCTGTTTTTAAGTTGCATTTTCTGTTGTGTAATATAACAAAATTTACTTATCTCCCACAGACACTGCTCCAACATGTTTTGAAGGCAAGTATGGAAAGATAATTTACAGAATGAGGGCTTTCGTCGACACGCCAAAATTTGCCAAGAACTACAGCATCGAGAAACCTTTCTACCTCCTACGCCTTCTGAACCTGAATGAAGTGCCAGATATATGGGTGAGATGTGCTTCAGATGTTCAGTCCTTCACTTGTTGGACAGGCTGAACACACACAGTGACATGATATGAGTTTAAGTCATATAACTTCAGTTCATACCTTTTCTGAACTCGATGTGTTCCGAGAAGACTCGCAGAAGCAGTTTAAATGCACGTCCACTAACATTATTCCTTCTTCCTTGTCTGGGACCAGATCCATACAGGCCAAAGTCACTAAAAATGTTGAACTGTTCCTTTAATAAACATGCGTATTGTTGTTTCTGTGCTTCCTCATTCAGGGAATCTGCTCATCTGCAGTGACGCAGCAGTTCACCTACATGCTGATGAAAACCGGCACAGTGGTTCTGAAGGCTCACACCGACATGAAGGGCTACACACCAGGCCAAGTCATCCAGGTGATGGCCAACATCCACAACCAGTCTGGGAAGGCCACAGGCAACATGGCAGCCAGCCTGATGCAGGTTAGCAGTTAGCACTCTTTTGGGTTCTCTGTTGTAATTATGTATTTTTACCTTGACTCTAATTCTGCAGTCACCGCGCACCGTGCACAGTTTATGAATCTCCACTTCTTTGTATGTTTTCAGAGAGTGACCTATGAGACGAAGAAGCCCACCTATGACGTGAGGACAGTAGCGGAGGTGGAAGGAGGCGTGGTGAAGGCTGGCAAGGAGGTAGAGTGGAAGGAGCAGATCATCGTTCCTCCTCTCTCTCAGTCCTCCCTCGCTGGCTGCGAGCTAATAAAGATTGAATATTTTGTGAAAGTAAGATATGATACTCATACCCTCTTTGCTCTCTAAAGGATTTTCCCATGTCTGAATAAGTTCCACCTCTTGTGCATTCCCTATTTAAAAGTGTAAAAACTCATTTTTATCACTTATAAAGATGGTACAGTTGTTCTTAAAACAGTAGGTTTGTGTTTGTAAATTTGAATATAAGGCTGTAGTCTTATATTCATAGACGTAGTCACATCAGCAGGATTAATCTACATTTATGGTCACGCATCATGACGTAGGCTCTGCATAGACTATACAGATAGATTATAACTTTTAGATTATAACTTTTAGTACAATTCCCACTTTTTGTTGCTGTCGCTTCACTGCAGTTAAGATATTTTTTGTTTTATAACGCTGCGGAGAAAGTTACAGTGTTGGACCAGTGGAACACATGATTAGTATAAAATATATCGTCAGCATTGAGTTTTAACTGCACTGCTTTGGTTGTACTGTAGGATGTATTTTTGCATGTCATGGCTGTGGGTTTTGTCTTCCACAACACTGAAGGTGCATTAGAAAGAAAGAAGCCTCTCAATACCCAGTGTGAACAAGAAGTGTGATCACATCAAGAAAAACCTGTGTTTGTATACACAGCATTAAAGCATAAAATGCACTGGCAAGCGAAGTGAATGACATTGATCGTCTTGTTACTATGCAATGTTTTGCTTGGAAACCTTTTGTCCTGGTAGTCATGGGGTTGTTACTTAGGCCGTGTTCAGACCTTGTAATAACATCCATCCTGGGCAATCTGATCACAAGTAGCCAGCTTTTAGTACCTGCGTTCACACATGGAATTAACATGCGTCTCCACACGCGTCCTCAGCCAGTCCTTCACATGCGATGTCAGTTTTGCGCTTTGTATGAAAATGAGTGCAGTGCAGAGCAGTATTTTAACAGCAGCCATCTCTAATGGATCACTACCGCTGTTTCAGAACCATTAATAGCGCTGTTTTTCTTTTGTGTGTGTGCGTCATGACTTGGGCACACAGGTTAGGTTATTTTGTATTGATTCAATTGGTTCAATAAAAACCTCCAAATGTGGTCGGATCTGAATGGCGATAGTAGTGAATAATATGGTTTAATGAGCCATGTGTGTTGATAATGTCTATGAAGTAATGAAAGAGAAGAAATAAAAGCATCATTATATCAGCAATAATTTGAATATTAAATATCAATAACCCAAAGACTGAAAAAATGATCGCGTTTACATGAAAGAACTTTAACCAACTTGTCCCCTTGTCCTCTCATTAATCAGGTCAGTCTGAAGTCCCCTGATGTTATGCTGACGTTGCCCATCCACATCGGGAACGTCTCCCTGGACAAAAAACGGCAGCCTTCGAAAAAAGCGTCTCCTCCTCCCACTGAGAATGCACCAGCCTCTGCCTCAGTGCCAGACGGCGCCCAGTCTGCGGTGGCGTCGCCTCCTGCGGCGTCTGCCTCCACACCTACAAATACGCCTCGGCCCGCCCCCAAACCCGCTCCCCGTCCGGCCCCTCGCGCCAGGGTGTCCTCTTACAATGCCCCCAGTGCTCCTCCCGTTGACTACGACACCGGCGCAGAGGGCGGGACGCCGACGAATGCAGACTTCCCCAACAAACGGCAGTCTCAGCTCGTGTCGCCCAACGCTTTCAGCTATGCTCCAGGTCTGTTCTTCTCCCAGAACCAACAGCACAATGCATCTGCATCTGCATCTGCACCCAGTGGGCCTGCCACATCGCTTTACCCCCCTTTGAATGGTGCCAACTCCATGCCAACAACACACATCCTTCCACCGGACTACGACACATCATCTTATCCCCAAGGTTGGTACCCTTTCCTCAGAAGGCACTATGTGTAATGTCAGGATGTCATATCTAAGTAAATCACTGCAGTCCCATTATTCAATGACATTTCTGTTTCACAAGGTCTGGATTTGATTTAGTTCAGTATCAATTCATATGGAGATAGTTCAGTTTTGAAAAACAATTTGACATCAAACTAAAACTAATGTGATTAGCTCCAGAGATATTTCCACAACATTTTGCCACCACGATATTGTATCTTTCAAATCAAAATCAAATTGAAATAGAAAGTCTGTCAAATATTAACAATCCAGTACCCTCCAGGAGCTGCTGTCGACTAAAGCCAGAAATTTCAGAAATTGCTTTAATGCATCAAGCTTCTTTATGAAAAGCTTTTTTCCCCAAAGTCCTTCTGAACAGTGTCCTCTTGCCGTCCCACAACCGCAATCCATTTCTCTTTATCTTCCTCCATCCAACTTCCAAACCAAGATAACACATTACAACCATTAACAAATTACACATTTTTTTAAAAAAAACAAACAAAGTATTAAGTCTATAATACAGTATAATGTTTTGCTATGCTATAAGATCTAGTGGTGTCAGGCACTCATGATCAAGATCACCAACATTAGGCATAGTGAAGCTTGGTTACACTGGCCTATCCAGCTCTGTGAGATGACGCAAGAAATGTGCCTAACCATGCTCATATGACTGTGGTCGTCTAGTAGTATTCGTGTGTCAACACCACATGTGAAAAGTAACACAGAACTTGAGTGCTAACCAGTCTGACGGTTTCTGTCCCTTAAAGAGGCTCCTCCTTCTTACAATGAGAGCTGCGACACATGAGGTGGATGAAGAAGCAGAGACCAGGACGACAATCAATTCTCTGATGTCAAACCAAATGTTGGAGTGAAGAGAATCTGATGCTCAAGGACAAGGACAAAACCATGCCAAGACACTTTGCTAAATGAAAGGAAATCAGGTTTTGATTTTAAACAACAGGGAATTGAACTTGAACTCTTGATGCCCAGTGAACAAGTACCTTCACCAGTCTAACAGGAGCTATTCACTCCTTCAGTCCAGCTGTACCCAAACCAACAGTCTTTTGAAATTGATGTTTTGCTATGCTTTTAGCACTTTTAATACTGAAGAGGAAGAAGGATAGAGAATCAGAATGGGGTTTTTTTAAGCAGTTAAAAGACGTCATGGTTTTAGTTTGGGGTTATTGAGGAATCCCTTAGTCTGTGATGTCAAGTATGACAGTTTTATGTTTGAAAATCAGTGCGAAACCAACCGTGTCACCAACCTGTAGGATATTTTAATGCAAATAGGTGAAGTCATCCTTTCTGGTCAGAATGTTTTCTTTTTTTTTTTTTTTTTTTAAGAAATATCTTGTTTTATTTGTCTTTGATCAGTTTTCAGTTTCATGATGATAATGATCAGTCCAGATATTACCGTTGCAAGTTATCTACAAGTTGTTTTGTAAAGACATAATGTATATTCAGTTTAACCTCTTAAGATTTCCTATTGCTTCCATTTCCTGTGTTGTTGTTTAGTGACTGCAGACGTTTTACAGTAATGGTATATATTTTTTCTTCACCTACTGAAAATGTTCGCTGTCTTCTTTTAATAGTTGTACAAAAGAAAACGCAACACCACTGATTTGAGGTTTTATTTGCTGTAGTTCACACCACCTTAATCGAAAGGTTTGTGAACAAGTTTTCTTATATCTTGATCAAGTTAGAAGCAGAGAGGCAACGTTATATTTATTTATTGTTTTAAGTATCTTCTTACTGCTGTCTGCATTCCAATAAAAGTTTAAAATTGTTTAAGCCACAGTTTCATATTTGTTTCTTAATTCGTGGGGCGTCAAATTTTGCTTTCTGAGGTTTCTGATGTTTTTAAAGTGGTGTTATTTTACCAAACAATACTTTACCTCTTGCTGGCACATCTTTCGTATGATTCAAGGATTTTATGAATTGAGATCTAATCTTAATTTTAATCTGAATGAATGAATGAATGAAGAAATAAATAAATCCCAGCCCTATTCAATGATATATAAAGTACAGTGGTAAGTCATTAGTCAGCAATATCAGCAACCCAGTTCCCTCCAGATGCTGCTGATGACTACTTAAAAGGGACTCCGAACGTCAGAACTTAATACGTTTTAGTTCCTTGGATTTGTCAAGCTTCAAAAACACCCATTTTCTACATTTCATACCTTTGACTATATATATATATATATATATATATATATATATATATATATATATATATGCACATAAAAAATGTGTATGTACAGGCTATGTATATATACATATGTGTGTGTGTGTGTATAAAAATGTATACTTTTTCAAGGAAATAAACCTTTATTCAAAAAAAATACAAGAATCACATGGTATGAATAATTTCTACAATATAAACGTGAAAAAACATATTATCAAAGGGAACAGCAGTTCAAGTAATATAGCAGCCAGTGGATCCAGTCCCGAAGACGCCCGGTAACGTCAAAGCTGCTAAAATATCCCCCAAAGAAGAAGAAGAGTTGCGGAAGTAGAAATTCTCGGCTTCCGGTCGTATCCCATCAGCTTCGCTCGGATACAGCCACCCGACCAGACCTGGTAGGGTACAGTCCAGCTGCTCAAACTTTTTCCACTACGGCATTGTTTAAACTTTCTTAGGTTTTTAACCAGTTTCTAGTCCATAGTTGTCCTCATACCTCCCTGCTCAGGTGGAGCTGTGCGTTGCCGTTCCTTCATCTTAAACGCAGTTTTTGTACCTCATGTATTAGCATACATTCGCAGTGCTAACCGTCGGCTTGTCTAAAAGTTAATTAACTTATGCAACAACCATTATTTTTGTAGATATATGCAGAATGTCCAAAGACATTTCAATCCGTCCGGATGAAAATATATCTCGTCTATTGAAAGAAAAAACAGAAACTAAACTTGTTTCCCAAGTTGCGCCTCTGCTTACGAACCAAAACAAAGATTGCAGACGTTGTCAGACAAAGACAAAGAAAAGTTAAAAGTTACTTTTTTATCGTTCCGATTTTTCCCCGTATCCAGATGCCCAGAAGTGTTTTCAAGATTATGAAAATGTTGCAAGAACAATGCTCATTGTTGAAGTATTAACAGTGGCTGCCAGTATGCTGATATATTAGGAACATAAACTGAACCTATCTGTTGGCCATTTTACATGTTACCACTGGTTGGCTCCTCTTATATAAAACTTTGAGCCATCTCTTGATCCTTTCTGTCTGCACGATTGTAACTGTTGCATATAGACGTTGCAGTGATGCACAATGTCATACTACAGATTTGCATTGCTCATTGTTTTGCATGGAAGATGTTGCATTAGAGTAGAGCAAGTTGTATTCTTTGCAACGGTATTCAACCTGAGACGATTTACAGCCCAGTTCCCGTTCCGTTACAAGGAAGTCTGCTTGTGCAACCCTTAAAACAATACCCACACTAACACACACACACGCACCCATGCATAAATACATATACATACTTAAGAACATCAGACAACTAATTAGGTTAAATGAATTGGTCAGTAACATGACAGAATATCTCAGGGAATGATTGGAAGGGTTGCACCACTTTGTGAAATAATATTTGGCAAATGACATTTCTGAACATAAAACTAAAGAATTGTGAAATTCATCATTTGCAGTATAAAATATTGAGAGAAATCTCAAGGAACATATCTTAATCTTCAGATCTCAGAGACTCCTGGCTGTTTTCCAGTAGGACCATGCAGCGTTCTTAAAGTGTTCACAAGAATATTCAGCTGAATGCCAGTGTAAAACGTAAAAGAATGGAGTTGCATGAGACCTCTACTGCTGTACAGTGTAGACCAAGTCTGGTGTGTCTTCTTATTTGATGTTCTTCACTGTTTAGACGCTGCGGAGGTCCCAACAATCCGACCAGCTTCAACATTTGTCAGCGCAGCAATGGATCACAGCGTTGCCCGTGAGGAGCCTGTAGGCAGAAGTCCCTCTAGTTCTGCTTCTAGGACACCTGTTGTTGCCATGGGACAACCAGCTCAGAGCCCTCAAAAGCCCAAACAAACAATAAATCCCTTCCACAATTCCCCCATTGTCAACAGCGGTGCATTTCTGTGCAGCAAACGATTTGGAGGAGCATCTGGGAAACCACTACCCAGCTTGCTTCTTGGTACACCCAGACTTCTGATTGCGCCGCCTATCAGAGACAGACCTGCTGCTGCTGCTGCTGCTGCTGCTGCCTCTGGGAGCTCAGAGAAACAACCTCCCAGTTCAGGTTCTGTACAGGAAGCGACAGAAGTAGCAGCACAAACAAGTCCGCTTGTTGTCAAGGTAAAAACAAACTGAGGGTTGTCTCCTATTGACCAGTAACTTCTCCGTAATCTTATGGCTGTATATATATATGAGTAATATTTACATAGTACTGACAACATCATGGAGTAACACATATGGAATTATGTAACAAAAAAGTGTTAAACAAGCCAGGATATGTTTCATATTTTAAAATTGTTGACATCTTTGCACATTCTTGGCATCCTCTCAGCTTCATGAGGTAGCCACCTGGAATGGTTTTCTAACAATCTTGAAGGAGTTCCGGGAGGCGTTGAGCTCTTGTTGGCTGCTCTGCCTTCACTCTGTGGTCCAACTCATCCCAAACCATCTTAACTTTGTTTAGGCTGGGTTGGTTGTTGTGACCAGGTGATCGGACGCTGCACTCCATTACTCTCCTTCTTGGTCAAATAGTCAAATTACTTAGACTGGAGGTGTGTTCAGGGTCATAGTCCTGATGATAAAGAAACCGATGATCCCGCTAAGCTCAGACCAGATGGGATGGCATGTCCCTGCAGAATGCTGTGGTAGCCATGCTTGTGAAGTTTGCCTCGATTTTGGATGAATCACCAACAGTGTCATCAGCAAAGCACCCCCACACCATCACACCTCCAAGTCCAGGCTTCACATTGGGAACCACACATATAGAAACGTATCTGTTCATCTTGTCGGATTGAACCAAAAATCTCATCGGAACTTAGTCCAGCTTTCTACTGGTCTAATGTCCATTATTTGTGTTTCTCTACTTCTTGTACTTCTTGTTCTTCCCCAGTAGTTTCTTCTCAGTCTCAGACACTCAGTCTCCTCCGTACTGTTGACGTTGAGATGTGTCTGCTACTTTAACTCTGTGAAACATTTATGTGAGCTCCAATCTGAGGTGCAGTTTGCGGTTTCTGAGAGCGACTGACCTTCATGTCTTAAAGTAATGACTGACTTTCATTTCTCTTTACTTAGTTGAGTGGTTCTTGTCATAATATGGATTAGAACAGCAGTCAAAAATGTGGCTACTTTGAAGAAGGTAGAATTACCATTATCAGAGTCTTCTTTATATGGCAGTGACTGTTTGTATAATAAAATGAATCTTTCCTTTTATATTGTAGTGTAGTAAAACAATCAGATATTAATTATACATGTAGATCGAAAAAGAAGATGGTGGAATGTACTGCACACAAATTTTAATATCTGATTGTTTCTTGTCTTCTCCTTTCTCTTTTATTAAAAAAATAATCACGACTCCAAAGCCGACTGGAAAGAAGGCGCCAAAGTTGGCCCCGACAGACTCATTGAAGCCTGGACCGCCTCCTGACACAGAGCTTCATCCTAGCAAGAAAGGCCAAGAGAGCAGCGCTGTCTCCACCTCAGTCAAACCCCAAGCTGGTCAGTCAGTGCTTTATTTTGCCAACTTTATTACTGTGAATAAAATTTTATTCATGCCATTTATGCGCTTTACATCAGCAGATTTGCCTCTGTATTCTTAACTTTTCACTCTATATCAATTTTATCCCTCAGTAATCAAAATTTGTCTTTATGGTTAATAATTTAAAAAGGCGTCCAAAGAAGAAAGGTTTTGAAACATAGCTCTCATTTTTTAAAAGTACTGTATACGCTCATTTAAGTAATTCTTTAAATGTATTGCTTAGAGTTGTAGCCGAATTGTATGTAATACTTCTTATGTAGGAGCATTTGATTTATTTTTGATCATTCTTGGTGATGATGTGTTACCTCCATCTTTGTGCTTTCTCTAGCTGTAAAGAGAAAGAAGAGGAAAATGGGAATGTACAATCTGGTCCCCAAAAAGAAGGCCAAGGTCCTCAAACAGCAGGAGAAGGCAGGTCCAACTAATGGTTTATTCTTGAGTATCAGACTTCCTTACTGCTGCCTGACTGAAACCCAGAAGGGCTTATCAGTGTCTCAAACAATATGTTTACTTTTATACAATATTGATTTTGTAAGTTAAGTTCAAAGCCTACAGAGAGTGATAGGAGAAAAAAAATGACTTGGTAAGTCTGCCAAGTCTGATTAGACTGGTTTTAAAAAGCCTTAAATAAACAGCAACATTTAAAGACTTGGCAGTTTTTGTCCCAGCAGGCCGATACAGGCCAGCTTTAGCTGAAAAGACTTTGTATAATTCCTCGAATAGAACACTGTGACTCTCTCTATGTGTTTGTACAGAAAAATCCTAGTATGTAGTTTTATTTTATAAATTACATTGTAAGTGTAGCTATTGGATCTAAGTAATAACAACCAATGTGATGAATGTTTTTTTCCAATCAGAAAGAGGAGGCTGGAGCCAATGTGGAGAAGAACCAACCTGCAGCAAATCAGAAACCAGTGATACCACCACCAGAGACTGCGAAGGCTGGAGAGCAAACCAGGAATGAATCCCTGGCGGAACAGGTGGAGTCTGGTGAAGGCGGCCCCATTGAATACACAGAGCTGGCTTTGGACTGCCTGGACCTGAAAGCCCAGGAGGATCTACTCTCACCACCCCTGTCAGGTAGTAGAAGGATCTCACTGATTGATGTGTCCACCTTTTTCTAAGACGGAACACATTTTTATTCGTCAAACAGGTCAGATTTTATATATATATATATATATATATATATATATATATATATATATATATATATAGACACACACACACACACAATAATAATGTCAGTGCAGGGTAAGATTTAGCTGCCTTTGTTTCATTCTGCCTCAAGATTAAAAATAATCTGTCTTGATTATAGTTCTTCAAAATCACAATCGTTTTGGGCGACGCTGGTCTGGACGCATCAATGCTTCTTGTTGTTTTTCATCTTCATCTAATCTTAACATGTCTGTGAATGTTCTCAGTTGCCCAGGTCATGGTACCACCAGATACTTACCTGTAGTTGGAGGGAACTGTGTTGGTTGTGTTTTCCCTACCCCATTGAACCTAGAGATTGGAGTCTGTAGCCAGTAATGTTTTGTTAGGGTACCATTCCTTAAGGAAGGAAAACAGGATCAAAATAGTGGCCAACACCCACAGATATTCCTATTTAAACCCCAACTACCCACAAATTATTTAGAATTTATAAAACTACTTGGATTAAATGGCTTCAAGAAAATCAAGTCCAGTTGCCCTTGTTTCAACATTGTTTTTTGTACTGTATGTCTAATGTCAACATTCAAACACTTAAAAATTTTCAAAACAACTCGATCATCTAGAATGAATAAACTGTGGTTCAACTAATCAGCCGATTCAGGAGAGTCCAGTTATTTCCAACAGTTTGTAGCTCTCCCTAGCCTCCCAGCAAATGGTATCTTTTCATGTTTCCCTTTCTGAATGATGAAGGCAGACTGCTGCCACCTGGTGGTATGATGACCTATCTCTTATAATGCAGGTGCAGAACAAACATCGTTGCTGGTTGTTCTTTGATGTGACATTTGATACCATGATAGTGACATGATGGGATGTGTGTGCAGGTGTAGCAGCACATGCTGCGGTGACTGAGACGGCCTTGGCTGAGGAGTTACCACTGTGCTGCTGTCGTATGGAGACCCCTAGCACTGGAGGGAGCCTGTCTGCCGTGGATCAGACCTGCATGGCCGTGGAGAGCACAGATGGAATGGTACAGATCAAGCTCAGGTTTTTTAAGTCTTAATTTATCTGTATTTAATAAATATTCCATTGAAGTAACTACAAAGCAAGTATGCATGTTGGGAAGTCTAGAGAACTTCAGATAAACTCAAGTTCTCAAGTGGTCAAATCTGCAGATTTGGAACCTTGTTGTTTTTAATGCTGCAGTTTATTTTAACTTTTTTCTCACCAGCTGAGTCGTTGCCAGAGGAAAGTAATGAAGCAGGAAATGATGCGACCCTCCAACACAGTGCATCTGCTGGTTCTGTGTGAGGACCACCGGGCTGGCATGGTTAAACACCAGTGCTGCCCTGGCTGTGGACTCTTCTGCAGGGCGGTGAGTAGGCACACTGACTGTAGATAGAATGAGGCCTGACACCACTATAGAGCTGGGTTTAAAAACTGCTTTTCTGAAAATCAATTCATGAAATCCTTGGCTATTTTTTTAAAATTTTTTGCTGCCTCTCATTAGAAATTTTGCTGCAGTGTCTCGCAAATCTCGCAAGGCCTTGCAACAATATAAGTACACATATGAGGGAAATCTAAAAACATGACAGAAGCTCCAACTCAATGTTGGATTGACTGATGACAAAATTACTTAAATTTTGGAGTATTTAAATAATACCACACTGACTGACCTGCCTTCTACAGGGCACCTTCATGGAGTGCAGGCCATACGGCAGCATCTCCCACCGCTTTCACCGTGACTGTGCCTCCATTTTGAAGAACCACAGATTTTGCCCCCACTGCGGGGAGGATGCCACTGGGGCAAAGGAGGTCACAGTGCTGAAAGCTGATACGTTGCCCTCGGTGCCCAGATCAAACAATGGACCGGTCCTCCCTGCTCTTCCCACTGTGGCCACCCTGCCATCCATGCCAACTGTTCCTGCTGTTCCACAGATGCTCAGAGCGAAGAAGACCAGCGAGCCACAGAGGGGCAGAGATGAGAGCCCGACAAGGTAACACAAAGATTTACTTCCTCTCTAAGATAATCTCTGAACCCTTATGCAAAGATCATTCCAGTTTTTTATTACAGCTTGGGTCAAATTTCAATATTTCTCCTGGTTTTTTTCCTCCAGGTTAAAGAGTGAGGCTGTGTGTGCTGCTGATACACTTCCTAAAGAGTCACTGGAGAACATCCTGATGGCTCTGGATGATGAAAAGTAAGGTTAATGATTAAATATTTTGATGCCCGTTTGGAAAAAAAAGTGCAACTTTGGATTACATTTGATATAAATAATTAAGACATTTATTCATTTGCAGTCTAAAACCTAAGAAAGTGAAGTACCCCACCAGGCAGCTGTACATCTCTGCAAAGCAAGGAGACCTCCAGAAGGTCATTCATCTTCTAGGTATAACTATACTCCGACAAAAATATCCAATTGCTTGCTTCAATGGAATTCAATGGCTTCTGTGTAAGACCAAACATTGTACATTACAGTTGATGGGAAGGACCCTAACTTTTTGATGGAGGGCCAAAACAAACGCACCCCACTACACGCAGCAGCTGCTGAGGGTCACCAGGAGATCTGCCACATGCTGGTGCAGGTGAGGAAACGATTGTCTCTATGCAGGCTGCAGCAAAACTTTGTTCTTATCAAAATATGAGTCTGGTAACACTCCATTGTGATTTCATTCTAGTCATTTTTAACTAATACAAAGAAAAAAATACCTCTGCACGCAAGTGGATAGTCCTACAACCAATCAGAGCAACGAGGTATGAAAGTTATTTTGCTGTCAACGCCTGTTACTCCAGACTCCAAGTCTTGCTTGTCCCACTGCAGCCATTTAGTTGTGAACAAATTCAACTCCACGGCACTCGGATGACATGTATGACTATGTCGCTGTTACACTTGTAACTGTACATCGCCACAAAAAGCTTGTGCTAACGGTCTAATCGGCCCGGCAGAAAGTTGCCAGGGCATAATCAGTTCCCAGCAGAGGGGTTCTAGACCAACTTTCTGCCACAAACAATTTGTAGGCGGGCAAGTCGGTCTGTATGCCAGGCCAGCAATGTTCAGGAGAAATTCTAAAGTATATGAGTACATGCTTTCAATCATTCTACTGGAGGAAAGATATGCAAACATTTAGGAACCCCAGGCAACTTACTGTAATAGAGAATCAACCAACATATTCTCTGTATGCTTGCAAATGTTTGGCATATGTGCTTAAGAAATGTCTTGTTTAATTTATTAAGGTTGCACTTTATTCATTTTTTTTATTGGTTTGTCTACAAAAGTATATTTTCGTTTAATTCTCTTCAAAGAACACCATCTTCTCCTGTGACTAGACACAGCCAGTGTTCAAATATGTTGCTTAAAAATAAGCAAAGTGATTGATCAGAATAGCTACTATGAATTTTCAGTTGACCAGCTATCATTAACTGTAACTACTCCATTAACTGCAGTACCCAGACATTTTGTGGTTGATGTGTGTATTACTGACGGTGTATGTGCACACAGGCTGGAGCCAACCTGGACATGGTGGATGAAGAGCAGAGAACGCCGCTCATGGCAGCCTGTGAAAACAACCATCTGGAAACGGTGAAGTACCTGATCAGAGCTGGAGCAGCCATCAGCCATAAGGTGGGTCTGCACATAGTCAAGTCACTGTCAACTTGTCCCACCAGCCTGATGTGTGCTCATGTCAAATTCTTTGTCCATCACTCAGTCTGATCTCACTCTGTCGACTGCTGTCACGCTCAGATATCCTGCAGTACTGTTTTAAAATAACAGTGTTGATATTACTTGTTTAAACCGTAAACCAAGGAACATTTTAATTGATCAAGTTGAAGCACACATGCTAAAAAAAAACTGTTTAGATTGACAGACATCTTATGGACATCTGACATTTGAATATGTCAGCATAACATGTCTAAGCTAAACAGAATGTAATGTATTAGTTATTAATCTTACTCTTCTACACTAGTTGTGCAAAGGCCTTGGACATTGTCAGAAAATGGAACAGCTTTAGATGAGTTATAACAAATAAACATTGGTCACTCTCACAGATTCAATAGGTGAAATATATCACTGTGTAAAAGATGTGCAAAGCCTGCAAGAACTGATGCCGAGGATTGTTTAGAGGATAAATCAGGAATTATCCTGACCATCTATTTTTGTGGGTCACGGCAGCAACACGCTAAGCAAGGAAATTCAGATGTCCCTCTCCACAGCAAAGTATTCCAGTTCCTCTTGAGGTATCCAAAAGTGTTTCCAGCCCAGTTTAAGTGAAAACTAAATTTTTGAATCGCCAGGACAGGTTGTGAACAGCCAGTCCGTCATTTTTGTCTTTGCTTTTAATTTGGTCTGTTTGAATGAAAGTTCTGTGGACATATAGCCAACTACACAATGAAGTTTGTAGACAGGGGGTATGATTACTTTCCGTCTAAGAACCAATGAAATGATCTTCTTTTGGACTTTGGTAGTAGTGGCAGCAGTGCAGTGTTGTTCAATGTATCATGTTGTCATCCCAGGATATCATGGGTTTCACCTGTTTGCATCTGGCAGCTAAACTGGGCCATTATGACATAGTCCATCTTCTGCTCTCCAAGGCATCCAAATACATCAACTGCCAGGTAAAAACACTCAATGTGATTTACTAACAGCTCATGCGATGTGGATAAGAAATCGAGAGCGTGTGAATCTTTGTGATAGACTTCAGCCTATGTCTGTGCAGGATGACGGGGGTTGGACTCCCATCACCTGGGCCATTGAGTACAAACACAAGGAGCTGGTCTACCTGCTGCTAGCCAGAGGGGCAGATGTTAACATCAGAGACAAGGTCAGTGCACACAATACACTGTTCGATTTAACTGCAGTTGTGCGCACATACACTCTTTCACAGACTAGAACACTCTGACAACAAAAGGCCCAAGCAGCATGAGTCTACCTCTGCAGAGCATTGCAGGACAAGAAGACGACTGTTTTTCGTTTCCCCTTTTAACATGCTGGCATTTAGCCATTAGCGATCGAATGCAGAAGTGCTGATTGGGGCACATCTATGAGATAGGCTTATTATTTTGTAACAGTTAAAATTAGACGTGTTTTTTTTCTGGTGTGTCCGACATCGTTGCAGTCGGAGTCTAGCTTTTCAGCCGATTCAGCATGTTGAAGTTCAGAGAAATGGAAGTGACCAAAGTAACCAAAAAGACAAAGTTCAGAGGGCACACAGAAGTTGTGTGTGTCCTTTTAATCCGGCAGAATGTTGAGCATTTTTATTACTTCATTTGTCTGATCTTTGTTTTGGAATATAGACGCAATATAGCTAAGACCAGGAATAAAAAAAGAAGTCAAAAGTAGCAATGAATAAAAACATTTCTATACAGGTCTGTTCAGATTGTAAAGAAGAAAACCACATTGCTAGGGTGCAGAGTGAAGAGAGAGCTGCAGTAAATAGTTAACTTTATATACTGTACTTACAGTGCAGTTACTGGCATTTGTACTGTAGGTTCAGTGTGCTTAGACTAATATTTGATAGTGAGGAAATTTGCTTTTATTGAGCTGGAGGCAGTCGGGTGATGCTGTTTTGTTACCTGCTCTGCGACATGCTCCCTACTACTACTATTGATGATTTCTTTCCTTAGCAAAACAGGAGATGTTTTTTAGCCATTAGCTTCATATTAAACTGCACAGCAAATTGTTGAATCCTTCATGGGATAGTTTTTTTTTTTTACTCTTAGTGACAGTTTAGTGGATTAAACATGAGCTGGCATTTTCAGTCAGATGTATTGCATGACATGGGCTACATCATTTGAGTCAACATTGAGCTCAAAATCATTAGTCAGAATTCATGTCTACTCAGTCAGTACTGATAGTAGGGACTAAATAACATGTCTCATCAGTGTACGTGACCTAATGGCTCATCATATGACATCATACTGTTGTCAGCACTGACTTTTGATGTGCTCCTCAATCAGGAAGAGAATGTCTGCCTGCACTGGGCGGCTCTGTCGGGCTGCGAGGACATCGCACAGGCTCTGCTGGAAGCACGATGTGACCTCAGTGCCATCAATGTCCACGGCGACTCACCGCTTCATGTCGCCGCCAGAGAGAACCGCCTGGAGTGTGTAATGTGAGTTTGAAGAATGGGAGCAAAGGTTGCTCTGGTTCCATAGACCTTTAATAAATTCAGATCAGACAGATGAGATGTTAGTTTGTGTTTTGTCATTTATTTGAGCAAAGCAAAGAAACACTTTTGGGCACTGTGCACATGCACTGATGGTGCTCTTGTGGCATGTGGCATTTTGGAAGAAAGTTCACAGCAAATGGGTGCAGTCGGGTGATTTAGATAACTAGACAACGCACAAAAAAGAGGATTGGTTTATGATGCATTCTGGAAAACAAGCGTATCAGCGCCTTGTGTAATATCTAATAAATCATTGACACAAGTCTCTTTTACAAGGAACAAACTAATAAATAGACAACACTGGTACATGTATGAGTGCCAACAGCAAACCTTGCCTCTGTACTGCAGAAACAAACACATGTGTTATATTGCCTCACTTGTTCCTGTATTGGACACACCAAGAAATTCTTGAAAGAGTCAACAAAGAAGTCAACATAAATAGCAATGTTTTTTAAAGGGGGTTCAAGGAACAGAAGTCAATCACGGGATTAGAGCAAATATAAAATCAAAAAAGCCGTTCTTGAATCGAAATCCCATCACATAATCCAGTCTAGGGTCTAATCTGTCAGTCAGCCCCCCATTCTGACAGAACATCAAAGCTTGTTCAGGGTCTTCACACTGATGCACAACACCTTGTAGCAACTGGTGAGATGAGGGGTCTAAAAATAGAGGATCTTTGTACTGTTTTTTTTTTTTAATTACCTTCTGTGAGTAGGAACTCACACAAAACTCACATGACTAAAGACTTGTTAATTACACAGGGTTCACAGGAGTCAAGGCGTGGGCGGTGGTGAAACTGCCCGAGGAGGGAAGTCAGAAAGTTTATAAAAGTTCAGAGATTGACTCTGTTATCTGGTTATTTGAGCAAACTGCCAGCATGCGAAGCAAGTACTGGTTGGAACACATCCAGACACATCTAAATGATCCTATCTCAGGCAACATTCGGAGATGGTCCCGCGCATTTGACCATGTTCCTTTGATAGCGGGAACACACTTTCCAATCCAATCACAAGTGACAAGCTTAAAATACAAATATCAGATCTAATCTCTGACCACATTTGGTGGTGGTCATGGTTGCATTTGTCCCCATTCTTTTGATAGTGTTAACACACAATGTGTCTGAGTCATATTAAGACCTACACAACAGGGTTGCTCCTGCGTCAGTGGAGTTTTGCCTCATTCATTTAGAAAAAAAAAAGTTTACACTTACATTTACACACTTTATTAAGCACTTTTAGCTTCGAGACTTCCATATTACACATCCAGCTGTGTAACCTTTATTTCAGCCTAGTCAGCAAACTTTTAACTAAGACATTCTCCATCTGCAGGTTGTTCCTGTCTCGTGGAGCTGATGTCAGTCAGAGGAACAGGGAGGGAGAGACAGCTCTGGACTGCTGCGCCTGCGGCTCCAAGGTGTGGACGGCCCTCAGCACTAACAAGAAGCTGACCGATGCCAGGAGAGGACGGGACTGTCCTGGAGATAGAGTGCTCAGCAGGTCAGAGGGCAATATGCTGGATATATCAGGATGTTTACTGTCTCATATTGCATGTGAAAAGGTGTTTTTTGTGTGATTTGTATTGCTGCTGTCTGCTCTCATTTCTGGGTGATCCACATCAGCACAGTTCCTCTGAGGTTTAATGGGTTTCTACCTTTCCTGCACACAACCTGTCATACCACAAAAATGAAATGTGATCAAGCCTGACCATATTGAAACAAAACTCCTGTAAGTCCTCTTGATATGTTGCACAATGTTGGCCTAGGGTAACTGAACATGACCCTCCTCTCTTTTCCTGCTCCAAAGAAGGATGAGTTCCACACTAAACTTGCAGTCCAAAAGAGATGTTTTTATTTTAAAGATGTGGTCATTCATCCTTGGTGTCAGCCTACTTTTTAAAATAACCTAATAAACAAAAATCAATGTCCCTCGTCTAAAAACAGAAGAGGAAGAAACAAAAATGACTTTTCACCTACAGTTACCTGGACTCGTAAGTCTAGTATCAGTGATCAGCACAACACAGTCTGGAACCAAGGTGTGGTTGGAAGGCAGCTAAAGGTTGAAGCAACTGACCGCTGCAGCAAAGGTTCATGTAAACTGAGTGTGAGCGCCAGTCAGTTTTCCTCCAATCATTGGATGGCTCTCTGGGAGATGAAAGACAAAAAACAGGACCACAGCACCCCCTGCAGACGGGGAGCGTGAGAAGCACAGAGCAAAAGGCAGACCTACACATATCTCATTTGTTAAAGTTGCACACAAATGGAAATGTGAAAATAGGAGAGTTTCCCATTTATACAGTAAGTACCCGTGCACTAAAGCTGTTTTTGACAAAGCCTTCCAACACAGTCAACGCCACCTGGCTGGTGTGTTGAGAGGAGTAGAGTCAGGCTGGCAGTTGTACTTCTATTCTTTATGCTTAGACAGGCTAACTACATCTTGACCCCAGTTCCGGACTTGACACACAGGGACTGATATTCGTATTAGGGCTGGGTTTACAGAAAGTAGATTTTCTGATATCAGTTCATAAAATCCGCAAGACTTATTTCACATGATTAGTCTTGCTGGAACGCACAACGACATTAGTCCATGTTTGGTTCCAAAACATGACAGAAGCTCCAACTCTGAGAGCACCGTCAGGCCTGGAAGCAGACGCACCCCAGCATTTTGGATTTAAAAAGGATGACGACAGAGAAGAGCTGGACAAAAGATGTATCCAGAATATCTGAAACCATTAGTTTCAACCGTTGACTGTATATACTAGGTTTCAACATTAGTTTCTAAACTGAATTATTGAATGAATCGAATCAGGACCTTTTGAATCTCATAATCAAACTGATTCAAGAGATCTGTAGGGATACCCAGCTCAAATTAATGCCATGTTGAACTTTTTCCGCAGCAGTTTCTTTTATTTGAATAGCTGAAAGTTTGCACGTTTTTACTTTGTGAGTGCTTATTTTCCTAATGTATTGTATTTCTTTTTCAACTGCACATATTCGAATCAGGTTTTAAAAATATTTTCCATTTCTCAGGGACATTTCTCGAGGGTACGAAACCGTTCCTATCACCTGCGTTAATGGAGTCGACAGCGAGCCGTGCCCTGAAAACTTTAAATACATACCAGACAGCTGCGTCACGTCCCTGCTCAACATAGACAAGGACATCACTCACTTGCAGGTGAGACTGGAGCCCTCTGTAACTCTGCATTTATTATAGCGCTCTAAAGAAGGTGGTTTACTCTTTGGATCTTCCACTGAAGCTGTGCTGTTACTTTAGGTGACATTAAATAATACAGGAAGCGGTAAAAGCCGCAAAATGTCATAATACCCCGCCTCTAATAGCTCACTGTTTGTGTCACTCAGCACTGCAGCTGTACAGATGACTGCTCGTCCAGCAGCTGCATGTGTGGTCAGCTCAGTCTGCGATGTTGGTATGACAGCGTAAGTTCACACACATACATAAACTCCACTTCAACTTATTTTTTTGAATCTCCAATCTCCAAGATTTCAGTTGATTTGGATTCGCCTGTGAAAGGAGCATCTCTAGATGTTGTTGTGCAGCTCTTCATCTAACAACTCACTATGGCTGCCCCTTCTGGTTCCATTACTCTGTAATAGTCTAAACAGACCCATAAAAATAGTTGCCTTCTTTTCTAGGTGAACTTTTGATATAGTGTTAAGCTCAGTGACCAAAACCACCTGCATTTCCTGTGATTAATTCAAAATAAAAGTCAGCTGGTGTTTTGCCGGTTAAGTGTATTAATAACTACGTGGACTTAATACTTAACTTCTTGCATGTTTCCAGTAGTTTATACCAGTGCAAATATGTAAATATTGTAGTCTTTCAGTGAGTCATCATTGTGTGATCTCATTCAGCAAAAGGCCGTTATCAGACATCTATTTAAATCTTTAAAACTAGCCCAAACTCTGTTTCTAGAAATGATTTGGAGACTTGGATGTGTCTTTTTGATAGATTGTGGGTTTTAATCTGTGATGGTGTTATGTAAAATGTCTCATTGTGTGTGTACATGTGTACAGGAAGGTCGATTACCACTGGACTTCTGCCAGCGGGAGCCCCCAGTGTTGTTTGAGTGTAACCACGCCTGCTCCTGCTGGAGGACCTGCAGGAACCGAGTGGTCCAGAACGGACTGAGGTGACCTGTTCTGCTATGTTGTTTTCATGTTCACAGTACAAACTGTTACAAGGGCTACTGGCCTTATAGGGTTTGAAAACTTTTGATCCAAGTAGCTTCTTCAGTACTAAAAGAATGGTAGGAGGAGTTGGGGTTTAAATAGGAACATCTGAGAGTGTTGCCTATCTGGATATACCATGACTTGGCTGACAGAACCTTCACAGATATGATGGTTTCGGGATTTTGGCTCTGACTTGGTACTGACATTTAAGAAATCAGCTCGCTAGTGACAGCTAGGGGTCACTCATAAAGCTCGCTTAGCTCGAGTTTTACCTTTATGTATTTTTTATCCGTTTAGTCAAATGCTTCTTCTAACACTTTATGCTGAGGCTTGATAGGTCTCCAGACTAGGAATACTGGTTGGTTTCTTCTACTTGCTCAATGTGTGCACTCAATAGGGACCCAGGGGTGACAGTGTTCATGCGTTGGACATGGCTGGAAGGCAGCTGTTATTCCAGGATAGCGGAGACAGGACGCAGTTTTCTCTTTCAGGAAAAGAACTAGCTCTCTGAGTTTTTGTCCTTTGTTGTTCGTGAAACTGTGTTTCTTGAATAAAATCCATATAATTCTTCAGTGTGGCTGTTCCTCTGAAGCATGTTGCTGCTCTGCCAGCTGCTGCGTGAGATAATGACCTTGTTTTTGTTTGTTTGTTTCAGAACCAGGCTGCAGCTCTTTAGGACACAGAAGATGGGCTGGGGAGTGAGGGCCACACAGGATATCCCTCAAGGAACATTCATTTGCGAGTGAGGATGGACTCTCACAATAGAAGCGACTAAATTCAGTGTTTTACGGCATCAAATATTGAACAGCTCTATCCCTCCTCTCCCACTGCTTCCACAGGTACGTTGGGGAGATTATCTCTGATGCAGAGGCCAACAAAAGAGAGAATGACTCTTTCCTCTTCACTCTTGACAATAAGGTAATTGAGTTAGTTTACATGAATTTTTAAGGCTGCCCTAGGCAGCTGTGGGTAAGCTGTACACAGTATCATTGATTCTCCTGTTGGGCTCAGTAGTGAAAAATAATAGTGCAAGCTAGGGTGACGCTGTACTGTCTAGGCCAAACTTCTGCAGACAGAATGTTTCTTTTTCATTTACATGCCCTGGAGTCACAATGTTGACACCAGGGCATGTGGTTATTAAATATTTTAGACCACCCCTGAGAATCCTGCTCAAAGTTAGACACACTTAGTTATTTATGAAGCAGATCACTGATTTTCAGCAAGGAGAAGGGCTTTTATAGTCCATGGGGCTTTTTTGTAGAACGCACTGGGCTGGACTTGTGTGCCAGATTTCGAGTAATTCAGACTTATTTCAAGGCTATGGCCTTTGCAAAACTGCATTTGCCTACTAACTAGGGCATTGAATGAAAACTGGGTTAATTTTAATTTTTGACACTAAAAGCAACCTCAGTCTGATCAATTTGCCAATCCCTTTCATGTCTGGGCTAGGTAAGGTTTGAAAAAAAGATGAGATGAAAAAGTTCTGCATTGGATGCACCTGTGTTTCCTCCTCTGACCCCGTCTCTGTGCTGGGGTATGCAGTACCCTTCTTAATAGGGGGAGGGGGAGGATAGGAGGAAGCATACACAGCCCTGCTTATTAGTTTTTGTCCCCTTTGGAATATTCAATTTCAATCTGTAAAAGAATAGTTAAAGAAGAACAAATTGAAAGTCCTAGTCCTGATCTTAATCTGACAGAAATGTTGTGGAAGGACCTGAAGCAAGCAGTTCATGTGAGGAAACCCACCAACATCTCAGAAATGACACGGTTCAGTACTGAGGAACTGGCAAAAATTCCTAAAAGACACAGTAGACAGCTGATCAGCAGTTACCAGAAATGTTTAGTTGCAGTTATTGCTGCACAAGTGGGTCATACCAGACTGAAAAGGGTTCACCTACTTTTACAACTCACAGATGTATACAAATGACTTGTGTGAAAATCTGCTGATGTTCTGAATAATTTTTATGCAGAAATGTTGAAAGTCACAAGAATGTTAAAGCAGAATGGAAGCACCCATGTGACTGTGATTCTTTTGGGTCATCATCTGGTGCAGGTCGGGGACATCCACTGTATTGATGCGAGACTCTTCGGCAACATCGGCCGCTTCATCAACCATCTGTGTGAGCCCAACCTGCTGGCTGTGAAGGTGTTCACCATGCACCAGGACCTACGCTTCCCCAGGGTGGCCTTCTTCTCCAGCAGACCCATCAAAGCCGGAGACCAGATTGGGTGAGTGGTGGAAAAACATCAGGTCTGTGTGATGCTGTTAAAATGCAGATGACATGATGGATTGGTGCCTCTTCCTCGTCAGGTTTGACTATGGCGATCACTACTGGAGGGTGAAGAGCAAGTACTTCAGCTGCCAGTGTGGGTCTCTCAAGTGTCGTCACTCAGCTGCTGCAAGATAGAAACTCACCAAACATCACACTGCCTCCATGACTACATAAACTGTATGATTTAACCTTTGATTAGGTAAACCGCAATGAGATTTTACACTATTGACCTAATTTTTTTTTTTTAAGCGGCAAATGATAAATGTTCTCGGTGCACATGACCTGCCATATTTACTGTAAATACCGAATGAGAATGGTTTTCTGGAACAGTCCGTTTTGTGACCATCGGTTTAACTAACTTTGCAGCCAGGTTGTTAGGAATTAAAAATCTAATTTGCGGATAATTCCGTAAATTGCAAAGTGAATTAATGACACATTTTAGTAGTCCGATCTTTTCTACGAACATGTTTTTGTTTTTTACCACACGTCTACTGAGCAATTAAATGCCCTTTTAAAACATCTTTGCATCCTTTTTTTGTTTCTGTGTCAATAGACCTTTAAGTTAATAGAAGCTTATCTCATGTTGTGCGATGAGATATGGCTCACAGTGTGTACTGGATGGGGTTGAAGTCCGGGCTCTGTGCAGGCCTAACAGGGTTAACCATTCTCTTTATAGAGCTGGCTCTGTCAAGTACTTCAGCTGCCAGTGGTGGTCTCATTGTCCTGTTGAAGAAACATCACTTTTACATCACGTGGATGGCCAAGGGCTGTGTACGTTTACTTGTTCTTACCTGGGGACAACCTGACAACGTAATGAACTATGGGAAGAATTTAAGCCCGTGGAGGCAGTGTGATGCTTTGGGCAATGTTCTGCATGAAGATCTTGAGTCCTGCCGTTCATATGGATGCTACAACTGCTGTGCAATCACCTACATAAGTTGTGGTGGAGACCATGTTCATCCTTTCATGGAAACCTCTATTGATGGTGGCCTCTTCCAAGCAACAATGGTTCAGGAATGGTTTGAAGAACACTACAATGAGTTGAAGGTGTTGATTATCAAGATCTCAGTCTAATTGATCTTCTGTGGGATGTTCTGGACAAACCACTCCGATCCACCGAGGCTCAACCAAGCACTAAAAGGACCTGCTGCTAATGTCTTGGTGCCAGATACCACAGCACACTTTAAGAGCTCTAGAGGAGTCCATGCTTAAAATGAGTCAAGGCTGTTTGGGAGCGAAAGAGGTACATATACAATATTACTGCCAACACAATTGATGGAAGTCTGTGAACTGGTGATCTGTCAAAATCATTTGGCCAAGGGCTTAATGTGGTGATGTATGGAAGAGTAAATGTGAGTGCTGTTGAGTTGAATTTGTTTACGACTAAATTGCTCTGACTTGGTTGTAGGGCTGTCAACTTGTGTGCACCCCCCATAAAATGCTCCCAATGTGAACAGAGTTTCACCAGGCTCATGTTCTGATAAGAATTAGCTACATACATGTCATATATTATTTTATTACTACACTATTACCACCATGTCCATTTGAAAACGCCGAATTAGCGATGTTGTTTCCTTCTCTTTTCATGCATTAAAAATATCTGTCTCTTTTCCTCCTCGATATGCTCACACACAGCACATCCTTACAGACACACACACGGTACATAACACCCCATGTTTTGTAGACATTGTGTACCAGTTGTTTTGTCCCTGTCCTTTAAGTGTTGCCTGTGACTGAGAGAGCTATTAATACAACTTTGTTTTCATTTTGGAGGCAGTGGCTTGTAGTACTGTTGAATTGTAGTGCGTTCCTATTATTTTGTCCTCGGTGGGCTAGACTGAATAACAGAAACACTTTTAATTCAGTCCAGTGTAACAGCACCACCAGCTCCATCCTCCAAAGTGATGTTACAGTTGAAAGCCCAGCTGTTTCAACATGAACTGAACTTTAGAGCAGTCACGAAGGAGGATTTAGGGCAGGACTGCTTTATTGGAATGCATTCACTAGTGTACCTAATGTTTTGGCAAGCGAGTGCACAGTCAAATACTTGAGTAACATGCTCTTACTTTTAAAATATTGACGGAAGTCTCTCTCCTCATGCTGTAACTTGATACCAGAGTGGCTTCTCTCTCTCTCTCTCGCTTGCTCTCCTCCCTGTTGCTATGGAAACAGGGCCGGTCCAGGTGGAGCCTCTGGCTGGCGTCTTGTCGGGTCACGTGTGGGTCTGTGGACGGGGAACATCGGATGGAAAGTGGTGTCTCCAGCGTTCACGTCAACGGCGAGTTCGTGGAAACAAGCAGCTCGGATTTCTGCTCAAAGAAACTGAGGAGGGCTGCGTGATTTTTTCTTATTTTATTTTCTGTAAGGTTTGATTTGTTCCTGTTTGTTCTCCTTCCGTGGGGCTTGGTGCTTCAGAGAGGAGTCGATTAACTCGCAGGGATCTTTGGGGAAGGGGATGCTGCTGCTGCTGCCGCTGCCGCTGCTGTCTGTGGACGGTCTCGGGTGGAGGATATGTCTTGACTCCTCACTGTGAGCCAGTTGTTGTCTGCGCCGCAGTCTTTTGCATCAAAGTGGCAATTTCTTACTTTTATTTCATTTAATTCTTCGGATTATTGTCCTCCTTTGGAAGCATCCCTTTGACTTGCAGTGCTCACGCCCGTGTGTGCAGCCCCCCCTGAGGACCGGGGCTAGACGACCGGAGGAGGACCACCCATGAAAATGATGTATCATGGAGGAGTGAGACCGCGCAAACTTTGAGCAACAATTTGACGCCGGGGACAGAGACAGCATGGGAGCCATCAGGCCGACGTGGACGACAGAGCCTCTCCTCGTTTGGTTGTGAATGTTTGACTCCTGCGGTCGCGGCAGACTCGCGCACCCAAAGGACCTGCTGGGGGACGGGGCGACAGCGTGCGTTGTGATGCTTCTTCCCCACAGTCTCTTTCCCGGTGTCAGTTTTGGTTTCTCCAGCAAGATCCGCGCTATCCCAGAATGTCTCGCTTTGAAGGCGAACTGCCCAGCCGCTATGGAGGCGGCTGTCCCGCGGGGCCGGCCAGAGGGGCCAGCCGACAGCCGGGGCCTCCCGGGGGCCCGAGGGTGTACAAGCAGACGATGGCCCAGAGAGCCAGGACCATGGCTATCTACAACCCCATCCCAGTCAAACAGAGCTGCCTCACCGTCAACCGCTCTCTGTTCATCTTCAGCGAGGATAACATCATACGGAAATATGCCAAAAAGATCACCGAATGGCCATATCCTTACACCCCAGCCTGCCCCCGTAGACAAGCCCTGCAATCCCGTCACACCACTGCGCCGAACTCCGCCTAAAAATAAGCCAAATTAAGCTTCCTCGCTAGCAGTAGAAACAAACATCCAGAAAACGATACACTCGTCTTCCAGCAATTACATTAAAGATAATACTCTTTAATTCTGCACTAATAAAACATGCATAAAAATAAAATAAAAAAAATTACTCTTGACAAGTTTTATTTTAGAAAAGTGTACCCACAGATGCTGACAGTCAAGGGAACCTTAAAGAGACTAGTTTCTTAATGGAGTGTGGCGTTATTTCATCAATTTAGAGAACTTTGATCATGTACGTTTGGGAAGCTTGAGTGCAAAACGTGTTTAGTGTTTGGTTACAGTTCAGAAATATATTTAATGTAAAGTCTCCTAGTCCAGGGTTGTCTTTTCTTGTTAAGCTGTCTTACCTTCTTAGACATTTCTGCGGTGGTAAAGTGGCTGCATGCCGGCTTTCTATCCCTGACATTTCCTGGTGAAGGCTGCTGTTCTGCAGAGGGTGCTGTCCATAGTGCTGAACTCCCAGCAATCTGCATGGGTGTGACGCCAAACAAACAAGCTGGTGGCTTGTGAAACGCAGCTCTTTATGGGGCTTGAAAGCAGCTGCTGGGGCCTTTTTAATACACACAGCTTGCAGTGCCACCTGTTGAACTTGTGCAGATTCTCACCTGTGCAGATTTTTTGGCCACTTTCTGAGGAAGAATTCAACACCTTGTGTGTTTATTCATTCTTGAGCCTTTTAGCTGGCTACTCCTTGTGCTGAACCAAACCCTCATCAAGCTGTGATGTCGCATTGCCAAGCCTTTTATTCTGATGCAGAGCATTCATGGCAGGCGCTGCAGGATGATGCATTGTGGCCGCCCGAGCGGCTGGAGCCCAGTGACTGGAGCCCGTTGGCAGACTCCGTCTCCTGAGGTTCTCCTGGCTGAGCTGGAACAGTCCCCAGGGGATGTCGGAGCGGTGGTGGTGCCTAATGACACAAACAGCGTGCAGTGCAGGGAAGGGAAACACCCAACAATCTGCCCAGAGCTGTGTCCGGTTTCCTGAAATAAGACAGAGATTTTAGGCCGTGACAGACGGGTAGACGGTTGCTGTATCTTTATCTGACAGGTGAAGAGAAGGTGTGTGATCATCTGTCTGTAAATCACAGAGGAATGTGTGAGAAGCCCACAGCGTAGTTTAGGAATATCAGGGTTTTAATGGTGCATTAAGTTTCCTCGTCACTGCTTTGTAACAGCTTCTGTGGTTTTGGGGCTTTCCAAAGTCTCAAAGAAAAACCCAACCCTGGAGAAACATCAGGGTTTCTCTGCCTGGGCTCATGGCTTAAAAAATTTAACAGGAAGTCTGCATTATGAATCAAGGATGGTGACAGAAGACGGCATTAATGAGGCAGGGCAGGGGCTGGAGGGGACGGGGTGCTCCAATGAAACATGATATGTAGATGCATTATGGGACGTGTTCCTCATCTTGGCTCTAAAAGTCGTCTTTGTTATGTGGTTAAAAGAGCTTAATCTGCTTTATTTACATGCAAGCTGAATATTTTATTCAGTAGCAGGCTACACATTCTTAGTGCTTACTCACGTGGCAGTTAACGCACCATGAACCATGAACGGTCTAACAGTCTCACTGTTTTATACCAGCTGGAAATTGCACCATTGTGTGTCAAATAATAATAATCCAGAATTTCTTGGAAACCTCCCTAAAAAGAATAGCAATAATAAAAAAATATTAGATTATGTGGGAAAATTTGCTCTAGTTTATATTCATGTTCAAATGTATTGGAAACTTCAACATACATAAATAAATAAATACATAAATAAAAAGTAAGTAAAAAAATAATAGAAAAATAAACAGTAAGCAGTAGTAGTAGTAGTAGTAGTAGTAGAGTAGTTACACTGATGGATACCGACATCTAGTGTGTAATACTACCAGCATTACTTTCTTAAGTATTGTATCTGAATACATTAACTCTGGTTACCTTTTCCTCAAGCTGCTTTGAATTATCATGCGGTATGGATGTGGGACCCACTGTCTATGTTCTGCTCTGTCTGTCTTATGACTCTCTTTTCCAGGATTTGCCCGGGTCTGGTAAAACTCTCTCCGTTCTCTTTGTTTATAAGATGTCAGCCGTGTCCCACAGCTGCCACTGATGCACGCCAAAAGATCTTTTAGCTAAATTTGACTGCAGCTTCAGGTGCAGAATATGTGTTCCCAGCAGTTTGTAGTCTAGTAGTTTGTCTGTCTTGACTTCTGTTGAAAACTTCCTTAACACTCGCACTCCATTTGAGTACATGATCCTGGCCACCATTATAGCCAACTGCATCGTGCTGGCCTTGGAGCAACACCTGCCGGCCTCAGACAAAACCCCGATGTCGGAGCGTTTGGTGAGTATGACTGCTGCCTGTTTTGTAAGAGGCTTGTTTTCAGGCTGCAGACTCTGTGCCTCCTGCTATCTATCAGTTATAGACTTCTACACAGCTTCATCCAGTCCTCCCGCTTTTTTTTTTCTGTTCGTGTTCTCATACGTTTGAACCGTTCAGCGTGCATTAAGCTGTTTACTGATAATCATTGTAAATGCAAAGCAGTGTTCCATTTTTCATGCCGTCGGTGTCAGCTGGGGTCTCTCCTCGTCAGCGCCGCAGGTTAATCTGAAACCTGCAGAGCTGCCTTTGATGCCCCTGTGTATCATTACCTCAGGTTACCCCTGCTGCGCGTTCTCCCCCCACCTCTCTCTCTCTCTTGTTAAATCTTTCCATTAAAGAAGCGAGTGCTGTGAGCCCTTCTGTCCAATCAAAGAGCGGCTGGTGGCAGGGGCAGGGCTGTTTTAAGAATGAAATGTCACTCCCTGAGGCAAGGAGCCTCGCAGCTGCCCGCTTTCATTGATCCACTCTGTGAGATGGGGCTAAAACCCCTGTCTGACAGACACACCACAGAGTTCATCGTGATCAGATGTGTCACCAGCTCTGCTCCTATACGGCTTACACCGATCCGCCATAACTTTAAGACCTCTGACAGTTGAAGGCAATAGCACTGATTATGTGTCGCTTTTGTTACACCTCTCAGTGGAAGACATATATTAGGTAGCAAGTGAAAACGTTGTCCTCAAAGTTGATGTTAGAAGCAGGAAAATTGGCGGGTGGAAGGATTTGAGTGACTTTGGCCAGGTCCAAAATGTGATGGCTTGACAATTAGGACAGAAGACCTCCAAATCTGCTGCCGGCCAAGGCTTGTTGATGCATGTGGGAAGCTAAATCTGGCCCATATGGTCCGATCCTCAGACTGCTCGAAAAATGAATAATGCTTCTGACAGAAAGGCGTTAGAACACACAGCAGTTTGTTTTGTACGGGGCTGCGTAGCTGCAGAACAGTCACGGTGTGTCCATGGTGACTCCTGTCCTCTCTTGAAAGCTCCTACAATGGGCACATGGGCATCAGAACTGGACCATGAAGGTGGCTTGGTAAGGGCTGTTTTGGGACATACACAATGTTAGGCATGTGGTCATAATGGTATGGCGGATCGGTGTATCTTTCCTTCCCTAGCAGCTGTCTAGTCCTAATAAACAACTGCAGGGCTAAAAATGCCTTGACTCCTGTCAGTGAGCTGTGCCAAGTATGCGAGGGCTAATGATTATTTTCATTGCTGAATAATCGCCTAATAACTTTTCTATGAAGCAATTAATTTTTTAATTGGTTATGTTATTTGTTATTGTCCCACAGTGGGTGTAAGAGGAGGAAGTTGGGGGGAATGGATGAATAAGAAATATTTGTGAAGCACTGTACAACGAACAAACCGTCCACAATTTCTTTGTGGCGGAAAGTTGTTCTCCGATAAAGAATAGTTGGGCAGGCTTCAAATAGTTGTGGACAGAATAGTGTCATCTGAGCGCAACAACATGGCTCTGATTGGTTGTAGGACTATCCAACTGCATGCAGAGATGTTTTTTCTGTAAACAAGCTCTAACAAGTGCAATTAGACTTGTAGGTTTTCTCAGAGACGTTTCCCCATCCCCCAGTAGGAACATCTCTGGGTGTTCCCCACTCAGACGGGTGTGAATGGGGTTGAAACACTTCCCTTCACTCCTTGATAGTGGAGTCTCTGGGCAATAATGGGTTGTTGGAGTACCATTCATTTGGGAAGTAAAAGAGGATCAAAACCGATTCCTCAGATTACATGTTGTCACAGACCTTAGTCATGCCACAGATGCTCCTATTAAAACCTCAACTCCACACCAGTCTGTAAGAACGGAAGAAGCTACTCGCATGAAACGTCTTCGAGAAACCCTACAAGTCCAGCGTCCCTTGTCTCAGCTTGTTGTGTGGATGTACCATGACCTGGATGACTGAGAACCTTCACTCACAAATCTAAATGTGGAGTGACTCATAATCTGGCTCCACCAGGCCAACTCTGTTCCGCAGAGTTTAAGGTGCAATATGGAACACTATGCATATTGCGTGTTGGACTTGTATCTGGTCTAGTAAAGATTTTTCTGTCATGCTGTCCATGCAGTACATCATCTGAAGCAGAGCCGCTGCATTAAGCATAAAGAAAATCCATCGGCCAGAACTGATTCAAGCCTCCCAAAGCTCATAGTTGGTCTTGTTTGGTGTAATGTATATTGGAACTGACAATTCTCAGACAAAGTTGAGCTTCTACAAAGTATAATTACTACCAGGTCCAAAAAGAACACACGTTATTTCTGTTGTTAATATTTTGAGTGTTAAATCAATCTGTCATGTTTTCTGCAAACAAAACGTACCTTCCCTGACGTCCAACTGCTACCTAACCATCCCCAAACCATCTCCTACTTCCCTGCACTCACTTAAAACTAAACTGTAGGCCACTGTCAAACTACTGTGGTGCAGAGGGCTTGATTTTAGAGCTTGATGTTAGACCTTTTATTTTAATAGATGACATAAACTGTCCAGTGTGTACTTTTTATTAACACAGGTAAAAGTCTGTATTTCCATGAACCCTCCTCATTCCACTCTCCTCTCTCCTAACAGGACGACACAGAGCCCTACTTTATTGGAATATTTTGTTTTGAGGCTGGCATCAAGATCATCGCCCTGGGCTTTGCTTTTCACAAAGGCTCCTACCTGCGTAATGGGTGGAATGTAATGGACTTTGTGGTGGTCCTAACAGGGTGAGTAGCGCTGGCCTAATGGCTTGTACAGCTGCTAACTGATAGAGCTGATGGGTAGCAGCGATTAATGAGGGGAGGGGAAAGCTTTGCTGCTTGTGTGTGTGTGTGCGTGTGTGCATGTGTTGCATTTTTAATGATCACTAGAGTCGAGCCATTCCAGATGGCAGGGTGCTTTCTTCCTGTCTGAATAAACAGAGGCTTGATAAGGTGGCAGTGTCTGCATCACGCGAGCAGAAAACCTACAGTGCACAAATTACTGTGATGCAGGGTTTCAGGGAAATCTTGGAGGGTTTTTTTTTTGTGTGGAATGATGAAAACCATTTATATTTTCCAGCCATAACACAGTGTTGCCTTTTGAGTGAGAATTCTGATTGTCAGAGGCACTGGAGCTCATTTCATCCCTGTGAAGTGGACTGTTTCATGTGTTGTGCTGGAGCTGGTGTCAAGTGACAACTACCATGTAATGTCTGCTTTGTACAATAGAAGGAGGATCATTCCTAAACAAATCTATCTGAGAGTAAAAAAAAAAAAAACAGTGCATTGACATCACATGACACAGCCACCTGATGTCAGATAAACACTCACCATGATGGAATATTCCATTCATTCCAGTTTTGTGTCACATCAGTAAGAATTCAAATGGTCACAGGACGCTTTACAGAACCCAGAGCCTGAACCCCCCCAGAGAAATTACTAAAGCCATGGGGGCAAGGAAGAAACCTTGAGCAGGACCCGGCTCATATGGGGGGAACCCATTTGCTTGAGGCCAGCTGCCTAGACCTATACCTGCATAAGGAAGGGATGGTTCAGGGTCATCTCAGCTATTTTAAGAGAATTTTAAGTCTAAGTAGAGAGGGTGTCTGCCTCCCAAACCCAAACTGGGAGCTAGTTCCACAGGACAGAGGCCTGGTAGCTAAAGGCTCTACATCCAAATCTACTTTTAAAAAAACACTAGGAACCACAAGTGAACCTACACTTTGAACCTACATGAGTTTGAGTAAAGAAAGGGTTAAGTTTGTTATATAAACCCAACCATATTTAGGTTGGTTTAGTTGAGCTACTTCCGCCACTCTGAATGACCCAAGATGTAAGATTAAAACCAGTATACCAATAGTGTAAAAGTATTTCCAACATTTATCCCCTTTTTGGAGTTCACTAAACATTTATCTGTTACAGTGATTTAGTACTTAACTGTTGTACCAAATATTCTACTGATTAATCAAGTAATCAGAGAAGAAATACTTTATGAAAGGAGTTAGGGATGGCCCAACACCAAGCTGGTTCTCCACAGCTACCCCTAGGTGGTGGTTGGGGCTCTCTCCTTATCCCAGAGTCAGTCAGCTGTAGCCGAATACTATGTATAACATAATGTTGTATTTATCTTCCCGATACTCCTCATCCAGCTCTTTATTGATGCTGTCATTGGTTCACTGCTAAAGGAGGTGTTTTCATTAATGAGATGAACTGTTAGTTCAGACAGGAGCCACGATCAGCTCACAAGCCCAGCTCACCACCAGCTCAGCCACCTCCACCCTAGCTCCTGTTTTTATGCTGTGTCTGTCTATCAGTGTTAATGCCCGTATCACTGATGCTGGCTCTGTTCTGCACCAGGGACCAGTCGTTGCTGCTCTCCCAGAACAGAGCCATGCCGCCAAAAAGAATTTACTACTTTGACTAAAGTGGTCCTGATATATAATAAAATTGGAACAGAATTGGAACATAACATACGACAAAATTTTGTTTCTGAAACCGCAACTGTTATGTTGAAAGCAGCAGAGCCAGTATATAAGCTCAGTAATAGCTCTGTGGAAACAAATGTAAAATGTAAACACATCTTGTTGTCCTTCCTCTGCTGCTGTTGTGGATCCATTGCCTGCAGGTATGCAGCTGGAGAGCACAGCTCATGGCTCAGCCTGCAGCCAATTAGCCAAGTTTTAAATGATACCTGGCAAACTAAGCAGCTGCAGTTGACAGCTTTTGTTTTAGTTTGCTCATAACAATTCATGTTAGCCTTACAAGCACACTGTGATTATGTACAACATACCAACAGTTGTCAGTCTGCAGTCCTGCTGAGCAGGTATTATTTTAAAGGACTCTTATTGGCTTTTTTACCTTCAAAAGGTAACTGTAGTTGTTATCAGCTCGAGTAAAAACGTACCAGACAGAGAGGAGAGGTTGCTGCTTGACAACAAATTGAACAAGATAATATTTGGAATAGTCTGTTTCTCCTGTTGATTTGGACTCCGGCGATGAAGCATTGCTGGAGCACTAATGTTGCACAAAGACTTCCGGAGCGTTAGTTGCCTCAGCTAGCTGTCTCTGGAGATTTTCATTTTGAGTGATTTACATCAACGGGCAGATCACAAGGATACTCTCTCTTGGATTATTCTTTCTTCCATGTATCATCCAGTGACATGCTAGTTCAATATATGATGGCGGAACTGTTCCAACTACAATTCCTCTTGCAGGCACCTGGATATTGCTTGACATTTTCACTAGAAATACATCAGTCATTGATCCCAACAGAACTACAACTTTCATGATACAAAATCAATCCTTCTGGTCTTCCAATCCACATCCTCCTTGGAAATCTGGAATTATTGCTGCACTGACAGTGCTTAGACTTGGGTAAAAACAAAATCTCCTTTGGACTATTTAATAGCTGTTAGTTCACCAACAAGAGACCTCTTGACTATGATTTACTGAAAGATAGTGAGATCGATTTTTTTTTTTCCTTTGGCTTAGTTGTAGCAACAACACAATAATATTTCCCAGACTGTCCCTCCTTGGTTGGTTTACATTGGACACAGGGGATTATAAATCACACCTTGACAGCTTTCAGTTGCAACAATTCAATATTTTTTCCTGCTCGCTCCTGAAGTCACATTCTTGATCTCATCAGCTGCTCAGGTGTAGTTCCTTTCAGTTGTGCCACATCTGATTAGTACATATCTGTCCATAAGGTAATGTTTTTTTACTATCTCTCCATAGCCAAGACTGACTGACTTTTATGCTTACTTAAGTAGCACAGAAGTCGTACAGATGAAGGGAGGACAGGTATCCTGTTTCTATATTAAATGGTAACCTGCTTGCACCTTCTTGTATTCCACTGCTCTGTACAACAATTTGAATCACTTTTTAAATGCTTTTAATGTCTGGCCTTATTTAAATATCCAAACCTTCTGCTTGTTAGCTACATCCCTATCTTACTCGTCTGGTTATAGTCTGCTAACCTTCCCTGTCCCCTCAACTAACTCATATTCTATACTACATTCGACCCTTTCTTCTTCCCTGGTTCCTGCTGAAGAAACCTGGTGCAGACCTCTATTTGTAATTTACCATTTTTCTCAGAAATAATGGAAAGAGCACTTGTAGCTCAGGTCCTCACTCATCGCTTGGACAGTAATTTGTAGTTTCTAGTTTCTGTCCCTTCCAAACAACGACAGCTGAGTCCCGGCTCTTACTAATCTTTCTCGATTGTGTCTAAGTGCAGCCTACTGCACTGCTGATGCTGCTGATAGGAATTATGTTGGAATCACTGGCATCACTCTTTCCTGATTCAGATTGTACATAATTGGTTGTAATTTGCTCAAACATTTCAGCGGTGTCCCTCAGGGCTGTGTCTTAGGGCCTCACTTTACACTTTACTGTGCTTGTAAGACCTGCGGTGTCTTGAAAAACCTCTGTGAATAAAATGGCTGATTTATATACTAGTTGTAGCTTATTTTAATTGTTATACTTCTACATCTATTTCAACCATTTTGAGATTGTTTCCGGTAGCTTTTTTAAATTATATGCTCACTCTCTGATTACTACTTAGACCTTCTTCATTACTTAGGTTTGTTTTTATTAAATCATAAGCTCTGTTTTATCAGTTTAGTTTTATTTGAACTCCTGTAACTATAACTAACAAATATTTAGTATTCTATTGGGTTTTTACTTTTAAGTTGTGATGCTACTACAAATCATCTTGGGAGTAACCAGAGAGGGTCCCTTGGTATTGAATGAGAAGGCTAGTATGGTAATAATGTTATTGGTGTGGGGGGATGGAGAACATGTGAGCAAGGTTGGCTGTAGCATTGGGGGTAGTGATGGAGGATGCTGTTACACTGCAGAAAGTCCCTGGACGCCTGCTGGTACCTCCAGGGAATGGCCCAGCCTCTCTTACACAATTGCACAGAGGTTTATTTGGACCATCTTGGGCTTGTGTCAGGAACCTTATTTGCAATAAACAGAGCCTCCGCCAATTCCCAAAACCCTCATCAACGCCCCCGCCACTCCCACTGGAAGTCACTGGAAGCCACCGAGCCTTTGTTCTTGTTGTTTTCTTGTGGAGGTGGCCTTTTTGTAGGCTTCCAGTGAGTGTCCCAAGGACAGCTGATGAAAAAGTAGCAAGCCGGTTGCACAAAGAATTTTACAGTTTCTGGTCCTTGCTCAGTTTGATGTTTTGTAGTTGCAGAGTAAGGTAGCTGCTCTTTAAGATCTCACAACACACCGCAATAGGACAAAAGGAATAGAATACAGGGCAACCAGTGTTTGCAACACATAACAAACAGCTACGATTATATCTAAAAGTCCTACATATAGAAAAACAACTTGGTTTGTATAAGTATGTATAGGCTGTGTGAATGCATGTATGCCACATGTACTCTGAGCTGAATATGTTGAGTGTAGAGGTGAGGATTATTGACAAATTGTCGGGGCATGCAGCCAGAGCCTCTTCCAGTGTGTGTTTGTGTGGGTGTGTGTGTGGATGGGAGCGGCCTAATTCAATTGAAGCTGAGCAGGCTGACATGATAACCATAATTGTAGGGCTGGGTGGTGGACAGAGGCCATTACAACAACGGTCTGGTCATCTTATCAATGCCATGCTACACTGGCAGGCTGAGCCATGTTGTCAGGGTCGAAACTGGATTGCTCCTGTGAAACTACGCATGCACATGCAGCTGACACGCTTAAACATGCATGCACGCACATGTAAAAAAAAAACAACAACCAACCAACCAACCAAAAAAAAAAAAAAAATAAAACACATCTCCATGATGAGATGTCCATTTCCTGCAGGATGTGCTGTGCAGAAACCCATAGCCATTAGGCATTAGCAGTGACTCACTGATAATCAGCATTCAGCTGATATGGACTCCAAGACCTCAGTCAGCTTGGAAACCAGTTTGCAATATGGACATTCACACTTCCCTTGTGTCAGATTGAAGAACGTTGGGTCTGAAAACCATGCAACAAGTAAAACAAAGGATACACTTGTATACATCAGCCACAACATTAACATCTTGTGACAATTCAATGTTCTGCTGGAAACTTTTGGACCTGGCATTCATGTGGATGTTACTTAGACATGTAGCACCCACCTACACCAGACCAGGCACCCCCACCCCATAGCAATGACACTCCTTGATGTCAGCAGCCATCCCCATCAGGATGCAGTCTGATACAGACACACAATGCTTTAGGAACAACTAAAGAAACATGAAGAGCAGCACAAGGTGTTGACCTGGCCTCCAAATTCACTAGATCTCAAACTGATCAAGTATCTGTGGGATGATCCACTTGGCCCCTCCCCTCAACCCATAGGACTCAAAGGCCCCCACTAACAACATTCTGTTGCCAGACACCACAGGACACCCTCAGAAGGCCCATGCCCATTCTCTAATGAGTCACAAGGGAGACCTACACAATATATAGGAAGGTGGTCATAATGTTATGCCTGATCGGTGTATAGTATAGCTGCAGTCATCTTACGCTAATAGCTTATCTGTTAGCTTTCTACTGTTAACTGAGGTTAACATTATTTTTATGGATTTTCTGATTAAATTAAAACAATAATTTGTTTTATTTTATTTTAATTTTTAAGGTTCTTGGACAAAACAGCCAGCCATTGTCAGATAAATCTATTTCCCCAAATATCAGCTCTTTATAATGCATATTGTTGATTAAGCTGCTGCTGCTGGGAGCAAGATTTGTAACTGTTTCGTGAGAAGAATTGCAAAAACGTTGTTTGTCAGTAAGACACTCCTGTGAGATTTCATGATGGGGCGTGTTCCAGCTGATAAAGAGAACAATATAAAACTCTGCACGCAATTGGATGGTCCCCCAACCAGTCAGAGCCATTTTGTTGTAAACAAATTCAACTCCATTGTGCTCACATGATGTGTATAACTATGTTGCATTACTCTTCTTCCCATGGCTGCATAAAGCCCACCCAAACAATTTGATTGGCCTGGCAGATGATTGCTGGAGCATAATTGGTTCCCAACGGAGGGATTCCAGGCCAACGTTACACCACAAAAATATTGTGAGCAGGGAAGTTTGTCTGGCTTCCAGGCTTCCATGTTGCAATCTTGAATTTGTGATAAGGTAAGGGTGTTACCTATTTCTATATTTTTTTTCTGTTCAGGTTTGTCAGTTTATTTCCATCGGCCTTGCTTCTTCTTCAGTTTCTGTGTGTTTCCCACAATGCTTTTTCTTAAATCCCAAGAAAGGCTGGTGAACTCTGCAGGGCATTCAGCTGTTATTTATACACCTAAGAAGAGAGAGTGACAGCCATGGCATGGTAACAGGAGGAGAGTATCCAGGGAGAAATAGTGAGAGTCATGCCCCCTATTAGTCTCTGGTTGGAAAAACCCGGTGTCTCTGCTTTATCTATGTCACAGTTATTCACTGCAGATGTTTTACACGGCGTCTGCTGTTAAATTTCACTGGTGCTTAGTTACAAATAGGTTGTAGCAAGAATAAAATTACTTCCAGCCGATTGTCAGTGAATAACAAAAAAAAACAACAACAACAAAATCTTACAAAACTTCAAAGAGCTTGTTATTAGTATAGCATCTGTGGTCTGTCTCTTTCTTACGCCTAGTTTATAGTTTGGCGTCACTTCTATGCCCTACCTATAGCGTAGTTCTGGACCCTATGCCATAGTCTACGGCGCCGTGACCTGACTTGAGTCTCCCTGGAAACGTAACCATGCTTTCAGAAATTGGGAGATGGCACAAAGATGGGAGACTTAAAAGCACCCAGTCATAACAGGGATTCTTGCGTCCATGTAAGTACACTAGACGGGAGACACGCCCACTGCCATTGTTTTTGCAGATGCCCTACGTCTACAAGAAGCAGTTGTTCACACTCAGTCTAATATATCCTAGACCATCACATATGATGCTATTCACTCCACATGTGAGTCCTCATGAGTCTTTGGCTCCCTGCCTTTTACGTGTTCCAATAAGATGTAGGGGTTTGCTAATAAGAGCATATAGAATCTGACTCCCCCGTGCTCCTACTTAGATCAATAGTGTATTGAGCTGAACTTAGATGGAATAGTCAGCACTCCTCTTTATGTGGTAGCTGGCTGGATTTAAGCAGCGGGATCTCTGCAGTCGCTTGTTCATACAGTACAGCCTCCCCACTGCCACACACAGCTTAAGATAGCACAGCATAGGGGAAAGATTTTAAGATACCCATGACAGATACCGTTTACAGTAACTTGTGTAGAGCCTCACAGCAGGAATGCAGTAGCTTAGTTTAGAATTTCTTGCATTTTACATGCAGAGTCAAATTAAATCACAACTGGTCTATGTTTTGGATGACGTACCGTTCTAAAATCACTCCAGTCTGCAACACAAACCTGAAAGCCCAAGTTCAGAATATTTGCCTTGTGTGAATTTGGAGGAGGTCACTACATCTGTCATATGGAGAGATGTAGTGGTAATGTAACAGAGGGCTAAACAATACTTTTGTACTTTTGTTTCTTTGTCATTTTATAATGTGCAATGTTGGCTCGCAGTCACAAAAGACCGTATAGGCAAAGAAGTAGGTCTGGCTTCCAGGCTAAGGTATTCTAGCAAGCGAGGCAAAGTCTCTACTTGGAGGGGTGAAAGTTGACTCTAAATTATTTGACTCATGCTTCAACCATTGTTCCTAGAACGATTTTTGCACATATCCAGTGGTCACTTCATGTAGTCTCACTGCATAACCTTTGGTTTTACCAAACTATAATTGGAATTGGCTGACTGGTAATGTTAAAAATTCTAAATGCTTTCTTCTGGAAGGTAATACATGTAGGAGTCCAAATCTAATATTTGTTGCTTCCAAGTTACTGAAATGGGCAGTGAATGTCCAGATTTTGTGCACTGTTGTTTTTCTGCTTGTACAGATCTTGCTACACATATAGATAATTAAATTTATACACAAAGGAAAACATCAGAGGCAGTCTGGTGTAGGACAATATTAAGAGAGGAAAGCTGTTGTCAGCTAGAATGCTGCTGTCCCAATTCCAAACTGACTTTGCTGCTACTTGTGAAGTAGGAACCAGAGTTCATTTGAACTCACAAGTCTGCGAGCTGGGACAGAAGTCTTTTTTACGTGGTAGCAGGTTAGTATTTGCTCGCAGTCAAACAGGATTACCGTTTCAGGGGAAAGTGGGCACTTAAACACTTCCTGTGCTCCACTGTGATTTGACTCATTGTTCCTGACGGCGGAGTCTGCTCTCATTTAAAAAAAATGTCTGTTCCAGGCCTCTGATTTGACTTGTGGTTTTGTGTGACTTATTTTCTTTTGAAATCTTCACAGCAAATGTGTGCAAACGTGCAAAAACACCTATACAGCCACAAATCTAGAACTGGTGGAAATAAAGCAGAGTTTTTCCTTTAAAGCAGAGCGTTACCTCGATTCACACGAATTGGACCTTCAACCTGACTTTAGGACTTTTTGACAGCAGTGACTTGTGACTTAACTTGGACCTGAGCTTTTTGACTTGAAAATTAGACTAGATGTGGCTCTGCCTTAAACCTGTAACCTTTTGTAACTGCTACATCTATCCCCAGGACACTTATCTGCTCTACGTCCCAACGTAATCAGTTCAAATCTACATACAATTTTTCAAACATGAAAACGTGAGATTTGCGCTCATTCTCAAATCGCCTTGAGCCTCCCTGAGTATTGTTGTAACAGCCTTGCTCTGCTTCTCTGGCTAAAAGAAATAAGGATTTTATCCTCGGCTTGTATTTCTTGTAGCATTGCTGTCTTTGTATCATTTTCTACAACTTAGATGAATGCTCTATCACTGCATCTGCTTGTTTTGGTGGTTTGAGCTATGAGTTTAAGTACACGAGAATTTGGGAACAGTACTTCGTATTTTATGGTAAAAACGAATTTGTATTGAAAGAAACGGAGATAGCATGTGTTTGTATTCCAGTCAGCCCTCCATCTGTTTCTCAGATCACTGTAGTCTGGGATCAGCCTCGGCAGCATACATATTGGCGCGATTATGATAAGAGCTGGTTTGTGTATTTGCTGTGTAAATGTCTTGTGATCAGCAGAGGATCCTGACTGTCTCTCAGCAGCATCCACACCTCCCCCTGAACTTGTAGCAGGGACTGCTGGCTCTCAGTGTTTGGCAAACAGGCTCATAGTGCCAGTAGCAGTAGTAGCAGTGCGTGATACAGCACAGTGCTGCACACCTTCTGTAGAGAGGCAGGAGACCAAAAGAGAAAACACAGGCTCCCGTCTGAGTCCTGATGAAAGTACAGTAAAACACAAGGGATAGATGTTAGCCAGTCTATTGTTTTTGTTCTTTTTCTTAAAAGGTCTAAAAATGACTTGCATATCTGGAATTTTAAGCTCTGTCTACGCATAAAGCGGTTCACTCATCATCGCCTTTGTATAGTTGGTCGCTAGTGGATGTTCCAGGCTGTGGTTGCCAAGGTAACGCTCTTGTGTATTTCCCCATGCCAGATGTTTCCAAGTGAAACAAGCAGCATATTGTTAGAGTACGGACGGAGCAAGGTGAACTCTCCAAGCCTGCTGTTAGTATTGGGTATTTGAAGGTTGCAACCAAAGCCCTGGATGGTGTTTCCAACTCTGTGCTTCCGTCATTTGTCAGTCAACCCAATTATACGCCATCACTTCAGTTGTGTTAAACTTGATACACATGCACTTTCATTTTTTTTTTCACCTATCAGCTCTACAACTTGCTATATTTCATTACATTTCATGGTCTCTTGTCATCACACCCCTGCTATGCTCTTGCTGAGTGCACACCCCTTTAGTTTGAGTTCATATTCTCCTGCTTAATTAACCAAAGAAGACTTTTGCCACAGGTGATCAAAAAAGCAGAACCACAGAAATGCAAGATAGCAAGGGAGTGCAGAAAATTTCAGACACGGTGGAAAAATTAATATTTCTTCACAGAAAACGAAGAGACGTGTCTGTTTGATTTGCGATGGAACTGCTGCTGTGATGAAAGAGTAGAATATGCGATGATACTAGGACATCCACACTCAAGTTACGATGACTTGCTTTGCTTCACAGAAAATCAGACTGAGAACCAGAATGACCAACAACTACTGTATCTCTGTGATGTCTTTCACATCTCAACCACCAAACTTCCTCCTGCCCTGCCAACCATCCTTCAGTCCAAGAATCACTGCTCCCACTGACGCTGTGACCAGTAACAATGAATTAAAAATATATTCCACAGTATTCAGGTCTTAATAAGTCCTATCCTTTCCCATTATCCTCCACCCCACCCATCATCCTGACTAAGAAGCAATCTGGAGCTGCTTTTTAGTGAACGAGCTGCAAATGATGAAAACCCTTTAATGGAAAGCTGTGATGTTGGCTGTTTGATTTTCTTGATATCATATATGAAGCAGAATTTACTTACATTTATTTGCAGATACAACTCACCTGAATGGCCCAGCCCTTTTTTGCCACATGTGGTGAAAAAAGTTCGGACTCCCCTGGTTTAGATCAACAATAGAGGGCCATTACAAATAGATAAAAGTCTGTTCTAGCAGAAATATTAATAAATCACTTTTACATTACAAATGTGCTCATTTGACACACCATCAGTGTATTTATTAGAAATATAGGAAAATGAAATGCCAGCAAGCATGCATTAATTGAATCCATGGACACCATCTAGTGTATTTTCCGATCACATGTTAAACTTTTATTATTTTGTTTCAACGCTGAACAGAAACAGCAGTCAGCCAGTCAGGTGTTATAGCTCCAGACAGCTGCTTTGCCGTTATAGAGAGGATTATCAGACTCTAGGCTGTGATGGCTGTGTGGTCAGAGCTAATGCACACTGGCCGCCACAGATATCTCTGAGAAGTCAGACCGTGGCATTTGTACAGTGAGCTCCTCTCTAATCAGCCTCTCTCTGAAGAGAAAGGCTGGAACAAATAAATGAATAATTGATTAGGTTTCACCGTGGATGAATTAGCCCAGTTAGAGAGTGCATTTTGGTCTCTTTGATAAGCGCTGTACACAGTATGGCTGCAGTGTACTTTACCTCAGGCAATGTTATACGTCCTACTATAAATATAGTGCTGTTATGGCATGATATGCTGGAACTATTACTTATATTTCCTATGAAGACATGAACTATTTTAAGTCAGACAGCTCACTTGTGGCCTGTCTCTGCCATCAGATATAAATGCACTTGCTGAGCTTGTCTCCAGCTTTCCACAGAGCAGTTTTGGTCTTAGTGTGGAGTTGTTGCTGTTTCATACCATATGGGTGAAAGAAGAACTCCTGACGTGGACTATTTTGTGGTAGATGAGAGCAGTTTTGATGAAATTGATGGGATTTGAAGTTGAAGTGACTGACAGACTAGAGACTGTAAGAGCATCCATCGGCATTTAGAAGTCACAGCATGTCTCCTTTTCTCCAGCTGTGGCCTCATCAGCCTAAAGTTTTCCAAGAGAGCCTACGTTTGTGAGAACCTCTGACTAAGGAAATAAATTCTAACATCTAGCTTAAAGGTATTTTGAATTGAATTATAATAACGATATGATACATGATTTTCAAAAATCATCATCAGCAGCTTCAGGTACATCTACATACACCGAGCTGTTGTCATTGCTACATCATCATATTATTGTGGTAATGCGCTCTTAAAAAGAGCTATTACTATTTACTAATAATTACTTGAGACGACAGTGGCTATCACTATTCATTATTCATTAGACATTTCCTGTATGGTACCAGGTTGCGCTAGACTTTTTCGTTGTCCGAGTCATAAAAATCCCGTCATAATCTATTTTTACCCATCACGTTAATATTTTAAAATGATAATAATGACATTTTCAATGGCATTTAATTTTCATTAAAGTTTCATTAACTTTAAGTAGTTTTTCAGAACAGTATTGACTTTAAATGGAGAAAAAACAAACAAAAAAAAACTCGGAACGGGACCGTTCTCGGTACCGTAGGGTTGAAGTACTTCGGTGGTATGCATATTTAATTTTGGTAGCCGTTAGCTGCATAGACACATGACTATGGTTAGCTCTGACATGTGCATCAGTGTAATCAGTGTACCAGGAAATCGTGAACCGACAAAACTCCGCGATGAGACAAGAGGCAATTAATATGCTCACTCGCCACCAAGTGGTCAGGGGTGTGAATTGCAATCCGTCAAAATGACAGATGGCCTTCAGATTTTTCCATCACAGTTTAAAAAAAAAAAACGGTCAATGACGGAAAATATTCGGTTAACGCGACCCCTGTATATACCCTATACTTGCAGGTCAGTGCCAATCTTATCTGAACCTGAACGGTTAACCAATAGACTCTACAGACTTAATAAACTTGTTAAACAAAAAGAAAAGTTTCTATACTAACCTGGCACCACTTTTCTGGCCTTTTATGATAAAACTCCTCTATTCGAGTCAGTCAGTGAGACGTTGTGGGGAGAGATGAGATGAGGAACAACAGTCATGGACATCATGGCGGCACAAGCTGGAGCCCGCTTCTGTCGCTGTGCGGTGGGGAAGTTGAGCTTAGTTCAGAAATAATTTGATTCACAGCGTATGCTGGATAACTTCACAATAATGTTCTAACCTTTATAAATCAGGCTTAATAATTCTTGTAGGAGCAGGGGTAATCCATACAAGTAGGAATAAAATATCTTTATGAGGTGCAAGAAAGAAAAACTGCCATTTATGTATTTAAAAGAATAGTACAAATATCCAAAAGATGTATAAACGTCAACTGTTTGCAGCTAAGTCCTAAAATAAATTGTACCAACTTCCCACAACCTCCATCTGTCAGATTACAGTGTACGCTCTGTCCGTTTGCTGTGCTCAGTGCAATGGTGAAGAGGCCTGATGGGGTCTGGGGTGCTCGACTGGCAGCCGTGTACGTGACTCTCCGGGCCATTTGTTTAAATGGACTTGTATTCCTGGAAAGTGAGCTGTGCCTCGATCTGTCCACTCCGATGAGATTGCAGCAAAACAGAACAGAGATCGTACCAGGAAAGGACAGCGAGCCTTTCTGGTCAATGACACAGTGAAAATCTTTTTTTCTTCTGACAATAATCATAAAACTTGTTATGTATTTCTTTACTTGTGGGCGTGTGGCTCTGCAAACTCAAAAAGGAGGAATACCAAGTGAAGCTGAAGGACCTTGCTCATACAGTATGTTTTGTTCTATTATAAGAAATCCACTGTGTTGATATATAGTTAATATATGACAACCAATGGATAAGCTGTGGTTAAAAGGCATCTCTTCAAATCAAGGGTTGTTGTATGAGATTTGGCCAGTAGCTAGTTTGGTGGTTAATAAGTTCCATCCACTGAAGACTAGAATTGTGCCCAGTGATGATCCCATCACTCTGTCCTGCTGTTTCTCCTGCTTGGAGTGATGGTTGAGCAGTCAGAGCTTTGTGGGGTTGCATCAAGAGGGAAAACATTTATCTATTTGGCTGGTTACTTTATAGTCTGGTGTAGCTGGAGAAAAATCTTATCAGAATAAAAGTCCGGTAACTCACTATTTAGATTTCATCCTCAGGCGTGTTTCAACCACAGAGAAACAATCTTCTGAGACATTTTGTTGTAAACAAATTCAACAAACTCCCCAGTCCACATTTATTTTTTTGTGGGGGAAAGTTGGCATTTTATTTTAGCTAGCCAGTCTACTGTTAAAAATGTGCAGCATCCTCCGAGGGAGGCACTGCAGAAGGTACACATAAATTCCTCTAGAAATTATGGATTAAACATGAGTCAAGTAATTTAGAGTCAAACTTTCTCCCCTCCAGGTAGATAGAGGCTTGGCCTTGCTCGCTAGAATGCCTTAGCCTTCTAGGTCTGGAGTCACTCTGCTGTAAACTGGCAGGAGAGTGTGTAGAGCTGAGGATCAGACCAGGAGGAAGATGATAAGGTGGTGAGCTGAGCTAAAGGCTGGAGAATGAGTGGCATAAGGCTGAGTGAGGCGTACAGGAGAAGCAGGCGAAGGCTGTTGACCTGAAGAACAGCGAGACGCAAGGTTCAGGCAACATGAAAAAGAGCACGGCTGAAATTAGACGATCTGGTTTAGGATGACGCGAAGAGCAACTGCAGAGGCTGATGAGTGGATGAGCCCTTGGTGTACAGACTGATGGGCAGCAGAAGCACCACGCCCAGACAGACACACAGAGAGAGGAGAAACAGGTGGAGTAACAATAAACAGTATACAAAAGAGAGGAGGAAACACAAGGGATCAGGGAGAGGCAAAGTCCAGATCATGACAGAAAATGAAACAAAGCAGGTGTTATTATTACAAAGAATGGGCTCCCTGGAGGATACAGCAGGCTATAGAAATGTTTAGGTTATGAATTAGGTGAATATCATTAAGAATTATTCACCAGAAAAGAAGAAGAAGGTTTCCTTCAACAGGTGAAAGAAGAATCCTCAGGTGTGGCTGGTTAGGACGGTAAGACTAGCGGGGGTGCAGAGGACGCAACAGACCACAGTTCAATACATTTGCATTACATCCACTGCTAATGAACAATAGTTTTAATGTGCGGTGGTCCTTTATTTGAAGAAATAACCGAGCCATCTTGTTTTTAAATCAAGCTGTGCCATTGTGTCAGGCTTTTAAAGGTTTACATCTTAAGCAGGAACCTGTGGGGTTTGTTGTTGTTGACGAGGACAAAATTACAGAATAACATCAGACTTCCTCTCAGTAAATCCTTAAACAATAATACTGATATGTCACTTTCCTTTAGGACCTCACACCTCCCTCACTGTGTGACATGAACAATGCCAACAGGCAGTTCTAAAGTATTTCCCCTTCTCTCTAATTGGGTCCCATCTGTTTTCCTGGCAGACGTCTGCAGTGTGACAGTAACTAAACAAATGATCACTACAAGAAATGATAGTTACTATTCATAGTATGGCCGAGGCACTCTGTTATTTGTTAGTTCATTTCATAAAGCTACGCTATACATGTAGAGATATGAATGTGTGAATGTAAAGAGACCCAGTCTATTCTCTCCCTGAGCCAGCGCTGGTCTCCTGGCTGTTTGTCTCTAATGAGATCAGTGGAGCCTCCTTTGTTTCTATGGCGACACCTCTAGACGTCTTTGTTGTGGCTTACCCTCCCGAGCATCTCTCACTCCCTGCCTTCTGTGTCTCTACTCTTTGGCTTTGCAATCTCCATATCCTCCCTGTTCCCCTCACGTCTCTTTGCCCGGGTCTCCAGTCGTTTGTCAGCGTTACAGTACTTTTATCGGTGTCATCAGGCTACTATACATGTGCCCCTGATCCCTGCAAGAGAATGAATGTGTCATACACTAGTAAAGATGGAGACGGAAAAGTTGCAGCGCAAGTGTATTTGGGTGATTTTGTTATGAGGTAATGGCCACGATTATCAGGAAATATCAGCTGTACGCCCAGATGAGGAGGAATGAAAGGTTTTTACTGCCACCCATAGGACAAGGCAAACGTGTGGAGTTGTTCATCTATAAAAAAAACTATAAATACATTAGGCATAGATCACAGTAAAAAAAAAAATCTGTCGAGCGGAACATTAAAAAAGTACCTGAGTAGTCTAGCAAAAGCTTGTGGAGGTTAATGTCCTAAAAAGTCCTGCAAAATAAATTTTCACTAAAACGATTTCTGCTAGAGTTTTTATGTTTGTGCTGGATATTTAACTTGTCATACATTACAATATTTTGATAGGATGTTTTAATACATAAAAATTAATTGAAACAGATTCACTGCTCCGTGCGAATAAGATATCACAAATGGTGCCTCCTACATGCATGTCTTAAAATGAGCGTTATGGCTAACGCAGTATTGCAGATCAGCCGAACAAGACACTAAACTAATTTTAGGAAACTATACAGTATCTATACGGGTGTGCCCTATGTACCCCCGACAGGTGCTGTTAGATTAGTTGATGTTAGAAGCAAGAAAAATGGGAAAGTGGAAGGATTTGAGTGACTTCGACAAGGACCAAACTGTGATGCTAGACGACTGGATCCGAATGTCTCCAAAACAGCTGCTCTTGTGGGGTGTCCCCGGTCTGCAGTAGTGACGGTAGTGATCAAAAGTGGTCCGAGAAAAGTGGTGAACCGGCAACAGGGTCATAGGCAGACAAGGCTGGATAATTGCTGAAAAAGTGAATACTGATTCTGATAGAAAGGCGTCAGAACACACAGTGCATCGCAGTTTATTGTTGTGTATGTGGAGGTGTACCTGCAGACCAGTCAGGGTGCACAAGAGCAACAGAACGGAGCAATGGATGAAGGTGGCCCGGTCTGATGAATCATGTTTTCCATTACATCACATGGATGGCTGGGTGCATGCGCATCGCTTCCCTGGGGGACACATGGCACCAGGATGCACTCTGGGACTAAGGCAAGCTGGTGGAGGCAGTGTGATGATTTGGGCAATGCTCTGCGGGGAAACATTGGGTCCCACCATTTATATGGATGTTACTTTGACACGTATCACCTACTTAAGCATTGCTGAAGACCGATGTCCACCTTTCATGGAATCAGTACTCACTGTTGGCAGTTGCAGGCTACTACACCCAGACACAAAGCAAAAATGGTTCAAGAATGATCTGAGGAACACAGCAATGAGTTCAAGGTGTTTATTTGGTCTCCAAACTCTTACACTTCTAGAGACCTAGTGGAGTCCAGTAGGAGAAGTGGCTGATCAGTGTGTTTGACAAAAACATTATGCACAGATGGCAGTGCAGTAATGTGTTTGCCTGTCATAGAGACATGAGGAGATGCATTGCCCCTTGCAAAAACAACCTTCTAGCGTCAAAATCTGAACAGAAAATAGAACAACACCGGATTCATTCATGAGGTAAGGGGCTGATGAGACCCTGCTGTGGATGTACTGCATATACAATACATACAGTATAGCACATTGGTTTGGATTCAGCTTCAGATTTCTTCAGTTCAGCACTGGATATCAGCTGTGTGTACTAGCTGGCATACTGGCATTATGACTGGGACTATGTCTGAAAACACTGCCCAATCAGCAGTTCACACTAAGGGGATACTAATGAATCATCATGTTTTTACATCATCACTTATAGGTATAACATTGCATGAATTTTGGCATCTATGAAATGTAACACTGAGGAAGTGTTAGCAGGCTTTGTCATGGAGCTCCTGTGCAGTTTCTGTTAAACCTAATTTACGTCACTTCTACGCCCTAGCCTTGGACCATAGCACTTCCCCAGAAGTGTAGCAGTTGGAACAAGCCCAGAAGGTTCTGCTTTCTTTAGCCTCCTACTAACCATCTACTCAGACGTCTTCTCTGTATTCTGTGCTGCAGCGATTTCAGTGATTTCAGCGAAACGTGAGTCGCTCGATTCCACCCATCAAGTACAGAGTGAAACTTAACACAGCTGGCTAGCGTTTTAGTAGTGTAAATACGCGCCTCACCTGTCATCACCTTGAACTTGGTACTGCAAGTTTCCTTCAGTGGTAGAAATTACTCAAGTGGTTCCACGTTCCTCTTGCAACTAGCTAGCTGACATGAATATGTTGTGGAAACAAACACAGCTTGAGAGCTTGGCTAAAGCCTAACTCAGTTTAATCATCATAATTTGCCTTAGGTTTGTTAAATGGGCCCCAGACTGTTTCTGTTTTACTGGTTCTGGTGTATTTCTTCATGCATTAAGGCCTGAAAAACTGGGACTGTGATTAATGCACTTCCTTAATTAGCGCAGTGCAAAGGGAGATGCATCTCATCTCCGTCTCCTTCTTCACAGGATGTTTGAGTCTCTACCAGCTTTTGTCTTATTCCAATTCTTTGCTCACTGTAGCCACGGTTTCTTGTTCTCAGCTGACAGGAGAGGCTCCATGTGTGATTGTCTAGTCTGGAGCCCATCCGCTTCAATGTTGTGCATTCAGAGATGTTCTTCTGCGTACCTTGGTAGCATCACTTGATTTATTCAGTCACCGTTTCCATTCTGGTGCAGTAGCTCAAACCAGTCTGGCCTTTCTTCCCTGATCTCTGCCATCAACGAAGCAATTTTGCCCAGAGAACCACAACTCACTTGATGCATTATCTTTGGACCATTCTCTGTAAACCCTGAAAGTAGAATATCCCAGTAGATCAGCAGTGTCTGAAATACTCAAACCATCCCATCCAGCCCGAACAACCATGCCGCAAAGTTACTTTAAGGGCCCATTTGATAGCCCTTTTGAATAAGTTAATGGACATTTCTCATTAAACTACCCTGCCTGCACACTCCTCCTTGTAGGGTTGTGTCAGTGTCTGCAGCTGCAAATGAAAATGAGCTGCTGCTCCTGCTGCTGCTGCTCACGCCTTTACCGGAAGAAGGTTTTGCCTTTTATTTTATTTTTTTTTCGTTGCCATGGATACCAAGGTAGATGATATACTGTAGATGTGTCTGAGGTAAAGACATTCTCTTCTACGTTTTTCTGATTGGTCATTTAGCATGTAAACACAGCCACAGTCTTGTCATAGTTGTGTTCCATTTATGTGTACAGTGATTTAATCAGACAACCTCACGGTTATAAAATCTGGATTTTTAGCACCATCTTAGAAAAGACATACTTTTCCCATTGCCTGACAGCAGGAACTCAAATACGTAATTGAGAACATCTTTATTGGAAATTCAGGTGTATTAAAATACAGTATATGTGAACACAGAGAGGAGGAGAGAGGCTAACAGATGTTAAGGTTTTAGGATTAGGATATTAAATCAAATATATATATATATATATATATAACATGTTTTGGAATGCAGAATGCAGTGCTGGGTGTTCAGCTTGGCTCAAGTTGCACTGGAACAAACAGCAAAGACGACAGTCAATGGTGACCTGGCACATAATGTAAGTTCTGCGCCTGTGGGACACCTTCTGGGAACCTGGAGAGCCAGGAAGTTTGGAAAATATTTGTTTATTTTGATGTTAAGATGAGATAAAGATGTCAAGTGAGGAATGCCTTCTGAATATCATGCCCTGGTTCACTAAGCTAATTGAAAAACCAGCCAAAGGGGCCCAAAACTGTCAGACAGGAAAATGTCTGGTCATGGTCCTTAATTGTAGCCCCAAAATGGCTAGATCTGAGTTTTCAGTCTGTTTACAGGGAGTCTTTAAGAGTCTGTTATCATTAAATATGTGTTGGTAGCCAAGTTTATCCTGCAGGAGTTTCTGAGGCGGAAATACATTCATGATGAGGGAAAATATTGTATATATGTGTATGTATAACGCGGGTAGTTGTGTTTGATCTTGAGATTTGTAAAACTAAACCATTTCTATATAATGTATGTAAGAGGACATTTTCTTCAGCCTTCTTTCATTGTTGTTGTGCTGTTGTTATTAAAGTCTGCTAGACTGGAAAATCTCTCACACACAGGAAAAACTATAGCTTTACATTACTGTGATGACTTCTCATCCTCCACATGGGTTTTTGTTATCATGCCTCATTTCCTCTTGCTCCTCTCTTTACACCGCCTTTATTCCTCTCTTTAACTAATAGTAGACAGGTAGAATGGTATTTAGGCGGGGGAAAAGTGTGCAAATACTGCTCCCCTGTAATCTGAAATGGTATTTTCAGGGCCTTGAGCCAAGTCCAAGTATGGTGCTGTCATGAATATTTAATTGAATATAAAATTTCGGGGTCAGCCAAAATGTAAGATGCAGTGTTGGGTGTTCAGATGGGCTTAAATCTAAATGCTACTATGAGACTGATCACGAGCTTCAGCTGAACTAGAATCACTCTTCCTGGATGTGAATGAAAAAGTACTCAGTGATGGAGCCTCATGCTCAAAATGTTCCATCTACCAACCAGACATTATTACTACTAATTAGGAACATGATAGACCCATGTTCATACATATAATAGAAAATCTACAATAGTGTTCGTGTCTTCTTTTTTAGGAACCACATTTGTTCTGTTCATCCCTTAAGTCTATTGTCCACTGTTTGTTTGCCAACAGGCAAGCCAGGCAACTGCTTGGGGCCCTAGGCCAGTAGGGGGCCCTTAAGGGCTGACACACTTTAAATTACAGTAGTGGCAGTGTCCTAAGTTTTTATTGACAGCAGGAAGTCTGCGCACTCAGTCCCATTACATGTGCATGTCTTTAAAGAAGTTAAGTATGTCAACGCCTTATTCAAAATGAAAAGAAGTTATCACTCTGGTACAGAACAAAAACAAACTGGAATATGAGAAAAGACAGCAAGACATTATTTAGCTTGTTCTTTCTTTGAGGGTTAACTTATCTAGCAGAGCAGTGTGTCCAGCTCTGTTGTCTCTGAACAAGTCTAGTGTGGCCGTGGGCCCCACTAGACTCTAGAATCTCTTCTCACTGGGAAATGTTTCATTTAGAACGTAATCCAGTTGTGAGTTTTCTCTCAGACACAATATAATCCAAATTCTATTGTTTGCTGGCGAGCTGGCACTCAGAGAATAGCAGTGATACACTGTGTTATTCCCTGTATTTACATATGTTACATCAAACACACAGCACGGCGGGAAAACACACTTGCTTCTAGGAAACAATCTTATTATCAAGTCCAGTTTGACATTCGAAGGTGGTCTTTACTGTTTCATCTGTCTCATTTGTTTCCTCCTCAGTACGTCTCATAATTAGATAAATATGTACTGTAATATTCAATGAGTAGACCGGGAACAGGCATTATTTTCTATAAGTGGTTGGATAAAAATTGATTTGGAGGGTTGCGTTAGTTGGGCTGTGCAGCTTCCACCTACGAAAAGCTGGTGTAGGTTTTCAAACTGAGGGCAGTGCAGAGAGGAGAGAAGTGAGGGAAAGCTACCACATCATGTTAAACAGGAAGTTTGCTCAGTGTCACAAATTTGAACACACGGACGTTAAGAGTTTTTTCTCTGATGCCGATCACGATAAATGGCCTCAACTTCAGTGTGAGCCACATGCAGTCTTCTAACCAGCCGCTCCAGGCAGTTATGGCTAGCTAAGCTCATCATCAAGATGTTACCTATGAATCCAAAATGCGAACAGATGTGAGCTGAAAAACAAGCTCTGTAGCCTATGTAGACTATAGAACAACTTACGTATCCATGGCAACATTGTACATTCTTGGAAAAGTTTGTCTTTGTTCATGCACGACTAACATTTAATGTGAAACCTACCAAATTCTTGCCTTTTTTTGTTACATTTATCATATAACTCAGTGCTGTTAATATCTCTTGCTGTGTCAAAGAAGACAGTTAAAGCACCAACGATAGTACATGCCAACTGGAAAAAGACTGGCTAAGGCATTTTTTCACGCTATTGATATGCAAATGCTGAATATGCAAAACTATGTTAATCAAACATTGAAAATCCACTATACCAAATTTCAAAGACCTACTCTTAAAATACACAGCTATGCTCCAGACTGGATTAAAATGAAAGAGCAGCAAGGCTTACACTGAAATCACATCAGATTTGGATTAATTCATAAAATAGCAGGTGAGAAAGAACACAGATCAGCCACAACATTAAAACCACTGACATGAGAAGTGAATAACATCGACCAACTTGTGACAATTCAATGTTCTGCTGGGAAACTTCTGGACCTGGCATTCATTTGGATGTTACTTAGACATGTAGCACCCACCTAGACCAGACCAGGAACCCCCACCCCATAGCAATGACTCTCCTTGATGGCAGCAGCCATCCCCAGCAGGATGCAGCCTGACACAGGCACACACACAAAAACGGTTTAGGAACAACTCAGAAAACATGAGGAACAGCACAAGGTGTTGACCTGGCCTCCAAATTTACTAGATCCCAAACTGATCAAGTATCTGTGGGATGATCCTCAGAGGCCCCTCCCCTCAACCAATAGGACCCAAAGGCCCCCACTAACAACATTCTGTTGCCAGACACCACAGGACACCCTCAGAAGGCCCATGTCCATTCTCTGATCAGTCATAGCTGTTTTGGAGGCACAGGGGAGACCTACATAATATTAGGAAGGTGGTCATATTGTTATGCCTGATCGGCGTATCTATCTATATTTCTACCATCTTATCAATACCCTAAGTTAATTCCTGTTTCATGGAAACATTTTTTGTGGCAGAGACTGGTACCCTTCCCGTTAGAAAATCTTGCTCTGGCAAAGATCAGCTGGGCCAATGAAATAATATGGGCAGGTTTTATGTGGTGATGGACGGAAGAGTGCCAGTGATGTAGGCATACACGTCATCAGAGCGCATTGGAGTTGAATTAATTTACTACTAAATGGCTGTGATTGGTTGGAGGATTATCCAACTGATGCAGAGGTATTTTTTTCCCCCTGTATTGGTTGAAACATGCCCCATAATGAAATCCAGATTGCGAGTTACCAGACTCATATTGCGATAAGAATTTTGTGTGACTATGCCAGGCTACCCCTGTTGCACAATCTTAAAGAGATGCTCAGTGTCTGCTGTAAGATCATGAATTAATCAGGTGAAGAAGCTCTCTGCTCGGTTGTACTCATACTTCACCTCGCTGGGCTGACTTACTGGCACAGGATGTTCTCACTGTAGCTTTCTGGGTAAATTGGAGGGAAGTTCATTCTGACGGGTTGTTATTTTGTGAACAGTTTCTAATTCTAATCGGATTCTTGGAACCTGGACCCCCTGTAGGTGTCACAGACTTATGTGTTAAAGAGAAGATTAACAGCACACCTGCAGATTTGCTGGCCAACAAGATTTTGTCTTTTTTTGGTACACCTGTTGGGCCTTTTTATTAGAAAATGACTCCAGGGTAATGCTGTTTAGTTTTCTGGTTTTCTGGTTTTCAGGAAAACTGAAATCACAAAGTTACTCACATTGTCTTCCATCAAATTATTGTGCTGCGAATGGCTGATTAGTCAGGATTTTTAAACAGAAATAACAGTCTATGGATATGTGTGCATATACGTATATCAGTGTGCAAGTGTTATGCAGCAGAGACCAGTGGCTCATCCTGATTTAATTGTCTGTTTTTTTGCTTTAAGTGCCAGCCTAGCATACACACATTTCATCAAGGGACGTGTTTCAACCGATACAAGCTGGATAAAAAGAAAAAAAAAATCCTTATGAAATTGAATAGTCCTCCAACAGCCATTTTACTGTAAACAAATTCAACTCCACTGAGTTCAGATAAAGTGTATGGCTGCATCACTGTTACTCTGTCCACCAACACATAAAGACCACCCAAATTATCTGATTGGCTCTGCAGATCTTTGCATAATGAGCTGCCAACAGAGAGGTTCCAGATCAACTTTTTGCCACAAAACATTCATTAGCAGGGAAGCTGGTCTGTCTGGTTGGGCTTGAGCAGGATGACACAGACTGAGTGCGTGATGTGATATTTGTTTCCACAGACACAGTGAGGCAGTTATCTGCATTGGTCTGAATAAGTACAGACACACTGTGTCAGTGAATACAGGGTCAGCTAGGCGTATGTGTCTGTCACTGTCTTTGCACACAGCCCTAATTACAGAGCCAGTGAACCACCCCTGGAATGTAAATAACGGACTTGTAATTCACGTTGAATGAGTTGTTGGACAAACTGGCAAATGACATCAACAGTGAGCCGCATATTAAGCAGTGGTGTGCCCAGGCAGTACTGCTGTGCGTATCAGCGCATTCAGCAGGTAAGGTCCTCCGAGAATTGTCTTTAATGGAGTGTGAAGGATGCACTCGCTTGCTGGAAATGGCGTAATAGACACTGTTGGTGATGAAGCAGCCCGGCATCCCAGAACACAACACTAGTCACTGCTAAAACCTCTTAACATTTTGCACCAATAGAGAACACAGAAAGGATTTATATCATGTACACAGTATACTGGAAAAGCTTCATAAAAACAGTATTCATCAGGTTTTGTTAGTTGCTAGATTAAATGTTAAACAAACCATCTGGAATTTGACTGATTGTCTGTACTGATCGGAAAGTTATGAAATACATATTTTTGTGTGGTCCTGATGGTATAACATGTTCCATTATCATGACCTCGGCCCAGGCCGGAAGTGGTCAAAGCTGCGGTAATGCTGTTGAAAGCAAGCAGAATCTTAAGTGTGTTTGCCCTGTCGTGTCAAAACTGCCTAAAATCACAAAGGAAGCAGAAGGAGAAAGCAAGCAGAAACAAATGTGCAAAAATGTAACGTCAAAGATCTAACGGACGCTTCTTTCAACAAGAACTAATATAAATTAAATTAACTATCTAGTTATGAACTGAGCAGGGAACTTTCTGAGGAGCTGAGATACTGATAAACTGGAAAAATATCCCTTCCAAGTTCATTTAAAACAGATATTTAAAACAAGTATGATTAGCTTGTGTGCTAGTGTATTGACATTGCAATAAAGGATGAAACAGAAACACAGTTTTAGGTGGTTTTAACTTTATCTGGAATCTCTGGCATCAATTTCAACATCTAATAACTTGTTCATTTACTGATTTGTAACATGATACAACAAGGTAGATTTGTAGCACTAACTTTCTGTCCAAAAATAAAGATCTTCTCCTAGATAATGATGAAACAATCAGTAAGTACTTGCAATGCAGCCAAAGACTGAGATGTACTGTAATTAGGAGATGTCACTGGATTAACTCAGACGCAACAAAACAACAGTTCACTTTAATGCATACTCACTTTCTGATTGCCAGTCATATGACATAACTTCCTGTTGCTGACATATGATTATTGTTAAGCCAGATTTATTGTTGTGCCTCAGATGTACACCATTATACCTTTAGCCTTCTCTGTACCCTGATGTGCACGCCCAGAAACATGTAACTGAACATTGCTCAGTGTTGCTCAATTTAGTTTGTATAATAGTTTCATAGTAGCTAGATGTGAGTAGTGGTGGTGATTGGTTTTTGCAGTTAGTTGCCGTGTGATTTCTATGCTTCGAGTGCATTGTCTTGTATGAAAGGCAACACTAGTGTTAGCAATCTGGGTGGTCGAAGCAAATATCCTTCTAATATTTTGTGTGCGTTTTTGGACAGCTTTTCTGCTGGAAACCATCAACTATATCTGGGAACACTGATGTAATGGCGACGCAGGCCAAAACAACTGTTGATTAACCTGAAATGCATGTCCAATCTATTTTCAGTGGCCGGACAAGCACAGGAAATTGTCTCGCCTTCTGCCTCCTACACCTTATACTGAGACATCTTCTCTCGTTTCAGTAAAAGTAACTGTTGATCAGCTTTTATTACCTCCAATTCCAATATGAGCCGCTCAGTTGCACTTCACACTGTTTAAAATACACAGAGAAACTCAACACAGCTGATTAGACGCGACTAGGGACTTAGCGGTGGAAATTCAAATCAGTGCCGACGCACCAGAAAGCAGGTAGAAATGCTGGCTAATGGCATAGGCTCTCTCCCTGGCAGGAGTATAAACCAAGGTCAAAATAATTACTTTAGAAAATGAAAACAGAGCTTCTAACGT